>NC_083731.1:67986259-69236259 GCF_028564815.1 Eubalaena glacialis | reverse complement strand
GAACTCTCTGAAATCTAAGTGCATACATACTTTAAGCTGTAAGTAACTTAGGCTGGTTAAAGACTTATTCAGTTGGAAACAGTTTTTAAACATTGAAAATTGAGAACTAAAAACATCTGCATTGAATCAAAAAGATTTCAACCTAATCTTAAGCACAAGCGGGCTGAAATTATATTTTTATTTGAATGAAAATCCCAAATGCCAGAGGCATTATGGATAACACTGAAATGTAATATTATTGTTTCATAACTCAGATATTATTGTCCTAATCATGATGCACTTTGTCTTAGATGCACACCCTATCTAGTACTTAGCGTTATGGTGTATTAAAATAGATCAGAGAAGTGAAAGTTAACTACTGGTGCCAACTGTTATTCTTCCCCACATTCCTATTATTATAGGCATTTTACATAATTCTTGGTATTCAGTTGACAGTGTTGAACTGAGCCTTGCCCTGTGTGTCCCAGAAATGGCTTACTACAAAGAACCACCCTTCCCCACAGACTTAGAAAGGACTCATGGATGACCCCTTTGTTTATCTACGACAAGGCTAGAGTGACTAGCCTTGTCATGGGTTGAGTGACTGCTATGTGCCAGGCCCTTTCCCATTCTGTTCATTGAATTCTTATAAACCCCTAAGAAAGATGTCATCAACCTCAGTTTTCTCATGAAGAAAGGGGGGTTCAAAACAATTACGTGATCGCCCAAGGTCAAACAGCGACAATATCAGACTTCAAAGTATATTTTCAACCACTATGCCATGCAGACTTCATGCATGAAATATGCCACCATCAAAGCAAAACCAGTGTTGAAAAGAGGAATCCACATGTTAAAAGGATTCATTTTTGTGAAACTGCCATTCAAATTCTGAAGCTAGTCTTGTCTTTCCTCTCTTGCACCCCAAACCTCCCTTTTCCCTCACTCATCCTCTACAGTTCTTTTCTTTACTCCAAACTTCCAGCTGCCTCCCTTTTTCCACGCTTGCAGAATTATACCCTCAACTGTTTATCAACTAATCCTCCATAAGGTATTAGCTGACGATAGATTGATCCTTTGGGAGTCATGAAGTCATTGACCCAAATATTTACTTAGTGCCCGTTAAGTACCAAGCAGTATTCAGTGTGCTGAGAATAAAATGTTGAAGGAGAAAGACAAATTCCCTGTCCATGAAAGCTTATAATCTAGTAGTGTCAACTGACAATGAACAAGTCAATCAAATCATCATAAAATACATTTTTACCATAATAAGTACTATGATGAAAAGTGAAGCTGGGTAAAGAGCAGGGGTGCCGTTTTATAGTAGTAACCTCTCTGAGGAATAGAGGCTTCAATACGAGATAAGGTTATTTTGGCAAAAACATTTCATGGGTGGTGGTGGTGTGTACTTCCAAGAGGAAGCATGTACTATCTGCTTATCTCTTTTTGTGATGGTACCATCTATTGACTATTATTGTCTACATCCATTACTTCATTATATGTTGCAAATATAATGATTTCATTACATTCTATCATTCTTTATCCATTTATAAACTGGAAGCCTTTTATAAGGAGAAACTTTCCTCATCAATTATTTGGTTACAATAAGGTACAATTCATACAGGAGAAAACAAGATAAGCACTTATTCTTTCCCTCTATTCACCAGTCACCCCTTTCCCCCAAAGGTAACTGAGGGTTTTTTTTAATTGAAGTACAGATAAGTGATTCAGTTATACATATATATATATACATTCTTTTTAATATATATATTCTTTTCCACTATGGTTTATCATAGGATATTGAATGTAGTTCTCTGTGCTATACAGTAGGACCTTGTTGTTTATCCATTCTATATATAATAGCTTACTTCTGAGGGTTTTAAAAATATAATCAAATACTCATGCATTTACACATATCTGATCTAACGAAATCCAATGCAGCTATTGATAGTGTTCCTATTGATGCCACAGTTATACCTTCTCTGGCCAAAGGGAATCTTTTTCAAATGGGCTCCTAAACTTTTTTTGACACAACTCGGTTCTTTTTTTTTTAAGTTTCCCTATTTTCTAGTATAAGATGTTTCCCCAATTATTTTGTACATTTCTTGCGAAGATCTGGAATCAGCCATTTCTCCAAAGATCCCTGTTTCTTTTACTGGGGGTAGGGGGTGGGCGTATTTAAGGCCAAGATCTTGCCTCTGGGCCTTTTCAGTGGAGAGATACAGGAAATACGTATATTTCTTTGTTAAGATAAAACACATTAAGAGTTCATGCTGGTACAACTGATGCTTACAATTCAGTTCAGAGCTACGAAGTCTTCACTTAATCTTTTCTGTCTTACATCAGTATCTTTTTTCTTTCACGTTAAAAATTCTGCTTTCTCCCACTCTAGCCACTTTTATTCAATATATTATTGAAAGTCCTAGCAAGAGCAATTAGGAAAGAAAAAGAAATAAAAAGCATCCAAATTGGAATGGAAAAAGTAAAACTGTCTCTATTTGCAGATGACATGATAGTATATATAGAGAACCCTAAAGATGCCACCAAAAAACTGTTAGAACTAATAAATACATTCAGTAAAGTTGCAGGATACAAAATCAATGCACAAAAGTCAGTTGCATTTATATATAATAACAAACTATCAGAAATAGATTTTTTAAAAATCCCATTTATAAATGCATCAAAAAGAATAAAATAGGGAATTCCCTGGCAGTCCAGTGGTTAGGACTCCACACTTCTATTGCAAGGGGCACAGGTTCAATCCCTGGTCGGGGAACTAAGATCCTGCAAGCTGCATGGTGTGGCCAAATAAATAAATTAAATTAAATACCTACAAATAAATTTAACTGAGGAAGTGAAAGACCTATGATATGGACTGAAAACTATAAGATATTGATGAAAGAAACTGAGGGCACAAATGGAAAGATATTCCATGCTCAAGGATTAGAAAAATTAATATTGCTAAAATGTCCATACTACCTTAAGTGATCTATAGAGTCAATGCAATTCCTCTTAAAATACCAATTGTATTTTTCACAGAAATAGAACTCCTAAAATTTGTATGGAATCACAAAAGACCATGAATAATCAAAGCAATCTTGAGAAAGAAGAACAAAGCTATAGACATCACACTCCCTGGTTTCAAACTATATTATAAAGCTATAGTAATCAAAATAGTACGGTACTGGCATAAAAACAGACACACAGATCTATGGAACAGAATAGAGAGCTCAAAAATAAACCCATGCATATATATTCAATTAATTTACAAAAAATGAGCCAAGATTATACAGTGGGGAAAGGATAATGGATTAAAAGACTTGAATGTGAAACCTGAAACCATAAAACTCATAGAAAAAAACCCAGGGGGTAAGCTTCTTGACATGAGTCTTGGCAACGACCTTTTGGATTTGACATCAAAAGCAAAGGCAACAAAAGCAAAAATAAACAAGTGGGTGTACATCAAACTAAAAAGCTCTGCACAGCAAAGGAAACCATCAACAAAATGAAAATGCAACCCATCAACTGCGAGAAAATATTTGTAAATCATATATCTGATAAGGGGTTAAAATCCAAAAAATATAAAGAAATCATATAAATCAATAGCAAAAAACCTAAATAATCAGATTTAAAAATGGGCAGAGGATCTGAATAGACATTTTTTCCAAAGAAGGTATGCAAATGGCCAACAGATATGTGAAAAGATGCTCAACATTAATCACCAAGAAAATGCAAATCGAAATTATAATGAGATATCATGTCACACCTATTAGAATGGCTATTATCAGAAAAACCGGAAATAACAAGTGTTGGCTAGGATTTAGAGAAAAGAAAACCCTTTTGCACTGCTGGTGGGAATGTAAGTTGGTACAGCCACAAAATATTAAAAGTATAAACACCGTATGACCCAGCCATTCCACTTCTGGGTATTTATCTGGAGGAAATGAAATCACAATCTTGAAAAGATATCAGCACCCCCACATTCACTGCAGCATTATTTATAAGAGCCAAGACATGGAAACAACCAAAGTGTCCGTCAGTGGATAAATGGGCAAAGAAACTGATATATGTAACACAACTGAGTAGTAGTTAATCATAAAAGAAGGAAGCCCCATCATTTGCAAAAACATTGATGAACACTGAGGGCATTATGCTAAGTGAATGAGGTCAGACAGAGACAAATACTCTATAATCTCACTTATATGTGGAATCTTTAAAAAAAAAAAAAAAACAACTCATTAAAACAAAGAAAAAACTCATAGATACAGAGAACAGATTGCTGGTTGCCGGAGGCAGGGAGTAGGTAGGGGTGGGCAAAATGGGTGAAAATGGTTGAAAGGCACAAACTTTCAGTTATAAGATAAATATAAGTCCCAAGGATCTAATGTACAGCACAGTGACCACAGTCAACGATACTGTAGTGTATATTTGAAAGTTGCTAAGAGAGTAGATCTTAAAAGTTCTCGGGCTTCCCTGGTGGTGCAGTGGTTAAGAATCCACTTGCCAATGCAGGGGACACGGGTTCGAGCCCTGGTCCGGGAAGATCCCATGTGCTGTGGAGCAACTAAGCCCTTGCACCACAACTACTGAGCCTGTGCTCTAGAGCCCATGAGCCACAACTACTGAGCCCGTGTGCCACAACTACTGAAGTCCACATGCCTAGAGCCCGTGCTCCGCAATGAGAGAAGCCACTGCAATGAGAAGCCCGCGCACCGCAATGAAGAGTAGCCCCCTCTCGCCGCAACTAGAGAAGGTCACACACAGCAACGAAGCCCCAAAGCAGCCAAAAGTAAATAAATAAAATAAATTTATTTTAAAAAAAAGTTCTCATCACACACACAAAATTGTAACTATGTGTGGTGATGAATGCTAACTTATTGTAGTAGTAATTTCACAATATATATTATATAGCAAATCATTATGTTGTACACCTGAAACTGATACAATGTTATATGCCCATTATATCTCAATAAAAAATTCTGCTTCCCAAAATCAGCATAACTACTCACATCAACATAACTAGTCATTTACTCCCCACCCCCAGTAGCTCATGTAATAACCTCAGAATACTGATACAAACACTACTACCAATAACATGATTACTAAAATAGGTTTGCAATTTTTTTTCAGTTTTCACCCTTTTATTTTTAACCTATCTGAATCTTTGTTTTAAATGAAATTTTTTTTTTTTAATGCTATTCTTGTCTGCTTACATTCTTTTTATGTATGTATGTATGTATGGCTGTGTTGGGTCTTCGTTTCTGTGCGAGGGCCCTCTCCAGTTGTGGCAAGCGGGGGCCACTCTTCATCGCGGTGCGCGGGCCTCCCACCACCGCGGCCTCTCGTTGCCGAGCACAGGCCCCAGACGCGCAGGCTCAGCAATTGTGGCTCACGGGCCGAGTCGCTCCGCGGCATGTGGGATCCTCCCAGACCAGGGCTTGAACCCGCGTCCCCCGCACCGGCAGGCAGACCCCCAACCACTGTGCCACCAGGGAAGCCCCTAAATGAAATTCTTTAATACAGCATAATTTTTTATTTTGCTTTGTTAGTCAATCTGAAGGTCTTTTTATTTTTATTTATTTTTAAATTATTTATTTATTTATTTTGGCTGTGCTAGGTCTTAGTTGTGGCACGTGGGACCTTCCTTGTGGCATGTTTAGCTGCAGCATGCGGACTTCTTAGTTGCAGCATGCATGTGGGATCTAGTTCCTCGACCAGGGATCGAACCCAGGCCCCCTGCATTGGGAGCATGGAGTCTCACCCACTGGACCACCAGGGAAGTCCAGGTCTTTTTATTTTTATAGGTAAATTAAGCTCATTTACTTTTATTGGTATGATTGATATATTTTGCCTCATATTCTTTGGTTATGTGACTTCCTGTCTTATTCTCTCTGATGTATCTTTGTGTTTAGGAAGGTTTGTATTTTTTGTCCTTTAAACGAATGCTTCCTTTTAATACCCTTATTCCACTTTTTTGGATACCATCTATTTTTTACTTTGCTCAATCTTGACAGTAGCAAAGTAACCTCTTCTTTCTCCTCCTTTCCTTATCATCCAGCATTTAATTTGAATATAATTTTTACTCACAGTAAATATTATAAAGCTGTCAATTAGCTTTTCTAGCTTCCATATACTCTCCATCTTCTCTCTTTATATTTTGATGGTTGGGCTACACACACATTGTCAAATCATAGTTCTTACTACACTATCTCCCATATTTCTATCGTTTAATATTAGTTCTATACATAAATATATATTTAATATTCACCATCAGTCCTTATGCCTATGTCTCACCCATCCTCTTGGTTGGTTCAAGCTTATTCTCAAAAAGATTCCTCATGGGAATGATAGTCCCAAAATTCTAATATGTTCATAACAATGTGTCTGTGGATGTTATACTTGAAGGCCAGTTTGTCTCAGTATATAGTCCTTGGCTTACATTTTCTTTCCTTGGGTGTTTTAAATTTCCTACCCCTTACCTTCTGGTATAAAACATTGTAGTTCAAAACTCTGATATTAGTGTTATGTTTTGTCCTTTAAAAGTGACTTGATTGCCAGTCTCTGGTCAGTGTATAATTCTGAAAATACCACTCTGTCTTGGCAAGCTTGAGAGATGGGTTACATCCCCCTTCCTCTGAATTACAGCTGTGTGACCTCAGCTAAGTTATTTAAACTTTATATGCCTCAGCTGCAAAGTGGGGATAGAAATGGCAGTAAGATTATTCTGAGGACTGGATTAGGTCATGTTTGTAAAGGACCCCAGTCTTTCCAGGAAGCCAGCTGTACCAACAGGTTCCTTTTGAATAGCACTTCTTTTTCGGTAGAGTTTAAAAACTTAAGACTGAAGTTTTTGGAGCCACCGACAAACGACAGTCAATAGCGACTCACATTTCAGTAACTTTGTAAAATGCTTTTGTGACTGCAAGCAGCTTAAAGAGCAATTAGTTTAGTATTGAAGAAAAATGGCATTATCTTCCTGTGTGTTATACTCCTTGCTTTTTAATAGGATTTTTTTGTTTTTTGTTTGTTTTTGGCCTTGCTGCTTTCAACTCTTGCCTTTCTCCACAGTCAGAAAAGCCATCTCAATTAGTGCAGTCCCTTGAGTTCTTTAAATAATACTGATCAGATGATCGATATTTAACCAGCTTTATCAGTTCTTTGGACAGACCCATTAACTAATGAAAACATCTGTTAGCATGCAGGGTGGTCCAACAGTCAGAAGAAATTTGTTTGCTAGATTCTCTCTCTCTCCCAGGATTTCTTACCAGTTATCTAAATTTCCAATCAAAAAAGCACTCTGCTGGATGTTCCCTAAGGATGCATTTCTATTATTCAGAACAAGAATAATCTCAAAATGTGTTTCTGGTGAGCAGGGTTTATTTTGCGTGGGCTGACACACGACGACAAGCATCTGGGAACTGATAGCGTCACTGATGCCTTGACGTAGCTTCAGGGCTTCTACATCTAACAGTCTGATGAACAGTTTTGGCCTTTGAGGCCAAAGCTGGAAAAGAGGAAAGGAAAGTCCCTAATCCTGGATGAATGCGACAGCCCCTCCCCTGACTGTTGTTTTTCTTGCTCTAGACGACCTTTTTAAAAGTTCTCACTGGGACTTTCCTGGCAACCCACTGGTTAAGACTCCATGCTTTCACTGCTGAGGGCCTGGAGTTGGATCCCTGGTTGGGGAACTAAGATCCCACATGCTGCGCAGCAAAAAAAAAAAAAAGATCTCGCTGGAGCTATAATCTTTCGAACAAGCAGGGCACTGATTGGGCACAGGGGTTGCAGATATACTCTGCCAACTGCCTTTTTCATGCAGGAATAAACCCACACCTGCCCTGTCCTTTTGTGAGCCCAGCATACATGCGGACGGACTTGGTTTTGCTGAACGCAACCTTTGCCTCCCCTTTAATTATCCAAGGAGCACCATTGGGTTTACTGCTCCTTCAAACACCCTTGCCCTGTGTTTTCTATGCACACCTGAGGGTTACAGAGGCGTTCTGTGTGTGGTTCCTTTGCTTGTCAAATGAAGCTTCTGCCATTCAGCGACCCCAGCAAAGGATCTCTTTGTCTTGAGTGGGATGAATCCTGAGGACACGACTGCCAGAATAATTCTTTTCACACAGTTCTGAAGTCAGTTTCTGCCTGAAACTCTCCACGGTTCTACACAGCTGTCAGGACAAACTCACTTTTTGATGTAACGTCCTAGGCCCTCACGCTCTGCCCCCACCCCCGCCGCCCCCCAGTGTCCTCCATACGCCTTTCCCTCTGGTCATCCTTCAAATGCTACCCGTGGCCCCTTTCATAGCCCCGTGGTGGTTTCCCACATGCCACCCTTCTGCCTGACGTCACTTCCCCGATACTTTAAATAATGCTTAGTTTTCAAAATGCACCACATCCAAGAAGTCTCCTCGATCACTACCTCAGACCAAATTTTTAGATGGCAATTTTCTGTGCTGTTGGAGCATCTGTGACATGTTGGACATGTTTGGCTCAAATGCGTGAGGATGAGCAATGAAGCCTAGAGGACCCATGAGTTGGGTAAAGATACACATTTTTGATCAGCTAGAAGAGGGATCTTGGTAGTGTGTAAGCAGCTCACAACAGCTGCTGCACCAACCCCGGGCGAGTGCAGAGATGAAGGGGAGAAGAACGGTGTGCCTGGGGAGCTTGAGGGGAATGGACACTGCATTCCGCGCTCACTTTGGCTTTGGAAGATTCCAGGCAAGTTAGGCCAGGCTGCAAGGGATCCATGTGCTGGACTAAAAGCAGGAATTGCTCCAGGTGGATTTGCCAGGGGAAGAGGCAGGCAGCTCTGTGCACTCAACAAGGAAGGTTCAGGCACAGCTGGATCCAGGAACTCAAGCAATGACATCAGGGTTTTCTCTTCTCTTCCATTCTCTCTCCAGCTCCCCCGTCCCTACACCTGCCACTGAGGTCTTGCTTGTCTCTGCTAGTCTTTGCTCTGCCTCCAGGCTCTCTGCAGTTGCAGGAGAGATGTTTTCAGAAGCCCCAGGCTCATTCTTAACTTAGCCATCATGCCTCTCCTCTGAGGTCCACAAATCAAATGCAAGGAAAATTTTCCTTGGCTGGCCAAAAGGAGGAGGAAACTGTCTGACTGCAGGGATCTACCCAGCACCCTTGGTTCTTATCTGATTCTATTTAGGACTCATTCATTCAAAAACCCATTTCTTGAACACGTACTCTGTGCCAGGCATGGGATACAGTGGTAAGTAGGGAGAGCAAAGGGAAGAAGTTGAGTGATTTCAGGATGGAGTGAGGAGGGAGCAATTCACTGTTCCTATTTTGGTGATACTCACAGGCTGATGCTCTGAATGATGCTGATTCTAAGTAGCCATGACAAAGTATGCTGGGGAGCATGTGATCCACCAACGTCTCCTTGTCAAGTCCCACTGCACCCCTACAAAAAAAGACCAGAAACAAAATTTTTTTTAATTGACATTTTCCCCAATAGCTAAAGAAACAGAGAATAGACCTGAGAACCAAAGGCACCGTGAGTATGAACCACTGTCTCGTGCCCAGTGAGGAAAGTGCTCCTGAGCCAACATCCCAAAGAGAGGCCAGATATGCTGCTCCCCGAGGAACCGTTCCCTGGCTGGGCGGGGGCAGGCCTCCAGGGCTTCATTCCCCTGAGGACTTGAGGGACCTTCTGGGGAAGACCTTTGATTCAGAAATAATTTAAGGTTCAAAAGAAGTTGCAAAAAAAAAAACAAAAGCATCGAGAGTTCCTGTGTACCCTTCCCCCAGCTTTTCCCCAATGATAACATCTTACACAACCATAGTACATTTCCACAACTAGGAAATCTGCCATTGGTACAATACTATTAATTAAACTGTAGGTCTCAGATGGCTAACAGGCACATGAAAAGATACTCAACATCGCTAATTATTAGAGAAATTCAAATCAAAACTACAATGAGGCACCACCTCACATCGGTCAGAACGGCCATCATTAAAAAGTCTACAAATAACAAACACTGGAGACGGGTGGAGAAAAGGGAACCCTCCTACACTCTTGGTGGGAATGTAAATTGGCACAGCCACTATGGAAAACAGTATGGAGTTTCCTCAGTAAACTAAATATAGAGTTGCCATATGGTTCAGCAATTCCACTCCTGGGCACATATCCAGACAAAACTCTCAGTCAAAAAGATACATGCACCCCTATGTTCATAGCAGCACTATTTACAATAGCCAAGACATGAAAGCAACCTAAATGTCCATCGACAGATGAATGGATAAAGAAGATGTGGGGTATATATATAATATATATATATATATATATATATATATATATATATATATATATATATATATATAATGGAATACTACTCAGCCATAAAAAAGAATGAAATAATGCCATTTGCAGCAACATGGACTTAGAGATTATCATACTAAGTAAGTCAGAAAGAGAAAGACAAATATCATATGATATCACTTATATTTGGAAATATAAAACATGACACAAATGAACTTATCTGTGAAACAGAAACAGACTCACAGACATAGAGAACAAACTTGTGGTTTCCAAGGGGGAGGGGGTGTGGGGAAGGGATGGATTGGGAGTTTGGGGTTAGCAAATGCAAACTATTATATACAGGATGGGTAAACAACAAGGTCCTACTGTATAGCACAGGGAAATATATTCAATATCCTGTGAGAAACCGTAATGGAAAAGAATATGAAAAAATGTATATATACGTATAACTGAATCACTTTGCTGTACAGCAGAAATTAATACCACATTGTAAATCGACTATACTTCAATAAATTTTAAAAAAGATAAACTGTAGGTCTCATTCAGCTTTCGCCAGTTTTAATATGCACACGTGTGTGTGTGTACAAGCATGTGGTACTATGGAATGTTAGCACATGTATAGATCTGTATGACCACCACCCCATCACGACATGGAACTGTGATGAGATACTTCTGCATGTCAATGTCTTGAATGTCAATCTTGAAACAGATCCTGGCAAACAGGGAACACTGGGCCCCCAACTCCTCTGCTGTACCTCCCTCATGGCCAGCAAGGAACTTGAGACAATATCTGGTGGTAGAGGAGGAAGGATCATTTCCAGCAAACACTGGGAGGCACTGGCCTCCCTGTCCGTCTGGGCTCAAGGTGGCTGTAAAACAGGGGTGCAAACGCCAAAAGCAAGGCCACAAATTCGGGGAGTCTGGTAACTGCTGCCCCCGTTCAATAGAGGAAAGTGGTCTCATCAGCACTGGTGAGGGCAGGAAAGGTGACCCAAGGCCCATCCGGTGAGGTCACCTCACCAGCAAGCTCTGCAGCTGGAGGTCACCCCCCACCCAAACCTGGGCTCAGGAGGAGCTCTTGGGGTGCATTACCAGAGTCTGTGTCCTTTCCCGCCATCGCCCCCAGGGAGCGGGCAAAATTACAAGGGTAAAAAACGACAGTGTGAAAGTGAAAGTGGAGGTGGAGCTTTGCTTGACACCCTGTAGGCTGGAGCTTTGCTTGACACCCTGTAGGCTGCTGAGAGCTTTTTCCCTCCTCTCTTAAGGAAGGGAAGTTAAAAGCCCTAGGGGTCTTACTTTTATGAAGGAAACACTATTTTCTCCAAAGTACTGATAAAGTGTAATCGTTTTCCTTCACAAAAAATTGGCTGAAAACTCAAGGTCAAACTAGGGCACTGCAGAGAAAAAGTCTAAAGAAAAGAAAGCCCAGGAGGGCCTCAGATGAGAAGTGATTTCATGGTGGGAGGGGGGAGCTCCTGACCGAGGATCTTGGAGGAATGGGCGGTCAAGGTCATGGCTCCTCCCAGGGCCCATCCCAAGGCGAGGCTGTGTGTGATCCTGAACAGGCTCGTCAGGCAGATGCAATGGGGTGGCCCAGAGCAGCCCCATGGGGTCTCCTCTCCTTGTTGGCAATGATGGAGATGCTCTCTCTGTTCTTGATGGATTGTCCTCCCCTCACTCTCTGTGGAAGTGTGGGGTCTGCATCCGATCAGCCAAGAGCCCAGGGGCTTATCATCTGGACACACTAGGTACCAGTCTGGTGTCAGCCACAGCGCTTTTCTAGGGCCTCTGGTCTAAGGAGGGAACTGCCTTGATTTTTCTCCCAGAGATTTTGGGCTCAAAACACCTCCATTTCCCAGAGCACAGTACTGGGAGATGCCTTAGATGGTTAAAACTTCAGCCCTCTGAAGGCATCACGTGTCACTGTAAATGCCATCAGTGCCATCAACCAAGGCTCTGAGGACAGGAGATAAAGAGGGGAAGGAACAGACATTTAAGACCTCACTGTGTGCCAGGCACAGTGCCCGGTGCAGTATCTGTTATAGCACGAAATTCTCATAAAGCTGTGTTGATGAAAAATTAATCAGTCAACCTAGGAAAGAAATGGACAATTCTATTTGAGCCAAACTGAGGATTATAACTCGAGAACAGCCTCTCAGAAAGCTCCGAGAACAGTTCTACCCGTTAGAGGTCAAAGCATAGTTATAAGTTGTGGGGACAGGACTGTACATTAAGTGACGTGTTATTGATAGTTTATACAATCTAGCGAGCAGTAGGTCATCGTGGCTTCTTACAAGATTAAGAAGGAATGTTCTCTTTTAAGGAGCTGTCTTGTTGGTGCTGGGAGAACGGTGCTCTTTATGGCTGAGCAGGTATTTCCACCGATGGGGAGGTCTGGTTGATGCACAATGCAGATGCACAGCGTGGGAGAGAGGATGCCAAAGGGCAGAGAAAAAATTTTATGTTTAAATTTTTCTTGTCTTGCCATAAAACATGAATTTTATTTCACAGCTGCAATGTGGGCTTTTACCTCCATTTTCTACCAAGCAAATGGAGGTGAAGGTACATGCCCAAGATCTTCCAGCTAGAAAGCAAAGGCAACAGAATTGAACCTGGGTCAGCCTGACTGCAGGTCTGCCTGCTGTCCACTGCCGGGCACAGCTCCCGGGAAGCCACTTCAGCTGATCAGATGGGAATGGCAGCTGTCAGACACAAGGAGGGAGCAAGTCTCCCCCAGATCTCTGCTTTCAATTTTCCCAACACTCATGTATGTCTCCTCCCTGGAGACCTTATTGGCGTGCGCCCAGGCCAAGGGCAGGAAGGCGAGTGTTCAGGTCTTCTGCTCAGGCCTCGATTCTGGCCAGAGAAGCCTCCTCTCAACCTCGCTCTGTGCCCCCAGAGCCCCCCCTCCCTTCTCTCCCAGTCCTCTCCTCCAAGTGCCCCGATCTCCAGCGACCTTCAGATTTGATATATTGAACGTCTCCAAAGGATATTCCCATTGACATTGAGCATGCTGCTGTGTGGAGCTCAGCAATAAAAGGGGGAAATTAACAGGCATTTAAATTCTGAAATTAATGATGAGAGGTCAGAGATTTCCAAACATCTGTTTCCAGCATTTTCAAGGGGGCCTTCAATTTGCAGGCAGCACTGAGCCACGCGGTTATCAGCAGTTACTTGCGACTTCACACAGTGCCGTGTCCAGGAGCTGGGAGTGGATGGTGGGACACAGCCACTGCACTCACGTGATTTGTGGCTCGATCCAAGCAGTGTGTCCACTGAGGTTCGTCAGGGTCCCGGCCCTGCTTGTAGGATTCTATACACCCGTCTGAAAACCCTGAGTCTGGATTTCCCCAAGTGTCAGAGTTCTGGAAACTGAGGATTCAAAAAAGAAGTCCTTGTGCCAAGGAACGGGACGTAATGCTTTCTAGGGCTGCACCATCCAATAGGACAGCCAGTAGCCACACGAGGCTGTTAAGTATCTACAACACAGCCAGTCTGAACTGAGATGCACTCTGAGTGTAAAATATACACTGGATTTCAAAGACATAGTATAAAAAAAGTAATTATCTTTTAATGTTGATTATGTTGGTGAAATGATAATATTTTGGCTAAATGGGGTTAAAGAAAATATATTATTAAGTCAATTTCATGCAAACTATTATATATAGAATGGATAAACAACAAGGTCCTACTGTATAGCACAGGGACCTACAGTCAATATCCTGTGATAAACCACAATGGAAAAGAATATGAAAAAGAATGTATACATATATATATATAATTGAATCACTTTGCTGTACAGCAGAAATTAACACAACATTGTAAATCAACTATACTTGAATAAAATAAATCTGGAAAAAAAGTCAACTACTTTGTTTCATTCTACGACAATTGAAAACTACATTATGTGGCTCACACACGTCTATAAGTCACTATTGCTCTAGAGTTTCTGTAGCTTGGTGTTTCTTGGGGAGTGGGGAGCTGTTGTCACCCCTACAGGCCCTTTTAGAAACTCTGGAGGATCTTTGGTGTCACACTGCCTGGGGGAGGAGCTCCTGACATATAATGTGCTGGGCATGAGGAATGGGTGAGTCCCGTAATGACCAGAGCAGTCTGATGCAACAGAAGAGTTATTCATGACTCCACATCATTCCGAATGTCCCACCAGACATGAGATAGATGAAAAATTGGTTAAAATGATCTGAGCCTAAACCAAATTCCATTTTACATATAAACACAGGTATTTGGTTTTTGCACAAACTAAGATTTCCAAGGACACAGCTACTGTGTAAATCAAACAAAGATTGCACTTTGTTTCATCTGGAACATTACCAAACGCCGTTCCGCATGTGTTAGAAATTCCCAGCACTGTTGGCAACACTGCTCACCGTGCTGGAGTTGCCGACATAACACGATCGTCTTGGTCATTCACTGTCATTCCACGGAGAGGTGTAAGTTTTTGCCTGCTTCACTCTATCTCTTAGTGCTTGAGCACTTGTAAACGGAAATGCATTCCATTTTATTTAGACTACTTTCCCTTTGTTTCTTCTATATTATAATTAGGACTTTATATTGGTTTAAAAAAATTATGCGTGTAGGTAAATTACAACTGAAAGGGATCTTGCACACAATTTTTTTTAAAACAGAAAATGGCATACTGCGTCTGATAGAATTACAAACCATCACTCAAACCTAGTCATGCCCCTCTTGACTCAGAAGAGTTGAGTCTTTGCCTCTTAAACACCTTCTCATTCTTTCTTTCTTTCTTTTTGGCTGTGTTGGGTCTTCATTGGTGCATGCGGGCTTTCTCCAGTTGCAGTGAGCGGGGGCTACTCTTTGTTGCAGTGTGCAGGCTTCGCATTGCAGTGGCTTCTCTTGTTGCGGAGCATGGGCTCCAGGCGCACGGGATCCAGTAGCTGTGGCACATGGGCTCAGTAGTTGTGGCTCGCGGGCTCTAGAGCGCAGGCTCAGTAGTTGTGGTGCACGGGCTTAGTTGCTCCACAGCATGTGGGATCTTCCCGGACCAGAGCTCCAACCCGTGTCCCCTGCATTGGCAGGCGGATTCTTAACCACTGTGCCACCAGGGAAGTCCCAAACAACTTCTCATTCTTCAGGTTTCAGATGCAGTGGCCTTTCCTCCAAATAGCCAAGATGTCACCTGCTCTGTGCTTCCCTGCATTCTGCTTCCCATCACCCCATCCTTCATCACACAGATGGTACTGCCTGTGCAATTATCTTCCTCCCTGGACTGTGGGCTCCAAGAGGGTAGGTTATGTACGTTTGGTTTATTGCTCTACACCCAGTGCCTAGCTCATGGCTGAGCACACTAGTACATACTCGATACTTAGTGAGTAAATGAATTAATAAAGATCAGGGTGAGTTGGTATCTAGAGATCTATAAGGGTGAATGGGAATGAGGGCCAGCAGCAGGGTAGAAATAGATGATAACAGCAAGGGAGCCCAGTGCCTTGGATGCTGGTAAAATGGAGAGCCTACAGTGCATAGAGTAATGCACTTTGAAATCAGGTAGATTTCACTTCGAGTCCCAGTTATGCCTTGTACTACACCTTGGTCATCTTAGGAAAGTCCGTTGACTTCTCTGAAAGAGTGATAAGGGTACTTCCTTCATTTGTTGGGGGACTTAACTGAGGACTGCTTGGAAAGCACTTACTGCCGTGTCTGGCAAATAGTAAGAGCTCAGTACATGTTCTTGTTATTAAAACTCTTTCATAGAGGCTGGGTGTGCCTCTAACAGAGGCCCTGGTTGCCCCAGTGTCGGTGCCCATCACCAGTAGGGAACTTCTACAATTCAAAATCAGAAAAACAAAACAAGGACAAATGACCTGATTCTTAAATGGGCAAGGGAACTGAATAGATATTTCTCCAAAGAAGACATGCAAATGACAAACAGGTACGTGGAAAAGGTGCTCAATATCAGTAATCATTAGGGAAATGTAAATCAAAATCACAATGAGATTTCACCTCAACAAGTTAGGATGGGCACACACACACATATACATCTAACCATCATCTGAGCCTTCAGTGAGTCATAATCTTTTTGCAATAGCAACAAAGATCACTGATCATACATCACCATAACAAATATACTTGAAAATTTTGAAATTTTGAAGTTTGAAATATTGCTAGAATTACCAAATGTGACACAGAGAGAGGAAGTAAGCAAATGTTGTTGGAAAAATGGTGCTGATAGATTTGCTCAATGCACGGTTGTCATAAACCTTCAATTTGTAAAAAAACAAAAAACAAAACAAAACCCCACAACATCTGCAAAGTGAGATAAAGCAAAGCACAATAAAAACAAAGTCTGTCTGTAGAACTACCACATGACCCAGCAAGCCCATTTCTGGGTATATACCCAAAGGAATTGAAACCAGGATCTTAAAGAGATATCTACACTCCCATATTCACTGCAGCACTATTCACAATAGCCAAGACATGGAAGCAAACTCAATGTCCACTGGTGGATGAATGGATAAAGAAAATGTGGTATATACATATGATGGAATATTATTCAGCCATAAAAAAGAAAATCCTGCCATTTGCAACAACATGGATGAACCTGGAGGATAATATGCTAAGTGACATAAATCAAACACGAAAAGGACAAATACTATTATACATGACACCACTTGTATGAGAAGTCTAAAATAGTCAAACTCAGAGAAGCAGAGAAGAATGGTGGTTGCCAATGGCTGGCGGGAGGGGGAAACAGAGAAGTATTCAAGGGTACAAAGTTTCAGTTATGCAAGATGAATGAGTCTTAGAGATCTACTCCACCAAAAGTGCCTATAGCTAACAATCCTGTAGTGTATACTCAAAAATGTGGTAAGAGGGTAGAACTTATGTTACGTGTTCTAATCACACACAGTAATAATGATGGGGTGGGAGGAAAAGTTTGGGCATGATAGATACAGTTATGGCATAGATTGTGTGATGGCTCCATGGGTATACACTTATCTCCAAACTCATCAGGTTGTATACATTAAATTTGTGCAGCTTTTTGAATATCAACAATACCTCAATAAAATGGTTTTAGGAAAAAAATAACAAAGATCAGTTGACGAAAAAGATGTTAACTTCATCCAAAAACACCCTTACAGAAACACCCAGAATAACATTTGACAAATATCTGGGCACCCTGAGGCCCAGTCAAGTTGACACATAGAACCAACCATCACGGTTTACATAAACGTGTCCCCACTAAACTGAGTTGAGAACTGGTACTAGTGTCTTTAATCTGAATCTCAAGGTGGAGCACAGACAATATCATTTACTGACCACTGACAGTGGTTCTGGCCCTGATCAGAGGACTCATATTTCTAGGTAAGAAAATACTACCTCCTCACAGATACCCAATTTTACAAGTCTTCCTTCATCCAAAAGTCATTAATTCTTAGGTCGAACAGGAAGCCTTGAACTGTTCATGCTGAAATGTAAGCCCATTAAATTTTGTATAACCTTCAGTGGAGGAGAGAGAACAGCCTATCATGGCCCCCCAGTATTATAACAGCATCACCTCGAGCAAAGTAGGACAAGCTTCCCTGTTCAGCCTTCCTGTTCATCCAAGATCACTGCGCCTCCCTCACGGTGGAAAGTCATCTGATGGACACATTTATACAAAGAAAGGAGCTAAGATTTCTTGAAGGATAACTATGTGCTACATACTATAGGTATATTACCTAATTTAATCATAACAGCCGTAAGTGGTATTCTTGACTCTGACAAATGAAGAATTTCAGAGAAGTTACTTAATTTATAGTTAAGTGGCACCAAATGTTGACCCTCTATTATATGGTGGGAATGGGCCTTGGTGGGAATCCAGTTTTAGCTGGTTCTGTAGCTCCTGGTCTCTCCAGGACTCCACGCTGCCCCCCTTAAATTGTGGCACAATTGTCCTTGCCATCTCTGGAAACAAACAGGATTGCCTGGAAAGAGCCTTAGGACTCTCCCCGGGGGGCCTGCAATGAGCCAGCAGATACCAGAGGCTTTTCTCTCCCCAGAAGATAGACTGAGCCAAGCTCCCCCAAGGTCTCCAGATGTGGGCAGGTGACTTTCCCAAGCATGGCTGTAAATAGCTGGTACCCAAGCTCAGATCATTTGCTGCCCAAACATAGACTGGACTTGAAGCTCAGGGCAAAACCATTCTCAGGCTTATTCCAATGAAAAGGGAGTGTGTTAGTGGGAGGAGTATCTTCCGCTGACCACCTCACCTGTGCACCTGGGTCCCAGTGTACCTCCCCCCAGGCTGCCAAGGGGCAGGGATGCACGACAGTTGGCCTTGCCACTGGTCATTCCAGTCGGTATCAGTGAGGCCTCCTGGCGTACACCTGACCCTGCTGTGTGCGGCCTCTTCACCTCGCCATCCCTTACTTTTTCATGGCACTTTACAGTTTATTTTCACATCCATTTCTTGCTTCATCTGCTAAATCAGGAGTTGGCAAGCTACCGCCAGTGGGCAGAATCCTGCTGCCTATTTTTGCTACTGGAATACACCCAACCCCTTCTCTCATGTTTTGTCTATGGCTGCTTTCCCCAAAATGGCACAGCTGAGCAGTTGCTGCAGAGACCATTATGGTCTGCAAAGCTTAGATTATTTACTATGAGGCCTTTTACAGAAAAGGTTTTGCCAGCCCTGCTTTAAACAATCCCAGAAGGCAAATAGCAATTACTATCATTATTTCCAAGTGACAGGTGGAAAAAAAACCCTGGGATGAAACCAAGTGGCTCAGAAATGTTTTCTTAAGGACACAGAACTGGTTGGCAGAGCCAAACCGAAAGCCAAATGCCTTTCCTCCATGTAAGGATTCACTTTGAAGCCAGTCCGACACGGGCGAGGCTCGGCACCAGAGGGCGGTTCTTTGAGAAGGCCTTTCCGGCCAAGTGACATTGACTTGGAGAAAAAAGAGAGGCAAGTTTGTTCTCTAAAACATGTCGGACAACCAACACTTAAGCCTGTGGATGTTGAGAACCAGCCCTGAGCTAGAGGCTGCAGGGACTGAAATACCAGCCAAAAGGGTCTGGAATATTCAGAGTTGATAATTTTTTTTTTTTTAATTATTTTTTTTTTTGGCTGTGCCGCACGGCTGGCAGGACCTTAGTTCCCTAACCAGAGCTTGAACCCGAGCCCCTGGCAGTGAAAGCACAGAGTCCTTACCGCTGGACCACCGGGGAATTCCCCAGAGTTGATATTTCATTAACTTTTTATCTTCCAATTAAAGAAGCAAACAAAACCCTTACAAACCATAGGTATGCGAGAAATAAATGTGAAAAAGATACACGTGAGGAAGGAAGCCATAAGCTCTTCTGGTGTCACCAGGGAAGCAAACTTCCAGGGAGTGGTTTTTCTTTTGTAAGATTCTCTCCTCCCTCCCACTCCGCCCCTCACCACACATGGCATTTGAGTGACAGTCAGGGTCAGAGTCATCACCTCCCCACGCTGTCCAGGACCAGAGATGCTTCTACTGGGCTCTTCTCATGCTGATTCATGTTTATTACAGAGACTTGGAGGTTTCTGTTTCTGGTAAGAACCCATCATTTCCTAACGGTATTTAGTAGCAGCCGGATGCCATCTCCTTGTGGCTTTAACCCAGGACAGTGTCACTCTCCCCCATCACCCTGGGGTGTTTAGAATGGTCTGGGAATGATGGTGAAGGGTGAGAGGGCCCACTGAGACTTTGTGCTCAGTCCTGGAAACCAAGGGTCTGTGGAGCTCTGAGCAGGCAAACCCAACACTGTGTAGAGAGAAGGGCTTCTGAAGAGGAGGCAGCCCTCACTCCTGAGGCAAACGTTTAAAGCAAGAATGCCTTGGAAGAGAGAAAAAAAAGGAAGGCAAGGCCTAGGCTAGAGGGCGAGGCCAACCAGGGAGAGAGAAGGGAGGAGGTGGCTGACAGGAGTCAACCCTCCTGGGCCAGGTGAGTGGTTGCATCTGTAAATGGCACCTCCTGGATTGTGCAGTGCACAGCCTGTGCAACCATACACGGCAGCTCTGAGAAGCACCAACTTGGCTCAAAAACTTCCAGAAATAGATTTTGGAAATATAAGGTTGAGTCAAGCTTGGGCGGGTCAGGGGTGGCCGTGCGGAGAGAGAGAATACACATATGCATGCATACACATATACATGGATCTTTTGTTAAATACGTATGAAAGAAACAGAATAAAAATAAAATAAAATGAGCACCTCCAGGCTCTTTGTGCTGAGCTGCATGATTAATCATGAAGACCTTGCCTGGGAGACAGCAAAATAAGACATTTTAAGAAGTCATTTTGCATGAGCAGGTCAAAGGTGAGGAGCCAGAAGAAGGCCAATTTGAGAGCCAGGTTTCTCCCTGGCACCGGTGGTTCCTCTTCTCTCAACCAGAACGTGGATACAGACCTGTGTGTCCCCAGCCAGCCCCAGCTGTAGCCGAGTTCATGCAGACGTTAGAGAAATGAAACACTGGCTTGCTGGAAGATATGAGGGTAGTGGTTCTCGAACTTTCATGTGCTCAGAATGCCCTGGAAAGCCTGGGAACACACCAATGATGGGCCCCAACCTCCGAGTTTCAGACTCAGTAGTTCTGGTGGGGGTTGGTTGGCGGGGGGGGGGGGGGGGCGGGGGGGGAGAATTTGCATTTCTACTATATTCCCAGGTCAGGCTGATGCTCCACACTTCGGGAACCACTGGATGATAGACTAGTCAGTTTAATAGCATAGACTTGGGAGCCAGACTGCCTGTGTGCGAGTCCTGGTCTGTGACCACCACCTCTGTGACCTGGAGCAAGGTACTCAAACTCTCTGCCTCTATTTCATCAGCTAAAAAAACGGTGTTTTGACAGGGATTAAATTAGTTAATAATACACACAGATCCCAACCCATAGAATACAGTAAGCGAGCCATTGTCTATCTCTGCCTCATTTAAAAAGGGAGAAGGAAGAAAACAAGGCAGTACGTTAAGGAGGGGGCAGGAGGGCAGACAGGCAGGGCCAGGGGGTGGCCAGGGACCCTTAGCTTCGTCTGCATGGTGGCTTGGGCTGTCTCAGCCATCCTCCACTTCCTGCTTGCAAACTGCCCACTGACAGCTATGTTGCTACCTTCTCATCGCCAGGGGAACAGGAAGAAGGGGGGAGTGGCCCGCATCATGATACATTATCCGCAAGGCACTGCCACACCTGCCATGTCATGTGGTCTTCTCCACCCCAGGCCTTCTCAGATGCAGAAACCCGAGGCTCAGAAAGGTCAGGTGACCCCCCAGCATCAGGAAGCCAAGGCACCCGCTGGCTCCAAAGCAGCGGCCCCATCAGGGGACCTTACAGCACGACTGGCCAACACTTCAGCTAGATCTCCCCTTCCCTTTCTCTCTTCTTCCAGAGCCAAGAGTCAGGGTCAGTGTTCAAGGGCTCTTCCTGGGAACGGGGCCTGGCAGAAGGATGGCTGAGGGTGACCCTCCATGAGGGAAGGTGTTGGGACTTCCCAAGATAGCGCTTCATCATCCCCCAAAGAGGCAAAGGGGACAAGTACACAGACAAGTACATGGCCACGGCAGGCCACGTTCACAAAGCGGTCACAGGACAGGGGGGCAGGGCTGGCCTGAGGGCACTCCCTGGGCCCCAGGCAGCCATGCAGAGGTTTGTCCCTGGCGTTTGGAGAGAGAGGGGTAGGGGGGTAGCTGTGAGGCCAGGGAGGCCCGAGTGTTTCAGGCTCGGAGCTCCACTGCCCTGGACCACGCTCAGGCTGGGGAGGCCCTCCCCATTCCATTAGGCGGTGGGTGTGTGTGTGATGGGCAGGGATGTGGCAGCGGAACCCGGAACCTTCTTCCTCAGGTCTACCTACTCTGTCAAGGACTCTCCCTGCCCCTCCTGCTTTGCCCCAGGCTTCAGCCCTCACCTCCGTTTGCCTCCTCTCTTCCTGTCTCGCCATTGCTTGGGCCCATGACCACCTGGCAGTTGACCTCCCCTCCCATGAACTGGCTCAAGGGCAGCCCTGGCACACAGCGGGCTGGAGGTCAGGCAGGCCGGCACCCTCTGCTCCGAGGCTCACTCTTTCCATCTTTGCTTGGTGCACCCAGAGCGAGTAGACAACTGGAACGTTGGGGAGATCCTGAGAAATTTCCCAAGTCCAAGGCTACATCCTGCCCGTATCTCCTGACCCACTGCCTTTCTGTTTAGAGACAGGTGTCATTTTCTTTCCAATCTGATTTCAAACCAAGTAACAATATCATCAGAGGGACTTGAAATGCCCAAAGCCACATAGGCTGTCATTATGAATCTCTCTCTGCCCCAGTCAACCCAAAGTATGATTCCAAGGAACATTGTAAATTGCAGCTAGGTGACAGCTAAATACAACACAAACATGTCACACACCTCATAAGCACAGTGAGAATGACAGAAACAGGCTGAAAAATTAATCTGTCACACACACATCTCTGACTTGTCTGTTTTTTCTGATTTAACCACACTTATGCTTTTATCAGCATTAGATAATCTTCAGCCTCTAAATTGTCCTTTTGGGATTGTAAATGTCTTTGAAGTGAACATTTCCACACAGAACTCCCCTGATGTATCAGAAGAGTTTGAAGGAGCTTCATGATGTGATTTGAAAAGTGCTAAAAGGCACCCCCTATCCCAGACCTTCTTCATTGCCACAGTGACTGAAATTCCCACAATTAAAGGGATATGACATTGAGTTCAGAAGGCATCTGCTAAAAGTCAATTCCATTAACAAAACAGACCAAAAGGGCTCTTAACTGAGGTCCCAGGCCTGCCCTTCAGTGGTTTCCTGACAAGGTCTGTCACTTCAGTGCATGTGTTATGTGCACATAGCCCTCTAGAGAGAGGTCTCTAACTCCCATTGTATTTTCAAGGAGGTTCATGACTCCCCAAAGGGTAAGACTCATTAAATTTGTTGTATTTGACATTTTAAAAGGTTAGCCCAGGACCCTAAAAAAGAGAGACAACCACCCGGTGACCTGGAAAGAAGGGGCTGCCAGGAAGGGCAAACCAGTTGGAGGACCACACAGCAGACCCCGGGGAAAGGGGTCAAGGTCACATTTGAACTTCTTCGTGATTATGCCTAAAGAGGACCTCTTACATCCCCATCTCTCCTCCTTACCCTCCTGCCAACAACTACATGTACACTCTGCAGAATAACACTATATAATTTTTTATGTACATACAGCATGACAGGTACTATGCTTAGCACTACTTCTGTTATCTTATTTAATCCACAAAACAAACTTTTGAGATCCGTGCTATCACTCCCCCATTTTACAGATGGTGAAACTGAGGCTTAGAGTATCGAGTACCTTGGTGAGGTCACCCAGATAATAAACAGCCAGACTGGGCTCAGGTAGCCTTAATCCAGAATCCATGCTTTTAACCACCACGTGTGTGGTTCTCAAACATGAGTGGGTATCAAAACCACCTGAAGGGCTTGGGAAGCACTCAGATATCTGGGCCCTACTCTAGAATTTCTGATTAAGTAGCTTTGGACCCAAGAACTGGCATTTCTAACAAATTCCCAGATTTTGCTGATGCTGCTGGTCTGGGGACCCCTTGCCACATGGTGAAGCTCCCTCCCTTGCACAGGTTCCTAAAAATGTGTTCATAAGATCACATATTTTTGTAAAATTTAAGAATACAAGACATTTGTGTATTATCTTCTTAAAGCAGATCCTTAAAATTGTATAAGCTTTGGGCCCCCCCAAAATCTGGGTTTTCCCTAGACCCTGGAGCCTTCCTTCGATCACGTTGCTCCTGATTTTATCTCAGACCTGCCTCGTGTTACCGTCCACACCCAGGAGCATTAGCTGCCCCCAGTCCAGCAGGCTAGGATCTCAGCAAGTTCTTCGGTCTGTCAGAGTCTTATCTGTGAACACGATCTGTCTGCAGGTTTCAGACAAAGACAGGACGAAAGTAGTTTTATGTATTAAAGTGACCGCCTCAGCCATCAAGACACCCTGGGGGGAGTCGGAGTTGGGATCTTAGGGATGTCACACATGTCCCTGCAGGAAGGGAAGGGAGATGGGGAGGCCCCTTCTGGCGCCTGGACTAGGGAGAGTAGTGAGAGAAGCCCTTCTTTAGTTCCGGATGGTGATGGAGGGAGTGGGTGTTCACACTGATTGCTTCAAATCTCCCCCTGGCAAGAGCTCAACACCACCCCACAAGTCAGTGGGCATGGTGTTTGAGAAGCAGGAAAAAGAGGAAGGGGAGAAATGAAAGCCGGACCGGACCTTTCTACAGTGACTCAGGCCTGGGAGATCCCGCAGGAGCTTGGCTGCCCCCATCCTGTCCCCACCACTCAGCACCGGCCAACGGAAACACAACTGGAGCCACAGATGTCATTTTACATTTTCTAGTAGCCCCATTAAAAAGGCCAGGAACAGGCAAAAATCAATTTGGAATATATTTAAACTAACATATTCGAATTCTGATCACATCAACATCATCAATATAAAAATCATTAATGAGACCTTTTCCGCTCTTTTTCATGGTAAATGTCGGAAATCTGGGTCTTTACACTCACAGCACATCTGCTCAGACGCAAGATTTTCAACAGATAAAGTGAAACGTGGTTCTAACAAAATAACGTTGTGTTTTGTGTTTAATGGAAAAATATTTTATGTTGCTCCAGTTTTCAAATTTATATCTAAATAAGTTAAAACTTCAGATCCTCAGTTGAACCAGCTGTATTTCAAGTGTGGCTAGTGTTGGAACAAACTGACTTCCTGGACCTCCTGGAAGTTTATACAGAGTAGAGGAGAAATTCTATGTCCCTGAAATAGTGGTAGTAATGGTACTAGTTGTCTGGACGCGTCACAGGGAAGAGGGAGGGAGGGATTTTGGAATTTGGAGGAAATCAAAAGGAGAAAACCCAAGATGGTTAGGACTCCTGTCATCGAATCTCCTGTCTCTGAAATAACTACTTGTAGCAGTAATTACCACATTTATACATTTTGTGATGGGTTGTTTAGAATCTGACTCCTCCACCAAGCCGTTAGCTCCATGAGGGCAGGAAGTGTATCTTACTCACTACTGTATCTAGTTATCATAGTTCTCAGTTGAAAGAAGACATGAATCACACTAAATCTTTGAAGGACAGCTGGGGGGGTGTGTGATTCTGCCCATGCATATGCAAATCAGCCCAAACAGAGGTGATCATCTATGCAAGACTGGCAAAGTCAGCATAGAGCCTACCATTGAGCTAAAAACAAACTACCAAACTGGGCTGAATGTCTCCATTTTGCAGGCGAAGTAGTTTGAGGTATTAGTAGGTGATGGGAAGTTAAGTCCTGCATCTCCACAGAACCTGATGCGCTCCCATCACACATGGCCTGAAGCCACTTTCCTTCCCATTCAGATCCTGTTTTCTGGATCCTTCTTTTAATTCCTGCAGTTCCAGGGAAATCGGAGCCAAGCAGTTCAGACTCTTACTGAGTGATGGGGAAGGGCCACTTGCAAGTGGGGAGTTGTCTTAGTTCGTGACTTTTAGGGCAAATGACAGAAATTGAACTCTGACTTCCTTAGGCGTAAAGGAGAACTCATTGCAAAAGTACCGCAGGGGACCCTGCAGGAGACCCTGGACAAGAATGGAACTAGGGTCAGGCACAGCCAGAACCAGGCCGGCCACACTGTCTCTTCCCCCTCTCCGCCTCTCTCTCCCTGTGCCCCCTCTGTCCTGTCCCCTCCACCATCTCCTTCTCCCCCACCCCTTCCAGGCCAGCTTCTTCTCCGTTCTGAGCCACGTGTCAGTAAACACTCAGCCACCCGTAACCAAGCTTTAGAGCTTCCCTTTCAACCACCAGAGGGAGGCTGGCACAACTCTTGAATCCAAATTCTAGAAGCCCACTTGGGGGCCTCTTTGGCCCTGCTCGCCCAGGTGCCCTGCCCTGGATAAATCATCGTGGCCAGGCCTGGGAAGTCACAGTACATACTCCAGTGTCAAAGGATGTTGAGGAGAATTTTCCTGTTGCCTAGATTTGGTGAATTCAACTCCAGCTTTTTTGTGTTTATTTGTTTGGGTTTTTTGTTTTTGTTTTTGTTTTGTTTCTAAAGGAGGCATTAGTACTCGCACTTTGTGAAGAGCGTCACCTCCAGGGCATATCCAAGAGATTGCCAAGCTGACCCAACCATCATGCTAGATGGGCCCTCCTAACCCCTGTAAGATGACTGGAGAGAGACAGAGGGGCTTTAGACCTTGTATGGAGTGAGATGATTCAAGGAGAGTGGTGCTTTCCTGCCCTCAAGCCAAGGGAGAAGGGAGGCTCTGAGAGAATCATGCTGGAGAGGTGGGCCAACGAGGATGGGAGCCTGGCACTCAAAGCCAGCTTCGTGGGTGTGGGAGCTATGCAGTCACACAGGGCCAGCACCCAGGAGGGTCCCACATTTGGTTTAATGCTCTGCTGTCACCATCTTGGAATTCTTAATAGTTCAACAGTTTTGCACTGGGTCCCGCAAATTAAGGGGCCCATCCTGAGGGCAATCCACTCTCTATGGGGACATTGCCCAGGCAGTGAACTTCCTGGTCTATCCTTGTGCCTCCATGAACAGGAGAGAGATGGCAGGACCAAAAGGATGGCACTAGGGCACCCAGTACTTCCCTCCATTTGCGGTGGCAAGGATATATGGGTTTCCATTGGTCAAGGAGACACAGTGATAGAGAGCTAAGAGTAACCCATCTTGCTGATATCCTAACAGAAATCCATCCCCATGCAAAGGGACCCTGGCAGCAAGAAAACTGGGGCCTCCTGATGGTGGAGGCTGAAGTGGACTAGGGAACGATGTTGGGCTTAGCAGGCCCCCCTACACCAGGGAACCGAGCCATGGGGAGGCCCTACAGGATCAAGGAACTCAAAGTCTTCATGTGCCTTGTGAGAGGGCCATGGATGGGACGTCTGCCTCACCGAGGGCATCAACAGAAGTAGTGCTAGACCCCGATGAGAAGGGAACTGCAACTGAATTCCAGTACAGAGCAGTCTGCCTCCCCCTCTACTCCATCCATCTTCCCTTCACTCCCCCAATTCCTGAGAAGAGAGATGGAGGAGGCAACTCAAGGGCAGATCATGCTGCCTTTCTTACTTTCCCACCGCAGGTCCTGGCACTCCGGGGAGAGGACAAGGTGAGCTAGGAAATGCCCGTGAGACCGGAAGTTTCAAACTGGGCTGTAATCAACATCTACAGCCACCTGAAAGTTACGGCGGGATCTGGCCTGGATGCTCTGAAGGAACCCTCTACCCAACAGGGGTACGGTGAGCGTCCACATAGCACGGCTGGGACAGCAAGTGGAGGAAAGACACATCTGCTTTATGTGTACAGGCGGCTGAGTTGAGAGCATTATGCTGACACGGCAGCACCACAGCACCCTTGATGAAGGGGCCCTGGCAGACCTTGCCAGATGTGCCCACACCAGGAGAGGGTGTGACACAGGCCCATGTCACCTACTTGGGCTGACAGCCACTCATGCCTTCTGATGCCCTTGGGGTCCTAGCATCACACAGGAATGGCGCTCCCCGAGATGGCCTGCTTTGTGTCCCCTACTGCACAGCCTGGGGCTCTGCATTCAGGAGGTGCTCACTAAGTGCACTGAGCTACTGCCCAGAAGAGCATCCAGCTCTTTCTGTAACAGTTGAGAACAGTGGATCTCCAACATCAGAATCTCCCACAGGATGACTTGTTAAAACACACACTGCTGGGCCCCATATCTGGTGCTTTGGATCAACAGGTCCAGTGTAGAGCCTAAGAATCTGCATCTATAGCATTCCCAGGGGACCACCCTTTGAGACCCACTGGGTTCAGTACTGACTTCCTCTACCTGAAAGCCACACCAGCCACCAGAAGGGGTTGGAGGTGCTGACAGAGGTGGCAGGTGGGCGAGTGGTTCTCTTCCTGGTCTGCAGGGCTGGCATGCTGGTGGGTAGGAGACTCAGCCTGAGGTTTATCTCCCTCCCCAAGCCCCTTTTCTACTCTGATGGGGGCTGCAAGGTCTGTCCTGGAGGTGCCAGGGGCGTGGAATAGGAGGCAACCTGAGAGTTGCCTGCAGAAACCCGGTGTGATTCCCCTCAGCCTCCACACCCCTCCGGACTATTTGAAATAACATCTAAGAGCAAGGTTGCTACTGCCTGACCAGCCTCTTCTCAGTCTCCCATGGGCGTTTTTTTTTAATGTGGTAAAATATACATAACACACACTTACCATTTCGATTGATTTTAAAGTGTGTACAACTCAATGGCGGTAAGTACATTGACATGGTTGTGCAACCATCACCACTACCAATTTCCAGAACTTATCTTCCCAAACAGAAATACTGTACTTAAACAGTAGCTCCTCATTCCACTCCCCTCCATTCTACTTTTTATCTCTATGAGTTTGCCTATTTTAGGTACCTCATATAAATGAGATCATACTGTATTTGTTCTTTTGTGTTTATTTCACTTAGCGTAGTTTTCTCAAGGTCCATCCGTGTTACAGCATGTGTCAGAACCTTATTCTTTAAAGCCGAATAATATTCCGTTGGATGTATGTACTACATTTTGTGTATCCATTCATCTGTTGTTGGGCATTTGGGTTGTTTCCACCTTTTGGTTACCGTGAATGCTGCTGCTATGAACAGCGTTGTGCCAATACGTGTTTGAGCCCGTACTTTCAATTCCTTGGGCTATATACCCAGAGGTGGAATTGCCGGAGCATACGGTAATTCAGTGTTAATTTTCTGAGGAACCACCATACTGTTTTCCAGACTTTACTCTACCTAAGAATTGTTCACCAGGAACAGGGATCTGAGAACCTCACCAGTATCCTCCACAGAGGATGTGAGGCTGGCCTCTGGCAAGGGGCTTATTGCCCTGAACTGCTATTGGAAGTGGCGTAACCAACCTCCTTATTTAACACGGCCCTGTCACCCTAGCACCCTCACTCTATGAGATGAGCAGGCTGTAGCCGAGAGAGGTGAGGCTGATCTACAGCTTTGCTGGCTCTTCACTCCCCAGGGTTTAGCCCAACACCACCTCCGCAGAGACCCTGGCCACCCCTCCCCCTAATCATTTTCTAGCCTTGTTTTACTTTCTGCACATTATAAGCTAAAGTTACCTTACGTATTTGTGTCCTTGTTTATTCTCCTTCTCTTCCAAGTAGACTTAAGTGAGGGCAGGAACCTCGTCTGTCTTAATCACAGCCCAGCCCCAGCATCTAGAACTATGCCTGGCACATTGTAGGCACCGAGTTGTAGGCACTCAGACAATCTGACTGATTGAATAAAACATAAATACCCTATAAGGATGTATATACAACTCTGATATTTGTAAGAAATTTTCTGTGACCTTCACAATTCTCCCAAGCACATTTATCTTCCCCATAAAACCAGTTTTGTTTTGTTTTTTTTTAAAGACAAAGTCACACTGAGATGCTCGCTAAGTGACTGACTCCAGCCCACCAGTTCTTGCAGAGAGTCTAAGACTCAGATGTTAACTCTGCAAATGCCAGGTTCTCCACCCTTTCCACAGTCCTGGGATGGTCAGGGAAGGGTTACTATTCCATTAACCAAGGTCTCTGGTTGTGATCACGCTGATAATTTTCTTTCCATTAAGATGTTAAAGCCCTATGATTTTCTAAGTAATGGTTTCTCCTGGTGTAAAAAAAATGCTCTAGGTAGTGAGAAGAAAGGAAAAAAGAGAGGAGCCTGACTACATAGATGGGGTGAGAGGCCAATCAGCGTTGCTGTCCTTGGTCCTGATGTTTTCATAGGAACACACCACAAATTGGGGCAGAATTTCTAGGAATGCTACATATGGTTTTACTATTTTCATGTCTACTGGTTGAAAACTGAACAGAGAAAGGCTCTGAGACCTTGTCCTGAGCCTGAAGTAGAGCTAACTGGCGGGGCAGGGGTGGAGGGGGGGCAGGAAAGCATGGCCATGAGCCATATGACACAGACCCTCAGGTTCATGGTGCTTGACCCAGGAACTAGGAATTTCCACTTGTGGCTTGGAGCTCCCCTCGGGTTCCCAAAGCCTACACATGACACACAAACTATGTCCTGGTCTCTGAGTTTCCTGTGCTCTACTGTGGCTGAGTTGCTTGTGCTTTGCCAGCCTCAGCTGTTCACCTTCCCCGCAGTAGCAGTGGGATTAGACAGGAAGAAGGGGCAAGAGATCCAGCCCAGAGGAGGTCAGTCAAAAGGACCAGGGTGTGGCCCTGCAGAGGTTCCACCTGGTGCCACTAAGACGGTACTTGCCAATCACACCTCCTTTCTCAGTGTGGTCTGTCCTCCCCCCTCCTCTTCACTAAGCCATATGCTCCCTCCAAAGTAGCCTCCTTCTAATGAATCTATCTGACTTAGATTACCACACTCCCTCTGTGATTTTATTTTTCAGGTTTTTAAGATCCCATATGTTTATTTAAGATGGGCCTGACTTCTTTGAGGACAGTATCTGCCTCTTCCACTTCCTCAAAAGCCCTTCCTGTATTCAATAAAGTACCAGAGGGGTCATGGGGAATTGGAGCAGTAGAGAGTGAAAGATGCTGAGGAAGAAGAGGGCTTCAAGGGGAGATGAGGCAATCAAACACAGCAGACACACACAGAGAGAGAGAAGACAGAGAAAGGCACAAAAAAGGGGATTTTGGATTCAAGAATTAGAAACTCACCTGAGAACGTGAAGAGCAATTTTGGCATAGTTTCAAGAAAAAGCTAGATTAAAAGGCATTAGGAAGTGAACGAAGGATGGTATCTTGTAAGATTTCAAACACAGCTCACCAAGTATAAATTTATGTAACCATGTTTTGAGAGCTTTAAAAATATTCATACCCTTTGGCTCAGAATTTCATTTCTAAGCATGGCTATAGACAAAGATGTAGACATAAGAATGTCTATCACAACAGTACTTACAACCATGAGAAAATGAAAACTACCTAAATGTCCAAAATTGGATATCAAAGATGAAATATTAGTCATTACCACTATTATGCATACAAAGGACATTTAATCACCTAGGATTACAACATCATGTTTAATCAAAGCTCAGAATATAAAACATATTTAGTATGAGTCAAATTTTGTAAAATAAAAAATTGGTATCTATTGATCTATTTACATACCTACCACTTAGGCACCTAGTCTCATAGATAAAAAGACTAAAAAGGAAACTTGCTAGAACATTAGTAGTCATGGTTATATCTACATTGTGGGCTTATAAGTGATTTTCATTTTCTTTTTTATAGTTTCTGTATTTTCCAGATTTCTGTACTAATTATGAGTCATGCTTACACTCAGGGATACTGTAAAAAGTTTGCTGTAAAAATAGAATGAGACTGTGGTGAGGAAGTAGAAGGAAGGAATGAAGATTATCTTTTAAAAAGTTCAGAAGAGACAAGAGCGTTTTGACTCGATGTCAACATAGGAGGCTCCTGAATTAACTTCCTTTCAAGGAACACCATATCTACAGCTACATATGGAACAATTTCCTCTGAAATAAATCTGGAAACTAGCTTAGTGGCTCTTACACATATGGCAAATGAGGAAAAACCCACAGTAGGGTTTAGGTAGGAGAGGCTGAGAAACAGTCTCACCATAAACTCCACCCCAAATGCAGTGACCCATAGCTAAGAGGGAACTCACAGCTTCTCCCTAAAGAGTGAAGGGTATGGACCCCACATCTGGTGCCCAAACTTTTAAGACTGCCACCTGAGAGATGGGTTCCCAAAACATCTAGCTTTGAAAGCCAGTGGGGCTTGCACCCATAAAACACAAAGCCATGGGGAACTAAGACATAGTTCTTAAAGGGCTCCTGTGAACACACTGTGGCTAACCCCCCAGGACCCAGGGCAGAGGCAGCAGACTGAAATGAGCCAGTCTTTCTGTGAAAGAGACCTGCTTGCTCATCTTAAAAGCTTAAGCCTGACAGCTACATGTAAAAGAATGAAATTAGAACACTCCCTAAAACCATACACAAAAATAAAGTCAAAATGGATTAAAGACCTAAACGTAAGGCCAGACACTATAAAACTCTAAGAGGAAAACATAGGCAGAATACTCTTTGACATAAATTGCAGCAAGATATTTTTTGACCCACCTCCTGGAGTAATGAAAATAAAAACAAAAGTAAACAAATGGGACCTAATTTAACTTAAAAGCTTTTGCACAGCAAATGAAACCATAAACAAAACAAAAAGACAACCCTCAGAATGGGAGAAAATATTTGCAAATGAAGTAACAGACAAGGGATTAATCTCCAAAATATACAAACAGCTCATGCAGCTCAGTAGCAAAAAAACAAACAACCCAATGAAAAAATGGGCAGAAGACCTAAATAGACATTTCTCCAAAGAAGACATACAGATGGCCAATGAACACATGAAAAGATGCTCAACATCACTAATTATTATAGAGATGCAAATCAAAACTACAATGAGGTATCACCTCACACTGGACAGAATGGCCATCATCAAAAATTCTACAAACAATAAACACTGGAGAGGATGTGAAGAAAAGAGAACCCTCCTACACTGTTGGTGGGAATGTAAATTGGTACAGCCACTATGGAGAACAGTATGGAGGTTCCTCAAAAAACTAAAAATAGAACTACCATATGCCCCAGCAATCCCACTCCTGGGCATATACCCAGAGAAAACCATAATTCAAAAAGATACATGCACCCCAATGCTCATTGCAGCACTATTTACAATAGCCAGGACATGGAAACAAGCTAAATGTCCCTCAACAGAGGAATGGATAAAGATGTGGTACCTATATACAATGGAATATTAATCAGCCATAAAAAGGAACAAAATAGTGCCATTTGCAGAGACGTGGATAGACTTAGAGACTGTCATACAGAGTGACGTCAGAAAGAGAAAAGCAAATATTGTATAGTATCACTTATGTGTGGAATCTAGAAAAATGGTACAGATGAACTTATCTGCAAAGCAGAAATAGAGACACAGATGTAGAGAACAAACTTTTGGATACCAAGGGGAGAAGGAGGGCTGGGATGAGTTGGGAGATTGGGATTGACATATATAACTACTATGTATAAAATAGATAACTAATGAGAACCTACTGTATAGCACAGGGAACTCTACTTAATGCTCTGTGGTGACCTAAGTGGGAAGGAAATCTAAAAAAGAAGGGATATATGTATACGTATAACTGATTCACTTTCAGGTGCTGTCCACCTGAAACTAACACAACATTGTAAATCAACTATACTTCAATAAAAATTAATTTAAAAAAAAAGCTTAAGCATGAGGGGAAGGCTTCTAATTTAACACACATTTAGGGGACACCACAACACGCTCCAGAGACTGGGGAGGCCAGTAGGCACCATCTTTGTGCTCCCCCTCTGCCTTGCTCCAGGTCATCAGTATCTCCTGGAAAGAAGCCTGTGCACATGTCTGGTACCCTAGTTTTTGCTGCTGCTTCTTGAGGGATACCCCTTGATTGCCTGGCTCTGATGGCCAACAGGGCTTACATTCTCAGGTCTCACTGGACTATAACAAGCAGAGAAACAGTACTTAACTGGCCATCCCCTCACCCCCAGGGCACAGCAGAGACAGCAAACAGAAACATCCATCCCCAGTCTTCTCCTGACAGAAGTATATTAGCATACTTTAAAAGCTGCCACCTAAGTGTCTAGCTTCCAATCAGCCTGCATCTAGGTGGTGACTGAGATCCTCCCCTTTAGTACACTGACAGATCTTGGCATACCCTCAACTACTGGAGCCATTAAGAACAAAGAAGGCTGCTCAGACCATCACAAAGGTTTGAGAGACAACCAAGAGCTAGGGCAAGGTTGAATAAGTTTTTTTTTTTTTATTGAAGTATAGTTGATTTACAGTGCTGTGCCAATCTCTGCTGTACAGCAAAGTAACTCAGTTATACACATATATATAATCTTTTTTAAAATACGATGTTTGTTTTTATATCTTCTTAGAAAACAAAGAATAACTTGGAGGGCTCACATCTTAACAGATTCAACATCTTTTTTTTTTTTTTCCAGCACGCTTCATGGCTTGCAGGATCTTAGTTCCCCAACCAGGGACTGAACCCATGTCCCCTGCAGTGGTAGCGTGGAGTCCTAATCACTGGACTGCCAAGGAATTCCCTATACAGTCTTTTTTAAAAAAATATTCTTTTCCATTATGGTTTATCCCAGGAGATTGGATATAGTTCCCTGTGCTATACAGTAGGATCTTGTTGTATATCCATGAATGATAAGTTTTATCTCCTAAATGAGAGCACTCTATCAAGACTGGGAGAGGTGGCTGTTTTATCTACTGCGTAGAAACCAACACAGAGAGTGAAGGAAAATGAACAGAGGAATATGTTTCAAATGAAGGAAACAGATAAAACTTCAGAAAAAGACCTTAATGAAATGGAGATAAGTGATTTACCTGATAAAGAGTTAAAAATATAAAGATGCTCCCCAAGGTCAAGAGAACAATCCATGAACAAAGTGAGAATTTCATCAAGAGACAAAGAATATTAAAAAGTACAATGTAAAAGCACAGAGCTGAGGAATATGATAACAACTGAAATATTTTAAAGAGGAGTTTAACAGCAGACTATGTGAAGTGGAAGAAAGGATCAGTGAACTCAAAGACAGAGCAGTTGAATTCATCCAATCAGAGCAGCAAAAAGAAGAATGAAAAAGAGTGAAGATATCTTAAGGGACTTATGAGACAATATCAAGTGGACCAATATTTGCTTTATAGGGGTCTCAGAAAAAGAAGAGAGAAAGGGGCAGAAAGCTGATTTGAAGAAATAACAGCTGAAGAACTTCCTTAATCTAGGGAAGAAAAGATATACAGATCCAGGAACCCCAGAGAGTTCCCAAAAAGATAAATCCAGTAGATCCACACCAACACAAATTATAATTAAATGGTCAAATTTAAAGACAAGGAAGAATCTTAAAAGCACCAAGAGAAAAACTACTTGTTACATGCAAGGGAGCCCCATAAGACAATTTGCAGATTTTTCATCAGAAACTGCAGATGAGAGAGAAGTGGCATGATATATTCAAACTGCTGAAACAAAAGAACTGCCAACTAACAATACTCTACCTGGCAAAGTTGTCCTTCAGAATTGAAGGAGAGATAGAGTTTTCCAGACAAGTAAAAGCTGAAGGAGTTCATCATTAGACAGCCTTACATGAAATGTTAAAGGGACTTATTTAGGCTAAAATGAAAATGTGCTAATTAGTAACAGGAAAACATATAAATGTATAAATCTCACTAGTAAAGGTAAATATATCATTAAATTCAGAATAATCTAATGTAATGATGGCGAATAAAATCACTTATAAATCTAGTATCAAGGTTAAAAGACAAAAATAGTAAAAACTAACTATACAATAAATTTCATAAATATACAAGATAAAAGATGTAAATTGTGACATCAAAAATAAATGTGGGTAGAAGGGGGAATAAAAATGCAGAGCATTTGGACTTAAGTTATTATCAGCTTAAACAGACTGTTATAACTCTAAGATATTTTCTGTAACCTTTATGGTAAACCACAAAGCACAAACCTGTAGTAGATACACAAAAAATAAAGAGAAAGGAATCTAAGTGTTCCCCTATAGAAATCAAATCACAAAGGGAAAAAAAGAACAAAGGAATTACGAAACAGCCAGAAAACAATTAACAAAATGGCAATAGTAAGTCCATACCTATCAATAATTACTTTAAATGTAAATGCACTAAATTCTCCAACCAAAAGACATCGAGTGGCTGAATGGATAAGAAAATAAGACCTAACCATATGCTGCCTACAAGAGACTCACTTCAACTTTAAGGACACACACAGATGGAGAGTGAATGGATCAAAAAAGAGATTCCAAGCAAATGAAAACCAAAAGAGAGTTGGGGTAACTATACTTATGTCAGACAATAGACTTTAAGATAAAAACTGTAATAATAGATGATAAAGGTCATTATATAGTGATGAAGGGGTCAACCCAACAAGAGGATATAACATTTGTAAATATTTATGTACCCAACATAGAAGCACCTAAATATATAAAACAAATATTAACAATCCTAAAGGAATAAAGAGACAGCAATATAATAGTATGGGGGTTCAGTTCCCCAGTTTCATCAATGGATAGATCATTTATACAGAATATCAATGAGGGAACTTTGGACTTAAACTACATGTTAGACCACATGGACCTAGCAAACATATACAGAATATTTCATCCCAAAGCAGCAGAAGGCACATTCTTCTCAAGCACACATGGAACATTCTCCAGAATAGGGGATATGTTAGGCCACAAAACAAGTATTTATATTTTATTTTTTAAAAACTTTTACTGAAATATAGTTTATTTACAGTATTGTGTTAGTTTCAGGTATACAGCAAAGTGACTCAGTCATATATATATATATATATATATACACACACACACACACATATATATATATATATATATATATATTCTTTTTTAGATTCTTTTCCATTATAGGTTATTACAAGATATTGTATTGTTATTGTATTGTATTGATATTGATAGTTCCCTGTGCTATACTTGTTGGTCCTTGTTGGTTATCTGTGCTATACAGTAGGTTCTTGTTGGTTATCTAAGTGTCTATAAATTCAAGAAGATTTAAATCTTGTCAAGCATTTTTCCTGATCACAATGGTATGACTAGAAATCAATTACAAGAAGAAAACTGCTGAAATTCACAAATATGTGGAGATTAAACAACATGCTATTCAAAAACCAATGGGCCAAAGAAGAAATAAAGAAACCAAAAAATATCTTGAGACAAATGAAAATGGATTTACAACATATCAAAACCTCTGGGATGCAGCAAAAGGAGTTCTAAGAGGAAAGTTCACAGCAATAAATGCCTACATTAAGATACAAGGAAGATCTCAAATAAAAGAGCCTAACTTACACTTTACGGAATTAGCAAATGAAGAACAAATGAACCCCAAAGTTAGTAGAAAGAAGGAAATAACAAGGATCAGAGCAGAAATAAATGAAATACAAACTAAAGAGCCAATAGAAAATATCAATGAAACTAAGGGCTGGTTTACTGAAAAAAACAAAATTGACAAACTTTCAGCCCAATTCACACAAAAAAAGAGGTGATATTACAACCGATACCACAGAAATACAAAGAATCAGAGACTACTATAAACACTTATATACCAGCAAATTAGAGAACCTAAAAGAAATAGATAATTTTCTAGAAACATACAACCTACCAAGACTGAATCATGGAGAAATAGAAAATCTAAACAGACTGATTACTAATAAGGAGAATGAATCATCAACTAAGAATCTCTCCCCAAAAAAGTCCAGGATCAGATGGTTTCACTTCTAGCAAACATTTCAAGAAGAATTAATACCAATCCGTTCAAACTCTTCCAAAAAAATAAAAGAGGAGGAAACATTTCCAAAACTTATTTTATGAGGCCAGCTTTACCATGACTCCAAAACCAGACCAGGACACTACAAGAAAAGGAAATTATAGGCCAATATCCCTGATGCACATAGATTCAAGAGTCTTCAAAATACTAGCAAACCGAATTCAACAATACCTAAAAGGATCATACATCATGATAAAGTGGAATTTATTTCAGGGTGCAATGATGGTTCAATATCTGTAAATCAATCAGCATGATATACCATATTAACAAAATGAAGGCTAAAAATCATATCATCTCAATAGATGCAGAAAAAGCATTAGACTAAATTCAACACCCATTCATGATAAAAACTCTCAACAAACTGGGTATAAAGGTAAAGTACCTTAACATAATAAAAGCCATCTATGACAAGCCAACAGCTAACATCATATTCAATGGTGAAAAACTGGAAGCTTTTCCTCTAAGATGAGGAAAAAGACAAGAAAGCCCACTCATGAATTCCACAGCCCTACCTATGTTCTCTGTTGCCTAATGCTTGTAGGACAAGGAGATGCACGCACATAATCACCAACATAAAAATTTAAAATGACTCAACTAGTCAACCAATATGGCAGCTCATTGGTGGTGAGAAAAGCTATTTGAACCCGAAATTTTCAGCTCTTTTGAACACCTTCTGGTTTAGTTCAGTTAAATGGAAGAAAATTGCTTTCCTAAATGTAGAATTTCTTAATACTTGGGAGATCACTGGTGTACCTAAGAGGTCACCAAACCAAGATTGGAAGTCATAGTGGTTATATCAGGACTTGGCTGGAGTGGGTGGCTTTAGTCCAAAAGTTCATACCTGAGGAGGATCATGTGGAATGTACTGAAGTGGCCAATTGTTCCTAATAGGGAGAGATGGTTTTTGTGCCCCTATATATTTGTTAAAAGCCTATAGATCCTAAAGATTATGGTGAAATGTAGTTCTCAGGGGGTCCCACAACAAGTATAGGTTCTTATAAAGAATCTGAAAGGACCCATACACCATGCCGTTTACACAAGATTGTTTAAAGTTGTCTGAGGTAGTCCTGCAATTCCAGAGAGGCCAAATCAGAGCCCCTGACCAGTCAAGATCAGCCTTCATTTCAAGAGGAAGCCAAGAGACTGTGCAAAAGAATGGTCTCAGTTCTGGGCAGACCCAGCAAGTGTCACTCTGACCTTTCCCTTTACTTTTCTTTCTACTTTCCCTCCCCACCCCACATCCAGTCTCCTGCTCCGGTGGGTTTATGTTATAAAGTGGAAAAATAAAAAAGGTCATACAGAGACCCTGTTCCCAGTGCCACTGTCAGCGGCACCTATCCATTACTGGCTCACAGTTTGCTTGCTGGCAGTTTGTGTTCCGTGGCTACTGAGCTCTCCAACCAGCTCCTGAGAATCACTGCAGCATGACCCTCTAGGTGAGGAACCCGACACCGCTGCTGTTTCTGTGATTGTTTTCCAAAAATAAATAACTGTTAAGTTCCATGTAAAAAATAAATGGCAGTTACTCTTGTTGTATAGAAAAAAAAAAAGCCTGAAGGAAATATACTAAACTATTTTTGATGACTTCTTTTCTTCTTTGTGTTTTCTTACATGTTTTACATTTTTTTTGTTTTAAACAATAACCACGTCCTTTTCTCAGAGAAAAGAAATAAACATTGGCACAAAACATTCAACCCTAACAAAAAAGGAAATAGTATTTAAAAGCTTCCTGGTCAAATTTCTATTAAAAGCATGGCTGTGCATTAGGTACTGAGGTGAGTCATTTCCTGCTTTGGTCATGCTATTTTTTTCTACTAACTCTGGAGCCTTAATCCAAACAAAAACAGCTTTTTTTTGCCTCACTTCAACTTCTCCTAGCTTCAGTTTTCCCTGAAGGAGTTAGATTAGCTGTTTCTAAGGTCCATGCCCACAATAAATTCTGTTTCAAGAAATGAAGTTCTAACCAGCAGAAAGTTGACAATACCTACAAGAGGATTTTGCCAGTAGAAAAATTGTTTGACTTATTTTTTTTGCTGACATAATACTTCAATTTAGTATCAATTTAGGGTCTACTTTTAATTTGAACAATTTTTTTTAAACCCCAACATTTGGCATTTTGTAATAAACCTGCCAGTTATTTTATACTGGTCATTCATTGTGAATATAGAATAAAAGTAATGGTCAAACTGTTAAAAAAAAAAAAAAAAAAAAGGAAAGAAAGCCCACTCATGCTGCCTGTATTCAACATAGTCCTGAAAGTTCTAGCCAGGGTAATTAGGTAAAAAAAGAAATAAAATCATCCAAATCAGAACAGAAGAAGTAGAACTGTCTCTATTTGCAGATGACATATTATACATAGAGAATCATAAAGACTTCCCTCAGAAATTATTAGGACTAATCAATAAATTCAATAAAGTTGAAGGATACAAAATCAATATACAAAACTTAGTCATTTCTATACACTAATAACAATCCCATTTACAATTGCACCAAAAAGAATAAAATACCTAGGAATAAATTTAACCAAGGAGGTGAAACTATAAGACATTAATGAAAGAAACTGAAGATACAAATTAATGGGAAGAATATTGTAAAAATGTCCATACTACAAAGCAATGTACAGATTCAATGCAACCCCTATCATAATTCCAATGGCACTTTTTTTTTTTTTTAACAGAAATAGAACAAACAATCCTAATCCTATATGGAACCACAAAAGACTCAGAATACCGAAAGCAATGTTGAGAAAGAAGAACAAAGCTGGAGGCATCACACTCCCTGATTTCAAACTGTATTACAAAGCTATAGCAATCAAAACAGTATGAAATTGGCATAAAACAGACACACAGATCAATGGAACAGAGAAAAGAACCCAGAACTAAACCCATGAATATATGGTCAATTAATTTATGACAAAGGAGCCAAGACAATACAATAGGGAAAGGACAGTTTCTTTAATGGATGGTGTGGGAAAAAATTTACAGCCACATGGAAAACAATGAAACCAGACCACTATCTCACACAACAAAAATCAACTCAAAATGGATGAAAGACTTGAATGTAAAACCTGAATCCATAAAACTCCTAGAGGAAAACATAGGCAGTAAGCTTCTTGACATTGGTTGGTGATGATTTTTTGGATTTGATGCCAAAAGCAAAGGCAAAAAAAAAAAAAGCAGAAAATAAACAAGTGGGACTATATCAAACTAAAAAGCTTCTGCGCAGCTAAGGAAACCATCAACAACATGAAAAGGAAGTCTACTGAATGGGAAAAATATTTGCAAGTCATTTATCTGATAAGGGGTTAACATCCAAAAAATATAAAGAATTCACACAACTCATTAGCAAAAAAACAAACAATCCCATTAAAAAATGGGCAGAGGATCTGAACATTTTTCCAAAGACGACACACAGATGGCCAACATGTACATGAAAAGATGCTCAACATAATTAGTCATCAAGCAAATGCAAATCAAATCCACAATGAGCTATCATCTCACACCTGTTAGAAAGGCTATTATCAAAAAGAAATAATAAATGTTTGTGAGGATGTACAGAAAAGAGAACACTTGTGCATTGTCAGTGAGAATGTAAATTGTGCAGCCACTATTGAAAATAGTATGGAAGTGCCTAAAAAAATTAAACGTACAACTACCACATGATCCAGTAATTTCATTTCTGAGTATTTATCCGAAGGAAATGAAATCACTGTCATGATAAGATATTCGCACCCCCATGTTCATTGCAGCATTATTTACAATAGCTAAGACATGGAAACAACCTAAGTGTCCACTAACAGTGAATAGATAAAGAAGATGTGGCATATTTATATAATGATTATTCAGTCATAAAAATGAAGGACTCCAGCCATTTTCAGCAATGTGGATGTACATTAAGGGCATTAAGCTAAGTGAAATAAGTCAGACAGAAAAAGACAAATATTGTATGCTATCACTAATATGTGGAATCTTAAAAACAAACAAACAAACCAACCTGTACTCAGACCCAGAGAACAGATTGGTTGGCAGACACAGGGGTTGGAGTGGGTGGCTGAAACGGGCAAAGGTGGTCAAAAGGTTCAAACTTCCAGTTATAAGATGAGTGAGCCCTAGTGTTATAATATACAGCATAGTGACTATGTTTTTTTAATAAAAAAAAAAAAAGTTCAGTTGAAGGGATGGGGGAAAGAAAGAAAACTAATTCAAGGGGTAGCAATGTTTGGCAAGGCTTGATTTGGGGTTATTTTTAAAGATGGTACAATAAACCATCATTTTAGACAGAGAAGAATAAAATAGGGAGGGTGAAACTGAAGACCCAAAGGGAAGAGTAATTCATAAGAATGACCAGAGCCACAGGGACAGGTCAGTAGCACGGGGAGAGGTGGTCTTAGAGGGGAGAGGGCCCTTTCTTTCCTGAGATGATCCAAGGTAGAGAAGGGGGGGGAAGAGCCTGGAGCAACCTCAAAAATGACCTTGTTCTGCTCTGGTGCAGAGCATAGGGCCCAGGGGTCGGGGTGGGCTTAGGCTTTAGAGGGAGGTAGGCACCTCGCTTTGTCTGCATATCCACACCTGGGACCAGAATCCTTCCCATCTTCCTATTAAAACAGGTCCCAGGCATCTACAGCTCTGTGCTCCCACTTTTCTCCCTTCTAGAAAAGGGAGAAAAGACTCTTGCACAAGGAAAATATATGGACAAAGTCTGTTTCCGGTTGTGGGTATACTGCACTGGGTGGGTGGCTCCTGGGGGGAGTCTGGGAGAACACAGTCTTCTCCTGGGAGCCACTGAGAACTCAGCGGGTCTGAAGCTGAGGCCACTGCCGCCTGCCCAAGCCAGCTCCCCTCGCAGGTCACTATTCCTGTTAGAGGCATTGATGTCCGGACAGTGCTGAAGACCAGAGCTTCCCCCCTCAAGGATCCTTTTACCTCTTCCTTGGGGTGTCTCCTGTGCCCACCTGGGGAATATCCTCACTCCCACTGTTGGCCTCCCGTCCTAATCACCTCTCAGAAGGATGACAGGAAACACAAGCTTTAAATGATACATTAAACAAGATGGACTTAATTGATATTTATAGGACATTCCACCCAAAAACAACAGAATACACATTCTTCTCAAGTGCTCATGGAACATTCTCCAGGATAGATCATATCTTGGGTCACAAATCAAGCCTTGGTAAATTTAGGAAAATTGAAATCGTATCAAGTACCTTTTCCGACCACAACGCTATGAGACTAGATATCAATTACAGGAAAAGATCTGTAAAAAATACAAACACATGGAGGCTACACAATACACTACTTAATAACGAAGTGATCACTGAAGAAATCAAAGGGGAAATCAAAAAATACCTAGAAACAAATGACAATGGAGACACGACGACCCAAAACCTATGGGACGCAGCAAAAGCAGTGCTGAGAGGGAAGTTTATAGCAATACAAGCCTACCTCAAGAAACAGGAAACATCTCGAATAAACAACCTAACCTTGCACCTGAAGCAATTAGAGAAAGAAGAACAAAAAAACCCCAAAGCTAGCAGAAGGAAAGAAATCATAAAGATCAGGTCAGAAATAAATGAAAAAGAAATGAAGGAAACAATAGCAAAAATCAATGAAACTAAAAGCTGGTTCTTTGAGAAGATAAACAAAATTGATAAACCATTAGCCAGACTCATCAAGAGAAAAAGGGAGAAGACTCAAATCAATAGAATTAGAAATGAAAAAGGAGAAGTAACCACTGACACTGCAGAAATACAAACGATCATGAGATTACTACAAGCAACTCTATGCCAATAAAATGGACAACCTGGAAGAAATGGACAGATTCTTAGAAATACACAACCTGCCGAGATTGAACCAGGAAGAAATAGAAAATATTAACAGACCAATCACAAGCACTGAAATTGAAACTGTGATTAAAAATCTTCCAACAAACAAAAGCCCAGGACCAGATGGCTTCACAGGTGAATTCTATCAAACATTTAGAGAAGAGCTAACACCTATCCTTCTCAAACTCTTCCAAAATATTGCAGAGGGAGGAACACTCCCAAACTCATTCTACGAGGCCACCATCACCCTGATACCAAAACCAGACAAAGAGGTCACAAAGAAAGAAAACTACAGGCCAATATCAATGATGAACATAGATGCAAAAATCCTCAACAAAATACTAGCAAACAGAATCCAACAGCACATTAAAAGGATCATACACCATGATCAAGTGGGGTTTATCCCAGGAATGCAAGGATTCTTCAATATACGCAAATCAATCAACGTGATACACCATATTAACAAATTGAAAGAGAAAAACCATATGATCATCTCAATAGATGCAGAGAAAGCTTTTGACAAAATTCAACACCCATTTATGATAAAAGCCTGCAGAAAGTAGGCATAGAGGGAACTTTCCTCAACATAATAAAGGCCATATATGACAAACCCACAGCCAATATTGTCCTCAATGGTGAAAAACTGAAACCATTTCCACTAAGATCAGGAACAAGACAAGGTTGCCCACTCTCACCACTATTCTTCAACATAGTTTTGGAAGTGTTAGCCACAGCAATCAGAGAAGAAAAAGAAATAAAAGGAATCCAAATCAGAAAAGAAGAAGTAAAGCTGTCACTGTTTGCAGATGACATGATACTATACATAGAGAATCCTAAAGATGCTACCAGAAAACTACTAGAGCTAATCAATGAATTTGGTAAAGTAGCAGGATACAAAATGCACAGAAATCTCTTGCATTCCTGTATACTAATGATGAAAAATCTGAAAGTAAAATTAAGAAAACACTCCCGTTTACCACTGCAACAAAAAGAATAAAATATCTAGGAATAAACCTACCTAAGGAGACAAAAGACCTGTATGCAGAAAATTATAAGACACTGATGAAAGAAATTAAAGATGATACAAATAGATGGAGAGATATACCATGTTCTTGGATTGGAAGAATCAACATTGTGAAAATGACTCTGCTACCCAAAGCAATCTACAGATTCAATGCAATCCCTATCAAACTACCACTGGCATTTTTCACAGAACTAGAACAAAAAATTTCACAATTTGTATGGAAACACGAAAGACCCCGAATAGCCAAAGCAATCTTGAGAACAAAAAATGGAGCTGGAGGTATCAGGCTCCCTGACTTCAGACTATATTACAAAGCTACAGTAATCAAGACAGTTTGGTACTGGCACAAAAACAGAAATATAGATCAATGGAACAGGATAGAAAGCCCAGAGATAAACCCACGCACATATGGTCACCTTATCTTTGATAAAGGAGGCAAGCATATACAGTGGAGAAAAGACAGCCTCTTCAATAAGTGGTGCTGGGAAAATTGGACAGATACATGTAAAAGTATGAAATTAGAACACTCCCTGACACCATACACAAAAATAAACTCAAAATGGATTAAAGACCTAAGTGTAAGGCCAGACACTATCAAACTCTTAGAGGAAAACATAGGCAGAACACTCTATGACATAAATCACAGCAAGATTCTTTTTGACCCAGCTCCTAGAGAAATGGAAATAAAAACACAAATAAACAAATGGGACCTAATGAAACTTAAAAGCTTTTGCACAGCAAAGGAAACCATAAACAAGACCAAAAGACAACCCTCAGAATGGGAGAAAATATTTGCAAATGAAGCAACTGACAAAGGATTAATCTCCAAGATTTACAAGCAGCCCATGCAGCTCAATAACAAAAAAACGAACAACCCAATCCAAAAATGGGCAGAAGACCTAAATAGACATTTCTCCAAAGAAGATATACAGATTGCCAACAGACACATGAAAGAATGCTCAACATCATTAATCATTAGAGAAATGCAAATCAAAACTACAATGAGATATCATCTCACACCAGTCAGAATGGCCATCATCAAAAAATCTAGAAACAACAAATGCTGGAGAGGGTGTGGAGAAAAGGGAACCCTCTTGCACTGTTGGTGGGAATGTCAATTGATACAGCCACTATGGAGAACAGTATGGAGGTTCCTTAAAAAACTACAAATAGAACTACCATACGACCTAGCAATCCCACTACTGGGCATATACCCTGAGAAAACCATAGTTCAAAAAGAGTCATGTACCAAAATGTTCATTGCAGCTCTATTTACAATAGCCAGGACCTGGAAGCAACCTAAGTGTCCATCATCGGATGAATGGATAAAGAAGATGTGGCACATATATACAATGGAATATTACTCAGCCATAAAAAGAAATGAAATGGAGGTATTTGTAATGAGGTGGATGGAGTTAGAGTCTGTCATACAGAGTGAAGTAAGTCAGAAAGAGAAAAAGAAATACAGTATGCTAACAGATATATATGGAATCTAAGGGGGGAAAAAAAAAAGGCCATGAAGAGCCTAGTGGCAAGACGGGAATAAAGACACAGACCTACTAGAGAATGGACTTGAGGATATGGGGAGGGGGAAGGGTGAGATGTGACAGGGTGAGAGAGTGTCATGGACATATATACACTACCAGATGTACAATAGCTAGCTAGTGGGAAGCAGCCACATAGCACAGGGAGATCAGCTCGGTGCTTTGTGACCACCTAGAGGGGTGGGATGGGGAGGGTGGGAGGGAGGGAGATGCAAGAGGGAAGAGATATGGGAACATATGTATATGTATAACTGATTCACTTTGTTATAAAGCAGAAACTAACACACCATTGTAAAGCAATTATACTTCAATAAAGATGTTTAAAAAAAAAAAAAAAAGGATGACAAAAATACCTACCAGCTGGTCTCCCTGCCTCCAGCCTGCCCCCCCAAACCCCGTAGTGCCTTGCTCTCCTCAGCTTAGGGGCCTTTGGCTATACTGTTCCCTCTTGGTGAAGTGCCCTTCCTGCCTTCTCTTGGCCAACGCTGGTCATCCTCCAGACTCAGCTCTGACCCTCCCACTCAGGTTCAGCCCCTCCCTGGCACCGAGCCGACTGTACTGTGCAGTCTGGAGGGGTGTGTGAGGGCAGGAACACAGTTCTATTTAAGCCACAGTCATGTGATCCCAGCATCTAACCTGGTATCGGGCCCTTAGTGAGTGCTTGGTAAGTGATGAAGGAGCTGAAGCGAAGGGTGATGCTCACAGCTTATTCTACTCCAGTTGGATGACTAGGGAACTAACACCTGTGTTATGTCTACTCCAGGAATCTCACCTAGCTATCCTAAGTGCTTTGAATATGCTATTTCAGTAAGTCTCAGATCAACACAGAGGCAGAGGTTATTATTACTCTTTTGCAGATGAGGAAATGGGCTTAGAGAGGGAAAGCGTTTACTCAAAGTCACCCTGTTAGCACCCACCACTGTCTAACTCCGAAGTCCCTATAATCACCGTCTATGTATCATCATATTCTATCTCATTCCCCAGCTAAACTCCCTAGTGACTGCAAAGCTTAGGGAACTAGGCAATTACTCCTTTACATAGAAGTTTAGGGCTTCTAACAAACAATTTTATGCCATCTATACATCTTTCAATGTCTATTTCTTATCTTTATATCAGGCTGAGAGGTCCCCGCAGACCAGAACTATGTCTCATTCATCTTTGTACAACCTACAGTTCTCAGCAAGTTGTAGGTATTTTGTAAATATGTACTGAATTGATAATCAAATTGTTTGTTGATTTATTAAATGAAGTTATGATGGTGAATTTTCTGGGGTTGGGGCAGGAAGTTTTTTTGAACACATGGCCCATTCCGGCACCCAAGTGATACTACATCAGTCATTTTCTAAGTACAGGGCCAGCCCTTGGGGCTGTAGATAGAACAAATTTAAATTCATGATGAATTCATTAAAAAAAGTCCAGGGCAAGAAATCTTTCAGGAGCACTAATGACATCCCCATTTAAAACTGAATTAATTCTGTATGGTTTAAATGTTGTTACAGTGGAGTGCAAACGAACACAGGTGTAATGAGGCATTGCTTCGGGAAAAAGAATCTGAAGTGAGTCAATCATCATAGCTTAGCTGTTCATTAATACTGCTTGACATTTTCTATCTTACATCCCTTTCTTCAGTTCATTTACTCCTCTTGTATTTACGGAGCACCTGTTTAAACAATGCAGGGGGCCGGGTGCTTGGGAACTGGCACAGAAATGTAAGTCTGCTCTGTAGGTCTTCGCTGCCCCAAGAGGAGCAGAGATCCAGCAAGTGGAGAGTTCAGCTAAACTGCTCCGTGATATTGCTGCCTTGGCCTCCATCTTGTGTGGTCAAGTGGCCCGCGGGGGCCTTAAATTGACATTAGCCCCTCATGCAAATGCATGCCCTGGATTACAGCCCGTAGATTCACAAGTAAATTTAAGTTCCCTGTGACTTCTCTGATGACCCTTGTGATAAACAGTGTCTCTGCCTCCCAGGGCCTTCCCCTTGTGTGCCCCTTAGATAAGACCCCCAAGAAGCTTACCAAAACCCTGCTTTTTTGGTTTAAACTCACCAATCTGGCCTTAGCCACAGAACCCCAAAGCACTCCACCCACCCACTCTAAAAAGGCCTGTGGCCCAGGTCCTGACACTCTGCCCACACCCTGCCTTGACTTCCCTGCCTGGCCCCACAAGGCATGCCGGGGACCCCCTCCAGGACCTGTGGGTAGTAAACCTCTCTGTTTCAACTTCCCCTGTGGTCTTTTGTTGAACCTCACCATCGACACCCTGTGGCTCTACACTCAACAAACGTTGATCTGACAGACACAACGTAGCAGCAGCATCAGCTGGGAGCTTGTTAGAAAGGCAGGATCTTAGACCCCATCCCAGACCTACTGAATCAGAATCTCCAGTTTAACAAGATCCCCAGGTGATTGGAATGGACATTACAGTTTGAGAAGCACCATAAAACTCACCAACATCCCATCGGCCATATAGGACAGTCAAATGAGATGATTTCTCAATGACTTAAAACCTTTTGAATCAGGTCTACTCTATACATGTATCAAGTCATTTTGTTGTACACTTTAAACTTACACAATATTATATGTCAATTATATCTCAGTACAGCTGCGGGGGAGAGGAAAGGCCTACCCTGACCACCCTATTTAGTCCTACCACCTGAATCCCTCACGCCACCACCCTCATAGTCTCCTTGCCCGGCTCTATTTTTTTTTTGCATGATATTTATCACCTAACATGTAATGTAAGTTTATTTTGTACATAGTTCACTCTGTCTCCTACTGGAATTTAAGTCCACAAGGGCAGGGGTGCTTCTGATGGTCCTCTAGCCCCCAGCTCAGCCTGAGGCTAAGCTGAAAACAAATGTTTAATAATCAGATGAAGAATAGATGGCTGCTTCCAGGGCCCAGAGACCCTTCCTAGTGCATGACGTCTAGTCTGTCTACCGGTTCTGAGTCAGTGAAGAGCAGCCTGGAGTCCTCGTGCCTCGTGGGTAGCATGGCCGTGGCATTTAAACTGGGGTGCTTTTGAGATGGGGAGAGGAGGCACTATTAATAACTCTGCAGATACAACAGGTACATAACTGTGACCTCACTTACGGGGCCCACTCTGTTGCAGCTACAATCCAGTTATAGGGAAGGGATCACGTCATGTATTTTTGTCTTAGTCTGGAATCATCGAGTTGCAAGAAACAGGCTCCAACTCAAACTAGGTCAGGTTGAAAAGTGCCTTATTGAAGGTTACAGGAACATCTGGCGGAACCAAGTACAGGAGTTGCAGGCAGGCCTGAGTGCAATGGGAAAGGGGGAAGCACTCCCTTGCTACTCCGCAGAGCCCACGGTCCCCTCATCACTGTGCCTCTGTCTCCCTTCTTTGCAGCTGCTTCCTCTCCATGCCTGTACCCCTGACTCCTAACCAATTCTTTTTCGTACTTTGTGGTTGTCCTATGGGCACACCCCTGGCAGCTTGGGTGGGACCATTTTTTTCGGTGTATTTTTATTTGTAATATTTTTTGTGATTTAATTTGTTTGCTTTATTGTGGTAAGCACAACATGAAATCTACCCTCTTAACAAATATCTAAGTGTACATTACCGTGTGGTTTACTATAGGCACGATGGTGTACAGCACATCAAGAACTTATGTCTTGCGTAGCTGCAACTTATTAAACAGAAACTCCCTGTTTTCCCTTCCCAATGATTTAGGTGCTTAAGTCTACTTCAGATCTTCTTGACTTGCTGATTCTCCACCAGGTGCTGAATTATTTGCTCACAACCTCACAGTCATTCACAGAACGGATACTTCTTGATGTATGGCTGGGTAATAATATGGTTCAAGTGTGGAGCTACCTACAGAGACCTGGTTTTGGCTTCTGACCATCCTGGGTTCAAATCAGAGTTTCTCTGCCTGTGAGTTGTTTGGCTTTGGGCAGGTCAACTAGTCTGAGTTTCAGCTTCTTCATCTATTACAAAATGGGGAATAAATATTTACCTGGCAGGGCTATTGTGAGGATTGAATGTTACAAGATTTGCAGAGTACCCAAAAGTTTCTGGCAAACAGTAGGTGCTCAATGAAAGGTCATTTCTTCCCATTTCCCTTTCTCTACCTGGAAGCCTGCTCTAGCTCAGGTGTGAAAAGAGAAGCAGAAGAGCATTCCCTGGGATATTTCTGGCTTACAGCAGTTTGGGAAAGCTAAGTAATCTATGGGACTAAGGGACAGAGGAGAGGATGCTATGATATTTTTGGCATGTGTTCATGGTTTGGCATGGCCTAAAACTTGGGTCAATTAATATTCCTTTAATATGGAATGTTTTTTCTTCCCTGTCCCTTTAAAGAGTCCGTGTCTTCCCCCAAGCCTTTTCTTGTAGCACTTTTGGGGTGGGACAATTCTTTACTGAGCCTGTTGTCTGGTGCAGAGTTGTTGGTTATTTAGCATCTCCTGCCTCTGCCCAGTAAATGCCAGTAGCACCTCCTTACCTAATTCATTGTTACAACCTAAAATACCTCCGTGCATTTCCAAACACCCCCAACTACATGATAATATAGGTGTAACATCCACTTCCAACAGAGTGTCAGGGTCTCAGTTCAAATTCCCAGGAGAGAAACTGACCACTCTGCAGCCACTGAATTGGACCCTGGTCCACCCAGCCATGACTGAAGTGTGAATGGTCAATCACAACCACAGGATACGCGCAAGGCTGCCAAGACCTGCCCCCTCCGTGGAAGCTGAGGGCAGGGATAATTCCCAGAGAGGGGACTGTGCCTAATCAGCCTGTTAGATCAGCTAAGGATGGGGCCAGTGGAAGGAGTTCTCAGGGATAATTACACTCACTCAGGAGGCCCCAGTGACAGTGCTCAGTATCTCACCATGCTTTTCGAATCAAAGCCTACAGGTCATCTATTTTCCCTTCCCTTCTCCTTCAAATGCAAACCTCACCCCCACTTTTTATTTTCTCCATTTCCACTTTCTCTCATCTTGTACTTGTCTATGCCTCCTCCAACCTTTACGTCCATAAACACGTGATCTCAGCGGTTCTGGCTCCTCTTGCATACCAGATACCATTAGTTTACTGAAACTTGAGCGAGCTATTTCATAGAGATAAGAACGCAGGAAAATGCCCTAATTTACCCCCAATTCATACACTTTTGGTGTACGTATTTGCCTTGCACAGCTGTTCACTATTTGAAGAGGCCATCACAATGCTCAGAAGATAATCAAAGAAGCTACTTAAGAATAACATGCTGTCTTTAAAAAAAAAAAACCAATGCCCATGCTGAACTCGGAATGGTAATGAGCTCAGACAGGAACCCAGCTGAGATTTCCATGGCCAACACCCCCCAGCTGAGATATCTGCATTTTATACGAACCTTTTTACGATACTATAAATTTCACATTTTTACAGTTACAGGTCTTCATCATCATGAAAACCATTTCTGCACGTATCTTTGGTAAACGGAATTCAAATTTCCACATGATCTGGAAATACTAAATTGTTAACAGCTTCTCTAGGGTCTTGTGGCTTGTTCCGACCTCTTTGATGATTTCATCATTGTTTATGCATATAAAAATCACAATTAGGCTCACATGCCTAATGTTAAGTCTCCCAAGCATTTTTCAGCCCATTTTTGCTTTTTGATACTCTTTAAGATAGAGGACCAGGGGTTTGAAAAGCAATGAGTGTATTGGTTGAGGCTTCTAAATCCTTCTCACAACAAGTTTTTTCAATAAGCAACACAAAATAGTACAAAATCATGGAGATATAATATACGCTGAGCTTACAAATTGTAAATACCACTGTATCTATTGTTATACTCTAAAGCATTCATTTGTAACATGCAAGCACAAGGTCTGACCCGTAATTTTTAGTTGTTTCACTCAGTATTTGGCTCTTACATCTGCTTTTCCATTTAGAATCTTTCTTAAACATTGCTTTAACTTCATTCATTTGAGGTTTTGAAGCTGCTCTTTCTACATTTGCTTACTTTTTAGGTCACAAAGCTTTTTGGAGCAGACTCAAATTTCTTGGATCTAAGCAAGCATTTGATTTAAAAGTTATCTTTGAGCCATTTAGCAGCGACTTACGGACATTGTATGCTACTCTATGGGAATTCTTCTGAATGTTTCATTCATTTGTATTTTATCATTTCCATACGTTTGGGGGTAAAGAACATAAAGTAGGGGATGTGGTCACAAGACAGCAAATTTAACTAGCTGTTTTTTGATTTAACCATAAAACGAAAGTTTGTGCTGCCTTGAGAACATCCTTCACATAAAATGAAGGCCTTTATTCCATCGCTGTTACCTGCCGGAGTTGATCAACAAATCCGTGTTAAACGCTGTCCAGACTGGCTCCATGGCCACGGCTCCATCCACGCTGCCATCTTGGGCCCGGCTTTGAAAAGCAAGGAAGGCATTGGTTGAGGCTTATAAACCCCTATCTCACACCAGGTGTGTGGAGTTAATGGTGCAATGGGGCAATAGAAAAAGCACTAAGTTTCCATGGGAACAAATGGAAACTGAAGAATTTGGACACACCTGTAAAGGATCTGATGGGTCCTGCTTGGGTGTCTGACAAAGCCCTCTTGTCCTGACAGTATTGGGCCATAAGAGATGCCGGGTCTGTCTTTTGAATTAATGTAAGAACTTCCTAGCGGATCTTGCCTGCTTCAGCCTCAACAACGTGGCCCCTGGTTTATCCTTCTCAAATGTAAATGTGATTCTATTGTGTCTTCTTTGAAACTCTTCAAAGTTTTCCTATGGCTTGCAGGGAAAACATACAAATGAGTTGGCAAGACCTCTAAAGCTAGCATCCTTTGGCCCCAGCCATCCCTCTGGCCCTGCATCAAAGCACTTTCTATTAGTCTAGCCCATTCCAGCCCTGTGGAGCTGCATGGAGCCATTTTCCTTTCACGTGTACATATCTGTCTAAAGGGACTCTCCCACCCCATCCCGCTTTTACCTGCCCTGGTAACCCCCTAGCAAACTCCTATTTATCTTTCAAGACCCAGTTCAAGCATTACTTCTATGAAGTTTTCCCTGACCACCAACCCCCTTCCAACAACTGCATTAGCAGTTCCCTCCTTGCTGACACAGCTCTGTGTTCATACATCACATACTGTTGTAACTATTTTTTCTCCAATGGGCCAGTGGTTGTCTCCTTGATTATATAACAAAGTCGCTTGAGAAGATTTTTTTTTTCATAATACCTATGAAAAACGTATTTTAGGCTGCACCTTTGAGATTCCTGGGGTGGGACTCAGGAATTTTTTTTTTTTTTAAGTGCTCCAGGTGATTCTTTTTTTTTTAACACTTTAAAAAAATTATTTATTTATTTGGCTACGTCGGGTCTTAGTTGTGGCGTGAGGGATCTTTTGTTGTGGAGTGCGGGCTTCTCTCTAGTTGTGGCGCAGAGGCTTAGTTGCCCTGAGGCATGTGGGATCTTAGTTCCCCGACCAGGGATCAAACCAGCGTCTCCTGCACTGGAAGGCAGATTCTTAACCACTGGACCACCAGGGAAGTCCCAAGTACGCCAGGTGATTCTGATGTGCACAATGAAACTCACTGTCGAGACTGTTGAGAATTATCATACTGAACTGTGAGCTCTGGGCAGGCCAGGACTGGGCTTTGTTCATTTTTTACTACGCATCTCGCCGCCCCCCATCTATGGCAGAAAGGCACTTAGTAGACTCTCAGTTGATACTGGGTGTGGGTGGAGGGAGAAGGAGAAGGAGAGGGAGGGAAGGAGAGGGGAAGAGAGGAAGGAAGGAAAAGAAAAAGAAAAAAGGAAGAAGGAAGGAAGGTAGAAAGAAAGGAAGAGAGAGAGGGAAGAAAGAAGGAAAGGGGGAAGGGAGAAAGGAAAGAAAGAAGAGAGGAAGGACGGGGAGAGAAACAGAGAGGGAAGGGAGAGAGGAAGGAGGGAGAGAGGGAGAGAGAGAAAGGAAAAAGCAAGGGAGTTCTAGGCTTATTGGAAGCATCTCACCTCTAGGGGAAAGTACTGCAAATTAATACAGGTTGTTTTTATAAAAAGAAACCTCCTGGTTTGGCCAGAAGCACCAGATCTATCTCTCAAGAAGATACAAGCCAGAAGATATATACTTAGAAAGGTAAACTGTGGGCGCAGTTAACCATGGGAGTTATTAATGGGTTGGCCAAAAAGTTCATTCGGGTTTTTCTGTAAGATGTTATGGAAAAACCCAAATGAACTTTTTGGCCAACCCAACATAAGCCCCTTATAAGCACCACTCTGGACCACTCATAGAAAACACATCAATCAGCCCCTTGAATTTGGCCAGCTGTACATCACTCCTCTGATAGCCTGACATCTGGCTTAAAAAAAAATCTCCCTCTTCTGTGAGTCACAAATTATTCCCAAGACCAGCCAAGTGTTTCCATTCTCAAACCAGTTTTTTGACAATCAGGTGGTCCTCATACCAGAAGGCAGGATAAGCCTCCTGGTTCCACTGGTCAGCCCCGCCCCTGCCCAGAGCCATGGCCAGGCTGCTTTGCTCTGGCGGCAGAGATCTGCACTCAGCAGGCATCTTGTACAAGAGGACTGGAGAGACAAGAGAAGAGTCCAGAGTGGGATTGGAAAGAAATCTTCCCCAGCTCCTGAGAGGTTTTCCAGCAGCAGGATTAGCGCGTCATTTCCCTCTGCACTGAATACCAGGATGGGGGCTAAGGGTCGTGCAAAATCAGCCCCCCAGGGCTGCCAGACTGGTACAAAGGCCGATCTTTTCCAGCTTCTGGGATAACTCTTTCACACTCCTGGTTTTTGTAATTAGTGCAAAACAGACCTCAGGACTTTAGCAACCAGTCAGAGCTGACGAATCGCTAATGACTGCGGGTTTTTGTCTTTAAATATATGCCCTGGTTAGGGAAGGAAAACTCATTGTGCAGGGCGCAGCATTTCAAGCACAAACGTGATCTGGGGAAGAGTTATGATTGCAGCAACCACTGCACGACTCCCCTTTGGGGCTCTGCCAGAGTTCCCATAAAACCCTCCTTTTTCTGGCGTCTACGCCGTGAGCTCTCATGTAATCAATTTAAGAGGCTTTTATGAGATGCCAGAGCATGTTACTTAAAGCATTCCCATTTATTTTGCCTTACTTTATGTTTGTATTACATAGAATTTGAATTAAATCCATTTGGCAATGTTTTACAGTGGAGGGAGGCGGGGTCCGTCAGGAAGAGAAAAGGAATTTGTCATGAGGGAAAAGTTCTAGCTGTCAGGCTGCTCAGACTTCTTGGAGGAAGCAGAAGTAAAGGTGTCTCAGGTGGGAAGCACACCCTCCCCCCAACTTGGTGAGAATGGGCAGGTCCTTAAACATCACTAGGCTTCCCTCTCTCCTACAATCAGCGGTAACTTTTCCAAAGGCTCTCTCTGCCCACCGTTCTGTTCAGAATCCTCCACTGACGTCACGTTGCCTTCAAAATAAAGCCCAGATGCCACAGTGTGATGTTTTTCATCATCTGTGATCGGCCCTCAATCTGCCTCTCCAATGTGACTTACGTTCTTCCCTTTTCTTGCTTCTCGCTCTCCGGCTAAACATGCACTCCCACTCACTCCCACTCACCAGCCTTCGAATCCTACCCGATGGTCAAGGCCCAGACACAACGTCATCCCAGCCTCAACATTTCCCAGAATACTTCTGGAAGGAAGTAGTTGCTTCCTGTTCTGAATACCTGCGGCATCTTATTTTTACATCTTTATGACAATTATCACTTTTTATCTTGACTTGTGCATGCATCCTTTTCAAAAAATTGTAAGTCCAGAGCAACAGCTGCCCACATGTTTTATCTTTGAATTACGCTCAGCACCTAGTGCCCTAACTTGAACGTCAGAGGGACCCAATAAATACTCCTTGAATGGCTATGTCTATGCTGGCCCCCCAGTAAGCAATTTCAGAATTAAGAAGCACTTGCCACTTAAGTGTAAATGGGCCTAAGTGCTTGATTTAGAGGCTGCTCCCAGAATCACAGCTGTTCACACTGCCACCCAAAAGCAGTCCTGGCAATCACACAGATCAGCCTCACGGCACCATTGGTTCAGCTCCGCCCCAGCCCAGAGCCAAGGCCAGGCTGATTTGCTCTGACGTCAGAGATCTGCACTCGGATGGCATCCTGCCGAAGAGTACTGAGTTACTGAGGACCAGGATTGTTTCACCCGGTTGCAGTAAAGAGGATTCTACTTAGGTATTACATAAAATCAAGCTCATCTTGAGGATCCAGATGGAGCTGTAATCAGGCCAAGCCCCTCGTGGACACACCTGGGGTCTGGATCTGGGGCCCTTCATTCTGGTGCCCCACCTCGGTCAGACGCCACCTCACCTTGGATTCCACCTGCTGGGTCACCCTCAGGCCCTCCATCTAGGCGAGGTCTCCTCATGCCCGACTCCACTGCATGGCCTTGGAGCTGGAGCTCTTGCAACCGTCTGGTGAATGCACCGTCTCTCTTGTTTTTAGTTTAGAGTTCTGAGTAAAGGCATTGGATTGGTCTAGTGCATCTCTGTAAGCCAGACGACCGTGGCCCTTAGGTCAGGTGCCTTCCGTGGAGTCCAGGGACTCGCGTGCATCCCTGGGTGTGTGCAGTGGAAGCTACTGGTCAGGCAGGCACTGCCACGTACCTGTGGAGGATCGTGCCGTGCCTCCACCGTGACCTTGCGCCTCGGTGAGCGTGGGAAGGACGGCCTCTGCTCCCTGTCTGAGCAGGAAAAGAAACACAGTGATCAGATGTGACCCCTAATTTACCCAGATGTCCAGGCTTTGATGAGGTGAAGTGAGAATTGGGGGCAGTGGTGTGGGGAGACTGAAATCACCACAAGTGACCCCAGGCTTGTTAGGAAATAAAAACTAAAAACATACACAAGGGAGAAAGAGAAGAAATGAAGTCAACACCATAATTAGCAGCTGAAGCCCGAGGACAGTCTTCTGTACTGAGTGATAAACTCAATGCCTTATTTAGAACCTTAAATAGAGCTCATTTGGTCCTCCTGTATTTTAGACTCATATTCTATTCCGGGTCTTCATTTTTAAGACATTTGAGGTTTGCTGTTGGATATTTAAAAAGAAAAAAAAATCATAAGCCATTGCCTGATTAATGCCTAAGACACAGCCGTTTCTGATGTTCATTGTGAGTTGTGCCTCTAGAAGTGGCTGATGCTTGTTCAATTTTTACCTAACAAGCTCTCCGTTCTCAAGTCTCTGGTACTTTATAATCACAGATGGAGAGCCACGATTAGCTGTGCAATCTGGTGACCACAAGCACTAGTTATTTCTTTTAGCACACTCAGGCCCTGATGTATCTCTGAAAAGAGTCTAAGATCTGATTACAGGGCACTAATGGTCACGGAGGCCCTATTGCCCTCCCCCTCCCCCCTCCCATGCTTTCTTCTCTTTCTTCCTTCAGGAATCCTTTGGCTCAGAGGATGAATCCAATACCGATCTTAAGAGCCAACATCTATTGAATGCCTAATCTACACCAGGCACCCTCGTAAGCGCGTCCCATAATTACCTCACTGAATCCTCACGACAGCCCCACGGGGTGGGTACCATCCATACCTCTAATTTACAGAGATATTTTCAATGCTCTCCTTCCAATCTGGGCCGGGGATGAAGTGGGGGTGAGGAGGAAGGAGGGTACATGAGCGAGAAAGGCAGGGCATATGCTGCACAAAGCCGACTTGATAAAACTTACTAGGTTGTGAAGTAAAGCGAGTGACTCAACGTCTCCATGCCTCAGTTTCCTCACGTGCAAAAGGAGAATAACAGCACAGACCTACCTCACAAAGAGGTTGGGAGGATTAACTCATGCCTGGAACAGACAGACAGCTCTGTTATTGGCAGTGGTTACAAGTATCCTATCAACTCATCATGCTCCAGCCCAATGCCAACTGTGGCCCCTCCCAGTAGGGCCTTGCTTCCCAGAGTTCTAGGAAGCAATCTGAATGGTTGACTTCCAAAGAGATGCACTAAGGGGAAGCTTCCTGAGGATGGAATTCCTGGACCTACAACGAGGTGATTAAAATAGGTCGTGGCACATAATATTAGTTTATTTAATTTGCACAACAACTTCTGAGATAACAGATGATTTTATCCTCATTTTACAAGTGAGGGACAGTGAAATGAATCACTTTGCCCAACATCAAAGTTGGGCGAGCGGAAGAGCCATCCTTCCAGCCTGGGCACTGCACCAGTGGCCACCCCATCTCACCACGCTGAGTTGCAATGAAAGGAAGAGGGAGTGATGGGAACACATCCTAATGGGACCTGCGTTTAATCAGTGGGCCCCCTGTGGTTTTGTTTTTTTAATCAGGCAGACCTGCCACCTCCTGCTCCCAACCCTGGCACATCTGCAGCAGCGGGAAGCCCAGCTCTCCCTGCCCACGGGCACCCTCCTGTGTGGCTGCAGCTCCATTTCTCATCCCCCATCATCACCCCAACGCCACACGCAGAAAAAGACAGGGTAAAGACAGATATCTTCTGTATGGCCTGGAAGACTTAAATTTAGGAGTTAATTCTGCTTGAGTACTAAGACAACAGAAATATGGAATGATTATGGGGTACTTTCTTTCTTGTCAATTGATTGTTAACGTTACTTTTTACTTACTTTCTTGGGGAAAATTCTACATTCTCCCCCTCTACCCTGTAGATGGATGTCTTGAGATCTCTCTCATGTCCCTCATTATTTTCACATTTATGCTTCTTTTAAAAACTATTTTTTCACTTTGTCACTCCCTGGGGCTGCCATTAAGTCCTACAGCCTCATTTATCACTTCAGCAGCGTTAAAATGTAAACCTGAGTTCCACCCCTCACCTGACCTCTGCCATGGGGTTTCTCAGCTGCTTCCAATGAGGGCTAGAAACCCTCCCCAGCTCTGCTGACAGGAAGACAAAAGGGGGAGCCTGAGCCCCTGAAGTCCAGCCACAGTTCGTGTGCAGAGCGCAGCTTGGCTGAGGTGAGTTTTTAGATAGCTGAGCACTCTTTAAACAAAAACCTGGACAGTTATTTCCATCCCTACAAAAGAATTAAACTTTAACAAATTCCCAGTGTTTTTATCTCCCAGTAGAAAGATCCTTAGGGATTTTGCCCTGGGCATTTCAGACTGAGGCTAGTTCTGTTTCAGACACAATCTCCTCAAAAATAGGAGACCCTCAGCCAATCAAATTTGAGGGCTTCACCTGACCACCCCCCCCCCCCCCCCCCGCAAAGCACATTTACTAAGTGGTCCATGACAATGGGTGCGCTTTGCATTTTTTCTATAGTAAGGGAGGAAAAGCAGCAGCTTCCCATCCCAGAATCTTTGATTACTTCATTATGCAACAAATAGTGAGCACCTACTAGGTACCAGGCAGTGATTGTGCTAGGGTAGAAAAGAGACCCTACGATGGTTCTAGGAAGGAAAGAAATCATACACCAGTTTCCATTCTCTGAACTCAGATCCAATGAAGAGATACATTCAAGAACCTGACAGGAGGAGATTAAAATATCAGCTTAATTATTAGTAAAAGCTGGATTGGAGGATGTGGCTTAGCTATGCAGCCTCTTACTATTTCCCACTCCTGCCCAACCCACCCCTGGAGAGCCAGCCTCCTGCAAGCGGCAGAACGTGTATGCCCAGGGAGCTGGCCCCGAGCTGAGAGCTGACAGGCAAACCTCCACGGGGCCAGATCTGCAAGAGAAAGGACCGGACCAGTATCAGGCCCTTTTCCAAGCTCACAGGTTCCATACACCCATTACTCCTCTGCAAAGAAGGAACAGTGAGGGCGGGAGGAGCGCCAGGAATGTTGTTTTGGCTGAAGCCCCTGCGCCGGGAACTAGAGACGCCCCCTCACAAACACGCTCCCTCCTCTCATGGAGAGGACAGCCCAGCAGGGAAAAGGAAAAGGAAGTATACAACGATGGAGGCAAGATCATTGCTTTACAGAGTAAGGGGGTCTCTGGGCTAAGGCCAGAAGGATGAGCGGGGCCCCTGCCAGCTGGGCAGGTTGCGGAGGGCTCAGATGCACGAAGGCTCAGAGCCTGATATAAAGCGGGTGACTGCAAGATGAGGGCGGACGTGGGGAAGCGACCAAGGTGGACTTCCCCCTCCTGGCTCTCTAAGGACCAGCTTCCTCCGCCTCCATGACTTTTGCACTCAAGGAATAAGGAAATGAGCACAGGACCCAGGAGGTAGATGCTCCAAGGGCAAAGGCCGGCTTGCTCATGTGCCTGCGGCGGCCTCGTAGGTGCTCTGCAAGTATATGTTCTTTGAACTCACATCACATCCCTCCAGAAGCTCTCTGCCCCGCCTGCAGCAGGCCACTTTTCCTTTGAGCCTGTTTCTTTTAGCTGCAGAGACCCCAATCCAAGTCACCTTCCCACTTCCTCAGCCTCTGCTGTGAACATTCCAGAAGTGATGTTTGCATAAGCCTGATGCTCTCAGAAGCACGGCCCTCTGTAAATACAGTTTTATTATTAGAAGACGATGAATTTTTAAAATGCCAATTCCAGCCTTTTCATTGTGACAGAGTGTAACTCAAGTCTGCATATACTTTGTTCTTTCTTCATCAGAAACCTTGCAGGTCTCAGCTCTGGGCTGAGGACACGACTCTGGGCAGCGGTCAAGGCCACAGGTGCCCAGGGGAGACGGGGTGGTCCCGTGAGTGATGGAGCTTGCCCAGTCGGAGCACGGCCGCCCAGCTCCTAGGAACGTTCAGGAATATAGGTCCAGCCATAGCTTGTCAACATTTTCAGCCTTATACTAATTTTTCCTTTCATGATTCCAATTGGAGGACTTGTCCTAATTAAGGTTTATGCCTTATAGCACTGATTCTTAGCCAAATAGGGTTGGGGGCACACAGGGCAGAGCCTGTGACGTCACACCAGTCTTGGTTCAAATCCTGATTCCATCGCTTATTGGCTGTGTGAGTTTGGCAAATCATTTAATCTTTCTGGACCTCATCTGCAAAAGAGGAATGTTCATAATCCCTATTTCAAAGGATGACTGTGAGAGAGACCACAGGTAAAGCACGTAGCACCCTCTTCCGGCAGAGCAAAACCCCAGATAGAGGTTTCCCTGCCCCCCCAACGCCTCCTGCTCCCAACAGAGAACCCAGGGGAAATGGAAAGCCAAGTGGGCATCTCTTGGGGAGAGAAAAATAAGACCAGGATCAGCCAGCATCTGGGGCACTTCCTTAATTCTCAGCGGGTTGCTGATCTAACTGGGAAACAATTTGCCGCACACCTAACTGGCCTCCCTTACTGATGGGATCAAATAAGCTTGCAGGGCAAAGTCTGAGGCATGGAGGCCTCTTAAGCCCTTGGCATTGACCCTCGGGCCCTGCAGGGGTATAAAGCGGTTCCTTCTCTTGGATGAAGACTATTTCCCTGCCTCCTCCTGGACTTGATCGGAGAGCTTGATGTGACTCACTTTCATGGCATTTATTATTCTACCCCGTTTCTCACTGTCTGCGGGCAGGTCTCTTCCCCATTAGAATGCAAGCCAGTGGGAGGTAGGTTGGACGGCAGGCAGAATCTTCGTCTCCTTCATCCTTGTATCTCCTCTTCCTCCACCAACTTGCCCAGTGGCTGCCAAGTAGTGCTAAAAAAAACCCAAAACCCGAACCAAACAATTCTCCTAATGAAGGACTGAGCCAAGACCACCACAGTGCCACAGTGCCTAAATTCTCTGCTAATCCCATGCTAGCTTTTATCCATTGATAGTTTTCACATCCTTTTCCACTTTAAAGCTCTCAGTGATATCAATTATTGCCTCCACCATAAGACTGTTCTCTGTCTCCTCCTTTACCTTACAGATTCTTTGGGGGCCTATACAACTTGGAACATGAAACTTTGGAAATAATGGACTGTGAAGAATAGGAACTAGGTCTTTGAAAAAATTATTTTTGAGGCAAAATTCACATAATATAATCAGCTATCTTAAAGTGTACAATTCAGCAACATTTAGTACATTCACATGGTTGTGCAACCACCACCTATATCTAGTTCCAAAAGATTTTCATCATCCAAAGGGAAATCCCTGGGACTTCCCTGGTGGCGCAGTGGTTAAGAATCCGCCTGCCAACGCAGGGGACACGGGTTCAATCCCTGGTCCAGGAAGATCCCACATGCCGCAGAGCAACTAAGCCCGTGAGCCACAACTACTGAAGCCCGCGCACCTAGAGCCCGTGCTCCGCAACAGGAGAAGCCACCGCAATGAGAAGCCCGCGCACCGCAACAAAGAGTAGCCCCCGCTCACTGCAACTAGAGAAAGTCCGCACGCAGCAATGAAGACCCAACGCAGCCAAAAATAAATTAATTAAATTTTTAAAAAGAGAGAAAGCTTTGCTTTAAAAAACAAAAACAAAAAAAAACAGAAGGAAATCCTGTACCCATCAAGCAGTCACTCCCTGTACCTCCTCCCCACCAGCCCCCGGCATCAATCAATCTGCATTTTGTCTCTATAGTAGATTTACCTATGCTGGATATTTCATTTAAAGGCAATCACATAACATGTGGCCTTTTGTGTCTGGCTTCTTCCATGTTTTCAGGGTTCATCCATGTCGTAGTAGGCATCAGCACTTTATTCCTTTGTATAGCTGAGTAATATTCTATTGTGTATACATTTTGTTTATCCATTCATTCGTTGAAGGATATTTTAGTTGTTCCGACCTTTTGGCTATGATGACTAACACTGCTACGAATATTTGTGGGGAACTGGGTTTTTTAAACCATTGTATTCTTGGTACAATGGCCCTGCAATAAATATTTATTAAATCGTTGGATGGATTCCAAAAATGGTTGTGAAAAAATAGGCCAATGTAATAGAATTTAAGGTGGAAGCTTAAAGGGTCCTGTTACCTCGTCTCCAGCTCCAAGGAAAACAGCTCACGCTGTTCAGTGCTTGGCAAATGTAATGGGTGCTGACAGCGATGACAAGACGGGCGGTAGCAATGAAGAGGAAACTCTGGATGATCGTTATAGACCTGGTCCTGGCAGTAGCGCCGGGTTTCATGGACTCATAGATGAATTCATTGTGGCCACACTGGATAACTTAAAGATCGGTGGCCGGTGTCTTAGATGTTCCTCAGCTCCTGCAGAAATCCAGAGAAAGAAATCAAAAGTTCTGAGATTGGACAAGAACTTGGTATTTGCCCCACCTCTGCACCAAGGAGTAGCGGAAGCACCGTCCCGAGAGTGGAGCCGTGACATGCCGGGACGCCGAGTGACAAAGGGACAGGCCTGCTGTGGGATGGTGGGCCGGGGCTGGCTCCTTTGAGGAAGGAGAGCAAACTGACCCGGAGCCCAACAGAAAAGGCTGTGCCAGGCCCGGAGAGAACAGCGATATGGTTGTACATCAAAGAGCAATCACATCGTGGAAAGAAAAATGGCTCCTACAGCGGCCTTGTCAGTGGCACCTGAACAAATTGTCAGTAACTATTTTCAAGGTGTCGGTGTGAATATAAAGTATGTCCTGGATTATGGCACATTTGGAAGAATCATGAATGGTACAGTTTTGTTGTTAGGGTGCCACTTCCCAGTTGTGTGGTGAAGAGCTTGAAATAGCCAATGATCCCACATTCATTCATTCATTCGTGCACTCAGCAAACATTTATGGCATAACGTCCACATGCAGGGCACTGTGCTCAGTACTCCAGGATGGCTGTCAGGAGCTCATTCATCAGTGAGCAGAGGCAATTTGGTCTTAAAGGCTGAATAGAAATTTACCAGGATGGGCACGGGCTGAGGAGGGGAAGGCATAGGCCTGAAAATCTAACTTTGAGGAAGATGAAAAAATATGTCCCAGAGACAAGGTTTTTTCAAATTCAGATAATGCAATTATCACTTCGAAAATCTTTGGGATGATCTATCATCGAGCAATATCTGAAGAAAGTGATTTTGGAGTAAAATATCTTTCTTACTCATAATTTAGTAGACAGTGGTTACCTGCCAACGTTCAAAAGGAAATGAAGTGATTTACAATAAAAATTCCTTATTCTCAGTGTGAGAGAAAGCCCTGCTATCTGCGGTTTTAGCAGACGCTGTGGCCCTCGGGGTTCCTGCAGGCAGCCACCTCCACCTACCCCGGCTCCAGCTCTGCCCGAAGGCTTTCCCAGGAAATGAAAATGCTAGGAGGCAATGCCCCAGCAGCACCAGGCCAATGACAGAAGAGGGTTGGAGGATAAATACTCCAACCTCCTCAGGTGGGACATTCTCCATGGTCTTTGGAGGCCCCCTTTCCCTGGCAGGATTGAATCCCAACCTCATGCCCTCTGTATTGCCTTCCTTCCCTTCCCTTCCTCATTTCTCCGCCTACTCACAGCGCTTCCTGGGATCACCTCCCGAATTTGCATTCAAAACTTTGTCTCAGGGTCTGTTTCAGGAGGAACCCAGCTGTTGCAGGTTGAACTGTGTTTCCCAAAAAGACGTGGAAGCTTTAACCTTCCCTCCCCGACCTGTGCACGTGACCTCATTTGGAAATAGGATCTTTGTAATTGAAATCAAGTTAGGACGAGGTCTTCCTGGATTAGAGTGGGCCCTAATCCATTATGACTGGTGTCCCTATAAGAAGAGTCACAGACAGGTGCAGGGAGAAGGCCACGTGAAGGTGGAGGCAGGGATTGGAGGGATGTGTCTACAATCCAGCGAACATCAGGGATCGCCAGCAACGTCCAGAAGCCAGGAGAGGGGCATGGAAAGGATTCCCTCCCTCAGGACCTCCAAAAGGAACCAGTCCTGCCGATACCTGGATTTTGGACTTCTGGCCTCAAGAACTGTGAGTGAGTAAATTCCTGTTCCTGTAAGCCACCCAGTTTGTGGTCCCTTGTTATGGGTTCCCTATGAAACAAATACACCAACCTATGACAACCCCTATTTCCAAGGGGTTCTTTGACCATGTGCTTCTGAGACCCTTACTGCCGGGGTCCACATGGTCCCTGCTCTGGGGTCAGACTGTGATGACAGGAGGGAACAGGCAGAAAGGACGGGAGGAGGAGGCTAGTGGACTCTGCTGGAGTCTCCTGGGTGGTCACAGCCAATGAACATAACAGTGTGACCAGGTTTAACAAACAGGATGGATTGGAAATGCCTGATGCTTCTGTAACATTTACAGATCTTTTCTATACTCCCCCACAAAACCCTACACTCACACGTAACTGAGCTTGTACAGCTGTTAAATGCTACAGTATGCTGTTTGCCATCATTAGATGGATCACGGCACTAATTAAATACTGGCAGGGGAGTTCATATAACTGTAAAACTTGTTTATGTCAAACTATACATTCCAAATCTCTTGACTGTTTGCATTTCTATTCCATTTCCAAGAAAGGAAGGAAGGAAGGAAGGGAGGGAGGGAGGGAGGGAGGGAGGGAGGGAGGGAGGGAGGGAGGAAGGAAGGAAAGAAAGAAAGAAAAAGAAAGAAAATCATTGACCTCTTTTGGAAATTATCTTAATCCTTTATCAAAGGATTCCAGTTTTCAAACCTTCAACTGTTTCTATCTTCTTTTATCTACCTTTACTGAGCCAGCTGCCTCTTCCTTAACTTGCATTCAGTCCTCTTCTGTAAGAAATAAATCTGCTTTTAAGTGTTTGCCCTTGAGCCCTGAAGACAGAGGAAGGACAGAGGAAAATCAGCACAGCCTGATAAAGACGCTGCAAGCCCTCTCCTGAGGCTGGGGAGACGCTTCATGCGTGTCTTTGGAACCTTGGAGTTTTCCTCCTGGTCTTTTATCCCCTAGGCCAGAGACATCAGGTACCCAAAGCAAAACCCAGTGCGGGCCTGTGGCTGGAAGTGGCCGTAGCAATTTGGAATCTCTTTTAAGGATTCCCTCCCGCTATTCAGCAGACAAGCGTTGCCATGGTAACTCTCCGGGGGCATTTTCAACCAGACAGAGACATTCCAACATGTGAAGATGGTTGGTTAGGAAAATCTATCTTGACAAATAGTTGGCGTTTTAATTTGAGGCAGAGTCAGAAGAAACTCTGCCTAGGGCTCCGAGTGACCCTTTGAGCAGGAGAATGCAAGTGATCAAAGTAATCTGAAATGTCTGTAATCAGACTCCCAACTGGGGAGAGCAGGGCCCGGAAGCCCTTTTGGGGAGGTCTCTCCAAAAGAAAGAGGCCCGGCTAGTGAGATAGCCTGTGAGTGCTGTTAAGAGCAGAAGTCAATGGTGTTGATTCCTCCTGGAAAGGGAGACGGGCGCTCTTTTCTTTTACACTCTTACTCACTTATTCACTCTCCCCATCTCCCTCCTAAAATCTTCCTGCCTTTCCCGGTTCCATTTCTCTTAGGCCACATCCCATATTGGATTTTGAATTCATTTGAACCTGGAGTTCAATCCCAGCTGTGTGACCTTGTTCCTTAACCTCTCTGGGCCGCAGTTTCCTCATTTGTTAAATGGAGCTAGTACGGTGGAGGATACTTGTAAACAGTGAATGGGATGACATCTGTACCTGGGTTAGCACACAAGCAGCACAGAGCTACCCAATAAACATTGGTTCCTTCCCCTCTTATAACTTTTTTTTTCTTTGTATTCTTTGTGTAAAGAAGAGTGACCACGAATTAGAGAGAGAGAGATGCCATCCTTCAGTTCAGTGGGTGTTTGGCTAAAGCAAAAGCATCTGATGGTAGCTACTGTTCAAATGGAGAGACCCTCACAGGATACAGGCACGATATCCCAAGAGAGCTGGAACAGGACCAGCAGAAGTATCAATTAATCAACAAAATCTTGCCATGCCACTTCTAGTAAGTCCAGACTGCTGGGGGCAGGGGTAGGAGGAGATGCAAAAGTGTGTCCAGTAGCACACTGTGCATGTAGTTAGTGCCACTTAACGCCCCTGAACTGTACACGTAAAAAATAGTTACGATGGTAAATTTCACGTTATGTGTCTTATCACAATTTTTTTAAAAAGTGTCACTAGTGATTTCCTGAGGATTTTATTCCAAAGTGGAAAAAAATAATAATGCAATTAATGCATGAAACGAAGAAATAAAGCCATTTAGGATTTATTCATTAATAACAACCAAGGCATCCTTAACCGGGGTGAACTCTGCAAAGAGAAAAACACTCTAAATTTTGAAAGGCCAGTGAGAGAATGAAGAGTCGTTAAAATCCCAAAGATTGCAAACCACCTTTCAGATCCCCTTGAGTTAGGATCTGAGACACACTCAACACTGGCAAGTCTTTAGGCTGCCTTTAAACACATTTGCTTTTCTCACTAAACATCTCCATATTCTACCCCTGAAGGTAAATCGATCTCCGTGGAATGGCAAAGTTGTTAAACAACTGAGTCTGAGATGTAGTTGGCTTTTGTCGGGGCCAGAAAACCTTTGAGGGCATCTCCTGCTCTCTAGGCCCCCAGTTCAGGGAACACATCCTCCTCCCCCAAGAAGGTTGCTTCTCACCTACTGGGTGGGCTCTACGAGGGGCTCGGAAAAGTTCTGTTGTAAAGGTGGCTTGAAGGGTTGCATTAAATTACCACTTAGAATGGCAAGTGCAGTCAATTATTTAATGAATCTTCCACTGCAGGGTTTTGGGCTTTTGTTTTCTTCAAATTAAAAGTGAAGCAGGGGGCTTCCTTGGTGGCTCAGTGGTTAAGAATCCGCCTGCCAAGGCAGGGGACACGGGTTCGAGCCCTCATCCGGGAAGATCCCACATGCCACGGAGCAACTAAGCCCATGCGCCACATCTACTGAGCCTGTGCTCTAGAGCCCACGAGCCACAACTACTGAGGCCGTGTGCCACAACTACTGAAGCCTGTGCTCTAGAGCCCGTGCTCCGCAACAAGAGAAGCCACCGCAATGAGAAGCCTGCGCACCACAATGAAGAGTGGCCCCCGCTCGATGCAACTAGAGAAAGCCTGCACCCAGCAACAAAGAGCCAATGCAGCCAAAAATAAATAAGTAAATAAGTTTACTTTAAAAAAATGAAGGGAAAAAAAAGCAATTTCAGTAAGACTCTGCTTGACAGTTTTTCAAGCCTGTGGAGTTTCATTTCCAGCTCTACCCCCAGAAGAAAAGCATGTCAATCATGGACAGGTGTCTGCAGTGAGGAGGGGGTTTCTGCTGTTCTGGGAGTGAATGGGACCAGAGGTGTGAGGCCACTCACGGGCTGCAGAAAGGGACAGTAAACACTGAACTTGTGGGGCAAGGTTGAGCCTGCTCTGGCCTCTGGCTCACGGGCTCCCCTTTTTCTTTAACTTTTTATTTTATATTGGAGTACAGTTGATTAACAGTATTGTGTTAGTTGCACGTGTACAGCAGAGTGATTCAGTTATACGTGTATCTATTCTTTTTGAAATTCTTTTCCCATTTAGCTTGTTACATAATATTGAGCAGAGTTTCCTGTGCTATATAGTAGGTCCTTGTTGGTTATCCATTTTAACTATAGCAGTGCGTACATGTCAATCCCAAACTCTCTAACTATCCCTCCCCACCAACCCGTCCCTCCTGGTAACCATAAGTTGGTTCTCTAGGTCTGTGAACTTGTTTCTGTTTTGTAAATAAGTTCATTTGTATCATTTTTTTTAGATTCCGCATATAAGCGATATCATATGCTACTTGTCTTTCTCTGTCTGACTTATTTCACTCACTATGACAATCTCTAGGTCCATCCATGTTGCTGCAAATGGCATTATTTCATTCTTTTTTTATGACTGAGTAGTATTCCACTGTCTATATGTACCACATCTTCTTTATCCATTCATCTGTCGATGGACATTTAGGTTGCTTCCATGTCTTGGCTATTGTAACCAGCGCTGCAATGAACATTGGGGTGCAAGTATCCTTTCGGACCATGTTTTTCTCTGGATATATGCCCAGTAGCGGGATTGCTGGGTCATATGGTAGTTCTATTTTTAGTTTTTTGAGGAACTTCCATACTGTTCTCCATAGTGGCTGCACCAATTTACATTCCCAGCAACAGTGTAAGAGGGTTCCCTTCTCTCCACACACATGGGCTCCCTTGATGGGGGAAGGAAATAGCATTTCTCAAAGTCCTTACAAATGACAAGTGCTTTGTATGCCTTATCTTTCTGAGTCCCCACATCAACCCTGCATAGTAGGTACAATGCTGTGCATCTCATACAAGTGGAAAATGGCTCAGATCAAGTAAATAACTTACACAAGTTAACCCAGATGGTAAACTTGTATAAGTAGGACTCCAGAGACCTCCCCACTTCCATCAAACCACAAGCTCCATTCAGCACCCTCGGAGAAGGGACCACAGCAGCTCGGGAGAGAGGAGGTTTGCAGCTAGGGTGGAGCAAAGAGGGGCTGAAAAGAAGCAATGAAATGCAGTGCTGCTAAAAAAAAACAAAAACAAAAAAATAGCGGCAAAAACCCAGTCATGGCCAAGTCCTGGGGGACTCTGAGTGCTGGAGGGAGGCTCACTGCCCATGTTGAGTCATTAATGGGGAGCCATTGAGGACCGTGAGGAAGGGAGTGCCAATACCAGATCTTTAGGAAGGTTCCTCCAGCCTCGATCTGGGGGACACACCCAAATGGAAGGACCTCCTTCATACTAACGAGTTCTGTTCTGAGAGAACGTTCATAAGTCCAATTTGTTTGTAAGTCCAACAAAGTTAGCCTAGGTACCCAACTAACACAATCGGCTATATAGTACTGTACTGTAATAGGTTTATAATAGTTTTCACACAAATAATACATAAAAAACAAACACAAAAAGTAAACAGTTTTAATCTTACAGTACAGTACCTTGAAAAGTACAGTAGTACCAGCTACATCACTGCTGTTTTTTTAAAAATAAATTTCTTTCTTTTATTTATTTATTTTTGGCTGCATTGGGTCTTCGTTGCAGTATGCGGGCTTCTCGTTGCGGTGGCTTCTCTTGTTGCAGAGCACGAGCGTGGCCTTCAGTAGTTGTGGCACGCGGGCTCAGTAGTTGTGGCTCACAGGCTCTACAGCAGAGTCTCAGTAGTTGTGGCACATGGGCTTCGTTGCTCCGCAGCATGTGGGATCTTCCCGGACCAGGGCTCGAACCCGTGTCCCCTGCATCAGCAGGTGGATTCTTAACCACTGTGCCACCAGGGAAGTCCCTCACTGCTGTTTTTAAGCTTGCTTCTGGACATCCTGGGCTTGAAATAAAGATCCTGTACTACTGTACTCTATACAGTACTGTACAGTAGAGTACACAAAAGCACAACCACTTGTAGAGGATGCACATACGTGACAACGTACACCAGACACGTGAACTAACTTACGTGACTGGACATGCAAACGCACGTTCGCATCTTTGAAAGTTCACAACTCGGAGGTTCATACGTAGGGGACTTACTGTATTTGATGGTGATGTCAGCCTCAGGGTTAGACTCTCCCTGTTTTCTGAGCAGGTACACTTTCTCCCTTCCTGTGCACATCTCCTCGTGGGAGGGGGCGGCAGAGCGAGGTGGTCGAGAGCTCTGCTAAGCTCTGCCTCTTTGCAGCTGTGTGTCTGGGGCAAATTACTTTCCCTCTCCGAGCTGAGTTTCCTCTTCTGTAAAATAAGCATAATACTATGCACCTCAGAGGGTTGCTGTGAAAGACACAGGAGAAAAAGGTTATGCATCACATGGCAGAGTGTTACACGTCTGTGAACGACACTCATTATTATCACTATTAGGACACATCAAAGTGCCCTGCTTCTTCAGTGCAAGCAGGTCTGACCAGAATCAAAACTGTGAAGAAAGGGCAATTAGCCTTTGGTCTCCTTTTATCTGTACCCACAATTCCCAAGCTGCAAAAACTCATTTGGTGGCAAAACCTGCCCTGAAGTCAAGGGAACCTGGTGACAGACTGTATCTCACTTAGTGTGGGACATACCATTTTACTGCTGAATTGCCTGTGTGCTTGACGATGTGAGGCTTGGCTACAGTGCCCACCTGTTTGGTCATACAATAGTCTAGCAGTTGCTATGAAGGTATTTTAAAGATGCAATTAACACCTGCTATTAACTGACTTTCAATAAAGAAGATTAGCCTCAAATGTAGGTGGGCCTCTGTATTAGTTTGCTCGGGCTGCCGTAACAAAATACCAGAGACTGGGGGGCTTAAACAACAGACATTTATTACTCACAGTTCTGGAGGCTGGAAGTCCAAGATCAAGGTGTTATCAGGTTTGGTTTTTTCTGAGGTCTCTCTCCTTGGCTTGAAAACCTTCTCTCTGTGTCCTCACAAGGCTTTTTCTCTGCGTGCCCCTCCCTGGTGTCACTTCCTCTTCTTATAAGGACCAGTCATGTTGGATTAGGGCCCCACTCTATGACTTCATTTAACCTTAATTACCTCTTTAGAGACCCTATCTCCAAATATAATCACATCTGAGGTTAGGATTCTAACATGTGTATTCTGGGAGGACAAAATTCAGTCTGTAACAGTCTCATTCAATGAGCTGAAGGTCTTAAGAGCAAAAACTGGGATTTCCTGGAGAAGAAGAAATTTTGCTTCCAGACTGTAACAGAAATCCTGCCTGCACTACAGGTTTTTGGACTTGCCAGCTCCCACAATCATGTAAACCAATTCCTTGTATCAAATCTCTTTATACACAGCATATATATGTGGTATATAATATATGATCTAGAATGGCTAAAGAACATGTGATACACACACACACACACACACACACACATACATATACACAATGGAATACTACTCAGCCATAAAAAAGAATGAAATAATGCCATTTGCAGCAACATGGATGGACCCAGAGGTTATCATACTAGGTGAAGTAAATCAGAGAAAGGTAAATATCATATGATATCACTTGTATGTGGAATCTAAAACATGATACAAATGGACTTATTTACAAAACAGAAACAGATTCACAGACATAGAAAACAAATTTATGCTTACCAAAGGGGAAAGCGAGGGAGTGATAAATGAGGAGTCTGGGATTAGCAGATACAAACCACTATATAGAAAATAGATAAACAACAAGGTCCTACTATATAGCACAGGGAACTATATTCAATATCTTGTAATAACCTATCATGGGAAAGAATATGAAAAAGAATAGATATACACGTATAACTGACTTTGCTGTACACCTGAAACTAACACAACATTGTAAATCAACTATACTTTGGTTTAAAAAACTATGAACTATAATAGGATACATATATCACATGTGATATATAAAGGATGAGTGCTGTGCACGCCTGACTTCTGGCTTCTCTGTCAGGGCTCTCCGTGCCATGCTGTCTGGCAGCTGAAGGTCCAGGACCTGAGGCCTCAGGGCACACTCCTGGAGTGGAGTAGGATTGAAGAGAAGATGGGGGTAATGTAGGTTCTCCAGAGTAGCTCGCTGAATGTAAGTCCTTATTCTGTAGGGACTGGCCCTTTGAACATGAGCCCCATTCGATGACGTGGAAACTCTTTCCTTTCATTTCCCTAGATAACATGTTTTCTCAGTCTTTAGTGATCAGTCCTTCCTGCCACCTCGTCTTGTCCATTTTCCTTATAAATGATCTCACTCGTGACCCTGAGCTACTAATTAAGTCAGTTAAACACTGTGAGTTTTCTGCCTCCAGCGATGCTATAGAAATCGAGGGTTTTGCCGGTAAGTGACGAATCTGTCTGAATATATTAATTACTGCACGACCTGTTAGAGCTTTGAGAACATCCTAAGAACACTCTAAGAATACCTTGATAATAAAACATCTCCCTGCCGCCCCCTCCGTGATTCACCTCTTCGTGGTCGGGAGAATATCTCACACCAAAAGAAAGCCTCCATCAGTGTAAGGCACTCCAATAGGCGCTCAAAACAAGCACTCAGACAGAGACCGTGTGAATGTGCTTGCATATTTGTATCTGTGAGGACTGGCCAGGTTATACTGCAGTAAAACAGCCCCCCAAACTCAGCAGCTTAAAAAACAAGTTTCTCTCTTGTTCATGCTACTTATCCCTAGGGGCTCTGTTCTGGGTCATCCTCACATTGGGAGGAATTCGCTGGAATGAATTAGGCCTCCTTCACGGTGACATCAGGGCAGCTGTGGGTCAAAGTCACGTGCCAATGAGGCAGAGGAGCGCAGCCTGGAGGTACTAGGGCACCAGAAAGAGCACCTTTGGGGACAGACAGGCTTGGGTTCAAGTTCCAGCTCCAGCACGTCCCTTGCGTGCGACCTTGGACATGTTCTTTTTTTTTTTTTTAATGTTTTAAAAAACAGATTTATTGAGATATAATTTACATGCCTTAAAAGTCACCTAATGTAAGTGTACTGTATAGGTTAATGATGGTAGTACATGTACAGTTGTATGATCATCGCCACAATCTAGTTTTAAAACATTTCTACCACCCCCAAAAGTCCACTCGTGCCCTTTTGCAGTTAATCCCAGTTCCTACCACCAGCTCTTGGCAACCACCGATTTATCTTGTCTCTATAAATTTGCCTTTTCTAGACATTTCCTATAAATATACTTATACAGTATATAAACTATTGCATCTGGCTTCTTTCACTTAGCATACAGTTTGGGGGGTTCATCCGTACTGTGACATATATTGGTGCCTCTCTTCTTTTTGTTGCTGCATTGCTTCATTTCATGGATGCATATATTTTGTTTATCCATGCACCAGCTGATGGACATTTGGATAATTTCCACTTTGGGGATGTTATGAATAATGCTTCTATGAACATTAGTGCACATGTCTTTTTGTGAATGTATGTTTTCATTTCTCTTGGAGAGAGTCTTAGGATTGGGATTGCTGGGTCAGAGGGTAATTTATGTTAACTTTATAAGAAACTGCCAAAATGTTTCACAAAGTGGCTATGCCATTTCAGTTCCTGTCAATAATGCAAGACGGTTCCAGTTCTCCACATCTTTGCCAACACATGTTATTGTTTGTATTTTTAATTATAGCCATGCTAATAGATGAGAATTTATTAGTGATTTTTGTATATTTCATTGTGACTTTATTTTCTATTTTCCTAATGAGACTGAATATCCTCCATCTTCTTATGTAGTTACTAGCCATTCATATATCTCATTTTTCTTTTCTTCTTTCTTTCTTTCTTTCTTTCTTTCTTTCGTCTATTCAAATCTTTTTTTTAACATCTTTATTGGAGTATAATTGCTTTACAATGGTGTGTTAGTTTCTTTATAACAAAGTGAATCAGCTATACATATACATATATCCCCATATCTCCCCCCTCTTGCGTCTCCCTCCCACCCTCCCTATCCCACCCCTCTAGGTGGTCACAAAGCACCGAGCTGATCTCCTTGTGCTATGCAGCTGCTTCCCACTAGCTACCTATTTTACATTTGGTAGTGTATATATGTCCGTGCCACTCTCTCACTTCGTCCCAGCTTCCCCTTCCCCCTCCCCGTGTCCTCAAGTCCATTCTCTATGTCTGCATCTTTATTCCTGTCCTGCCCCTAGGTTCTTCAAAACCATTTTTTTTTTTTTAGATTCCATATATATGTGTTAGCATACGGTATTTGTTTTTCTCTTTCTGACTTACTTCACTCTGTATGACAGACTCTAGGTCCATCTACCTCACTGCAAATAACTCAATTTCATTTCTTTTTATGGCTGAGTAATATTCCACTGTATATATGTGCCACATCTTCTTTATCCATTCATCTGTCGATGGACACTTAGGTTGCTTCCATGTCCTGGCTATTGTAAATAGTGCTGCAATGAACATTGTGGTACATGACTCTTTTTGAATTATGGTTTTCTTAGGTTATATGCCCAGTAGTGGGATTGCCGGGTCGTATGGTAGTTCTATTTTTAGTTTTTTAAGGAACCTCCATACTGTTCTCCATAGTGGCTGTATCAATTTACATTCCCACCAACAGTGCAAGAGGGTTCCCTTTTCTCCACACCCTCTCCAGCATTTATGGTTTGTAGATTTTTTTGATGATGGCCATTCTGACCGGTGTGAGGTGATACCTCATTGTAGTCTTGATTTGCATTTCTCTAATGACTAGTGATGTTGAGCATCCTTTCATGTGTTTGTTGGCCATCTGTATATCTTCTTTGGAGAAATGGACATGTTCTTTATTTTCTCTGAACCTCAGTTCTTCCGTCCAGTGGGATTAACCACATCTCCTTAGGCTGATGTGAAGATTTAGGAGGTGATACTTGGAAAGCGGAAAAGCATTGAGCTCCATGCTTGGCAGGGAACAAGTGCTCAGTCAATGTGAGCATCGTTTTATCCTTTCTGCGGCTCCGATTTCCTCTGAGGCCACCTCCACACACACAGAGACACACCACCACCACCACCAGGCAATGAGAAAATCCCGAGTTTTATAAAAATACCTTTCTTACCTTAGGAGTCTTTAGACTGCTGTTTTCCAACTTTTTTGATCACAGCCCCCAGTCAGAAAAACATCTGAATAAAACAATGTGTGGGCTGGTGGGGGGAAAATGGGTACAAGCACTGAACTGCACCTCACCAGGGAGAACATGCAGGAATCACAAACCCAACACCCCTCTCCTGTGTATCCAGAGAAACTCCTTTGCAGGTGTGCCAAGGAAATGAAGGAGAAGGTTCGTAGCAGCACTGTTTGCAAACACCCAATCTGGAACCACCCCCATGTCTACCAGCCCTGGGGCAGAACATGGATCTTGATGCACTCACAGGAGGAAAAGCATGCAGCCCTGAAAATGAATGAATTCCACCCATGGGAATAATCCAGCAAATACTGAGTGCAAGAAGCAGATCCCAGAAGAACTGTTACGAAGAACTCAGAGACAAGCCAAACTAAACTCTATCTTTCCTGATGTATACATGGGTGGAAAAATTATAAAGAAAGCAAGGGGGTGATTATCATAAAAGTCAGGATAGGATAGTGGCTGCCTCTGTGGGGGAGGAGGGGGAATGAGGGGAGGAGGGTCATTCAGATGGTTTCTAGAAGGCACGGCTCTGTCCTAGTTCTTAACCGTAGTGATGGGAATTCAGGATTTTGCTTTACTAGTCTTTAAAATATATACATTGTATATATGCTGCTGGGAGTTTAATATATTTCACAATAAAAATAAAGATTAAAAAAAAACCAAAAATACTTTTTAGGTCCTACCCCAGTACACACATTCATAGACCTGTGTGCGTGTGTATATACTAGAACAAAAATTTTCCAAAGAAATCTACCTTTATTACATGAGGTGTATTCATGTGTTTATTTTATTCAATTTGGTTCTTTTTTTTTTTTTTTTTTTGGCCGCCCCACCCGGCTTGAGGGATCTTAGTTCCCAAAACAGGGATCAAACCCATGCCCCCTGTGGTGGAAGGGTAGAGTCATAACCACTGGACTGCCAGGGAATTCCCTCAATTCTATTTTTTAATGCTAGTTGTAAACTACTCAACTGATTTTAGACACCCCTAGTGGATCATGACCTATAGTTTAAGAACACTGCCTTAGACTAATGATAAATACCAACATCCCACCCTGCTTAGAGCAGAAAGGCTATTTGAAATATTTGGCAAAGCCCAATGTGGCAAAGCCAGACCTTGTTCTTGGAAGAGGTTTACTGCTTTTGATGAGCCATTTGCAATTCAATGGCAAAGCTTTTCCTCTGGGGAGCTGGTACAATAAGTGATTGCGGGTTATCATACTGCAGCATCAGGCACCCTCATCCCCTGATTCAAACAGCCGAGAAAAAAAAAAAAAAGGCTGGACGCAACAGTTTGGGGGCTGTGTTTCTGGGGTGGAATAACAATGTTTCTGAGAGACAAACTAAAGTGTATCATCAGGAAATGGGCAGTGGAAACTATTTACAGATGCAGCAGGGAGTGAGAATTGCTGTAGGCATCTCTAAAGGAAGAAGGATGCTGAGATGAAAATAGCATTGTAACACAGCCTCCCACGGAAGAGTGTTTTGTTCAGGTGCTGTCCTGTTGTGGTCGGCAAATTATGTGGAGGGAGTGACTTGGGGGTGAAAGTGCTGCTGGCCCACCCGATAACAGAGCAGCGGATAACAGAGCAGTGTTTGCTGGACAACCAGCAAACACTCCTTTAGTGTTTTAATTACTCCAAATGTTCCTTTCCAGTGCTTCAGAGTCAGCATTGCTTTCACCGGTTGAGTGGGACCCTGGGCAGAACAAGCCAAATCCCCCAACTCAGATCCATGTGAATTGCACATATGCTCTAAGGAGACCAGACGCCTCTGGTCTCATGCCTTTCGGGATCCCTGGAGTGAAGGCCTTGTTGCCCTCTGACTTTCCTGTACCTCCCAAGTTCAGAAACGGTGACTCCCTCACAGGCCAGAGTGGAAGCCTATGAAATGCTGTCTCCAGGGAGACAAAACCCCATCTAGCAAAAGCCCATATGGACTATTTCAAATGGCCTCTGCCTTGGGCTGGTCCCAGGTCCTTCTCTGGAGAGTGACCAGAGGACGTTAGGCTCTGGCTGCTTGTAAGTACTTTGGGACACATTCCCTTCAAGCCTTGAAAAGATAAGTGGATAAAGCATCCGGGTGTTATTGCCAGGAGAGGTCAGAGCTACATGCTGCCCTGTTCCTGCAGGGAACTACAAGAAGGCAGAACACAGATTCTGGTAAATACCCGGCGGGTAGATAGGGTCAGGACCTGTGACATGAGCTGCCAGGAGGCAAGGACATCACTTGGGCTCCAGATGGTCCTGCAGTGATGCCAGGGCACCCAGTCATAGGGGTGTCCACCTAATCACTGGGATGGGTTGCACTAAGACAACGGCAGGAATGAGAGAAAATGAGAAAGGAGAAATGACGGAACTCTCACATTCCCCTGCGTTCTTGACAATCACTGAATATTTACAGCCAGCATAATAAAACTTGGGGTCCCCTGTCCCTTTCATTCCAGCATTCCTCTTCTGAAGCAGGAAGGAGAAATGGTCTGCATTCTTGGCGCTTTACAAATCCATTATCATCTTAAACGCAGAGAAGCAGACCAGCCCCAGGTACAGTCAGCCCATATATTCTCGGCCTTCCTTCTGCATCAGGGTTTACAGCAAGGCAGAAAATTAGGAACCTCTCCCCTTTGAAAGAACCCACAAGGGAGGTTGGCTATGATGACATGAAATGTGTCCCCTTTGTCCCCAGAAAACTGTTAATACTTCTTTGTGTTGTGGATATGAGCCTGCGATATTGCAGCTCTGTGTGTGTGTGTGTGTGTGTGTGTATGTGTTTGCATGCACATGTGTTTGCTCACACAACACAGAGACGAGAGAGAACAAGCTTCTGAGAAAGACCAGAAAGGGATGGAAACACAGTCTCTGAAGCAAATGTTGACATGATCAAGACCAGGTATCACCTTCAGGGAGCAGGTTTTATTTCATGGGGTCCTCTTCCCAGTAACTGTGGCTCTTGGCTCTTAGCCCAGCCTGTTGATCAGTAGCACCTGCTTCTAACCTACTTTGTAGAGAAGATGCATATATACATTTTAGGTAGCCCCTAAAAGGAAAATCAAGGTTTGAGAGGCTGAATATGCCATAAAAGCTTTGTGAAACAAAGACTATGTTTCACAGTAAGTACACACTTCGTGGTAACAACAGAAATTAAGCTGCAGTGGGTTTTTCCTATCCTACGTGTAAATGCGCCCAGAGGGTAATAAGCCATGAACACATCCAATAACTCCAATAATTGAATAATAAATAAGCATTGAGTCAAGACAGACGGTATGAGGGAGCGACACCAACAGGCAGAAGCTGCACCTCCCCAAGTGGCACAAAGGCAGGTTGCGACAGATCAAAGAGGAAGTATTAGGACTACCCTCTGTAGATTTCCTGACCTTGGCATTTGTCCAAGACACGTGGTGCAAACAACCTCCTAAATGCACACCTAGCACACACCTCCGACCTCCTTGCAGCTCTAAATGAGCCTGCTGAAACCGTGGTTGTTCTGGTGTGGGCTTAAGATAGCCACTGGCAGCTGCAGGGCAATTGCCTGGAGTACTTAGACCATCACAAAATTGCATGGATTCTGACTTCAGCATCAATCAGCTTCTTCCCTGAGGGGGAAAAAAAAATGTGTGCAGTAGGGGGCAGGGAATTAGGTTATTGAGTTGGAAGAATTAACATAATGGAAGGAAATGAGCAGCTACAGAAAGTGCATGAATTCACTGCCATATATAACTCACTCCTGGAAACATTGTTTTTTTTTTTTCTTTATGATCCCTGGAGGATTTGATCCAGTGATGTGGGTGCACCTGTGAGGCGCCATTTAAGTCTCAGGTAAGGGAAGAGTGGAGCTCCTTCACTGAAGAAAGACCTGCAGGTACCAGAGGAGTAAGGAAGGAAGGGCTGGTGCGTGTAATGAAATTCGTAGCTCACGCTTCTTGGGGGAGCTCAAGTTGGGGCCACTGTGGAATTACAGGGGCAGCCTTCCTCTCTCAGGAGCTCTCATCGGGGAAGCCATGGCCACCTTTAACAGAAACACCCAGAGCTTGCCTCTGGCCATGCTCCTTTGGACCCTGGGAGATGGGGAGGGGCATGGGGCCAGCAAATCGCTGTACATTCTATTCACGTTATTAGCATGTCCTTCAAAGAAGTGACAAAGTGCTAGGATATCATTAGAAATGGAAGATATGGTCTCTTTCAGCCCACGATGTAAAACTACACCATGAAAAACAGTTCTATGAGCACGCATATATTGATCCAACAGTTCTCTGTATTCATTTTACGCATTTAGCATAGTACTCTGTGCACAGGTCTTCTGTTGAAGGTTGTGTGATGATTGGAGGACAGAGGAGGAGGGGGAGAGGGAGAGGAGGAGGAGGAGTTGCTGCTGAGGATGGCTTGGAATCGTCTGGTGCAATCTTTTCTGTAACGAGGATGGATTAAGTGATCTAGACTACTCCTTGTAATCTACGAGAAACCACTTTGTTTTCCTATTCAGTCCAAAAATTCTATAAATGTGAGTATTGTACCTTTCAGGATTGTGCACATAACAGTTGAATAATAAATACCTATGGACTGATTTTACGAATCCATTTCATAGACTTAAGTGGAAGGACCTGTTCCATCATCAGACAGCTTGTCAACAGTGGCGTGCAAACAGAAATGGACCAGGCTGGGTCCCAGATACAGAACAGGCCCTTGAATAATGAGCCCTTTGGATTGCATTGCTAAATTCACCTTTTCTGCTGAGAGGGGAAGCGTAAGGAAGCACCACAGTGGTGATGTTAGGGATATCAGAGCCATCTCCTCTCTTGAAAAGAAGAATCACACACAACCACTGAACCATTAGGAGACTGAAAAATCAGCTTTTGTTTTTCCTAAAGAGCTTCAACTTCTTATTCTGTCAGTGGAAGTGAGGAAATTTTGAGCGCTACTATCTATTATTCATTCATTCAATGATTTTTTTTTTTTTTTTTTTTTTTACTGAATATCTGCTAGGTACTGTATGTCATCAATGCCAAGCCAATGTAGAAACTGTCAGTGTCCTCAGGGAGCTTGCAATCTAGTAAGAGTCTAAGAAGTCTTCATATTTTACTACAACGCAAGGCAGAATAAGTTAAATGCCCTGAGAGAAATGCGAATAAAGGCTAGTAGGAGTTCCGAGGTGGTAGAGACATGGCGAGAGAAGAATCTATCATCTCCATGATTAATGAGAATGGGGAGAGGCAAGTGGCCCATCAAAACGCTGACTGCCTGGCCTCCTGAAGCCCATCTGAGATTGCAGATACAGGGGTGTGTGTCGGCCTTCCTGCCTGCAATCCCTTTCTCCCTCCATCTTGACCCATTATTTGCTGCCTCTTTAAGAAATAGAGTGATTTTGCCCATCTGCTTGGTGTTTCAGGATCTAGAAGCCTGAAACTACTTCAAGTGGTCCTAACATATGTGCAGTCAGGAGACTAAACCTCTGATTACAGGTCAACAGTGCAAAAGGAGAACAGGGTAACATGATTATACGCTGGCATTTCTGCAGTGTCCAATCTGAAAAGTGCTGGCTGTTTTCTAGGTTATCTACACTATGAGCACTCAGGGTGAAATGTCCCAGTATTATCAAGAAATAGCATCATTGCAAGCCCTGCTATTACATACACTAAAAATATCAGGTCTCATGGTTGGCCAAGAGGAAGAAAAATTATCAACTCTGCTTACAGAAACACACACACACACCTATCAAGGTTTCTCAGTGCCACCTTTGTTTATATTCCTGACTTCTGGTTTTTGCCATTAACCCCAGAAACTTCTTGATGAATTTTTGTTAACAAACCTCAAAGATTGCAGTCTTTATGACAACATGGGTGCTAGGGCCTCTTATGGGATTAAATGGCTGCTTTACCTTGCAATGGTTCATGATCTACACTTGTTAGAAAGAGCTATCTGGTGTTGGTGTCTGCTAGGATTTTCTTTTTTACAAGAGAGAGAAAATCAATCTGAGAGGTTACCGTCAACACTGATGTTAAAACGCCAGTGGAGGGTGAAAAATAACAAATAATGCTGAGTACAATTTTCCTCCTCAGATATCCTGATGGGCCTCAAGAATACACAGCACTCACCCTTCTAATCAAGGATGAGCAGATCGTGGGGCAGTAAATAATATCCAGGAAAGGCATTTTCCCCCTTGATTTTCTTAGTTATATTGATACGAATAATCATACACTCAATGTAGAAAAATAGAAAATACAGCTATTAAAAAGAGATAACCAACCAACATTCTATTACCCAGAGAAGATGACTGTAAATATTTTGGTGTATATCCATTGCTATAGATTGAATGTTTATGTCTCAAATATAAATTCCTCTGTTGAAATCCTAACCTCCAATGTCGTGGTATTTGGAGGCAGGGCCTTTGGCAGGTGATTAGGTCACGAGGGCAAAGCCCTCATGAATGAGATTAGTGCCCTTACAAAAGAAACCTCAGAGAGCTCCCTCTTCCCTTCCGCCATGTAAGGAGACAGTATGTAAAAGACCGCCATCTACGAATCAGGAAGTGGGTCCTTAGCAGAACCAAATGTGCCCATGCCTTGATCTTGGACTTCCCAGCCTCCAGAACTATGAGGAAAAAAATTCTGTTGTTTATAAGCCACCTTGTCTGTGGTATTCTATTATAGCAGCCCAAACGAACTAAGACATCATCAAAACTTTTTCACATATCTGTGTGTGGTTATTTTTAATGGAATTAAATCTAAATTTAATATTTTGTGACCTACTTTTTCCCCTTAATGTATCATGAATATCTTTATACACACACACACATGCGCGCACATTATCAGCTTATTATTTTTAATGGTTAAATACTATTCTACTCTCAAGATGGACTGTAATTCATCTTTTCAATCCTGGATATCATTGGACATTTAGGCTGCTTGCAGTTTTTCACTTTTAAAAGAAGACCCTAATGAATATCCCTGTACATATATTTGCATACTTGTCTGTTACTTTCTTAAGGATAAAGTCCTTAGAATGGAATTACTAGGTATCTTTCCCTTTTTTAAGCATTTGCTAAATATTTCCAAACTGTACGCCAGGATTTGTACCAATTTACACTTTTAGCAACAGTGTCTAAGTGAGTCTTTTTCCCTAGATGCACGAGAGGCACCTTTTAAAATCCTGTGTATCATCTTTGCCCTTGAACTCCCAACCAGGACACACTCCTTTCCTGACTGCAGCTTACAGAAAGAGCTCTGTACCACTCGTGTGCACCAGACAATGAAAGATGGGCAGGCAGCCATAAACTGGAGGAACAGCTGAGATGGGCTGTCAGGACATAGCGAAATTTTGCTCAAGAGAAAGAAAGAGAAGAGTGAGGTGTCAGCCTCAGAGATATGTGGCTTGGTTCCCTCTTCCCTTCCTTTTGGTGTTAAAAGCAGCAATACTTTCTGTTTACACAGCAAGGTTTCAGCTTTCAACCCTTTTCCAGATTCAAGTATAATTGATATCTGTGCGCTTTGACACAGATGATCGTGGCAAGTCCGCCCCACTACCTGATTTGGTGCAGGTGTGATTATCCGCCTCACTATGGATCAGGACACTTGCCTAAGTGGCAGGGTAGAGTGTTGAACCTCTGGTCCCCAGTCTAGAGCTCCCTTTAAATATTTCCCTCTTTTGCTTAATATTTAAGAGATCGGAATAAATATATTATTAACCCCAGGACCTGTGGTAGAAATTGCCTTTTTGACATAATTCCTGCTATCAACTTTTGCTGTGCTTTGACTTTCTCCTAAAGAAGGGTGCAGCACAAATAAAGAAAAACTGAAATCTGGTCCCAGCTATTCTGCAGATGCCATGAAATGAGCTGCATTAATGGAACTTACTTATTGTGTGAGTGACTCTCTGGGGTCATGGTTACTGACTCGTAAGGAGGTACCAATGTTTGGACAGTGCTCTAAGGGGCCCCGTCATGGTCAATTTTATCTGTCAACTTGGCTAGGTCATGGTACTCAGATATTTGGTCGAACATAACTCTACATAATTCTGTGAAAGTATTTTTTGATGAGCTTAACATTTAAATCAGCAGACTTTGAGTAAAGCAAATTACCCTCCATAATGTGGGCAGGCTTCATCCAATTAGTTGAAGGCCTTAATAGAAAAAACTGATTTCCCCTTAAGAAGAGGAAGTTCTGCCTCCAGACTGCCTGTGGACTTGAACTGCAGCGTTGGCTCTTCCCTGGGCCTCTAGGCTGCTGGCCTGCCCTGCAGATTTTGAACTTGCCAGCATCCATGATGTGTGCACCAATTCCTTAAAATAAATTCCAACCCCCCAGCCCCTGCTCTCTCTCTCTCTCTAATACATAGAGATTATAGATATATATTATATATAATTATAGCTATATGTAATAGAGAGAGATAACATATAACATATTATATATGTAATATTACATTATATATATATATATATATATATATATATATATATATATATATATATATATATATATATATATATATATATAAAATCTCCTGCTGGTTCTGTTTCTCTAGAGAATCCTAATACAGGTCCATTGCCAACTTGTGACATAACTTTCTGGTCAGGGTTTCTACCTACTCTAGTGTCACTTTCAAATCCAAGAAGCAAGCACAGGTGAACTCCATTCCTTCCCACTTTTCAAAGACATGTTCAAAGACGAATGAGGACGATAATAATAGTAATGTCACAGAAGCTGTGCCAAGTTCACAACCCAACACTAGGAGGCTGGCCCTGGCGTCCCCACTGACAGAGAGGAAGCTAAGGCCTGGCGAAGCCGGGCTACCTGCTTCCATCCTTGTAAATGTGACTCCAGTGAAATAACAGATAACGAGTAATGAATAAGCAGCTGGGACGGCAGGCCTGGGGGTCAGATCCAGGCTCCCCTGACTTGCCTGACCCTCAAGTTCAGACTTTTGATCTCTACACCATTCTGCTGTGTTAAAAGTGGTTTGGCATTTGAAAAAATATTCAGCCTCAACTGGGCACGAGCAGGGCTCTAAATTCTCTTCCCTTCTGAGCAAGTGAAAACTGCCCAGAGACTGTTTCAGGTTCTGAACACACAAAATGAGGCAGGAAAGAGAGTCTTTCCCTGAGCCAGGGCGTCAGAGCTGTGAGTTTCTCCAGTTCGAGAATGATTTTGATGCTCAACATCTGCCACCGATCGTCTCCGTAGCTCTGTCTTCATCTCCAGCTCTGATCTCTCTCTGAGGCCATCACAGGCAGAGCTGGGCTCCAGCCCTGCTGAACTCGCCCTGACTCAACTCTTCCCAGGCTCCCAGTGTCCCCATGCGGGCCGCCTTGTGGCCAGGGAGCCCTTGGCTGAAAATATCTCTAGCACACTCCCCAGACCTGCTGCCCTCTTTCCCTCCTCACTGCCACATTCTCCTTGCTTCACCCTCTTCCTTTGCAGGTAGAAAGATCTGGAGGCAGGAGCCAAGGGGAGGAGAAGAGGAGGAAGAGGACCAAGGCTATTCCTTTCCTCTCTTCTTCCCTTGCAAATCCAGACACAGTCAAAACATAATAAGCATCTTTCAGTCACGTGAATAGATGCTGCAGTAACTGTCACAAGAAAACATCAAAGTGTTTTAACACTCAAGGGGATAGAGCTGTAAGAAAGCCCCGTCCACCGCTGTTTGGAGTCACAGACGGGGAAATGACAACATGACAAGAGGGACCGCGTTCCTATTTAGTTCGAGGCAGATTACAATGTGAAAAACACCATTTGCCTTTCACTGATGACACTTTAAGCGTTATGGAAGCATGTTCACCCAGAAAATAGTCAATATTTTACAGTATTCTTTCCTATTTTCCTAGGAAAGACATACAGAATCATTCTGCCTCTTTATTTCTCCTGTTTTCTCCCTCCCCTCACCCTCCGCAATGCCAGAAGCAGCTGCTGTTGCCTTGGCAACATTACAGAATAAACTTGTTGCTTTTGGACCATCTGTACCCAACCTGGGCTATGTCGAGGTGGTCTGTTTCCTTTTCCTGTTCATCACCTACCAAAAGCCAGACTTCATAATTCAGATGCTAACCTTCCTCAACAGTTATGTGAGGGCTAACTTCTCACGCCCATCTCAGAGTTAGAAGGGCTGGTTTATTCCTTTGAATTCAGGTCTTTCCCAAAGGACCCTTAATAAAATATATGCTTGTTACTAGGGAGATGGGACCCATCAACACACTACAATGTCATTAGTCAGTGTTCTTGCAGAAAACAGAATCTCAATGGACAGCACAGGGCCACCACATGTAAAACAAGTGTTAAAGTAAGATGCTTTTTTTCCCCTCATTATAGACATATTTTTGGTAATTTATCTATTTGTCCTTATTCCAAGAGAGACAGTGATTATAAAAACATTTGCATCTTAAAACAGATTTGAAAAATACAATATTCCAAAATTACCAATAATCCTGCTACCCACACACATTGTTACTATTTTTGAACATTTTTTTCTCTTGTGCTATATGTTTCTTCAAAAAATAAGATGGATTTGTTTTATAAATACAATTTTATATTCTGATTTTCCTAACTTAATATACATTGGGCATTTTTGCACATTGTAAAAACTGTTTGAAACATGATGTCTTTCTCTCTCTCTCCTTTTCCCCATCCCTCTCTCTCTAAGCACTGTTTTATTTATTTATTAAAGAACCTGGTCATTTTTCCTGTAGAGTTTCCTATGCCCTGGATTTTGCTAATTGGATCTCCATGTTGTCATTTATCATGTTCCTCTGTCCCCTGTATTTCCTGAAAATCAGTAGCTACATGTCAAAGATTGATCAGATTCATGTTGTTACTTTGGTAAGAATGCTTTGTTGTGACTTCCCAGGAGGTACCCAATACCTGGTTGTCTTTCTGTGATGTCAGCAGCCAATGATGATCACCGCCCAGATCCGTTATTTCATTAGGAATTTCAAAAAGGTGAATATTCTCATTTTACCATTATTTCTTCATTCGTTAACTGCTATAAAGAGATACTTCTCCTCATTGACTATTTAATTACACTGAGGTACGGTTCATCGAAGAAAGGCAGGATAAATACCTTATTTATTCCCTTTATCTGCCAGTTATCAAAATAATGAATTAAGTGCCAAGCACCATGCAAAGGGAACTAATTAGTTTTTCTGGTATCATTATGAACGTGTGGATTTAAACATATTTGATGTGTTTCAGTCCATTGCAGTTATTATTCTTAATCATGCTCCAACTGTCCCATCTTCAGGCAGTGGGAGCCTCTTCACGTTGCTTTCTGAATCCTGAAAAAGATCCTCGCATTTTTTTTCTAGTACTTTAAAAAAAATTGCATCCTTACTTTCTGTTGTTATGGGATGTTCCAGGCTCATCTTAAGCATTTTCTGCTCCAGATCTAGAACTAGCCATTTCTTTAAAGAGATCTAGTTTGTTTGCTTTTAAGTGGGAAATTTTATATAGAATCTGGGTTTTAAGGTATTCATTTTCAAGGTCTTTTCTGTGGACAGAATTAAGAAACTTTGCTTTTGCTTTCCCCTGTCCCTCCTCGTCCTCCTCCTCTCCTTCTTCTCCTCTGCCTGCTCCTTAACATAAAATATACCGTTGCAATGATTGCCATTTGAATTCAAGATTACAGTATTTTTTCTAACCTCATCAATCTTACACCTGTGGCTCCTTTCCCTTACATCAATGACGCCAACATAATTACTCATTTGCTTCATTAACGATACACACACATCAAATTACCGCAAAACTAATGGTTCAAAGCAACAATAAACACTAATTATGTCACAGTTTCTACGGATCAGCAAATCAGAAGCAGCTTAGCTGCACGGTCTGGGTCTGAGTCTCTCATGAGATTGCAGACAAGATGTTAGCCAGGGCCACAGTCATATGAAGGTACGAATGGGGCTGGGAGATCTGCTTTCAAGGGGACCTACTGACATGGCTACCAAGTTGATGCTGGGTGTTGAAAGAAGACTTCCGTGGGTCTCAGAGGGCTGCTGGAGGGTCCAGATAGCATGATTTCTGGCTTCCCCCAAAGTGAGCTATTCAAGAATGAAAGGTGTAAATGGCAATGCCTTTGGTAATCTAGCCTCAAAAATCACACAGTGTCATGTCTACCACATTCTACTGTTATAAGTGAATCATTGTGTATGGCTCATATTCAAAGGGAGAAGAATTAGTCTCTACCCACTGAAAGGGGAATGTCAAAGAATTTGCAGGCATATTTCTTTTCACTCTCTGGCTGCAACTTAATTTACATTATAAATGTAAAATACACTCACCCCTACCAAAGACTCCCCCAAAGTCTTATTCTCTTACAGCATCAGCTTGAAGTCCATGATCTTGGTACTAAATCAGGTACAAATGCAGAGAAGACTCCTCAGGTGTCCTAGAGAACAGCTTCTCGAGTACAGTTCCTCACAATCTGAAGACCTATGATCTAAAAACAAAAGTTAATTGCCACCTACACACACACACACACACACAACATCCAATGGTAGGGTAAGCACGGGATAACTACCATGGACCATCACCCCACCACCACTACCATCATTCAAAATAAAGGAAAATAGGAGACACACAGAAGCAAAAGATAGGAAAATCCATCAGGGCAAATGTTGAAAGTTCCGTGTTTAGGATTCCAGGTCTGAAAATGAGTCTCCATAGTTTTAAGCTCCAGCCTCTGAGCTCTTGTTTCCACCCTGTAGATCATCCTCTCTTTTTCATAAAAGGTAGCCCATGTTTTCTACTGAAGAGTATTCTCAGCTTGCTTCCTACCAGTAGAAGCTTCAGGGTCCAAAGGCCTCTTATCATTTTCTACTAATTCTGCCCCTTTCAATCCAATCCATATGGTACTTCTGTCAGTTTACTTCTCTTAAAAACTTTATGGATCTCCTATGATTCTGGTTGTAGCCCACTCAGACAAAACCACATTCACAAACTCTTCCAAAATAAGCCCTTCTTGACCTTGGGCTTCTATTCACAGTCTTTTCGAGGCCCTTTAGGCTTTCATGAATACTCTCAGCTTCTGTCCACTGCCCAATTCCAAAGCCGCTCATAAATTTTAGGGTTTTGTCATGGCAGCACCCCAGTCCTGGTACAAATTCTGTATTCGCTATCTATTTCTACATGACAAATTATCCCAAAACTTAGTGGCTTAAAGTAACACTAAACAACTATTACGTCACAGTTTCTGTGAGTTAGGAATTTGAGAGCAGCTCAGGTAGTTCTGGTGGGGAGTTTCCTATAGGTTGCAGTACAGAACTTGACCAGAGTTGCAGTTATCTGAAGGCTTGACCAAGGGTGAAGGATCTGCTTCCAAAGTATCTCATCTGCACGGTTGGCAAGTTGGTACTGGCTGTTAGCATGAGACATTAGTTCCTTTCCATATGGGCCTCTCCAGAGGGCTAGTTGAATGTCTTCATGGCATGAAGTCCAGCCCCAGAGCAAGTGATCCAAGAGAACGATGGGGAAACTGCAATTCCTTTGATGATCTAGCTTCAAAAATCACACATCATCATTTCCACACTTCATCAGAAGTAAGTCATCAAGTCTGGTTCACATTCAAGGGGAGAAAGATTAGGCTCCACTTTCTGAAGGTGGTGATATATTTTTAAACCACTACAGACACTACCACCAGCAATACATTTGCTAAAGGTAGTTAAATTTTTTGAACTTCTTTCTGTCTTTGGAGTACATTTTACTAAGGATTTATAGTCATCTTACTGTGTTCCAAAGTAACTTAAAATTGTCTTTTCTGTGTGCATGTGCCACCAACTTGTAAAATAGTTGATTTGTTTTATTTTGGTTTTGACTTTTGAGGATTTCTTTTTTATTTTTGTTTTATAATTTTATAAAATAATTTCAAGGTTTTGAAGTCCAACTATAGAACAAGATATATTCAGAGAAGTCTAGCTTTATTTTTGCCTCCTCTACTCTCTTCCCTTCTTGCCCCTATAAGTAACTTTGTTGTTAGTTTTTAATTCATTCTTCCATTTTTAAAACATAAATAACAAATAAATAGATATCCCCCATTCTAAGATAAATATTTTCATGTTATGCACAAAATTCTTCACATTACTTTTTTTTAATCTACCGAGATAACCTGAATTCATTGCTTAGCAGTATTTGGAGATAACTGTCATTTCTTTTTATGGTTAATTGTCACCATTTTATAAATGTATATAGTTTATTCAACCAGTCCCCTATGGAGGGATAATGTGGAGGTTTCTAGTCTTGTACTATTACAAATAGTGCCACAGTGAATAGCTTTATGCATACGTCTTTCTATACTTTTTCCAGAAACCTATTTTTAGAGCTATAATTTATTCCATGCTGTGGCTAGATGTACCTTAAATTACTTAAGTCTACTTAAATAATTTTGGACACATAGGTTCTTTCTATTATTTCCAGTAGGATAAGTGATACAACAATGAACATCTTCATACTTAAATATTTGTTGACATTTCTGTTTATATCATAAGAACAGATTTCTAGATATTTAGTTAGTAGGTCAAAGTTTATGAACCTTCTTAGGCAGTTAATGCATATTGTCAAATTGTTTTCAAGAAAAGGGTACAACAAGTATACACTCTCAGAGGCAGTAAATCTCAGTATCTCACACTGCAGAAATCTGGGGTCAAATCCTACCTTTACCGTTTACTAGTTAAGTAACCATGGACAAGTTAATATTCCTGAGCCACAGCTTTCTTGTCTGGAAACAAGAAGAATATCTGATGGGGTTACTGTGAAAAGGAAAATAAGATATTTGACTGTAGATATACTTGACTACAAAGGCCAACTATTTAGCATAGTGCCTGATATCTACAAAGCATTTAAATGTTTGTTATTATTATTCACATCACCAGCAGAGGACAATGTCCTTCTCAATGAAGATTCATCAGCCCTGGTTATTATTGTTTAAAAATAAAAAGTGCCAATTTGACACATAAAAGATGCCATCTTGTTTTAATGCATTTCTTTGATTGCTAGTTCTATTGAACATCTATCATTCATTTATGAATTTTTAAATTTCTTCTTCTGTGTACTCTGTTTATATCCTCTGTCTATCTTGTTTTATATAATTTTAGTTCTTTAAAATGATATACAAGAGTTCTTTATTAGGAATACAAATCTTTTGTTGTCATAATTGCTGCAAATATATCCCTCAATATTTTGGGTGTTTTCAATGTCAGTTGTCAGACATTATTTTGACATAGAGTTTAACATTTTATTTAACCAAGTATTTTCCTTTGTGATTACTTCAATAAACTTTTAAAATCTTTATGAATACTTCACTACTTCAAAGTTCAATTATATGCTCATCCACATGTTATTTCAGTATAATTGGGGCATATGCCTTACATACAGAAAAGTGCATTGATCGTAAGTTCACAGCCTAAAGAATTTCCACCCAACAGATATATCCATTGTACTGTTTTCTAGGGCTGCCATAACAAAGTACCACAAACTGGGTGGCTTAAACAGCATAAATCTATTGTCTTGACAGTGCTGGAGACATTTTAGAAGTCTGATGTCAAAGCGTCAGCAGGGTTGGTTCCTCCTGGAGACTATGAGGGAGAATCTGTTCCATGCCTCTCCCTTGGCTTCTGGTGGTTTGCTGGTCATCTCCGGTGTTCCTGAGCTTATAGATGTACTGCCCCAATCTCTGCCTTCACGTTCACGTGGTATCCTCCCTGTGTGTATATCTCTATATCAAAATTCTCCCTTTTTATATGAGCACTTGTCATATTGGATTAAAGCCCACACGAATGACCTCATGTTAACCTGATGACCTCTGTAATGACCCTATTTCCAAATAAGGTCACATTCTGAGGCACTGGGGATTAGGGCTTCAGCATATCTGTTTTCAGGAAAACAATTCAATCCACAGTATTCATGAAACTAGAACACAGATCAAGAAACAGAATCTACCTAGCTTTCTAAAACCTACCTCATGTCCCCTTCAGTCGTAACCCCTTGCCAAGGTTACCACTCTCCCGCTCTCCTGCACCGTGGATAACCTATTCTATGTTCTTGAACTTCATATAAATGGAATCACACAACATGCATTCTTTTGCGTCTGGCTTCTCTACCTCAAAACTGTATCTGTGAGATCCATCCATGTTATTGCATTGTTGCACATAGCAATAGTTTATTCTATTTTTTTAATGTAGTATTTAACAAAAGAAGGAAAAAAATAATGTAATTTATCCATTTTATTTTTGATAGATACTTAGGTTGTTTCCAGTTTTTACCTATTGTGACTACAGTTGCTATGAAACTATATTATGAATACATTGCAATGAAAATCCTAGTACCAGTCTTTTGCTAAGCACACGCTCACACCTCTGTTGGGTATATGGAGTGGGCTTTCTGGGTCATAGGGTACCCATATGTTTGGCTTTACTAGATGCTTCCAAGCAGCTTTCCAAAGTGGTTTCCAGCAGTGCATGAGAATTCTGGTTGTTCCATATGCTCACCAGAACTTTGGGTTGACTTGGACAAAAATTTTTTTGATGAGAAGATGATGACAATGATGATGACAATAGCTTCTCATTAAAGTTATTATGAAAACCAGTCATTGGGCTGGTTATTTTACTTATATTATCTCACTTCATCTTTAAACTACTTTATAAGGGAGTCATCAGCTTCATTTTTACAGACAAACAAAACTAAGCGTCAGTAAGATTACATAATTTACCCGAAGTAACAGTAAGTAGCAATGTAGGCTTTCAACCCAAATTTGTCTAATTACCAATCTCTGAGACTTTCTGGTCCAGATAAAATGTAAATCTGGTTGCTATGGAGGTGAAGGGGAAGCCTTGGGCATCGCAGTGCAGCATGAGAGGACTGGTGTGGCTACCACAGAGGGGCCAACTTAGTGACAAGAGGAGAACACAGCTCTGAATCTCTACACGAAGGCTAGTTTGTGCCACCCTGTTTTGCAGACATTAACCATGAGCATTTGTTATCAGGGTTATAGCTTCAGACATTTCCCGATGGATGATTATTTTGAGGACTGATTCTGAGAACAGATGGGTATGCTTAATATTCGAAAGTAGAGTGATGTAAACCAGATTTGGGGTAGAGAGTAGGACAAAAGGTCAGGTCTGGGATTAAGGAAAAGCATCCATAACAGCTGGTCTGTAGCACTGTTCTCACCACTGATGTCCATACGCACTCCTTAGCCCTTCAGCCCTCACTCCCAGACCCAGTGTCCAGGTAATACCAGGAACACCCACCCTTAAGAATATAGCAAGAGTCAAGTCTGCTCTTATCATGTCCTCTGCTTTTGTGACCCTGGATGGTAGGGTGAATATTCAAGGGGAAAAATATTTCGCGGAACAGGAAGGAAAAACATTCTGAAGATAATCACTCTTCCACCAAAGACACTCAGTAGACTCAAGTATTGAACGGCTGCTTTGAATCAGGCACTGTGCTGGGTTCTTCCAGATACATCATCTTAATCTTCACAACAACCTTGAGAGGGAAAGAATTTGCTACTATCCCCATGTTACAGGCGTGGGAACTGAGCCTAAATGAGGTTTTAAGAAACCTGTCTGAGGTTACCCAGAGGCAGAAACAAACAGCATAATAGTTCCATTCTAACAAAGGATGTAGAAAGAGGAAGTTCGGACCTTCTGAATTATGAACTAGGGGAGTATGGTCACTTTCATTTATTTCTTTTAGGGAAGGCAATAAAAGAATACTGAATGTTTTCCTGCTGAACTGCTGAAAGCTTGTTCTGGAAAATGAAAACTTTAGAAAGAGAATTCTGGTATTGTAGGTCAGCAACTCTTATTTATGAACCATATTATGAATGGGTCCAGGGACTCATATCCTATAAAAGCATCACATAGATGAGGTTCTGATCAGTTCAAATGTTGTCATCTTCTAATTTTGTGCCAGCGCAATTATTCTAGAAAGTACAAAGTTTCCATTTTAATTGGTGCTTGGCTTATTGGTTTCTGAACACATTGGTTTGGTTTTAAACTCAAGCGAAAACGAACACCTGGGCTTGGTCCTGGTTTCAGGAAAACTGTGCATCTTTTTCCCCTATACTTTAATCAGTAGTCGGTTTAATTGCCTGAGCAGGTCACAGATGTAGGTGGCCCAGGTGTGTGTATGCTTTGCCTACATTACAACCCAAGTACTGTAGCCAGAGTGGAGCGAGAGCCAATCAGGAAGAAGCAATGGGCTCACACTCTGCGTGGAATTCACACCCAAGACTGATGCTCACCCAGGCTCACCGCGTCTGGGCTGGCTTCCCAGCGGAGAAACAACCGAAGAGAATGAGAAACACAACACATGCAATTCTCCTGCTTTAGTCCCAAAGACTGACTAAGCCATCAGAGCTTGTTCCCCCCAAACCCTAAGACTCCTCGTGTACTGCTCAGGAGCCTTTCTTCCAGAACCAGTGGGTGGGCTTAGCACCTCTACCAGCCCAGTTCTGGAGAGAGAGGGCGTGCGGGCTGAGGACGCGAATGCCCTCTGCCTGCTCCAGCACAGAAATGTGGTGCTCGCATTCGCAGAGACAAGCAAATGATGTTGTATGTGCGCTCTTAAGCTCTATTTTAACGTCTCCAACAATCTAGTGGTTAATTAGCAATTTGCTGCCCACCAATATGCAAATGAATGACAAGCAAAAGCCCTCCGCATCTGTAATTATTTTGCTGATTTACAAGCCACTCTCCTCTCTGTGTAGGTTTTTCTGTGTGTGTGCATTCACGCATCAGGGATTTCATTATTTTGAGAAGCATACTCTGTACACTTTTATGCTTTAATATTTTCAGGCTTCAGTAATTACAGTATTATAGATATACATACATTTTTTCCCCCTCAACTCCAAACGCATTTATTTGTCAGGAATGCTTTTTCTCTGATAAAGAGTGGAGAGTAAGATTTATCAAGGGGTTGAAATCCAAACTGCAGAGAGAGTCAGAGCACAAGACTGAAAGATGCACGTTTCTGCTGTTGCCAAACCCTTATCTGGAATCGGAGGAGTCTTGTAATATTTGATTTTCTCCCAAGCAGCTCTGGTGAATCAAGCCGCGATCTGCGTCATCCATCTGCTTACTTTGGAGCAGGGTGTTTTACTATTTGGCGGTTTAAATGCTTTACGTTTTTGCCAGCGCATTAAGAAAGCCTCTCGTGTTAAATTAAGTCAATTAATAAATGGAGACACATTAAGCAGTCAATCTTGTCAGCCTATCTCCCCAGCATTATGTATGGTTGGCTGTAATCACAAGATAAATGCAATGTGCTGATCTATGGTAATGTTCAATAATACATTCTCCGCCAGGCTCAATTCATCAGGGAGTTTCGGTAGGGGAGGCATTTGTTATTGGCTGTCTCTGCACCTCAAGGATAACATTTCTGTCCTTTTGATTGGCCGCCTCACTGCTGCAAGATTCTAACCGTCTTATTTTGATGATGAATATGAAGGCACACTAAGCCGGGCTGGAGCGTAGTGTCTCAGAGGCTGCGCTCCTTCCAGAGCCCAAGGACTTACAGCTTCCTCCGCTGTCTTCCTGTGCCAACAACCCCCCCACCCCAAAAAGTTGGGATGCTTTTCTTCACCCAGTGCTTTGGGGCTGTGTTAGATCTCATTCACCTCCGCTTTCAGCATTACAAGGCTAAACGGGTGTTCTCTGCCGCTGGGCAACTTGTCTGCGTTGTAAACCCCACGCACAACCTAAAGGTGAGTGGCTCTCTCTCTCGTTTGATGTTCCCGCGGCTTGGGTTCAAGTCCATCCTCCGGGGGCGTCTGTGACCCTCCCGCGAGCGCGGGGAACTCGCGGCAAAGGCTGGTCCGCTGGCGCCAGGACGGTGTTGGGTACCCGGAGCCGGTGCCTCGGCTCATTCTCCCTCTCTTGGTGGTTGGATGCTCTCGGCGACAGTGTGTTGTTTCCCCGACTGGCAAGAGAAACTGGAGTGAGAGTCTTTTTTTTTTTTTTTTTTTTTTTGCCCACGCTGTCAGCCTAGGAGGGGGGTGGAGGTCAGAAGTGAGGGCGGTGGAGGGAGCAGGGGGCTTGCCCCTCTCTCTCCCAAATATTTGTGGGCAAGTGTTTAGGAGACAGGATTTGAAAAGTTACCCAAATCGCAGCCTGTCCCACGTGCTGGAAAGGCAGGCAAGCACACGGATTTAGGAAGCCCCTCTGGCTGCCGCTGAAGTAACTGGGGTCGGGGTGGGGGGGCAGGAACCCCGAGGCAGGGATCTGGGAGCTGGGGAGAGGGCTCCTTCTTCAAAGTGTTTTCCCCCTGTGCTCAGACTCGGCGTGAGGGGGGATCGGGGGGCGGGGATGTCGGGAGGAGTTCGTCTTCTTTCCTTCCTTCGAGCTAGATGCGCCCGGTGCGCTGAGGACAGGAGAGGCAGATTTGCTTCAAGAGTATCGAAATGAAACCGGCTCCGAGCTGCCACTGCCCGAATCACCGCAGGGGCTGCGGGTGCCTCTTTGCTGTGGCCGCCGCCGGGCTGCGCTTCTGACGCCGCTGACGCTGCGTTTGTGCCTTTAGGTCAATGCCCTTTAAGAGAACAGCCAAAATGTGGGCTGGAGGGACCGCTTCACATCACCGCCAAGACTGGGGGAAATGAATGCAGAGCCCCTGGCTAGGGGAGGCAGGGAAGACGGGAAGGTAGGGCGGGAGGGGCGGTGCGAGGGCGCAGCTGAACTCCCCCCCAGTGTGAAAGTCTGAGCCCAATGGGCTCTGTCCCCAAATAAACGATGGACTCGTTTGGGAGTTGCTTTCCTGTCCTCGTTATACCCAAGGCGGGTGACGGGGGAAGGGCACGTCTGCAGCTGAGCCACGGAAGAGTCTCTGCCAGAATAGATCTGTCATTCTGACCACTGCTGTTGGGCAGGAGGTGTTGCCTGTTGCTCATCGCTTTATAAACTCCTGCAGCCAGACTCTCTTCAGCTGGCGCCCTGCAGGCCAGTGCTGAAGGATGCCTCCCTGCAACACCCCCCTTCCCCACAATTCCTGGAAGTCCTCAGGAGGGACAGCTGCCTGGAGCCCCTGGGGCCATATGCCAAGGCCACTCCTGGATGGAGGGGTGATGCACTACTCTGGGACAGCTATGGTGCTCCTGACCTAGCAGCCGGCTTCCTGCGGTACCCAAGCTGTGACTAATGCCATCTCCCTCAACCGCTCAGCCTCCCCAATCTCAGTCCCTCCTTCTCTTGCTCTCTCTCTCCCCCTTTCTCCCTCTTCCCCTCCCCTCCTCTCTCTTCCCCTCATTCTCCTATTTTCTTTTTCCCTTCATGGCTTACTTTTATAAATGAGAATTCACCCCCAGTCATCCTTGGCAAAGCGAGTGTATGATGTACATATTAAAATATGATTCTGAATTCCATTTTATGGCCACTTTTGAGACCGCATTCAAACTCCCATTATTTTGTCACTTTACATTAGTTAGTTCCCTGTGGCAAGAAATTTTGCTTGTTCCTGTTTTGCATTTTAAAACCTTTACAAATTTTTTATGAGACTTAGCATTTCCAAAGTTTGAATTTAGATGGTTCGTTGGCTACAGCAGATGATGGAGGGGAAGAAGGGTGCTAAGATCTTGGTGTGGGGCGGAGTGAAATGCATCTGTGTGTATGTTTCAGTGATGTCAGCCTGGATACTGACAGGTAGTCCTGCTGCCCGGACTCAGGAGTCCAGAGTCAGTGTCGGAGTCCTTGGGTCAGTGCTGACTAGCTGTGTGACCTTGAATGACGCGATGTCTCTGAGCCTTCCCTTCCTCACCTTCAAAATGAACCTATGAATCTTTAGCCTGCCTCCTCCACGACTCTGTGAGGCTGAAAAAGAGATGATACTCAAGGTAGATGTGCTTTATAATGGTCTCCTCCAAAAAAAGATTACATTATTGTACATAATTTGTAGGGTTCCATTAGGAACTTCAAAAGTTATCACTTAAAGCCTTCAGCCAACTTAGTAACATAAAAATAGGTGACATATGCTTTGAGAGGCTATTCCCCATGGCTCACTTTTTCACGTACGTTCTCATTTGGCTTTTCATTTCCTATAAAAAGCCACTTAGAGATTTTGCCCAGATGAGTGTCACTGCAGATAAACAAATCAAATCGACGGCCGCTAATGTTACCAGGGGTTGCAGCAGGACACACAGGATTTACAGAGGCTGTACCAGGCGGAGACAGACCTCTGCATCCCAGGTTGCCCCTGGGGAGGTCTCATCCAGGCTCCAGGTGGCCCATCAGGTAAGTTTTACCTGCTTCTCAAACCTGAGGGCTAACAACCCTTTGGAGCTTATAAAGGAACAGTACTCTAGGAGCATTGCTGCCCCATCACTGATATTAAAAAATGCATAGGGCTTCCCTGGTGGCGCAGTGGTTGAAAGTCTGCCTGCCAATGCAGGGGACATGGGTTCAAGCCCTGGTCTGGGAAGATCCCACATGCCGCGGAGCAACTGGGCCCGTGAGCCGCGACTGCTGAGCCTGCGCGTCTGGAGCCTGTGCTCCCAACGGGAGAGGCCGCGGTAGTGAGAGGCCCGCGCACTGCGATGAGGAGTGGCCCCCGCTTGCCGCAACTAGAGAAAGCCCTCGCACAGAAACGAAGACCCAATGCAGCCAAAAATAAATTAATTAATTAATTAATTTTTTAAAAAATGCATAAAACCTCGAAAGAAAGCGCTCCTTCTCAGCATTCCTTTCCATAGACAGACCACAGAAATATGCCTTAGACGTAATAAGCTGTGATCCACATAGGAAGAAAAATCCTTTTTTTAAAGAAAAAAAAAAAAAAAGCTGTGGCAATGCTAACCCAGAATAGATATTGATCTGCGGTGCTTCCCCGCATTTTGTATGACAGGCTGGTACATGAAATGGTGACCAAGGACAGAGAGACTGCAACCTTGCTTTCAATTTTCTAGGTTGCATATTGCTACAAAGAGCGCTGGGAAGCCTGTGTTTTTCTTTGTGGAAGCATATTTTGCACTTTATCCTTTCCTGGGCTTTCCTGAGAATGCTAGCAGTACTTTAGGTCCTGAGGCAAGTGCTGAGTTATAATCAAAATTCACTTACTGAGCAGAGAAAATTGTGTATTTACCATGCTTCTATGGGTCACCTTCATTCTCAATTTTATTATGGCGATTACTCGGTAACCTGGGATTCCTTCAAGCAAGCTGATGTCTTTCCGTCTAAGTGGAAGGCAGAAGCCTTCCCGGGGAATGCAGACAATCCAGTTAAAGCCATTACACTCCTTAAGCCCACCCTACTTTAAAGGGGTGTTTAGAGTCACTGGCCTGGAATAGGAGGGCCTTCTGCTTCAAGAAGAATCCATAGCAGAGCTGGCTCTGTGGACTGCAAACGGCACTCTGTGTTGCCCTGTGTCTGTCTGTCTGTCTCTGCCTACAGGGATGGCTCCTTAAAGGGATCAGGCCCCCCACTTCTCCTTCCCACCCCATGAAAGGGGACCACCAAGGAGCCGGTGATCTTGGCTAGCTGCCATCTGCTTCCTCATTCATGGAGGTCACTGAAATGTGGCCCACAGGCTGCAGGCTGGCACCGGGGAGGATGCGGGCTCCTGGTCCTGATTCAGCACTGCCTTCTCCCTCATGTCCTTTGCTTGTTTCCAAACCAAGAAAGCCTTTCTCTCCTGGCCCCTCTCCCATCGACACTCGCTGCTTGTACAATGCCCTGCCCCGGGCAGCCCTCCCTGCTTCTGTCCCATCTCCAGAGGTGCCCTTTAAGGGGTGACCTGGCCAGTCTCTGCACCCAGGCCTCTCCAGGGAAGGGTCTGTAGTGGCAGCCAGACCCCTCTGGGGTCAGCGCTCAGTGCTTCCCAAGCGGACAGGCGCTGAGCTGAGGCTGGCTGGGCGACTTCCTCCCTGTAGACACAGTGCTTGATAAACCAGGTTCTGAAAGAAGTCTAGCAAAACACTTTCTGGCAGACTTCCAAAAGGCCCTCACCAGGGCCAATGTCATTGCTGAGACCCCCAGCACCCTCCCCGCCATCCAGACCCGAGGGCGGAACCTCCCCACCTCTCCTGGGAGGCTATTCATACCTCCATCCAGCCGGTCCAGTCCCTGGAGCTCTTTTCGATTATTACCCGTTAACCTTGAGTTGACAGACGGACAGACACACACACACTCACAGTCATGCACACACACACAGTGGGAAGGGCATATGGGACAATGATGGCTTTAATTTGTGCCTCACAGATACTAAATCTAAAATTAGGGCATTTTAGTACCATCACTTGAAGCATCCACGTGCCTTTCATTCTGAGACCAACCCGTATGGATGAATGTGTTATGAGTGATGGTGGGGCTGGGAGGTGGGGATCATCCAAGGAGGGAGCTGAGGAGAGGCGGGGGGCACAGGCAACCCTCACCTCTACCCTTCATGGGCTGATCTTTGGAGATCCCGCGCCTGCCCTGGGGCTTTCACAAACTCTGCTTGACACAGCATGGCAGGCAGCTGAAGGAAAGCTAAAGACATGAACATCATTTTTAGAGATTTAGAGGTGGCCCTGGAGTATTCAGCCTGAATAACTAGTTTAAGGCAGTTAAAGGCTTCCGATAAGATTGTTTCATGGCCAGGGTGTGGGATACTCAGCTCTTCCTGACACAGCCATGTCTGAGGGTCACATCCCCAGTCTTCTGGACATTTCACCATCTTCCTTTGCTGCCCAGGCTGGAGGCTCTTCACAGCTCAAACAGCACCTTAGACGGGGGGCGGGGAAAGGATGAGGAAGGAGCCGAGCTGGCTGTCCTCACTCTGTGAGCTTTATTCTAAAGGCTTTCCCTTGCCGCCACCTCCAGCCCTTTGGTTTCTGTGAATATTATAAGACACTCGACACTGTAGGCACAGAGCAGTCACGCGGCTTTTCTGGTTAATGGTGATTGCAAATGAGGCTCCTGAGTCACATAACTGGAGGCGCGAGCCCCGAGCAGCTATTAGTTTAGCAGCGTGCTGGTGACGGGGATGCAGAGGAGGCCGAAGCTGGCGCAGAGGTGATGTGAGCCCCTTGCCTCCGTTCTGCATTTATCCGGCAGCCCCAGAGCAAATTTTGTGGCTCTCCCTTCACCACGGTCCCTCAAGCTACAGGGACTGTTTGGAAGAAATGAGAAAACAGAGACTGAAAGCTTTCTTTGAAATCCACGGAGAGGTCAGAGTTATTTGGATGGCTTCCTTGGGGCAGGGCAGAACGTTTCGCTAGCAATTAACAATAAGAAAAACAAAAATTGGCTGTCTGGGATGGTATTTTACTCTTAGCAAAGTCATCTGGACTCAACCAACTCTGTTCCCCAAAGGGGAAAGGGGGCCTGTTTAGACACAAAGTGCCACATGGAAGGGGTTACCTGGAGAATGGAGCTCCATTCTCTATGGCTCAGAGAGGGATGGGGAGAATGTCAGAACTGGGAGCCTGAACCGTCTTAGTTTACAGTTGAGGAAATGGAGGCCAGAGAGGGCAATGACTTGTATTTCGTTCCTACGGCTGCTGTAACAAATTACCACAAATGGGGCAGCTGAAAATCAGAGTGATCTATTTATTTCTCAGAGAAATCAGGAGGCTGGAAGTCCAAAATCAAGGTGTCAGCAGGGCCAGGCTCTCTGCAAGGCTCCAAGGAAGAATCTGTCCCTTGCCTCATCTGGCTTCTGAGAACTCCACGTGTTCTTCGGCTTGTGGCCACATCCCTCCAATCGCTGCCTCTGGGGTCACATGGCCTCCTTCTCTCCTTTGTGTGTACATCTTATAAGGATACAGGTTATTGCATTTAGGGCCTACTTGGATAATCCAGGATAAGCTTCTCATTGCAAGATCCTTAATTTAATCACACCTTCGGTCATATAATATTCACTCTTTTGCTAGTTAAGGTAATATTCACAGGTTCCAGGCATTAGGATGTGAATATATCTTTTCAACCCACTACTTGACTTTTGCAGAGTCAACCTATTTAGTGACAGAATTTAGGAACCAGAAGTCAGCTCTCCTGATGTCAGACCTAGATCCCCTGCACTGCCCCAGGCTGCATTCCAATTAGCCCTAACTAAATATCCCTTGCTTGCGTGCATGCTGTGGAAGCAGAAAATTGCGGGGACCCCCCTTCCTGCACCCCATCAGGCCCAGGCCAGCAGTGTGACCCCATGGGCTGCACCACACACCCACCATCTCCCCTTTGTCAGATCCATGTTTCCTTAGCAAACTGGAGCCTCTTCATCATCTTCCTCCCTTATTCCCCTACCCCCTCCATAAATCTTCTTTCCTTTTCTTTTTTGAATTCTTTTAAAAACAATATAATTAACATGGATGCATGCACATCATATTTAAAAATCAAATGTAAAGAGATACACTGTCAAAAGCATAGAGCATAGGGAATTCCCTGGGGGTCTAGTGGTTAGGACTCCATGCTTTTACTGCTGAGGGCCTGGGTTCAATCCCTGGTCGGGGAACTAAGATCCTGCAAGCCACGAGGCCAAAAAAAAAAAAAAAAGCATAGAGCATTATATTTTGCCCTTAGTACATATTTTATAAATCCACCAGATCAATACGGGGAGAAGCAGTAGGTGTAGGAAAAAAACATGGGCTTTGGGGCAGACAGGTCTGAATTCAAATCCAGGCTGTGCCATTGGCCGATGTGTGACTTTGAACAAATGACTTTGCCTCTCAGAGGCTCCATTTCCTCCTCTATAAAAAGGAGAAAAGAACTCCCACCTTGTGACCACCTAGAGGGGTGGGATAGGGAGGGTGGGAGGGACACACAAGAGGGAGGGGAATATGGGGATATATGTATATGTATAGCTGATTCACTTTGTTATACAGCAGAAACTAACACACCATTGTAAAGCAATTATACTCCAATAAAGATGTTAAAAAAAGAACGCCCACCTTCTATGGCTGCTGCAGGCGTAAATGAGTTCACAGAAGGAAAATGTCTGCCACAGAGGAGAGAGTCCGTAAATAGCAGCAGTTATTGTCAACACGGGTCATTACGATAAAAACTAAAAGCCACTCCTGGGAAGCTAGAGTCAACTCCCCAAAACCCCACCTTCTGTCTTTCTCCACCTCCCCTCCCTCCCTGCAGGCCTCGGTGCTTGCTGTTCCTTGGTATTCGTGAATTGCCCTTGGGCTTGAAGAGATTTTGAACAGAACAATTTCTTGCCTTACGTAAAAGTCAGATTTGTCCTTACTGCCTAACTTCAAAGAAAGCCCTGAACCCTGCTTGGGTTCTGAGCCCAGAAGCGCAACGGGAGAGGGGCTGGGGCTGGGAGGACACGTGTGCCTGCGGCGGAACAGGGGCTGAGGAGCTGGTGCCCGTCATGGGAGCCAGGAGACGTGAGGCCCCTTTTCCTCCCACCCCGGGACGGGCCCTCATGACTTATGCATGCCTTCTTTTCATTAGAGGCAGCTGACTAAGCACGGGGGCAAGCGGCCCTGTGAGGGGCGCCTGATCCGGAGGGCGTAGGTCTGAGGCTGAGTGACACCACTGAGAGATGCAGCGGGGTAGGGAGAGGTAGGTGGGCAAAAACTGCAAGCCCCCTGGGAGACTGGACATTTTCTCTCTGCCCTTCAGTTCATTCTGCCTTGAGCAAGTAGCTTCCCTCTGAGCCGGGCAGGATGAAGGGGGTTGATGCTTAATGGAGGATGCAGCCCCTGGCATCAAGGGCAGGCGAGAGATGCTCTGACCTTTCTAAGCCAAGAAAGAATTCCTGGATCCCACTGTCATCAGACACCTTAAGAAAAGCACAGAGGTAGGCCACAGGGCTGAGTTCCCTTACTCCAACCTGAGTTGCTACACACGCACACACACACACACACACACACACACACACACACACACACACACACAGAGAGTCAATGCAGGTTCTGAGATGCCAACCTGTTTGTACCCTGAGTGGTCTCTGAATAGCGCAAGATCACAGGGTACAGGGCTTCCCTGGTGGCGCAATGGTTAAGAATCCATCTGCCAATGCAGGGGACACGGGTTCGAGCCCTGGACTGGGAAGATCCCACATGCCGTGGAGCAACTAAGCCCCTGTGCCATAACTACTGAGCCCGCGTGCCACAACTACTGAGCCTGCGTGCCACACTACTAAAGCCCACGCACCTAGAGCCCATGCTCCACAACAAGAGAAGCCACCGCAATGAGAAGCCCACACACAGCAATGAAGAGTAGCCCCCACTCGCCCCAACTAGAGAAAGCCTGCGTGCAGCAACGAAGACCCAATGCAGCCAAAAAAAAAAAAAAAAAAGATATATATATAAATAAAGATCACAGGGTACGAAGCCCAGTGGATGGGGAAACCTGGTCCCCAGCACTGTGGAGGAAAGGACGGAGATGAACAAGATCCCTCTCCCCGACCCAACCTGTAATTGACCACTCCAGCCTCAGGAAAGAGGTAAAAGGGAGAAGACAGTGATGGGCGAGAAAAGAGTAACATTCTAGTTGAGGTCCTGGAGTATGGGCTTTGGAGTCAGACTGATCTGGGTTTGAATCCAATGCTGTCACTTCCCTTGAGTAATCTCTCTGACCTCCCTAAGCCCGCATTTCCCCAACTATAAAATGATTGTTCTGAAGGTGAAATATCATGATACACATAAAGCGCTTAGCATAGCACCCAGCACCTAATACATACTCCATAAATGGTAACTATCACTGCTAGTAAGTGGAGTCCCTTAGAGATGTTACCTGATACACAAGATGTGACCAAGATTCTTTTGCCCAACTTGTATGAGTGATCAAACTTCTACTCAAACTGGATGTTGGGGGAAAGAGAGGGATGGGTCAGCAGTAAAAGGACCTGTCTGTTGAGTGACCAAGATTTTGAGCATGGCAGGTCCAAGCTCAGAGAACCAGAGCCATGCTCCAGTTCCAGGTCCTGGTCTAACAGATGAGGCCCAAAGGGGTGATGCCCAAGGTCACAGCTGATGAGGGGCAGGGTCCACTGCTCTATCTGTGCCACCACACTGCTGGGGGGTAGGGGCGTTGGATAAGGATGCTTCCTGTCTACTATGACCCACACACACTGGGCATCTTCCCATGGGGTCCTTGTCCTCAGGACCTTGCCAAGGTATAAACCAGCCGGGTAAGAGTGGGGCGTTACAAAGGCAATGTTCCTCATGTCTCTAGTGCTGGCACAAATACATAGCGAGTGGCTGGGATGAGGCTCTAAGTGAAGTCACCCAAGCCAGGAAGCCATAACCCCAGGCTTTCAAATAGCAGGGTGGATCAAGTTCTGCTACAAAAGGCTGCATTTTCACCTTGACCTTGGGCCCAGGATGAAAGCACCATCAGAAACCAATCTGAAACCAGCCTAATGTTTTTAGCAGAAGAACAAGGTCCTTGTGGATAATTTAGAATTGTGGTGTAACAGGAAATATCAGTTTTACTTGCAAGATGCTGTATCTCAATAATTCCTTGGTCCTTTAATGTATGTTTAATCACGAACCGGTGATTAGGAGGGAGCTGTGAGCCGCAGGGCTATCTCCAGGTGGCACCAGGGACTCCAGCCAGGAGAGACTGGCCTGTGGAAGGGACAGGGCCCCGCAGGACGAAACTGGACAGTGTCCTCTATGGAAGGGAAAGGCCATCGCAGACCACGTTTGGGGAGGGAAGACGGGGTTAGCATGACATTAGGAAGGCTCCACAGAGACAGAACCAAATCAGATCAATACCAGATTTTACAAAAGACCGGCCAGCCCATCTAGCGATCTGCCCAGCTTTGTAGCCAATGCCATGGTCCCTCAGATCTAATTCCTACGACTTCACCAAGGATGTGCTGGGAAGTCCCAGGCAAGTAGCCACTCAGAACCTCGCGTTCCCTTTCTATAAATTAGAGGTATATTGTGACTTAGGCTAAGCTGGCTACATATCCTGAAACCCACAGACTGTAGTTTTCTGCTGTCACAGTTATGCACACAATAATAACAATAATGATCAGAACAACCACAAAATAGCTACCATTTATTGAAGGCGCGCTACGTCCAGGAACTGTGTTAAATGCTATGCATTTAATTCTCCCTAGGAAATAGTATATTATCATTCTATCAAAGCAAAGGAAAGGTAAAGAGCTCACTCAATCCTACACAACTGTTTGTGGCGGAGCCGTTTAAAATTTAAATCCTGCACTTTTAAGCACTTCTTGGTATGTCATCCCTCAGTGTTCTCTTTTCACAACAAACAACTGGCCATAGGACTAATATTGAGTATATTATATTTCATTTAAAAATACTGAGCTAAGATCCTGTCTCACTCACCCTGTGTCTGCATACATCAAACACACACAGATGTCCCAGCTCTTGGGGGCCGATCCTGGGAGACATGCTCTAGGCTTCCCTGGGCTGCCTGGTGGAATGGAGCCCTGTGGCCAATGGCAGTGACTTTGTCCCTTCCTCCTGCTTCCTGGAATCACTTCCCAAATAAACCACTGCATCCAAGTTTTTATCTCAGGCTCTACTTTGGGGGAACCCAAGTTAAAACTACATATGTGTATGTGTTTTTGAATTAGCTCACGTTTATCGAGCACTCACTAAGTGCGAAGTGTGATGCTAAGTGATTTACCTGAATTGCCTTTTTAAAAATCCTCAGAACAACGCCGACAATCTATCCCCAAATTACACACGAGGAAGCTGAAGCACAGAGAGATTAAGTAACTTGTCCAAGGATGCATCCAATGAGTGGTAGAGTTGAGCTGGTGCTTTTAATCTTTGTTAAGCTGTCTCTCCCTCTCGGTCACAGAACTGCTTACCTGGAAGCTTCTACAAAGAGCCTAGCCTTCCAATTCAGGCTCGATAAAAATTATGATTTGCATAAAATACTTGAAGGAAATCTTGGCAACAACTTTATTTAAGTGCACGACTCAAAATTATCCTGCAGAAAAGGAAGTCTGTGCTCCATGATCATTTTTTTAAATGGGATACATGGTTGGACAGCAGGACAGAGCATCTGAAACTAGCACTGACCCCCAAATCTGGGACATGTGATCGTCTTGTCAATTCCTCACTTGCTTCTCAATGACAATGGGAACTAGTTGACCATGTCAGAAACGAAAACGTTCTCTAAGCACTGGGATAGCATTAAACAGGCCACTTTTTCTCTGAGAAAAAAAGAAAGAAATCTTTTTATACAAAAGCAAAAATGTCCTGCAAGAGAATGTGGCTCTTACCCTGTCACACCTGTTCTCTGAGAGATCCACAGGCCTTTGAAATTTCCTTTCCCATTAGCAGCCATACTTTATTACTAAATTTATTTTTTTAAACTAAAATCGAAGAGGAGCGAAATTCTAATGACCATTTTCTACCTCACTTAACTGAGCCTCTGCCTTGATTAGGGGAAGGGTCGACCCTTCCCCTAATGCTCTTCAAACATTTCCTTTTTCCAAAACTGCCGTGGGAAGAACTGAGTTGAGGGAGGTGTCCGGGGGAGAGGTGAGCTTCTGGGAGGAGGGCGGAACGACGTTTGTGAGCTTTGTTCCCAGGGTACAAGCTGGAGCCGCGAGGGGCAGCGTCTATACTGACTTCAGGGGGCGCGAGGAAAACGCTCGGCCAGGCGCTGTGGAGGGGAGGCCGCCAAGGTAATCCCCCAGGGTCACCTCATCCAGCAGCTCTGACATCTGGGGAAGGTCACAGAGGCTGCAGAGGGCTCACGGGGCACACTGACACGAAGGAACTAAAGGAATTCTGTGAGGAAAGTGCCTCAGACTTGAGCGATGTGCCATCACCGCCGTTCCCAGCCCCGCATGACGCCCCTCAGGGTGACGGCCTGAAGGACCACAGCGGGGGCAGGGGGCTGGCACTGCGGGCACCTCTGCCGACCCCAGCCCTGCCCGGCCTCCCCGCAAGCAGGAGGGCACACCATACACACAAATAAACTCAAAGGGGCTTAAAGACTTAAATATAAGACACAACACCATAAAACTCCTAGAAGAGAACATAGACAAAAAAACTTTCTCTGACATAAATCGTAGCAATATTTTCTTACATGAGTCTCCCAAGGCAAAAGAAAGAAAAACAAAAATAAACAAATGGGACCTAATCAAACTTATAAGCCTTTGCACAGCAAAGGAAACCATCAACAAAACGAAAAGACAACCTACAGATTGGGAGAAAATATTTGCAAACAATGCGACCGACAAGGGCTTAATTTCCAAAATATACAAACAGCTCATAGAACTCGATATCACAAGAACAAACAACCCAATCAAAAAATAGTCAAAAGACCTAAATAGAAATTTCTCCAATGAAGACATACAGATGGCCAACAGGCACATGAAAAGATGGTCCACATCGCTAGTTATTAGAGAAATGCAAATCAAAACGACAATGAAGTATCACCTTACATGGGTCAGAATGGCCATCATCAAAAAGTCTACAAATAATAAATGCTGGATAGGGTGTGGAGAAAAGGGAACCCTCCTACACTGCTGGTGGGAATGTAAATTGGTGCAGCCACTATGGAGAACAGTATGGAGGTTCCTTAAAAAACTAAAAAAATAGAACTACCATATGATCCAGCAATCCCACTCCTGGGTATATATCTGGAAAAGACAAAACCTCTAATTCAAAAAGATACATGCACCCTAATGTTCATAGCAGCACTATTTACAATAGCCAAGGCATGCAAGCAACCCAAGTGTCCATCAACAGATGAACAGATAAAGAAGATGTGGTACATATACACAATGGAATATTACTCAGCCATAAAAAAGAATGAAATATTGCCATTTACGGCAACATGGATGGACCTAGAGATTATCATACTGAATGAAGTCAGACAGAGAAAGACAAATATATGATATTCCTTATATGTGGAATCTAAAAAATAATACAAATGAACTTATTTACAAAACAGAAACAGACTCACAGACATAGAAAACAATCTTATGGTTACCAAAGGGGAAAGGGAGGGATAAATTAGGAGTATGGAATTAACAGATACACACTACTATATATAAAATAGATAAACAACAAGGTCCTACTGTATAGCACAGGGAACTATATTCAGTATCTTGTAATAAGCTGTAATGGAAAAGAATCTGAAAAAGAATATATGTGTGTGTGTGTAACTGAATCATTTTGTCTACACCTGAAGCTAACACAATATTGTAAATCAACTACAGTTCAATTAAAACAAATCAATAACAAAAGACAAAAAAACAGAAGCTGCCTCATGAAGCCCAAGCGATACATCTGTTTATGGTAATTAAATAAATGCCAGTTGGACCCTTCTCAGCGTGCTGGCTGAAGTCGGTGCCAGACACCTGAGGCTCTCCAAGAACCCAAGAGAAATGGGAGCGGAAAGGCGGGCTCCCAGGCACTCACCACGGCTCCACGAAAATGCGCCGCCAAGGAGGCTTCCTCAGAACCGGGAGGCTGGAGCCCTTATCTGCGGTCTGGCTCCGTTCCCATGGGGTCTTGGGCAAGTCATTTAACCTTGGCTTCTCCATCTGCCAGGTGAGAGGTGACACTTGCTCTGTGCCTCCCTCCTGGGTGACCTTGGTGTGCGGAGGACCGCTCTTCACTGCTGACCTCATCCATACGCGGTCTCTTTTCAAAGGGGTTTGAGACAATTGAAGCCAAATGGTAGCGTGAACAGGTGAATAAGATGGAAGAAAAATGGAGGACGCGAGTAGTTAACTGTAAAGCTTAACCCATTGATCGTGACAGAAATTTAGTAGAAACGTGAAATTCTACAGATGTATTTTAAACACCTCTCAGTGTACTGGAAAGATCATGGCCTTTGGACTCAGATGTGCTTTCAAATTTAGTTCCAATATTCATAGCTGTGTGACCCTTGGCAAGTGACAACCCCTCTGAGCTTCATTTTTCTTGTCTATAATAAGACAAACGCTGCGAAGCTGGTGGAGGATTAAATGTGACAAATACATGCAAAAGCACCTAGATCAGTGCCCAGCACGCAGTAGTGCCCTCGTGGACGTTGATTTCTTTTTGCCTGCCTTCCCTCCTTCCTCTTTTCATTTTTTTTCCCATGGTAAATAAGGAAGTCTCCAGGAAACACTTCTGGTATTATTTGAATAGTGGGTTAGAGGAAACTCTCTGAGAATGAGAAAGTTTGAAATTATGAAAGGAAGAGAGCCTTGTCATGCAGGGAAGGGAGAAACCTTCAAGATGGGAAATGACTCAGTTAACTTATCCAAAGTCACCAGATGAGTCTTTTACATTCTCTACATCGTATTTTTGTTATCTGGGTGTAGAATTAATACAGTAGGTTCCCTCTACACCTGAGATCTCCCAAGGGTATGTGGGAGTAGAAAAGAGAACACCTGGGAGGATGTTTTTTCCACGTGAAGCTGGGAAGAAGCTGGGGCAGGGTCACTGTTAGGAAGCGCAAGGGGCGCAACTCCAGACAGACGTGAAACTGCAACATCAGGACGCCTGGGCGGTCTAGGGGGCGCTAGAACCTGCCAGTCCCCTGTTCCTGGAGCTGGCACTGGACGGCAGACGTCTGCACATTTTCTACTAACCAATTAGAAAGTAAAGATGATAAATGCAGCTCCTTCTTGCACTCTGAGGTCACGTGGGTGTGTCCAGGCCGGCAAAGAGACAACCAGCAAAATTCCAGGCAACTGGCTGGTATCAGGGATGCGCAGCAGCCGGAAGCAGCCCATGCCGCCTCCTCTGTGAAGCCTGTCCTGATAACCCCTCTCCCCAGGGAGAATCAAACCTGCCTTGTCCGCCTCAATGATCCCTGAATTGACGTTCATCACAGCCCTCAGACTCTTCCACTCTATGCAACCATTTGCACATCTGTGTCCCTGTCACACACGGTGAGAGCCCCCCAAGGCTCTGTATCCCCAGGCCTAGCGTAAATGGCCATCGCACACAAGGTGCTTGGTGAATGCGGGTCTAACTAATAAATGGAAGGCTCAGGACTGTAAGAACATGGTAAGGAAGCGGGAGAACTGAGCGGGTTAGCAAGACAGAGGCTCAAGAGCAGGGAAAGAGAGCCTGTCTCCTGAAGCCTACGCTAAGCTGGAAACTTAGGAGGAGGACAGTCGGGTTACAAGGCCAGAGCTAGACGAGCAGTGAAATTTGGCCCAAGCCCCGCAGGTCCCTCCTGCTTGAGGACAGTGTTGGGTTTCTGAGCCTGGACTGGGTCTGGGCTCACAGTTGGGGTCAGTGATACAATCAAGTGTAGTGTGATGCTGAGGGAGGGACCCTGGAGCCACACTGCCTGGGTTCAACCACTGCCTCCGCAGCTATAAGCTGTGCAATGTTGGACTTGCAACCTAGCTTTTTTCTGTCTCAGTTTTCCCATCTGTAAGATGGGAATCGTAACAGTAGTACTTGCATCCTAGGATTGTTGTAAGGGCTGTTGTTGTCATTACCAGATGCAAGGGGGGCACACTTAGTCCACAGGTCCTGACAGTGATGCAGTGTAAGAGGAAAGAGGAATCTAGTGGGCTCTGACTTCTATCCACTCTATTACAGCTGCTCTAACTTAAACTGGGTAGTTGATCATCTGCAGGTCAGTTCTCTCTCTACATGCTGCTGAGAAATGTTTTAAGGTCCACTTGGGGAGAGTCTGGGAGTCACTACCATGATGGTGCCACGTGTACTTTTAAAAGAACATGGGTTTGGGCTTGGTTTGCTGGTGTATTCAAATGAACCAGTGGGCTTTGTGGTTTAGGCTTTCTGTCTTTATATTCTACCTAAAAGGGACAAAAGAACATTCAAAAGCTCCTTTAGATGTTAAAGTTCCTTTTTGTTTTTAAAGGCACATTTACTATGAGCCAGGCACGCTGTTCTAATTACAAATATTAACTCACTTAATCCTCAAAATAACTCTGTGCAATAGGGCAATAACTATCACTAGTATACAGATGAAGAAAGAGGCAGAGAGAGGGTAAGCACTGTGTCCGCAGCCACACAGCAGTGAGGGGTGGAGCCAGGAGCATGAACTCAGGAGCCTGGCCCCAGAGCTGCTCCGGTGTCTCCTGTTACGCCTGTTATGCCAGAAGATCTAAGTTTGGGTAAATTCACAGGAAGGTAAGCGGGCCTCTCCCAGCCCAGGGTGGGTTGAGCTGCCTGATGGTCCTAGGGTAGCTCTGTCTTTCCTGCTGGAAGGAAAGGAGAATCCCACAGACCACATCAGACTCCCTGGGTTGACTCCAAGTGGCCCAGCTTTGGAAGGGAAGTTCTGTGGTCCCCCAGAAAAGGAGCTGAGAACCCAAGGAGACAACCCCCATGAGGTCAAGGGCACTGCCTACCAGCTATGGGGCCTGAGCTCCCAGGGAGCACAGCCCTGTAACCTGAGACCTTAGAGGTAGATCGCTTCTTCCCCTTGGTTTACTATTACCTCTCAGATGGTCCCCGACTCAGACAGAGGACTGGGGGCCTGGGGGACCTCCTCCCTCTTCTCAGCAAGTGCAGGGAGCCCCAGGGAGCCCCACGGATGCTGGTAAACAGGTGTATGTGATTGCCAGGCCTTCACAATTGGACAGCCTTTCCTTTCCCCTGATAGAGGTAAATGTTGATAACTCAGTGATGATGATAAAAATTGTGACGTGCCAAGCACAGCATGTTTAGTTACAAAAGCCAGGAAATAATTGCTGCAGCCTTGCTGCTAAGAAAACCAGTTGTTGAGTCCAGGATAATTCTAGTAAGAAATTGGCATCCAGGGATTAATTGTTTAGAATGTAATGACGGCTACAACCCAAATTAATGAGAACAGAAGGCAGTTTCCAATTTGAATCTCAGGAATGAAACAGACCTTGCCAGGCTGGCTGCTACAGAAAAAGAGAATGGAGGACTTTTTTTTTTAACCTCACTACTGATTGGGCGAAAAATCAGAAAGCATTTTGCAAGAACAGCTTCTGAGAAGACTAGCCAAAAGTCTGTGAGGACGCCTCAGGAAAACTCTTGATTGATTAGTGAAAGCCTGGCTGAGCTCGTCCTAGAATCCCTGAGCAGGTTTGGGGGGCAACAAGGCAGGGGTGAATCATCACCGCGCTGGGGGAGAGGGAACGGGTGCCAGGCATGGAGACAGACCCGCTCCTGACACTTCAGCTTGACCTTCAGCAGATCACCTCTCCTTTCTCAATCTGCCCCTTCCTGCAAATCTGGGATGGATTGCAGCACTTACCCTGCCAACCTCAATGGCTTATTGTGAGGATCAAACAAGAAAATACCTGGCAAAGTGCTTTGTGATCTTTAAATCACAATGTGGGTGAAGAGTATTATTTGGATAAATTACCCGCTTCCACATCCTTTTGTTTGCTTAGCCCTTGTTGTTCTAAAAAGGACTCAAGGCAACCTGCCTATATTTTCCTCATTTCTTGCAGAATTATAAGCACTCTGTAGAATAATTGTCATGGCGAGCAGTGTTCAGCACCAGAAAAGACCCAGGATGGTTTGCTGGGTCCACTGGACAGGAGTCTGAGGGTCCCGGTGGGAGAAGAACCCTTAGCAGGTCTTCAGAGCATTGAACATGATGGGGAAACGAAGATGGGGTAGCCCATTTGTTCATGTGTCTACTTACTGAGCTCCTGCTATGAGTATATATTTATTGAGGACCTGCTATGAGGATTGGCTCTATCATGGAGAGAGAAAAAGGACCCTCAAAAGATACCTACTTAACAAATACCCATGGGAGAGGTCCCCAATTCTTCACCAGTTTCCCAGTTCTTATCTATTTCCCTCGCATCTCCATCCCTCTTCCTAGCTGACATAGAGATGCTGAGCAGGGTTCCCCTGAGTTCTTTCAACTAACTGGAAGGCATGCTCATCACAAATGAGGAATCCCAGGATTGCCTGCCAGACTTCAGTGGTCAGAGGAGGTACTGAGAGAGGATGCAGACTTGGTGCTCCTAGTCAACGGAAAATCACAAGTGTTGTCAGAGGGTGTGGTGAAATTGGAAACCTTGTGCACTGCTGGTGAGCCTATGAAATGGAGCAGCTGCTGTAAGTAACAGTATGCAGTTCCTCAAAAAATTTAGCATAGAATTACCATCTGACCCGGCAATTCCACTCCTGGGTATATACCACAAAAACTGGAAATGGGTTCAAACAGGTATTTGTACACCCATGTTCACAGACACATTAGTCACACTAGCCAAAGGGTGGAAACAACCCGTGTCCATCAACAGATGAATGGATAAGCAAAATCCATATGGTATATCCATATAATGGAATATCATTCAGCCATAAAAAGAAATGAAATTCTGACATATGCTACAACATGGATGAACCTTGAAACTATGATGCTAACTGCAATAAGCCAGTCACAAAAAGACAAAAACTGTATGACTGCACTCATATGAAATATTTCAAATAGGCAAGTTCATAGAGACAAAAAGTAGAATCGAGGGTACCAGGGGCTGAGGGAAAGTGGAACTAGGGAGTTTTTGCTTAATGGTCATAGTTTCTGTTTGGGGTGATTTTTTAAAGTTCTGGAAAGAGATAATGGTGGTGGCTGTACAACATTGTGAATGTAACTAATGTCACTGAATTGCACACTTAAAACTACTAAACATGGCGAATTTTGTGTTATATATTTTTTACCATACCAAAAGTATACTTTGTTCAAAAAAAAAAAAAGGTCAAGTCCTTGAACTTGCTGGTCATAGCAGGGCCCTGGCTTACCATGGGTAGCTTCACGCCGCGCCTCTCTCCCCCTCACTCTCCGGCCTCTTGGGCCTGGTTCAGCCTTCCTGTTCATCTTGCTCTCTCGCATCACTGGGACTTTGGAATGCTCCTCTACCCGCCCAAAGCAAGCCTTTTCAGACCACCCAGGCTAGGTCAGGTTCCTTGGTTATATGCTCTCAAAGCCCATACTCTTTCTCTTCAAAGTACAACCTCCAGTGATGGGATACTCCAAAGATGCCTGACTCCCCCTGGCTCTCCCAGGGACAGTGTCTGTTTACATCTCTCCATTTTAGTGCCATTGCCCATAGCAGGCCCTCAGTAAATAAATATATGCTGGATGAAGAAACACATGAAAGACTGAGCTAGTGCATCTTCTTCTTCCCACCTCCTCCATCATCTCTGTCCCATGATTCATTATCCACAGGACTTAGGTCTGTCTGAAATAATCTGAAGTATTTATTTCTTTATGTATCTGTGGTGTCCCTGCCTTCTCATTAGAATGTGAACCCCTTCAGAGTAGGGCCCTTTTCTGCCTTGTCCACTGCACTACCCCCAATATAGAACAGTGCCTGCCATATTGTAGGGCTCAAAAGATATCCATTCGATCAATGAATAAGCAGACCTTCATTAGCTCCTGCCTGGATTATCTTCTTCTCGACTTCATGGTCTCCATATCAACGCCAGAGTCATATGGCTACAGATGTTGATTTGTCTGTGTCCCACTTCTGCTTTAAGCCTTTAGTGCTCCCCCAGGGTCCGGAGGTATGGTCCCTGTTCCTGTTAGAACATACACTGGCCTCTCCTGACACACCCCATGTCACAGCTCAAACCTTCCCAGGCTGGAGGGCCCTAAGCTCACTACACAGACCGTTCTTAACTCATGCTGTTCTCTCGCCCCAGAATACCCTTCCCCGCTTCTTCGTCTGGTTAGTACTTTCCCACCCATCAAGACTGCTCAGATGCCATCTCCTTGCAGGATCCCTTCCCCAAACCTCTATCATGATACAGAATTGTTAACCGCTGGGCTTCCCCACTAGACTTGAGGCAGGAGAGCTGGGAGCAAGTTCCGTTCATGTCGGGACAGGGCTCACTGCCTGGCATATGGCAAGCCCTCAGTGAAGACGGGCTTCACCAAACCCAACTGTTCAGAGTGAACTTGAGAAGGACAAGAATGGTCTCTTGATTGAGACCAATGATCGCAATTCTGTAGAACCACCCTTGGACCAGACAAAAGGGCATTTTAAACCCCGAGTTCTGCAGGTCCCACCTGGCCCTCCTCATGCTGTGCCCCAAGCCTGTGGGGTGAGGAATCTACAGCCGCAAGTGAACGTTCCTACCTGGAGCTCGCACCTTCCCTTCCAGGCCTCTCTCTGGGTATCCAGAGCTTATCTTTTGCAGATCTGTCCTTCCGAAGGTGCCCCATGCCACCAGCGTGCTGGGTGGCTGATTACGGAACGTTAAGTCTTCCTTTTTGTGGAGACCGTGGACAGAACTTAGATGTACAGGCTGGGGTGGCCACGTACATACATCGGGTATGGGATGGAACCAGACATAGGAAGAGAAGCAGGGCAGGCTGCCCAGCCTAGAACCACAGCTGACTCTCTACCACCATGTTTCAGAATTCTGAGGAGTCTGAGCTCTCTAAATTCAAGCTTGGTCTTCTAACGTGTTATGACGATGTTTACTTATCAAGATGGAAAAAAAAAAAAAAAGTACCTTATCAATCTATTGGCTTAGGTGTAACTCTGAAACATCTCGACAAGTGGTCTGTGGGCCTCTATGTTACCCTTGCCCGGGGTCTCCCTAATGTTAAGGGCAGGCCTGACCTCACCGCCAGGAGAGGGGCATCATGGAGTGTGGGGCTCGTCTCGAACATAGAAGCCTCTAGAAATACAAGGTATTTTTAAACTCTAAATAGATATTTTACATATAACTGAACACATGATATAGATAGGATTTACTAGCAGGGCTGAGAGACAGAAGCACCTCTCGGTCTTCTCTGAGGAAAAAATGCAGGAAGGGAAACAAGCAAGATTGTTTTGTCTCAAACTAATTGATGTCAGAAGAGGAATTACTGGGGGGTGGGGGGGAGACAGAGAGAAGCTTCCAGAATGCTGGAAGTGTTCCACATCTCGATCAGAGTGGCGGTTACTGGGTCATGCACATGTTAAAATTCACCAAGCTGCACACTTGAGATTAATGCACTTTACACACGAGCAGTTTTGGGAGTCAGTCAGCTGGGGCTGGCCAGCTCCATGCCCTCAAGCAAGTCACTTATCCTCTTAAACCTCAATTTACTCACGGCGTAGTGGGTAAGGTCAACTCCCTACCTCAGGGTACTGTAGGAGAGGGAGGACGTGCAAGTGCTTCATCACTGGTAGTTATTAAATTATATCAGCGACATTAACTACTTGTGCATTAGCTATGTAAGCTGGTGCTTAAAATGCTTGAAACTTTGAAAGGTACGGATTTGTTTCAGGTAGAGTTTTTCTAAATGCAACGAAATGAGTTAGTTCTGTCCAAAACTCTCCTCCGCCTAACAAGTCTGTCAATACCACTCATTTTCACTGACTGATTTCTTGGAAACCACACTTGGGTCTAGGTGTCAACTTTTCTGCGCGGTAAGCAGGTTTCCCCTTGGCCATCAGGCATTATGATGTGACTGGAATTCAATCCTAAGGGAAACTAGAGCCCACTGTGGAAACTGGCTTCTTGAAAAAGACCTTTATTACTCTTGCAGTGGACTTCACCTTGGGCCCCCCAAAGAGGCCTGGTCCTGGCTGCGTTGATTCCTTATAGTAATGTCTCAGCTCTAATCTAATTCCACATGTAAACTCAGAGGATGTGGAGTGATTTTTCTGACTGTTTTATATTAGGTAAGCCAAGCCAGGATAGCAAGTTTTGAGTCTCACAAAATATTGACTATGCCTTCTTTGTTATACTGCTGTTCAATTATGCTGTTCTCTAAATCCAACTTCCGAAGGAGAAGTGGGCTTCTCCTAGAGTCCTAGAAGCTTCGAGAGCAGCATCCGTACATCATCAAACCTTTACCTGGTGCCCGCCGAGGACAAAGGACCATCACCATGGGAGGAAATAAAGAGGATCTCGGCTCTCAAAGAGCTTAACTGGCAATCAACCCCCTAAATGACGTATCAGGAATGTGAACTTCAGCCATGGAGATGGGCGTGGGTGCAACGAACTACAGTATGAGTCAGGCCAGGACCAATACTCAAGAGAAGGGTGGGAGAAGGAACCAGAACAGGACACTCACGTAGGCAAGGCACAGTGCGGCTGCTTGGCTTATGTCTCATTTAGTCTCCCCAACAACCGGGCAAAGCAGCTAGGATTATTCTCATTTCACAGATGAGGAAACTGAGGCTCAGAGAAGCTAAGACACAGCCCAAAGTCAAAGTCTCTAACAGAGGCAGGACTGGCTACATTTGTGAGGCACAGCGCAAAGTGAAAATCTAGGACCGTATGTTAAAAAATGAAGAGTTTCACAGCAGTGGCCGTAGTGCATTAAAATCAAGCATGGGACCATTCCAAGTGCAGGGCCCTGTGTACCTGCACAGTTTTGATGCCCACGAAGCCAGTCTTGAACGGAGGAGCTACAAAGAATTGTGGAAGGAAAGAGGGATTAATCTTGGTTGGAAAGACTGATAAAATGAAAAGCTTTATTGATAGGGGTGGCAATGAGCTGGAAGGGGAATGTCACTTTGGTTTCATATAGTCAGACCCAAGACCACCCTGGTGGCGCTTTTTAACCTGAGCAAGATGTAGCCAGGAGCTCAGGTATCTCCTGAAGCTTATGAGACTAAAGAGTCTGTCCTGGGAGCAAGCTGCCAGTGCTTGGTTTAGTTCTTTGCTGTCTGCAACTTTCCCAATCCCTCTGAGAACTCTGTGACCTTCTGGACCGGCTCCAGGCCTAGACTGGACATGTCTGCCTAGTTCCCTATCAGTTAAGAATAAGTCGAAAATAACAGAATAATTAAGCATCAGTGGCTTGAACGAATATAAGCCTATTTTTCTCACAAAACAAAGTCTAAGAGTAGACAGTTTCTAGCGTTAGTTCAGGTTCTCAAAATGTCAGTATTGGCCTCTCTGTGATTCTCCTGCCCTTTTTGTCAGGGTATCACCTCATGGTTGCAATATGCTTACTGTAGCTCCAGCCATCTTGACTGCATTCAAGATAAATAGAAGAGGAAAGGGTGACACTACACACAATAGGGAAAGCAAAAGCTTTCTCAGGATCCCCACCTCCAAGTGGTGGCCCTTGAAGCTGCCATGAAGTACTATTAGCCATGAAAAAAAGAGAACTGGTGTTGAGTAGGTCTTCAGCCTGTTGGTTACTCTATGGACAAATCTAGTGCCCGGTGTTCATCCCAGACCACCTGTATGTCTCCCAGAAACAGTCCTAGGCAATCTTCGGGTCATGGTTGGCCTGGGTATCAATCTGGGGGTGCCTGTTATCCCAGGACTGTGGGCAGCTAGGCAGTCTTTGAAGCGATGACCTGCGGTCCCATGGCACCTCACCTCTTCCCTTTAGGGCACTTACAACTCACACAGAGGATTTAGGTCTTTCCAAGGATGCCCTTTCTCTCCTGTGGGACTATAAACTCCTAGAGGGAATGTCCATGTTCAATTTGAAGAAATGTATTTAAGGATGTCAGTTGTTAGGAACTGAGATTTTGCTGCAATCCATTAATGCATAATAAAGGCTGCAGCACAAGACACGAGGAGAGTGGTAAAAGAAAGCATAGAGTTCCGGTAATAACACAGCTTGGAGAGCGAAGGAGGGCTTGCAGAGAAGGCTGTTGACTGATCCATCCATCCGTCCATTTAAATGTTTATTTAACATTAGGTGCCAAGCACTGTCCTAGGCTCTGGGGATATATTAATAATAAGATAAACAGGTCCCTAATCTCACAGGGCTGATCTCAATCTAGTCCAGGGAGGAAGAAAAATAAAGCTCAAGTAGATAAACAAATATATAAGGTAACATTACATGCTTTACAGAGAATTACAAGCTTCTATGAATTGGGTCATCCAGGAAAGCCTTCTCTAAACAAATTGCACGTGACTTCAAATCTGAATGAAGAGAACGTTTCCAGAACCAGCCCTGCAAGGCTTGGGGGAAAACACCTTTCGGGCAGAGGCTAAACAGAGGAGAAAACAAGAAACAAAGCTTCAGGGCTGGGGTGTTGGGAGCCAGAGGGAGGCAGGCAGGGACCTCTGAGTGCTGAGGGTCCTGGGCTTTGTCGGCGTGTGGGAGGAGCCTCCGGATGAGAGCTGGGTCTTAGAGGATGAGTCCAGGTAGTGAGGAGGGAGCAGGGGGAAGGGTCATCCTATGGACAAAGCAGGATAATGACAAAGCCCAGAGGCTGTGCGTGGCTGGGCAAGTGTGACGTGGGGGAAAGGGAAAGTCCTCCGAGACACAAGGGGCCACTGACAAGTGTCCCTGTCCTAGACCCTTGGAAACTGCCTGGGGGAGAGTGAGTGCGGAGAGGTGTCTTAAACTCAGGGCAGAGAATGCCAGTGGGAGACCCTCTAGAGGCGTCGAAATATCCAGAAAAGAAGCGACGAGGACACACACCTTGGAGGGGGCTGGGTGGTGGGAAACACAGTCGATCTGGGAGATGAGTAGCAAGTGGAAAACATGACCGGGCTTTCATCTTCGGACGCTGCGCAGGGCCCACCTGGTACTTTACCTGTTACAAGCATGCTCTGACGGCAGTGGAATGAATGAACAGACGATGCGAGGCTCAGAAGCTCCAGAGAGGAGCGAGAGGGAAATTAGTTGCAGCAACAGAAAGGGCTGCCTCCTAAGTCACTTTCTGTTTACCAAGATGTTTCATAAAAGACACTGACTTTTTAATTTTCCCCTGCCGTTACGTTCGGCAGGAAAGTGAGCTGGGAGAAGTGGTCATCTGGAGCACTAATTTACAAAGGTGCGAAAAGGTCAATTCAGATTTAACGCTGAGCACATCACCCCGACTTGGCTGGGAGCAGGGCTCCCGGCTTTGGTGAAATCGGTTTCCCCTCCTGTGTTTTATGGCGAGCAACGTGGTGGGAAGCTCTGGCGTGGAGGCTATAATCCCTTCCCTGCATTTTCTCCATCATCTTCCTTCCCATTTATTAATGTGATGTTCCCAGAGTCGAGATAATGATTTAAAAGCTCTAATTTTGTTACATTCTGAAGCCTGTCTGCCATCAAGGCTGATTGTAATGAGATTTGGGAAGGAGCTGGGCTCTTAGCTGGGGTCAATTCATCTCTGGGAGAAAGTGCTACCATCAAAACGCCCAGGAATTATTAGCACTTAGAGGACAGCTGAAGAGACCTATTAATGTGAGCTGCCTGGGGAGTCCTGAAGTGTGAGGTGCAATTATATTTCTTATTTATTTCCTCCGGCTTCATATTTAAGGGTGAAGAAAAGATGGGTAGATAAGATCTTGTGAAAATCACTAAATATTTAGTGATGCTGTCCCAGCGCCTTGCCCAGGTACCACGTTCTGGCACTCCTAGATGTGAGCACATCAGCACACGCTAGGTCTCGCATCCACTTCTCAGCCCAGCCCTGCAGACAGGAGAGGATGGCCTGTTTTCCATTTTCGTTTTTTTAAAATGAGGAATCTGAGGCTCAGAAAGAATAAGTCCCTTTCTCTGATAAGTGGTAGAGCAGGATTTAAAGCTGGATTTTCCATTCCCGGTGCACTGTTTTTATAAATCCATCACACCCCTTTCTTTACATGCCAGGCTCTGTGTGATGCAGTCTGGGGGTCCGGAGAGATTTTAGCAAGTGGTTTCCAACCCTGCCTGCATGTTAGACTCAGCTAGGAAGCTTTAAAAGAAGAAAAAAATGTCAAAACCTGGTCCCCACCCCCAGAGATTCTGCTTTAATTAGACGAGGTCAGGCCCAGACCCTTTGAGCTTACAGAGATGGGAGAGAAGGAAGAATGTGGGAAAGACACTGAATCTTAGGGGGGCCGTGGTTACTCTGTTACTATTTTTATTACTATCAATGCTTTAGTGATTGCAAGAAAGGCCGGGTGCCCTGCCTGTTTCTGGGCCTTATCACACTCAATCCCACTAACAACCCTCCAAGGCGGAGAACATAATTGACACTTTCAGGGAACTTAATATGGCACAGTGAGACGAATTAAGGGCTTGGAACTAATAGGAACTGACTTCAAAACCAAGTTCTGCCGGTTTCTATTTGTGTGATTTTGAACAAGTCACTTAAACCTCTTTAAGTCAAATTTGCCTGGTTTGTAAAATGGGATGTAAAAATTGCCTAAGTTACAGTGTGTGGAGATCAAATGGAAGAAAGCGTGTCTTTGAACTTTGTAGAGTCTACTATGTAGGCCATCAAAACAACGTCCTGATGATACTACAGAGGAAAAAAACTGAGGCTCAGAGCAGGAAGCAATTTGCCCAAGGTCACAGGCGGGTCGGACACACTCCTGATACAAATCCGTATCACCTCCTCTACTGTGGACCTATAGGATTAAACCACCAGATGCACATTTTCATGGTACCTGGTTGCCCTGAAGGCATCTGCATCTTTAGACCTCTGACTTAAAGGAAGGGTAGGATAATGTGGGCAGAGAGGAGTAGGAAAAGCTTCCTAGTGTCTTTGGATGGCGTAAGTCTGAGACCAAAATGTTGCCAGTGCTTGGGGGTTCACGGAATAAACCAAACTCTCTGGGGCCAAGAGTTTACATTCAGATAATTGGAAAATTTTAAAGCTGGAAGGCATATCAACTGTAGGTTTCACGAAAGAAAAGGAAATGGGAAAAACTCCAGAGGTAGAAGGAGACTTAAGGTTTCTAAAGTAGTAGCTATAAAAAGACTTGCCTTGGAAACTGGGGCAGACTTGCCTTGCCTGTAGCGGTTCTGAAGATCAGCTGAAACAGCAGACTAGCGCTTCTCAGCACTGGCTGCATATCAGAATCACCTGGGGAGCTTTCACAAGACTCCAGAAGCAGATTAAGTCAGCAGGCTGGGGGTGGGCCGGGCAGTAAAAGCTCCCCAGGCAAATCAGTTGTGCAGTTAGACCTGAGAAACCACCACTCTGAAGCATCATGCAAGTCTGAGCTGTGATTATGTTATTATGCAAGCACACCCAAGACCATTATGGAATACAGTGCCCACCTTCTACTGAGGTTCAAATAAGAGCTAACAGCGTTATCTACAGCAGAAGGGACCAGTTAAACCAAAGCAGGAGCTGTCCGGCCTGAGGGGGGATGAAAAGAATCCCTTGTGGTTGCCTCTCTCTAGGGCAACCCGAGCATAGACTTCCACGACCATGTGACCTCCAGCCTTCATTTGCTCTTTAATAAAGGAAATAAGTAGAACCGCACGGAGCTAATATTTAAGGCTGGGCTGGAGGCCATGGGGGCGGGAGGTGGAGTTGGAGAGCACTTCAGCTTTCAGACCAGTTCCTCCTGTTTCAGAATGAGGGTGAATTTCTATCTCCCAGGTCTGCATACACCCAGCTCTCACACAATAGGTATTTGTCAACTGTACTTAGGATATTGACTTTTTAAAAAATAACGTTTTTCTGATTGTATGAAAAATACACGTTCATTTTCAAAATTTGGAAATAAAAAAATTAAAAACTTAAATTGCCCATAATCTCATAGCCCAGAGGCAATCCTTATTAATATTAATTAACATTATTTATGCCTTTTTTTCCCCATTCTCTCTCTCTCTCTATATATATATATACTCACTTGATAATGAAAACTTTAGCTCACTTTTTCATGGCATTAATCACTCTTGAGTAATAATTCAGAGCTGAAGCTTAAATCAGAAAAGATTCAAATTCAAATGCAGTTTATTACGTTACAAGAAAAACCCCTTTAGCTCAGTGTGTTTTCACATGATCCAATATGCTGCTTACTATACAGGCATACCTCATTTTATCGTGCTGCACAGATATGGCCTTGTTTACAAATTGAAGGTTTGAAGGTTTGCGGCCACCCTGCATTGCCAGATGATGGTTAGCATTTTCTTAGCAATAAATAATTTTTAAATTAAGGTATGTACATTGTTTTTTTTAGACATAATGCTATTGCACACTTAACAGGTTACAGTACAGTATAGTGTAAACGTAACTTTCATATGCACTGGGAAATTTTAAAATGTGTGTGATTTGCTTTATTGCAATATTCTCTTTATTACGGTGGTCTGGAACCGAACCTGCAAGATCTCTGAGGTCTGCCTGGACTTTGAAAAAGTAATGAGTGATTACTGGGGAAATACAGTCACCTCGAAGAAATTCACATTAGAGTTGAAGAACAAGTTCCCAAATCACATTCCAGAAAGACTGCAATTTTTCTGTTCATTGTTCCCCAGTTATGGGAGCAGGATATCAGACGGCTGTGGGTGGAGACCTCAGTGTCTCCAGAAGGTGCCCTGTGAGTAGCCGAGCAGGTGTCAGGACTAACTCCGGGGAGCCTGGGCTGGTAGCTCCAGGAGCCAGACTTCTCTGAGATGCCCTGGGTCCCACGTGTCCCCCGCAGCGGGGCACACATTCCGCAGGAGCAAAAGCATGTAATCCCAGTTAGGAACACACAGGTATGATGCATTCCCTGACGATGGCCCTCATAAATCCCTCCTGCCTCTTCCCCAGGCCCTCAGCCCTGCTTCCTGGAGGGTGGTGCTGAAGGATAAGAACCAGAAATCAATTTGGCACGTGAAGAAGCACCTCCAGGTATCTTGCAGGGCACACTTGTTCTGGTCTCTCTTCCTACGCAGCTTGCTGAGCTGCAAATCGCCCCCTTCACTGCCTTTCTGCCCCACTTCATTGATTATCAACCCAATAATCCAGAACAGGTATTTCCTGGGGGCACCATCTAGGTGATGATATAATTAAGAGGGCTACAGAGCTGTTTAAGTAACACGTGCTTATAATTTGCATCTTTGTATAGTTAATTAGGACAACAGTTAAAATTCTCTCTAGCAGTTTTCCACCTCAAAGTCTAATTATTCTTATGGCACCGACATTTTCTGATGGCCTACTATGTGTCAGGCACTGTACTAGATCCTGGGGCAACACGGTCCAGGCCTTCAAGGAGCTGAAGGCTTATAGTTGTGGAGACAAGAAATCAAATAAATGTAACAGGCTGTGATTGGGCTATCAGTATCTGTGTTAGTTTCCTAAGGCTCCTATAACAAAGTACCACAGCTTAGGGGGCTTGAGCCTAAGAGATTAATTGTCTCATGGTTCTGGAAGTCCAAAATCAAGGCACAGGCAGGGTTGACGCTGGGAGGGAGAATCTGTCCCACACCTCATTCCGGCGGCCTCAGGAGTTCCTTGGCTTGTAGATGGCGCTCTCCCCGTGTCTCCACGTCCTCTTTCCTCTGTATGTGTCTGTCTTTGGGTCCAAAATTATCTTTTGATAAGGGCACCAGTCATATTGGATCAGGGCCCACCCTAACAGCCTCATTTTAATTTGATCATCTGCAAAGACCCTATTTCCAAATAAGGCCACATTCACAGGTACTGGGGGTTAGGACCTCAGCATCTTTTTCGGGGACACAACTCACCCATAATGGTACCTGTATCTATGTACAAAGCACAGAGGGGAACACAGAAGAGGAGCAACAGAGCCTGCTGGGAGAGTTTGGGAAGGAGAGGACTTTGCAGGAAGACACCAGCAGCAGCATGCCAGAGAGATGCCCCACAGCTGGCTGTTCCCCGGTGAGGCCGCTCCAAGGACCCCAGAATCTGGGGCAGGAGGAGAAACAGAAGCCCCTGGGAACCCAGAGGCTCTCACAGAAGCGGCCCTGGTGGAGACTCTTTCTCCCCAGGTTATTCAGGATGTGAAGAAGGGAAGGTGGTGGGAAGAGGGGCAGCGGCTGCTCAGAAAGACTCTGGAATCGCCAGGCACCGTCACCCTGAGCAGACCTGCCCCTCCTACTTGTGAGGCCTGGGGCAAGTGGAAGCCCCCATCTCATACGTCAACACTTTGCAAAGAGCGGCCCCACGAGCCTTCAGCATCTCGATGAGGGGAAGCAGGCGAAGGTGAAAGGTGCGCTCCGTTACCCGTTCCAAGCAAGCGTAATCAGAGGGTGGGCCCCGGAGGGCTGCCATCCTGGGGCTTCTGTTGATGTTTCCATCCGGATGAATGCCATTCCTAAAGGGTTTTATAACTCAACTGGTCTAAGTTATAACAACACTTTAAAAAACAGACACATGCACATAATTTTCCACTCCACTTGTCAGTGGAAATAAGTGGCTGTAAACACCTCTCTTCTTTTGCTGGGATATGAACACCGGAGAAGCCTCACTTCACTGTCTTTATTCCAGTCTGGTCACCACGATCCTAAGGTGAAGAGGCTGGCAGAACCAGGGCCAGCAGGTTGCCAGCCCGCAAGGCACCATTCCTGTGGCCTCTCCCCTGGAGCGGAGCAATGGAGCGGCGCAAAACAGACACAAACTAGAGGGGGCTTCAGCCTCGCTCCTCTGTCTCAATGCAGGCCTAGCAGGGCGGCTGCCTGGGCTTCACTCCTGCCTCCAATCCACCTGCGTGAATCTGGGTGATGCAGCTAAGTTTCTCTGTGCCTCAGTTTCCTTATCTCTAGCACGGGGTTGAGGATGATTCCTAACTGGTGGCTTTGCTGTGAGAATGAAATGAGATCATGCATGTAATGTGCTTCCCTTGAGGGCTGGCTCCTGGAAAAATGTTACATAAGTAGTACCTGTTGTCATTTTTATTATGAGGCTCCCCGTGCTGCCATGTCACCTTAACTGCCGCTGTCAGTTGTGTGACAGATGAAGAAACCAACTCCCAGGAAGTTAATTGACTTGTCTAGACTCTAGAGACCCAGGGCAGGCATGGAATTCAGGGCTGTTTTTTTCCTACCGAGTCCTTTGCGATCATAGTGTGAACACCTGTGATCAGCAGAAAAAGCCAGAAAGCATGGTCTTTCCTGGTGGATAAAATGTAACACTTTCAAATGAATCAAGGCAACCTAAAGGTGCCAGGGCTTATCCAGTGTAATAGTCAAGGTTCTCCAGAGAACAGAACCAATAGGATCTGTATCTATCTATCTATCGATCGATCAATCAATGTATCGAAAGAGAGAGATTTATTTTAAGCAATTGGCTCACACGATTGTGGAGGCTGGCAAGAACAAAATCTGCAGGGCAGGTGGCAGGCTAGAGACCCAGGGAAGGGTTGATGATGTTGCAACTAGAGTCTGAAGGCGGACTGCAGGCAGAATTCCCTCTTCCTCAGGGTATGTCGTTCTGTTTTCTCTTAAGGCCTTCAACTGATTGGATGAGGCCCACCCACGTTGTGGAGGGTAATCTGCTCTACTCAGAGTCTACTGATTTAAATGTTCATCTCGTCCCCAAAATATTTACCTTCATAGCAACATGTGCACTGGTCTTTGATCACATATCTGGGTACCATGGCCTAGCCAAATTGACCCATAAAATTAACCATCACATCCAAAAAAATGCAGCAGTGCAGGCCCTACCCAACAAGCACCCACAGTGATTTTTTTATTTCTGCTAGGTCTCTGCAGGAAAATAAACTCATGACTTCCCCCAGCAGCCCAGAAAGATCTGAGCAGCATGGGACTGTGGGGAGGAGCCGAGATGAGAATGAAGCCTACACACCACGGCATTACCTCTGCAGGTGCTGCTGACTGTGGCAGCTAGCCTACTCCCCTGTTTCTCTTTGCTTGCCCAGTTCTTGTTCATTCCCTGAGAGGTCACTTCTTCTGGGAAGCCTCCCCCGACACTCTGAAATGGTGCTCGTTTTCCTCTTAAATATTCCCTGGCACCCAGTGACCACACCGTGCCAGGGCACTTCTCCCATGTGACGTCACTGCTGGTTACTTGTCAGTTGCTCACACTGGACTGTCAGGGCTTCCGGGACTACACTCCACAAACACTTGCTGAATGGATGGATGAGTGTTATGGACTTCATGTTTGTGTCCCCCCCTAAAATTCATATACTGAAACCCTAGCCTCCAAGGGGATGATATTAGGAGGTGGAGCCTCTGGGGGGTAATTAGGTTTAGATGAGGTTATGAGGCTGGAGCCCCCATGATGGGATTCATATCTTCCTTCTAAGAAAAGACTAGAGCTCCCTCCACCATGTGAGGACACAGCAAGAAGACAGCCATCTGCAAACCAGGAAGAAGGCTCTCATCAGACACTGGAGCTACCCACACTCGACCTTGGACTTCCCAGCCTCCAGAACTGGGAGAAATAAATTGTTGTTTAAGCCACCCAGTCTCTATTATTCTGCTACAGCAGCCTGAACTAAGACAGATGAGTGAATGAAAGAATGAATGACTCTGGGGAGTTCCCTGGTGGCCTAGTGGTTAGGATTCTGGCCTTTCACTGCTGTGGCCTGGCTTCACTCCCTGGTAGGGGAACTGAGATTCTGCATGCGGTGCAGCCAAAAAAAAAGAAAAAAGAAAAAAAAAAAGAAAAAGAATGAATGACTCTATGAGGCTAGGAAGAAGGGCTTGTCAGCATAAAGCTGACCAAAGGGGCCTCAGACGCAGGACAGCGGGAACAAGAACCTGCAGTGTCTTAGTCCGTTCGGGCTGCTAAAACAAAGAACCACAGACTCAGCATCTTATAAACCATAGAGATGTATTGCTCACAGCTGTGAAGGCCGGAAGCCTGAGATCAGGGCGCCAGCATGACCAGGTGGGGGTCTCTTCAGAGTCATATGTCCTCACACGGCAGAAAGGGCAAGGAGATCTCTGGAGCCTATTTTATAAGAGCTCTAATCCTATTCATGTCGGTTCCATCCTCATGATGTAAGCATCTCCCAAAGGCCCACCTACTGTACTAATACCATCACGTAGGGCATTAAGATTTCAACATATGAATTGGTGGGGGACACAAACGTTCAGACTAGAGCATCCAGGTTCCCCAGCACCAAGGGCAGGGATTTTCCTCTTGCTCCTTACGCCGTGGAAGCCAAACAGCCTCCTTCCCACCTGGCCCTCTCCCCTTCTCAGCTGCACGAGAGCATCACAGAGCAAAGAGCTGAGGCCGGCAGTGAACCAGGACCCGGTCCTGGGGCAGACTCGCCACCCTCCCACTGGTCTGGCCAATCTGCTTCTGAGTGCGGACTGTGCCGACAGCAAGGGCTGGGTACCCTCTCACTTCCTAGCAGCCCCCTGGGAGCCCAGAAGGCCTGGGCGGGCCTCCGTACGCTGGCTTCCTTCCACCCCTGAGAATAGGCTGTGGCCTCACATTTCCAGCCAGGAGGGGCTCAGCACCTTTATTTGCTGCCTGCACTTGAGCCCATGAAGATGCCCCCAAATTTCTCTAATTGTGTTAACTCCCTGTGCCTGTCATCCTCACAGGCTTTTGTGCCCCTAGATCATCAGAAAAACATACAGAATTCCTGCTCACAAGTGCTGGGACCTTAGGCCTTGTTCTCAGCACTCAGCGCAAGCTGCCTCACCTGGATGCCCTGGGGATGGGGAGGTCGGTCTGTCTATCTCTCTCTTTCTCTCTCTCTCTCTCTATCTACCTATCTATCTATATCTAGATATATAGATATACACACACACACACACACACGCGCGCGCCCATATGGGTCACAGAAAAGCGCGGCAGTAAGGAAGCTGTTCCCCAGGCTCCCAGTGATTCTATGTCATGATAACGATCATTATAATCATTATAATATTAGCCACCCGCTGCTCCAGAATGACTGTGAAGATTAATGGGATGCTGTCAACAAAGTCCTTGGGGAAAGCTCTTTAGCAGGCACTGTTTTTAACCTCTTTCAGGTGGGGGGGAAGAAAGGCTAAACTAGGAATAGGACCACATCCTGGCCATCGCCCTGCCATGTCCTAGCTGCAAGGCCTTAGGCCAGTTGTGTCACCTCTCTGACTCTGCTTCCTCATCCATAAAATGGGCTCACAGGGCTTGTCCATCCTCTCTCCTGGGATTTGGGTGAGGACAAAAGGAGATCCTGTGAGTGCCCTGTGAAAACTAGCAAGCTTGGGACACATTCCCAAGCCTGACCCTGCATTGTCAACCTCAGGTCATGTTTCTGCATCAAACAGCTTGGGAGTCCCCTGGCAGCTCCTGCTCAGAAGTCCCTGGTCTGCTCGACATGACTCGCTTGTTTCTTCTCTGTCTCCACGGGTGCTGGGAGGTGTCCTTTGGATGAGTGGCTCTAGGTTAAAAGGAGCACATGGGGAGAGTTAGGCTCCTGTTCTCTGAATATGTCCCTCGGCATCTATCCCTGCCCTGTCGACAGCTGAGGGATCTCTGAAAGTTCAGATGGAGGCTTCCCACAGGGTTCCAGAGCAGAGCTCAGGCCCTGAGCCCTTCTCACAACAAGACCAGGTTAAAAGCTCTCTGGTTCCCCAGAGACAGAATCACCTTCCCTTTGGAAGACTCTTTCCCTAAAATGACCTCTGAGCCCTAGGTCAGTAGAGGCTGATGTACATAAGGAGCGGAAGTTAAACCAAGAGCAGCAAACTCCAGGATAGGATGGCCCTGGGGACCTTGGAAGGAGAAACCTTGGAAGGAGAAACTGATAACAAAAGTAGTTATTTCCTGTCTGCAAGAAACTTCAGGACAGGAAGTGTACCAGGACCACAGTTTCATAGCCTAAGACCCTGAAGTGGTTTCCTGAAATTAAAAAAAAAAAAAAAAGTCACCCATAAGAGGTGTCATTTAGAGGGCACTAAAAATGCTTTTCCAGAACATCTGTTTGTCCTATCAACAAAGCCTAATTACAGAGTTTTCAAAATCTAGTTAGGCTGAAAACATTTTTTTTTTTGGCCACACTGCACGGCTTGTGGGATCTTAGTTCCCCGACCAGGGATAGAACTCGTGCCGTCGGCAGTGAAAGCACAGAGTCCTAACCACTGGACCACCAGGGAATTCCCTGAAAACATTCATTTCTCTAAGGAAATGTTCATTGCCTCCCTCATGGCCAGAGTACCAACTACCACCACCCTTCACCCCCTCCAACTAGTCCTGCCTCGTTAAGTTCCAGAAACAATCACCACCACCACCACCATCATCATCACTACCACTACCAACACTGATTAGCAACTCCACTGTCCCAGATAATGTGCTAAGGTACATGACTCTCTTTTAATTCTTAAAATCACCCTATGACAGAACTTCTCTCATTGTCCTAATTTTACATAGGAAGCTCAGAGAGGTTAAGTAACTTTCCCCAGGTTGCACAGCGAATGAACAGCTGAACCAGAACTCCAAAATTCATGCTCTTAACTTCTCTATTTTACTGCTCTTGGGCGTAACAGAATAGCTCCTCAACCATATTCCTGTGGAAACCAACCAGAGAGATACGGGCATGCAAGCTGTGCATTTTCTTTCTTTCTGACTCTGGGCCTGGTTTCTGTCTGTCCCAGGCCCTTGCAGGTGCTGTACATGCAGACCCTCACTCTAACTAAAGAAAATGAACCAGAGGGCCCAGGGGAACTTTGTAAAGTTTGTTGCTTCATATCTCCAGAACTGCCTGTAACTGAATCGGTAGTGACAATTCACAGTCAAATTTTCACAGTAGAATCTGTTCAGAGTAATCATTTTGGTAGAGTATCAATTCTAGATTCCCATCAGTCACACAAGTAGAGCAGCACATTGTTTCTCTAAGGGTTTGTCTCTGACTCCAAGCCTAGAAGTGGAGAAATTGACTAGCTCCACGCAAACACTGGGCTAAAATTCCAGTCCTACATCACTCCCTGTTGCAGCATTTTTCTACTTCCTGAGTGTGATTTGCTCTGATTCCAGGACACATCAATACCCCATGTCTAAGCCACCAAATCAGCCACTGGTAGCAGAGTCTGAAAAATGCCTCCTGGATTTTAAGTATCCAGGGTGGTTTGCAGCACTACATCAGGCCAACAACACGAGCCAAGATATATGTGTGCTCCTGGTACAAACCATCCTTCACCCAGGCTCTGTGTGGAAGCTGACTCCCATGCGAAGCCGAAGTGCATCCATCCCTTCAGCCAGCTAGCCATAGCGGAGCATCCCCGATGCACACGGGATAGGGCCGGACCTGCTTGTCTCTCACCTTCACTGAAAGGTGGAGGTTGGGTTGAACAAGTGGAGGGCCCTGGCATCTCCTGGGGGAGGACGCAGAGCTCGGTTTCCTGGGAGGGTCCAGAATGTTGGCTGTGGGCCACTGTGATCTAAGCTGACAGCTCCTCAGTTACCTTTGCTGAATTGTGCCTTCAGCTTGTTGCCCCAGGACTTTGCACTGGTTTAGGAACTTTGGGTGCTGTGGGTCGAAACTGGCTCAAATAGGGGGCCTGCTGGTAGGAGGAGTTCTGAATGGAAGTGGTTTTTTCCTTCTGTTTTTGCTATGTTTCATTCCTGTCCCTTTCTTTCTCTCTCTTTCTCCCTCTCTCCCTGTTACACACATTATTTTTAAAATAACATTTACTTTTTTAATGACAAAATCAGCACATGCTCTGTAAGGATGCTTATAAAATACAGAAAACCACTAAGAAAAAAATTGCCTATAATCAATCCCACCCAGAGATAACCACAATTCTGGTGATTGTGCTTCCAGTAAATTTTTAACACAATACGCTTGATTGTATTTTTATAAGAGGAGCATTAAATAGCATTATGCATATACAGTCTTATCTTTCTTTTTAAAAAATTAATATATTGTAAACATTTTACAAGGTCAGTATGAAGGTAGGACCTTTTTGGGTAAGCACCTTGGGCGCTTTTCAGCCCAGTGTTCCCTGACTTGAGTCTCAGCCAGGTTAGAGGAAGATGGTCCAAATTACTGATGCCCTTGGCTGAAACTTTCCTTGCAGTCTTGAAGCAGCTGATCTGCCCACGATCAGGAATCATGCCCGGCAAAATCCCCATGAGACACAGCTCTCCGTCTCTAGTGGGCACATCTGATTTATTTAGGGCATTTGTTACAACATCCAGAGATTTCTCATTCCACAGATCTGCAGGCACGAAAAACATGTCTAGTACTTGTAATGATTTCCAAACCATAGTCTATAAATTTCCAGGGTAGCCTTATATGTGGAATGGAAATTATGGAGACCATTTAAAGGTCTCGGTTCTATAGAGCCCCCAACATCCCCAATTCCCTCCACCCTAACTCCCAACAACTCAGCCAATAACCTTAAGGCGGCAGCCACTGAAAGGTCAAAGGTTATGCAGGGCAGCCTCAGGATTTATGTCCGCTTCAGGACTCATTGACCCTCATCGACTTCTCTTATGTGTCAGGACTGAGAAGGGACCATCAATATTGTTACAACAGAGTTGGAAGCCCGCTCATTCCCCGTGTGGGATGTGCCGTGGAAGGCATAAACCGAGGGCACTCTGGTCTCAGAAGCTTCTTATTCAACTAAGCTCTTTCAGATGAGAAATAGGTACAAATCTTAAACATATTCATAATTTGAGAAGTGCAATAAATGCAAGATTCTTTTCTCTATAACTGAATTTAATATATATCTTGGGTTCCCATTCCATCAAGAGTGGAAACAATCTTAGCCAAGTTGAAGATTCCCTACTTTTGCCCAGAGTTGTGTCCATGTTTTGAGGGGCCTATGAAGTGATCTTCTTTTTTTTTTTTTTTTTTTTTTGGCCTCACTGCACGGCTTGCGGGATCTTAGCTCCCCGACCAGGGATGGAACCCGGGCCCCCTGCAGTGGAAGCTCGGAGTCCTAACCACTGGACCACCAGGGAAGTCCCTGGAGTGATGTTCTGATCTCTGTTTAACAATCAGCTCTCTGGGGGAAAAGTACGTGTATACATATGTACGTAAGTTTATTATAAACTTATACAAACGATGTGTGACAATTCTAAAAAATAATAAAATATACAATATTCTTAATTTTAAATTCCATATAGCCACACAGAATGCCTTGGTTTTGCTGAACTTTTGTACCCATAGCCAACCTATGGTTGCAATTCAGCCATCCTTTGACAAGGTCAGATTACTATGAGAAGTCACCACAGCACTGATGAATGTGTATGATTTCCCTGTGAATGTTGGTTGACAGTTTCTTTTATGTTAACAAGATAAAAGTAAACCAGCAAAGGTAAATATCAGAATATCACTCACTCCTCAATGATTTGAATGGCCTCTTGGCTGAATCAGGTAATAATTTTAGAATACTACAAGAATATTTCCTCAATTTTTTGCGCTATTTAACACACCAAAAAAACAGCTATATACACAACACACTTTTAAATGTAATTTGCCTTATTAACATTTTCTCCATTACTTTCTTCAATCTACTCTAGAAAAATCAAAACAACAGGAAATCACGCCCTGGTTTCCAGCATTTGCCAATTTCCTAAATACTCTCACCGTGGCTAATTTCAAGCTACTGACACGACATTATACCTGAAGTTGGGAAGAGATGTTTACCATTATTTAGCATTTCCATCATACAGATAAAGATACAAAGGTTTATAGATATGTAAATAAACTCAAGAACACATATAATAGTAAAATGATTAGGAAGTGATAACTTTTGAGTATTTATTACCTTTCTTTTTTTAATGTAATTTACCTGGCAGTTTACATAATTTAATTTTAGTAATGGCTGGGTTTAACAATCAGCACATAAAATTCCTGAAACTTTAACAATTAGCTCTTGTGAGCTGATAGACACTGGCCTATGCGCTGTCAATGATTGGGTTTGGTGGGCATTCTTTCTAGCCATTGTCATCTATCCATACTGACACCCACTAAGAGTTCTTGCTGACCTCTGGTCTCTGGTCATGGGTCCGAGTAGGTCACTGCTGTGTCCTGATTTCTCTACACACACTGTCTTCTCCAGGTCCATAAGCTCTCAGCTCACTCCTGTGCCTCTATGGACGAACTGGGGATGCAGATTCTAAAACACATTAGAAGACTTGGTAGTATATACTAGTCCATGCCACTCTCACTTCGTCCCAGCTTACCCTTCCCCCTCCCCATGTCCTCAAGTCCCTTCTCTACATCTGCGTCTTTATTCCTGTCCTGCCCCTAAGTTCTTCAGAACCCTTTTTTTTTTTTAGATTCCATATATATGTGTTAGCATACAGTATTTGTTTTTCTCTTTCTGACTTACTTCACTCTGTATGACAGACTCTAGGTCCATCCACCTCACTACAAATAACTCAATTTCATTTCTTTTTATGGCTGAGTCATATGCCATTGTATATATGTGCCACATCTTCTTTATCCATTCATCTGTCAATGGACACTTAGGTTGCTTCTATGTCCTGGCTATTGTAAATAGTGCTGCTATGAACATTGTGGTGCATGACTCCTTTTGAATTATGGTTTTCTCAGGGTATATGCCCAGTAGTGGGATACCTGGGTCGTATGGTAGTTCTATTTTTAGTTTTTTAAGCAAACTCCATACTGTTCTCCATCGTGACTGTATCAATTTACATTCCCACCAACAGTGCAAGAGGGTTCCCTTTTCTCCACACCCTCTCCAGCATTTATTGTTTGTAGATTTTTTGATGATGGCCATTCTGACTGGTGTGAGGTGATACCTCATCGTAGTTTTCATTTGCATTTCTCTAATGAACAGTGATGTTGAGCATCCTTTCATGTGTTTGTTGGCAATCTGTATATCTTCTTTGGAGAAATGTCTATTTAGGTTTTCTGCCCATTTTTGGATTGGGTTGTTTGTTTTTTTGATATTGAGCTGCATGAGCTGCTTGTATATTTTGGAGATTAATCCTTTGTCAGTTGCTTCGTTTGCAAATATTTTCTCCCATTCTGAGGGTTGTCTTTTCATCTTGTTTATGGTTTCCTTTGCTATGCAAAAGCTTTGAAGTTTCATTAGGTCCCATTTGTTTATTTTTGTTTTTATTTCCGTTTCTCTAGGAGATGGGTCAAAGAGGATCTTGCTGTGATTTATGTCATAGAGTGTTCTGCCTATGGTTTCCTCTAAGAGTTTTATAGTGTCTGGTCTTACATTTAGGTCTTTAAACCATTTTGAGTTTATTTTTGTGTATGGTGTTAGGGAGTGTTCTAATTTCATTCTTTTACATGTAGCTGTCCAGTTTTCCCAGCACCACTTATTGAAGAGGCTGTCTTTTCTCCATTGTATATTCTTGACTCCTTTATCAAAGATAAGGTGACCATATGTGTGTGGGTTTATCTCTGGGCTTTCTTTTTTTTTTTTTTTTTTTTTTAATTTTATTTATTTATTTATTTATGGCTGTGTTGGGTCTTCGTTTCCGTGCAAGGGCTTTCTCTAGTTGCGGCAAGTAGGGGCCACTCTTCATCGCAGCGCGCGGGCCTCTCACTATCGCGGCCTCTCCTGTTGCGGAGCACAGGCTCCAGACGCGCAGGCTCAGTAGTTGTGGCTCACGGGCCTAGTCACTCCGTGGCATGTGGGATCTTCCCAGACCAGGGCTCAAACCCGTGTCCCCTGCATTGGCAGGCAGATTCTCAACCACTGTGCCACCAGGGAAGCCCTGGGCTTTCTATCCTGTTCCATTGATCTATATTTCTGTTTTTGTGCCAGTACCATACTGTCTTGATTACTGTAGCTTTGTAGTATAGTCTGAAGTCAGGGAGCCTGATTCCTCCAGTTCTGTTTTTCTTTCTCAATATTGCTTTGGCTATTCAGGGTCTTTTGTGTTTCCATACAAATTGTGAAATTTTTTGTTCTAGTTCTGTGAAAAATGCCATTGGTAGTTTGATAGGGATTGCATTATATCTGTAGATTGCTTTGGGTAGTATAGTCATTTTCACAATGTTGATTCTTCCAATCCAAGAACATGGTATATCTCTACATCTGTTTGTATAATCTTTAATTTCTTTCATCAGTGTCTTATAGTTTTCTGCATACAGGTCTTTTGTCTCCTTAGGTAGGTTTATTCCTAGGTATTTTATTCTTTTTGTTGCAATGGTAAATGGGAGTGTTTCCTTAATTTCTCTTTCAGATTTTCCATCATTAGTGTATAGAAATGCAAGAGATTTCTGTGCATTAATTTTGTATCCTGCTACTTTACCAAATTCATTGTTTAGTCCTAGTAGTTTTCTGGTAGCATCTTTAGGATTCTCTATGTATAGTATCACGTCATCTGCAAACAGTGACAGTTTTACTTCTTCTTTTCCGATTTGGATTCCTTTTACTTCTTTTTCTAATCTGATTGCTGTGGCTAAAACTTCCAAAACTATGTTGAATAATAGTGGTGAGAGTGGGCAACCTTGTCTTGTTCCTGATCTTAGAGGAAATGGTTTCAGTTTTTCACCATTGAGAACAATGTTGGCTGTGGGTTTGTCATATATGGCCTTTATTATGTTGAGGTAAGTTCCCTCTATGCCTACATTTCTGGAGGGTTTTTATCATAAATTCGTGTTGAATTTTGTCAAAAGCTTTTTTGCATCTATTGAGATGATCATATGGTTTTTATCCTTTAATTTGTTAATATGGTTTATCACACTGATTGATTTGCGTATATTGAAGAATCCTTGCATTCCTTGGATAAACCCCACTTGATCATGGTGTATGATCCTTTTAATGTGCTGTTGGATTCTGTTTGCTAGTATTTTGCTGAGCATCTGTGCATCTATGTTCATCAGTGATATTGGCCTGTAATTTTCTTTTTTTGTGACCTCTTTGTCTGGTTTTGGTATCAGGGTGATGGTGGCCTCATACAATGAGTTTGGGAGTATTCTTCCCTCTGCTACATTTTGGAAGAGTTTGAGAAGGATGGGTGTTAGCTCTTCTCTAAATGTTTGATAGAATTCGCCTGTGAAGCCATCTGGTCCTGGGCTTTTGTTTGTTGGAAGATTTTTAATCAATTTCAATTTCAGTGCTTGTGATTGGTCTGTTTATACTTTCTATTTCTTCCTGGTTCAGTCTCGGAAGGTTGTGCTTTTCTAAGAATTTGTCCATTTCTTCCAGGTTGTCCATTTTTTGGCATATGGTTGCTTGTAGTAATCTCTCATGATCCTTTGTATTTCTGTAGTGTCAGTTGTTACTTCTCCTTTTTCATTTCTAATTCTATTGATTTGAGTCTTCTCCCCTTTTTTCTTGATGAGTCTGGCTAATGGTTTATCAATTTTGTTTATCTTCTCAAAGAACTAGCTTTTAGTTTTATTGATCTTTGCTATCGTTTCCTTCATTTCTTTTTCATTTATTTCTGATCTGATCTTTTTGATTTCTTTCCTTCCGCTAACTTTGGGGTTTTTTTCTTCTTCTCTCTCTAATTGCTTTAGGTGTAAGGTTAGGTTGTTTATTTGAGATGTTTCATGTTTCTTGTTTCTTGAGGTACGACTGTATTGCTATAAACTTCCCTCTTAGAACTGCTTTTGCTGCATGACATAGGTTTTGGATCGTTGTGTTTTCATTGTCATTTGTTTCTAGGTATTTTTTGATTTCCTCTTTGATTTCTTCAGTGATCTCTTGGTTATTTAGTAGTGTATTGTTTAGCCTCCATGTGTTTGTATTTTTTACAGTTTTTTTCCTGTAATTGATATCTAGCCTTACAGCGCTGTGGTTGGAAAAGGTACTTGATATGATTTCAATTTTCTTAAATTTACCAAGGCTTGATTTGTGACCCAAGATATGATCTATCCTTGAGAATACTCCATGAGCACTTGAGAAGAAAGTGTATTCTGTTGTTTTTGGATGGAATGTCCTATAAATATCAATTAAGTCCATCTTGTTTAATGTATCATTTAAAGCTTGTGTTTCCTCATTTACTTTCATTTTGGATGATCTGTCCATTGGTGAAAGTGGGGTGTTAAAGTCCTCTACTATTATTGTGTTACTGTTGATTTCCCCTTTTATGGCTGTTAGCATTTGCCTTATGTATAGAGGTGCTCCTATGTTGGGTGCATAAATATTAACAATTGTTGTATCTTCTTCTTGGATTGATCCCTTGATCATTATATAGTGTCCTTCTTTGTCTCTTGTAATAGTCTTTATTTTAAAGTATATTTTGTCTGATATGCAAATTGCTACTCCAGCTTTCTTTTGATTTCCATTTGCATAGAATATCTTTTTCCATCCCCTCACTTTCAGTCTATATGTGTCCCTAGGTCTGAAGTGGGTCTCTTGTAGACAGCATATATACGGGTCTTGTTTTTGTATCCATTCAGCCAGTCTATGTCTTTTGGTTGGAGCATTTAATCTATTTACATTTAAGGTAATTATCGATATGTATGTTCCTATTACCATTTTCTTAGTTGTTTTGGGTTTGTTTTTGTAGGTCTTTCCCTTCTCTTGTGTTTCCTGCCTAGAGAAGTTCCTTTAGCATTTGCTGTAGAGCTGGTTTGGTGGTGCTGAATTCTCTTAGCTTTTGCTTGTCTGTAAAGGTTTTAACTTCTCCGTCGAAACTGAACGAGATCCTTGCTGGGTAGAGTAATCTTGGTTGTAGGTTTTTCCCTTTCATCTCTTTAAATATGTCCTGCCACACCCTTCTGGCTTGCAGAGTTTCTGCTGAAAGATCAGCTGTTAACCTTATGGGGATTCCCTTGTATGTTATTTGTTGCTTTTCCCTTGCTGCTTTTAATATTTTTTCTCTGTATTTAATTTTTGATAGTTTGATTAATATGTGTCTTGACATGTTTCTCCTTGAATTTATCCAGTATGGGACTCTCTGCCCTTCGTGGACTTGATTGAATATCTCCTTTCCCATATTAGGGAAGTTTTCAACTATAATCTCTTCAAATATTTTCCCAGACTCTTTCTTTTTCTCTTCTTCTTCTGGGACCCCTATAATTCGAATGTTGGTGTGTTTAATGTTGTCCCAGATGTCTCAGATTGTCCTCAATTCTTTTCATTCTTTTTTCTTTATTCTGCTCTGTGGTAGTTATTTTCACTATTTTATCTTCCAGGTCACTTATCCGTTCTTCTGCCTCAGTTATTCTGCTATTGATTCCTTCTAGAGAATTTTTAATTTCATTTATTGTGTTGTTCATCATTGTCTGTTTGCTCTTTAGTTCTTCTAGGTCCTCGTTAAACGTTTCTTGTATTTTCTCCATTCTATGTCCAAGATTTTGGATCATCTTTACTATCATTACTCTGAATTATTTTTCAGGTAGACTGCTTATTTCCTCTTCATTTGTTTGGTCTGGTGAGTTTTTACCTTGCTCTTTCATCTGCTGTGTGTTTCTCTGTCTTCTCATTTTGCTTAACCTACTGTTTGGGGTCTCCTTTTCACAGGCTGCAGGTTCATAGTTCCCGTTGTTTTTGGTGTCTTCCCCCAGTGGGTAAGGTTGGTTCAGTGGGTTGTGTAAGCTTCCTGGTAGAGGGGACTGGTGCCTGTGTTCTGACGGATGAGGCTGGATCTTGTCCTTCTCGGGGGCAGGACCGAATCCGGTGGTGTGTTTTGGGGTGTCTGCGAACTTATTATGATTTTAGGCAGCCTCTCTGCTAATGGGTGGGGTTGTGTTCCTGTCTTGCTAGTTGTTTGGCATGAGGTGTCCAGCACTGGAGCTTGCTGGTCATTGAGTGGCGCTGGGTCTTAGTGTTGAGACGGAGATCTCTGGGAGAGCTCTCACCGACTGATATTACGTGGGGCCAGGAGGTCTCTTGTGGACCAATGTCCTTAACTCAGCTCTTCCACCTCAGAGGCTCAGGCCTGACACCCGGCTGGAGCACCAAGACCCTTTTGGGAAGTCTGAGGTCTTCTGCCAGCATTCAGTAGGTATTCTGTAGGAGTTGTTCCACATGTAGATGTATTTTTGATGTATTTGTGGGGAAGAAGGTGATCTCCACGTCTTACTCCTCCGCTTCTTGAAGGTGCCCCCCATTCCTTTTTGTTGCCAAATTATATGCCATTGGATGGATATACTACATTTTCTTTATCCATTTATCAGTTGATGCGCATTTGGTTTTTTTCCAGTCTTTGGCTATTGTGAATAATACTTCTGTGAACATCTGTGTGAAACTTTTTGTGTGGACTTAAGTTTTCATTACTCTTAGGTATGTACCTAGGAGTGGGTCATATGGTAATTCTATGTTTAATGTTCTGAGGAGTGGCCAGAATGTCTTCCAAAGCAGCTGTACCATTTCACATTTCCACACACAGTGTATGTGTGTTCCAATTTCTCCACCTCCTCACCAACACTTGTTATCTATCTTTTTTATTTTAGCCATCCTAGTGGGTGTGAATTGGCATGTCATTGTGGTTTTGAGTTGAATTTCTCTGAAAGCTGATGACATTGAACTCTTTTTATGTGCTTATTGGCTATATATCTTCTGTTGAGAAATGCATATTCAAATCCTTAACCCATTTCTTAATTGGGTTATTTGTCTTTTTTGTTGTTGAGTTGTACGAGTTCTTTATATATTCTGGATATGAGCCCCTTATTGAATATACGATTTGCAGATAGTTTCTCTCATTTTTTGCTTTATCAAATATCTTTTCAACATCAAGGAAGATAATTATGTAATTCTTTTTAATCTATTTATATGGTAAATCATATTAACAGCTTTCTAATATTGAATCATTCTTGCATTCCTGATATGAATCCTTCTTAGCCAAGGGGTATTATTCTTTCAACATGCTGCTACCATACTCTATTTGTACCATTTTATTTAGAAATTTACACCAATATTCATAAGTGAGATTAGTCTAAGCTCTCTTTTTGTGCTATCTTCATTAAATTTCATTATTAATATTTTGATGGTTTTCTAAAAATCAGATTTCCTTTTAGTCTGCTTAACAATTTAAATATGATAAGGATCATCTGTTTGGTAAAGATTTGGTGGAATTCCTCTGTGGAAGCACCTGGGCCTGGTGGTTGCATCTTGGGAGGGTGTGAGAGAGGAATGACAGATTCCTCTATTGCTTCTTAGATTTTCCATCTCTTCTGAGATTACTTTTGTGAACTCATCTCTTCTAGGGAAAATATACATACATTTGCATAGGCTGAAGTAAAACAGTGTTTTATAATTTTTACAAATTTTCTCTCTGCTTATTCTCATTTCATATTTGTACACTGTCCTTTAGTAATGACTCAAGGTGTTCTCTGGGGGAGAGGAGACTCCTCTGTGTGTCCCACCTTTGCCCAGTAACCCCAGTGGATCAATTTAAATGTGAAACAAGAAGTTAGATCCTGCTTGATCAACCTAGGCTCTCCATGCAGGACACTTGGTACATGTTCCACCAAGTCAAGAGCCATTTTCCTCTCCTTCTCATGAATGTTCTTCTCATTTCCCCTTATTCCCTTTGAGTGATTCCCTGAACAAACATATGCTAATCAAGACTTAGGAAGTAGCTTATTGCTAAATTTGAATAAGGTCTGTAATTTGTTAAGAGCATTGCACCAATTTTATTTTCCTGATTTTGACAATTGCAAGATGGTTATACAAATTGTTAGCATTAGGTGAAGCTGGATTCACGGTACATAGGAAATCTCTGAAATCTTTTTGCAACTTTTCTCTAAGTCTAAAATGAGTTCAAAATAAAAATATAATTAAAGAAAATACCTGATAGTGTACACAAAACTTGAATGTATGACTTTACAGCCTAAGATGGAGTATGTGCAATATAAAAAAAGTCTTTGCTTTTTACAAATAGATTTGTTTTAATTCATATGTATTTATAGAATATTAATATATTAATAGTAGGAATGGTAATAATGAACTCACCTAAATTACATATAAAGCGATTTTATTTTTTAAAATGTAATATGTAAAACCATTCTATTTGTAAAAGTTCCAACCACAATTTGCTTTCTAGGAATCAATCTGTTTTCAGTGTACAACTATATGCATCTCTAAAAAGGGGTGTATATAATTAGATAAAAATATACATTTTAACTGCTACTAACCTTATATCCCTCTTTACATCCCACCCCATCTACGTGTCAAATTTTTAGTAAGAAATTTGCTTATGTCAGCCTCTTCCCCTTCCCCCTTAAAATCCTTTAGTGGACCCACCAAAGCCTTCATGACAAGACCCGAACTCCTTAGCAGTGCATCCACAGCTCCATGGCCTCTTCTGTGTCATTTCTCATCATTACCACCCACCTTGACCTTGACCACCTCAACTTCCCAGGCTGGCTGAATTATTTGTAGCCTTCAACTCTGTTGACATGTCCTTGCTTTTTGTCTACCTGAATGTCCTTTCCTTCTCCCCACAACCTGCCCTTTGCCAAGGTAGTCCCCATTTGTCCTTCAAGGCTGGGCTCAGCTATCAACTCCTCCATGAAACTTGCCCTGGCTGGACTTCTCTCCTTGTCTCTCCTCTGCTCCCACCACTTCCTGGCCATATTTCTACCATAGCACTGACCACACATGTATTGTAGTTGTCTGTTTTCTAGCCTGTCCCTCCGTCAGACTGTCCTCTCTTTAGAGGGCAGACACTAGGCCTTATTTATCATTTTATCATCAGGATGTATCACAGTTCCTGGCACATGGAAGATGGTTGATAAAGTGTGCTGAGTGAATGAATGAATGAATAAAATGAAATCCATACACTCCAGCTTTACACAAATCAACAGACACTCTTGATCACCTCTACATACCCACCAGTGACCTGAGCAAGTCACAGTTGTATAAAGTGCAGCCCCCATTTCAAACTACTTCAAAGAGTAAGTTGCTCCTGCCCAGACGCTACTGAAGAGGCTTTGTGATCCAAGGCTGCTCAACCCAGAACTCCTGGTTCTGCCTTCTTTCGCTTGCCTAGTGCATATTCATTGGGGATGGCAATGTGCTGAATGCAGAACTGGAGCTAGTAGGGCACTTTCATGAAGCTCTCCAAGGTCTCTGCTCTCTGTTTTAAAATAGTGCATCATCCCAGAGAACCCCACCCCCTATCCCAAAACATGAACCGTGGCTCCTAGTGACAGCCAATGTGACTCCCCAGTCTAGTGTATGAATACCTTGGCTGAGAATTATCCTAATAATCCAGACGCTTTTCCCACTCTCCTTTCTGCTCAGGGACCATACTCCAAGATGCAAAAGAAAGATTAACTCAATAGTTCCTTCCCTGGCTCACCCCACTTTGCTCTGTAACCTCACCACCCTCATCATCAGGTCAGGGCCTAGTGGCTGGGATAAAACTAGACTCCTGTCATTCTGCCACTTTACTGAACCTTAAACTCTTCTTTTTTTTTTTTTAAACCAATTTTCTGGCTGATTCTTGATACTGGGACATTCTGATAATGTCCCAATCTCCATGAAGAGCGTTTTCCCCTCCTGCTACCTGCATCTTGCAGAGTCAGCATGGACCGGCAGAATCTGCTCCAAAACTCAGCCTCTCTGCCACTGTGACACTAGGCCAGTATCTTTTGCTGCTGGCCTAGACCAATGCCTAGAATGTAGGGAATATCAGCAAATGTCATCAACTGGGTGACAAGTGCACTTGACCTTCCCTATATTCAGGATTACATGAGACACTAGGCATGAAAACACTTTCAAATGCTAAAGTGATGGTTTAAGGCAATAGTTCTTGACTGAAGAGAAGGCAAAACAATGAATAATGTAACGTGTTATTAAGTATCTGTTGAGCTCCTGCTGTGTGAAAAGCTCTACGCACACTATTTCCATTATAATTTTCAGTCACTAATATTAGAAAGCATGGCATATTCAATACACCCTGTGTATCAAGATCATGTATCCAGGATATGAAACCAATCCAAAGTGAATCCCCATCTTGCTCTCAAAGCTCTCGGTAATGTGGTCACACCTTTCTAATTCAGCCTTATTTCTCATTATTCTGCTAAGGCCTCACCAGTCCATGAAAAGACTAGCTCCTCACCAAGCTCAAGCTGTTCCCTGGCCTCCACGAGCACTCTCTTCCCAACCCTCCACCATCCAGCTCTCATCCATCATTTCTGGTCCATTTCAAGGGCCAATCCCTGCACAAGCCTTTCCCTATAACTCAAGCCATTTGATACTGGAGGGAACGCAGGCTGCATCACTCCACGCTCTCTTATATCACAGAAACACATGGCTTCACGTATGGCTTGTGCTGGCAAGCCCCCTGATGGCCAAAACAGCGACGTCTCTGGGCGTGTCCCCTTCAACACATCACATGGTGTCCAGCATACTCTAGTTGCTTCACAGGCGCAAGCTGGTTGATAAGGACCCTGGGAGAAAACGGCCCTGAGCCTACAATCAAAAGTGGACACAGGGGCTTCCCTGGTGGCGCAGTGGTTGAGAATCTGCCTGCCAATGCAGGGGACACGGGTTCGAGCCCTGGTCTGGGAAGATCCCACATGCCGCGGAGCAACTAGGCCCGTGAGCCACAACTACTGAGCCTGCGCGTCTGGAGCCTGTGCTCCGCAACAAGAGAGGCCGCGACAGTGAGAGGCCCGCACACCGCGATGAAGAGTGGCCCCCGCTTGCCACAACTAGAGAAAGCCCTCGCACAGAAACGAAGACCCAACACAGCCAAAAATAAATAAATAAATAAATAAAATTAAAAAGAGTGATGTTGCCTATTAGTGAACTAAGGGTACACTTTAAGAGTTATCACCCTTTAAAAAAAAAAAAAAAGTGGACACAGGCAGAATTGGCCCTTCTCGTGGGAGGGTCGCGGAAGCAAGGCCCCATCCCCCGTCCCCGCTGTGAACATGGCATCGGGAGAGGTCACCCACAAAGACAGTGTTCTACCTCATTACCAAATCAGTCCCCGTGGAAACCTTTGCCAGGGCCCTTAATTTCTTGTGTTAAAACAACACACGAGGTGACCCCAGCACAATCTCTAATAGGTAGCATGGGTCAACAATTATTCATTTGTACTACAGCTTTTCGCATGACGGGCTGAGATGAAAACTTGTCCTCTTCCTGGCAAGAGCTATAAATTAGTTTTATGCTACTGTTAAACCCAGAGGCAAAAAGGGGAAGGGATTGGGGGGTGGGGAGGGTCAGCGAATAAGGCCTGGCTGCTTCCAGGGACAAAGCTACTTCTTGGACCCTGTGGACAAGGGCGGAGGGGACAACAGAGGACAGTGAGATTGGGCCACAAAAGAAATTGATGCAGAGACTCTGAGACAAGACAGTGAACTCTTTGAAGATCTGAACTGAACCTTAGTTTTCTTTTTATGCCCAATATCTGGCAGGTCTGCTGAATGAATGAATAAATGATTGGATGCATGCAACTGTATCTCTCAGCCAGATGTGCACAAAAACAATTATGCCACCCGCCATATGAGTTTTCCATGAGTTCTCTGAGGCCAATGGAGCCAATAAAAATGCTGGCGCTAATCAACATTGTTTGACATGTACTGTATTGTTCCATAAGCTCTCAAATGGAAAAAACAGTGTACAAGACCATACATATAATATTTAGGTATTTATGTTTAAAAGGCATTGAAAAAAATACCCACCAAAACATTAACAGTGGTACCAACAGGATAGTGGCCTTCTGAGTTTTCTATTTTCTTCTTTATACTATGCAGAATTTTCTGAAATTTCTTTGACCAGAATACATTCCCTTCTGATCAGAGAAAAAAAAAAGTAAAAAAAAAAAAAAAAAAAAAAAAATCCACCATCAAGCCATAGTTACCTGGGCTAGAAAAAGAGAAGAGTGGTGTAGATCATCTAGAAGATGGGAAAAATCATCCACGCTTGACTTTGGAATATGTTACATGCATTTTTCCCCCAGAAGATTTATCTTCCTAATTATGCTTTGCTCTTTACTTAATATCAGGATTAGTTCTAAGTCCCTGAGCTCCCTTGCCAACTAATGAGCTGAACTGGATGGCAAGGAAAAGTCAGCTTGGAGTCAAATGAAATATGAGCTGCAGGTAATCCACAGGCGGATACTTGAGCTTTGGCTGCACACGGAGAGGGGGCAGGAAGCCCTGGGGGGCTCTGTTCCCCTGCTCAGAAGCCAGGTTCCCAAGGATCAAAACCCAGCTTCACTACTGCTAACCCCAAAGTTATAGGGAGAGACCCTATCCTTTTTTTTTTTAACATCTTTATTGGACTAAAATTGCTTTACAATGGTGTGTTAGTTTCTGCTTTATAACAAAGTGAATCAGTTATACATATACATATGTTCCCATATCTCTTCCCTCTTGCGTCTCCCTACCTCCCACCCTCCCTATCCCACCCGTCTAGGTGGTCACAAAGCACCGAGCTGATCTCCCTGTGCTATGCGGCTGCTTCCCACTAGCTATCTATTTTACGTTTGGTAGTGTATATATGTCCATGCCACTCTCTCACTTCGTCCCAGCTTCCCCTTCCCCCTCCCCGTGTCCTCAAGTCCATTCTCTATATCTGTGCCTTTATTCCTGTCCTACCCCTACGTTCATCAGAACCATTTTTTTTTTTAGATTCCATATATATGTGTTAGCATACGGTATTTGTTTTTATCTTTCTGACTTACTTCACTCTGTATGACAGACTCTAGGTCCATCCACCTCACTACAAATAACTCAATTTCGTTTCTTTTAATGGCTGAGTCATATTCCATTGTATCTATGTGCCACATCTTCTTTATTCATTCATCTGTCGATGGACACCTAGGTTGCTTCCATGTCCTGGCTATTGTAAATAGAGCTGCAGTGAACATTGTGGTGCGTGACTCTCTTTGAATTATGGTTTCCTCCGGGTAGATGCCCAGGAGTGGGATTGCTGGGAAGTGACCCAGCCTTTCTGTGCTCTAGTTTCCCCGGATGCAGATTGCTGGTGATAATGGTCCCCGCCTCCTGGAGCCAGAGGAGGATTAAAGGAGATGATGTGGGTAATGCACTTAGCCCAGGCCCTCAGCACGTGTCAGCCAGGACAATTATGTTGGGGCACAATTTGCATCCATATAATACCTTCTTCCAAATGGATTTCACCATTTAAAACACATTTTAACATCTCCTTTCTATCCTCTAGTTGGAGAGCAGGTGCCAACATTCTCATTTTACAGTTATGGAAATGAAGGCCTGGAAGAGTGAAAAGAGTTGCTTTGGGTTTTGGAAGGATTGGAAGAATTGGGACCACATCTCATTTCTTTAGGAGCCTTTATGGCCAGGTGCCCCTGTCCCCACCCCATCACACATGGTCGGGGGTTCAACTCTACGTCTCAGTTCCTTTCTTAGCCAACACAAGGAAATTTAAGGTTCCTCCCAAGGCTTGTCCACTAAGACTTGGGAAGATTAGCCAAGAAATTACTGTTAAGTGCTCGGCCAAGATCAAATACTGTGGAAATGCCAAGTTCCAGTAATGGGGAGAAACTGAAGAGACTTCCATTCACTCTGACTCTTTGTCAGGAGGCTGGCACGTTAGCAGGGCTAGAATTGAGGACTCATCATTTCTGTGTTTTATGGAGGAAGGCCTTTGTGCCATTATCAATTTATCTCCTTTCCGAAATATTCTCCAGTGTTAGATTCATGGAAGAATTTTTTGGCCACGGTGGAATGGGGGAAGGTACAGGGAGGAAGATAAAGTCCTTCCAACCCCCCCTGCCTTTGCAAGTAATTTATACAGAGACCAGACCCTTAGATTCTAGAGCGGATTCTAGCTCCTTCCTCACCTCCCACCCAAGGCACCTTCTTTTCCCTCTTACCTTCCCTCCCCTCCCTGTGGGTTCGACATTAAGAAAGGAGAAAGCAGAAAAGACAGGGCAGTTTGCACTCAGCTTCTCTCTGCAAGACACCGCACAGGGTACTGCCCTGATCATTCTCCTACAAATCCCTGCCTGACCCCTGTGAGCACATGCTCTCCCTGCTAGGAAAGTCTGCTCTGTGAAGACTGGGACCACATTGTCTTGTGCACATCCCGTGGCACATAGTAACAGCTCAATATAGATTTGTTGAATGAATGAGTGAGTGAATGAATGAATGAGTGAATGAATGAATGAATTCACTCTGTGACAGCAGAACGGCATGGCTATCAACGGACACTGTCGAAGAGGGTGATGCTTGTTTGTTTAGGTATTACTACTTAAAACTCGGAGAAGGAAGCTGCTTCTAAATTCCAGACATGAAAACCCAGTTAAACTAAATAGTAGGAAATTACAGGCAGCCATAAAAAATGAAGAATTTATTAATTAAAGCTAAACTCGCTCCTAAAAAATGAATTGAAATACTGTGAAAAGAAAGAAGATAAAACAACTTCCCATTCTGTGCTTTAAAATTCCCTCAGAGCATGACATAAATCACAGCAAGATCCTTTTTGACCCACCTCCTAGAGAAATGGAAATAAAAACAAAAATAAACAAATGGGACCTAATGAAACGTAAAAGTTTTGCACAGCAAAGGAAACCATAAACAAGACGAAAAGACAACCCTCAGAATGGGAGAAAATATTTGCAAACGAAGCAACGGACAAAGGATTAATCTCCAAAATATATAAACAGCTCATGCAGCTCAGTATCAAAAAAACAAACAACCCAATCCAAAAATGGGCAGAAGACCTAAACAGACATTCTCCAAAGAAGATATACAGATTGCCAACAAACACATGAAAAGCTGCTCAACATCACTAATTATTAGAGAAATGTAAATGAAAACTACAATGAGGTTATCACCTCACACCAGTCAGAATGGCTATCATCAAAAAAATCTACAAACAATAAATGCTGGAGAAGGTGTGGAGAAAAGGGAACCCTCTTGCACTGTTGGTGGGAATGTGAATTGATACAGCCACTATGGAGAACAGTATGGAGGTTCCTTAAAAAACTAAAAATAGAACTACCATACGACCCAGCAATCCCACTACTGGGCATATACCCTGAGAAAACCATAATTCAAGAAGAGTCATGTACCAAAATGTTCATTGCAGCTCTATTTACAATAGCCAGGACATGGAAGCAACCTAAGTGTCCATCAACAGATGAATGGATAAAGAAGATGTGGCACATATATACAATGGAATATGACTCAGCCATAAAAAGAAATGAAATTGAGTTATTTGTAGTGAGGTGGATGGTCCTAGAGATTATCATACTAAGTGAAATTAAGTCAGACAGAGAAAGACAAATATGATATCACTCATACATGGAATCTAATTTTTTTAAAATGATATAAATGAACTTATTTAACAAAACAGAAACAGACTCACAGATTTCGAAAACAAATTTATGGTTACCAAAGGGGAAACGTCGGTGGGGGGAGGGATGAATTAGGAGCTTGGGATTAACATACAGACACTACTGTATATGAAATAGATAACCAACGAGGACCTACCGTAGAGCACAGGGAACTCTAGTCAATACCCTGTAATGACCTTTATGGGAAAAGAATCTGAAAAGGAATGAATACTTGTATATGTATAACTGAATCCCTATGCTGTACACCTGAAATTAATGCAACATTGTAAATCAACTATACTCCACTAAAATTTAAAAAAATAATAACACACACACACAAAAAATTCCCTCAGAACCATGCCTCCCCCCTGCCCCTCCTGTGAAGTGGGCCCGTGTTACCAGGCTCTGTCTGGGTACTGGGGACCCCATACGACTGACAAATCAAGCCGTTATCCTGCAGAATAGGGGAGCCAGATCACCTCTATTATGAAGGTGCCCTCAAAGTTTGTTAAAGAATCAGAGACTTAAGAGGAATGTCTGAGGTTCTTAAGGACCATCTATTTGATTCCAAAAGAGATGCCCAGTAGGATCTAAGCGGGCGGGGAAGAGCGGGCCTAGCCCCTTGCTCCTCAAAGTGTGGCCTGTGACTCAGCAGCTTTAGCATCCAGTTAGGAGCGCAGAATCTCAGCCCCGGCGCACCCCTGCTGAATCGCAGGCTGCGCTTTCACAGGACGCCCAGGTAATTCGCATGCACGCTGCAGTGTTTGAGGACGACGGGTCTAGCCCACTCTCAGCGGAACAGTGAAAGGAGAGTTTTGCGCCTTAAGAAACTGCAAGGGATGATATAGGAAAGGGGTCCCCAGCTCCTGGGCCGCGGACCGGTACCGGTCAGCAGGAGGTGAGCGCGGGCCAGCGAGCGAAGCTTCAGCTGCCGTTCCCCATGGCTCGCGTTACCGCCTGAACTACCCCGCACACCCACCATCGGTGGAAAAATTGTCTTCCACGAAACCGGTCCCTGGTGCCAAAAAGGTTGGGGACTGCTGCTATAGGAGATTTATACAAGTGCAGGGCACGTGCCGTCCCTTCTACAACATCCCCTGAGAGCATTGGGAATGGCAGAGAAATAGGAAGCCATCCCAACCTCCTGGGGTGACCCCAGAGGGGACCCGCGCTGCAGGTGCTGTTCAGGCTGTTGCCATCCTAGCCTGCAGAGGGCCGAGCCAGAGCCTGGGGACCATCTCCTTCCCCTTGGGCCAGCTGGAGAGTTTGGGACCCTTGTAGAAAGTGACCACCCTCCAATGGGGGAAACGGGACCAAAACAGGACCAATGTTGAAATGCAGCCACGGTGAAGTCTGTAAAGAAATACACCTCTGGGGACAATTCCAATTGCCTTGAAGTACATTGGGCTAATTATCTTTGCGGACACGAATAAATGTGTTCCTTAGAGATGCACGGTGACTGTCGTAACTCAAAGATGAATATTGGATGAATGAGTTATTAGGGACTGGCCAGACTGCTAACCTCCCAAGCCCAGGGGGCAGCAATTCTCCTTTCTGCCTTCCCATGTCTTCCCCCTTAAGCCTAACTAAGATTTGCATTAAATATGTACGCAGCTACTGGGAGAGCTTTAGAGTCAATAAGACACTGGCCCCCATCTCGCTTAAGGGGATTGACTTGGAGCCATCAGCAGGGGTGGGGAGAGCCTCGCTGCAGAGACAGGAGGAGACATTTACTCAGCCAGGCCTCAGCCCGCAGCCAGGGGTTAGTCTCCTCTAATCCTTGGTCCTGCTGTGGTATTAGTTTCAGTCCTTAGCCCCCAGTCTAGTCTCAGGGAACAGCCTTCTGCCCCGAGGACCAAAGGGCTAGGCTTGCCAAACTCCAGGCACAGCTGTGAACACCTTCAATCCTTTCCTCTGGTTTCCAGTCTCCCTGGGAGTGTCAGCCAGACCCCATCTTTTAAGAGCAAGGATCTCTAACTCTCCCTGGATACTCAGAGCCTGTCCCTGTTGTGACTCCCAGCCCCATCCTCTGATCGCCCTAGTTATTAGCATCCCAGGCAACCAGATCACTAGAGGATCAAATGAACACATGGGAACATGAAAGAAAAGGTTTTCTGGGTTCTGCCTTAAGCCCCGTGCAATCCGCCCATTTAACAGTGACCTGGAGACAAGAGCCATCCACACACACTCTCCCACTCTCTTTCTTTTTTGTTTGTTGTTTGGTTTTTGTTCTTTCACGTATAGCGTGCAGTGAAGTACACAATCTCTAGTATATATCCCGACAGATTTTTACATATATATGCATCCAACTAACCACCACCTGGGTCAAAAGTTAAAATATTTCCATGCCCCCCCCACTCCAGAGGTTCCCTCATGTCCCTTCCTAGTCAATATGCTCCCACACAAAGGCCCCACTGTTCAAACCTGTCACCATAGGTCAGTTATGCATGTTTTTGAACTTCATACACATAGAATCATTAAGTATGTGCTCTTCTGTGTCTAGCTTTTCTTAATCAACATGTTTTTGAAATATATCCGTATGTGTAGCAGTCTTTCATTGTCTTGTGATAGCTGGGTAGCATTCCATTGTGGGAATATACTACAGTGTATCCACTGAAAGGACATTTAGGTGGTTTTTAGACTTCTGGCTACTATGAATTAATCCTTCTATAAATATCCACGTGTATGTTTTTTGATCACACAATGCTCACTTCTGTCAGGGGCTGAATGTAACCAAGATGGGTCTGAGATTTTACTCAATTTACAGGCTCACAAAGTAGCCTGCCCATTTCATGGATGCTGGCAGAAGACACAACACTCCTGGTCAGAGATGAAGGGCCGTTTCTCACCCACAGCAAGAGCAGCAGCCAGAGTATTTGCATTTTTGCACCAGTTCTTTGAGACCCAATCCCTAAAGGGTAATTAATGCCGAGAGGGCCACATGATGCCCACACACACAGTAGGGTGTATTACAAATGCTTGGGGAACCCAAATTTTTTTATAATGGCCAGTAAGCATGCCTGCCTTTAGTTCTGGAGGGAGATACAATATCTGTGTCCCAAGACTGTAAGCAAATCTGCCTTTTGCTAGGGAGACACTATCTCTGTATCTCAAGGCTGTTCAGTATACAAACATCCTTGAAAACATAGTCTGGAACAAAGGACATTCAATGCCTTGCTTACAAGGTGTACAGAAATCCAAGAGCCCAACAGAGAATTGTTTCCCAACAGGTAAATGCCCAGGAGTGGAACTGCTGAGTCAAAGGGGCTGGCCTATATTTAGTTTTAGCAGATGCTGCCAAAAAAAGGGTCCCAAAGTGATTGTACCAATTTACACTCCTATTAGCAGTGTCTGAGGTTTCAACTGCTCCAACACCTGGTATTGTTGATCTGTTTCATTTAAGCCAAACAGCCATACTGATCTGTTTCACTACGGCCATGCCTTTGTTTTTTCAGGAACTCTTCCACATGGCAGATGTTTAGATGTTATTTATAATGGTGGTTCAGATCAACATGAACATTATTGCCTTTACTAAATTTTCATTTGTCAACTATATATTAACAGCCATATGCCAGGTGAGCAGTGGGCAGTGTAGATATGAGGCTCTGGGAAGCAGACACACAGGGCAAACTTCTCTCAGGAAACACATTTTAAAGACATAGAAAGTAGGATGTGGTTCCTAAGCAGGGGGAGCTGGTCTTAGGGGAAGCACTGCTGTTCAGGCCCGGCCACCATGAGGGGCCGGAGGAGACACGCTTGCTCAGAGGAGGAGAAAGGGGTGTGATGGCGGGAACACGGAAGGGCCAATGACCAGACCTGCTCATAGGATCGCCTGAACTTTCTAGCGGGGCTGCACTGACCAGAATGCTAGTAGATGATGATGACAATGATGATGATGAAGATAACAGTAATCAGTTATTGAGTACCCCCTATGTTCCAGGCACTAAGCTAGGCTCCTTACATGTATTAAATTACTCTGTACATTGCAGCCAGCATCCACTGGCCGGTGATGGGATGAAAAGATTTAGTAAAAGGCTTTCTGCTAGTGAAAACACTGGTCTTGGATGAGAGCTGTCAGGGAGGTTTAAGAGAGATTTGGAAGGGCTTTGGTGTTTTTATGATTCCATCCGATTCAGTTACGTGTCTAGAAATTATGTAGGGTGAATTTCCTTAGCTTACATCTCGATTAGCTAGCTATTCGATAACAATAATAACAATAGTGATGATGGTGATAATGATAATAGTAATAATATCTTCTTACTCTGGGCTAGGCATGATACAACGTACTTTGTATTTCATACAGTCCTTACTTCAACCCTATGAGATATTACAATTCCCATTTTACAGAGGAAGAAACAAGTATGGAGAGGTTAATTAATGAGTCCATGGTCTCACAGCTTTTAGTAGCAAAGCCAGGATTCATACCCCAGTGGGTCTGACTTCAAAAATGTTTTCTTTCTACTCTGCAGCACTGTCTTTCCATCTATCCTTGGTCAAATGACACGCTTCTTATTTTAGGGACAGGCTTATAGGAAGGCCTAATTTGCTAAGGATGATTATTGGGAATTAAGCCTGCCGTTGGAAGATGGATTTGTGTGTGTGTGAAATGACCTGGTTCTCTGCTCTAGATTTGTGCAGCTCTGGTTTTAGTGCATGGATACTAAGTTGACAATCATCCTGGGAAGGACTGCTACATCCACGCCTGGGGGTAGACACGGCGTTTCCTGACAGTGAGGCCATTCCCAGTCCCAACCATCCTCAGGCAAGTCCTCAGGGAGGAAACCAGAATTCTGAGCAGAGGTCCTAAGCAGACAGAGAGGGACCCTCTGCTTCTTTCACAGCCTTGTCATCTTGGGCCTAGAAGATTTAGAGGAATACAGGTGTGTAGGCATGAGTTGGTCAGCGCTGGGAGATTTGGAGACAGACTGGGAACCAGGATGGGACAGGCTTGAACGTCCTAGAGGCCAGGCCTCATATTTACACAGTAAGCTAGGCCTGATCGCAAGCACTGGTCCAGGGTCAAAGTCTGGTCAGAGTGAGCTCAGCTTTGTTTTTGCTGCATTTTACTTTGAATCTGCAAATCAGCAGCTCAAAGATACACCCAGGGTCAGGGACACACGTGAGTGAACACTGCTCTCCAGTGCCGCCCTAGTTCCCTACAGACACCAGAAGTTCATGGTCTCAGCAGCCACAGGCCATGAGAAATTTGCCAGGTCAGAGTGGACAAAACTCTGATGGGGAGACCTGGGGGCAGGGGGTGGAGGGAGTGGGGAACGGGGAGAGTCCCTGTCATATCAACATCCCAGTGACACGTGCACATTACCCAGCTTCTCTAAGATGGAAAAGTTTAAGATCCAAAGGAATTTATCCATTCATTCAAAAACAAAAAAACCTATTGAGCTCTTTAGGTATCAGATAATGTTCTAGAGATACAACGGTGAACACAACCAAATTCCTAGTCCCAAGAAATATACATTGCAGTAGGGAAGACAGACGGTACACAAATAAATATATGACCTACAGTATATATACTATAATATAATGTTATAATTGTATAGAACTGATAAATACTAGGAAGTGAAATAAAGCAGAGTAAGGGGATTGAGAGGGTTTCTTTAATAGATAAGTGAAGGACAGCCTCAGAGTAGAGGTAGTTGTGGAGCAGAGATGTGAATAAAGTGCGAGAGCGAGCCATGTGGGTAGCTGGTATTGTTCCAAGTAAAGGGAATAGACAGTGCAAAGGCCCTGTGGCAAATGTGTAGACAGTGTGTTCAAAGAACAGCAAGAGGCCAATGTGCTTAGAGCAGAGTAGCAAAGGGATGCAGGGGAAAAAAGATGAGGCAGAGAGTTAGCTGGGGGTCAGAGGATGTTGGTTCTTTTTTTTTTTTTTTTAATTGAAGTATAGTTGACTTACAATGTTGTGTTTGTTTCAGGTGTATATCAAAGTGATTCAGCAACGTGATTCAGTTATACATATAAGAATATATATATATATTCGTTTTCAGATTCTTTTCCATTATAGGTTATTACAAGTATTGACTATAGTCCCCTGTGCTATAGGTCCTTACTGTTTATCTATTTTATATATAGTAGTGTGTATCTGTTAATCCCAAACTCTTAATTTATCCCTCCTCTTCTCTTTCCCCTTTGGTAACAATAAGTTTGTTTTCTATGTCTGTGAGTCTATTTCTGTTTTGAAAATAAGTTCATTTATATCACTTTTTTGGATTCCACATATATGTGATATGATATTTTTCTCTGACTTACTTCACTTAGTATGATAATCTCTAGGTCCATCTATGTTGCTGCAAATGGTATTATTTCGTTCTTTTTTTTATGACTAATATTCCATTGGGTATATATACCAAATCTTCTTTATCCATTCATCTGTTGATAGACATGTAGGTTGCTTCCTTGTCTTGGCTATTGTAGACAATGATGCTATGAACATTGGGGTGCATATATCTTTTTGAATTAGAGTTTTCGTCTTTTCTGGATATATGCCCAGGAGTGGGATTGCTGGATCATATGGTAGCTCTATTTTTAGTTTTTTAAGGAACCTCTGTACCGTTCTCCATAGTGGCTACACCAATTTATATTCCCACTAACAGTGTAGGAGGCTTCCCTTTTCTCCACACCCTCTCCAGCATTTATTATTTGTAGACTTTTTGAGGATGGCCATTCTGACCGGTGTAAGGTGATACTTCATTGTAGTTTTGATTTGCATTTCTCCAATAATTAGTGATGTTGAGCATCTTTTCATGTGCCTATTGGCCATCTGTATGTCTTCTAGAGTATGTTGGTTCTTGATGGCGTGGATAGGGAGTTTGTGTTTCATTCTGATACTGATGGAAAACTATTAAAAGATTTTGTGAGAAAAGTTACAGTCTGTATGAGGCCAAGAATGGATGCAGGAAGACTTGTGTATTCATTTCTTAGGGTTGCCATACAAAACCACAAACTGGGTGGCTCAAAATAACAGAAATTTATTTTCACACAGTTTTAGAGGCCAAAATGGTAAAAAATCAAGTTGTCAGCAGGGCCATGCTCCCTCTGAAGGCTTGAGGAGAGAACCCTTCCTTGCTTCTGGTTCTGGTGGCGCCAGGCATTCCCTGGCTGTGGCAGCATCATTCCAACCTCCACCTCCATCTTCACATGGTCTTCTCGTCTGTGTCTGTGTCTTCTCCTCTTCTGTCTCTTCTAAGAACACTTGTCATTGGATTTGGGGCCTACCTGGATAATCCAGGGTGATCTCATCTTGAAATCCTTAATTTATCTAGATCTACAGAGACCGTTTTCTCAAATAAAGTCACATTCTCAGTTCCAGGGGTTACAATGTGGACACCTTTTGGAGGCCACCTTTCAACCCACTACATCTAGTCAGGAGGCTATCATAGTAGCCCAGAAAGGCAGTAAGGGTGACTTGCCTTAGAGTGGTGGCAGCCAGATGGTGAGAAGTGGTTGGATTGTATTAGGGTGACAGCTCAATGGAGAGGATTCACTTGTTCATCATCTCCACAAATATTTCTCGGGTTCCTACCATGTTCTAAGCACTGCCGGCACTGAGGATACATCACGGAAGAAACAGATGCAACACTCAACCACCTGAGCTCACATCACGGTCCAGCAGCAAAACACATAAGTGTGCTATGTGTCATAAAGGAACACGCAACAGACAGAGCTGCCCTAGTCAGTACAGAACACTGGAGGAATACAACTTAGCCAGGTCAAAGGGTACCCCGGGGGCGGGAGATGGGGAGGGTTGAGAGCCCTGGTGGAGAGAGTTGAATTTGTGGAGTTCCTGGTCACAATGTCTTTAAAGAACCAGACAAACAAGGGTGGCATGTGGCCTTGGGGCAGCCTGGCCATCAGAATGTCTCAGACCACCCAGGACATACCGCTGTCCACTCGTAGCCTGCGAACACATCTGCTTCTGAAGTTTGCATTTGCACGTGTAACCATTTTAGCAACCCACCCCCTCCCTAACTTTATGGCCCCGGATCCTACCATAGCGACACCAGGTACATGAGCAAAATTGTTGCCCACAACCCGAGGTTATCCAGATCAGGTGAGACTGTTCCCAGCATGCTACGTACGCCACCCTTGAGTCACCCCCAGGGGCCTAAAGTAATCCTACCCAGATCCCTGCAGTTAATGGGTCTTCAGGTAATTAAATCCTAACCTTTAAATTGCTCATACAGGCCCTGGGTTTCTACTTGCCAGTTGCAGATATAAAAGTCTGACTACTCAAAAAGTTGCTTTTAAGGAAAGGTCTTTCAACTGCAAGATTCATAAAACTCATTAGCATGCTCAAAACCTCGCAGATAAAAGGCAGAGTCAAAGAATAAATGGAAATGGAGCAGGATTCCTCTGCTGTGTGGTCTGACTGCAGGCCTGTCCCTAACATTTGCAGGGCTCAAGGCAAAAGTGAAGGCGGAGGCCCACACACTGCATGTCTAAACACTTAAAAGATCAAGGTAAGAGACTCTTAAAATGTGGCGTACCCTCCTCCTTTAATAATTACCCCTTCATAACGATCTGGATGGCCACAGCCCCCAGTCCACAACCTGTCTCACTTTCTTCCTAATGAGGCTTCATCCTGCACTGAAATGAGTCCCAGGCAAAGGCAAGTGGACACCCTAGCCCACACATCCAAGCCCCAAATAGTCCCCCATGGGTCACACCTCATGTCTAATGGTCCGCCTTCTGGATGATGGATGCCAGAAATAGCACAGGCTCCCGGAAGCTGACTCAGAGCCATTGGGTAGGGAATTCCAGGATCCCAGTTATCTGGAGTATGGTCTGGAAGGGTCAGTTCAGGGCACTGGGTGGGCACAACCCATTAGTCTCCCCATCTTATGGGGAAGGGGAAAACTGGGGGAGGGCCCATAATCTTTGGTTGGATTGAAGTTACTTCCTGCTGATTGTTAACAGAAACTGGAAGTATGGGGGCATCCAACCTTTAGTTAGGTCACTGGTCCTGCTGAAGTGCCAGAGGGGAAAGCGGGTCTAGATCAATCTAAGAAGGTTAGATTAAGACAATCTAAGACAGTCTGCTGGATCCAGGGTTGATCCAGCAGACTATCCTTCCCAAACAAATTGTAAGAAACAATCTGCTATTGATAAAGGGAATGCCTAAGACTCCGAATAATCTCTATACAAAGTAAAAGCAAAGAAAGTACCTCACTGGCATGAGAAGTTCCTTCTTCGAGGCTGTTATTTTACTTCCCATGATGGCAGCTGGGTACATATCAGTGTCCTGCTCCTGGTCAGGTCCCATTGTCCCATCACTGTCGAGTTCTGGGTGAGAAGCCACCAGGAGACCTGCTTGATAAGCCAACAGCTATGGACTCACGTGCACGTGTGCACACATACACATACACACACCACACCACACATATTTCTACAGGAAGGAAGGGTAGAGAACAGAGCCTCTGACTGAAGACAAGCAGCCTTTCCATGGATATAGTGCAGGACACGGTTCCATTTATGAATCATTCATTCATTCATTCAAGCAACAAATACTCAGGGAGAGTCTAGTAGATGCCAGACACTGCACAGTGCTGGCATTGCCCATCACAGGGCTAGGCACTGGGCAAACTAAACCCTGTCTCTGCCCTCTGACTTCCAACCTAGCTAAGAAGAGAAAGCCACGCACTAGTGATTTTCAAAACGAGTTGAAATAAAAAATGAATTGTACGGACAGATCTTGACCACTGCTTGACTTCGCAGGTCAGGGAGGGAGGCAGAATCCCCGTCTTACAGGGGCTGATGGTCTCAAAGTGACAATACCAGTTGGGACCATGATGGAGGCACGCTGGGCGGCCATGGGCCAGGATCTAGGAACTAAAGAAAGGCCTGGGGTGCTTGAGGACTGAGTCATATTTTTTGTTTTCACAATGTCGTCCACACATTTCTTCCCAGCCTCTCACACAGCCAGGGTCTGAATTTATAAGACGACCAGCTCAGTCATGAGCCTTTTGAGACCATAGGACCAGTGCCTGTGTAGACATCTGTATGAATCCCTTTCATTGTTTTTCACCCATGGACCTTGGTTTCTAAAAATTTGATCCAGGCAAATTTTTATCTTCCTCTTTTCACAGTAATAACTCACTTTCCTCTTTATTATTTATGGCGTATATAGCTCAGGACTCAAGGCTTCTGTGTGTTTGCTAACAAGTGTCTCCTTGCTCAGTTTACATAATTTTGATTGCCAGTGAGGAAAGTTTGTATGCAGTGATCTACCAGGAGCAAGATTCTGATACTCTTCGAGATGGTACCAGACCATGGGGAGTCCTTGACTCAGTGGCCAGAGTCAGGAATAGTCAGGGAACAAGCTCCCGGGCTCTCCCTAAAGTGCGGAATTCCTCTGAAGTGTTTTAAACAATCTTCGTAGCTTGAAAACCAGGAATTTCATCAAGGAGAGTTCATTTCTACCATCTACTATGCTGATTAACAAACTACTAATTTCACCAATGGAAACCTCTGTGGAAATGTTAATTAGCAGCATCTGGTGTGGGTCAGAAATATGGATACTAATTGAAGCAATTGTAGTCGTTATCTCTGGAGTGTGGCCTTTAGGATAAAATGTTAGGTGATCACCTTGAAGTGAGAATTCCTGATCAGGGAATTGACAGCCCCTGGAGTGTAGGTTAAAAATGTACACATTCCTATCACATTCTCTCTATGAAAGCATTTTAAAGAAAATTACAGACATTATCATGCTCCCCACACGAAGCTCTCATTCATTCTGTGTTCTAAGTATAACTGTCTGGGGGGAAAGGAGCAAGAGACACATCTTCTAAGGAAGACAGTCTATCCCAGGCAATAAAAGCCCCGTTGTTTCCTATCTCCGTGTAACTTATTTCTCAGCTGTTTGCTGGAAGCTTTCCAGAGTCCTCCTGGGTTTCGTGTGCACACGCACAGTCATGCTAGGTTTTGCGGAAGAGGGGTGGAGAGGTGGGCGTCCCAGGAAAATGGAATGCAGAACACTAAACCTTCAGCTTTGACCGTCCTTCCGAGAAACGGAGGAGATTTTTAAAGACTACAGAGTGGGACCTGGAGCAGGTACAGATACTCTCCCTTCTCTTCAGACCTGATTCCCAACTAGGTTCCAGCCTCCCTTTTTCTTTTTTTTTTTTAACATCTTTATTGGAGTATAATTGCTTTACAATGGTGTGTTAGTTTGTGCTTTTTAACAAAGTGAATCAGCTATACATATACATATATCCCTATATCTCCTCCCTCTTGCATCTCCCTCCCTCCCACCCTCTCTATCCCACCCCTCTAGGTGGTCACAAAGCACCGAGCTGATCTCCCTGTGCTATGCAGCTGCTTCCCACTAGCTATCTATTTTACATTTGGTAGTGTATATATGTCCGTGCCACTCTCTCACTTTGTCCCAGCTTACCCTTCCCACTTCCCGTGGCCTCAAGTCCATTCTCTATGTCTGTGTCTTTATTCCTGTCCTGCCCCTAGGTTCTTCAAAACCTTTTTTTTTAGATTCCATATATATGTGTTAGCATATGGTATTTGTTTTTCTCTTTCTGACTTACTTCACTCTGTATGACAGTCTCTAGGTCCGTCCACCTCACTACAAATAACTCAATTTCGTTTCTTTTTATGGCTGAGCCATATTCCATTGTATATATGTGCCACATCTTCTTTATCCATTCATCTGTCTATGGACACCTAGGTTGCTTCCATGTCCTGGCTATTGTAAATAGAGCTGCAATGAACATTTTGGTACATGACTCTTCTTGAATTATGGTTTTCTCAGGGTATATGCCCAGTAGTGGGATTGCTGGGTCGTATCAGCCTCCCTTCTTTGCAGACCTGATTCCCAACTAGGTTCCAGCCTTGACTTTATCCCAATGTTCTGATACCTGCCCGGAAATGTTACTCCTCCCCGCTCTTCTCTCCTGTGTGTGAGATACATCGATAGCATCGCTGCCTTTCCCCTTCCCCCTGTACTGAAAGCTTCACTTCGTTAATTCTCACAAATAAGGGCATGAGCAAACTCAAAGCACATGCCTGTCGTTTTTTTTTTAAGCATTTTTCTTTTTGATGTGGACCATTTTTAAAGTCTTTATTGAACTTGTTACAATACTGCTTCTGTTTTATGTTTTGGTTTTTTGGCTGCAAGGCATGTGGGATCTTAGCTCCCCGACCAGGGATCGAACCCACACCCCCTGCAGTGGAAGGAGAAGTCTTAACCACTGGACCACCAGGGAAGTCCCGCACATGCCTGTCATTTGAAATTGCGTGCAAAAAATCTGCCTTCAGCTGAAATGCATTAATTAGCATGGCACGGTTCCTGGAATCAAGTGGAAGGAGAGAGTAGTCCTCCAAGTGAGCTCACTGACCAGAGGGAGCAGATGCTGGAGAAAGGGTCACGTGATTTTCCAGGGGCAGGTTTCCTCTTTGGATGCCAGGATTTGGAGGGATAGCCATTACCAACCATGGGAGTGTGGCTGATGAAATTAAGGCAGGCATTTTTAAATTCAATTACACCCTCAGTGGAAATGGTCTCACTAATGCTTGGGGAGAGAATTATACCCAGTCCATAAAGCCTAACATTTCTAAACCCAATTTTGCGAATTATTCTAAAGGTCAATTCAAGATCTCTCTTCCAAATGGGAAGTTAAATATGGCCAATGGAAGGAAGACATCCGCAGACTGGCTGAGGGGTTTATCAGCCTGTAAGAGTTTTAATTAATGTAATCACTAATGTTGCATTAACAGTTTAGGGAAGGAAAGTAATTACTCACACATCCACTGTATCAGATGGGAAGATTAGAATTCATTTTCCAAAACGATTAGCATTTTGCCAATGAAAAGAATCCCTTCTCCCTGCCAGCAGCCCTGTGACCTCGCTCACCCAAAGATCATTTAAATGAAACATATTTTGCATCAGAAGATAGAGCAGGAAGAAATAGAGAATTAAGGCTGTGTTTATTCTTAGCACCTTCTCAGGGCACAGCAAGCACAGGGGTCTCCGTGAGTTTATAATGTCTCGCTTTATTTGCATACTCATTCACTTCAGTCACTTTGGATTATACCACTGGCTGCTGTGTTACCCTGCAGCAATTAAACAACGGAAAGGCCAGTGGAAGACGAGGCCAAAAGGAAGCAAGGGGAGAGTCTGGGTGGAATGACCAAGCCTAGGGTCCAGGGGTTGGACAAGTGCCAGGACTCACTGTTGCCCCATCCTGAGTGACAGCTGGAACCGGCTATGCCGGCGGGCTTGGGCCATCATGCTGCCCGCAGGGGCTCCCTGAAGTGTGAAGCTGTGTCCCTTGGGCCCTCCTACGGACGGCCCCTGAGTGCTGGGTGTCATCTCCGTGCCAAGACTTTGGCAATAGGGCCCCACTGCTCTCCAGCCCTTCTCCTCACCATCTCTGCCAGATCCTCTAGTGACAGCCACCTGGAACTTTTCATTTCTTAAAAATCCCACGGGCTTTCAGATCCAGCTCCTTGGAACCTGTTATTCACCCCATCAGCAAACCTTTTGCCTACTTTGTTAGAGCATCACCCTTCCCGCTTCGCCCAGGGTAACTGGCACTTGGCACTGACTAGAATAGCTACGGCCGCCACTCTGCACACTCAGAGCCCCTCCGGTCCTGCATTTTTGCAGTGTGTTGTATTATCCTAATCACAGTGAGCTACTGAGACAGGACCTGGGACCGTACTCTGCTCAGTATTCTCAGCCTGTGCTGAGGCGGTGCACATGTCAGCTGGTGTATCCATTCTTGTCGAATGGCTTAATGATTGTGGGCATATATTAGCCCTCCCTGCCTCCCCGCAATCAGCCTCATCAAAGCTCAGCCTAGGAGGCCCAGACTGGTCGGATCAGCTAACATCACAAAGGAGGGAACTGAGACATTTGCATACAGGTGGACATTCCCTCTTCACATGTGCTCCTCACTGGTGAAGCACCATTTCCAACGGGGGCTGACCCTCACTGAGTGCACCTCCTGGGCTTCCGTCTGGTATGTCTCTGATTGCGTTCAGCCAATGGGGGGCACTGGCAGGAGATTGGAGTCGGGGAAGAAAGGGAGGTCGAGGTGTTTCTTCCTCATGCCCTCCTTACTCTGATTTCACATCTCTGATACTAGCTGCACAGAACAGGATGGAGAAGATGGAAGATGGATCTGGAGAAGGGCAGAGAATAACTAGCCCAGAGGCCATTTCTGAGATAGGAATTTCAGGACATTCCGTCATCATGCATCGGCATTGGACAGGAGGCCCCAGCCAAGTGCTATGTTGGGGTCTCCAGACCCTGCTGGTGGCCTGTGTTCAGCCCAGAGTGCTGCCCAGGTGTGAGGGTCAGCTGACCAGGACCAAGGCAGGCAGCCATGGACTGAGGGGGAAGGCCACCGAAACGCTTCATCCCAAGCCGTATCCAAATGGGAATGCCATACTGATGTAATACTTGATGTGGTTATTAAAGCTGTTTGACAGGCACTGTTTCACTTGATCCCCTAACAACCCTATGAAATAAATATTTTGCTGATGGGGCAACTGACTTAATCAAGGCTGCCGGACAAGTAAACAGTGGAACAGACCAAAGTTGCCCAACATCCAGCTGGTGATCTTCCCAGGCTATGATCTATATCACCTTTAACTGATCTGGGCTCCATTCCCACCTGCACCCTTATAAGCTGTGTGACCCTGGGCAAGTGACTCAACCTCTCTGTGTCAGTTTCTTCATCTAGAACACATGTTTCTCTCGTGACTGCTGTGACCTAGATGAGGGTGGGGGGCTTCTCAGAGGCTGGGAGAGGGGACAGCGTTTGGGGCTTTCCATGAGAAGCCAACACCAGGTCCTCTTGAGCAAAACAGAAGAGGCTGATCTTCTGCCGGGCCTGTTGGGAGGACCTGGGAGGGGTCCTTGCATCTGGCTGGTGGAGTGTATGAGCCTGGGCTACTTGTACAATACCAAGGGATCCTAGGAATTGGCCTCCCTCCTTCACCCATTGACTAAATGATATCAGCCACGAGCAAGCAGGTAGGAACTAAGCCAGATTTAACTTTTTTTAAAAACTAAGAAAATGGATCTTTTCTGTGAGAAATTAAATGAAATAATGACACAAAAAATATCTACTTTCCACAGCGCCTAACACTTAGTAGATGCTACATACTAGTTAATTCCCTTCCCCATATTTAACACTAAAGGCTGAGTCAGACTCACCACTAGCAGGATTCTGGAACACAGCCTTTCCATCAAGGGGAAGACACTGTCCCCTTTGGGACAGGTGGCTTGGCGGGTGTGCAGGATGGGTGACGACAGGCTGCCCAGTAGCTGCCATGCAGGAGCTACTGGAAGGGCCCTGTAGCTCACCCTCCAGGTGGGCTGGGCTCCCGGCGGGGGAGAGAGCGGGGGTGAACAACTCCAGAACAGAGCTAGTCGGGCCCCCAGTGTGTGTGTATGTGTCCCTGGGTGCTCTAAAGAAAGGGAAGCTCGCCAGGCCTCCACTCTCAGCCACTCTCTGAGCCTGGGGAGATAGAGACTGGCCGCAACAGTGGTGAGTATGAAAGACAGACCATCACCCATCACCCTGGTCCTCTACATGCTGGGAAGGAACCGAAGCGAGGAGGCAAGTGCCCAAAGGCACCCGAAGTCCAGAGGGGCTTGGAGAGCGAACCTGAGGGCAGCCCAGAGAAGGCTGCCACGTGAACGCCTCATGCCTGGAGTACCCTGAAGACCGGCCACCTCCCCTGCACAGCCCAGACCCCACAGACTAATTAAAGAAAAAAACCTCAAAGAATGCGGGAGGGAGCTGGAGGTGGGATTATTGAGGGGAGGGCAGTTGCTGTGTTCAGAGTCATGAGGCGTGAAAACGAATCCCATCTTTCACTTCCCAGCCTTGTAACCTTGGGCATGTTACTACTGAAGCCTGTTTCTTCAACTGAAAAACAGGAATCACAGTCCTCGTGCCAGGGAGGAGCCTTTTCAAAACCATAATTAATTAGATACGTACTAATGTCTGTACCACCTACATGGAGAAACGCAGTGTTTATTTTGCTCACAGCTGTATCTCTAGGGTCTGGTCATGGCAGGTGCTCCGTAAATGCTTACTGATACCTGATCAGAAAGTGTTGTCACAGCTCCTGATGTTTTGAGGGCATTGGTGGGCACGCTGTCGTGAGGAACAAAAGGTCAAGAGAGTCTCAGGGTGGAAGCTGGCTAGTGGTGAGCCCCTGGCAAGCTGTTCTGGAACAGTGAGCCTAAAGCAGGACAGAAGTGTGCCTGGTGGGGCAAAGTCCCAGGAGCCATAGCTCAGGCTCCCTTCCTGGGGACTGTGGTCCAGCTGCACACAGTCAGCTCGGGGTCCCACGGTTGCCTTACTACCCAGAAGGGCACCACAGATAGCACAACCCCTGGCAGCACTGGAAGGACAAATAGGTATTTACCAAAATTTTGTTCTAAAAATAACAGTAATGATAAAATAGAGGGGAAAAAATCCATTGAGTTCCAGTGCCTGCACAAAAATACCAACAGTATCCAAAAAGCACAAAAAAAATTGATTTCTTTGTTCTTTATGACTAATGACCATCAATGCAAGTTATTTGAAGGGGAAAACTGCCTATTTGAGTATCTAATTAAAGAATCAAAAAGGCATAAATATTGCATTTTCTTGGACTGAGTTTTCAGAATCTCAACCACCCAAGGCAACCACCATGTCCCTCATTGTTTTAAAGTTTTAGTTTTTTTAAAAAATATACTAATACATTTGGAAAATCTCTTCTTGCAGGAGGAATCTCTTGAAGGAGCTTCTATTTCCGATTGGGTAAATTTACATTCTATACTGAAATGAAATGACTTGGAGAAGACTTCAGCATCTAAATCTGGCAAAACATTCAAAACAATGAATTTTGTCTCATTAAAATATTTGTCAAAACAGATAATAACAAGTGTTGGCAAGGACGTGGAGAAACTGGAACTCTCTTAAATGGCTGATGGGGATGTAGAATGGTGCTGCCGTTTTGGAAGACAGTCTGGCAGGTCTCATTTTTTTAAGAAATAGAGCTTTCTCTACCGGTACGGGAGAGTCTGCTTTCCACATTCTGAACACCGGGGGGGAGTCTCAGCCAGGCTGAGAGACTGATCTCACCGCCACTAATGCTCTTCTCTCTCGCCTACAGTATGTGTCCGGCCGACGCGCCGTCACCCAGAGCGCCCCGGAGCCCGGCAGCTTCCCCCCTCACCTCCTCCCCCCACTCCTCCGCCACCACACCCGCCAGCCCCACCTCCGCCACCACGCCCGCCCTCACCACCCCCCGAACCAGGAGGCGGGGCTACACGCTGCCCAGGTGACGCCCTGCACGTGCCCCTTGTTCTCCTGCCAGTGGGAAGGCCACCTGGAGGTGGTGGTGCCCCACCTGCGGCAGATGCACAGAGTGGACATCCTGCAGGGCGCCGAGATCGTCTTCCTGGCCACGGACATGCACCTGCCGGCACCGGCCGACTGGATCATCATGCACTCCTGCCTCGGCCACCACTTTCTGCTGGTGCTTAGGAAACGGGAGAGGCACGCAGGGCACCCCCAGTTCTTCGCCACCATGATGCTCATCGGGACCCCCACCCAGGCCGACTGCTTCACCTATCGCCTGGAGCTCAACAGAAACCACCGGCGTCTCAAGTGGGAGGCCACCCCCCGGTCTGTCCTGGAGTGCGTGGACTCGGTGATCACTGACGGGGACTGCCTCGTCCTCAACACCTCGCTGGCCCAGCTCTTCTCCGACAACGGCAGCCTCGCCATCGGGATTGCCATCACTGCGGCGACGGAGGTCTGCTCCTCGGAAGCTGAGATGTGAAGCAGAGGCCCCGGACGGTCACGTGCAGCCACCCCTTCCCCGAGGAACTCTGCCTGGGCCCTTGGATCTCCGAAGGCCAGGACTCCAGGCTCCTTTCTATTCTTCTCCCTCCTTCTCTCCGTCCTTCCTTTCTTTTTTCATCTCAGGTACTTTGTGGTATTTGGTATTTGTCTGCCATGGGCATTATATTACGTAAACATCTTGTGATTCAAGATCTTGGTGTGAGGTTTGTCCTGATTTGTTGGCATAGTTTTATAGAACACTTTTAATCGGATTCAGTCAGAATGGTGATTTCTCGCCACCTTCTCCTTGCAATTCCCTTCTCCGCTGCTTCTAAATTGAGCAAAAGTCACCACGGTCACAAAGCAGACTCTTGGGGTTGAAAGGAGACTTAGTGTCCAAATCATTTCTTCCTTCTCTTTTTAATCTATTTCAGAGTGAGCTAACTCTGAAATGCGTGCCGACAGCAGATTAGGGAACGGGACCTGGCCAGCTCAGAGGTATGTATTTCAGACCAACTAGACACAAGTCTGCCACCTTCCCAGGAACCTCAGGGGCCACGCTGCCTGGACACAAGGAGATGGCGTCTCCTTCGAAGGCCAGGGCGCCGGGCTGAAGGCACCATCACGCCATGTGTCCTCTGGATTGATCCCGGGGCTCGGGGGAGCGGGCAGAGGTCGAACCCTCTTTTGGCAGGCTGTTATGAGCTTGCTTTCAGCCCGGGCCATCTTTTCCTGCTCCGAAATCAAAGGCCTCAAGGGTTTGGTGCTTTCTTGAAAATCTCTTTGCCCTCTGTTGAGCAAGTCATGGAAAAGGATGGGCAAGATGCAGGGGAAGAGAAGCAGCCGAAAAAGCGAAGGATAAAATTATCTCCCACCTCTGGGAGGGCGTTCTCTCCTGAGAGAGCTTTATTATCAAGTTATAAAATCCATCAGTCCTTTCCCTGGCGTGGAGCACTTATGTATCAGGCAAAGAGCCCTCTGCGCTCTTGACGGTTCATAGCCAGAACCACGATTCGGCGTCAAACACAAGGAACTTGAATGAAGGGTGCAACCAGGTCCCTCTGACCTGAAGGGCTGTCCCCATCACTCAGACACCTGAGAGGGTCCTCTTTCCTTCCCTTACTTCCAAAACGCTCCGAGGGCCCCGTTCAGCACACACACGCTATCACTGGTCAGTATTCATCCAGCGCCCCGTTGCAGTATGAATGAAGAGGCCACGAAAATCCATACTGCCTCCAGGTAGATGGCCTTCTCTTATTCGGCGGTCAGAACAATTTGCCAACCTCTTCTTGTGGAAGTCTCTCGTGTTTTTGAAGAAAGTAAGCATGTTTAGTCGACTTTGTCTCTTCTGATGGAAGCTGAATACCTATAAGCCTTCCCAGTAGGCCCTCTTCCCCCTCCTTTTTGTCATTTTTGTTCTCCCCTCAGCCAGTCCCTCGTTGCAGCAGCTGCATGGGGCCCCCAAACCCCACACGGCGCTCACTAGTGGACCTTTCGCCAAGCAGACGTTGCTCTCGGTCCTGTTCCCTCACCTGGCCATCTCGGCTGGGTCCTGGCAGGCCTCCCAGTGAGGATTTAGTTTCGGGCAGCTTTTGCCCTGACTGGCCATCAGCAATCTTTTCTCTGCCAAAAATAATTGATCCAGAAACACAACACCCTACCCCCAACAACTGGGTAATCCTGCAGCCACCTGAGCTGCCAACCCACAGCTCCAGCTCTGCAAGGGCAGGGTCAGTCGATAGAGAAGCTCCGAATGCAGCCCCCTCTAGTTACACAGTAACCGCTGGGGCCTGGGATCTGAGGTTGTGTTCTCTAAGAGCCCTAAGGAGACCAGTAAACATCGTGTCACTGATTGAGGCAAACGCCAGGTGTGCAGTCCCAAGGAAAGAGTTGTAAGCTCCTTTCTCTTAGTGCTGTCAGAACATCCCACAGGGCACCAGCATCCCCCGCCTAGAACCGCACCGCCGGCCTGGGAACAAGCTGAGGCTGGTTGGTCCATGTGAGGAGAGACTGGCTCCTTACTTTACCCCCAGGCCCTTCTCCAGAACCTAAGACCCCCTTGGCTGTAAGTCTGATGCCTCCAGAAGCTGCATTCCTTCCATGGTTCCTGATTCTCCACCACTTAGAAAACATTTGTGTAGCATCACAGGTGCCCCAGATAAACAAACAAACCAAACCTCATTAAGAGTATAATTACCATCCACAGGGCCTTAGGGCTCATGCAAACACCACCTCTGCCTTCCTGTGGTGCCAAGTTAGGAGAGCCCAACTGAGAATAACTTCAGGCTATTAGTAGTGCACACAGGACTGTATTATGAATAAGTGATCCCAGGTAGGAACGGATATTTTTGGTTCCTAGAAACCTTTAGATTAAAGGGTAGAGGTGTGTTATTTTCATCCATCTATGGTGCTCCCAAGAAGCCCTTCCTCTCTATAGCCATGTGTGAAGAATTGAAGAAAAAGGAGCAAACTAAAAACAATGAACAGGGATTAGAAAATGGTACCAACAAAGTGTGCTGTGTTGAGCTTTAGAGTCACAAAGGGCTCCCTCATTTGAGTCTCAGGCGAATCCTCATCAGCATCCTCAATATACTAATAAAACAGAAGTTCAGAGACATGAAATGACCTTCCCAAAGTCACACACCAAGTGGTCGGGACCACAGCTTGAACCTGGCCCACCGACTGCAAACTTGGTGTTCTTGCCAGAGGAAGACGAACACAGAGTGGTCAGCATGTTCCCACCTCATCAGTGGACTGGGGTCCCAAGGGTCCACTGGGTCTTGGTTTGGGGAGCAGGGAGAGTCTGAAGTAGCTTTGCTTTTAGAGGCATCTCAGCTAGAAGAACTGGTCAACGTGGAAGCAGGGGGATGGGTGGGAGGGACTCAGGCCTCTTCCTATATCACATCGCCCACTGCAGGTTCCTCATTTTTAGATTCCCAGGAGTCCGCTCAACGCAGAGCCCTGGGATCTGACTGCCTCATGCACACCCAGGTGCTGACTTGATACCCACCCTCTAAGGAGTACAGTCAGCCCTCTATATCTGCAGGGGATTGGGTCCTCAATACGCCCCACCCCTGGATACCAAAATCCACGGATGCTCGAGTTCCTTATATAAAATGCCGTGGTACAATCGGAACCCACAGATGCAGAGGGCCAACTGTATTTGCATTTAAAAAGTAGGCCTAGGGATATATGTGAAAAGAATCTTAAAAAAGAGTGGATATATGTATATGTATCACAGATTCACTCTGCTGAACACCTACACAACATTTTAAATCAACTATACCCCAATACAAATTACAATTAAAAAATAAAAGTAGGCCTAGGGAGACAGCAGCCCTTAACAGCAAGAAATGAGTTACCAGCATTTGAACTTGAGGCAGGAGGTGTGAAGAGAAGGTCATTCCTGCCCTTGAGGCTGAGCCTGCATAAATGGTCAGTGTAGAATGGAAGTCAGACCATGCAAAGAAGATTGCCTTTAATTATCCTTCTCTCCATGTACTTGCAGCTGGGATAGACCCCATCACTACCCGTGGCTATTGTGGACCTTTAAGAAATGGATCAGGTTAATAATAATAATAGTACTCATGGCTACAACTTATTGAGGGTTTACTATGTAACCTAGTGAGCTAAGTACTTTGAGCATATTATCTCATTTAATCCCCATAGCAACCTTATGAAGCAGGTACTATTATTTCACCCATGAAGAAACTTAAGCTAAGAGGGATTAGACACTTTTAAGGACACACAGTAAGTGGTACAGCTGGGTCTGGAATTCAGCATGTCTTGCTCCAAAGTCCAGGCTTCAGACCAATACCAACTATGTCATTTCTAGAAATTCATGGACCCAAGGCTCAGAAGGACCAGTCATAAATTCTGAATGGCAGAGAGGCCTTTTAGTAGAGTTGTATTAAATGTGCCCTTTCATTTCTTCCCTTTCTCCCTCTTTTCCCAGACCAAGTCAGAATGGTGTGCTAGAGCTGGCTTGTGTAACAGTTGTTAAATTTTTTAGGAATTTCACAAACTGTTAAGCACAGCCACTATTAAAAATTAAATTATATAAATTTACAATTAAATAAGTTCTATTAAAAAGAAGGTAATAAATACTCAAAACTCATCACTTCCTAATTATTTCACTACTCTTTTATTTTCTATGCTCTCGAGATTATTTACCTTGACCATATGTGTGTGGTGGACATACTGTATAATGATGTGCTACCAACCCCATGTTTGGTGACATCATGGTAACAGCTTGAAACTGGCCACGGTGGCAGTGTTTACCCCATGGAAACTGTCAATGCTATAAGCCAGGGTGTTTCCCACTTGGAGAACTAGCTGTGAAAACATTTACCAGCACACCACTGCCTGGACAGTTCTGATGCACATGGCAGGGTGGGGAGAGGGGACTTTGGAAGGAGAAACAAGATCCTGGTGGCCACACTGACAGGGATAGAGATAACAGCCAAGCTAGCCAAATAGCAAATTTTCAGGAAAACACAAATTGTTCCGGAGAAGGGAGTCTGAGGCCTCTAAGCAACTTCAAGGGCACTCCCTGCCCTATTCCAGATCCTTCCCTATTGCTGTTAGTGTGGGAAGTTCTATCTGATGACTTTCACAGAAATATTATGGTTCCACAAAACCAACCTATTGCAATCCCAATCCCAAAAGTAAGACCAAACTCTACAAAATTAGAATCTCCCATTGCTTGTTCTTATAGGTCATTTTTCTTACCTCTGTACATAGACCAAAACCTAAAGAAATATTTTACTTTGCAATTAGAGATTGGAAATATCCAACATCTGAGAATGACACAGTGGGCAGTAGTTGCAAACATCACATAAAATGTATGATCGCAGAAATAGGACCCTCACATCCTCAAAGCTGAAGGACAAAAAAGGGAACAGATCAGGGGATGTTACATGAAGAACAGAGCCTAGTGCTAATCTGGCTACTTCACTGCAACCCAACAAGGAGCCTCTTCACAATCCATAGCCTACCTAGACCAGTACTCTTTCCAAATTAAGGGTATGGTTCCCACTAGGATAAAAGTCAAAAGGAACTCCAGGCTGAGTGCCCTGTAGCAGGCAGAATCTCCAAGGTCAATAGTGAATCAGTTACTCTGATCCCAGTGGCTTCAACGTAAGTGAGGCTTGTTGAAGCCTCCACTTGGATGCAATTTCTGGTGGAAGGGGAAGGGATTGTGGACTGGACATCAAAGAATTATGCTTCGATTAAAGTTCAGCTACAAATAGCATCAAGAGTAGAGTCTCCTCGTAGATTGTTAGACCTTCAGATTATTTGTTCCGAAGATTTCCTTTAAGAATTGGTGAGCTCTCTAGTGTGTTAACCTGGAGAATGGCCAGCCAAGAAAAACTTCACTGAAAAGAGATCCAAGAAATCTGTCGTAGATAAGCATTGACTTGTTTCCCCCAAATCAGATTACCACATGGGTTACCTACATGGGTTAGGGTTTGTGTTTTCCAATATTGTATGAAAATATTTTACCTTGAGTACTGTACTATAAACAGCCCCCCTCCCCTTTTTAACCTTTTTTTAGGGTATTGAGATGAGACAGAGAAAGGAAATCGAGAATCACTTTACTTGATCTGAATTGATGTATGTATAATTTTCTAGGCTTCCTTATGATGTTAAAGACAAGAAGCAGCAGCAGATTTAGAATTCTACTTTATCTCTATTCTGTCTCCCATGAAAAATGTCATTAAATTGCATTTGATATTGTTTCCTTGAACCTTTGGAGTTGTTTGTTGTTGTTGGGATTTTCTTCTCGCCATAGGCTACTGTGCGACGTGAGGGAATAGAAATGAAACAGTGCAATTATCAGAAATTCACCAGCTGCCACGTTTGACTTATGTTTCATTATCTTCCTCCCCTTTTCATTTTTGCCTCCATTTTAAAGTCATAATTGGATGTAAGGGAGAAAGTACGGCTGAAGGTGAATAAACGCTGTGGCAGCTAATTTGCCCTCAGTACTATTTCAGCATCTGGTGTTACCCTGAGAAGAGAGACCAAAGCCTCCCTCGCTGGCCTTCACTGCCCACCCCCTTCCTCCCAGTGCCCCTTATCTCAGCTCTCCCCTGCCTCTGCCTGACAACAGTGTCCCTGAAATTTACTTCTGGGCCTATCAGATCAGTTGTCAAGGGAGCCTTCATGGTTTAATTCTTTAGTTTCAGGCCACTGTCAGTTACTCGCAAGATCAGGATTGAGCAAGAGTTTTAATCCTATTGCCTGTCAAGTCATCTTAACCTCTATCTTCTTCCCTACGTTCTTAGTCCCAGAACCTGTTTTCTGCTCTCACAAAGGGTTTATAGAAAGCGCCTTGAATTGATCTGAGTGATCAAAACTGACCACAGGGCCAGCATGAATATTCATGAGCCAGGTTACTTTTCAGGCCACGGCCTTTCTTGGGACAGTTCTGCACACCATGGTGTCCCAAACACTTGCCCTTGCCCTAAAAATACACTCAAAGATGCACAGTAAGGTCGCTGAGTGCCAGAGAGACACTCCACTGAAAGAAGGGGGAACTCACCCATCGGAAAGTCAGCGGGGGAGGGAGGCCCACCACGAACCCACTCTGGGATGCGAGGTTAGTTCTCAGACTTGAGTGTGCTTAAGAATGATCAACAGAACTTGATTTCTGGGCCCTAGAAACCAAAGATTCTCCTTCAGGAGGTCCAGAGTGGAAGCCAGGGTTCTGATTTAACATTCTCCCCCAGAGGATTCTGCTGGAGGTACGTGGCTGAGGATTAGATTCTCAAATCCAGAACTGAGCACACTGGTGCTAACAGGGGCCACAGGAGACAATAAAGGAGCAGATAAAGCCACCTGAAGAAGAGAGCCGGTCTTTCTGCGGGAGGAAGAAGGCAGGAAAGGAGGTGACGGGAAGCGATCACAGTTACCTTCAGATGGAGAAGCAGGAAACACTTAAATGGAGTCCAAAAAGGAGAGCAGAGGGGAATTAGGTAGGGGTTCCCTGTAACCGAGTGGCAGAGGGAACTCTATTCTCCTGTCATTTGGGGGCAGAGACGGTAGGTACAGAGGAGTGAGAGAAGGCTGGGCAGGCAGGATGCCAGAGCCGTGACCAGGGCTGGCAGACGGAAGCCAGCGTGGAAGGGTCCTCAGTGCTGAGTGTCACGCAGTGACAATCCCGGCAGCCTGGTGCTGACGAAGGGACTGTGTAAATCTTCCCCAGGAGCACAGAAGGGGCTTATCTTGTAAATCCCTGCCAGGTTGGGATGGTAATTCATATTCAAATCTCTGCCCCCAGCCCTGACAGGGAGATACCTCGCAAATCCCCAGGGAGGCATTTATTTATCCTGCAAATCTCCCCAGGATGCCTGAACAGGGGTCACCGTTTCAGGGCCCTCTGTGGGGAATGTGAATCATCAGGCCACTTTTGGCAGCCGCTCAGAGCTAAGCCCCATGTAAGCCTTGCCTACGGGGTGAGAGAAAAGGAAATCACTGAACTAGTTTCTTACTAGCCTAGAGGTAGACAAGATAAACTCTGTACACCCTCTGTAAGGGGGCCATTGGGAAAAGCAACTATTAAGGATAAAGTTGGGGGCATGCATTACCACCCATCCATGAGGTAGTTCAATCTTCCCTTCTCTCTGCCTCTTCCTAGGTTCCAAATCAACTTTTGTTAATACACAGAGATAGACATTGCTTGATTTTTACATCTGACTTGACACATAATTCTGGCAATTACAGAGTTAAAAAACAAAACACAATCAAACAGGAAATCAAGCACCCCAATACATCGAAATGTTAGGGAATCGTTGACGGAAACCGCTCGCCTTGGCCAGGCATGGTGATAACCGCTTGAAAGACCTCATCAGGAGGTCACGATGAAGAATGCAGTGCTGCCGAGGAAAGCTAACCAGGAGAATTCGGGAGGGGCCGAAAGGAGGAGGGAGAAGACAACATGCCCTGCCAACCTCCCAGAAACCGTCACGCTGGATCCATCTTGGCTGAGAGATGCACGCGCCACCGGGAAGGACCCTGAGTCAGACCAGCTACGGGCCAAGCAAGATGATTGGCCAGAGACAACCCGGAAACTAACCGAATTACCATAAAACCTGAGGCTGCGAGCCGCGTGGAGAGCAGTTCTCCTGGGCTGCCTTACCCTGCTGCTCTCCGCTCGGGTACCCCTTCCCAATAAAATCTTTTGCTTTATCAGTATGTGTGCCTCCTCGGACAATCCATTTCGAAGTGTCTGACAAGAGCCCACTCTCAGGCCCGGGAAGGGGTCGCCCTTCCTGCAACAGAAATGCTTCCAGATCATTCAGAAGGTGAGCCCACCACCTACCATGTGGTCCTGCTTCCTGCAAACAATGACAGAAGGTCGAGGTCAGTCAGCAAAACTCAAGGAAGGTCTCCTGAAACTCTGGGTCCATCCCCTAAACATTCAGATCTGCATCTTCACCAACCCGGGAAAGGTGCTCTGTAAAAAAAGAGAATCAGGAAAACCACTGTCACTGGGGCTGGTTTAGTGATGTGGCCACATCCTGAGGGCGAGGCTCAGTTGGGGAATGGGCTCTAGAGGGGAGAGGGCAGAGAATAAGGCTGCTTAGTAAATAAAATAAAAAGTATTTTTATTTGCTAAATCTGGCAAACCTAGGAGGAAAGAGTCCACAAAGTGCATTTGTTTTATTGTGGGTGCAGGTTACTATCCACAGTAGGCCCTCAGGGGGAGTGTCCCCATCTTGCTAATTCTGCCCCTAATCTGGGGAGCCAAGTGTATGGCCGATTCTCTCCGGCCACGGGGCTGGTGGAGCTGTATTCCCTAGGCCCCGCTGCCGCATCCACGGTGGGCTATTCTCTGGGTGGGCTCTGGTGGGCTGGAACTTGCCTCTGCTTCTTAACAAGCCCAGGATGGCTTGAGATCCCAGAGTCTCAGGGGCACTTGGGCACAGGGAAGCCATGGCAATTTAGAAATAGTCGCAATGTGCCATGAAGAAGAGTGCTTCAGGACAGGATGTAGGAGTGCCGTCAGCCTAAGCAACAAAATATTACTGAATGCCTATGTTATGCTGGGCTTCCTGGAGGACACAAAGGGAAAAGAAGGTCTGGTCCCTGCCCTCAGGAACGTCTTCGTGGACTCAAGGAGCCAAAATAAATGCATTTAAATGTGCATCAAGCAACTCTCAAATGGTCCAGCAGTTCCTAAGCAGCAGCCCAGTAGCAGTGGTTGGGTTGGATTACATGCATCCATAGATTTGGCCAGAAGGAGACAATGAGCCCAAATGGATTTAGACGATTTACTGTTTACAGTGAAAAGAACATTTTAGTCCAGGTTCCCTGAGCCCCAATTCCAAAGAACAATGAACAGGTGTTGACTGTGCACAGAGTGGGGATGCATTAGGGAGAGGAACCCTGAGATCAGGAGACTCTGATCTTATACGGGGTTGCTAGCAAACCTGCCCATCCTCCTTTCTGGAGAGAGAGATTACTTTTATTGAATTTTTTTTTTTTTTTTTTTTTTTTTTTGCTGTGTTGGGTCTTCGTTTCTGTGCGAGGGCTTTCTCTAGTTGCGGCAAGCGGGGACCACTCTTCATCGCGATGTGCGGGCCTCTCACTATCGCGGCCTCTCTTGCTGCGGAGCACAGGCTCCAGACGCGCAGGCTCAGTAATTGTGGCTCACGGGCCTAGTTGCTCCGCGGCATGTGGGAATCTTCCCAGACCAGGGCTCGAACCTGTGTCCCCTGCATTGGCAGGCAGATTCTCAACCACTGCACCACCAGGGAAGCCCGAGATTATTTTTATTACTCTGGAATATAAGCAAATCTCTCTGAGGAGGGAATACCTCTATTTTTTACTACCCAGGAATGTAAATAAATTTGTTCTAGAAGGAGTCACTGTCTCCAGGCTTACACTGATATTCCTAAAAAGATAGTTCTAGAGCAAACAGGATCTTCATGCCTAGACGAGTAGAAACACACAGCCTTAGATAATAAAGAGCTAATGAAATGATTAAGACTTTAACTGGGGCTTCCCTGGTGGCGCAGGGGTTGAGAATCCGCCTGCCAATGCAGGGGACACAGGTTCGAGCCCTGGTCCGGGAAGATCCCACATGCCACGGAGCAACTAAGCCTGTGCGCCACAGCTACTGAGCCTGCGCTCTAGAGCCCACGAGCCACAACTACTGAGCCTGCGTGCCACAACTACTGACGCCCGCACGCCTAGAGCCCGTGCTCCGCAACAAGAGAAGCCACTGCAGTGAGAAGCCCGCGCACCGCGATGAAGAGTAGCCCCCGCTCGCCGCAGCTAGAGAAAGCCCGCGTGCAGCAACGAAGACTCAATGCAGCCAAAAGTAAAATAAAATAATAAATAAATAAACTTAAAAAAAAAAAGACTTTAACTGGCATGGTTTGAGGAGGAACTTGATGGAAGCTTATATGATTTTAAAAAATGCTTCATGGAGGAAGAAGAACTTGACGTTGTCCCTGAAGAACTTGTAAATAATGTCCAGGACTCCAGCCCATTCTATCTGCTAGGACAGGGGCTGGCCAGATAATAAATATTTTAGGTTTTGCAGACTATATGCCCTCTTCGGCAACTATTTAATTCTGCCATTGTGGTGTGGAAGCAGTCTCAAACAATACATGAATGAATGAGTGTGCTGTGCTCCAATAAAACATTATTTACAAGAGCAGGCAGCAGACTGGATTTGTCCGATGGGCTACAGTTTGTCAACTCCTGCACTGGAATACACAACAATGAACTTTAACACAGATGCAAGGGGATGATCAAATGTTGGAAATGGCAGAAAGGATTCATGCAATGGGAAGAGAGTTGGATGAAGAAGAGCTGAATAATGAAGACAGTAATAGAGGAAATATCTAGATTAGGTAATTCCTAGGGTCCTTTATCACTCTGAGATTCCATAATTGTTTAGGGTCTTGGTAGAGTAACTATAAACTCTACAGGCATTTTGAGTTTTCTTCCAGATACAAGAATGAAGTTAGTCCTATTAGAATCTTAATCTATATATTCACCTCCAAAATTCTAGAAGAGCTAGAGATTCTACAAGGCCACAGAGAGCCTTCCTCATGATAGCTCCTAGGTTCTCTGAAATAAATGATAAAGGGGACTTTGAGTCTGATGGTCAGTGACCTGTCCAAAACACCAGGATTACTGCTTCATTATAACAATGAGGGGCTATGCATTGATGGGGAGTCCTTCAAGTAACTTCCCGGAAGCAGAGGACAATCAAAATACAAGGGTGCTGTCTTGGGAAATCCAGGTTGTCAAGAGACATAAAGACTTTGGAATATAATACTATCCAGTGCCACTCAAATACTTTCCTTCCCAGTGTTTTAAGATGCCCAGGATTTGTTTTAATCAGATATGATAAGATGGTAGACACAGAGACAACTACCTTTGAAAGAAAAGCTTATTACTTATAATTCCCAAGAAGAGGGGGGACCCACCATGCCACACAAAGCCACACAAGGAAGCACCAGGGTTGATCAGGAGGCAGGAGTGAGGGGAAAGTGTCATGGGCAAAAGCCATTATTGGTACTTTTTTTGAGAAGGAAAGGGTGAGGCAGAGGAAACACTGAGCAGGTTTAGAATTAGGTATTTGAATCTCAGTGGCCTCTGGGCTACAAGGATGGTCTCTCATTTGTTGGACACTTGGCCCCTGGGGTGATTTAGGTGGGGGGGGGCTGATAAAAGGAGGAGGGTAGGGGTGTGGATTCAGGATTGGCTGGTTTGCATATCAAGGGCCTGCTCTCAGGCAAGTTGTTCACTCTCTCTAGGAATTATCTATCTAAGCTTCGGAGGGGCTGTCCCTCTTCTGGGTCCTCAAGGCCCCAAGATGTCAAAACATCATAAAAAATAAAAAACACATGATTAATACAATTTTCCAGGCCCTGGAAAATTTTGTTCTAAATGTCTGGACAGAAGAAACTATAGACTAAAAGAGTTTTAATTCCTTGGAGAAGGTCATGTGGGCTGAAAGAATTGTCATCTTTGTAGAAAATTCTCCCTTCACACTTGGGTGGCTACAGTACCAGCTGTGGAGTGAGGCCCAAACTAAGGCAGTGGGAGCAGCAGAGCTTAGAGGCTGACAACAGCCTTGCAGGAGAACAGCACTTCATAAGGAAAAGGTGTTCAGCCTAGATGAATGGTGCCCTCTGGAGTTGTGCAGTGCACCACCTGCACAGCTGTACACCAGAGGCCTGAGTGTGAACCACCCAGGACACACAGGAATGGGAGAGTATATCAGTCAAGATTTTTAGCTGTGGACAATAAAATCTACTGCAGCTAGTTTAAGCAGAAAATACATGAGGTAGTTCACAGGCAGGCCAGAGAGTCACAAAGTCAGGGACAGAGCAGCCAGAGAAAACACCCAGCCACTGCACAGAACTCTTCCAGCAGAAATACCACTGTGTTGACTTCTGCTTCTCGATACCTTGATGCTAGGAGGCCGGATGCTAGGGTCAGAAACTCTGCCACAGCTGCTTCAGAAGAGTGAAGGCACCCCAAAGCAGAATACGGCACCCCAAAATGTGACTATAGGAGTTCAGGACATGCCACCCCAAAATATGCCACTTTGGTATATTGATTATTTTGAGCCCTAGGCACTTGGAAAATCCCAAACATTGTACAAGGAAAAGCTTTCTGTGAACTCCCCTTATCTGCCTAAAGAAGATCCCCCAGAAGGAACTCAACTGTCATAAATCCCCTCCCCAGGAGTTTCATCAACCAGGGAAGATGGACTCATCACAGGAGAGAGAACTAGACGTCGGCACCACACTCAGACAAACTTCATCACAAACTACCACACCTCCCATCTGTTCTTCTAAGCGTCCATTCATCGTTCCTAAAAGTCAATTTCTCCCCCTCCCGCCGCAAAGGCCTACACCCCCCGCTCCCTGTCCCTATTGAGATGGTTCTTAAGCCTGAATTCTAAGCCACCTCTCTGAGTTACTCATTTTTCCTGGGTGTCTCCCATGTATACATGAGGTGTACATGTTAATAAACTGCTGTTTGTTTTTCTCTTGTCCATCTGTGTTTTATTACAGGGGTCTCAGCTAAGAACTCAGAAGGGTAGAGGGTAAGTATTTTTCCTCCCCTACAAGGGCCAGATATCCCTGCCATTGTGCTTGCCAGGAGATCAAATCCCTAAATCATATGAGGAGTTCTAAATGCCAGGGAAACTAGGCAGAATTGGTCTTAGCTTTCAGGCTCTCTAAGCTCCAGAAATCAAACTGAAAGGGACCGGGATCTGTACTACACAAGTCAACTTAACACTACCTGTCACAGTAAAGAATGAGAGGCTTAGAGTTCCAGGAACACAACTGGGGATTCAAAGCAGCTACCACTGGGCTGATCGCCTGAGTTCTGGCTTGTCCCAGTGCCGGTGTGGGCTGGGAAACAAGGGGTGAATAATCTGAAGTAAGAAGCGCCAAAATCCTTGAAGTAGACTGCATTTTGCCAATAGACCTATTCCTGAAACAATGAACTAAATCACATACTAAGTGCCACATATAATATTTACTACTTAAAGAACCCCATTGTGCATCCTCTGCAAAGTGAATAACTGTACTTCTATATTTCTCTCACGCGAAGCTGGATTTAATATATTGAGCTTTCTTATATCAAGGTATACTATCCCCTTGGAGCCTTTAAAAGAACGGAACGTCACAAATCTCATGAAAGGAGGCCATAAAGAGTCACAGTTTTGACATAACAGGCATGACATAACTGCAAAATGGAAACTGGCAGTTGGCAGTGCCGCCGTTAAGCTCCCTGCCTTCCAAATTAGGAGGTGGAACTCATCAGCTTGGACACGGAGGGAACGATCTGTGTGATCCTAATACCTGGCTGTGCCCCCTTAGTAGCTAAAGTCCTCAGAGTATCAACTCGAACGCAGATCCTGGGTCCCACGTTCACATGTGTGCTATAAATACTCACTCAGGTGCTGGATGGGAGGCATAGGTACTTAACGCTCTCATAAAAAGCAGCACGCAGATGGTAATTAACGCCTCACACTGTCCGCAACACGCAAAGCAGATTTGCTACAGTGGCAGCAACTCTGATTTCTGATTTCTTTTTTTTTTGTTAATTTTTGCCCAGACAGCCGGAGGCCAAAAGCTGTACATTATGAAAGCTTTCTCTGCCAGTTCCCTCAAATCTCAGCGCATAATGGAGATTGGTTCTCCTTAATAGATTCATGTACTCCTTCCCCAGTGCCTTGTCAAATAATAGCACAGTCCAAGCAATAAGAGAGGAGTCCACACTCACAGCCGGCTCATAAGTGCAACAGTGGGGAGGGGGCTTGTTTATTACCCTGTCTGGAGCAGAATCAAATTATTTATGGACCATTTAGATGCAAATGTATCATTCATTTAGCAAACACGCTGCATATGCAGACCATTTAGCCAAACAATGGATCTATAAGGACATCCCCCACTAATCTTCGAATATCAACTGTGCCTTTTCAAAGGGGATTTGGATTTTCTCTGAACTGATCAAACTTGACAAGTAATTTCTACCTAATGTTCTGGCTAGGCTCTTCTCTCTTCACCATCTGTAGGTGAGAAATCCTATTGTTTGCTAGTGACGAGGTAATGCAAAAGGCTACAGACGCAAGTTAAGGAAGAGGAAGAGGTGTTTGTGCCCAGGACTAGGTCATCGCAGAAAGTAAAACCTTTCTGCAGGATCTGTTTTGTTTGGTTGCCTTGAAATGACAAAACCTTTCCATTCGACACATGCCCCATCCCCCAATCAATTTACGCTTCCTGAGCTGTTGCAGGAGAGGAAGCTGTGAAGAAACCTAAACCATCTTTGTACAAAGGGAGACAGTATTCTCGCACACCGGCTCACAAGACCGCCTCAGTCCCTGCCTGGGAATTGTAAACCAGCCACTGCTGTTCCAACAACTCTCAGAATCAATGAAAACCACATTAGGGAAAAAGACACCAAATTTGAAAACTCTCCTCGTCCTGGAGTTTATTATCGAAACACCAGCTTGATTCAGTTGTAGTAAACAATTGGGTGAATAGGAGAAGACCAAGGTAATAAGCCCAGCAGGTCAGAGATGTAAAATGGGATTAGAAGAATTTTTCTACCGAGGGCTCGAAGGGAGGGGCTAGAGGGCTGTGTTGCCTTTGAATGAGCTCAAAGGTCAGCCTCTACGTATTCTAATCTCATGATTAAAACCTACGTGAGTTTCTGTCCTGGTACCAGGCAGGTGACCTTTAAAAAAAAAAATCACATTTTTCTTTGTCCATGTCCAAATGGAAAAATACTTGTGATCTGCCCACTGTCTCTTCAAGGAGCCTTAGCCCAACAGAATCTCCTACCAATCCTAGGAGATCCTTTGGCTTGGTCATTAGAAAACAATAATTAAATTGCCAACACATCCTTTAACTACGTTACCTCCGTTTTACTGGAAGGCCAGTCAATGCCTAGGTTCAACTGACAATGATAAAGTGGTAATGATGTGTACCAGGAATACGGGGCCAGATGCCTTTGTAATTTTTTTAAGGAAAAAAAAAAAAAAGCCTTGATATTGTTTTTTATTAATTCAACAAATTTTATAAAATGCTGGCTAGGGTATAATTCTCCAAATGCTAAATAGAACACATGCCAAATGAATAGTAAGTCCCCTTACCTATCCCACCTACCCCTATCACTAGACACACACACACACACAAACACACACACTCTCTGTATCCAAACTAGTTTCCCACTCACCACTCCTTGCAACAATTCTTAAAACCTGCTGCTTTACTTCCTTAACCGCTAATGTCATCCTTTATCTGTGTTCTAGCTTCATCCCTCACTACTGTAACTACCTCGGCTCTCTCACATCACAAGCTACTGCTTTATTGCCAAATTCAGTGACCTCTTGTTTTAGAGGGAGTGCTCATGGATTTCCGGGAAATTCCTGAGCCCTACCCAGAGAGGTCCACTGCACATCTCACACCCAGCCTTTTCCCAAAGTCAATGCTGACCTGCTTCCTCTACCTGCACGGGAGCCACCCCACCAAACCTTCCATTCTTGAGTTCCCTCCTCCCGGTCACCTAGACTAGAAAGCCAGAGGCATCTTAACACCTTCCCTTATCCTCCCCTGGCTTTTCCAGTCTACCTTGGTATCCACTGATTCTTCCCCTACATCACTGGCTCTCCAAGAATTGTCCTGCACTTCAGAAAACCCCTCAAGGTTTTCAAATCGCATGTAAAGAGCTCCACTTCACATCATGTTGTATTTGTGGTTGTCACCTCCACAGTGATTTTAGTGTGGGTGAGAATATCCGACTACTTCATACTGAAATGCATGTTATTTGATTATAAGTGACTTTCTTGGTGTTTCTCCTTTATATTACACTTAGTGTATTACAATTTCTGAAATTATGAGAGTAGGTTGGTTAGATTATTTGTGAGCTTCATTTCAGGTGAGGTTGGTAAACACTGCTCTCTTGTAGAGCTAGTATTTAATCTTTCCTTTCCAGGCCCACAGGTCCTTTCCAATTGCTTAGCCAGATACTAAAATTTTCATCCGTCCCCTACCCCATCGTATCTCCAACTTCTTGCCTCTCCAATCCTCCCTCTGATCAGAAAGGTGATCATTATATAGCACACGTCAGACTGTGTCACTACCCTCCTTCAATGCCTCCCCGCTGTCTCGAGAGGCAATTCTAACTCTTGAGCACAGAGTGTAAAGCTATCACAAGGGGGTCACTGCCACATCTCATGCTGTGTCCCTCCACACGTTCTATGCTTCCGACACTGGGGTGTGTTGACTCCTCTGGTCCTTCACTTATGCTGTTCACTCCGCTTCAACTGCCTATCCCTCCTCCAAGCATCAGTACAAGAGTCACCCCTCAGCAAAACCTTCCCTGCCCCCAGGTCCCCCACTCCTCTAAGCACGTTACTTAAACCCATTAGAGCACGCAGTTCCTCCCTGCACCATGGTTCTGGTGATTACATACCTCTCCCCTAAGGTGTGGTCCCCCGAGCCAGGACTGTCTCATTTACCTCTGTAGCCCTTCTGATATAGTGTGTGCTCGAGAAATACTTCTTGAGTTCAGTTGAAATAGCAAGTCCTGCCAGAGCTAGAAGCATTTTTGGACAAAGATCATCAGTTGGGCAAGACCCAGGGGAGGAAAGTGTACATAGCCCTATTAACAAGGCTAAATGCAGGGCTTAGAGCCCCCCAGGAAAAGCCTCAGATATTTCCTTCCTGTTATTTTAATTGAAATTAAAGGCACATGTCAATAAAATAATAAGGAATAAATGCAGCATTTTCTTGGGACTTCCCTGGTGGTCCACTGGGTAGGACTCTGAGCTCCCAATGCAGGGGGCCTGGGTTCAATCCCTGGTCGGGGAACTAGATCCCACATGCATGCCGCAACTAAGAGTCCACATGCTGCAACTAAGAAGCCCGCATGCCACAACTAAAAAGTCCGCATGCCGAAACCAAAGAACCTGCATGCCTCAACTAGAGATCCCGCATGCCGCAACTAAAGATCCCACATGCCGCAATGAAGATCCTGCCTGCTGGAACTAAGACCTGGCACAGCCAAAATAAATAATAAATTAAATAAATAAATATATATATATATATTTTTTAAATGCAGCATTTTCTTAAAAGCCCATACTATCAGGACTTCCCTGGTGGCGCAGCAGTTAAGAATCCGCTGCCAATGCAGGGGACACGGGTTCGAGCCCTGGTCTGGGAAGATCCCACATGCCGTGGAGCAACTAAGTCCGTGCGCCACAACTACTGAGTCTGTGCTCTAGAGCCTGCAAGCCACAACTACTGAGCCCGCATGCCACAACTACTGAAGCCGTCACACTTAGAGCCCATGCTCCGCAACAAGAGAAGCCACTGCAATGAGAAGCCCGCGCACCACAACGAAGAGTAGCCCCCGCTTGCCGCAACTAGAGAGAGCCCACGCGCAGCAACAAAGACCCAATGCAGCCAAAAATAAATTAATTAATTAATTTTTAAAAAATTTAAAAAAAAAAAAAAAAAGCCCATACTGTCAGGCCAGCTCGACTTCCAGAGCTCTGCTCCATAGCAACCCACCACCATCACCGTTTCTGCCCCAGAAGCCCCTCCCAGTGGTGCTGTTGGATTTGGGGTGACTCTCCCGCCACTGCTCTTCCAGCCAAGCATGGAATCCACGCTCCTCACTCAGCGGTGGGCTTTGGGCCGATGGGGGAAACACTCCGTGCAGTCAGGTCTAAGCAACACTGAGGCACACGCATCTGCAGTGCCCAGCACGCAGCTCTGCCGTGTGCCCCCACGTGGACCTCCACGGCCACCCAACCCTGGTCTGGACCCTTCCCCCCACCTGCTATCCCTTCTGTCTCTGTCGTCTCTGTCCACCTGGCCCCTCTGCCTTCTCCTCACGTCACCGGTCTTGCCCTGACTCCATCCTCCTACAGCTCTGACCATCTTTCAGGCTCTGGGACCTGCACGGTGCCCCCTCTCTCTTCAAAGTCTTCATGCTGTTGTTTCTGCCTGGAATACTCTCCCTCCTGCCCACTCACCTCCAGTTATCTGGGTAATTCTCACTCTGCCTCGAGCCTCAGGGAGGGCTTTCCTGGCACCTCTGATTTAACGAAAGGCTCGCAGGCCTTTCCTGGCACTTGTAGTGCTTTGCATTTGTCTTCTTGTGTGTGTCTGTTCGCCACAGTATCCCCAGGGCCCAACACAGGGTCTGGCACGCAGCAGCAAATCAGTAACTATTTGCTGAGTTGAAATGAGCTGCATGACTGCGTGGGTCTTCAGGTTTCATGGGAATATCTACCACGGGCCAGACATTGTTCCCAAAGTGTTGGAGAACAGCTCTGAGCAAGGCGGGCAGAATCTCTGTTGTCAAGGGTCTTACACTGCAGTGGGAGGAGATAGATTTTAAAAAGACATAAACAGATGAAAAAGAAACATGATTACTTCCAACAGTGATGTTTTTGAAAAAGTAAAATCCTCCCTTTCTCTATTAACTTGTTCAAGTTGCCAAAGTTGCATACATTCCAACTCCCTTGAAGGCCATGATCACCCAATACCTGCACAATATCAGGGTGATGTCAGTAGGGAAGAAGCAAGACCGATGGCCTAGGGGTTGACAGCCAGGGGGCGGGCCACCTTCCCCCATGCCAGCCTCATCTCTCCTGTCCTCTCTGTGTCTATACCACAGCTCCAGCTCAGGTCCTCTTCGATTCCAGGCATTCACAAGTGTCTCTGTCTCCATTTGTGAACAGGAAGACAGGAACCATCACTTCCTCAACCCTGCACACTGCCCAGCCTATAGTAGGAACTCAATTAACATTTGCTATCTTTGAAAAAGCTGAATTTGAAGGCTAGTGTGCAAAAGTTTAAGTATGGAGCAAGTTGACTTTTGCAAACTCTGAAAAAATAATTCCACACCTCTTGGCCTTTCTGACAGGATCTACTGGGTCCCTGTCTGCAGATTTGAGGATTGGCTGCTGTGACATCAGTGCAGTTCTATTGTCGTTCAGCTATCCTAGCTCTTTGGTTCACTGTGCTTCCTTCTCCAGGCCTATCCCCAGGCCCAGTGCCTATGTTGACAATATGTCCTCTAGGGCCCACCAGGGACATGTTCTCTACTCATGCAGGTTTGAGGATGCTGCAGTCCCTGCAGAAGCTGGTGACTCTGCTTCCACATAAGCAACCACCATTCCTCTATAAGTCAGAGCCAAGCCTGGTGGTATGGGGACATCCAGAACGTGAGGCAAGGCAGGAGCACCTTGAGAGCCTAGATAAGCAGGCAAGCAACTTCTCAAGAACATGGCATCAAGTTGTCCTATTTCTCTGCCCCATATGGCAGGAGGGCCACCAGAGGGAAAGGAGAGGGAGAAAGAGCAGGTAGGGGTGCAATGGAGAGATGGCAGAGGTGGTGAATGGGGGAGGGAGAGGCAGAGCCAAGGATTCGACTAGATTAGTCTTCTCAAGCTTTAGGGTACCCCGGAATCACTTGGGGATCTTGTAAAAATGCAGGTTCTGATTCCACAGGGCTGCGTAGCATCTCAGACTCTGCTTTTCTGACAAGCCCACGGGTGACGGCTGCACTGCTGGGCCTCAGACCACACACACCGTGTAATAAAGACTGAGGGACTTGCCTGGAGGCCCAGTGGCTGACTCCGCGCTCCCAGTGCAGGGGGCCCGGGTTCGATCCCTGGTCAGGGAACTGGATTCCACATGCCGCAACTAAGAGTTCGCATGCCACAACTAGGAGTCCGCATGTCGCAACAAAGATCCCGCGTGCTGCAACGAAGATCCCGCGTGCCACAGCTAAAACCCGGCACAGACAAATAAATAAATAAATATTTAAAAAAAAAAAGACTAAGATGATTTCTTAAGGCCCCTTCTGTGCCGGGATTGAGCCTATAATTCTCTAAAGGGTTGGAATTAGGGTGACCACACTGACTGGTGGGGGCTGTGAAGAGGCGTCTCTATTCAGTATGACCATATGCCTAGTAAAAATGGGAGATTCTGGTACTATAAAAGAAGGAGAGAACAGATTTTGGAGGATCACTACTGCTTCTGCCACACTGACACTGAATCACCACTTACTGTGTGCTGAGCATTGGGCTTGGTACTTTATTGGCAAAGCATGACCTATAAGACAGACACTCTTGGAGCCCAGAAATAAACCCACACACCTATGATCAACTAATCTTCAACAAAGGAGGCAAAAATATACAATGGAGAAAAGACGGTCTATTCAGCAAGTGGTGTTGGGAAAGCTGGACAGGCTCGTGTAAATCAATGAAGTTAGAATACTCCCTCACACCATACACAAAAATAAACTCAAAAGGGCTTAAAGACTTAAATATAAGACATGACACCATAAAACTCCTAGAAGAAAACATAGGCAAAACATTCTCTGACATAAATCGTAGCAGTATTTTCTTAGATCAGTCCCCCAAGGCAATACATAAAAGCAAAAATAAACAAATGGGACCTAATCAAACTTATAAGCCATTGCACAGCAAAGGAAACCATCAACAAAATGAAAAGACAACCTACAGACTGGGAGAAAATATTTGCAAATGATGTAACTGACAAGGGCTTAATATCCAAAATATACAAACAGCTCATACCACTCAAAATCAAAAAAACAACCCAATCAAAAACTGGGAAGAAGACCTAAACAGACATTTCAAAGAAGACATAGAGATGGCCAATAGGCACATGAAAAGATGCTCAACATTGCTAATTATTAGAGAAATGCAAATCAAAACTACAATGAGGTATCACCTTACACCAGTCAGAATGGCCATCATTAAAAGTCTACAAATAATAAACACTGGAGAGGGAGTGGAGAAAAGGGAACCCTCCTACACTGTTGGTGGGAATGTAAATTGGTGCAGCCACTATGGAAAACAGTACGGAGGTTCCTTAAAAAACTAAAAATAGAACTACCATATGATCCAGCAATCCCACTCTTGGGCATGTATCCAGAGGAAACTAACTTGAAAAGACACATGTACCCTAATGTTCATAGCAGCACTATTTACAATAGCCAAGATATGGAAACAACCTAAATGCCTGTCAACAGATGAATGGATAAAGAAGATGTGGTACACATCAATGGAATACTAGTCAGCCATAAAAAAAAGAATGAAATAATGCCATTTGCAACAACGATGGACATAGAGATTATCATACTAAGTGAAGTAAGTCAGACAGAGAAAGACAAATATTGTATCACATGTGGAATCTAAAATATGATACAAATGAACTTATTTACAGAACAGAAACAGACTCAGACATAGAAAACAGATTTATGGTTACCCAAGGAGCAAGTGGGGGGAGAGATAAATAAGGAGTTTGGGATTAGCAGATAGAAACTACTCTACAAAATAAACAACAAGGCCCTACAGTATAGCATAGGGAACTATATTCAATATCTTGTAATAAGCAACGTATAATGGAAAAGAAGATGAAAAAGAATATATATATATATACAAAACTGAATCACTTTGCTGTACACCAGAAACTAACACAACATTGTAAATCAACTATACTCCAATAAAAATTAAAAAAAAAAAGACAGCCACTCTTGTTATTCCCATTTTATAGCTGAGGAAACTGAGGCTTGCTTAGGGAGGCTTAAGTTATTTGCCCCAAGTCACCCACCTTGAAAATGGCCAAATTAGATTTTGAACACAGTAGGCCAAGCCCAGAGCTGTAATCACTATAATCTGCAATCAATTTGCCATGGCCAGGTGACTTGCATTTAAATGAGGACTCCATCTCCTCCTGGCTGTGTTCTCTTGAGCATACAGTAAGTGCTTGATAACAGTGTCTATTATTATTATCATAATTATTACCATTAATTGAGACCATGGGGCAGGATGCCTGTGGATTTAGAAAGCAGGGGAAGGAAGGGAGGATCGCTGGGAGGCTCCTGAACCTCCTGGCCAGAATTAAACCTCTGCTCATGGAAAGCCCGGAACCAAGAAGCATGGCTCTCATTCTCTTGCCCTGAATCAGTGATTCCCCTTCCTGAAGCATCAGACACCCAGTAGGGAAGTAGGGCAAAGATGACCTCAACCTTAGAGCTATCATTTTTATCAGCTACATCTGCAAGGGATGGGACACATTTACAGCTGCAAAAAGAGGACCAGAGAAACATGGCTGACTGCTCGGCCAATGGTCAGCTCAGGCAGGACAACACGGTCAAGGCCCTGCAATGAAAGTGATAGTAGGTTGGAGAAGACCTTGAAAGCTGGCACAGGGCAGGAATAGGGTGAGGAGAGTGAGGCATTCACTTCGGGAGCAAAATTTAAGGGAGTGCCAAAAATTAGTAATCGAGATAAATAATATTTTAATGCAATATTATTTTAAAAAACAAAATTGATGCCCAAAAATTCCATGCAGAAAAAAATTATTAGTATTATAAATAAAGACCAGATGTGACCCTGAACTTTGTACAACCCTGACAGTGAGTTCCTCACCTGGTCCAGCCTTGATTAGCTGGGCAAGAGACCTAGTGCCCCACATTTGGTGCAGGGACAAAAGGAGGAGGTGTGGTTCCCACCCTTCATAAACTTCCAGGTTTATCCTGGTGAAACTAGGGTGCACTCATAACAGTACAACTGCTTGCTGGGCCAAAGGAAGTTGGAGCAATATTTAGGGAGGATAAAATGTCAATATCGCTCAAAGCCCTTCAAAATTCACATGCACTTTAACACAGCAATTCTGCTTCTAAGACGTTATCTTAAGGAAATAATAACAGATATGTGCAAAGACATTCATCACAGCATAGTTTATATGAGAGAACTCTTAGAAGCCTTTTAAATGGCCCAAAATAAGGAATTGATTTTAAAACAATAACGAGATATCCATATAATAAAATATTGGGTTGGCCAAAAAGTTCGTTCAGGTTTTTCCGTAACATCTTATGGAAAAATCCGAATGAATTTTTTGGCCAACCCAATACTATTCTGCCCTTTAAAACAATGCTGTAGAAAAATTGTTGATGACATGAGGAAAAGCTCATGGCACACTGTCAAGTGCGGAAAGTAACTTAATATGTATATATGAAAACCCTCATTAAAGAGCAAAAAATGATTACCTTTGGGGGCAGTGGGATATATGGTGGTTTATATTATATTCTGTATTATCAGCATTTTCTAAAATGAATTGTTCTTATAATCGGATCTCAGCATACTCTATTTTTTAAGAAGCAAGGATCTATTTACAGATTAGTAGAGGCCTGAGAGGAAGGAGACGCATCATTCTGGGGAAGGCGATGGGCACAGGCAGTGGGGTTGGCCAGGCTGGCTGGAGCCGGGGACGTGCCCAGCTAAGTATGGTGTCCTCGGAGACACCCATGGAGGAACAGGGGGGCACAGAGCCTGGAGCGGAGTAAAGGTTCGTCAGACTCAGAGTAGGAAACAGCTGCCCACGTGGCTGCCAATTCCAGAAAGCCCTGATAATCCTAGATCCTGCACACAAAGGATCCAGTGAACCTGTTCCATCAGAGAGGGAAGGAGCCACGGGCATAATTCAGAGCCGTGATGAAAGTTCCAGCAGCTCCTCTGATTAAAACTGCAAATCCACAATTCTCCACCTAATCCCTTGGTGAAAGGGAAGATAAGCACAAGTCCGCAGCCCCGATAACTCCTACTACCCCTTTAAGTCCCATGTAAAATTTCAGGCATCTCCCTGGAGACCCCAAGCTGGGCTATTGCCATTGCTTTCCCACTAATTGGAAAACTATAATAAGAAAGGAAACATTGCCGATTCCATAATAACCTCAATAATAGAGCAGCTTGCCTTGTGCTCCCTGATTACTCTATCCGTTTACTAAATACACTTGCAGGGCTTGAAAGGATGAATGATGGAGGTTATTGTGAGCCCTTGATGTCACTGCATTTTTCATTATATTAAAACAATAACATTTGTACTGGGGGAGATCATTTGGTCCAGAAAACCTTCAGACTCCTGCGCGCTGGGATGGAGGCTTTGCAAATCTGAACGACCCCCTTTGGGGACATAAAGACATGCAGTTTTCTGTGCCCACAACGGAATCTTTAAACCACAGCGGGAGGAGGGGGCGGCATGAGCACAGCAGCCTCAGTGAAGCTGTTGCTTCTTCCTCCCTTTTTGTTCCAAACCACTTCGCATCTGGCATCTCATGGTGTCTTAAGAGGCTATGGCTGTGAGCAGAGTAGGCGAGGGGGAGTCCATGGGGCAGGGAGAGGTTGGAGCGGCTCCATGGGGGAGTGGACGATGCGTCCCCACCTCGCCGGCTCCCAACCCCGTCACAAGGTCCAGAGAGCTGTGCGGTGGCTGTAGCCCGCCTGCTGCTCCTGGGGAAGACCCAGCCACCACCATGCCCTCAAAGAAACTGCATTCCCAGCCCTGGGTGGCCCTTATCAGTCAAAAGACAACATAGGGGCCCAAGGACCCCTAATGCAGAATCCACTGATTTCCTAATTATTTTCCCAACACTGTCCCTAAGGCTGTCCTGCTTTCATTGCGGAGTTCTATAGAGTTAGTGAAGCGAGGGAGTGGGACACGGCAGTGCAGAATACTGCAAAATACGAGGATGTTTACTCTTCTTCAGTCATTCGACATTGCTGCTTCTTGCATTCACTGCACAAAGGTATTAAAACATTCCAGGGCTTGGTGGCACAGTGGTTAAGAATCCACCTGCCAATGCAGGGGACACGGGTTCGATCCCTGGTCCGGGAAGATCCCACATGCCGCGGAGCAACTAGGCCCGTGAGCCACAACTACTGAGCCCGTGCGCCACAACTACTGAGCCCGCGTGCCACAACTGTGGAAGCCCGCGTGCCCAGAGCCCGTGCTCCGCAACAAGAGAAGCCACCGCAATGAGAAGCCTGCACACCACAATGAAGAGTAGCCCCCGCTCACCGCAACTAGAGGAAGCCCGCGCACAGCAACGAAGACCCAACGCAGCCAAGAATAAATAAAATAAATTTAAAAAACAAACAAACGAACAAAAAACATTCCAGGACTACTAAAATAGTGGACAATATTACTGGAAATATAACAGAGTGATATGCTTTCAAAAGTATCTGATTCAACACACTAAGGAAAGGCATTACTGAAGTTTTAATGAGACGTCATCTTGCAGTAATTTTACAAGTAATGATTATCTTCATTCCAAAAAACCGTGTGAATAACTGTCTCCACAAGCGATGCAGGTAGTTAGGGAGGTATGTATTACTAAAAGAACCAGTCCACTACTGTATAGCAGAGGGAACTCTACTCAATAATCTGTAATGACCTTATGGGAAAAGAATCTAAAAACGAGTGGATATATGTATATGTAAAACTGATTCACACTGCTGTACACCTAACAGTAACACAACACTGAAAATAACTGTACTCTAATAAAAATTTTAAAAGAACCAGTCCACAAATAGGCCACGATCGTTATTTTTGCACAAGAGTGGCAGAGGTGTTAACCGTGGGGCTGTCTCAGGCTTTACACAAAGGAATACACTTGTAAATGGGCAGCTGGTTTCAGACAAAATTACAGGTGCACTTACAGTGGTAACAAAGGAGGGTGCCTCTGACAATGTAAAGTAAATTTGCATGGCATGGGATATGGCAGATGATACCACTTCCTTCATCTGGAACAAGCACTGGACAATGGCCACACTTGTACTGCAGAGAGGAATCAGGCCCAGAAATAAACCAGGAGCCACGTGGCAAGGCGTGCATTAGCCTGAAATGGAGAAGAGAGGCAAGGCTGAAGGATGGAGTGTAGCGGGGCCAGGGGAGAAGAGTCTGCTGGACAAGTGTGTGGTGGCCCTTGGCACTGTCCTTCGTTTGGCCTAATCCCCAAAGCCACCTCACTCTGTAAAACCCTGCATGTTGGGGCAACATACAATTTTTAGGAAGGGGTCTTCCCCATGCATGACAATTCTTTTCCACACCATCATAAGAGCTAAGGCTTACCAAGGCAGTCCTTCTCAAGTTTTTATAGGCACATGAATCACCTGGAGATTTTGTTAAAATGCAGATGAGGATTTGACTGGTCTGTGTTGAGGTCCGAGATTCCTGCATTTCTAACATGTTCATCCATGTTGTGGATTCACCTGGTCCACGGACCACACTTTGAGGAGCAACGTTACGTTGTTACCGTGAGCCAGGCAGGCACTGTTACAGGTGCTTCATGCATAGTGTGTACTCATCACAACAAACCTCTTAGGTAGGTACCATTTTGTAGATGGAGAGTTGTAAGCACAAGGAGGTTTTGTACCTTGGCTAAGGTCACACAGCCAATAAGGAACAGAGCCAGGATTTGATCCCTGGCAATCAAGTGCTAGAGTCTGACTTTTAAAAATCAGTTTTAATTCTTAGAGATATAATTCCTCATACACCGCTATCCCACAACGAAGTCATATACACAGGTTCTGCTTTCTGCCTGTGGACATTTCTTCAACACGGTTATTTGACGACATTTACAGAGCGAGTGTTTTGAGCCAGGCCCTGGGCCAAGCTCAAGTTTGTAGAGAGCCGGCCCTGCCTAGAGGAACAGGGGGAGGCAGGCGGGGCAGTGGGACAAGTGATCTGACAGCTCTAATGCAGAGTGACCCACCCTGGGATCACAATATGCATTGGATAAACTCGCATAGGTTATACTGTTTTCTTCTTCCCAGGGTGGAAGGGAAGGGAAGGGAAAAAGAGGGAAACTAAGATTTTATTTTTCAAAAGCCTAACACATGATAAGCCTTGTACATGTATTACCTCATTTAATCCACACGTCAGCCTGAAATATAGGTGATATTCTCCCCTTTAAAGCTGTATCAGACCCTGTCCAAGGTCACAGAGCTAGCTGAGTAGGAGCTGGCATTTGAACTTGTCTGTAACTGACTCCAAAGCTGGTATTTTTCCCATATGCCGTTTTCCCTGTTACGTACGTATTGCTGTGAAACTACCCCAAAACTTAGTGGCATGAAACAACATCCACGTGATTACGCGCAAGGATTCTGTAGGACAGGAATTCAGAAAGGGCACAGCGGGGAAGGTTCTCTGCTCCACAACGTCTGGAGGACTCACTTCCAGGGGGCTTCTTGGCTCACAGGTCTGGTGCCCGAGTCAGGAAGGATGAGGTTGTCCAGCTGGGATCGTCATTTGGAGTGCCTTCCATGGCGCCACTCATAGCAGTCTCAGGATAGTCAGACTCTACACAGTGGTCCGGGGCTCCAAGAGTAAGTGCTTCCACCAGCAAGGTGGAAGCTGCATGACATGTAATGACCTAACCCTGGAAGGGTTAGGCATCGCTTCACCTTTCTCTGTTGGTACACCATGGTCACAGAGCGCCCCCGGATTCAAGGGAGGAGACATAGACCCCACCTCTTGATGGGGAGTGTGTCAAAGCACTTGTGACCATGTCGTAAAACCACTACAATCACTTTCACCCAGAGGAACCACCCTCACAGGTGGCCCTTGCCTTTTGGAACCACATCGAAGACTTTTAATAACTCAGCCCATGAGTATGTCAACTAGCACAACATGGGTCTACTTGGACCCCACCCAAAAGAGTGAGTTACTGATGGCTGGAAGACATCAATGGGATGAACTCACCTTTAATGCACCCTAGAGGATAGCTTTAAGGACTGCATTCACAGCGAATCATGGGCCTGGCAATGACCACAGACCCTCCCCCATTAATGCCCAGCACTGCTGTTGAATGCTAGTGCAGAGGACATGGCTGATGAGCATCAACGGTTTCCCACCCACCCACATCCTTCCTGGATCCACCTCCTCACCATAGGCAGCAGTGACTCCTAGATCAGCTGTGATGGTTTAAAAGCTTCCACATTGGGTTGGCATCATCCAGTACCCCCAAGAAGGTCTCGGCTTCCAGGGGACACTTATAGTGGGGACCCTTGCCACCAATAAGGAGATTCTCTCAACCTCTGTAGGATATGTTCGCCTTCCACCCTCCCTGGAACTTTACGTCACAAAACCCATGGCTCTGAAAGCCCGACAAGGAGCCACAGGGAGCCGTGCACCATTCAATATGGCGGACAGGTGAGAACATAGCACGTAACTGATGGGGAGCTGATTAGACAGGAAGCCATTTAATCGATCTGAGCAGGCACTGCAGACCACTCACGGAGAGCTCAATCAGAAACAGTCGGTGTGCGAGAACTACCTCCTTCACTAGTCATCTGGTGCTCTTCCCCCACACAACATGGACTTATGTTGATTTCGGCTTAACAACCTCGATCTAATATTTAGGGCTTCTAACAAAATGGAGTCTGTCCTTCCTTCCTCCCTTCCCTCCTTCCTTCCTCCCTTCCCTCCTTCCTTCCTCCCTTCCCTCCTTCCTTCCTCCCTTCCCTCCTTCCTTCCTCCCTTCCCTCCTTCCTTCCTCCCTTCCCTCCTTCCTTCCTCCCTTCCCTCCTTCCTTCCTGAACAATTTACTAGATAATCTAGGCACTAGGAAAAGATCAGTGACCAAAACAGACAAAAATCCCTGCCCAGCCTTCATTCTGGTTGGGAAAAGATAAGACCAATGAGTACACTAAACAGTTTATACATTATGCTAAAATGTGGTAAACGCTATGGGAAAATTAAGAAGATTGCAAACAAGTGTTGGTGGGATGGTAAAGTGTTGAACTGAGTGGTAAGGGAGGGAATCACTGTGACGATGGTATCAGAGCAGGAATGTGAAGGAAGCAAGGAGGTATCCACGGGGCACAAAAGCATTCTAGGCAGAGACAACAGCCACCTCCGGAGTGGCGGCGGGGGCGGGGGGGGGGTCCTGGCATGATTCTGGGACGGATTGATCAACAAGTCATTGAAAATGAGGTCACAGAGGTATAGAAGGGCCCAATTATGGATTTTGGCTTTCATTCTGGGGGAAGTAGGGAAACAAGGAATTGTAGGGTTTTAGCAGCAGAGTCACATAATGTAACTTTTCAGAGGTTTACCTCGGCTGCTGTATTGAGAATGGGCTAGAGGGGGTGAGGGTGGAATCAAGGAGACCACTTATGAGGGCACTGCAGAAATGCACGCGAGACACGATGGTGGCCAAGACCAGAGCGGCATCCGTGCAGGTGCAGAGATGTGGTCAGATTCTGCATGCATTTGCTGAGTGAACAGAATTGACTGCAGATGGAGATGGGATACGAGAAGAAGAGTGGCATAGAAGAGGACTCTGAAGTTTTGGACCTGAACACCTGGAAGCATGGGGTTTTCATTACCCAAGAGGGGAAGCATGGGAATGGAGCAGAATGGAGAGAAGATGAGGAGCCCTGTTTGGGGCACGTTCAGTTAGAGATGTCCACTGGACATCCAAGAGGAGATGTCAGGTAGGCAGTCAGATGGTGTTAACACTAACTTTTGGAGGAACCACCCAGGAAGCAGCCATTTCTAAAGGAATGCCTGAATGTTCACAGGCGGCTGCCAGCAGGAGCAGCCTTTCCTAAAGATATGAAGGTAATGATCAAAATAAGATAGCAAGTCTAAGGTCAATCAGTCAATCAGCATGCATATTCTGGCCACCTGCCCTGTGGCAGCACTGTTCCAGGCACAGGAGGGACGGAGCAGGAGACTCAGACATGGATATTTCCTTCAGGGCATCTTTAACCCCTTAGCTGAACTGACACTTGAGTTGCACCCAAATCAACGAATTAATAGATCTCCACAGAGCACAGATTATGTGCTGGGCACTGGAGGAAACACAAAGAAGTAGCAAGACACAGCCAAGACAGTCATCCATAGTTAGAGGGGAAAGACATAAGCCTATGAAAATTTAAGGAGAGATCTAGGAAAAGTCACAAAAAAGTCAATGAACTAATGTAAAATAAAGGTAGAAAATCCCTAGCAAATGACTTCTTATTCTGGGTGCTTATTGGAGTTCTGAGTATAAATTTGGAGGAAGTGGGTACCTGCTTGAATTTCAGGAAGCTCTCTGCCCATGGTCAAGCTGTAGAACACTCCACCTCTGGTTTGCACAAGCCTTCAAAGGTGTGATGCTTCTCTTTGCAGATAACGGAGTTTAGGAACGATTTCATATGTGGACTCCACGTCAATGGTTTTCAAACATCAGTGTCTTGGGAACTTATAAAAATTCAGTCCTGGACCACACCTCCAGGGATTTTGATTCATTAAGTTATCTTTAGTCCGGTAGTCCCAGGCTCTAACAACTCACCACTGCAGCCATAGATGGGAATGAGCAGGAAAGCTACCAGGTCCCCCAGGATTAGACTTGGGGAGGGAGCAGTCAATAGAATCTAAGGGAAAGCCTTTGCTTTGATATTCATCTATGATACTAGTGATTCACTGATTTACTCAGAACTCATGAGTTCTATTCCAACCACATATTGTTATACTTTTCACTCTAATGAAACAGAAAACAACAAATATGGTTTAAATCCATTTTCTGCAAAATGCAATGGAGTATATTCACCCAGCACTGCATCAATAACAAAGGAATAAAAGCAACCACTTTGGTTGGACTTTTCCTACTTTTGATGCATTCGGGTGTTGTAATTTTTAAAATCAGGCTGCTTACACTCAGTAACCCGACAACATCCTACCCCAGCCCAGACTATTTTCATGTATCTCTCCTTGAAAGGTTTTTTTAGTAGTGAGCTCTATTTTTTGACCCCCTAAATATGAACCACACATTGAAATATTTTAACTATGGTCCTTTGAAGGGGTGGGGGGGTGACAAGTTCATGTAAACCTATGTCTCCTGGGCTTACATATTGCACCGAAGCAGAGCCCTGTGGGTTCACTGCTGTAATAACCCTACAGTTTCTAAGATGTCAGAATCAAAGACAAGGTCATGGCAGCCTACTGCTTTCCTTATTTTATGTCTGTTTAAAGAGATCAGTTGACACTGAGTTGTTTAAGGATGAAGATCTGCCCAAGATCACCCACTAAAAAGTGGCACCGCTAAAATTTGAATCCAGGTCTGTACGACTCCAAAATCAATTCCCTTTCCCTTTTTCCCTTGTGGAGGACACACCCAGATCAACCACGTTTGCGACCAGCCTTTTCCCACAATCAGTCAAACTGAGAAGCAGTGACAGTTCTCTCACCTCCTCTGCTTAGGTCAGTCCAGAATCAAATTTGATGGCAAGTTTCTGTGTGCTGAAGAGCTCTTATCTTACACACAGCAAAAATAGTGCAGACGAAATTAAAGGACTCTACCGCATGAGGGGGAGGGAAGGAGTCCCACAGAGCCCCCTCTGGTGAACACTTAATCAGTGGATAGTACGTAAAATGTTTTCAAATACATTCTTGTTCTTCACCCTTTGCAATCATGGTTTCATGCAACCCTCTAAATCACTATCAATAAAATCAGCTGAACAGCATCACTAGTACAATTTTGGAACCTGGCAGGTGGATGGGGGAGGAGGGGAGGAGGGAAGCAGAGACAAATGGATGGAGCAGTCACTGAAGTCAAGAAAACAACAGGCTAAATTGAGTGCTTTCTAATCTAATGTATTTAAGTCAGACTCAATAAAGCTTGGCACTGATCCCTGTTCACTGTGCTACCACGATCTCAGCAGATTCTGATTAGTGTATTGGGCGCTTTCTGAAATCCTCTTTCTCATGGTGGTCCAGACTGAGCTTCATGCAGGTTGTTAATGCTGTTTGCCAATGATTGCTTGTTCTCCCCCCTTTCAGCACATATAGGAAATGCACTTCCTGGTCTCCTGTGGTTGGGTGAGGCCATGAGACCAGTTTGGGCCCATGAATTGTGTTTCTTCCAGGCAGAAACTTTAACTGCAGGTGCAAGAACTTCCCAGGCATTCTTTTCCTCTGGCGTGGCAACTGCCAACTTCCAGATGGTGGCTGCTCTGTCATCCCGGGTTCTTGAATAATCGCTAGGAGCAGAGACCCCTTGGCAACCTGGGTTAGGCATGTAACATTCGAGTATCTTCCTACATGCCCATGACCTATGGCATGTATCATGCATGAAAAATAAACCTTTATTGGATACAAATGAACTTATCTGCAAAACAGAAACAGACTCACAGACTGAGAGAACGAACTTATGGTTACCAGCGGGGAAGGGTTGAGGGGAGGGAGAGTTAGGGAGTTTGGGATTGACGTGCATACACTGCTATATTTAAAGTGGATAACCAACAAGGACCTACTGTATAGCACAGGGAACTTTGCTCAATATTATGTAACAGCCTAAATGGAAAAAGAATTTGAAAAAGAATAGATACGTGTATATGTATAACTGAATCACTTTGCTGTACACCTGAAACTAACACAACATTGTTCATCGACTATACTCCAATATAAAATAAAAAGTTTCAATAAATAAATAAATACGCCTTTATTGTTTTAAGTCACTGAGATTTGGGAGTTTTGTTACTGCAGCATACTCTAGCTTATCTTGATTAATTCAGCAACCAAGCTTTTGAACCAGGAACAAGCAAGGAAACTGGGAGCTTTGAGATTGTAGGAAGGCTTTGCTGGCACCACCTTTGAGGAATTATGTTTCCCTAAAATTTTTGGTGTTCCAAGAAAACCTGTATTTCTGGGGTGCTGCAATATGATGATCTTAAAGCCCTGTTGAAGCCTATTTGAGTTTATAAACCCTCTCATGATTCTAGAGGGTATGACTTTCAATACGTGATATATACCACGACTCCCTGTAGAGATACTCAATAGACATCATACAGACTAAAGCTGGGGCAAAGATGGGTCCAGCCCTTGCATCTGTGCCCCCCACTTTAACACAGTGTCGGGATTGCAAAAATGCACTCAGGCTGAACTGCTTTGAACTGAATAGTTTAAATCCCAACCCCATCATTTACTAGCTGTGGGCAAATTGCTTAATCTCAGTTGTTTTCATCTGCAAAGAGAAAATCATATTACTGTCTACTCATAGCGCTGTTGTAAGGAATTCATGAATCGGTATAAGTTAAGGGCTTGGAAGAATGCCTGGCACACAGTAAGCACTATATATATATATGTGTGTGTGTGTATATATATAATTAATATTATCAATTACAATTGTATATTAATATACAATTAATATTATCAATTTATTGTTAATATTATCATTAGTCCATTTTTTCCACCATCTGTGAATGTTTTTTTTTTTTTTTTCATAATTGAGATTTTATTGGTTGTTTTGAGGATAAGTACACAGACATTTCAATTTGTACACAATTCTCAACATACGTACCAAAAACCTAAAAAATCATGTAGTTGTGATTCTTTTCTGAACAGTTATTCCAGTGACTTTCCAGCTTAAAATTTGGGGGCAAATTTTCCTTCGCAGAATATCAAGTACCAATATCTTCAAATATTGATATGCTGTTACATCGTAAGTCCCACTAATTCACAATTTAATATCATATACACTACATACTCAAATTGTCAATCGTTCACAGCACATTAACAGTTACTAGAAGAACTGGACTACCACGACCAAAGTTGTTACATACAGAGTGCACAAAATTCTGCCCAGGTGAGCCAAGATCAAGGGGTGAGTGGTTTGCTTTAGGAAACAATTCTACCAAAAACAACGTGGGAAGAGAAGTAATTTAAAGTGTTTAAGACATTAAATGCACAACTGACTCCAAACTGCCATTTAGTATGCTTTGTATTATAGGATAGAAAAGCTACCACCCATCTGTGGAATGTTCAGCTGACACCCAAGACAATCAAAGCCTCCCATATTCAATATCCCACTATTTTCTGGTTGTACCAAAAAATAAACAACCAGCAAATGATTTCACCTCTTAAAAAAAAGCATTTACACTTAAAAAATGGGATGAGGTGGGATTCCTTCCTTTTTAAAAATGTTTCTAGAGCTACTAAAAAACTTGCATTTACAAAATAGTTGATAAAAATATTCCTCTGGATTGTACAAGAAGGGAAACAGGGACCACTGATAGGACCAGGTGTGTGATATTAATCAGACTTGGCTTCTTTCTCTCCTGCTTCATCAGAAGCTGGGCTCTCCTCATTTTTAGTTTCTCCATTTTCTGCAGGTAAGTCTTCTTTAGTCTCTTGGTTAGCCACTTCAGCCTGTTTTCCCTTTGCTCCCCTTTTCCCTTTTGTTTGCACTTTTTTGTCGGAAGATTTATCCTTTCCTGCCGCCTTTTTTGGCTTCGTTTCCACTTTTGCAGGAGCTGGTTTAGCTGACAACCTCGCCGATCTCCTCTTGGGCTCCTCCTTCGCCGCCCCCTCGCCGGAGCTGACCTTCCTCTTGGGCATCGTGGCGGCGGGGCGGGCGCGTGCCGGGTGCCTGCGGGCCGCGGCGCGCCGAGAGCCTTCGCGAAGCTGGGCTGCCTGGCCGCTGCCGCTCCTCCCGCCGCCCGACTGTTTTTTTATTAGACAGGTAAATCTGAGGAAGCATATAAAACTTTTTCCTGGCTGTAAAAAGTATTTTTTAAGTGAAAATACAGATTTTAAGCATATTTTTTTCAGTCCCTAAGAATTTGCTAGCCATTCTGCTGCAATCATTCAGATGGCAATGCCTTGGCAGGCATCACTGTAAACACCGTGCAGCCATCAACAGTACACATGCATCGGCCCGGGGGTTTCTATGATTCACAAGGCCAATGTTCGTTATTGGGCTATTGGCCATAAGTGGCTATTATTTTTGGCTCCAGACACCATCATTTTAAGAGTTCTCCTTGCTGCATAGTATTCACAGGTCCCCGTGAATATTGGGACATATTGAAACGTTCAGACCTTTTGAGACGGAGGCTTAATTTTTAACTTCTGATTGAACTCAGTGTTCCATTTTGTTGAATGATCATGGGCTTAAGAGTTGTAGAGAAGGAAGCTCAAGGGACAACCAAATGGTGCATCGACATTTTTCAGGGAATGTTCGGTCCCACTTGACTTTCTGAGTAGCTATCGCCAAAGCACCTAATACACTTGGAGGAACTCCCAGAGCTCAGCGTGCTCACAAACACATGCGCTTACAGAACATCAAGCTTCCCTTGCTGGCCCTCCAGGTGCTCTCCGAGGTGCTAGGGACCCATCGCACGGCACTCAGAATGTGAAGCCCCTGGCAGCCCGATCCGTGCAAGGAAGTTTTGGCAGATAATCATGCCTGAGCCCTCAGTCCCACTCAACTCCTCCAGTTTTGGTCTCTTGCCCAAATGTGAGTCTGTTCTATGGGTTACACTGAAAAAGGAAGAAAATAAATTAACCCTTATTTTGTCCCTGGAAAGTTTGGAGAGCTCTGCTTACTTATTTTTTTTTTAAGTCAGATGGATTGAGGTAAAATGTATATCCAATAACATTTACCCTTTTTAGGGGTACACAGCTCTGTTGCTTTTAATCCAAAGATCCACAAACTTCTTCTCTAGGGTCCTCCTGGGGATGCCAGGGAATCCACTTCAGTAGCTCAGATGCACAAATACAGCTCTGGTCTCTCACTTCTGGTCTTGCATTCTCACCCTTCAATCCCCCAGACAAGGATAAAAACCACTTCTGAAAACTTACAAGTAAAGGGCATATAAGCTCTAGTTTTCTATTAGGCCCCAAGAGACTGAAATGGCACCTTCCAGCTCAGCAGAGTCATTTATATATGTGTTAATCATGCCTTTTTGTTTTCTGTATTTCTGATGCTTTGACATCTGGGGTCTTGCTGACCCTAGAAGGACTGCCCCTCCCAGGGCTAGCCAGTTCCTAGAGATAGTAAAACACTTGCCTGCAAGTGTGCCTTTTATATGCAAACTAACCAATCCAGAGCCCACAGCCCACACCCCCATCATCTCCTCTATTGGGCTGTCACACACTGAGCCTAACCCCCCAGGACCAGGTACCAGACAAATAAAGACAGCACTTGCACCCCGGAACCCTAGTCAATCTTAACCTGCTTAACCTGCCTTGCATTTCCTGTGAAAACCCAAGTAAAGGCTCTTGCCCACATTTTCCCCTCACTCCCTCTGCTGCTGACCTACCCTGGTGCTTTCCCATGTGGCCCTGAATGGCATGCCCCCCTCCTCCTGGGAACTGTGAGTAAAAAGCTATCTTTTCCATTGTAACTGTCCCCGAGCTTCTGGCCTCACCATACCTCAACAGTAATAAAATCTACATTTAAAACAATATACATCTGCATATTATAGACATTTCACAAAGTACATGTCCAACTGACTGTGTGAAAGGCTCTCACTGAGAGGCATGCCAATGAGTACCTGGATGACCTTCAACACCACCTGCACAGCTGACACATGGGCCAATTCTGACTCCCAGTCACGGTGCCATTAAAAATATAAACAGCTCAGGAAATGGTGTGGTAAAAGTTAACATAAAATTCATTCATTCAAATATGTATTGAGCATCTACAATGTATCAGGTAGTACTAGAGATTCAATAATAAGTTGTGGTCCAGACCTCCAAGAGCTTCTAATATAAAAAAATGGTACCCATACATCACCTCATATTCTACAGAATATAGCAGATAGTCAACGTGCTCCTGGCCTCCTAGTTGTGGTGTCATGAGTGGTAGGGGAGGGAAGCTCGGGGGCACCAGCAACAACGCTGCCAGAAAGGGAGCTAAAGTATTGGCAGATGTAAAAGATGAATAAGACCCTCCTGCTCCATGAATACCTTCCCTTGCTTCCTGAAACTCTGGCCTTTGGCCTGCCCAGTTACCTCAGTTTTTAGTATTTACCTCAAACTTCCAGGAATTTCTTATTCCAAAAAAAAAAAAAAGTGTGACCCTAGTGATGTCTTCTGGGTCATAGCCTGCAAGATTTGGCATATCTGCCTTCCATTCTTTGGCCAAGAAATGAAGTCAAGCCAAAACAGACTGCTGGCCCAGAAGACATTCATACCAGAGCAGGCACCACCCAGTGGGATGTCCTAGCGAAGGGCAGTGGTGGCAGAGGAGGGCTTGCTGGTCATAACTGCTGTATATCAAATATTCCCAGTTCTCTGTGTTAAGGCGTAGGGAAGGCTTGTCCTTGCTGGCTCCCTGTGGCCGGATGGAGCCATGTGACAAGTTTTACCCAATGAATGGTAAGCAGAAGAATGTGTGTTAGTCACTTCTAGACCAAGCGTGTAATTGTTGAAGAAAAACCCTGGAGCTGCACTGCCCACTATGGTAGCCACCAGCCACGTGTGGTTACTGAGCACTTGAAATGTGGCTGGTCCAAACAGAGATGTGCTACAAGCATAAAATACTCTTGTGGAAATTATAACACTGGGCTAGATAAAATACATTATCAAAATTAATTTCACCTTAATCACCTTCATTTTGCCTTCTTAATGTGGCTACTAGAAAATTTGAACTTATATATGCAGCTCGTGTTATATTCCTATTGGACAGCGCTGCCCTAGAGCTTTTCTCTCCTCTTCTGCATGACTGGGAATGTGCCAGATAAGATTACTCCTGATGACCAGGGTCCTGAGGTGGGAATGACAATGATGTGGAGAGAGCCCTCCAGCTACCCTCAAAGGACATACAGCATAAGCAAGAAATACACCTTTTATTAATCTAAGCAACTAAGATTGGGTTGGTTCATTACCACAGCAGTCTATTCTAACTGATACAAGAAGGATGAAGACACTTGGAGCCAGTCTGGGTAGAGGTGGGGTAAGACATACAGTAAGAAAGGGACACAGAGGAGATGTTTCTCATGTCGTGTCTTGCCTACAATCATCCCTGCACGTGTGCAAACACACACACACACACACACACCTGTTTATGTCCTATGGAAGAGGAGCCAGGACATGAAACACTCTTTTTGTCCAGTGACATTTCAAATCCACCAGTAGCAGACAAGGCTGCATGGGTCTTATAAAAAACTTGTCTTGTAAGAATGGTTGACGCTGGGGTTTTGGGCTTGGCTGTGTAGCACCCGCCTGTTTTTACCTCATTCCTATCCATGGAACCACCTCTGATATTTTACTTCTAGGGCTGACAATCATCATAATGCCTCATTCAACCTGCATCCTTGATTCAGTCGGGACCCATGGTGATAGTGTAGGGAAGAATAATCCTGGGATGAACAACTGAAGGGAATTCTGAAAAGGGTGTTATACCAAAGGTGGACTTAGACATTTGGTCTTCAATGAACACTCAGGAAGGGGGATCATAAAGTCCTGTCGTAAAGGAGGTGTGAGTGGTGTTTCCAAAAATGGGCTTGCCAAGAATCAGAAATCTAGATTCCCCTACCATTCACCTATCTGCTACCGCCCTCATTCCCTGCTTCCATTACAGGTGTTTACGGCTGTAACGGAATATTTAATTAACAGTGGTTCAAAAGAGGAAATTTCTTTTTCACATAACAAGAAGTTCAGGGATAGTCAGTCCAGGGCAAGTGTAGCAATTCAACAATGGCATTAAGGACCCAGACTCCACCCATCTTTCCTTTCACCTTCCTAAGCAGGTTGCTACATTGCCTCATGGTTGTAAGATGGCTGCTTTAGCTCCAGCATCATGTCTACCTTCATGATGGGAAGAAGAAAAGGGGAGGAATTAGCTTCAGTGCCAACCCTGTGGTACAAAAGGTAGGGCAGATGCGCAGGCCTCACACTTGGGGAAGAATGGGCATACTTTAGAGAGGTGGGTATGGGGGAGATGCACCTTTTTCTCCTAAATCCACAGGGCTTGACTCAGGGTTTCATCAGCTGGTCACCGTTTTGAATTTTTTTTGCTCAGAGGGATCTCCTTTTTGTAATATGCACAAAGCACTATTTATGCTGGTAGACTTGGACCTAGTACCCTCAGTTGAAGGGCCTCTGCTTCTCACCCTCCAAGGATGCCCCTAGCTGGCTTTAATGCTCACTTTTCCTATAAAAGTGACCAACAGTTTGGAAAACAGTGCCTTGGGGTTAGAGTGTGTAGCCCACGATGGGTCATCCCTGCAATATCTCCAGCCCCATGTTAATCTTAATCCCCACCTCTTTCCCACACCATCACCACCACCACCAGCAACATCCAGAAACACAACAGGTTCTTACCTCTCCTTATGGCAGCTGATTGGCAATTCATTCCCACCAAAATCTTAGCAGATAATGACCAAGCATTATGCCCCTGGGAGCCCCTGATACTAAGAGGCTACCATGGAAGTAGCAAAGCTTTTCCTAGAGCTCGAGGGCCTAGGGTAGTTACGGGGCTGAGAGAAGAGGGCAGCTCTCTGGAGGCAGGCTGTCTGACTCCTGCAATCCCACTTCCGGTTCCGGTTCCGGTTCCGGTTCCAGAGGCCAGATGGGATTTGCTGCCACCCCCCACTCGGATAGAGAAGCTGCGCCCATTCTGTAAAGACAACTCTCACAAATGGCATTTCTGGCTGGGAAAATTGCCCTGCAGTAAAAAGAGCTGGGGCTAATTTAGCGTTCGCGTCTCATCAGCTGAAATGTTTTTATTTTTGGAGAGAATTGGCGGGCCATAATTATTATTGATCTCTGTGACAGCAATCAGAGAAAGCTTTCGTGTACCCTCAAAAGAGCAGGACCAGAAATAGATGCCAACCTCTCAGCCAATCAGAGCTTCTTCTTGCTCTAAATTGATCTTAGAGATGACTTGCCATTTAAAGAAAAATAATAATAATAAAGTTCTACATAGTGAATCTGGATGTGGCAATCATTCCCTTGTCAGTATTTATGGAGCATTCACTGAGGTCCTAGCCATATAGTCTTAGAGAATGTCTTACCTGACTTTCAACAGATGGATATTAATGGGATATTTATTTACAGAGTAAAATTAAATTGGAGCTGCATCTTAATGTGCAATTTACATAATCAGCTTTGTTCTGAACTGACGAGTTGTTTTCAATAGCTCTTGGGAGCCTTCAGTCACAGCTGCCTCAAAGCCACAGCCACTGAGAATGGAGATTAAACAGTTTCCTAAAGCCAGAAGTCTTGATGAGGATCTATTATCCCATCCTGGAGACCTCGTAATTTCTCTAGACACTGGCAAAGGATCAAAGATCCATGTTCGCTTCTTGCCATCATTCGGGATCAAAAGAAAGACGTTGAATTTGCATTTGGAAACCATTACAGTCATGGATAATCTCACCCTCACTTCTATAAAGTTTATGGCATTTCAATTTTTTAATGCCTCACATTCCAAACAACACACATAATTAGCAACGTACCACACCATGTGCTTGGGGAGCCTGGAGGAAATCTTTCTAATGATGAATTTCATTGTAATACTTGTGCACATAAAGCTGGTTTCCAGGGAGAGCTGATCACAGGCAAGGCACGTTCAGAGCCTGGAGGGGTACAGGGAGCAAATGCTCAAGGGGGGGAGCCGGGTTGGCAGAACTGGACCCTCAATAAGGAACTGTTATCTCCTTATCCCAACCCCCACGCAGAGGGCAGTGCATTGACCAAATACTTCCTGTCCTTCCAACGCATCTGATCCTAACCAGCTCCCTGGTGAACAGCATTGTTCCTGCAAGAAGTCACAGCAAATGAACACTTCCTGAAAACTCAAGCTCTTTAAGTTTGCTTTGTTCATTCCTTCAGACAGCCTTAAGAGACAGCAATTATTACTGGCCCACCACCCTTTACAGATGAGAAAACTGAGATCTAGAGAAGTTAAGTAATTAGCCCTCAACCCCCTAGTGCATTAAATCGAGTAACCAGAATTTGAACCCAGTCTGTCTGGCTCCAGAATACAAAGTGCTTATCCACCCTGCTCTACACAGTCTCCTGGAGCAAACAACACGGAGAGTTCTACTAGTAGACCTGAGGTTCCCAAATATTAATAGAAATAAGAAGAGGCTTAAAATGAGACTTCCATAACCCAGGGCTGTATTTGCTAACCTTGATTCTTACATTGGGCAAACAAAAAAATCCTTAAAGGAAAGGTTGATGTAAATTATTTATTCATCCATTCACTCATTTATTCATTACAATAGGGCTTGTAAGCTATAGTTAAGATATAACAGAGAGGTCAAAATCATACCCCATGGGGAGCAAGCAACGTACACCACTAGAATCTCTACAAATTTGGGGTTTTGTGATGTCAACTGGTTATCTAAATAAACTTCAATTCTAACAGAAAGGTTCGTATATGCGAAACATATTCCTAAAATTCACTGAGCTCATTAGAGGCAACAAATGCGGTAGGAGAAACATACACCTGGAGGAGGGTCTATTGATTCCTCCACCTGCTAAGCACGCAACCCTCAGCTCGTGGACCTATGTTCCATGATGGGATAAATGGCTACTGACATCCGGTTCACTCCTAAAACCCTAACTCAGGGGACTTCCCTGGTGGCACAGTGGTTGGGAATCCGCCTGCCAATGCAGGGGACACAGGTTCAAGCCCCGGTCTGGGAAGATCGTACATGCCGCAGAGCAACTAAGCCCATGTGCCACAACTACTGAAGCCCATGCGCCTAGAGCCCGTGCTCCACAACAAGGGAAGCCACCGCAATGAGAAGCCCGTGCACCACAACGAAGAGTAGCCCCTGCTCACTGCAACTTAGAGAAAACCAGTGTGCAGCAACGGAGACCCAACGCAGCCAAAAATAAATTAAATAAATAAATTAAAATTAAAATTAAAAAAAGCCTAACTCAGTTCCACTGCAGACTCCACGCTTGCTCTGTAATGATCCAGGAACAAACAGATGAGAGCAAGAGAGTGGTCTATTTCCCCATGGCGTCCAGGAAGGTGAGCCCCACATATATAAGATGCAAAATTAGGAAAGGTCAAACTCTGACTTCTCACTCGGGGTGCCCTTTCATGGTTTCAGTCTGCGGGGGACCTAAGGTCTTCAGCTAAACATAATCCAGTCCTTTACCCTGTAATGCTCCATGTACCAGACCATTCTTGCCTCTTATTGCTTTACTAAAATTGGCCTCATCTGTCCCCTTCCCCTAGGATCCTGCTCTCTATCCTCTGCTAATGGGCACTAAAAAGTTCAGGTGACCTTTTGCAGAGATATTTTACTTTTAAATAGGAGCTCTCTAGAGGTACAGCGCTTAAATTTCAGTTGTGTTTCTAAACGGTGGCAATTTCAGGCCAAGGCAACAAGTTGAGAGAGAAAGGGGTGGGGGGAGAGATGACCACTCTAGTGGGTTGGATGGTGGCCCCCCAAAATATATGTCCATATTCTAACCCCCGGAAATTGTGAAGGTGACCTTATTTGGAAAAGGAGTCTTTATACATATAATTAAGTTAGGATCTCAGGATGAAATCATCCTGGATTACCCAGATGGGCCCTACATCCAATAACATGTCCTTATAAGAAACAGAAGAGGAGACATAGACACAGAGGAGAGCACCATGTAAAGATGGAGGCAGAGATTGGAGTGATGCAGCCACAAGCCAAGAAGCACCTGGAGCTACCAGAAGCTGGAAAAGGCAAGGAAGGATTCTCCCCCTTGAGCTTTCAGACTTCAGACACGCTCTTGGAGAGCTGTCTCCCAGGTTGCAGCCCAGTATTATTCATGGCATTCTTCCCTACCAACCCACGTGCTTACACTGGGAAGAAGGTGGGGAGCAAATGCCAACATTCTTGAGACCCCAGATCGGGAGGGTGGATCATGAGGAATAAAATCTATACCATCAGGACATGCTTAAGAGAGAAAGTCACAATTTCCTAAGATATTGAAGAAAGGTTTAATATGACAAAGGGAACTGATGGGATAAAGAAATAATGGAATTAAAATGAGAAAAGAAATACTTGGACAAGTTCACAAGTTCACTTCCCTGGTGGCGCAGTGGTTAAGAATCCGCCTGCCAATGCAGGGGACACAGGTTCGAGCCCTGGTCTGGGAAGACCCCACATGCCATGGAGCAACTAAGCCCGTGCACCACAACTACTGACCCTGCGCTCTAGAGCCTGCGAGCCACAACTACTGAGCCTGCGTGCCACAACTACTGAAGCCGTCACTCCTAGAGCCCGTGCTCCACAACAAGAGAAGCCACCGCAATGAGAAGCCTGTGCACCGCAACAAAGAGTAGGCCCTGCTCGCCGGAACTAGAGAAAGCCCGCGCGCAGCAACAAAGACCCAACGCAGCCAAAAATAAGGGAGGGAGGGAGGGAGGGAGGGAGGGAGGGAGGGAGGGAGGGAGGGAGGGAGTGAGAGAGAGAGAGAGAAAGAGAGAGAAAGAAAGAAAGAAAAGAAAGAAAACAGGAGGAAAACCAGGTTAGAGCAAGGACTACTGTTCTTCTCTATTAAAAAAAAAAAAAGAACTAAAATTAGAGTGCAAAATGATTTCTATAGGTAGATGATGGAAGACTTGTCACTCAGAACATTTAAAGCTAAATCAGTCTGCAGGATACACATAGGAGAAGCGAGATGCATCACCCAGGCCATTATTCAAATGATTCAGGAAGAAAAAGAAAAACGCTCTTTGGGATTAAAAGAGTTCTCTTGTCTGAAAAATCTGCATTTGATCTTCATGGGGATTGAATTTACCTGGCAATTGCTTGTCTACTTCTCTGTATACACCCAGATTTTTAAATGCATTTAACTTTCTTAGGAGTACCTAGTTGAGGTTAGGAAAACATCCTGTGCCAGCAAGACAATCAAATTACCGTAAAGACAATTTCAACAGATTCCAAGAGTTCTGGAAACCAAAGGTCTCCACCTAGGTGCTCTGAGAGGTGAAATGCAGGGGGAGTTTGTGAACAGGGCCTGTGGCTCCTGCAGCCCCACCATCTTTCTCCATCCCCCTCATCCACACACAGGGCAGATTATTCTGAGGGCCATGATGTCATTGCTTGAAGGACCCCCTCCCTGTGGGGTCACCTAACCAATGTCGTCTGTAGAAGAAGGAGGCAGGAGAGGGCGCTCTCCGTCCTCCCAGAACTCAGTCCCAGTCACCCTCCCCCATGAGGCTCAGCCAGGAATGTACTCTGCCTTCCTCGAAAATCAGATTTGACCCACGCTTTGCACAAGCTCCTTTACTGCAATGAGCGATTCCCATCAGCACTGTGTCCTCTTCCATTCTTCTTGTTTGGGTCACGTGTTAGTGTTCCAAGAGATGCATGCAAAAAGGAAGTGAGGTGGGCAATACCTACTGTAAATTTTCTATCTCTATAGTATGTGTAGAAGTAATCAGGAGCGTGCCATTTAATCCTTTTTACTTATATCGCCAAGATAAATGTTTCCATTTAAAAGGTAAAACCTGGAACTTCCCTGGTGGTCCAGGGCTAAGGCTCCACGCTCCCAGCGCAGGGGGCCCGGGTTCCATCCCTGGTCAGGGAACTAGATCCCGCGTGCTGCAACTAAAGTTCCCACACGCCACAAGGAACCTCCCACGTGCCACAACTAAGACCCGGCACAGCCAATTAAATAAATAAATATTTTTTAAAAAATAAAAATAAAAATAAAATGCAAGACCTTCCAGTCTTCCCACGTGGCCCCGCAGATGCCCCGTGATCCAGCCCTTGCCTCCATCCTGAACCTGCCTCCTCTCACCTTCTGCCTTTTTTTTTAAACAAGTGAACAGTTTATTAAGAATTAAATGAGGGTATGGAATGTGATACAGACACTCAAGATGGATATAATATTACTACTCACACAAAAAGTTAAATCTCTTTTTTAAAAAAAAATCACAAGACAAAAGAAAAAGCAATTCCATCATCATAAAGTATTTCATGCAAAAACTTCAAAGAAATCCCCAGTCCCCCCCAAACCCCCCCAAGCTCCTAACAAAAAGCTATCTGAAATATTGCCATGCTAACATATTAACCACAATATAATCATTCATAGAAAAGCAACACACTAATGAAGCAATGGATTAGATGAAACAACACAGGCTGCAATATCGTAAACTCATAGACCACGATGATTTTACATGATAAGCAATTCCAGAGTCACTCATAGTCACCTTCTGCTTTGATGCTCATTCAGCCACACTGGCCTCCACACCAGGCTGCTGCTGCCTCAGGGCCTTTGAACATGCCACTCACCTGCCTGGAAAAGTGCCCCCACCCATTCCTCCCTCCGCAGCTCCTCCTCTTCATTCCAATCTCAGCTCAAGACATCTCAAAGGGGCCTTTCACTCTGGTTTCCAGTCAGCATGCGAGGATCCTGGAAGTTGTCATTCCCATCCATCCTCACAACTTTTTACAACCTGAAAATCAACACCTCTTCTTAGACCTGTCAGAGAATTGAGGTTGCAGGGAAAATCACTGCCCCCAAAATTGGAGAGACAGGAAGAGTGTAACAGAATCACAAATTACTGGAACAGAAACTTGCGTGAGAACGAGTGCTGAGGTAAGAAACTCTGAACTGTAACTGATGAATCGCTGGAGGCTCCGAGTGGACAACTCTGAAAGGGACCCAGCCATTGGGGAACCATCACACTTTTGAGAGTTTTAGGAGCTCCATCAGATTCTCATGGTGGAGATCAGAGAAAAATCCCCTCGCACTTTCGGCAGGGGGAGGAGAAAGGTAGCCATTTTGAAATACACCAGAATGCTCTGTTCTTCTTAACGAGGCCTGCCCTGAGGAGACACTGTTTCACCAGCACCTAACCTGCTGGGGTTTTATCAGAGCCCGGCCTACCTTGGGGAAGGGAAATACCCAACTCCAGCCCCCTCTAGCCATCCTGTCCCACCTAAAGAGGGGGAAAACTGAGAAGCACTTGTGAAGGTCACAGCCCAGAATCACCAAAAGGCTGACACCATAGGACAACAGACCACTTCCCCTCCCCCACACCTTTGCAACACATCAGTATACATGACATCACATCACGTCTTCCCACATCACATCATATCATGTATCACATCACATATGACATCACACATCACATCATGTATCACATCACATATGACATCACATCACGTCTTCCCACATCACATCATATCACATATCACATCACACATCACATCATGTATCACATCACATATGACATCACATCACATCTTCCCACATCACATCATATCACATATCACATCACACATCACATCACATATCACATCACATATGACATCACATCACATCTTCCCACATCACATCATATCACATATCATATCACATCACATCATGTATCACATCACATCTGACATCATATCACATCACATCACACCTTCCCAACACATCAGTACACATCCTGTATAAAAACAGGGGAATGCAGTAAAGAACTTCACATCTCACACCTTATTTAAGCAGTCTCAAAGAGGCCTTTCCTGACAACGCTGTCTCAAACTGTACACACCTTCCAGTCCAGCAGCCCATTTCCTATGTCTTTCTTCATAGCATTTAGCATTACCTAAGATCATCTTGCTTACATGATTACTTGTTTATTGTTTGTTTCTCCTACTGGAATATAAACTCCATGTTTGCCCTGCTCCTCAGTGAAACTCCAGTACCTGTAACAAAGCTGGAACAGAGTGAGGTGTTTAGAAAATATTTGGTAAATTACTGAATAACTGAATAAACACAAGCCCGTTGGTCTATGCATCAGTAGCATGACTTTCACACTCAGAACATATATTTTGATCAGTTCCTCTTCTTTGTCTTGGATATTCTTAAGATGCTTTACATTTTTCTTGAAAAAAAAATATATACACATATATAAAATGTGTGTATATATGCATATATTTTATGTGTACACTCTACTCCAGCTCTTTATGATGAATGATAACTTAATATAGCTATGCATACACATATCATCAAAAGTGTTTCCATATTGAAAGATGTCAGCCACAGCCATTGGGCAGTCGCTATCTGTTTCACAGACATGGAGAAAGCGGAATGTTAGTAGCTGGGAGTAAGACTTAGGGTTAGAATAAGACTTCAGTTCATTTCCCCCCTCATATCCATAATAATATTTTTTTGTCATAGTGCCACTTGCTCTATTTCAGACAGATTATTTTTTCACTACATTGTAGTATATCAGTTCTTGGATATTAAAATTTGTTAATGTTGGAGAATGCCTAGCTCTTTTGAACATTAGTAAACCCCTGGAGCCCACAAGATCAGGAAGATGAGTTAGGCTTTGATGATCAAACATTCCCTTGCTGACACTGTTAAGAATCTGCTGAAACTAGCAGATGGTGTACAGACATGCTTTCTGATTATACCTTCCCACGGTTTGTAACACTCTTCCAGGGAAAGCTAACTCCTCCCTACCAAGAGGGCCCCTTTATCAAAAATCACTGCTGTACTCTGTCCTCTTTCTTACTCAAATATCCAGACGCATCACTGCCTTCCTCCCTGACCTTTGCTCCACTAAGAAAGATCAGGAAAGAAAAGAGGCCATTGTAACTTAACCATGGTGTCCTATTAAGGACACCAATGGAGAACATCTCCATCTTGAAGACCTCGGGACACAGAGCCCTAGGTGAACACTTCTGTAGCTGTTGGGCTCCGCAAATCATATTTCTACAGAGAGCACGTCCTCCGAACTCAAGTGTGTGTGTGTGTGTGTGTGTGTGTGTTTGTGTGTGTGTGTGTATTTTCAAGATCAAGATGTGAGATTTCTACAAACTTTTGGTCTCTCTAACTGGCAGCATCATTCTCTAGTTCTGACCCTGTACCGGTCTCTTTACACATATCTAATTTAGGAAGTGGTTATTTTCTACCAACCCTAACAACTAAAATAACACTAAACTCTCAGGGCTGCAGAAATGGCGACATAAGACCACAGTGCGCCTCAGCATCCAGAGGTTTCCTTTCTAATGTAACAATTCTCACTTCTCTGTCCGTCCCCACCCACCCCACCCACCCCACCCACCCCCGGCTTGCATGACTGAGATTAGAGAAGAGTGTTCAACTGTATCTGTTTTTGATGACATTGACTTCGGCATTCTGATATTTTGGACTTAACACCTCATAATCCAGTGCTGGTGGAGAATTTCGATCAAACCCCATTAGCAAAGGGCAGGAAAGCATTGGGTTTTTAGCTAAACTGTGAGCAGATGAATGAGCATTGTAGCTCTCCTCCACATTCTCTCTTGAGTTTCTTATTTACTGAGCACCTACTGTGTGCCAGGCACTGCACCAGGCAGTAGGAATTCCTAGATGATTAATGTTGTCTTGAAGGAACTCGCAGGCTGGGAGAGGGGACACATACAAAACCAAACTACTTCTTGGTAGTATGGTGAGTGATCTGGTAAAAGAATACTCATGGCCAGAGGTTTGGGGGGGTGACACAAAAGATGGCCCATTGGCCTAAACTTGAATTTCCAAGAAGGCTTCCTAAAACAGATGATTCTTGAATGGAGTCTTGGAGGATAAATAAGAATTGCAAGATACAGAAGTGTTCAAAGAATGTTTCAGATAGAGAACTGTGTGGGCAAAGAATGATACCAAGAGGGCTGAAGACAAGAGCTTGGATTTTATTCCGTAAGCCTTTGTGCATCGTGGTACACATGGTAAATGACACCTGTGTGGAATATGGAGGTAGATAAACGAGGCTGCTCACAACCGGGACACTCCTGGAGCCAAAGGGATCAGTATTTCCATACACACGTAATCCAACCCAGCATACTGGTGGGGAAGGCCCACTGAAAGAAATAAGGATCCATTGAAAGCTCTGAAGGAGGGTTATTACACAGTCAGAATTGTAGTTCAAATGGCTCACGCTGGCTGCAGTGCAGAAATTGGATTTACTTAGGATTTGACCACAACAGATTAGGCAAAGGCTGATGAGGATGGGAGCTGGGTCAGTGGTCATATGGATAAAGAGAAAGGGACAAGTTCAAGAAACATTAAGGAAGAAAAATTGGCCTAATTTGGTGATTTACTACATGGAGGAAACACGGGAGAAAACATGGTCTAGAGCAGCTTTCTGGTTTCTAGCCTGGATATTGAATGAATGTGTAAATACATAAATCTACTTTGTCCAAAAGATTAAGATCTTTCCCCGTTAACCACATCACACATAGAGAACTAGAGGGCCTGCTTGCTTGTTTTTTAAGACTTCCTATTTCTGACAAGCAAAGAAAATACTGAGGGCTTTTGGCATCCTCTCTTCCTTCCCCAAGTCCTATCTGACTACCAGAGCCAATACCCTTAAAGAAGGTAGGACGAATTGAGAGAGTAGCACTGACATATATACACTACCATGTGTAAAATAGATAGCTAGTGGGAAGCTGCTGTATAGCACAGGGAGCTCAGCTCGGTGCTTTGTGACCACCTAGAGGGGTGGGATAGGGAGGGTGGGAGGGAGACGCAAGAGGGAGGGGATATGGGGATATATGTATACGTACAGCTGATTCACTTTGCTGTACAGCAGAAACTAACACACCATTGTAAAGCAATTATACTCCAATAAAAAAATAATAATTAAAAAAAAAAGAAATTTGGTTTCCTGTGTGACAGCCTGATATTAAACTCTCTTTAGCTTGGGGACAGCTCGCCATCTGTCACCGTCTTTGCTTCCATTCTTCCCAAGACTTCAGGTCTCAAGATAATGGTGTGGGTCTGAAATCTTTCAGATGACCTTGAGATTAATAAAGTTAGTCACTTAGGCATTATTGATTCATGTCATAGCTCTCGAGAGCACATTTCTGAATAGTTCTAAATCAGGGTGTCTTTAAACACACCAAACGGCATCATCAACGTTTCCTGGAAGATGCAGAAAAAAGTTCAGAAAACCACACTGGTACATGTACCCTGGGTCCATTAGGCCTTTTTCATGTCCCTGGCAGGCTGGACCTCAAATAACACTAGCCAATTCTGGATGCTCCAAGAACTGCACAAGATTCTCCTCCTATAAAACAAACTTACGTTTCTTACATAACAACAAATGCAGTGTGTGGATCTTGTTTGGATCAGACAATGGGAGAAATTTTATTATGGACTGGGTATTAGATGATATTCAGGAATTATGGTTAATTTGGATAGGTGTGATTATAATATGGTAATTATATTTCAAATGTCTATCACTGATACATCCTGAAACATTTATGTGACATCTAGGATTTGCATTAAAAAACTCTACCCAAAAAAGAAAAAAGAAAAAGAAGAAAGTTGGGGAGTAAATGAAGACAGACCCACTGATCTACAGAAGATGCATAATGGAGGTATGGGGAATTATTATGTTTTCTCTCTACCTATGTGTATGCGAGAAAATTTCCACTTTTGTTCTGCTTCTACTTCAGGCATTGATCACCTATTAGATTTCTCAGCATCATGCTTATGTCAACTTGTATTTGTTTTAGCAGTGAAGTGGGGTTGTGTAAAACGCAGATTCTTTTCCAAAGCATTAACCTTGTTGCCATAATATAATAATCATAGATACCATTTAGTGTTTATTACATTCCAGATACTGAGCTAATCATTTTGTATACACTAATTTATTCAATCCTCACAATAAATCTGTGTTTAAGAGCATAAAGAGGAGGGACTTCCCTGGTGGTCCAGCGGTAAAGAATCTGCCTTCCAATGCAGGGGACGTGGGTTCGATCCCTGGTCGGGGAACTAAGATCCCACATGCCACAGGGCAACTAAGCCTGTGCGCCACAACTACAGAGCCCACGTGCCCTAGAGCCTGCACGCCACAACTAGAGAGAGAAAACCCGCACGCCACAACTAGAGAGATGCCCGCGAGCTGCAAAGAAGAGCCCATGCGCCGCAACGAAGACCCGACGCAGACAAATAAATAAATACTTTAAAAAAAAAAGAAAACAGCGTAAAGAGGAGCTCAGGTGCTGACTTTAGATAGCTCTTCCAGGACCACAAAAAAATTTTTCTAAACAAACTAAAAAATCCTCAAGAGTCTTTGAGGTAGTTTTCTATGAATTGCTCTAATTTCTATCTATATTTTTAAAGATACACACAAAAAAATATTATGATAATAATGCGTAAAACATATTGAGTGCTTACAATGTACTAGTCTCTGTTCTTTTTTTTAATGTATCTATAATTTTTATTTTTTTAATATTTATTTATTTATTTTTGGCTGCACCTGGTCTTCGTTACGGCATGCGGACTCCCAGTTGCAGCACGCATGTGGGATCTAGTTCCCCAACCAGGGACTGAACCCAGACCTCCTGCATTGGGAGCACGGAGTCTTACCCATTGGACCACCAGGGAATTCCCTACTAGCCTCTGTTCTAATAAGCACTTTGTATGTACTATCTCGCCTGATTCGCACAACCACCTATAACGTAGTATAGTGGATGAAGTGCACTGGGAGCTCCAACCAAATGCTTCCCTGCATCCATGTCTGTCACAGCTCTTGCCATCAAGAGGTGGAATGCATTTCCCATCCCTTGAATCTGGGCTGAACTTGTGACTTGCTTTTGCCTATAGAAAGTGGTCAGTAGAAATAAGGATGGGCCAGTTCCAAGCCTAGACTTCAAGAGGTCTTGCACATTGCTGCTTTCTCTCTCTTGGGCCTCTGCTGTGAGACCATGCTTTAGGTAACTTGCTGGAGGATGAGAGACCACACGCAGGAGAACGAAACGGCCGTAACGGACAGTCAGACAATCACCGGAAGCAGAGCCACCTAGCAACCTGCCAGCCAAGCGCAGGGGCACGAGTGGGCCCAGTTGCAACCAGAACTGCCCAGCTGAAGCCAGCCTAACTAAATAAGTGGTTCAGCAGCCACGAAGTTTTGGAATGGGTTTATGATGCATCAAGAGTTAACTGATATAGCAGGTGTCACTGTCTTCTCTAGAAGAAGAAACCATGACACAGAATAGTTAAGAGGCTTGCCCAAAGTCACACAGTAAGTGGGGTAGCTGAGACAGACACCCAGAAGTCTGACTCTGAAGTCCATGCTGCTGGTGCACGGCTGTTCGGAGTAAGGACAAAGGAGCAAGGTGAGAGGTTATTAGGCTTTGACACCCAATGGCCCAATCATGGCCAGGAAAGATTCATTACGACCACCTGACAACAGAGGTGTCTCCATCCTTCCTCACTACCCTGAGTACATCTTCCCTAGAGCTCTGCCTGCCCTTCCCAGAAGGAATCTCTCGTCTCTGGATGTAACCTCCAAGAGACGAGGTGGACATCTGATGAAATGATGTTGAATTCTGAAGGAGCCCACTGGGGACCCTGAGAAGCACTGACGTGTTAAATGAATTCAGTATATTCAGAAGACTATAAAGTAGCATCCACACTTAAGCCAGAGACCCATAGTAAAGTTTTACTGTACCCTAAAGACCATGGAAAGCTAACGATGAATTTTAAATAAGGAAATAATGTAACATTCACATATATAACAAAATCAGTCTGGCTGCAACATGAAGAATGGGCTGAAAGTAACCTTGGCCATATGGAGATAAACTCAGACTTGGAGCAGTCACCCAGGTGATGACAGTGGCTGAGACTAGGGTTACACCCATGGGAACAGAGAGAGGTAGGATTCAAGGGCTATTTAGGAGATAACACCAACAGAACCTGATGACTGGATGAATGAGTGAAGGAAAGGGAAAAGGTGAGGACAACCCAACCATAGGTCCACGAAAAGTAACTGACAACCAGGAAGTTCTATTCCATCCCTCACAGTGTTTACTGAGTGACAACTGACCAATTTCTGAAAAGGGTTTAGGACTTAGTCTTCCCATGGTGCAAGGATTCCTGATGGAGAGCTCTGAATCACCCTATTTGCAAAGAATAAAGGCGGGCTTGGAGAGAGAACGTGTCATAAATTAAACAGCCACTTGTCTTGACAGCATTAAAAATAATCTGTCACCTGCTCCTAACTTTGTTTTTGGTCACAAAGGCCATTGTTTGAATGAACAAAGAGGGTAAGGAATCTGGAAAGAACTGTTTACTCAGAGACACTGACAAGAGCTCAAGCTGAAGAAGACTTGCATGTGAATGAGGAGGGCGCTGGGCAGCTCCAAGCACAAACGTGCTGTCTGCTGCAAATAACTCAGGGACTCAATATTATAAACAGAAAGAATGCAGTTTCCAGTAGCTGCTCTTGGCATATCCAGAATATTCTAAAATTGACTGGTTTCTCGGTGGAAGCCACTTCCCATCTGATGAATCAGCAATTCAACTCAGGGGACAATATAATGATGGTTATTGATAAGGCTCTCCAACTTCCTCCATCAGACACTTTACCCTAACGCGCCCAGCTCCCAGCTGCTTCCCATGCTGCCCAACCTACCATTTGGCTCCTGCAAGCATTCCCCACAGGCAGGTGGAGGTCACTCCACTTTATGAAAAGTCCTTAGAAAAGGGAAGAGTTCAAGAACAGAATCTGAGCATACAAAAGCCTACCAGATTTTCTCCACAATTGTTTTGATTCTGATTCCTATGGCCGAAGGATTAGTCTTGCACAGATGATTTTCCTATTGAAAAAATTTGTTCTAATTCTTTAGTTTCAATTAACTAAATACTAGTTTAAGGTTGTGAGTGTTCCCTATTTGACCTGACCCTCAATTTACAAGCACAAAATAGGCCAATGGCCAGGACTCAGGCAATTCAATAGGAGGATTATAGTTGATTCCAGCAACCAAGAGTGCCAGCCAGCCAAGCCAAGGGCCACATGAGAGAGGCTAGGAAAGGTAGAATGCTTAGCTCTCTAAAGGCAAACCCTAGAAGCTTGGAGCCAAGACCTGACTTGCATAGAGAAAACAAACTTGGCCATTAGAGAAGGACTTCAGGGTGGACCAGGAGGCAACAGAAAGAGTTGGAAAAGGCGCAGAGATGCTTAAAGGAAGCTCTCCACGAAGAATGAAATTTAACTCTGTTCTCCAAGAGGCTAGCTGCCACTGGATGTTAGCTAATCTATGACAGATTGCACTACACAATGAAACATTGTTTTGAAGTAAAGCTCCCCCACTCCATAAAAGTAACATTTTATGGTTGGTCTTGCTAATTTTTCACCCATTTAGATCCTGCATGACAGAGAAAGTTGACAGTGTTAAATAGTATTAAGTCCTCCGAGCTCCCTCAGCTTGCAAGAAACACTCTGACTGCTGTTAGATAGCTTACTCCAAGTTAAATATTTCTAACACAAACACAGTGACAGCGTGCCTTCCAGTTGTCTAGAATCACAGAAATCAATTTGGTTTCATCAAGAAACAAAAATGAAAAAAGCCCTACACCCTGGGGTTAGTACATTGACTTAAACGAAGTATGGCAGTGGTCCCCAACCTCTTTGGCACCAGGGACCAGTTCATGATGCCCGGCATGACGCATTTACCAAGTTCAGAAGGGAAAAACTGCAAATAGGAAGCAACAACTTCCTATTTATCAGATTTTGGTGGCAATAGGGGAATAAATGACGTGGCCTCTGCATGCCCATGAGTCACTTTCCACCCTTGTGTACGATTAGATGTGTCGTCACTGCCTGGAGAGAGGAAATACTCTGTTCTCCCTCATTCGGAATTTCTGATGCTATTCTGGATAAGACTCAAGTTCCTAAATCTGGAAAACAGGCACCAAACCATTGTTAAACTTCATTTCTTGGAGACCAGGTTTACTTGGCAATGTGATCTAATAGGAGTTTGAGACCCACCATCATTAGGTCTGTGCTGAAGTCCCAGTTCGGCGCTTCCTAGCTGGCTAGCCTCTGGCAGATCACGTAGCATGTTAGTTTCAGAGCCGTAGGAGGAACGATAAACGCCTTCCGTGCAAGTGCCGAGGATCACGGGGGTCAACCAAGTGAAAAGTGACGGGCGAAGAGCTCTGCAGGTGGGGGCTGCTGCTTTTGGCTCACCTTCTGGAATTTGCTCAAAGCTCAGAAATCGAGCCAGCGTGAACAACGAGTTAGGAGTAAGGACATTCCAGTCTCAGGCTCACATCCGTCACAATTAGTTTTCCATCAGCAAAGTGAGTAAACTCTTTTCCCTCACATGCACCTGCTCACTTATACCCATGACTAGGGAATGGAGCATTCTATTGAGAATCAGGTGTCTTCGCTCACCTTACCATGGTGATTCCTCAACTGTGCTGCATATTGGAACCACCTGGAGAGCTTTTTAACCCTCCCAATGTCCAGTCTTACCCAAGACCATTTAAGTCAGAAAGTCTGGGGGTGGAGTCCAGGCAACAGTATTTTTCAGAGACCCTGAGGTGACTCTACTCCACAGCGAAGTTTGGGGAACCTCTGTCCAACTCCCTCCCGCAGTCCCCTGAGGGTACCTTTCAACCTCTTGGTTCTAAAGTACGTCCGCCTTTGAAATGGGAATTGGGGCCCAGGACACCCAGTCTTGAGCCTCTACTCGAGAGGAAGGCGAGTCTAGGGGTCGGGAGTGCACAGGGCACCCCTTCCCAGACTGGGTGATCAGCAGGGTCACATAAAAAGAGATCTCAAAGAAAAAAATAAAAAAGATTTCAAGATCAGATAAAATTGGCCAATTCTGGGTTCACCGAAGATAAGCGGTCTTCTTCATCGCAGGACCTCTCAGACCCTTTAAGTTGGAGTGTGACCATGAATCTGCCCGAAAGGACTGTCTTCCCCTCATGGAAACCTTCACTTTCTCAGAGCATTTCAAGGACTGTTGTTTCAAGAAAGATGCTCTGAGAGCAGTGTTGGGAGTGGGGCAGGGGTTTTACCTCCCACCCCCGGGGGGCCATTTGACAAAGCCTGGAAACACTTGCTTGTCACAGCTGGGGGTCAGGTGGCTGTTACTGGCATCTAGTGGGCAAAGGCCAGGGATGCTGCTAAACATCCTACAACACACGGGACAGCCCTAGACAGAGTTTTCCAGCCCAATGTCGCCAGCAGCCCAGGTGAAAAGTCCTGGCCTTGAGTGAGCTCTTCTCCCGCATCCTCTCCTCCACACTAGGACCTCATCAGATGATGAGAGAGCAAGAAGGACAGGAGAAAGAGGAGGAAAACAAGGAAGGAAAAAGGGAGGAAATGAAAAACAGATGATAATGAAGGCTGAGGTAAGGAAGAGACAAGAGAAAAAAGAAGAAAAGGAAGCCAGATTCATAACTGCCAAAACTTGGAAGTAGCCAAGAAGTCCTTCAGTAGGTGAATGGATAAACACACTGCAGTAAATTCAGACAGTGGAACAGCATTCAGCATTAAAAAGAAACGAGCTGTCAAGCCATGAAAAGACATGGCTTAGACTTAAATGCCTGCTGCTGAAAAGCCTGCCTACTGTTACGATTCCAACTATATGACACTCTAGAAAAGGCAAAACCATGGGGACAGTAAAAAGATCAGTGGTTGCCAGGGGTGGGAGGCAGGGAAGGATGAACAGGCAGAGCACAGAGGAGTTCTAGGGCAGTGAATATACTCTGTATACGCTCTGTTCCATCCCATAGAATGAACCCACCCAGAGTGAACCCCAATGTGAACCATGGCTTTGGGTGACAATGATGTGTCAATGTAGGTTCATCAGTTGTAACAAGTGTGCCCTCTGGCGGAGGATGTTGACAGCGGGGAGGCTGCGGGTTGGTGTGTGGGGTAGAGGGTATGTGGGAAATCTCTGTACTTTCTGCTCCATTTTCCTGTGAGCCTGCAAGTGCTCAAAACAAAGAAAAATGAGAAAGAAGGCAGAGCAGCACGCGCGGTTAGCGGCCCTAGCCTCCTACGCCTTTATTGCTTCTCTGAGTTGACCAGGCCACTCGTTCTGCTCTTGCACGGGCACCAGCTGGTGGAGGCAGGCGAGGCGACAACGGGAAGGCGGGCGATGCCGTTTGGTGGCCCAGCTCGGGGCTTCGGTGCGGCTCGGACGGGGAGCCTCAGACCCTGCTGGGCTTCTTGGGGTTGTTGTTCTTGGTCGGCATGAAGGCGTACAGCTCCTCGATGAGCATCTCCATCCGGGCGGTGACCTCGGTCACCGTGTCGATGACCAGCTTCTGCTGCAGCTTCAGCTTGTTGTTCTCCCACAGCGCCTTGCTCTCCTCCTGGAAAATCCTGTGCTCCTCGCGCAGCACGTGCAGGGCCCGGTTCTCCTCCTGCAGGGCCCGGTTCTCCTCCTGCAGGTTCTGGTTCTCCTCGCGGAGGGCCTGCAGCGCCTGGCTCATCTCCCGCAGCAGCTCCAGGGACTGGCCGCCGTCGGGCAGGCCCGGGCCCGCCTTGCCTGCCTCCTCCCTGGGCTGCCCGGACAGGTTGCTGAGCATCTCGCGCAGGGCCCGGAGCGTCTTGGAGTCCTCCTGCGGGCCCTGGTGGGCCTTGGGCTCCTCGAAGGGGGAGGAGAGGCCCGCGCCCTGGTCCGGCAGCAGCCCGTGGGGCGCCTCCTGGGGCGAGGGGGCCGGTTTGATCTCGGTCGAGGCCGCCTGCTCGTCCGGCGGGGCCCAGTAGGCCTTCCTCTGCTCCAGCAGCTGCTGCAGGGCCCGGTTCTCCTCCCGGAGGAGCTGCAGGGTGCTGCTCTCCCGGCCGCGGTGCACCTGCAGCTCCGGGTCCTTCTTCACCGCCTCCAGGGACGAGGCGTTGTCCCTGCGCAGTAGCGGCGAGGAGGCCCGGCCGTCCTCGCGGCCCAGCGCGGCCTGGCGCTCCTCCCATAAGGCCTGCAGGATCTGGTTCTCCTCGCGGAGCGCGCGGTTCTCCGCGCGCAGGGACTTGTTCTCCGCGCGCAGGGGCTTGTTCTCCTCCTGCCGCAGGCACTCCTTGGCCAGCCTCTTGTGGTGCAGCTTGTGGTGGAGGGACGAGGACGGGGAGAAGTAGGGGGGCTGCAGGCGACAGTTCTCACTCACCCACCGCCCGTCCTGGAAGACGAACGTCTCGTCGCTGAGCTGCACGCGGGGCGGGTCGTAGTCCAGCGCCAGGTCCGCCTGGGAGGTGGGGCTTTCCATGGGGTCCAGGGGCACGGAGGGGAAGCGGTCCGGCGGGTAGGAGTGCTGGCTGACCGCCCGGCGGCTCAGCCTGGGCAGGGCGGCCTGCCTGGCGCAGTGCGGGGTGGGGTACAAGTTGTGGAGCCTCAGGAAGGGCTCGGCTGTACCCCTCTGCGGGAGAGAACAGGGAAGCCCAGAGTTAGCGAAGGAGCAGACGCACCCGAGGCTGGCTGACCGCATGAGAGGCCGGGAGACCCCACAAGAAACCCAGTCTGGGGGTCTGGACTGGCCACAGAGGGCGCTTTTGCGCTTGGCCTCTTGGGTTCCTCGCGAGGAAATGACATTGATCCTCGTTATTCACGGTTCTATAAAGTCCCGCGAACACAGCATTCGCGACTACTGTACCATTGCTCCGAAGAGACGCACGGCGTTAAGTTCCTGCTAGCCTCTGGTCACATTTTCCTCAACCAATCAATAAATAACTTTGTCTGCTGTTGAAAGACACCTTATTTAAAATGTACTTTTGATTCATTACATTGAACTTGCGGTCAACAGCACTGTGCCTCATGCGGGAAGGAAGCTTACCTAGCAGGTGTTTTCTCTGTAAGGCACATCACATCACTGCCTTCTTGTGCTTAGGACGACTAGACAGCACTGCAGCGCTATGCTTGAGGGCCATTTTAGACAGTGAAATCACCAACAAAAAGCACAAGAGTGTGAAAACAGTGACACTAAATAAACTGTGAAAAGGACACTATTTTACAGTCTGAGAGCTGAAACAAGAAGGCACCTCCAACTGGAAATGTGTGCATCAGGTAACTCAAATTTTTCATCATTCTGTGCATGTCTATGAATAATCACGAAAGTGAGACGAGTATTGATTTTGGGGTTGCAAACTAATTTTAGTGAAAAAAATTTAGGCAAATTCACAAATATGGAATCCATGAATAATGAGAATCAAGAATATATCATGGAGGATAAAGGCATCGATACTGGAGTCAACCAACTGTTTGAGTCCTCGCCCCATTATTTGATTAGTTACAAGAACACGGACAAATTATGTGAGCTTTAGTTAGCACGCTTTCAAACTGGGATAACTGCACCTACTGCCTTGCCTCATAGAAATATTTTAGGATTAAAAGAGGTAATGTATGAAAGCACTAAGCATGGGTTCTGGCACACTTCTGTCACCCTAGAGGAAGAATAAACACTGTTCTCCAGCTACCGGAGCTGTAGATGTGTCCCCACAATTGGCATCACCCAACAGCCACTCACATTGTCCCAAATGGCAGTGCTACTGGTAAGTCCCACCTTCTTCCTGGCCCCATTCAGGCTTATCCTCCACTCTTAGCCATCCCTGATAGCAGCCCCTTTAACACCAACCAACATGGTGCTAAGCTTAAAACAGAGTCCAGCTGATAATTTTGGAAAGGAAGGGCACCATCACAGACATATCACCGAGCAATGGGAGTTCAACATGTGGCAGTGAAGACATCAAAGGATACCAAGGGATTCATACAGAGGAATTCATGATGGTGGCCATGCACCTCAAAACCACCACATAAAAAGAGGATCAGAGCCACAGAGCTTAAACCCAACAAACCACTGTCACACTTCTCAATACAGAAGAAGAATCTGAGTGAGTTTTAAATGCAGATTTTGGAGCCTTTACTTACAAGACTGATTCACTCATTCACTCATCCATCTGTATTTCTAACCAGCTCCCTCAGGTGATTCTGGCTTCCGGTGGTCAGAACTGCTCTGAGCCAGGTAGAACGCAGTTTGCTCAGGTAAGGGTTACACCAGGGCTGAAGGCCAAGGGGTCAAGACTGGGGTCACACAGATGCTCATCCTGGTTCCGCTGCTGATGGGCAGCGTGAAACTAGAGAGCTCTCACCCTCTCTGAGACCCAGATTTTCACTAGTACAAAAGAGAGTCAGACTCTGTGATCTTAAAGGCACCACCTTCCAACACTGAAAGTCAGCAAATTGTACCTGTAAAATGGAAATAATAACACGTGCCCTGCTTAGTTCACAACACCGTTGTGAGGATTAAATGAGATAATGAATGCAAAAGTGTTTTTTAAACTGCCAGGTGCCATAGAAATGTAAGTGTTTTTAAAACTGCCAGGTGCCATCTTACATGTAAGAGATGTAAATGTAAGGTATTGTTACCAAGAAAAGGAGATTTCACTAATGGAGGAATTCTGAGATGAATTCAAAAAGCAGTGAACAAGTGGGACGCATCCTGGAGAAGAGGTAACAATTGCAGCAATGAATTTAAATAAAAATAAGATCATGAGAGCTGCTTCTAAATACACCAAAAGCATTTATTTCATCCAAGTACATTGCAATGCTCTCCAAATATTAATTTCTCGTTTCTTAGGTTATTTCCAAAATTTTACAGATAGAGAAGATGGAAAACAAGTCAGGTTATTCACATTATATATATAGGCATATATAGAGATATATAATTTGTACAGCGTATAAAGCTGGTTAGAATTCTTTCAGACCCAAAGAGCTAGATAAATAGAAGGCATGATTCTATGCTATTAACTTTCCAATAAGCACGTCATTAACTTTGTAAGGTTGTGCTTAATCTTCCAGAGAGCGAGGGTGCAGGGACATTCTGCAATCAGAACCTTATTTACTTTAAATAAATCCAGCCTCCATGGTGTTCATCTTTCTCAATGGGAGAAGCACAATGGCTCTTGTGGCTGAACCTGTGATCAGAATGAACCCCACTGTGAAGAGCCCAGACCGTTTTCTTATAAATTTAAGGTGCCTTGATCCCAGACTGGGAAGATTAGCCAAGGTCAATAAGGAGTAAATCTTGAGAGGTCCTCTTCATCCTCCAAGGATGAAGCACTACAGGACTCCATCCCAGCAGTAATATCCTGCTCTTGAAGATATTACTATGGAAAATGTAGTTTTAGTCAATGATGTGTATACCCATCAAGAGAAAGAAAGGGAAGAAGTTGTGTGCTACTGAATTCATTTAATCTTCACGACACTGATTTAATAAGGTGTTATTATTCCCATTTTACAGATGGAGAAACTGAAACTCAGAGAAGTTAAATAACCAGCACCAGTTCACTCAGTAAGTCACAAATCCAGTTCTGGCTCCCTGAACTTATATATGTGAAGCACACGTGTAGGAAATCTCCATGAATTAAGCAAAGGACTTTCACTACTTGGGGACTTTTTATTATGGAAAATTTCAAACATACACAAAAAGAGAGAGGATAGTCTAATAAATTTCCATGTACCCAGCTTCAGCAGTTATCAAATCAAGGCCACACTTGCTTCATCTATACCTTCATCCAATTCCAGAACCACTCCCCTGCCGCTGGGTTATTTCAAAGCAAAGTATAGACATTGTGCTGTTTTATCCATAGATACATCAATGCGTATTTCTTTTAACAAAACCACAATACCATTATCTTCCCTTTAAAATTTAACAATGATCCCTTAATATCAACAAATACTGATTCAAATTTCCCCAACTCTCTCATTTCTTTTTTATGATTGATTTCTATCAGAAAGATACTCTTCCTGATCCAGGTGAACAACCAAAGAGAAACCTCTAGTGCTTTATACCTGTTCATAGTATCCTTGATGGCCTTTAAATCATCCTACTCAGTCAGCTGCCTTTATTTTATATCCATATCCTGAACTGGGTACCCAAGGGATTTTCAACTATCCCCTAAACACAAAGGCACTAAATAAAAACTTAACATGTGGGTGGCGGATCCCTAGCTATGGACGATTTGGGTATTTGGGCCCTTGTCCTTACCCATGCCATTGGGTGACCTCGGTTACATCCTCTAACCCTCTGACCTTGGCTTCCACTTCTGTACAATGAAAGGTCAGTAGCATTATCTCTAATATCCTCTTGTCTAACTTCCTCTGGTGGAAGGGATCCATGTTTATAAACTGGCACCACTATGGCCCCAGCAGTCCTCTTTTATCAACCTAGCTGACATCATGTCCCCTCCCTTAAATGACCAACACTTTCCAAGCAAGTCCTGTGCTGTCTCTGTTCCATGCCCATGCACCTAATCCAGAAAATACTGATGGACTGATAGGTCTCCTTTACCTCCTTAACCAAGAGACCAAACCCTCCTCTTATGACTAAGTCCTTCTATCCTTCCTCTTATCCCCAGACAGGACCCAGAAGGTGGCCAAGTCCAGCATTGCCTCATGGCCTAGTTTCTTAGATAAAACACTTAAATACTGTAAAAATTTTAATAGTCATATATTTATTTTAATGGGTATTAGAAAAATATACCTATTTTATCAAACCCACAATCCTATGGATAGGATTAAGATGAGGCTAAAGTAGAGCAGCATCTTTTCTTTTTCTGAAAATAAGACCATCTAAGGGAAAATACTAAATATACAGGATTTCAGATATGCCAAGAATCATGCTTAAACTCTGGGAAGGCATTGAGGCAAGACAAATTCTTTCTTTCCCATATTTCCCTGATTCCAATCAGACCTACCTGGACTTAGCCCTCCAAGGAAATCTCTTTCTTGGCCTTGTGAAAACTTCTCACCCTAATCTATTCCCACTCTAAACATTCTTGCACCAAATCACATTTATGTCAATGAATCAACTAACATTAATTTGGCATCTGTTCTCAGGGACCTTCCAATCAATTTGAAAATCAATGCATAGCAACCATTATTTCTTGGTGTAAGTGAGGGAGGTTGATGTGCAGCAAGCATTAATTCTGGCAGTAAAGTATGGGGAACAGGGGACTGGACATCATAAAACTGAAAAGAGTCCTGGCTCTGTGCTGTATGAGTGCATGGCCTTTACAAAATCACTTAATTTCTCTGCCTCAGTTTCCATATCTAGGAAATGTGGATGCTAGCATGATTCAGAGCCACCCCCTATGTTTGTGCAGGCTGTACAATGCCCAACTCTAGAGGGTGCCATTCACAACTGGTGTTACAGTGCACAACCTGTGCAACCATCCACAGCAGCTTTACTAACATCTGCCCTATTTATTTCAGACGCTTTGTTGTAGAGTTCAAAAATAAAAGGAGAATATGTGACATCTTCTTTGTTTATAGAGAGCTACAGACATGCAAGAATGGTTACTGTGGATTCAGAAGAGAAGTTGCTTAGCATTTCCTTCGATTGTATAGAGCAAGGAAAAGGAAGTAACACTGAATGACTATTATGTGATGATATGCTAACTGATTTCCATAGTCATAGGTAATATCTTACTGAAAAGAGCTACCATGGTTCTACCAAAGATCACATAGCCAGCAAGGGTTTAAAACCAGGATATCTGACTCCGAACTGCAGGCTCATTCTAGCTCTTTATAATGCCCAGATATTTTATTTTGCATGTGTGTTGTTATCATTCCTTTGCAGTGATTCTTGTATATCTTGTCCCATCTTGTCCCCAGATGAATAAATTGTAATTATCTGAGCACAATGACCCATCCCTTACTTTTTTTGACATCCCTAGTCCTGGAAGTTAGAACAACACATTTCACATACAGTGAAGGTGTAATGAGTCCTTGCCAATGCACTGATCAACTAAAGTGCACTGAAAGGTAAGGAGGAGATATCAGATTGAACTACACAAAACTGTTAACATTATACTATTTTTGGCCCTCAAAAGTGGTGATTTTGTTTGCCTTAATATTTTTAGTCTATTTAGGAAAGCGGTATCCACATTTCAATTCACATTTTTAAAATGCAGAGCTGTTACATCAGGGGGTTTTCCCCATGTCCATCTACACAGTCCCTAAAGGAAGCTGCCCTCTGCACACAAGCATGCTGGTTATCCACACTGCCATCTTGAACCTATAATCCAATGAGGCTAGAGGTCTTAAATTCCCAGTAGCTTTGGGCTTAAAAGTCCCATCTTTGACTGCTCTTGTGAAAGTCACTTAACTTCTCTGAATGTCACCTCTAAAATGAACCCCAATGTAGCTGTTCTACCTAGTTCCTGGTGGTGTTGTGAGACGCTAAGAAAGTGGTCGGTAAGCTGTCATAAAGACCAAACAGGGGCTTCCAGGGCGGCCCAGTGGTTAAGACTCCGCACTTCCAATGCAGGGGGCGCGGGTTCGATCCCTGCTCGGGGAATTAAGATCCCACATGCCGCGCAGCCAAAATATTTAAAAAAAAAAAAAAAAGACCAAACAGATAGCCAGTTCTACTAGTAAAGCTTAAACATTCCTGGCCTAAAACACTATAGCAAATGCTGAATGTATTTCTTTACAAAAGGACTTTCCAAAAAGTGAGCATCTGAGCTAAGCGAACCCTCGAGGTACCTGAGGTAAAAAATCCCAGGCCCCCTTAGCCGATGTTTGAAGCCAGCTCCTCCTTGGTGGGTCTCCTCAACCAGTGGTATCACTGGGTTGGTTTCATGGGCTAAACTAATCTGTCCTTGGTGTCGTTGAGCCCCGCCAAGAGGTCTGGGCCAAGGAAAAGCCCCTGGAACACCCCCGAAAGTTCTCTTCAGCCTAGGAGGCGGAGTCTACGGCAGCATGATCCAAGCCCCCAAAGAAGCCTGGCCTGGTTTCCCCATGAAGGAAAGGACGGTCTCTTCCTTGACCTGTGGGAAATGCCCTCACATGTGGATGCAGACCCAGTAGGTGGGAGAGGAAAAGGGGGGCTTCCTCATGAAAGAATGGGATACGAGAAAGGATGCAGGAGGGGAAGACAAATGGCCATGGCGCTCATCATACCTTCCATCTGGCTTTGTTAGGAAGGTGACCAAGAGACTCTGCCCTCAAGGGCAATGTGCCCCCAGTTGTGACCTAAGTAAGATGCATTAGTGCTGAGGATCCAGGAAGGGCCCTGGGCACCAACATCTCCCTCACAGGTGCCTGAATCCCGCCTATGGTTGGGAATCCGTCCTTAACATCAGGCCTGGCCTTCTCCCTGGCATCTCTTTTTTAAATGCATTTGGTCCTAGAAGGAAAATGCATGAAATCACCAACTATGTGCTTCTATCAGATCACCAGCCTTGTGCGTGGCAAGTGGAGACCGTGGAGGAGGAGTAGCCAGTGGAAGGGCGGGCAGGGCAAAGGCAAAGGAGAGGTGATAAGACCAAAGTCTCTTTCTGATGCTAAGGGGTGCCTGAGGAACAGGACTCTGAGTGGGACCTTCTGGGGAGGAATTTCTGGGGTTGCTGGCCTCCTATCTAAATAGTTCGGGAACAGGACTAGACAATGACTAGCCAGTTTAGCTGACATGCGCTGAGGTTCTCTCCACTCCTGGAGAAGTATGGCTACGACAGACCAGAAGAGAGGTCCAAATGCTCCCAGCAGACTTCAAGCCTGTTGACCAAGTTTTTTAAAGCCCTACTTTGCCAGCATTACTGAGGGTTACGGTCAGAGAGCATTCAACCATCTGGGGTTACTTTTCAAGCATGTGAAGTTGAGAGGCCCAGAATGCTGGAAGGAAAAGCCAGATCCGCCACTAATTTTCAGACCAGGTTGACAAGGCTGAGTCTCATTATCATATTTTTAAATTAACTCCGTTCCCGAGCACCATGAGAAAGTCAATGTTGGTTTTAATAAATGCGAACAGATAAGAGGATAATTCACAGGTCAGTGTGATTGATTTTGATAGAATCATAACACTAACAGCAAAGAGGATAAAGATGTCATCTGTCATGTATCTGGTAGTTTTAGCTAATTGTTTAACACACAATCTTCTGAAATCTTCCTCCTAACACTTATTCAAATTGGTAGAGATACAGGCATCGTTGGTGGATTCCATAGCTTCTGAAGAACAAACCCAAACAAAGGGGACCGAGAAGAGGCAACAGCGAGGGATGAGGGGGGCCCTGGAAGGTGCTGTGGGAGCTCATTCTGACCTGGTATAGATCCTTCATTAATGATCTCACAGGAAACAGTGCCTTTATGAAACTCACAGATAGCGCTCACTGGGGAAATGGGAATGCTGGTGAGAACTGAATCATTATGTACAAAAGGAACCAGGAGGGCAGAGAGCTTGGGCAGGAAGTAACATTGATGGCTGGCAAGTTAATGTGTTGGAGGGATATAGATCAGAAAACACAAATGTTTAATGTGAGGAAGAAAAACTGGAAATCAATAAGACCCGAAAAGACCTAAGGGTGAAACAAAGAGTGAATCATAGGCATTTGCAATGTAAATGAGAAGCGCCAGGCATGATTGGGAGCTGGGAGGCCAGAGGTACTTTCTGGAAACACAGAGCTGCTGCTGCAATCCCTTTCCCCAATGAATGGGCTCAGCCTCAAAACGAAGCAGAATGTGGCAGATACATGCAGGGAGCTCAAGGTAGGCGGTGACGATGGGCGGAGAAGAGGCACCATCTCTTAAGAGCAAGGGAAGAAGCAGGTGGCATGTGCCCAGCTTGCGGCACAGCAGAGGAAGTGGGCACTGACCTGGCTTCAAGCCTCTAACTCCAGCTCTGCCATTACTAGTGGGCTTCCTAGGGTTCCCGGTTCCCGTTCCTATACAATCTCTCCCTCGCAATGCATGGCCCAGTGCTGCCACATGATCAAATCAGTGCTCAATCTCCCTTCCTCCCCTTGTTGTTTGTTTTGTTTTGTTTTTGTTTGTTTGGCCACACCATGCAGCATGAGGGATCTTAGTCCCCCGACCAGGGATCGAACCCATGCCCCCTGCAGTGGAAGCGCAGAGTCTTAACCAATGGACCACCAGGGAAGTCCCCCTTCCTCCCCTTGTTAACCAGATCAGTCCTCCCAGTGCTGCCAGCTGTAACCATCTCACCTGGGGAGGTCCAGTCAGCACACTGGTCCCTCTCACAGCTCTAGCGATGGCCCAGTTCAGATCCTCTAAACTTATAGACGCCCCCTTCACCCCGAGCACCAGCCTAGAGTACCCTGCCAGGTGTCTGGAACCTGCCGCAGGAACCTGCCAAGGGGTGTACCCATGAGGCACATCTGCCCATGTGCCCAGGTAGCAGGTGTCCTCTAATTTCATGCTCTCCAAGATCCCAGGATGCCCACTGGCGAGCAATCCTGTTCCTACACATCCCTGGACAGAGCTTTCAGATAGTTACCTCTGCATTGGATTCCTCCACCCTACATTTTAGCCCCTCTGGTTGCACTGCCATGATCTTCCAACAGGGCCTTAGGTGACTCTGGAGAAGCAAGGCTGCCCCCTTTGTGACACAGCAGTAGGAACAATCCAATCGGGAGGACCCCTCCCAGGAAACAGCTGCTTAGCAGGAAGAGAACTGAGAATCTCCAGCCTGTCATCCGTTCATTGGCCTCCATTCTGAACCCCTCAGGCCCACCCCTCTTACACTCTCTCTGTCTTTGGTGTACAGCAGGCCTTCATTCTCTTGACCCCTCCGCATGACCCTGTACCCCTCAGCCCATATCCTAGGTTCATGGATTCAGTCGTAGGCTTTTGATTGCAAGTCTCAGTTCTAATTCTGCCCCCATAAATCCAGAGTAGTTGCACAACAGCTAGCACCAAAAGATCTAATTTTGAAAAGACTGGCTTATTTCCGAGAGTCACAGAAGCGTCAAGTGGTAGGGCTGGAAGGTCTTCCCAGATCACCTAACCCACCCCCCTCATTCGAGGGATGAGAAACCCAAGACGCAGAGTGACTAAGTGGCCTCCCCCAGGTACACAGCTGGCTGGCAGCTGACCTAGAACTAGAATCTGAGGCCCTGGCTACTCTGCTCCTTCTATGACATACTGCTAGAGTTTTGACAGAGGAGGGCTATTCTGGCTAAAACTGAGATGTTGCATCCTTCTGTGATTATCCCTACCTGAGGTAGAACCACATTTATTGGAATTTCTAGGCTTTCAGATTTGGTATCTCTTTTTCTTGTAAAATTTGGCCTTGAGTGCTGTGGAAAAGAGAAAATAAGTAGATTTCTGCTTCCCAGCCAATCCTCTGGGCCTCAACTTCTCACCTGAAAAACAGAGGACTTTTTACTACTCACTTATCCCCTCTTGTTAATTATGTACGTTATGAAAATCTGAGTCTGAAAGAATGTGAAGATGATATCTGATACGATGCTTTATCAGTCTCTGAACAGAAATTAAGACAGGTATTATAGTTGATGGAAAAGCTTTCTGAAAGTCTGTGGAGCAGAGATACTGATACCTACTACTTTTTCTAAAATTATTATTTCTATCTCAAGTAAAAAGCCATACCAATGTTAGGTGCCAGGTATAGGTCCTATGCAGAAGTTGGTCACCAAAACACTCAGAACATTCCAGGGGTGACATCACAAAACAATATGGTGTTTTTCAAGGCTCATGGTCTCTCTCTGAGCATGACAGGTGGGAATGAGGCATCTGATGGTCAGCAAGAGCTCACCCTGGTTGTGTCCACACGGCCGGTCAAGGTCGGTGTGACACACAATAGCCCAAACACGGGACCCCAGTTTGGTCATCCTGGCTGACATTTACATCCCCACTGCCAGGCTGGGCCGAGACCACTATCCTCTCTCCAGGGGTGGCATCTTCTACTTGGATTACTCAAGAAGGAAGAAACCCAGACCAAGAGAAAGAATGTAGTCTGAGATGTTTTTTGACACCAATCTATTCTTCAGTTCTCTGACACCAGTTGGATGTCCTATAATTCAATTCTGACACACCCTACCTGGAGTTGGTGCCAGATCCCATGAGTTAAAGGGCTCAGTCCCACAAAACTGCTCCCACTTCAGATGCCAGTGACAAGTCTTGGGCCACCAGTACTTCTAACTAACCAGCTATAAATCAGAGGCTCCCAGTTTTGATGATTTGCTAGAAGAGCTCAAAGAACTCAGGAAAACACTTTACTTACAAATACAGGTTTTGGGTTTTTTTTTTTTTTTAAATAAAACATACAGCTCAGGAACAGCCAAATGGAAAAGATGCTTAAGGCAAGGTAAGAGGGGAGAGGGAGGCGGAGCTTCCATACCCAACAGGGCACACAACCCTCCCTGCATCTTCATGTGCTCCCCAACTCGGAAGCTCTCCAAACCCTGTCGTTTAGAGGTTTTTATGGATGTTTCATTATATGGTCATGATTGATTATTTCATTGGCCTTTGGTGATTGAATAATAAAAGATACATCTATCAGTCAAGAAATCCCAAGGGTTTTAAGTTACTCTGTGCCAGGAACTGGGAACAAAGACCAAACATATATTTTTATTAGACCATATGTAGAAACTACTGACACCTGGGCTTCACGAAAGGGACAGCCTAGTTCCCCGGCCTCAATTCTGTCAAATCATTTGCCCCTAGAGGCTGCCAGTGGGAGCCCTCCTATGTACCTTAAGTCTCCCGTTAGGCAGGGAACTCCAACCCCACACTATTATGCCACATGCAGGGAAAGAAGTGGTGGACCAGGGTCACTGTAACAACCCACCGGAAGCTCTGGGACACAAGTTACATGCAAGCCTCGCTTTAAGAAAATCCAGTGTACAAAAAAATCAAAGACATACATATGCAAAAACCAAGAAAGTAATTAATCACATTATCAAAGAATTTCTCATTTTCAATGGGAACTTCTCCTAGGGTTTCTTTTTTAATTTTTATTTTATTTCTTAATTGTGGTTACAAACACAAACATTAAATTTTCCATCTTAGGGACTTCCCTGGTGGTGTAGTGGTTAAGAATCCACCTGCCAATGCAGGGGACACGGGTTCGAGCCCTGGTCCGGGAAGATCCCACATGCCGCGGAGCAACTAAGCCCATGTGCCACAACTACTGAGCCCACATGCCACAACTACTGAAGCCCACATGCCTAGAGCCCATGCTCTGCAACAAGAGAAGCCACCACAATGAGAAACCTGCGCACCACAACGAAGAGTAGCCCTTGCTCGCTGCAACTAAAGAAAGCCCGCACGCAGCAACGAGACCCAACGCAGTCAAAAATAAGTAAATAAATAAATAAATTTATTTAAAAAAATTTTTTTTTCCATCTTAAACATTTTCGAGTATACAGTCCAGGAGTGCCAAGTACATCCACATTGCTGTGCAATGGATCTCTAGAACTTTTTCATCTTGCAAAACTGAAACTCTATGACCATTAAACACTACCTCCTCTCCCACCTACCCCCAGCCCTGGGAAACCACCTTTCCACTTTCTATTTCTATGATTTTGACCTCTTTAGATACCTCATATGAGTGGAATCATATAGTATTTGTCCTTTTGTGACTGGCTTACTTAATTTAGCATCATGTCCTCAAAAAACCTCCATTTGGGGGCATGTGACAGGATCTCCTTTTTTTAAGCTGCATAATATTTCTTTGTGTTTATATACCACACATTTTATTTTATTTCTTTATCCATTCATTCATTGATGAACATTTGGGTTGCTTCCACCTCTTGACTATTGTGAATAATGCTGCAATGAACATGAGTGTGCAAAGATCTCTTTGAGATCCTGCTTTTAATTCTTTTGGATATATACACAGAAGTAGGATTGCTGGATCATATGTAGTTTTATTTTTAATTTTTTGAGGAACCTCTATACTGTTTTCCACACCAGCTGTACCATCATTTCCACCAACAGTGCACAAGGGTTCCCATTTTTCCACATCCTCATTGACACTTGTTTTCTCTTTCTCCAAGTGTTTCTATAAGTGATTAACTCCCACACTGCCTGAAAACACAATTCGGTTTTTCCTTAAACACACACCTCATGGAAGCACCTGCACATGCACCTCTGAGGCTGAGCTGCAAAGACTAAACAGAGAGGGAAGTGGCTGTATTCATTTCCTAGGACCATGCGCAAAGGACCATGAACCGAATGGCTTAAAACAACGGAAATGCATTGTCTCCCAGTTCTGGAGGCTGGAGATCCAAAATCAAGGTATTGGCAAGACCAGGCTCTCTCGGAAACCTGTAGGGGAGAACCTTCCTCGCCTCTCTCCGAGCGTCTGAAGGCTGCTGGCAGTCCTTGGCCTGCCTTGATTGCACTGCAGTGCTTCAGTCTGTGCCTATGGCATCAGATGGCGCTCTCCCCCGTGGGTCTGTATCTGTTCTCGTCTTAAGAGGGCACCAACCATATGGGACTAAGGCCCACCCTACTGTTGTATAACCTCATCTTAACTAACTACATCTGCAATGACCCTCTTTCCAAATAAGATTACATTCGGAGGTACTGGGGGTTCTGCCTTCAACATATCATTTTGGGGGGACACAATTCAACCCATAACATAACCTAATATTAATCAAACATATAATAAACACCAGCACTGTGCCAGGTACTTTATGTTATTTTCACTTAATCAGAGTCACTGGCAAATATGCAGATCCTACCACCTTTGGGATACAGCCCACCCTTGGGGTCCCTAAGCCCATCACCCTGGCCCATCTCCAGCAAGTTCAGTTGATCCCCTTTTTTCCCACCTCTAGTGCCAAGGAACACAAGCTCTGCCCTGTAAGGCTCCCCATGAACAAAGGAACCTGCTAGTAAGCCTGATGTATTTTATTACTATTACACATATTATATATTATTCATATTTATTATCATTTCCATTCTATTATTTTGCCTGCTCTTAGACCCCCTGCCTTCTCCATAGTTTTGACCATTTGTCCCCTAGTTCCCTCTGGGGTGAGAAAATCCTTACCCCAATCCTGCCCTGAGGCCATATCTGGAGAAAGAAACAGACCACCCATCTAAGTTACTCAGTGGTTTGCTAGTATGACCCCAAAGTCAGACCCATGATATCAGGGGAGCTCATGGTACAGTTCACTCCTAGAAAGGAAGTCCTGCTACTGGATGATGACGGAGACTCCCTGGGTCCAGACCATGGTGCAAATCACCAAAGACAGCTGCTGATAGATTTGGATATTGGGTAAGCGAGAAAGGAGCTAGGGTACTACTTCCCTCCTTCCTCGCCTCTGCCATAGTCCTTTGCCTTCTCTCCGCAGAGGCCTGGCTCCAGGGCAAGGGGCAGGCACCAGATCTGTGGCTGACAGTGATGGCCCTCACAGCACGCAGGTGACCCATTATCCACCGCTATCTGGTCAAAGCCCCTCCCCACCTCATCCTAGGAGGGGGAGTGCTGAGGGAAGGAAACAAAGCAAATAGGCACATGCACTGGCCTGCCACATTAGCATGAAAAGAACTTCTTTTACTGAACCCAAAGGAAAGGCACCGATAAGAATAAATGAGGCTGCAGATAGCAAGGTCACGGACACTGGCCACAGAAGACCTGTGTGCAAATCTGGAGGCCCAGAAATAGTTATTTACTATGTGTCTTAGTCAGCTCTGTCTGCTATAACATCCACAGACTGGATGGCCTAACAACTGACTTTTATTTCTCGCAGTTCTAAAGGCTGGGAAGTTCAAAATCAAGGTGCTGGCAGATTTGGTTCCTCATGAGGCCCATTTCCAGGTTTGCAGATGGCCACCTTCTCACTGTGTCGTTACACGAGAGAGAGAGAGAGAGAGAGAGAGAGAGAGAGAGTGTGTGTGTGTGTGTGTGTGTGTGTGTGTGTGTGTGTGTGTTGTAGTCTCTCTTTCTCTTTTATAAGGACACTAATCCCATCCTTAAGACTTCATCCAAACATAATTACCTCCCAAAGGCCAAACCTCCAAATACCATCACACTGTGGATTAGGGCTGCAAAATATGAATTTTGGAGGGACACAAACATTCAGTCCATATCACTATGTGACCTGGGCAAGTTACCCCACCTCTCAGAAGCTCAGTTTACTCATCTCCAAAATAAGGAAATTACATCTAATTTGAGATCACATATGTAAAGAAGCCAACAGTAACCTCTCAATAATCATTGTTTTGGTGCCTTCGGACAAAATTGCCTTGCTCCCTTTGACTTAAAATCTCAAGCAGCTGACACACAACTGGTGCGGCTGTTAAAATGGCTTGATACTACAGCTTGGGTGAGGGCTTGTTTGTTTGCTTGCTTGCTTGATTTGCCTTTTGTTTTTAAGAGAAGAGCATTTTGAACTGGGAATCCTGGTACCGGCTTCTGCAGTTGCCCATTACTTGGGTCTCTTCCTCCTCAGCAGGACACACAGATCTGTAAGCCAGTACTGAAAAACTTCCTTGAGATTGTGCCCCAAATGTTATTACTCAGATTAACACCGTCATCAATCACCCACGTTCCATGAGCATCCACAGTTGGTGGGTACTGCACAGAGCGCAGAGGTAGACATGCCTCGTGGCTTTCTGATCTAAACAGACAGGTAGAACAGAGACAAAGGAAAGGGCAAGCATGCATCCAAGACTCTCCCCGCTGTCCACGTCTGCAGCTTGTCTGGTGATGAATCACAGGGGGCAATTCAACAAGCAGGAGGGTCCATTAGAGAGCACAGGCCCCCTGCCCTTCCCCAGAGAGCCACAGAAACTGCAGCTCTTGGTCCAGGAGTCAGAGGTGGGCATGGGGCATATGTTCTGACTTTTCTCTCCTTCTCATTTGTGGAGAAGGGGATGGGGAGTTGCGTGGGTGTAGTAAATTATCATGATGCCTGTCCTCTCCAAATTGCATGACATGTTTGGGAAGGTTTGTTATTTTTGCTACATAGGGCAGAGGGCAGCTCTACTCTGGAGCCAGAGGAGCAGCCCGAGCCCAGCCAGGCTTTGGGCCAAGCTGCTCTTGGGACAGGCTAGGAGCTCTCACCTTCTGAGGAAGCAGGAGGCAACGGCCAGGAAGAGCAAAAGAGCAGCAGATAAGTCTGTCAGGCAACAAATACAGCCCAACTGTTGGAAAAGTCTGGGCGGGAAGGAAGTAGAAAAATACAATGTCTGCTCTCAGAGGTGGCTGGTTGAGGTGAATAGTTGTTGTTGAATCACTCACATTTGTGGGAATACTGAAGGAACCAACAGAAGTGTCAGGTGTTGGAAAGCAGGGCAATTGACACTCCCAGGTTCCAGAGATAACAGGATAGCAAATCACTCTTGGTGATCACCCTGATACCAAAACCAGACAAAGATACTACAAAAAAAGAAAATTATAGACCAATATCACTGATGAATATAGATGCAAAAATCCTCAACAAAGTACTAGCAAACAGAATCCAACAACATATTAAAAGGATCATACACCATGATCAAGTGGGATTCATCACAGGGATGCAAGCCTTCTTCAATATATGCAAATCAATCAATGTGATACACCATATTAACAAATTGAAGAATAAAAATATGATCATCTCAATAGATGCAGAAAAAGCTTTTGACAAAATTCAACACCCATTTATGATAAAAACTCTCTAGAAAGTAGGCATTGAGGGAACCTACCTCAACATAATAAAGTCCATATATGTCAAACCCACAGCAAACATCATTCTCAATGGTGAGAAACTGAAAGCATTTCCTCTAAGATCAAGAACAAGACAAGGATGTCCACTCTCACCACTCTTATTCAACATAGTTTTGGAAGTCCTAGCCACGGCAATCAGAGAAGAAAAAGAAATAAAAGGAATACAAATTGAAAAAGAAGAAGTAAAACTGTCACTGTTTGCAGATGACATGACTATACATAGAAAATCCTAAAGATGCCACCAGAAAACTACTAGAGCTAATCAATGAATTTGGTAAAGTTGCAGGATATAAAATTAATGCGCAGAAATCTCTTGCATTCCTATACACTAATGATGAAAGATCAGAAAGAGAAATTAAGGAAACAATCCCATTCACTATTGCAACAAAAAGAATAAAATACCTAGGAATAAACCTACCTAAGGAGGTAAAAGCCCTGTACTCAGAAAACTATAAGACACTGATGAAAGAAATCAAAGATGACCCAAACAGATAGAGAGATATACCATGCTCTTGGATGCGAAGTATCAATATTGTGAAAATGACTATACTACCCAAAGCAATCTACAGATTCAATGCAATCCCTATCAAATTACCAATGGCATCTTTAACAGAACTAGAACAAAAAATCTTAAAATTTGTATAGAGGCACAAAAGACCCCAAATAGCCAAAGTAATCTTGAGAAAAAAAAAAAAAAACAGAGCTGGAGGAATCAGACTCCCTGACTTCAAACTATACCACAAAGCTACAGTAATCAACACAATATGGTACTGGCACAAAAACAGAAATATAGATCAATGGAACAGGATAGAAAGCCCAGAGGTAAACCCATGCACCTATGGTCAACTAATCTATGACAAAGGAGGCAAGGATATACAATGGAGAAAAGACAGTCTCTTCAATAAGTGGTGCTGTGAAAACTGCACAGCTACATGTAAAAGAATGAAATCAGAACACTCCCTAACACCATACAGAAAAATAAACTCAAAATGGATTAGAGACCTAAATGTAAGACCGGACACTATAAAACTCATAGAGGAAAACATAGGAAGAACACTCTTTGACATAAATCACAGCAAGATCTTTTTTGATCCACCTCCTAGAGTAATGGAAATAAAAACACAAATAAACAAATGGAACCTAATGAAACTTAAAAGCTTTTGCACAGCAAAGGAAACTATAAACAAGACGAAAAGACAACACTCAGAATGGGAGAAAATATTTGCAAACGAATCAATGGACAAAGAATTGATCTCTAAAATATATAAACAGCTGATGCAGCTCAATATCAAAAAAAAACAAACAACCCAATCAAAAAATGGGCAGAAGACCTAAATAGACATTTCTCCAAAGAAGACATACAGATGGCCAAGAGGCACATGAAAAGCTGCTCAACATCACTAATTTTTAGAGAAATGCAAATCAAAACTACAATGAGAGATCACCTCACACTGGTTAGAATGGGCATCATCAGAAAATCTACAAACAACAAATGCTGGAGAGGGTGTGGAGAAAAGGGAACCCTCTTGCACTGTTGGTGGGAATGGAAATTGATACAGCCACTATGGAGAACAGTATGGAGGCTCCTTAAAAAACTAAAAATAGAATTACCATATGACCCAGCAATCCCACTACTGGGCATATACCCAGAGAAAACCATAATTCAAAAAGACACATGCACCCCAATGTTCATTGCAGCACTATTTACAATAGCCAGGTCATGGAAGTAACCTAAATGCCCATCAACAGATGAATGGATAAAGAAGATATGGTACATATATACAATGGAATATTACTCAGCCATAAAAAGGAATGAAATTGGGTCATTTGTAGAGACGTGGATGGACCTAGAGACTGTCATACAGAGTGACGTAAGTCAGAAGGAGAAAAACAAATATCGTATATTAATGCATATATGTGGAATCTAGAAAAATGGTAAAGATGACCTGGTTTGCAAGGCAGAAATAGAGACACAGATGTAGAGAACAAACGTATGGACACCAAGGTGGGGGGGGGGGGTGTTGGTGTGATGAATTGGGAGATTGGGATTGACATATATACACTAATACATGTAAAATAGATAATAAGAACCTGCTGTATAACACAGGGAACTCTACTTCAATTCACTGTACAGTAGAAACCAACAAACATTGTAAAACAACTATACCCCAATAAAAATAATTAATTAATTAATTTTAAAAGAATCCTTCTTAGTGAAGTCAGAAAGGCGACCATGTGCAGGGCTGGTCCCCATAGGTAACATCGAAGCTTGGGGGTCTCGAGTGCTGCATACCATCCTTACAAACTTCCCTTCTGAATCTGGAAGCCATTAGAAGTCCCCCCAAAGTTCAGACTTTTTCCTAATACTAGTTAATTTGTTCACTCCATCCAAGAGTGAGGCTGTATCAAAAGACATCTCATGGAAAAGACTATCAGTCTCTAAGAAATTCTCTTTTTTTTTGGAAAAAGTCAAAAGAGGTAACTGCCTGGTCTCTGGCCCCATTCCGAAACAAAACTTGACCTTGGTCACAGGCAGGCAGATGTTCCGGGAGTGGATGCTTCCAAATGAAGAGGTGGGCGGTCCCACTCCACTTCCAACCAGGAGGGGCGAAACTGAAGGCTCTGTTTATTAGCACAACTCTAATCATGATGTATGTGATTCTGTACATTTCAGTCTAAGCAAAATTTTTTTTCCATCGTTTCAACTTTAATTTATTCTTGATGCTTATTTGCACTCCTGATCTTGAGAGACCCCAACTTCTTTTAATTATTTCTCTTTTTGGTTGAGCTAATTAAGGCAAGTTTTTTTATTTTGTGATTAACACATCAGAAAAGCCAGGAAAACCGTGACAGTGGAAAAATGGTCATTATATTAAATACGGGATTAAAGAGTCTTGAGATTCAAGACAACCACTTCATCTTTCCAGTCCTCAGTTTTCACATCAACAAAACGAAGGAGGTAAATTAGATGATCTTTGTAGTAGTCAAAAAATGTTGTTCCACTTCCATCTGGCTTTCATGGTTTCTAATGCAAAATCCACAGTCATTTGATTCATTGTTGCCTTGTAAGTAATATATCATATTCTCTGCAGCTGCTTTCAAGATGTTTTTCATTGTCTTTAGTTTTTAGCTGTTATGATGTGTCTAGGCTGGGATTTCTTTAAATTTATCCTGTTTTGGATTCACTGAGCCTTTTATATTTTCCATCAAATTTGAGCATTTCAGCCATTACTTCTTCAAATATATATTTTTTTCTGCATCACATTCCTTCTCCTCTCTTTCTCGGACTCTAATGACACAAATGTTAGACCTTTTTTCATATTTTCCCATAGACTCACCCTGGCCCCCATCTTTTCAATCATTTTTCTCGCTGTTGTTTAGATTGGATAGTTTTTTACTGATCTATCTTCAAGTTTACTGACTCTTTCCTCTGTCATCTCTATTCTGCTACTGAGCCTGTGGTAGACAGATGGCCACCCAAAGATGTCTACTTCCTAACCCCAAGAACCTGTGAATATGTGGCCTTAACAGCAAAAGGGATTCTGCAGATGCTAATTAAATTAAGGATCCTAAAATAGGGAGATCAGTCTGAATTGTCTGAGTGGGCCCAATGTAATCACAGGGTCCTTATAAAAGGGAGACAGGAACGTGAGAGACAAAAAACAGGAGATCTACAGCAGAAGCAGAGGTTAGAGGGATGCACTTTGAAGATGAAGGCTGCCATAAGCCAAGGAATGCAGGCAGCCTCTACAAGGTAGAAAAGGCAAAAAAATGTATTTTTCCCTGGAGTCCCCAGAAGAAATGCAGCCCTGCTGACATCTTGATTTTAACTTTATAAGATTCATTTCAGACTCCTGACCCTCAGAACTGTAAGTTACTATGTTTGTTTTGTTTTAAGCCACTACAGTTGTAGTAATTTGTTACAGCAGCAATGAGGAACTAATACAAAGCCCAAACAGTCATTTAAAAATTTTTGGTTATTGTATTTTTCAGTTCTAAAATTTCCATTTGGTTCTTTATACTTTCTATTTCTTCACTGAGACTTTTCATCTTTTCATTCATTTCAAGCATGTTCATACTTATTCATGCCTTTTTTTTTTTTTTTGGCAGGTAGGATCTTAGTTCCCTGACCAGGGATTGAAACCACACCCCCTGCATTGGAAGCACGGAGTCTTAACCACTGGACCGCCAGGGAAGTCCCCCTCATGACATTTTTATAATAGTGGCTTCAGTGTCTTTTTTTTTTTAAACATCTTTATTGGAGTATAATTGCTTTACAATGTTGTGTTAGTTTCTGCTGTATAACAAAGTGAATCAGCTATATGTATACATATCCCCATATCCCCTCCCTCTTGCATCTCCCTCCCACCCTCCCTATCTCACCCCTCTAGGTGGTCACAAAGCACCAAGCTGATCTCCCTGTGCTATTCAGCTGCTTCTGACTAGCTATCTATTTTACATTTGGTAGTGTATATATGTCAAAGCTTCGTCCCAGCTTACCCTTCCCCCTCCTGGTGTCCTCAACTCCATTCTCTATGTCTGCATCTTTTTCCTGTCCTGCCCCTAGGTTCATCAGAACAATTTTTTTTTTTAGATTCCATATTTTAATTAATTAATTTGTTTGCTTGTTTGTTTATGGCTGCATTGGGTCTTCATTACTGCACGCGGGCTTTCTCTAGTTGCGGCAAGCGGGGGCTACTCTTCATTGTGCTGTGCGGGCTTCTCATTGCGGTGGCTTCTCTTGCTGCAGAGCATGGGCTCTAGGCACACAGGCTTCAGTAGTTGCAGCATGTGGGCTCAGCAGTTGTGGCACGTGGGCCCTAGAGCGCGTGGGCTTCAGTAGTTGTGGCTCGTGGGCTCTAGAGCGCAGGCTCAGTAGTTGTGGCATATGGGCTTAGCTGCTCCACAGCATGTGGGATCTTCCCAGACCAGGGCTCGAACCCATGTCCCCTGCATTGGCAGGCGGATTCTTAATCACTGCACCACCAGGGAAGCCCCCCTAAGCAAAATTTTTTAATCAGCAAAGTAGTTAAATGTGTAATCCCTTCAACTAATTATCCATTAGTTGCTCCTTAATGATAATGGAATGCTTACCAAATAGCATGTGATCTCTTAATAGTGCCAAATAAAGTGATTAAAATATTTCTTCAAGAAGTAACAAGGGTTCCGTTTGCTCGGCTTTCTCAGTGAATCTTAATGCATTCAGGCCACTGAAAAGTGGGTCCGAGATCAGGCTGGCATCACCATAAGGAAGGACAACCTCTAAAGGTAACCATGTCAGAGAAACACTCACCTCCACACTGGGTAACTGAAAAGGCAAAGTCAGCACCTACATGGGACCCCTTTTCCACCCCCAGCTGGCAGTGTGACCTCTGCCACTTACTTTTGCTAAGCCTCAGTTTCTTTGGTGATAGAATGGGTGTGATAGTCCTTAAAATCTAGGGTTGTGGTGAGGATCAAATTAGATAACATAGGAGATGAAAGACTTCAAAACAGTGGTGAGCAGACTTCGCCCATAGTGGTGATCAATAAATATGTACTGATTGACAAGTTCAGGTGACTGAAACTAACACAACATTGTAAATCAACTATACTCCAATAATAAAATAAATAAATATAAATAAAATTTTTTAAAAGTTATAATTATGAGGGAGGAATGGGAAGCTATTGTTTAATGGATACAAAGTTTCAGTTTTGCAAGATGGAAGGAGTTCTGGAAGTGAATGGCAGTGATGGTTGCACAACAATATGAATGTTCTCAGGGCCACTGAACTAGACACTTAAAATGATTAAGATGCTAAATTTGAAGTTATGTATATTTCACCACAATTTTAAAAATATAAAATAATTCCTAAAAAAAAGTTCAGGTGAACTGAAATCATTATTAATAAACACGTAAGCATCACCTCTGAGCAAGACACTGCACTTGGTAGTGGGGATATGGAAGGAAAGGAGGGAAAGAAAGGAGAGGAGAAGAAATCAGATACCATTCTTCACTCCCAGAAAGACTGTAATCTAATTAGAGAGCAGAATTTGAGGAAATAGGAGATATGATGATCATAATAGCCAACATATATTGAATGTTCACTTGTATCACGCACTGTTATAGCCTTTTAAGCATCATTTAATCTTCTCAACGATTCTGTAAGGTAGGTAATGTAACTTTCAGCCCCATTTCACAGATATGGAAACTGAGGCCCCAAGTTAAGTAACTTGCCTAGGGTCACTCAGTAAGTGCCAGAGCTAGGATATGAGCTCCAATTCTGCACCCTTAATACTGCCTGTAGTATTGGGGGCAGGGGGTGGTCCTACACTTAGACTTGGAGTTCTAGATTTGAATCATCCATACCATCTGTGTAGTCCTAACTACTTCAGACTTCAAAACAGTGGAGTTTCAGAGTGGGAGTCTCTTCATCTGTAAAATGAATTAACAGTCCCCACTGAATGGTTTGTTGTGATCATGAAATTAGGTGAGTATAAGTGCTCTGTGCAGTGCCTGGCATGTGGTATGTGTCTAATAAAGTTCAGATACATCTGATCACTGTTTATAAACCAGAGTTTCCATCAGCTAAGAATTCCCTGATCCCCCCAGATAAAACCTGGACAGTAAATATGCTTCCGATCTTCTCATAAAGTTGACCCAGACTATTTTGAACACTGTATCAAGGAATTACAATATGAACATCGCTAATCTACAGTCAGTGAGCTACAAAATCTTTTCATAGTAAATCCCACCAAAAAAATACTTTAAGTGCAAACCGCTAAACCTATATTTCTTATTTTATAAATTTGATGCTTTTTCTAACCAATTATTATGGTATGCATATTCTAAAACATACCCAAAATTGAAATTTTATAGGATAAACAAAGAAAAATAACTGTTTATAACAGTGTTATTTTATCTTATTCATTAAAAACACAAAACAAGTTTTGCTTCCACAAAAAACAATTATCGATAGTAATATTTTTAGTGAGCACAGTGTAATTTTAAAAAAGTGTGGTTCCCTCTTTCTTAAAATCTTGGTTTAACCCAGTGAGCCAAAAGTCAAGTTCTAAGTTCAGTTTACTTATGTTTTTGGATTTAATGACTGTCCTTGCTGAAGAGGGTACCTCACAATGATGTACATATCCAAGTGGAAAAATACATTATTGACTGCAATTTCTAAACAATATTGAATATTCAGTCCTATCCCCAAATAATGCAATGGTTATTGCTAACATTTTAAATTTGCATCCAAAATGTTCTTTTCATTGAGTGAGGTTTTTCCAAAAAAAAAAAAAAAACACTCTAAATTCTCTTGCTTCCTGTTAAAACACCATCATTTCCATGAAGGGGGAAATGTATTTTTTTAATCTTTCAAACAATGGCTCCTATATAGCACACTGTTAACAGCCACTGGTCACCACAAGAAAAGGTTAGCAAACTTATAACACTGCTCTTTTGTAAAAAGCGACAACTGCAAAATCTCTGAGACACAACAGATTTTTATGGTCATTCTCCATCTTGGTACAAAGTACTGCAAAAATTCTGGCATTCTGTACAGCTCTCTCACTTGTTAAAATCAGATCAGTTGCATCCATGATATCATCTAGTTCACTGCGCACTTCTTGGCTTTGATTGCTTTGCAGCGATAGTTTGACTATGAATTACTCTACGGTGAATAAATTTCATGAGTGATGCTATCCCTGTACCCTCACCCCAGCATCCTCTTGATAGTCTAAAGCAGCCGCCCCATCACATGTTATTTTAAACAATTGTTCCATCAGAACATTATTTCTAGTAAAGTTATTTACAGTTGAGATCTTTTCTGACATGTCTTTCTATAATTGGTTCACAAAAGAATAGCACTTTGTTTTATTATTGAAGGGGAAGCTATATCTGTGCTTCACTCAGCTGTATAACAAATACTACTTGATTTGTTTCAATACTTGTTTCTTCAAAGTCTTCTCTGCATCTATCAGCAGTTTTGCCGGCTAAGGAATGAATATTCATTTCATGCAATCATTCAGAAAGGATTTATTGAGCACTTGGGCTGTGCCAGTCGCTGTCCTAGGTGTGAGGATGTCATGAACGAAATTAAGTTCTCACGGGGCTGTGTGCCTGTGCACGAAGACAGATGGTAAGCAACTAAAAACCCAAGTATAAGTCAGGGTAAGCACTCTAAAGAAAAGTTCAACAGGATATTGGGACAGAGTGGCAGAGTGAGCTATTTCAGGTGATGAGGAAGACTTCCTTGAGGAGGTGACATTTGACCAAAGGTGTTGCGGGTAAGCTACGGAATATCTGGGAGAAGAGCACGTCAGCAGAGGGGCAGCAGGGGCAAAGGCCCTGATGCAGGAGCTTGATTGGTGCAGCCGAACCACAAGGAGGCCAGTGTCCCTGGAGCCAGTGAGGGTGGGGATGCGAGAGGACCAGAGGTCAGAGGATTGTTTTCCAGCTGAGATAGGAAGCCACTGGAGGGTGCTCAGTGGAGTGTGGCATGATCTGACTTAGGTTTAAAAAGATTTCTGTGGCCACACCAAGGAGAATAGATTGCAACGTAGCAAGGCAGGAACGGGACAAATTTCAATTGTCCAGATAAGAGATGGACTCAAATGGCCATGGTAAGAGGGCGAGAAATCATAAGATTCTAGATATATTTTGATATAGAACCAGTGAGAGCTGCTGATAGATTTGGATATAGGGTAAGTGAGAAGGGAGCTAGAGCTCTTCACCTAAGCACTTGGAAAATGTAGTGGTCATTTACAGGGGTGGAGAAGACTGACGGTGGGGAAAGGAATGGAGATTAAGAATTCATTTAGAGACTTCCCTGGTAGCGCAATGGTTAAGAATCCACCTACCAATGCAGGGGACACGGGTTCAATCCCTGGTCCGGGAAGATCCCACATGCCGTGGAGCAACTAAGCCCGTGAGCCACAACTACTGAGCCTGCGCTCTAGAGCCCACAAGCCACAACTAGAGCCCATGAGCCACAACTACTGAGCCCACGTGCCACAACTACTGAAGCCCGCGCGCCTAGAGCCCGTGCTCCACAGCAAGAGAAGCCACCGCAATGAGAAGCCCGCGCACCGCAATGAAGAGTAGCCCCCGCGCACCGCAACTAGAGAAAGCCCGCACGCAGCAACGAAGACCCAACGCAGCCAAAAATAAATAAATAAAATAAATAAATTTATTTTAAAAATACATTAAAAAAAGAATTCATTTAGACACACTAAGTTGAGAAAGACTACATTCAAGGGAAGGTGTCAAGAAACCAGCCACTTGAGTCTGGAGTTACAAGAGAGGCATTTGGAATGGAAATATAAACTTGAGACTTGTCAGTGTGTAAATGGCATTAAAAGCCTTGTCACTATATTTTCCCATGTATTATTTCAGCGGTATTTATTGCCGTGGGAAGAACAAGTATTTCCCCCAGCAGTATGCAGCTTTTATTTTTTCACGACTAAGCAAGAAACCTCAAAAGTGGCTTTTAAGCACTTTCTATTACACTAATTAAAATTTTTTAAGATATTACATTGAACACTACATTATTTTAAGTCAATAAAAAAGATTGTAGACATCTTTATTGTCTGTTTTTCCAATCTTAAAGGCGTCATACTCTTATTAGATAGTATTCCAAGACATACCACAGTTCAGGTGAAGGTCATCATTAGCGATAGTGGGTGTAAATTTGTATTTGTACACATACTTAGTAACTTCACTGAAAAAGAGATAGTTGAGGCAACCGTGATGTCCTTTAGTAGGTGACTGGATAAATAAACTGTGGTACATCCAGACACATTATATTACTATATATTATATATTATTTAGTGCTGAATATATATTATTCAGCACTAAAGAGAAATGAGCGATCAAGCCATGAAAAGATATGGAGGAACCTTAAATGCATATTACTAAGTGAAAGAAGCCAATTTAAAAAGGCTACATACAATATGATTCCAACTATATGGTATTCTGGAAAAGGCAAAATAGTGTAGATAGTAAAAATATCTGGTTACCAGTGGATACGAGGTATGGGGGACGAATAGGTGGAGCACAGAGGATTTTTAGAACAATGAAGATACTCTGTATGACACCATAATGATGAATGCATACCATTATACATTCGTCCAAATCCATAGAATGTACTACATCAAGAATGAACCCAGCCATCATCAAAAATATCTACAAACAATAAATGCTGGAGAAGGCGTGGAGAAAAGGGAACCTTCATGCATTGTTGGTGGGAATGTAAATTGATACAGCCACTATGGAGAACAGTATGGAGGTTCCTTAAAAAACTAAAAATAGAACTATCATAGGACCCAGCAATCCCACTACTGGGCATATACCCTGAGAAAACCATAATTCAAAAAGAGTCATGTACCAAAATGTTCATTGCAGCTCTATTTACAATAGCCAGGACATGGAAGTAACCTAAGTGTCCATCAACAGAGGAATGGATAAAAATGTGGTACATATATACAATGGAATATTACTCAGCCATAAAAAGGAACGAAATTGTGCCATTTGCAGAGACGTGGATGGACCTAGAGACTGTCATATAGAGTGGAGTAAGTCAGAAAGAGAAAAACGAACATCGTATATTAATGCATATATGTGGAATCTAGAAAAATAGTACAGACGAACCTATCTGCAAAGCAGAAATAGAGACACAGACATAGGGAACAAACGTATGGACACCAAAGGGGGAAAGGGAGGGTGCGATAAATTGGGAAATTGGGATTGGCATATATACACTACTATATATAAAATAGATAACTAATGAGAACCTACTATATAGCACAGGGGGGAAAAATAAAAAGAATGACCCTTAATGTAAACCATGGACTTTGGGTAATTATGATGTAACTATTTAGGTTCATCAGTTGTAACAAACACACAGCTCCGATGGGGCCATCGATAGGGGTGGGGCTGTGCATGTGTGAGGGCAAGGGTCATAGGGGAAATCTTTGTACCTTCCCCTCAATTTTGCTGTGAATCTTAAACTGCTACCAAAAAAGTATCTTAATGAAAGAAATTAAAATTAAAAAAGAGATATAGTTCTAGCAGTGGGGCTGTCACTGATGCTTCTCTTCTTGTGCACTTATTCTTGCCTTATTATTATCTTCTACCCATGATCACTGCAGATATCTCCTCAAGGCACGTGTTCACATTATGTGAGACTAGATATCATCCACAGATCCTCTCTCCCCGACACATGAGAACTGCCATCCACCATCACACCACGTATCAAAGAAAGGGGTCACCACAACCCCTTGAGAAACTCCAGCTTTCCCCTAGGACACTTCCCTTCTCCAACAAGAAGGTGACACTGTTCAGGCCACAGGAAGGTGCCCATGCCAGGCCATGCATTATGCATTCGTAGAACTCAGTTTCTTTCTAGTTTTTCTAGGGAAAATAAACATAAATAGAAATTGGAATAGTTTCTCCACCCACCCTCCCACCCCCCATCCCCCGCCTAGCGCATCTTGTGTGTCCTTTGCAGTGCGCACACTCTGCCTTGATCGGGTCCATGTCACTGTCACAGAAGATGACAATGACACTGTTGCAGAGTCAGAATGAGACTGGCCCCAGCTTCTGAATAAACATTTCCTGTTAACACCTCCATTATCACACGCCCCCGGGGCACCGAACAGTGAACGTTCACACTGAGTTCCCAAACTTAAAAAAGAAAACACTAAAAAGCCACAGCAACTCTTGCGAAACTTTAAAGGCTTGCCTATAGTCTATTAAAATGATAAAACTATGCTGACTTTCTTGCCTGAAGTAACTGGTGTTAAGTTATCTTCGTAGGTTGGTTAGAAAAAATTATTTTCGCATGTCTTCACGGCCTCCTGAGTCAATTTGGCTATTCAAGGCAGATTAAGAACCTGAACTTCTTTCCCGAGGAAAGTGTTACATCTAATGTATAGTCAAAAATTGAGTGAACTTTCTTTTAGGCTCTATCTGAAACTGAGTTTCACTCAGCAACAAACTAAGAAATGTTCCCTCCTCAGAGGAAACTAAGAAGTCAGTATAAGATGAAACACCTTTATTTCTACAGTAAGACTGAGATTTGAGGGACGGCAAGGTGGCTCTCAACTACCTGGTTCCAGGTTACCTTGGGTGCTAACCGACACAGGCAGGACCCCAAATTCAAGGTCACATTTCCCAGGCCTCCCTTCCTCTTCCTAGAAACCCAAACCCGAGAAGGCAGCAGCCATCCAGTGGGCATTCTCTTGCACTGTTGTCAAACAAAGTAGCCAGCGTGCAATCCTTTGAAAGGTGTTAACCAGCACTCACACCGCATCAGGGTAACACCAGTCACGTGCGTCTGGGTGACACTTCCCTGTAAAGTGGAATCGGCTGATTGGACCCCCAGAAGAAACCCTGCATGGGTGGCTCGAGGTTTACCCTGATCTCGACTCCGCGTGGAGGAGGCTGCTGATCTCCAAGGCCTCCATGGAATGATGGGAAACCTACAACAGACCCAAGTGTGGTGCTCATAAAAGGGAGGCAGAAGCAGGAGGGCAAATGTCTGGATATTTTTCCAAGAAGCAAAGACATCATTCACTTAGAGGAGTTTCCCTAAGGGTAAATGAAGCATCTCAAACCCACTGAAAGGAAGTGATGGCTTCATGCCTTGCCTGGCATTGCAGCACTGCCTCTTGCAGGGGAATCAGGTTTCCTCCTGGTCCTTTCACTTTCAGCCCACAGTCTCGGCTCTACCAGGCACCTTTAAAGAAGCAGTAGCTCTTTCAGAACGTGAGGGCTGACTTAGAAAGTCAAGTTTTCTAGTGATTCCTATACCATTCAAGGTCCCAGCAGAAAGCAGATGGCCACTCAAATTTAAGATAAGTTCAGAATGACCACATATTTACAAGATGGTGGGCAGGGTGCAGGGACACCCAAGGGCATAGTGCAGTCCCTTTGGGCTACACATAGGCCAGTGCTTCCAGCCCAAGGCCCAAGGAGGTGAGGAAAGGGAGTGGTTATGGGAACGTGGAAGAAGACAGTATGGGAGACTGCCACCGGGAGAGGAGCAGTGTCTTCAGTACAGGCCACAGCTAGCCCAAGGAGATGCCACAGGGGAGTCAGGAGAAAGTATGCCCTGCCTGTACCACCTTCCTGCCCTCCTGTCTCCTGATCAAATTCAAGAAGCCAGAGAGCAAGAGATCTCCTCGATGGAGTCAGCATCCTGGAGCAAAGAGAAGGGCAGAGCCTGGACCTAAGGAACAAACAGAATAACCAACACGATTCCCAAATGGAAGGAACCGACTACCTCAGAGTCTACTTGAGGCACATTTTAAAAAATACGTGAATTCCCCAGAGCCACCCCCCTCCCCGCAAATAATTCAGAGTTAGTATATAGGGGTGGAGCCTAAATAATCTGTTTTCTTTTTTTTAAAAAAATTGCTTAAATGATTCCAATGCACAACCAAGTTTGGAATCTCAAATGACCCTGAAGATCTCAAAACAGGTCACAAAATCCCTTCTCAACCGTAAGTCCAAGGCAACAAGACCAAATCACCATAAGAATCTTCCATAAAGGACTGCATTTTGTACTATTACAGTGTCAGGTCTGCAGCAGCACTTATCAGTCAAAGAGAGAATTGTGTCACTTTCTATCCTCAAGTACCAATCCTTAGGACAGGTGAGCCAAGGGATAAGTTTTGTACACGCGAACATGATTGTCCCTTTACTCCCTGAGTAGAAAATACAAGCAATAGCTCCAAAAGAAAGACCCGGTTCCTTGAAAACTTTGTATACGAATCTAGACCATCAACTTTAAATGGCTGCAGGCTCTAATGGCCAAAAGGGACTGTATTTCCACGAGGACCATCCATCGGCAAGGCATGTCGTTCAGAAGTTTCATTTAAAGATCATTCTTTCTAAAAAAAAAAAAAAAGATCATTCTTTCTATTATGATCATTGAAGTGAAGCCAAGAGGGGGAAAAAAAAGTAGACAGTCTGAACTCTAGACTCTTGACTTCAGAAATGCCTATTAATTCAATACAATAAAACTTACAAACTCCCCGTAATCCTCAAGGTGCTCTTAAAATTGAAATTGATTCTGTGAAACTGCTTTCATCAACTATCATTAAAGAAAGTTCCATTTTAACTCAACTCTTAATAGGGAGGGTGTGAAGAAAAGTGTTATGTCCAGGAATACAGAATGCTATTTATGAACACTGGACCTGGAAGGAGGGGAAACAGAAGACGTACACCCAGCCGGGACCGTGCGTGTGCCTGCTATGCAGGTTCTGGCTCTAGCCACTGTTCATTTTCCTAGGGAATTACATGGAGGAAGCAGCTCAGAATTTCCAACCACACAGCACAGTTAAATGGCAAGTTATTTTCCACATAAGTAATGCAACCCAATATGAAAAGAAGCTTGGGAGGCGGGGCAGGGGGAGCGGAAGGCATTTATTTACTTACATGGCCAGAGTCACAAAAGGACTTCCTTTGACTGCAGGTGCTGGAGTTGGAAAGTGGAGCCTAGTTTAATGCACGTAGTGAATGGGTCCCCAGGGCTGTGGTTGGCATTGCTAGACTCCTGGGTCCAGCTCCCTGACAGTCTATTAATCTGCCATGTAACCTTGAACCAAGGCTCTTAAATGTCTTCTATCAATTTCCCAGATTGATAAATAGGAAGAAAAATATGCCTACCTTACAAATCCTATCAGAGCCAAAACTCCTTTTTCTACAGGTATGTCCCACTGTGCCCAGCAGATATGTCCCAAACTGCAATGAAATGCTTGCCATGAATGAGAGATCAGGTGGTTGTCAAGTGGTTGTTAACTACTCCCAGAGAATTGACTTTAAAAGCACTTATTTATGAGGGTGGCTAAAAGGCCAGTTTCTAGAGACAGACAGCTCTGTTTATTACTGTAGCAAGATGTTTTTGGTAGACTAACCAACATTTTTTTTCCTTTCCCCTTAATTCCCATTATTCCATGACTCTTGGACCTTCTGCATTTACTACTTTTGTCAATGACAGCTTACAGATCACCAAAGAAGTGTGTTCCTGCACCTCCATGGAATGAACATGTCTCTGGGAAGTGACAGCCCAGCCAGGACCTGCACTTCCCAGCCCCCATGAGCTAGGGTGAGGCCAGGTCACTGAGTGCTATCCAACTCTGTGGGTAGAAATGACACATACTACTTCTGGACCATCTCTGCCTGGTCATTAGAAAGACGAGGAATGGAAGAGGATGCCTCGTTCAGCACAGAGATTCCTTAAATCAGTTCGAGAAAACAGACATGGGCCTCTTCTCCTATGAGTCCTTTAGCATCACATCCGTCCCTGAGAATCAATGTCGCTGACTCCTTTTCCAGGATGCACACGTGCCTCTTTAAAAGTCAGACCAAGGCACCTATTCCATGCCTATGATATGCCAGGATCTTTAACATGCAAATACAAAATCTCATTTTTAAGAGTGGTAGAATTATCTCCATTTAACAGAGGGGGAAACTCAGGTCAAAGAGATGCAATAACTTGTCCAAGGTCATTCAAATGCAGCAGTGCTGAGGTTTGAAGCCAGGTTTTCCGGCTTTGAAGGCAGTGATGGTGGCACTATTCCACAGCTTCCTCTTTTAGACAGTGTGCCCAAAGGGATCCCTAACTGTCATTCAGCTGTCACCCTCAAAGACCCATGCATCCAACACAGGATCTGAGAATGACTAATCAAACCCACCTGTCTCTAAGAGACATCCTATTTGAGATTCTGAGCAAAAAAAAACCTGTTTCCCCCAAACTCTGATCCACATGGATACATGGGCCATAGGACCTGACCATCTGTCCACCATTATCCTTGTATGACTGACCACTACCAGATGTCACGCCAGCCAACATAGATTAATTAGTTAGTATAAACCAAGTTCAATGTAATTAATCATGCAAACTTAAGTCCTTAATGTCCAATATTACTAAGAGCATACCATAAACTTGGGACACTATAAAGGATTAATGACCAACATGGAGGCATGAATAAGGCCCGGAACAGATTTGATTCGTGTTTGAATCAAGTCTGATCCTCACTGCCCAGAAGGGACTCTCCCAACTCAGTATTGTTACCAATAAAAAATTCATGTCGCCTGAACACATATGGATTTCTGTTCATGTGACCCACTGGAGAAAAGCCTCAGACAATCCTTCAGTGAACCCTTCGCTTTGCTTGTTCCAACCAATTAGCCCAATACATTCCAAACCTACTTGCAAGACACGAGGAGCACACTGCCAAGGTTACCATGGCAGCCCCTCAATGTCTCCCTTGAGAAGGGCCTCCATTTGCAGACCCCATCCCCTCCATTATGGGACTACAACACATTTATCACCTTCACTTCTCAAGGGGGCTTCCAAACTATTTGTGCCATTGATTGTTTCAGCAATTTACCAGGTAGGGAATTAGAGTTACGGGCTAGTAATTTCCTGTATACTTCTTCCTTCACTTCTTAAAGTTTGGTGCTAATTTAATCCTTGTAAGAACACTGTGCTGCTTGGATGCCCTGATGGTGACTGGAGAGCTGATTATTTATCTGTAAGACTTATCAAAACTCACTGACTGGCGATATGTCCCTGGCTGATGCAGACACAAGATCAGGCACCAGGAAACTTGTTCAGCTAAAAGAAAGGACTAAGGACAAACTGAGGACCCAACTAGACAGAAGATGCCAAAGGCGGGGAAGGGAAGCTTTGCACTGTTTTCTGAAGGAGCCCAGAGCTGGACTTTGCCAGGCAGTGGGAAGGATGTGCTTAAACTCCTGCAAGGGAGACCACAGGAGGCAGGCATTTACCTCCCGAATTTCTGTTCCCAAGACAGTGTTCTTTATCAGTCCAGTGTGTTCAATCACAGAAAGCCAAGAAAGAGGGGTAAATGATCTTCACAGGAAAGCAAATTCCAGTAAGTCACAGCTACTTCTGCTTCTTCTTCTTTTTCTCCCTCTTCTCCTCTTCCTCTTCTTTTTCCTCCTCCTTCTTTTCTTCCCAACGCCTCTTGGATGATTCTGAAATTTTTCAGTTCCTGGGCAGGAATAACTCACTCACTGCACGATGAATTCTAATTTTAACCCTATCCCCACTCACGGATGACTGAGACAAGGCAATGGTTCTCAATAGATTTCTTCAATCTCCTTACCCCCAGATGAAAGACTGGCAAAGAGTCTTGTGGAAGCATTGGCCATCTGGGAAATGGCCGCCTACTTTAACTTAGGCCAAAGCCTTTCAATCTATAGAAGTATTTTCCCACCTTATTTTCAGGATCTCACCCCCTCCCATTCCAGAGCCTTAAACATTTTTTTCCTAATTGCCCCCCCCCCACTGCCATCTATGGAATTTTAATGCCACAGACATACAGATACTATGAATCTGTTTGTGCATTGTGTATCTATCTGAGCTTTACACATAACAAGAATAAGGGTTTTTTTGCCTCCCAAGAATAACTTTTGGCCCTCCTGGGAGTGTTATCTCCCTGTTTGGGAAGGAAAATACAGGCTTAAATTCACACTAAAGGAAATGGAACAGGACCCTATGGTGCTTGCCCCCCATGTCCTCCGCCTGCCTTTTGTCTGTGGAAAAACTTTAGCCAAACAGTAAGTTTAATCAGGGAAGTGAGAAAATGCAGAAACAAAGGAAAACAGTCAAACCAGACCAAATAATAATAGTTTAGTCATGAAGCAAAGTCAAGGACCTTTACTTCCTCCTCAAGGGCTATAGATAATATTCTGAGCCCTATCCTGTGAGCTGTTGTAGACACTGAAACCCCCATCAGGTGGAAGAAGTTAACTACATGATGCCCAGACTGTAGCCATGACATAAGCTGCCACGATTCTAAGAACTGGCCTCAAGGAAATGGGAACAAACCAACCCTGGAACTGAAGACTAACTGTACTTAAAACAATCAAGATGACGCTGGTCAGACCACCGCATGACTAATTTCGAGATGAGAGTCAGAGCTGACTGTGCTGTTTCTGCATGGAGCCCCCTCGCTCTGTCTACGAAAGCTCTTGCCCACGGGTTGTCGGAGGCAGGGGGAGGGGAGGCCTGTGGAGTCCGCCCCCTGCCACCCCGCCACCCCGGTTGCCAGCCTCCAAAATAAAGCAAACTTGCCTTTCCACCAACCTTGCCTCTTTACTGGCTTTTGAGCGGCAAGTAGCCGGACCTCACTTTCGGTAACGTAAAGGTGTGATGGTTTGCTATCAAGGCATGTCCTGTTGAATGGAGAAAACTGAGAGCCTAATGCAAAGGGGGTCAATTAGGGGGAAAAGGGTAGAGAGGAAGCAGGGGACCAACTTACATCTTTTATAATACTGTCAAGGGCGAGGCGTGAAACTTGGCCTTATTTACCGACACAGTGTCCGTTCATTTATGAAAGGCATAAATATTGCCCCCAATTCTAAATTTACTGGCTTTCCCCACACTTTGGCAGGTTCAGTCTTTACAGAAAATGTTATGCCAGGACTGACTGTGAGTAATAAGAAATGCTTCGTCGGGGCAGACAGGGTCCTTTCCTCTGCCCTGTTCTCTGCCTCTGCCCTTGTCCCTGCTGTGACACTAGCTCTCCAGCAGCTCTCCACACTAGCCTCGGCCCCTCTCCGTGGTGCTCTGGGCCATTCATAGTTTATTACAGCATTTTGTAATTAGCCAGGAGTATTTTAGACCCATATTTTTAATCCTCATCTCCCTGATTGATTTTCTAAACTATGTGTCAGCACAAAGGTGTTTGAAAAAAACACTTAACTCAGCAGCAATTAATTGCAAAGCTTTTAAAGCTTAGTTTTCATTTCATAGGTCTTCAAGAGACAGAAATAATATCAATAATACTGAAATCAAGTTGTTTTTCACCCCTGGTTATAAAGGCGGCAAGTGGCTTGAGAGGCACTATTATCTAAGGCGACATTAACTAATCTTTTCCTTTTCTGCTCCATTTCTAGCTGTCAAATTTTCTTACACACACACACACCATGGGCAGGATTTAATGGACGGGGCATTGCTCATGAAGATGACATTTGAAAGAATGTTCGAGATCTCTGAACACTTTGGGAACATCAGTGTTTCGTTTGGGCAATACATCCTCATCCATTTTCTAGAACTGAAAAAGCTAAGCCTCTAAAAGCATAACCCTCAAGGTTATTCTCAGACAGTTCAGCGTAAAGAGCATATACAAGAAAGACAGAACTGCCCAGCTGCCTCTTTTTTAAACACTGTTTAAACAGCCTCCAATTTGCAGGGAGTTTGGAGACCTGGTTATTTTGCAAGGTGTCCTTTCTGGAATTTGGTATTCATTTGGAGAGCAGAGCTTGCCCCTAGGGTATATGTTGATATAACTGCCCCCAAGGGTCATTCACAGTTGGAGATTCTACACAAGCAAGCAGTACTGCAAGTCAGGGAGAAGGAAACTGAAAGAACTGATGTAAGAAGAATCTATGGTTCATCATGGAATACTGCAGAAAGATGGAGGCTGGCAAAAGTGTTTCCTCCACTGCCTTCCACCTGTCAGTCACCAAGCGGCCACTTACAGCCTTCTAATCCCATTGCCCCTTTCAAGTCTGCCCTTGATGCTAATTTTAACCACATTTCACCTTCAACTTTTAAGCACAGGAACACAAGGGGGTGTGTGTGTGGTGTGTGCGTCCACGTGCATGCATGTGTGGTGTATTGGGGTGAGCAGCCACGCTTTGTGATTTGGCCTTAAGATGTTCCTTCATAAGGTGCAAAATTAAACTTTTATTCCTAGGCTAACTTGTCTGCTTGAGCTCACACACCTGAACTCCTCTCGTCTCACAGCACATTTTATTTTATTAGATAGAGACCTTCATACGTTGTCTAGCTTTCCTTTTAGCCTTGGCTGCCAGGAATCGCAAAGCTAAATGCTATGCTCAGTTGCACTAACTGGCTTTGGCACACATTTTCTGCCTCCACTATCTCACCCCTGTCCCACCACTGCCCCCCACCCCGTGCCCAAGGAGGAATTGGCCTGTGGAATTCTGACCGAGTTGAAAGTGATGTCGAGTGACAGCAGTCAGATCAGAGAAGGGAGAGCAGTCACCGTCAGGAGGTAGGTGACAAAGCTATGCCTTTGTTCTTTTACCCTTACTTGGATATAACTTTTACAACAAGCTACCCTATAGCTTGTTTCATGAAAATACAAATAAAAGAAAAAGAACTAAATTATCTTTAAATGACTTTGCATTGTGGAGCAAAGTCTTTGCGATGTGCCTGTGATGACATCCTTCTGGAGAAAGGCTGATCTAGGGCGGCGGGGGGCAGAGGGGTGCATTTTAGCGAGGCGATTAGCGCGCACGTCAGAATCCATAAAACCTCGCCACCATAACCTGCTCCACGTGAACGGAAAGTCATTTCTGCCTCCTTTGGTGAAGTGTGCCATCTATAAAATGATGACAACGCTTGCTCCTGCCCATTATACTCATGTTATGAGGATCAATGCCGCAGCGTCCAGTAAGTGCTTTGAGCTCCTCAGGGGCCAGGGCTCTGTAACTATAATTACCATTATTGACGGCGGCAAGGAACTGCTGTAGGCTTTCCAACGAACAGCCAAGACTCGGGCACCTGCCCGGCCTTTGACTGGAGCTGCAGCTAGGCTCATGAGTTTGTCTTCTGCGAGGGGGCATGGATATCACTAGCTCCAATAACCCAGATAAAAAAGAGTTCTCAAGATGCAGAAAGACTCCAAGAAGGCTGAAAACAACACATCATCACCACTGCCATTAAAAGGAGGCTTGAGGGACTTCCCTGGCGGTCCAGGGGTTAAGACTCTGTGCTTCCACTGCAGGGGGCACAGCTTCAATCTCTGGCTGGGGAACTAAGATCCCACATGCCACCAAAACAAACAAACAACAAAAAAACAGCAACAAGGGCTTCCCTGGTGGCGCAGTGGTTGAGAATCCGCCTGCTAATGCAGGGGACACGGGTTCGAGCCCTGGTCTGGGAAGATCTCACATGCCGCGGAGCAGCTGGGCCCGTGAGCCACAATTACTGAGCCTGCGCGTCTGGAGCCTGTGCTCCGCAACAAGAGAGGCCGCGATAGTGAGAGGCCCGCACACCGCAATGAAGAGTGGCCCCCGCTTGCCGCAACTGGAGAAAGCCCTCACACAGAAACGAAGACCCAACACAGCCATAAATAAATAAATAAATAAATAAATAAATAAATAAATAAATAAATAAATAAAATTAAAAAAAAAAAAACAGCAACAAAAAAAGGAGGCCTGAAACACCCAACAGCACAGCAGGGTAAACAGGTATATGGTGAGGAGAGCCAGTAGCAAGTGACACGGGGCCCAGAGGCATCCACAGTTTGTCCACACAAAGATCATCCTTTTCCTACTTAGGAAATGCTTTTATAGGATCCCATTCTTTATGTTGGAAAAATATATATATGATGTCCACATCCATCAAGCTGTCATGGCTTTTCATAACCCTTTTAAGACTACACCTTCTGGAAGCCTGCATTATCTATCTCAAGGAGACGCCGGGCTCCAGCCCATAACTTTGTCACCTGCCTCTGATGGTGACTGCTCCTCGCTCTTCTCTGATCTGACTGCTGTCACTCGACATCATTTTCAGCTCGGTTAGAATTCCACAGGCAAATTCCTCCTTGGGACAGCTCTGATTCCTCCTCTGATCTGAAACATTGCCCTTTCTGGGCAGTGGCAGAAATACAGTGGCAATTTAAGACTGTATTTCTAAAAGATATCTTCTGATTTCTTCTCAAGGCCCTCTCTTTTGAATATTGTCTTTGAAGTCTTTTCTGACCCTAAAGAATGCCAGGACAAATCCTAAAATCAGACATTATTTACCCGACTCCAAAAAAATACATTTGCCTCCTATTTTAAAAGTCTGGGTACAACTCATGTGGTAATGTTGGTGCAGTAGCAATGGCTAAACAGAAACTTCAGGAACTAAATGAGATGGGATGGTGTCTGGGTCAGGAGACTGAAAAGCCAAAGCAAAGAGGATAATTGAAGAAAGATATATACTATGGATGTAGTTCCAAGATTCATTTTGGGTGCAAAAGAAAAATATACTGTACTTCCCACTCTGCTTTCAGTGTAGCATCAATGAATGCCAAGAAAGAAACACAATTTCAGAATATCTGAAATTCAACTGCAAACTTGCATTCACACTTAGCAAAAAGGAGGGGAACATAAAGTGACAAATTTACTTGGAGTCTTGCAGACTCTTCTCTGGCCAAATTGCTGGTTCGACACAGCTCAACATCTCTGTAAGAACAGGAACTGCAGACTTGTCACTTTCCCCGCTCTGTGCTAATACAAGCTGAGTGATTATGCGTCTGCCCTCCCCAATCAGCAGCGCGGGTCCCATTCTCTGCAGTTCGAGCCGAAGAAGAGCCCTCTCAGGGGACTAATGAACGACCGTCATCAGCACTCTGTGAATGGACGATGGTGGAATAAGCGTTACGGACCAGCGGCACCTTCGAGTGGGAAGCACAGTCTCACTAACCAAGACAACTGGCTCGGGGATTGGAGGTCCCCAAACACAGCATTCGGGTAACAACACAGTGCTGTTAGTTACGTCTGTCCCCTGGCCTGTCCTCGGGGGCTGCCACCCCGTTGGCCCATGTGATCAGGCTCATTACAATTCAGCCAATCACTTAAACCGGGAGCACACCTCCGGTGAATGTTCCATGCTCCCAGCTACTTCGAGAAAAAACTAAGACCACGGGTCATGAACTCTGGAGGTAGGAGTTGCCCCTGATCTGACTGTCAATGTCCAGAAGGAGCTCAATAAATGCTTGATGAGAATCAATGAACATATGAAGTGGCTTATTAAATACTTAGATTGTGATGTGCCTGGAATACTCTATTTCGTATGAAGATTTAATTGAATCGTCACATAACCCTATGAGCATGTCACTGTCCTCATTTTAATGGATGAAGGAAGAGGAACAGAGTAAGTGACTTGCCCAGGGTCATGCGGCCAGTGAGAGGCCGGCTCTGGACCCCATGCTCTTAACTTCTACACTTCGCTTCTCCTGCATGAGAATAGAGGGCTCCCCTCCCGGCACTCACTCCCTGAAGCCAGCGATACAGGGCAGACAGCTACACAGAGGTTCTTTCTACAGGAGACAAATGCAGTAGGGAGCTTTATAGGCTCATTATAAAACCTCCTTTCTGCCCTCCCTCTGGCCCTTCCGCATCCAATGCTGGCAAAGGAGAGTAAAGAGCAAAGGGCGGGCTTCCCTGGTGGCGCAGTGGTTGAGAGTCTGCCTGCCAATGCAGGGGACACGGGTTCAAGCCCTGGTCCGGGAAGATCCCACATGCCGCGGAGCAACTAGGCCCATGAGCCACAACTACTGAGCCTGCGCGTCTGGAGCCTGTGCTCCGCAACGAGAGGCCGCAACAGTGAGAGGCCCGCGCACCGCGATGAGGAGTGGCCCCCACTCGCCACAACTGGAGAGAGCCCTCGCACAGAAACGAAGAACCAACACAGTCAATAATTAATTAATTAATTAATTAATTTTAAAAAAAAAAAAAAAGGGAAAGTCTCTCAACAAAACACTTCCCGATGCTCGTCTGACACTAAAAACCTATTAGTCATCAACTCCTCCTGCAGAACATGTCTCAAAAATGTATTAAAAAAAAAAAAAGAGCAAAGGGCATGGCAAGTGCCCTCGAAAACCCGTCTTCTTGTCCCAGATGGGGCAAGGGAGGGACCTCTCTCCCTCCATTCCCACCACCCCTACACAACACAATTGTACACATGCTCCCACACAAAGGACTGCACTTCTCCCAACTTCGGCTACTGTTTTCGTCACTCGTCCTAGCAAAACAGTGAGAAGGTAGTTGCCCCCCTAATGCAGGTGGGACAAGATAAATTCTAGAGTCCCTTCCGTGTCCGAAATTCCAGAACTGAAGTCCTCCTGGCTTTCCAAGAAAGCGCAGAAGCCAGTCTTATGGCCAAAATCTCAGCTGAGCTGTGATACCAAGGCCATCCTGCTCAGGGACAGAGGATCCTGGGGTGTGCTGACATGGTGGTCTGTAAACCCACCATCAAAGAAACCACAGAAATGGAGCTGGGAGGGGCTTCAAGACCATTTATTCCAAACCCCTGCCAAGTGGTGGGAGAACTTTTTCCAAACCAACTCTTTTTTTTTTTTTTTCACTGAAGTATAGTTGATTTACAATGTTAATTTCTGCTGTACAGCAGAGTGATTCACTTATACATATATACATTCTTTTCTGTATTCTTTTCCATTATGGTTTATCATAGGATATTGAACATAGTTCTTTCTCTGTGCCATTCAGTAGGACCTTGCTGCTTACAAACCAACTCTTAAAACTTGGTTTTGTTGTATCAAATCCTATTTACTTGTGGTGGTATTTTTTTTTCTTTAAAAACAAACACTAAGGGCTTCCCTGGTGGCGCAGTGGTTAAGAATCCTCCTGCCAAGGCAGGGGACACGGGTTCGAGCCCTGGTCCGGGAAGATCCCACAGGCCGCGGAGCAACTAAGCCCGTGCACCACAATTACTGAGCCTGCGCTCTAGAGCCCGCAAGTCACAACTATTGAGCCCGCGTGCCACAACTACTGAAGCCCACATGCCTAGAGCCCATGTTCTGCAACAAGAGAAGCCACTGCAGTGAGAAGCCTGCGCACCGCAACGAAGAGCAGCCCCCGCTCGCCACAACTAGAGAAAAGCCTGCGCGCAGCAACGAAGACCCAACACAGCCAAAAATAAAATTAAATAAATAAATTTATTTTAAAAACCCAACAACAACAAACACTAAAACAAAGCACTAAAAATATATAAATCTCAAAGAGATTACTGTTCCATGTCCTTTAAAGGTGGCTGGGTTTGATAGGTCTAACTCAGTGTATTTTATTCCCGATTCTTGCTTTTGGTTCACGGAGGGCAGAAGAGGGAGGTTGGTGCCCTCCCTCCCACCACCGTGGCTGCCAGGCTGGCATCTGCAAAACTAGCGCCTTTGTTGCACCTCTACAGCCTGGAGCCTGAAGACATATGTCCCCACTGTTCCTTCTTCAAAATTCATTGTTACATCAGCATGATGACGTCGTTAACTGATGAAATTATTTTCGCCTACAGACAAACTAAAAACTAAACCAAAGTTTCACTTAAGTAGTTATCAATAAGTCTACATGCTGATTTGGATGAGATAATAGATATCAAACTGCTTTGGAAAAGCTAAAACACTGTGCTTAAGTATAAGCTATGCCTGTATGTGTTATGAGATTATATATATATATGCCTATATATAATATATATTTAGGTGAAGCACTATTAGAGTTGGTCAAACTTAACTCCTCTCCCCAAAAACTCCTCCACCCATTTGATGGGTCATGATTTCCATATATGCTCCTATTCTCAGCCGTCTGGGGCTGAGAGCAATTTCTTTCCAATTGGCTCCCTTGGCTTTTGTGTGAGGGGATGGCTGAGTGTTCAAGGGCCAGAGGATTCACCAGAACATTCCACCTGGGCTCATCTCACATTCCCCGTCCACACTCACTGACCAGGCAGGGAATTGCTGGTGGAGGCTATTAAACACTTTTTTTTTTAATTGCTATGCTATTCAGCGATCCTTCTTTTAAATGATTTCCTTCTCGTAACAGCTGGAATGATCGATCAAGAGAGGTTTTCAGCAGAGCAAAGAAGAAATTTCACATTCCAATGAGGACCAGTTCTCACAAATTGCAGCAGAGGCTCCCACAGCTCATGGACAGAGGTTGCAAGAGCTCATCAGAAGGCCCGGCTGTTTTGGGGTATTCTGTGGCAATGCCCTAAAGACCACAGTTGGCCAAGGGCAGAGGCTCGACACAAAGTGATTTAGTCAGAAGAATCCAGGTTGATGGCCCCAATCAATTTTTAGGTGTCTAGGCCACTAGGCGATGACCATGACTTTTAGGCCTCTCTTCTGCCTTCAGAAACTCCAAGCCTAGAAAAGTGATTCAAACAGAAAATTCACCCGCCTTCCTCAGCACGCACATGCTTCCAACCACCACTAGCCAACTCACTCACTCCTGCCGCGGGGCAAACGCCCAGCACCCTCTAGCGATGATTGTGGACAGAGCTGGAGGTGCCTTTGGACAGGATCTTCAGCTTTGTGTGGTCCTCAATCATACTGAACAGAAATTTCTAGGCCTTTAATTATTTTTCATTTTTCCTTAATTTTTTTCTAAGTTCACAAGTCATATGTTCATTGTAATACATGAAACAAAACTGTATGAAAAAGAAGTTATTCATCTCAGCATGCCCCTCCTCCTCTTCCACGCCTCCACCCAACAATCCCTACTCTGAGGAATTCAGAGTCCAGAAGCTGGTATTCTTCCAGACCATTCTCCTCACTCATGCACATGTATTCATGCAGACATGCACATATACAGCGGGTTTCTGGGTTTTGTTTGGAGTTTTTTGCCCAAATAAAGAGAATCACACTCTATACGTTGTTCTGTAATTTGACTTTTTCACTTGACGGTAGCATGGGCATCCTTCTGTGTCAGTTAGCAATTGCAGCACAGCTGACTAATTTAGTGTGGTGTCGCCGAACTACAGCTCTGAGCCAGCCACCTGCCTTTGTAAATAAACATTTTATTGGAGCACAGCTACACCCATTCATTTCTGTATTGTCTACAGTTGCTCATGCCCTACAACATGAGAGGTGATAAGTAGTTGTGACAGATCGTATGGCTCACAAGCTGAAACTATTTATGTACCATCTGGCCCTTTAAGAAAAAGTCTGCTGACCCCTACCCTCAAAATATCAACCATTTATTTCCTCATGATTCTGCAGGTTAGCCATATGGGCAGGGCTCAGCTGGACAGGCCTTCTGTTGGTCTCACCTACAGTCCCTCATGGGGATACAGTCATTAGGCAGCTGAAAAGTCCAAATGGCTTCGTTCACATGTTGGCACTTGGTGCTGGCTATCAGCTCAGCAAAGGTGTCCAGCAGATTTCTTCACATGATGGCAGCATTCCAAGAGGGCAAGCCCAATGCACAAATGCAAGCGTCTGCTCGCATCATATTTGTCCCATTGGCCAAAGTGAGTCACATGACCAGGCCCAGGGTCAAAATGAGAGGGTCCACACTTGGGTGGAGATACCAGAGGGCTGATTCACTGGTGACCATTCCTATGGCAATTTTTCCATCCTCCAATCAGTAGATGTAGACATAATAATGAGATATAGAGGTAGACAATGATGGGTGTTTACTTAGCGGCTCAGCAAAGTTGGGAATGGAGTATTTGTGGCTAGTTTGGCCTACCCCTCATGCTTGTTGCCTCATGGTTGCAGAATGGCTGTCCTAGCTGCAGGCTATCACAGCCATGTTCAAGGCTGAAAGAAGAGGGAAAGGAACAGCACCAACTGTACTAATCCCTTTTTATCAGATTAGCAAAAGCTTCATCAGAAAACTTTTATCGGACTTCAGATAACATGAAGTCACATGGCAACTTCTAACTTCAAGAAAACAGTTATTTAACTCATCCAGCCTCAATAATGGAACCAGTCCCAACAAAGGAGACTAGGAATGGGTCAGGATTAGCCAACCTCAGAATTTGCCAGATATTCTAAACGAATTATACGTCATTTTGTCTAGAATGGGTGCTGAATTCCATCTAAAGACTTTTCAACATTAATTAATATGACCATTTTTCCCTTCATTGATGTAATGAATTATGCTGATAGATTTCCTTTGTATCTCATTATCCTTGCTCTCTTTGGCTAAACGCTACTTGATCATAGTTATTGTTTTTTCATTGCTGGATTCCATTTGCTAATACTTTTATTCAGAATTTTTGCATACATATTAATAAATCAAATTAGTCTATAGTTTTCTCTATACTATCATTATCAGTTTTTGATATTAAAATTATGCTGGGTTCACAAAATGGAGAAGTTTTCCCTCTTTTTCCTTGATGTGGAATTGCTTATATAATGTTAAGTTTTCTGGTCTTTAAGGATTAGATAGAATTCAAGAAACAGTTGAATTCATCTGGTCCTGGTGCTATTTCCATTCTCTTATGGTAACTGTTCAATTTCAAATTCCATCTTCTTTGGTGAATTTGGGTTAAATTGTGATTTCTTCTGGGTCTTCTTTGCTTTCACAATCCTATCTAGGATTCATTCTCTTATAAGTATCATAGAATTGAGCAGTCCATGTTGAGGTATTCCTTCTCCCCATACCAATTTCTAGGTGTTTCTAGGATAATTTACTACTTTATTTTCCAGAATATTACTAGAATTTTCTTTGCAGTAGGTCTCTTCTATTTCAAGAGTAGTTATTCATCATTCATAGTACACACTCCCAATCTAGCATCCTTCAGTAATTTGTATTAGCTAAGGTAATGCCAACTGCTGTAACAGATAAACCTTGTGATCTCAGAGGCTTAAAACAATGTCAATTTATTTTGCACTTAGGTAAAGTCAAACTGGAGGCAGGAGGCTCTGCTCTGTGCAGTCGCTCTCAAACCTAGACTGACGGAAGCCTCTCCATTTTCAACTCTTGTCTTCCATGGTCGCCATAAGTATCAGCATCCAACTGGCAGGTAGAGGAGACACAGCATGGACCAGGCCTCAGAGTGGCTTCCATCCCTTCCACCACATTCCACTGGCCAGAACTCAGCACATGGCTACCCCAAACTGCAAAAAAGATGCAGAAATGTAGCTATGCTGTGTCTCCTGGAAGAAATGGAAATAGATTTCAGTGAACAACTTCTGGTCATTAAATATCCATTTAATCCAGAGACCCTCAGCATCTCTTTAAGAAACACAACCCAAAGTCATCTAATTACTGAATCCAGCTCAAAACCCAGAAGCTCCCCAGTGATGTGAAATTCTCTCCATCAGGTGCGTCTGGGGCTCAGAGTGGGCAGTGAGCTAAGAAATAAAAAGACAAGTTAACCTCCACACCACACAGATCCAATCTGGAATGGAAGAGCAGGGATAGAATAACCCCAATAAAAATTCCTCTTTTGGAAAAAGTAACACTTGAGAGCTGCTCGGTCGTCACTGGTCCACAGAGGTTGTGAAGGCCTGCTTGTCAGGAATGGTGAGGGCCCTGCCCTGCAGTTGGAGGAGTTCCTTTCTGAGATCCTGATCCTGCTTCCGGGATGAACTCCCTTCTCTTATTCTCCGCAGCCCTTGGCCTCCATGCCTCTCTCTCAACTTCTCTGAAATAGGAGGCGGAAAAGCTACCCCCTTACTCTGATGTTTTCCACAGGTTTGAATTTTAATGGAAATTAGTTGTTCAAATATTTCTTAGATTTGTCTAAGTCGAGAAGTAGACAACTTTTCCAAACCTGCAAAGTCTCCAATTTCTGGATTCTCTCTCTTCCCCCATCTGCTGTCTGGACACCCCGGGCAATCTCGGGAGGGACAAATTGAAGGCAGCAAAGTCCCCACAGCCCAGGCCAGGACACCGAGTGGAGCAGAGCACCCACCCTGCCCCTGCTCACCACCACGATGACGGGGCTTTATGAGAGCACGATATGAGCCTCCAGTATAAGCCGCTGAGGGTTTAACTGTTACAACAGGTAGCGTTTCCTTAACTATATGATGAAGGTTTCACTGCTATTTTTTTCTCTCCTCATTACCTTCTAACTTGCTATTCTGATTTTTCACTTGTTTTGTTTGTTGTTTTTTATTCAAATCTGCTCTTTAGATGCAGGTTATATAGTCCCTGAGTGACCACGTACTTGCACACTTGTAAATATCTTTCCTTCCACGTGGCAGTGTAGGGACCATACTTCCCTGGATCCACAATTCCATCTATGTAAGATGCACCATTATTTTATGTACCACTTAGAAAGAAAAAAACAACTTCCAATTAAACTATAACGTAATGCTTTTTTATAACTTAGAATGTTATTTTATACTTATTGAAAGGGCTTTTTCAGGCTTACAGATTTTTTTATCATTTTTTACTCTTGCGCATTAATAAAAAGGAATATATAAGCACATTAAGTTGGGTAGAAACTTCTAAAGCCTCTTCTCATACAGAGTTTATAGATCTTAAACTACTTGTCAACTCAGAATTGTCAACGTCCATGTTTTCCCACATATTATTTTCTCTACCATCAAGAAAGTTCTTGGGCTTCCCTGGTGGCGCAGTGGTTGAGAATCTGCCTGCCAGTGCAGGGGACACGGGTTCGAGCCCTGGTCTGGGAGGATCCCACATGCTGCGGAGCAACTGGGCCCGTGACCACAACTACTGAGCCTGCACGTCTGGAGCCTGTGCTACGCAACAAGAGAGGCCGCGATAGTGAGAGGCCTGCTCACCTCGATGAAGAGTGGCTCCCGCTCGCCGCAACTAGAGAAAGCCCTCGCACAGAAACGAAGACCCAACACAGCCATAAATAAATAAATAAATAAATAAATAATTTTTTTAAAAAAAAAGAAAGTTCTTGAAAGAGCACTCCATGGTTATCTCCAAGATTTTCATCCAAGCTACTAACTCCCATTCTGCAAACTTTCATGCAGCATTTTCTTGATCTTTTCAGAAGGTGTGAACACATCTTTACACAACAGTCCCAGTACTCGTGTTCCTTCCTGGTCATTAATGATTCGTTCTGATACGCTCCCCCAGTCATAAGTGGGCTGTGAAGACTCTGCAGGCCCCCAACTGAGGGCTCACTCACACGGAGCTGCAGACCTGCCCCATCAAAAAGGGAAAAAGAGCTCAAGCTAGAGACAGAAGGCAGGTGGGACACAATTCAGGCGCCACCTTCCCGGAAAGTCCCCAGCTCTTTAGTTTTATAAAAGATGGCAAATATCTGAGTGGAATATAAAAAAGCGTTCAGGCCACACATACCGTTCCATCCATTCCTACCATTGGGACGCCTCCATTGGGACTGTTCTCCCAAACCACAAGAAAGAGTTGTGCATGTTAACAATTATCTGCCTATGAGGCGGGGTAGGAATAGATGGTATGAGAAAAGAGGATTAGGAGCTAAAGCCTAGGAATGGTTTTGGTACAAACATGCTCCACCTCCCCAGAGGAGACACTCACATAAGACCAGCAAAAAGGTAATCCCAACTTCTCAGAGAAGTCATTCACCCAGAATGAGGACCAGCCAGCATGGTTTAGAGGCATCAGTGCCCTCCATTCAAATGTGGTCACAGCTTAGCCACTGGTAACTTACTTTACCTTAGTATCAGATTTCTTATTAGTCAAACGGAAGAGATATTACCCACTTTGAATGTGCTGTGAAGATTAAGTGAGATCACATAAGAGAAAACATCTCACCCAGGGACAGGCACAGGGGCGATTCTCAATGAACGTGCATTCCTCTCCTACCGCTCAAGATAGTTTCGAGTCAGCTAGCGGGCGCTGTGGCGCAATCTGGCTGGGCACCCAGCCTGACCCAAGGTCATTCTTGGCCAAGCTTGAACCAATTCACTCTCCACTGCGTTACCCTCAAAGGATTCCAGGTTCCCTGTTGAATGCAAGGATGGAGGTCACTTCTCATCAAATTTTAGTGACAAAATATCTAAAGTGCTTAGCACGGTGTCTCTCACCTTAAAGTACCCAGTAGATAGGAGCTGTTATCCTCTGTCCATTCCTCCCTCCAGCTCTCCCCAACCTTGCCCATTTCTACTGTATAGAGGAGGGAGGGTAAAGTGCTCAGAAGAGTCATGAAGCCAGTGAAGGGGAGCAAGGGGACAAGGAGAGGAAAGAGGTGGAGGTGAGGGTGGGTTATAAAGAAGAGAGAGAGAAATCCCTCTGACGCAGAGGAGAAAAATCATGCAGCATTTCCTGGAAGACAACCACATGAAGATAAGATTTTGATTTAAAAGCTTTAGATCACTCTGAACCTGCAAACCTTAATGGCAGACTCTGAAAATCACAAGAAGTCCACCGTGTTACTAGATGATTGTGCCCTGGTGTACGCCGGTCCACTCTGGGACACTTAAGTATGAAATCTCACATTTAAGGAACAAATGAACAGAACAGGTGGGCACTGCCACTCCGAGACCTAGAAATAAAGGTTCTCTAAGATGTGACAGCACCGGATCCCACAGGCCTGGAGCAGAAGACAAGTGTTGATAGAGCCCTCTGCGGTGGCTTCTCTCTAATGGGATGTGGAAAGCCAGTCTCTGGGGCTTCGAAATAAAATCTCTGCTTTCCCAGGAGCCCAAGACTCAAAGTATTTATGTCTAGCATCAAATACCTCAGGCAAAAATAACAACCCTGGCTCCCAGGGCTTCCTCGGGTATTTCAAAAAACGACTCAAGCTACAGCTCCGGGGCATCCAGGCTATCATCAGAAAGGGGCACAGATTAGTAACCAGGAGGTGAATTATTTCTGGCTGCTACACAGCTTTGAATCAAATGAATCAAAGTTTTCTTTCATTTGATTAGCTCGACTGGGTAAAGGCTGAGTTGCTCAGAATTCTTTCTTACCCCCTAATGGAAAAGTAAACCAATTCTATCCAAAATATTTGGAAAACAAAAGCCTCACCCAGGAGTCTCAAAGTTAAATCTTGGATTGAAATAAAATATATTATATGATTTGTCTTAGAAAAATCAGCTTCTCGGCTACAACTTGAACAAGCTCCAATTTTAATGGTGCCATAAAAGTGTTTTCGCGCTGGACTCAGAGACGAGACCTCATAATTCCTTTGTGAACTATGAACAAAATCTATCACTGAGGCCCTGTGGGCAGGAACACAGATTTAGGGGGTCAAAACACCAAGCCTTCCCATTCATGACCTCACCACATGAACCCCTAATTAATTATGGGTGTCCTAATGTGAAAAATACTTTCATAACTGGAAGGTGACCTATCCCCATTCATAAGCAGACCACAAATAAGTCATAACTCCCCAAACACCGTGAAAGAGCTGCTCAATTGGTATCTGTCTTGAACTTCAAGTGTTGCATAATTTATATCTAAAATCCACTCTCATACATCTACTGAAAGACCCACTCTGACCTTCGCTCCCAATCCCAACTGCATTAAAAGTGACTATAAATCACTGGAACACGGGCACCCAATTGCAGCCCAGCTCTCTCAAAGCCAGGCAGCTTTCTTCCCTTGATGAGTTCATCAACCCTTCCCTTGATGAGTTCATCAACCCATCAACCCAACCCAATTGGTTATAAAACCTGTTCATATTTTGAGATAATAACTCAAAGGCTCTTTTACACTATGGTTCACTGTTCACCCAGGTGGACCAATTGAGCAAGTAGACAGAAGGAACCACCCTCAGATCCACACTCAGCCCTGCACTGGACTGTCCTCAGTTTAGGAGAGCTCTAACAGACTTTATATCCAATGGTGGTGCAAGATATAAAGCTCTGATCCTTATAGCTAAGAACCCTCTTGACTGTGGATCCAAAGTAAGAGTTTTTACAGGAAGCCCACATCGTCCTTTCATTACAGCACAGCTTTGCTTTGAAATACAAACATTTCTCGATTCCTAAGAGATAAGATTTTCTTTTCTCAGTTTTTCCAGGGAAGGAAATCTTTGTAAATTTCTCTCAACTCCTGGATACAGTTAAATCAATTGTGCGGATAAAGCAGATGCTGTGACGTCCACCCTGACCCCAAATCACTACAGAGAACCAGGAGCCCTGCAGCAAACAGGTGCAGCCAAAGGCAGCTTCTTCTAGCAGTTTCCAGGGAGATTTTCCAAAAAGACTGAGGAAGAAGTGTAAGGAAGGCTTGCTGGCACCTGCCACCCAGCAGTGTGGCAGCTTGGGATATTCCTTAGCCACCTTGGTGTCATCTGTGTCTTCAAAGGGGCTTGGTTCATCCAGAGTGGCAGCAGAGGGCTGGGAGGCTGGGACAGTGGCCAAGCCTGCTTCACACCAGGCATCCATCGAGTGTGTCTATAGAGAAGCAGTGTTCTTGGAGTTGACATTTGTCTGTCCTGTTCAAGGGACTCTGGTGTGGTGTTTCACTAAGGCCCTATCCCCACAGTACACAAGAAACACACGCCTGTTGGCTCCTTGCAAAGACACACACAACTTGCAAGTGTCCTGAATGCAAGGTGGCCACCCTGTGAAGAAGAAGATGAGGGGGCGTGGAACATTCCTCGTTACCCCTCAGTTTATTAAGAGGTTTGAAGTTTCCCAGGTGGGATCTAACACAAGAAGAAAAATCTTCCAGATGGACCACCGTATATAGCAGAATTAGACCTGTCATAGTGAGAGGCTCTTACATGGTCTTGATTTCTTTTCTTTTCCCTTTTCTTTTTTCCTTTTTAAGCTATTTTTCAGTGATTACTTCCTTCTTGTGACACCCTCAGCTGTGGTTAAGGGCTCTGTACAGTAGAACCAAGTTAGCAATGTGCCGATTTGTCTGTTCTTCCTGTGCTTCTAAGCCTGGAGCTCTCTCCCTGACCTCTGCTCCCCTGGGGTACAATTCCCTACAGCAGGAATGCATAAGAAGGCGCACGAGAGAGCTGTTTGACTTGGAGGATGCTCTTCCATTCTACAGTTAAAGAAGGAACAACGGAAACAACGCCCTGGGAGAGGAAAAGTTGATTGTCCATATATAAAAAGGCAGGATTTTCAAAACATTTTTTTTTACCCCTGTTGTCTTTCAGAAAAAAAAAAAAAGAGTTACCATTGTTGAAGCCAGCTACCCTTGGAATGAGAAGGCAGAAATCCAAATGGGCATAAAAATTAAGAACATGTAATAACCTATAATGGAAAATAATCTGAAAAAGAATGTGTGTGTGTGTGTGTGTATATATATATATATATATATATATATATATATATACACATATATATATATAATACATATACACATATGTATATAACTGAATCATTTTGCTGTACACTTAAAATTAACACAACATTGTAAACCAACTATCCTTCAATTAAAAAAATTAGAAAAGAGGGCTTCCCTGGTGGCACAGTGGTTAAGAATCCTCCTGCCAACGCAGGGGACACGGGTCCGAGCCCTGGTCCGGGAAGATCCCACATGCCGCGGAGCAACTAAGCCCGTGCGCCACAACTACTGAGCCTGCGCTCTAGAGCCTGCGAGCCACAACTACTGAAGCCCACGTGCCACAACTACTGAACCTGCATGCCACAACTACTGAAGCCCGCGTGCCACAACTACTGAAGCCCGCGTGCCTAGAGCCCATGGTGTGCAACAAGAGAAGCCACTGCAATGAGAAGCCCGCGCACCGCAATAAAGAGTAGCCCCCGCTCGCCACAACTAGAGAAAGCCCGCACGTAGCAACGAAGACCCAACACAGCCAAAAATAAATAAATAAAATAAATAAATTTTTTAAAAACTAATAAAAAAAAAGGAAAAGATTTTTTAAAAATTAGAAAAGAACTACTACCTATCACTAGACAGGGTGTGATAAACAGGACCCAGTAATGAGTAAGACCCTGGTGAGGTCTTACTCAACCAAAGCCCCCGTGCCTGGATTCTAAAAGAGGATGAAGGAAAGGTGCCCTTGGCAACTGCAGTGTTCCCTTGAACTGTGATGTCTGGAGGGATGTTAAAATGGATTCTGCATGAGTCCATTTGCAATCACCTGTCACCGGTGTGATTTTGTGGAAAGCAAATTGCTAGCCTAACTTCTCCTGGCTCCGTGGTAGATGCCAGGAAGCAATAAATGTTATCTCCAAAAACCTCACCTAGGCTCTGGGTTCTCTTATTGCCACCAGAACCTAAGGAATTGGCCTTAATGAGTGATTCTGAGGGCTGGTGGCTGGAGAGGGCAGAAAGCCCGGTTTGGGGATTGAAGGGGGACAGAAGGCAGAGGTCTCCCCATCAGGCAGAAGAGAGGTCAGTTCACCTCCATCCTGCTTCAGGGGTGGACAAAAAACAGACCCAGGTCTGAGAGGAATTCAGGGGGCTGCCTGCAAAAGCAGCTGGATTTCTCCGGGGTCCAGGGTTTCTATTTCGTACCCTCTGCTTCATCCCTCTGTATCCTGCTGTATTTGCTGCTTCCTCTTTTCCAGGTTTTAAAACTGCTCCACCAAAGTTAATGTTGAGGACAGAAGTAACAACAAAAGTCAACCTGTTGATTGAACTCTTTTCTAACATAGAGGAACGTGTCCTCATTTGGTGCTGGCGGTGGCTTTTGTTGATCCTGCCAAAGGAATCCACTTTACCTATGCTTACTTTTCTGAACTTGAGTCTATATTAAATATTTACTATTTAATAAATATTAACCATTGCTAAAGTGATCATTTGTCCTAGTTTGCTAGGACAGTCCCAGTTTATCCCTGTCGTCCCAGGAAAATTACTCATCTCTCCCCTCTCACTGTCGGAGTCGGGATGATCAATCCTACACTCACCCCAGCCGTGGGGCACGTGCAGTGCTTCTTTCTTAACTAGCCCATCCTCTCCCAATAACCACTTGTTTCTCTCTAGCCCATTACTTTTTAGTCATACCAGAGATCATTAATAATTTACTACTCATATCCCACTTACTTCCAAACAGGATTAAAATGGCATACAGTGCATTCACTCAGCTATGGTTGAAGATCATATTTACTGCAAGCCGAAAAGTTCCATGAATACTCCCTGAGGATACAGATACATACAAAGTTGTTCAAATAAAAGTTAAAAGTGAAGGCAATGAAAAACCACATAGAGGGGGAAGATCACTGAGTCAGAGACCATAGATGCAACAGTCATTGTAACTCCCTCTATATTTGACTTTGAACTACCTGGTAGTAAAACCAAAAAGTAAAGTACAATGAAAAACAGCTATCACATTGCCTAAGGAAATACACCTTTGACGCAAAAGATACTTTTTCTCTGACACTAATAGAAGTTAATCATTCATTCAATAAATATTTACTGACTACCTCCTATGTCCCAGGCAGTGTTCATTGGGTGGGATACAGAAGTGAACAAAGCAGAACAAACAGATAAAAGTCCCTGCCCTCGGTGAGCTTACATTCCAGTAGGTTGAGACAGACAATAAATATCACATAGAGTGTGTCAGATAGTGATAAGTGCTATGGAGAAAAATGAAGCTGGAACAGAGAAGAGAGAGCTCAGACAGTGACCTGCAGTTTTAATAGGGTGGTTAGGAAAACCCTCACTGAGAAAGCGACATTTGAGGAAAGACATGAAGGGGAAGAGGGAGGGGTCACGTGACTATCTGGAGAGGAGTCTTCCAGATAGAGACCCTGCGATAGGAGTACACGAGACCAGCGTGAGCCCCATGATGTAAATCAGGACATTATGAGGACACCAGGTCAGAGCTGGGAAGGGAGGGACAGGAAGTGGAGATCTTGGGATTTTCTCCTTCTGATAAGACAGAAAGTCCTGGGAAGATTTTGAGCAGAGAAGTGCCATGACCTAATATTTTAAAGGATCATTCCGGATGGTATGTCGAGTGTGGATGGAAGGGAACAAAACACAGAACTAGAAAGACCAGTTAAGAAGCTTGTGAAATTTTCCATACAACAGAAGGTGGTGAGAAATGATCAGATTCTGGATGTGTGTTAAAGGTAGAGTCAGGATGTGATAACGGGTTACAAGTGAGGTGACACAGAAAGAAAGTGGCCAAGACGATTCCGAGACGCTTGGCTGAGCAGTGGAGCCGCTGTTTGCGGAGCAGACAGACTGAGGGAGGAGCAGATCGTGGGGGAGGACGGGAGTTTGGTGTTGACCTTGTTAAATGGGATACACCTGCTGGACACCCAAGTAGAAAGGTCAAGTCAAGCAGGTGGTCAGATGAGTCTGGGGCTCTCGTGAATCCTTACTTACAGGACATGGAGTGGTAAAGTGAACGAGGTCCGTAACAGTTATTTTTGCCAAAAGTACAGAAACATTTGTTTTATGACCATTTTTATATCAGTCTGCAATAAAAGTCAAGATCTTCAACCATAGCTAAGTGAAGGTATTTCCAGAAGAAGCCAAGTTAGCGTAGTAAATGTCCTCAAAGATGTTGCCCTTGGGAGTCTAACTTAGAGCAAAGGTAGAGCTTCCGAAGCTGAAGGAATGGGCAGTTCCCATGGACCTCAGCCGGCCTCTCTCAACTCTGATTTCAGATTTGCCTTTGGCAAGAGCGAGCTCTTTGACTGTACTTATTCTCTGGGGTAGATGGTCGAGCAGCAGAGTTGACATTTCGCTATGAAAAGCAGAAGTGTCTGATAAATTCTACTCAGATCAAGGCCCACCTCACTTTACCTGGAGGCAGGTCACCAGGATATCTGAAAGACCTGCCAGAATTTTTCTTTAAAAAGGAGCTGTGAATTTACTCAAAATGGGCAGATGAATCACAAGCTGAGGCCTCGGAATGATAAGCTGGTGCTTGGCAACAAGTTGGAATCATCCAAGTTAAAACGTAGCGTTGTCCTGGCAAAAAGGATACACAGACAGATACACAAAGTTAATACACAGACAGATAAAAGTTAATCCTGCCCCCAGGCAAATAAGAAAAGTGTCTATAGTTCCTCCAGGCCACACCCAGCCTGGAGGGGAAAAAAATGTGTGCCACTGTCAGAAATGTAGCATAACTATCAAGAGTATATACCAGCAACATAAATGGGGAAACTTACATCACAGTTGAGTTTTGCCTCTGAAAGTGTAAGAATCATAACCTTTTAAAATTCCTTGAAACCTGGGACTTCGTCTGTTTTGTTCAGTCTGTATCCCCAGCACCTCGTAGAACAATACTAGCACATAGTAGGCATTCAGTAAAACACTGACAAAGGAATGAATCAACATTAAATAATAAAGTGAAAACAAAACCCATCAGTGCCATCTTGTGGAAGGCCATACCATGATGCATCCAAGGTTCCAGTCACCAGGCTGGGGAACAGACACTGAAATTTCTGTATGACAGGGCCTTAGGGGCCACAGACTGTTGGGAGTGCTAGGCTAGGAAACTTGTCTTGAAGCTGTGTTTGCAAACCATGTACACTTTTGACTTAGATTCAGGTGAGGTAATGGAGATTATGGGGGCAGGAGGGCTACAAAAGTTCCCCCAAGCCAACCCTTGACACTGCCAGAGTATAATTGAGAGAGAGAAATCTCAAAAGTAGTCTTTGACCAGTTCCCCCGCCACACACACATACACACACACACACACAGCAAAAATTGTTGTAATAACCTAGCCTCAAATTTTCCCTGTGTCCTTCAAGAGATCCTTGGAACCAAATATTCAAAGAGCTCTCTGGACACGTGGTAACATCGTCTGTCTTCCTATTTCCCTCCTACACCCCTCCCCAACTCACTGAGGCTCCTGCTGTCACCCCTTGGTAGTAGTATGGGCTTGGCTTCTCTCTGCTTTTCTTCCTTTTTCTCCACATGGGGGGAAGGGGGGGCCAGAAATCGCTATCTGGTCATCTTCCACTTGCTTACCTCCTATGGGACCACCAAACAGCGGTGGAACCACCGACAATCACCAAGGTTCTCTGTGTCTCTGTCTCCCACTGGAGCGCCCTTTTCTGTCATTCCCACTCCCTTCCCAAGAGCCTGGCACAGGGCCCCGAGAGGCAATATGAAGAACCCCAGTGGCACACACTCCTGGTATGCATGGGGTACTCAGGATTCTTCAGGTTTTGTGGATACCTAGAGCTTATACAATCTGGTGGACCCTCTTTGAGAAAAAGGATAAAACATTATAAATATGAATTTAGGTGCAAAAGTGAGTATTTATTTAAAATGGGAAAAGGTATCACAGAAAATTACTGGCAGCTCAGAGATCTGAGTTCTTTTCTTCTGGCTCTCTGTGATAATTGGCCAGAAATGGATTTCAACCTGGCCTCCTGGCCCACCTGGGCCTCTCTGCACATCCAGCGAGGCCACTCAGAAAAGCCAGAGCATATGAGCTTCGCTGGCTTCCTCCTACCCTTGACCCCAGACCAAGTCCGTGCACCTGGACTCTGTCCCCTCAGGGCGGCTTCTTAGGCCCCCTCCCCCCTCCAAGAGTACTCCAGAGGGGGCAAAGGGGCGGCCCTCCAGGATGCTTAGGGGTCTCTGTCCTGGGGGCCAGCCCGAGTGAGTCCACTCAGGGTGCCTCATGTGTTACCACCGGGCCAGGCCACCTTGCAGCCTCACACACCTGACCAGCTAAAGGGTCTCAGCTCTGGGAGCCTCAGACCTGTCTCTCCATCTTAGCAGCCGCCCACCCACAAGCTCAGCGCTGCGCCCCAGGATTCCGGAAAGGAGATGCTGCGTGATTTTCTAATTAGAAAAAGTTATAAAAATTACGTACCATTAAATAAATAATAAAACAAAATAAAAATCCGCCCGGTCTTTGCCGCCCCTCCTCTGCCTGGGAGCCCTGTCTGGCCTGGCAGGCGCCAGCTGCCTCCAGGTCGTGGCTGTCTGTGGTCCACCGTCCCCATTTCGGGGAACACCTGACGCAGGTGGCCCTGACGCCATAGTGAGAAAACATGCTGGCCAGCAACTGCCGCTTGGCCCCAAGATCTCCCCGGCCAGGAGAGAAGGTGGGAAAGGGAAGCCGAGGGCAGGTCCCGAGGCTTGGAACTCCCGGCACCGAGGCGCAGCTTCTCTGGAAACCGGGGAGGGCGGGGCTCCGTTCCCATGGTAACCGAAAGACAAACAAACTCAGGCGCCAGGACCCCGCGCTGGAGCCGCGCGGCCGCCGAGCTTGGGTAAGAGCCGCGGGCAACCAACGCCGCGCGCGCGGGAAGACCCGACTCCTCCTCCTCCAGCCCCGCCAGGGAGTGGGGAGCAGATCAAGGGGCTGGGGAACAAAGAAGCGACACCACGCAGACATCTTTGTTTCTCTCCCTTTCTCCGCTCTTCCTCCCTTGGCCTTCGTGTTCCCGACTGTGCCGCGCTTCTCGCCTTCGTGAAGCACGGTGTCGGGTCCATACTTCTGCAAATAAAGGAGGACTGGGCCCCTTGCACTCCAGACAGCCCTGGCCCTGAGTTCAAGCAAATACCCTGGGTGTGACAGTATGACTTCTTCCTTTTCAGCCGGCATAGACCAGTCAATTAAGCAGGAAAAGAATCCCGCGCATCCCAAGTTCCAGCCTTGGGCACACACCGGCTCCTGTGACCCAAAGCGAATGACTCAGTTTATCTGTGTTTCTTCCCCCCGCCCTCACCCCCACCCCCTCTAAAATGGGACCAAAAAAGCGGCCCCAACCTTCCAGGGCGATGGCACGGAGTGGCCAGTGCTAGTACTCCACAGGTGCTCCTGCCACGTGACGGCTCAAGGTCACCCTCCTTGAGAGTTCAAACCTGAATACATCTGAAATTCTATTTATTTTAAAAAAGGCCTTAGGTAATTATGTTCTAATGAGTGCACTGGGGCGTCTATACTGCTAAAAACTGCACTGATTGGTCTAAGGGGATGAACGTAACTTTTTGACTTCAGTGTTTGCCCCCTGGCATTTTTTCACGTGGGTCCCGATCAGCACAGGCACGGCACCAGGAATCTCACTGAAGGAGGCTATCAGCCAAGAATCCTGCCAGTTAGTTAGAGAGATTATAAACAGCCACTGAGGACGATAACAGCAGCAACCAGAAGGCCTTGTGTTTGCAGAGCACCAGGGAATACCCCAGATCCTTTACAGAAATGAGACTTCTCCCAGAGCTCCAGCTAGGGTTTCCAAGCCTGCGCTGGCAGCACCCGAGCTACACCCAAGGGTCCTGTCCTCTTCATCAGCTACATCTTTGCTGTCTGAGCCCTCCCACAACCCATGTCTTGGGTTTTTCCTCCATAACACAAAAGAAAGATAAGTGGATGGGGGCCTGAAAAGTCCAAATCAGAAACTTGATATGCAGTCTCCTGTGCGCCTTTCTTCCTATGGATCATCCATCCATTCGGTCCACAGGCTCCAGCTGAAATCCTGCTACATGCCAGGCATTGTGCTAGACATGCAAACACACACGCACGGTGCGGGAAAAGAAGAGTTGAAAGAGCTGTGGGAGAAAGAGGACAGACTCTTTCCAGAAAAGCTTGCACGTCCTCACAGAGGAGGTGACTTGGAGTTAGGTTTTAAAGGATGAATAGACTCGCTTTCAAGTGATAAGAAAATTCAAAAGCAAGGGCGGCATCCCAAAAAGAAATCCCCCTCTGGAAGGGCTGGTGAAAATGTATACAACATTCTCCAGAAAATAAAGCAGGGCTGTGACTAGAAAACCAAGAAGGGGCTCGAAATACGGGCCAGAAGGAAGCCCAGGCAGGAGGGCTGCTCAGTAGACACAGCCCTGGCCTTAGCTCTGAGAGAGGCCTGCAGCACCTGAGCTGACCAGCTACTCCATGACTAGCCCAAAGGCCTGGCCTCTTTGTAAACTGACTCCTCATGTTAAGCAATGTAACTGTTAACAGGGCCTCCTCCTGGGCACATGAAGGATTGACAGGAAAGACATGAGTCCGACAGGTAGAGTTTTGAATACACTGGCCTGTTCCAGAATCAAACTTCTCTCCAGTCTCTTATTGGAAGGAAACTATCTATCTGCTGTCTACCAAATCTCCAGGCTTCTCTTGAACCATGAGACAGTGGAGCCCTGCCGTCTCATCTTTGCTGATGTGCTTTGGGGCTAAGGGATACTGTTAGGTGGGGCTTCAGCAGCAAATTGCTCACCCTTCCCAGCCCTCAGCCAATGACTGCATCTACTGGTCCTCCACCCAGCACCTGCTGGTCTCCTCCTGGATCTTAGGGCTTTACCTGGCCTCTTCACTTTGGGCTCACGTAGCTCACGATCTCTTGGTCTAGAAATATTTGCCTATGCTCTTCCTGTCCCGCCCATAATAGGAGGTGCTAGTTTAATAACACAGTTTATGCACTTTTCATACTTAATCCCTCCAAACTCCAAATGTGGGGCCAGGCACCTATGCCATTTTAGACTGATGTCTTAGCCTTTTAGAAGAAAGGGGTGTTTGGGCAGCACGCCGCAAGTCCTGAGCCTGCCTCTCAGCTCCAAATCATTGAAGACCAGTCCTGCTTCCACCAGTGGCTGTGATCAACTTCAGCTTTATGTCGGTTCCCAGCTATGAGCCATGCTTTTGGAGCTCAGCTATATGTGTATGGTTTGCACCCACTCATGGCCACACACTCAGTGCCCCGGGGGCTACCCCTGACCATGTTCATGGTCACGCTCTGTAAGGAAATAAACACGATCAGCACTCCTCACCCACATCATGATTTTCTGAACTCCCGGCAACAGGTGGAGCCCAGCAGCCCTAATCAAATCAGTGTGTGCAAGAGGCTTTCTACCGGCTTTCAGGGATTCTAGGAAGCCTGAGGAGAGGTGCAGGGCCAGTTCCCAGGCGGCGGGTAGCACGGGCCCAGAACCCACTCATTCCCAGGACTCTGTCGCCTCTTGGCTACAGAGGTTTCTTCCCTTAGGAGGGGCTCACTGCCTCGAGGTATCCCTCTTTGAACAAGGACGCGGGTCCAACATGGGATGACGGGTCTACCAAGGTCACCTATTCTCTGTCCTAGAAAATTCCTAACACCTGGGAACCTGCACGCTCCCAGCACCATCCTGGGGTCTGCAACGTGGGCAGATGAGCCCTTCTGCCTGGACTCCTGAGGATTCCAGTCTTCACATGGAGGTCAGCCTCTAAACGACAGGAGAATTCCTCTTGGAAGAACCCCACGAGCCGTCGTAACAAAAAGTCCCTTTGCTCTTGGTCTTATCAGCCTTCCCAGTGAGTAACTGGGCATTTTCAGATCACAAGTGACCCCCTTCCTCTCTCATTTTGTCCCTCCCTGGTCTCTCATTGAAATCCAAAATGCCCCCTGAGAACTCTGCTCAATATTATGTAACAATCTTAATGGGAAAAGAATTTGCAAAAGAATAGATACATGTATATGTATAACTGAATCACTTTGCTGTACACCTGAAACTATCACAACACTGTTAATCAACTACATACTCCGATATAAAATTAAAAGTTAAGGGGCTTCCCTGGTGGCGCAGTGGTTAAGAATCCGCCTGCCAATGCAGGGGACATGGGTTCGAGCCCTGGTCCGGGAAGATCCCACATGCCATGGAGCAACTAAAGACCATGCGCCACAGCTACTGAGCCTACGCTCTAGAACCCACGAGCCACAACTACTGAGCCCACATGCTGCAACTACTGAAGCCCGCACGCCTGGAGCCCATGCTCCACAACAAGAAGCCACTGCAATGAGAAGCCCACGCACCACAATGAAGAGTAGCCCCAGCTTGCTGCAACTAGAGAAAGCCCGCGAGCAGCAACGAAGACCCAACACGGCCAAAAATAAAATAAATAAATAAAAAGGTAAAAAAATGCCCCCTGATTCTCTAGTCTGCCATGTGAAAACTTAGCCCCGCTAGCCAAGGCAGCTGAACTTGATTCTTTAGGGAGGCCCGCGGGGGCGGGGGGGAGGAGCCCCACTGGGCAGGCAGGTAGCAGAGAGGAGCAAAGGCTGTAACACCAGGCAGTAATAGCCCAGCCCCCTCTGTAAGTAGGCGCCCCTCACCTCCATCGTCTTTCCATTCCTTTCCATTTCAATTCTCTTTCCAGTTCCTCATGGTGGCTAAAGCCTCTCCCGCTCCCCCAGCCCTGGGACATCCTCTGGCTAGCTTTGATTACATGGGGTCGGTCCCTGTCCCTGACGGGTCCCACACCCCAGAAGCCAGAGGTGGTGCTGGCATCTTCCTAGCTCCCTACTTTCCCCCCTTACCGATGATTACTCTTCCGACTCCTGCTAAAATTCCCTCCCCCTCTTTCATTCATGACATAAGCACACTATACTGTACCGTAATTTATTTTTCTGTCTGCCTGCTTAAGCAAGCAGCTTTCTTGAGGTCTATAGGTGTGCCTTCTGCAACGTTGCAGCCCCCGTGCCCGACAGTGTCTGGCACATAGAAAGTCCTCAACAAATGTCTGCAGAAAGAAAGAGGAAAAGAAGAAAGGGAAAAGGATAGGAGGGAGCCTTGGAAGCTTATCCTTTTCAGCAGCAAATTTTATAAGGTCTGATTAATGCACGGAATGACAGAATCAGATTCACAAATATCTGAGCAGCCTGGAAGGGGGAGGCAAAGGCAGCAAGCTGAAATGTAATACTGATCCATATAAATTCCTGCATCGGGTTCCAAAACTAAACCTAAGTTTAGCACTGAAAAAAAAAAAAATGTAAAGAACATAAAAGCTACCTTCAAATATTTGCAGCCGCTGTGGAGTAAATCTGTTGTGTGTAGCTCCAGACAGCAGACCTGGGGGGGCTGGTTAAAAGCCCGAAGGAGGAAGATTTAGCAGCAGACGTCTGTGCAATTTGCTACGTGCTAAATACAGTGCCTGGCATGTAGAAATGGTGGCTGAATAATTCCACACTTATTGTGGTGATCTTTCTTATCATTATTATTACCAGCATCATCGTCATTATTTATTATTTAGAAGAGCTGTCCAACAGTCTGCCTCAAGAAGCACTGATCTGTCTTCCATGGAAATCCAAGGTTATCACTGGGTAGCCACCTGTCCGGGGAGTTTGTCGACCTGATTCCTAACCCCTGGCCTCGCCTTCTCCGTAATCCTGTGATTCGAAGATTAGTATGTCCTGGGTAGATACAATTCCTGGCTGAGCAAACTGTCTTTTATACAAAGAAGCTTTTGCAGTGCCTGCATTTGTTGCAGTGTGCCTCCTTCCAGCAATCCCTCAAAGCATCTCTTTGATGTTGAAAAATAAAATTGCTTTGTGTGAAAGCTCCTTTAATCTTATATAGGTACAAATGGCTTGTATCTTTGGGGATATGCCAAATTGCTCGTAGTGTTTCAGAATTAATCTTATTAAAGAAAGCTCTGTTTAATCCCTATTGCTGTTTGCCGGAGATGCTGAATAATTCCACACCTATTGCCGCTTTGCCACGCCCCCTTCCAGGATTTAGTGTTGTCCAAGAGAACACATCTGCGAGTTTAGGCTGGACAATGGCATTCCCACTTTGAGTTTAGTGCTGTAGTTGTAGAAATGTTCCTTTATACAACTTCATCTCAATTTCTTAATGAAAGAAAAGGAAGGGGTCAGAGGACTTGCCTGTTGTGAAGAATAACAAATGGAATAATGAGATGCCTCATTGACCAACTCAATATAATTACATATGATAAACCAGTGCTGCTAATATTGCTAAGAAAAATGGAGTTCATATAAGGTTACTATCTGTTGCCTCTTCCCAAAGAATACAGGACACCACTGATTAGACTACCTAGTTTGTACAACGTATGTTTCCATATAAATGTATATTTTATATACCTATATATCAGTATGTGTATATATATACACATATACACACACACACATATGTATCAGTCAAATGAAATTACAACTTCCTCCCTCCCAACAGACTTCTGGATCTTCTCCATTAGGAGCCATCAGTGAGTGATCCAAACATGTAACCATATGAAATAATTATGCATTTATTAATTTCAACACATATTTATGACCTCCTACTATGTGCCAGGCATTATTCTAGGTGGCAGGAATACAATGGCAAACAAGAGAGCAAAGTTCCTATTCTCAGATATACAGATCAATGAATGTGATACAAATGTTATGAAGAAAATAAAACAATATAATGAAATATACAGTGCCTGGGGGGTGAGGGGCTATTTTAGATCAATTAGGGCCTCACGGAGGAGGTGACATTTGAACTAACACTTGAGGAGGAGGAGCCAGGCATCTGAAGATCCAGACGAAGAACTTTGCAGACAACGGGAAGGACTAACGGAAGAGCCCTGACGCGAGAACAGGCTGTAGTTTGGCACTCAAGGGGAGGAGTGGGATTCCAGGAGGGCCAGAAAGGAAACGGGAGCCAACATGGCAGGCCTTGGAGGCCTTTCAAAGTGAAGTGGAAACCACTGGAGGGTTTCAAGCAAGGTCATTAAGACACGATCTGATTTATGTGTTAAAAAAGATCACCTCTGAAGAATGATTAGAAAGCAAGAGCCAAAGCAGGGAGGCTATTGTAGAAGATGGTAGATTAGACAAGAGTGATCACAGTGGTGATAGAAAGAAGAATGGATTCAGGACAATTTTTGGAAGATAGCGTGGAGAGGACTTATTGATTAGCAGGCTTGGGAGGATGAAAGAGAGAGGAATCAAGGATGGCTCCAAGTTTCTACGTCTGAGCAACTTCATGAATTATACTAGAGGGTCCCAAACTTTCTCAGCTCACGGCACTCTCAGTATCTCAGTGAATTTTTCATGGTGCCCCCTAAGCGAAAAGAAATCCGCAATGGTTTTCATTTATTAGTTATATCCAAATAACTTAATAAACACTTGTGCTGCATCCTTATGTCATATATTTATGTCACAACTTAATACATAAAAATTGAAAGAGGGCTTCCCTGGTGGCGCAGTGGTTGGGAATCCGCCTGCCAATGCAGGGGACACGGGTTTGAGCCCTGGTCCGGGAGGATCCCACATGCCGCAGAGCAGCTGGGCTTATGCGCCACAACTACTGAGCCTGTGTTCTGGAGCCCGCGAGCCACAACTGCTGAGCCCGTGTGCCACAACTACTGAAGCCCACATGCCTGGAGCCCGTGCTCCACAAGAGAGGCCACTGCAATGAGAAGCCTGCGCACCACAACAAAGAGTGGCCCCTGCTCGCCGCAACCAGAGAAAAGCCTGCGCGCAGCAACGAAGACCCAACGCAGCCAAAAATAAAATAAATAAAATAAAATAAAATAATTTAAAAAAAAATTTGAAAGAAAAAAATAATGCTTTTACTTCATTCTTAAATAGCCACAATTAGTTACTAATGGAATGTATGTGTCCACTGGGCATTGCACGACTTCAGTCTTGGAATCGGATTGCACACAGCCACCCTTGTTTCCTGTTCCACACTGATTTTTGCATGGGACTTGCTTTTTATCTCAACAATTGCCAAAAATCCAACTTTGCAAAATATGCCATCTGTTGAAAGGAATGCAGTGTAATCTAAATTAGTAGTTCATACAATATCCAACAGATGTTGAGTATGGCTGTTTTCCTCAAAAATTTTAAGTCCGCTGCAGCATCCCTGTGAGTTCTCTGCAGTACCCGGGGAGCCACAGTGCTCAGATTGGTCAGACCATTTAGTGACAGGACAGGGGTGGGGAATGGCAGGAGAGGTATATAAGCGAGGGCTGCTTGGGTTGGATTTCCATGGTGGATGTTCAGGGAGACCTACTGACCAAGGAAGGTTAAGGAAGAAACATGTACTACAAAAACAAATTCCATTTAATCTTAGCCTAGAAAAAATATCCATTATCCAGTATTCTTAGGAAATGAGGAGTTCTCTGGCTAATTTTCTGGGTCACTAAGAGCTAACCAGGAAACTTTTTTTTTTCAGCTGTTATTGTTGAAGAATCTCTTGGCTTGGACTCAGTTCACTCCCTAACATTGTAAGTATTGCCCATGAGCGTAACTGGGCGTAACTGCTGCTGCATCTTCCAGGTCTTGAAGGCTGCACAGTCATGACTGCAAATAATCCTTACTGCCCTCCCTGTGAGCCACACTGCGATCCCAGAAACAGCAATGGCAAAATGGATCTCCATGAAATGAACTTTATTTTAAATGCATTGTTGCCCATCAAGAGCAAAACATTAGATAAATACTAGATGCGACCACCAAAAGGGCATCCAGAGAAACACAGACATAGGATTACAATCCCTGATGCACAAAATCTGTAATCCACAAAGTCCTAAAAACTGAAAGTCTTCATGAGAAGTTTGTGGCAAACTCATTTGGACACAAAACGTGACCTGCTGAAACTCAGGTGGAAGCAAAATCCGGCCTAAATGGATGGAGGCTATTTAAAGTTTCTCTTTATCCCACTTATTGCAAACAGTTACATGTTTTGTTGCAGAAATACTAATAAGATTCACTACAGGGGTGCTGCCCCAGACCCCTCTAGGGTTGTTACATATCTATGATATATTCACCATAAGGTCAGTCTAAATGAGGAAAAAATCTGAATTCCGCAACCCTGGCCCCAGGCGTTTTGAATAAGTGATAAGTTTATCTTTAGAAACATAGTTCAGGAAGGAATCCGGATCTCTTCTAGGTCAATCCATTAATATTAGAAGTGAGAAAAGAAGCCTAGACACATGTGTGGGAGGAGCTGGGAATGTGTTCCAAATCACATATTCAGTTTGGAGCTCAGCCAAGACAGTGCTATTTCTCCTGCCACCTGCTGCCCCGGAAGGCAGCCTGTGCGTGTGCTCGTACGTGTTGAGAACACAGGTGCCTCAGCGCACCGTTAGTGTCGACAGGCACACCCAAGATACACGCTTCTACTGAAATGCTCACCTGAGCCATCTGAAAATGAATATGCCATCGGTTTTAAGTTACCTGCTTTGTTTCAGACAATATTGAAGGTTTGAAGGAGGTTAATTCAAAGCCATTCTATATGACTCTTGAAAATTAGTGCAGTAAACTTTTAACTAGCGATGTCTTTTCATCTGAATGAATTTCCTTTTAGCAATTAGAAACGCTAAGTATTATTTCTGTGTTCTTTTAAATAGTTTCTTTGTTCACGGAATATTTGAAGGAATCACTAAGAACCTGAGTTGTAAAGGCTGGAAGGATGACATCTCTTGCTCGTCCCTTCTGTTACAGGGTGGTCTAGACTTGGAACTGGAACAGTCCTGGTCTGAATCCCAAATATGGTGTTTAGTAGCCATTGCCTAAGGCCAGTTATCCAATTTCCATGAGCCCCGGTTTTCTTCATTGAAAAAGAGGATAATAATACTTTACCAGACTTCTGTGAATCTTTAAAGTTTAAAAAAAAAATAAGTAACATGCTTTGTTCTAGGTACTTAGTAAATGCTCAGTAAATGACAGAAACCCAACTTTCCCCTCCCTCCCTCTCCTCACCCTCCTTCCTTCAACATGGAGAAAGCGTGTTTAACTAGAGTGCGAGGAAGAGGCTAGTGCCCTAAGAGCTCCCCTCCAAACAACGCCAGCCTCTCAGCCCACCCTCGCAGTAGCCGGTGTTGGGAAAGAACACTGTCCTTGAGGACAGCAGACCTGGGTCCAAGTCCTAGCTTGGCCACTCAGTAACTGTCTGACTTTAACCAAGACATTTGATTTCTCTGAACCTCAGTGTTGCCATCTGTAAATTGAAGTGAACAGTGTTTGCTGCACAAGACAGCTATGATGCATACATTCAATAGGGCACATTTAATTGCTTTACAACTCGAAGTATTATACAAATTGCTGAAGCCTAGAGAAGACTGAGAGTTGGACCCCAAATCTGGAAACAGGAGAACATTTTCCTGATTTAAATAAAAGGAGAAGAGAAGGCAGATGTGGAAACTTATAACCCAGTGAGTTTGATATTGGTGCCAGGCAGAATTCCAGGACATTTCCTGTGATGGTTTGGGAGTACTTGGGAGAGGTGACAGGCTGCATGGATTCCTGGAAGGGCAGGTCATATAGGGTGGGACTTCTCCATCCACCCCTTAGAGCAGCGGTCCCCAATCTTTTTGGCACCAGGGACTGCTTTGGTGGAAGACAATTTTGTTGGGGGGGGGGCGGGGAATGGTCCAGGCGGTAATGCGAGCCATGCAGGGGGATGCAGAGCGGCAGATGAAGCTTCGCTGGCTAGCCCGCTGCTCACCTCCTGCTGTGCGGCCCGGTTCCTAACAGGCAGCAAACCGGTGGTGGGGGGAAACCCCTGCCTTAGAGAAGGGGGTAAACCTTGAGGGGGGCGTAAGTCTCAGGCAGCCAAAGAGGAGGGGCCGCAGAAAAGTGAGGGCGGAGGGGCCTCAGCGAGCAGAGGGGGAGGGGTCTCATGTGTCAAGGAGGCGAGGCTCTGAGAGCCAAGTAGGAGGAGCCTCAGGGAGCTGAGAGGGAGGGTCTCACAGAGCAGAGGGGAGGGGTCTCAGGGCCATGTCCTCAGGGCTCTCTGGCTTGACATTTGTATCTATGATTTGGATGAGGACCCAGTTAATCGGAAATGACTGGCTGCCCGATCAAAACTTACTGGGAGGAGCTGGAGAAAATGTGAAGTCCCAGTTAGAGGGGAAAGGAACGACCTGGCCCTTTGGAGTGGGTGCTCAGAAAGCCTTAATGGAGCCCACAGGGTTGAGTGTTCTCAGACCGGACACACGGTGCTGGGAAGATGGCCGCACGCTCAGGCCGGGCCTTGGGCTCTTGGCTAAGCCATGCGTCTTAGGGGGCTCTTGACACCCTACAGCACTTCAGAGAAGGACCTAGAAACCACACCACCTACTGAGTGGTGGAAGGAACCGCAAAAGGGAGGGGCCATGATTCACTCCTTCATTCAATAAATACGTATCATTACCTACTATGGTAATTGTTCTAGGCACTTGGGCTAATCAGTGAATAAAACAAAGATCCCTGCCCTCGGGGAACTTACATTCTAGTGAGAGGAGACAGACAACACATTAACAAATGAACAAAGCATTCTGTATGTTAGGAAAGTGATAAATGCTTTGGATAAAAAGGGAAAGTGGAGAAGCTTAAGGGAGATGGGAAATGCCATGATTGGGCAGGTGACAGTAAACAGGTTAGTGGGGACAGGACTCATTGAGGTGGTGGTGGGAAGGAGGTGAGGGAGTGAGCCAGGGCGATACCTGCGGAGCAGGCCCACGGGACGGGGAGAGCAAAGGCCTCAGGTGGGACATGCCTGGCATGTCAGGAACAGCATTGAGAGCAGTGTGGCAGAAGTAGAGGGAGGGAGGGGGAGAGAGCAGTGGGAAGGAGGTGGAAGAGGTGATGGGGGCCGATCAGGAAGGACCTTGTAGGTCTTGGTCTTTAATCTGAGAGATGGGAGCCCTCGTAGGGTTTGCCTGGGGGAGTGAGGTGACTTGTGTTTTGAAAGCTGGCTACCCTGTGAAGAACAGATGTGCTAGGAGGCCACCGCAGTAACCCAGGCAAGATGTTATGGTGGCTCAGACCAGGAGGGGAAGTGATGGGATGTGGAGAGGGTGAGAAGTGAGGAGGTCCTTTGAACCAGCCAGATTTGCCGGTGGACTGATGTAAGGTGAGAAGGACAGAGAAGTGTCACATGACTTCAAGGGCTTTGTCATCAGCCAAGAGGCCCGGGGAGGAAGAGCAGGATCCCATTTCGGGCACAGCGAGTAGATGTCCGAGCGGAGATGCTAAGAAGGCAGTTGAAGAGCTGAGCCTGGAGTCCTGGGAAAAGGTCTGATCGCTACCTTCAGACAATAAAGCAGCTGTCAAGTGGAAGAGGAGTGAGAGCTCGTCACTGAGGTTCCCCCAGGGCTGAAAAGGGCCGACGAAGGGGTGGGAGTCAAAGTGAGGAAGGCAATGATTCAACGCGAGGACTTCTGAACCATTCAGAGACTGAACAAGCAGCCTCATCCAGGCTGTCTCACAATAATTGACAACAGCTTCCTGAAATCAGGGCTGAGAGCCAGGAAACAGACTGACCCACTGTGAGAGAGGCTCTGTCCCAGCCAGAAAACATCACCATAGAATTCCCTTGGGCCAGGCAGCTTCCCAAGGAGGGGTCTGGCCTCCTGAGGATACGGGCGCTCACTCACCTTGGGCACTCCCTGTGGGCCATCACCTCCGCCGGGGCCCAGCCACCAGGAGCTGGACCGAAGGACACTCAGGCCTGAATATCTAAACCTCGCACCTAGGCTGCCGTCGGTACCAGGGAGCAATCTTTTTCTTTCCCTCATCCAGGCTGTCTTACACTCACTTTTCAGTCTAGTCATCAAATCAGCCCTTTACAGAGGGAGTGCTCTGTCTGTTTGTTTGCTTGCTTTAGTTGCTTGTGTCTTCCTCTTTATTTCAAGTAAGACTATTTCAGGGATCCTGGCCTCAGCCCCTCAGAATGACAAGTGGGATCCAAAGAAAACCTCACTGTAGGGAACTCAGTCAGCCTCTCTCTCACAGCACCATGCGGAAGGAGTCCTGCAGATAGAAATCTACAAGACTAGGGTAGATTTCTGTGTTGACCTCTGGCATAAAGTGTTACCCTCTTCACTAAATAAGCACATCCTCAGTAAGTATACTTGGCAAAGCACTCAGCACATTATTAAAGCTCTTCTTCGCTCATCCATGTATTCATTCAGCGGGTATTGCTGAGTGCCTATCACGTGCCAAACGCCATGCTGGCTGCGGGTGTGCGGTGGTGAACTGTGCAAACGCGGTACCAGCCGCCACCAAACAGCCTCCATCAAAGGCCCCACCCTCCACTGGGGCCAGAAAGATCAAGCCAAGGCACGAGGAGGCCAGGTGGCAAGAGCAGACCTCTCAGGGTAGCTTTTGTTTTCCTGCTTTGGACAGAGACCTGGCTCTATTTTCTGACAGAGACAGAGAACTGTGGCTTTCCTACAAGAAAACAACAGGACACGTGTGATGATAAGCCTGCCTGGGAATCAAGCAGGTTCCAGGTAGTGGTGGGGAGAGAAGCAGAAATGGAGAGAGCGGTCCCACACAGAGAGGGCAGCCTGCACTCAGCATCACTGTTCCCAGGTGCGGAAGCCAGCGCAGGGTCCCCGAGACCCCTATTTCCGAGAGAAGCCAGAACTCTTGATGTTTATGTGTGAATTCTGCCAATTCTAAATATTCACTCTAATTTTTTAGTTTTTTAATTTTTTTAATAGAAGTTTTTTAAAATTATTTATTTATTTTTGGCTGCACCGCACAGCATGTGGGATCGAACCCGTGCCCCCTGCGGTGGAAGTATGGAGTCTTAACCACTGGACCACCAGGGAAGTCCCCACACTAATTTTTCTTTTTAATTATTTAATTTGAATAAAATACATCTGGCAGCCTGCTTTGATTGAGGCAGCCATTTTGTGAAGCTAGTCTAAGGATGAATGAGCTATAATCGGCTGATTATAATCAGCTCTTATAAAGTTGATGTTTCCTGTGTGACCACAGAAATTAACCTGCAATCTCTCAGAAACCAGGGTCAAAATGAGTCAAGATCTGAATCACAAGTCAAAACCGAGACATTTGCCTCAGACACTGGGTATCAGGTTGCCATTACCGTTTATTTCTGCCTGACAGCTTTTCTTATAAATTTCTAGGAGAATTAAAGGGACAGTGTCTAGAATGCAGTTTCTTTTCTGACCTTTGGAATGAGAATGCAAGCTGCCTGGAGCCTTTTTACAAGGCCCGATGAGAAAACAGACAGAAAGACTCTTAACCCTGCGTGACAGCATGCCACTGATAAACGCATTCGGGGCTGTCCAGGGGACCAGCTGATTTTGATCTTTTATCTTGAACAGCTAAAAACTATGAAAGGCAGGGGGTCTCTGAAGTGCAAGCAGACCTTTGACGGAGTGGCTGGTGGCTGGGTGTGCGCCTTCACCGCTCCCAGGGCACGGCTGGACACACACCCCTCTCCTCGGGCTCTCCCCATCCCTGACCTCTTCCTCTGCCTTAAGCATCAGGAGCAAGCGGGGGCTCGACACGCACAGCTGTAGTAGGTAGTGTGTTTAGGTTTTAAATCAAAATAAGGTTGGAGAGGTTCCTTTAAAACAGTTGAGGCTCCCAAAGACATATATATAAGCCCCAAAGCTTTCCCACGGCTCACGCTTTGCCACAAAGGCAACGTCCTCCACGCTCGTCTCATGTATGATCTACACTTCACCTCCTCCAAAAAGCACTCGAGGTAGCCTATATGAAAGGACTTGTGTAAACCACAGAGCTGTAGAGTGATGGAGACAGAGCAAGTCAACTGCAGGCCGAGCTCCCAGGCTCTACTTCCTAACTGTTGGTGAGCGGCCACAAGAATCCTCCGGCTCCGGAGTGACTTTAATCATACCGCCTTCCTGGTCACCACCCAACACAAGATGCTCCATATCGGGCCCCTAGCTCTGTCTTTACTTTTACTGCCTTGTCATCCCTCTGCCAGGTCAGTTTTCCCTGCCCCAGCAGGTCTAGTTACTCCTCACCCTCCCACCCTCCAAACCATCAAGCTGCCCACCAGGCCCTTCCCCTTCTCTTTCCCGGATCTCGCAATCATTTTTTTTTTTTAATTTATTTTTGGTTGCGTTGGGTCTTCGTTGCTGCATGTGGGCTTTTCTCTAGTTGCATCAGTGCGAGGGCTTCTCACTGCGGTGGCTTCTCTTGTTGTGGAGCACGGGCTCTAGGCACGCCGGCTTCAGTAGTTGCGGCACATGGGCTCAGTAGTTGTGGCTCGCAGGCTCTAGAACACAGGCTCAGTAGTTATGGCGCACGGGCTTAGTTGCTCCGCGGCATGTGGGATCTTCCCAGACCAGGGCTCGAACCCGTGTCCCCTGCATTGACAGGCGGGTTCTTAACCACTGCACCACCAGGGAAGCCCTCAATTCTTTTCCAGATTTACATTTTGTGAAGCTGCCTGTCAGGAGCTGGGTTCTCTGCAAATAGACTCTAAGATGCAAACTGTTGAGAGGCAACCTGTTGAGACGTAAAATGTGTATTAGGGACAAACCCCTGAGAAAGGAAGGGCAAGGATGCAGGACAGGCCGAGGGAGACAGTGCAGTGGAGCAGGCTTGGTGAGCCCGGCCCGCCTGGAGGAGGCTCGTGGGTGACTACGACCTCTCAGAGGGGTCCCGCCTGGGCTCGGCTGGACTTTTACACCCCCATCTTGCTTTGCCACCAGATGTGGTTGCCCCAAGAAGGGCGTGGCTTCCAGAAGGCGGCTCCCAGCAGATGAGGCAGACCCTGAGGGCGCTGGGGCCCGGGCCCGGGACGCCCCACCGCTGGGCAGCTAGCCGTTCTTGGAAAAGAACTCTGGGCAGCGCACCTCTATGTTCACCACAGCGACCCAGGCTAATCCTACGGGAATCCGGGAATCCAAAGGCCCTAGCAACCCTGCAGGTGCACAAATACGGCCCATTATTGATACCGACCCGTGTTCTTGGACTCTTTAATCAGTAGAAATTGAGACGAGGCCAGACGAGAAATTCAGGCAAGACCTTACTGGGATAAAATAGCTAGCTAGTGGGAAGCAGCCACATCGCACAGGGAGATCAGCTCGGTGCTTTGTGACCACCTAGAGGGGTGGGATAGGGAGGGTGGGAGGGAGGGAGATGCAAGAGGGAAGAGATATGGGAACATATGTATATGTATAACTGATTCGCTTTGTTATAAAGCAGAAACTAACACACCATTGGAAAGCAATTATACTCCAATAAAGATGTTGAAAAAAAAAAGGAAAAGAGCACTGTGTAAAAAAAAAAAAACCTTACTGGGACTCGTGCTGCAGCGTGAGGAGCCAAAACAAGTAAGAGGGGCCCCCGCTCGCCCCCCGAGGCAGGGGTGAGCTGGTCCCTTGAATGGAGTCAGGGTCGGGTGGGAGGGGTGGTTTACATCGTCTGTCCACCCCTTGGTGGTTCTGGGTGTAGGGATCATGTGTGGTTTCCTCCTTTTATTCCCGGCACCTCAGCAGTGGCAGGTGGGTTTTGACCTTTTTGTAGCTTACTGTTCATAATTTGCCCCAACTGCACATGCATGCAATTATTTTTCGTCCCTTATAGTTTCTTTGTATTCTGTTGCTTGAGGAGACGTTTGTCCAGGTGTAAGCGCTGCAGCAAAGGGTCCCAGGTCCCAGGTCCCAGCCTGTCTCATTACGAATGTCTTTGACCTCACACCCGTCATCTCAGGCATCAGGTTGCACATATGCTAGAGAGTGATCCTCATGATCTCATCTGGCTGGTTCCCTAGAACAGAGCTTCCCAATCAGAGATCTGGGAAGAGGTAGGCCAAGAGATTTACCTCTTAAGCCCTCAGAGCAAACAGGAGGATTCTGGGCCAGTTATCTGCAGTTTATCCCATTGTGCAGAATAACTATTATCATTTTTAAAACTTCGGGATGCCCTGCTCTAGAGCCATCTATCCTTGGTCCTTCATTCAGTCACTGATCGTTTACTTTGGGTGTCTTTATGATGCATCAGGCACTGAGCCAACCATGGGAGAGAGAGCGGGGAACAGGCCACATAAGGTCACTGTCATTGAGACACGTAGATATAGTGGAAAAGAAATATTGAACAAGTAAACATGGAAACAGAACCATAAATAGAAACAGGGTAAGTGCTCTAGGAGAGAATAACAGAGTGGGAGAATAGAGAAGGAACAATAAGAGAGGAAGTCAAAGAGGCTGGCAGGTGCCAGATCTCCAGGGCCCTGGGAGCCCTGGAGTGGGGTTCACATTTTATTCTCCGTGCCAGAGAAAGCCATCGGGGGATTGTTAAGCAATGCATATCCTGATGTGATTTCCATTTTCCCAAGAACACTCCTCGTGGAGAATGACTACAGGACAGCAGCAGTGGTGACAGGAAGGCCAGTTAAGAGCATGTGGCAATAATCCAGACTAGAGATGGTACAGTTCACTGCGGGCAGTCACAGTAGAGCAGAGAAGAGAGGAAGGATTTGAAATAGATTTGCAAACGAGAATCAATCCTTCCCGCCATCGAGACGTTCACACTCTGTTGGAAAGGCAGATGTGCAAACAAACTATATAATATAGCAAATCGTTACTTTAACGAAAATATAGAAGGTACAGATGGAGCATAGGGTGGAACATGGAAGACGCCCCGGGGGGAATGTAGGTGCTCACAGCTGTGCTAAATCTGGGGAGTAAAAATAGGTGCTTGCTGAGTGAACTAACACTTTGCCTAGTGGGCGGTGCTTCCAGCAGGGGGCGTGGCCAGGAGCACGTGCCTGGCAGACGTCCAACCACAGGGACCTTCACTGACCAAGGCCCCACACGCTGTGTCTGTACCACCCTGCCTGGACCTCTTCCATTGTGCTTGCCACTCTGTGTACAGAAATCTGTTCGAATGTCTGTTTCTCTCCCACTTTGAAGCTCCTGGAAGACAGTCTATGTCCTGATTACTGTAGCGATAAATATTTCTTGATGAGTAAGTATAAGTCTTCTCTAAGGATTGCACCACTAAACACCGAAGGCTCCTTCACTTTCCAGCTCTCCTCGTTGACTTCATATTGTGCAGTCATTTCAAAGGCGCTGCCTTCAGATGTGGTCTCTCCAACCAGCTCCTGGAGGGTAAAACCTCTGCCTTCTCTTTTTGTGCCTTTTCACAGGCCACCATGTACTGATACGCATACTCAAAGGGCCATCCCAAGACCACAAATGCAATGAGTGAACAACATGCAGTAGGTAATTCCTGACTAACGGGGTCTTATTCCTTTCTCGGTTACCAGGGTGATGAAGTAGTGACGCTGCCTGCTGCAGAAGGCTCTCCTCTGCTGAATGCCTCCCAGCATGTCTGCTAGAAAGCTTCAGCCATCGGGGACATCACCTCCTCACCCTTCCACAACTTTCCACCACTCCACGCAGACCTTATCTTCAGAGGAAGAAGGTACTGAGGGAGATGAGGAGAGTTCAATGGAAGAATTTTTATTTCCTCAAGAGGAAGAGAGCCCGGAGGAAGACCAGTACCTGGAGGAGGAGGAAAATTATCTGAAAGGAAAGGAGTATCTGTATGAAAAGGAGTATCTGAAGGAGGAAGAGTATCTACAGAAGAAAGAGCTGCTGGAAGGAAAAATGTTTCTGTATGAAAAGTTTCTGGAAGAGGGTGAGTATCTGGGGAGAACGTCCCCATAGATGGTAGTTCTAGTTCATCACGATGTCCGGGAAAAAAGAACAGGCTTGAGATACAGCCAAAGCGCAAATGATCGACCCTACGCACCGCGCTGGCAGACTCATGAATCATTTCTGACCAAGTTCTACTCACAACTTCAAGAGCTGTGCCTCCAAGCACTGAGCCTACGGAGCAGACAGGGAGACCTGATGAACGGGAAGCACCTGTTCGTAAAAAACAAAATAAGACAAACAGAAAACACCCCCTAACTTGTATCTTTTCTTTTTCCTTGTTGCACAAGTAATACATGTGCATGGTGGATGTGTGAGAAACTGTATAGTCGTAAAAAGAAGAAAGCAAAAATCACTCCCATCCAGAGATGATGATCGCTTTTACACTTTGGTTATGTCCTCCCCAGACACTATATAGTGCTTGCAACCTGCCCTTTAAGGTATATTTATTTCTATATTTCTGTATTATAATTACATGTAAGTATTACACACTTATAGGAATATCATTTCATGCTTTCAATTTTCTACAAATCATTTTAATGGCTGCAATCACATTGTATTATATTTTCAAATCATAATATTTTAATTGATTTCCTATTATTGATCATTTATTGCTTCCGATTTTTTTGTTACTTTTTAAAACAGCACTTTGATAAACACCCTTAGAGCTAAATTTTATTAATGAGCTCTAATTATTTCCTAGAATACATTTCCACAGTCTGTTACTAAGTCAGCAGAGACTAGTATGCTTCCCAGGGTGCCCGTTCAGCCCCTGGAAGGCATCATCTTACCCTGCTGGAGGGTATTTAACTTTGGAGTGATTTCTCTTATCCTAGAGCTGACATTTTTCCAATACTGTTTCTGCACTTGGCGACTTTTCCTTAAGTTGGGTTTTATTATTTGGCAGTGGTCTCCTTGTGCTGTTGCTGCAAGTGGCTAATATGCATTTATTCACAGGCCCACACAGTGTCTTCCCTCGATGTTATGACTGAATGGACATATCCAACCAGGAACGGAAAGTTAAAAATCCAGGTCATCTGCATCATCTTAATGTTGACCTAGAAACAGAACTAAACTATTTTTTCTGGATCCCGTTCTGTTACCAACCGCAAGCATCTCAGGGAGCTTTAATTTTTAAATCCCAGTCTGATTGCACACTACCTACATCCTAAAAGCTGGGTGGATTCGGCAGCCCCACAGGTGTTTTACCTTTACCTCCTCTCCATCAAATCAGATGTATCATCCTACATTCCTACTGCCCTCACAAAAGTTAGTACGTTGGAGAGCTCATTACCCTGTTGCTGGGAAATTCTCTTTTCTGTGTGCCTCTACCACTGAGCTCCCTCTCAGGATCCTAATAACCCTGCTGTTCAAGTACCATGTGTAATTCTAATACTGAAAAATAGCATTCAAGCCATTTCTTTTGCACAGTATGAATCAAGCATTCTTAACATGTCCCTGCTATGTGTCGGACCTTTGGAAATATACTACCCACTAGAATAGGACAAATACAGTGCTGTCAAGTGAATGGAACTGTGTATAAAGCAAAAGCTTTGAAAATAAATGCCCTGCTAGCAAAAATTGGAGAGGCACTGAAAAACCTGTAGGGGAATACTAAAACGCCTTTGAAGGCACATGGAAGCATGTCTTAGTCTACGAAAGCCCAGGGTACCAAGCCAGACCGTACAAAACAGATTAAGTTAAGAAGGGGTTTACAAGAGGATCTTAAATCTTCAAAAGAATTTACATCACGATTTCTTTATGTATAATTTCTCCCCAATACCTTTATGATGTAACTTTGTTTATCTCTTGTTTTGAACCTCAGAGCCTGACAAGAGTGCTTTCCTGACTCAGATCCTCAGTAAATGCAAACTGAATCAAATTCAGTTTCATTCATTTCACAAAGCCAGGCATATATATAGACACACACATGCGCACACACACACCTTTTTTCTTGTTTTTTGTTTTTGTTTTTTGTCGTTTTTTTTTTTTTTTAATTTTTATTGGAGTATAGTTGATTTACAACGTTGTGTTAGTTTCAGGTGTACCACAAAGTGAATCAGTTATACATACACATGTGTCCACTCTTTTTTAGATTCTTTTCCCATATAGGCCATTACAGAGTATTGAGTAGAGTTCCCTGTGCTATACAGTAGGTCCTTATTAGTTATCTATTTTATATATAGTAGTGTGCATATGTCAATCCCAATCACCCATACTTATTTTTAAAAACAGCATTATGAATTAATCGGCGCCTATAAAATGAGCCCAAGAAATGACAAACGGGCTTCCATCTCGCATGCTGATGGATTAATTATTAGAGGTTAGTGGTGAAGCACTGTAATGAGAAGGGTTCTGAGACCTCGTTTGGGCTCAGCAGGAAAGTGTGCCACGATCCACCAGTGATGTCTGCCACAGGATGAGGAGAGGAGAAAGGAGCATGCATGCTACTTACTTGTCTATTTGGTGGCAGATATGAACCTGTCACAAAGAACACTTTTTTCTTCCTCTCTCAAGACCTCGACTGCATAGGTTTGAACACCAGCTCTCTCCCACTTATTAGCTGCATGAGCTTGGGCAAGTCACTTAACCTCTCTGTGTCTTAGTTTTCTTAGCTGTAAATTAGGAATAACAGTAGGCCTACCTTATAGGATGTTTGTGAGGATGAAAGGGGTTAAATTATGTAAAGCATTTTGAGCTATGCCAGGCATATAGCATTTTAAGACTATGTAAGTGTTAGCTATTATTGTTGTTATTATTATTATTATATTTTATTATTTCCTTACCATTGACTTGTGAAGGGTAAATTACATCCCCTGGCCACATTTTCCTCTTTTGTGAAATGGACAGAACAAAAACACAAGAGAAGATGCAATGCACTAGGGTGTGGGAGGAATCTACGGCCCCCACCCAGCTACTCTGCAGGAAGGTCAGAGTCTCCCATTGCCCTGGACCAATCAGGGTACGTCAGACTAACAACCTCACCCCCTCTCTTCTTTAAAAGAAGAGATGATCTTCTCCATGATTTGTGAGAAAACCCAATAAAATTAGATGAGCAACTTGAATGTAAATGCGGCATCGATTGTCACTGAATAATCAATAGCCACATGTGACTGATCTCCCCGGATTTGAACTGGGAGGTTCCAAATCATTTCTGTGAAACATGGGTGTAAACCCTGTGGTGTCAGAGTCAGAAGATCCAGCACAAGGGTGGGCCTTTGACCTTGGGCATGTCAATTACCTGCTCCAAGTTTCCCTTTCCCCAGGTGAAAAAATTCCTTGTGATTGTGGCAATTAAATGAAAGAACATTCTGAAAATGCTTTGAAAGCTCTCCCACCCCATACAACTGTCAGGTGTAAAAATGCTTCTCTGATCTCACAAGGTGCAGGAAGGCTCTAGAAGGAAGAAGTACGATCTACATTTCTGTCATGCTGTCATAGAACAGGAAACCACCCCACAATGAGGCCCCTTTTGTTTATTTAGAACCCAAGACCTTCCTAAAGATGAATTCTGCTCTGTGGCAAATAATGCGGTAGAGATGTCACAGTATATTCATTTTGATTCGTAATGTTTTTACGTAAGGGTATTTTGATACATATAATCTGCTGGATTTGATCTTCCTTCCCCTTGCTAGCTCCTCTTTGGCGGCTCCGAATGCTGTTTGGCCTAAATGCTATAATTTGGTCGCCATTTCCAGTTGAGAGGTGGTGCCCCAAGGACCATTTCCAAATGGGGAACCTAGCAATTCTGTGTATTTAATAAGAAAGGTTTGAGATACACTGATAAGGCAGAGATGGGAGAGCCAGACAACCTGTCAAGCAGGAAAGTTCACAGATAGTGGCAGAGCTTCCCCATCAGGGTGCCATGAGTCGGCCACTACTGGGGGGAGAGGCTGAGCCCCAAGACCAGTCGCCCCAGCCTCCACTCTGCTCCTGTACAAACAGTATCATTTTCTCTGTGTGTCTTGCCCTGAAGGTCGGGAGCACAGTCCAGTGGCATAGGGTGTATAGTGTATATTTCGCAATCTGTTTCCTTCAATTTTCCAGCCACTCTTTACCCCCTGCCCCCTTCACAAATGAGGATCCTGGAGTTTGAGAGAGGGTATGTGACTTCTCCAAGGTCATGGAAAATAATCAGAGGAGCCAAGACAGGCTCCCAAGCCTTCTCTTCTTTCTCTTCTAGTCACTTCTCTTTCTTTTCTCCTTTCTTCCCTCCTTTCATCCTTTGTTTTAATAAATTACATGCATATTTTAATTTGAGAAGAGTAACATAAAAAGAAGCAAAATCTACTTTTGTTCATTTTTTTAGTGGAAAATTTGAAAAGTAGAAAAATAACACCCAACCTACCAACATCCAAATATAAATAAAGCTGATTCACATTTTATCATTTTTATTCTGTTCCTCCCGCCCTCGTTTTTTGCATGTTTGGCGGTTGTGGTCCTTGTTTTGTCCTGTTTTAACCACTTTCAATATGCTGTATATAAAAGAAGTTTGTATTTTACTTTTGTAACTTAGTACTGTGACTTCCATATTTGCCCATATTGCTTAATTTTTGTAGACATCATTTTAATAGCCAAGTAATATTCCTCGATAATAGTCTGTCTCATGGGTAAACTATGGATAAGTGTTGAACATTCAAGTTTCAAGTTCAAATTTTCTCATTGTCATTTCTTTACTACTTCCATTGTGCCATTCTCTAGAATCGATACTCTATTTTATCCCAATTGGACCTGAAATTCTTGATGTCATATCATTCAAAGCCAACGGTCAGGTGATTAAATGACACAAATAGAGCCTTTACAAGCAACTCATGCAGCTCAATATCAAAAAAAAACCCAATCCAAAAATGGGCAGAAGACCTAAATAGACATTTCTCCAAAGAAGATATACAGATTGCCAACAGACACATGAAAAATAATTTTTAAAATATTTATATCCTCTGAACCTCAGCCACGTCTCCCGTATAGATAGATGTCCTTCATCCTGTGACAGAGGGAGGCCTCTGTAATAACTCAAAAGATTAACAAAGCAAACCTAAATGTCCCCAATCCATGATTTCATGAAAATTACCTTCTTGAGTTCTCTCTCATTTTATCAAATTTCAACCTCATAATTTCTAAAGGAAACCATTAAGAGAGACAACACTAACGAAAAGCAAAAATAGAAAAATTCTGTAAATCAGGGCCTCTCCACCCCAATCCCAGCATCACATACTTAACAACAGATTTTTTAATAGAAAGAGAGATTCTTTTTTTTCCCCAACATTGTCTTTCTGTTCTTTTTCCCAACAGAATTCAAGGCTCGTTCATCGCAAACCCTGCCTAGTCTTAAAGCAAGGTAAAAGTTTTTGATTTTTTTTTTTTCTGATAAGTCAGGTGGAAATTCATGCTTAGGGATGATGCTTCAGGGGCCTTTGCAGTCCCAAAGGTGGGAAGTGGGGGTGAGAGTGGGGTGGGCTGCAGGGAGCAGGACCCCCGAGGAAGGTGCAGTTCAGGCGGGGGTCTCCTAGAAGTCACACACAAAGGACCTCCCGATACTGCTCCCCTCTGCTGTTCAGCCACTCACAAGCTGAGGGACGAGTCCCAGGATCAGGGTCCTGGGCGCCCAGAACTACGGAGAGGAAAGGGCAGGGGACAGCTGAGTCTGGAGAGAAGGTTGAGCTGGGGAGAAATGGCCAAGGGCCCTGGGCAGCGCTCCTGGTGCAGAGATGAGTGAACACCCACAAGGAAGTTGCCGTCTTCCTCGCTCACGCATATTCCAAGCTCTAAATAATCACGCAGTGAGTATTCATGAAACTCCCGCCACAGGGCTTGGCCCACGCTAGACGGTCACTGACACAGCCGTGGACAGAAGTCTCCGTGTGCTCAGCTCTGTGGAAACCCATGTGGGGCAGGGGACACAAGACCTCTGATTCACAGTCCTCGTCCCCTACATCTGCCCCAAAGGATGACTGGGGGAAGGCGGTCACTGACCTCCACTAGTGAAGTGGGTTGACACTAGCTACGAAGAAAGCCCAAGGCCAGCTGGGTTACGTTGAGACGCAGGAACGAAACCCCAGCTCTTTTGCGCAGGAAAGACACAGGCTACGATTTGAGGGCACAGTACTCTGCACGGGGCTCCCCCTCCACCTGCTGAGGCCAGCTCCCCACTCCCGCCCTCTACCGGCCCCTCCGTTCCACGCTTCATGCTTCCAGAGGCTCAGCACCATGTATCTGCCAGGTCCACCCCTACTAAGGCAATCCCTAAGAGGAGTGCTTTCCCAAGGCTCCTCCACCTCAGCTACTGATACTCACAGAGGAGCAAGCAACGTGGCACTGAAGGGGCCTGATGGTGAAGTGACCCTCTGGAAGGCTGTGACTGAGAACAGGGACCCTGAAGCCAGGGATCCACACCTGCCTGGTGTGTGAATCGCAGCTGCCCCACCCAGCCAGCTGTGTGCCACAGGGCAGCCACTTAATCTTCTGCCTCAGTTTTCCCATCTGTAAAATGGGGACAGGAAGAGTTTCCGACTCCCGGGGCTGTGGTGAGGATTAAATGTACTAACTGACAGGGCGCACGTGGAGCAGAGGTTAGCACACGGGGCACGTGCAGTAAGGGCTGTGGATCACGGTTATCCTTCGTTCTGCTCCCACGAGCCACCACGTGGAAAACTTAGCACGTGCAGAACAAGAAGCATGATTCCTGGTCAGCTTTATTCCAAACACAAGCACCTGTCCAATCTTTTATTCGTATTGCAGCTGAGTTTGTTTCCTGTTCTTTCCCGGGGCCCTGCGGGGAGCCTGGGGCCTTACCTGGGTCTGTCCCTGTGCAATTCGGCTTGGCTCCCCCGAGTCCAGGTCTGGGCCTGGGGGTGCTCAGAGAGGCCCTGGATTTTCCTCACACAAGGCTGCTGAGAGACCAAACCCTCCACAAACCCCTTTGGGCAAGAAGTGTCCCACTCGTGTTTCTTTGCTAAGGCAGGGGGGATGGGAGGGGAGCAGATTCAGGTCAAGTGTTTCATGGGTCCCTTGTAAACGGGAAGGCCCCCTCTTCTGCATGCGTGCCCAAGGTCCCCAGGCACACGCCAGGCCCCTTCCCTGCTCTGAAGCGGCTGCAGGAGCAGGCCTGGGATCTCGGGACAGGGGTTCCTCCTTGCAACACCTCCGCATTGCCGACGGGGCAGGGAGGTGGCGTTTGGCCACGCAGGCCGGAGCCCCAGTTCTGCTTCCCGGGTGCTGAGGCCACAGCAGAGCTCTGGCAAGCACCCCAGAAGCCCTGCAACGTCCCAGCCTGGGGCAGGCGTGGCAGGGAGGGTGCTGGGCAAGTGTACATGAGCATGGAAATGACCAGAGCGGCCCTCCATGACCTTAAGTATAATCCCTGTGTTTGTCGACAGCTTTGATTTGTCAAAGTCCATCCATGGGGACCTGCATTACCTCCTCGGGTCCCCGTGGGCACCTGGTGAGTGAGGTAGGACAGGCATTATCCCACCAGAAGGATAAGGAAACTGAGCCCCGGGGGGGTCTCCTGATGTGGCCTTGAGGCCTGGAGCAGGGCAAGGATTGACGCTTGCCTAAAAAGCTCACCCTTCTCCACTAGTTCTTGAGCCCTGTGGTCACTTGACCTAAGACCAGGGCATCTTGCCACTTGCCCCCAGGGCCCCTTTCTAGTGGTGCATCCTGAGAACACAGCTGCTCTGCCCCAGCCCACAGGCTGGCACTGACCCTCCCCCGGGTCCCCCAGAAGTGGCACAAATCTGCCTGGAACTCCCACCGACGCTGAAGGGAGAACAGCTTCCCGGCGGTGCCTTCTGGCTGGGACAAGCCGCCTCCTCCTCTTTTCCTCAACTCTTCGCCCCCAGCCTCAGACTGCAGCCCCTCTGCCCCCGATCCCTGCATCAAGGAACGCTGACCCTGACAGGGAACAGGCCCGTCTCATGAAGGGCCACTGAACTTCTCATTTTCCCTCTAAGAACAACGACAGCCAACACTGCCCACTCTCGTTTTGTCCTCACCTGTGCGGACCTGGGGGAGGAGGTACAATTATTGAAAAGGTGCAGAAAGTGAGGCACAGAGAAGTTAGGTGGCTCACCCAAGGTGACTCCACTCTAGCGCAAGAGCCAAGATTTCAGCTCGGACCACCTGACGCCAAAGTCTAGGTTCTTTCTGCCGCCACAGTCTCTGCCCACTGATAGGCCGGGCATTTCCCCTCAGGCCTGTCTCTGCCAATTGGGCCAGTTTCCACGAGATGGCTTCAGGGCCAAAAGCCCCTCTCATCCCTCTGAATTACAGGTTCTTGCCCCAGTTAAAAGGCAGAGATTCCTGAGGAAGGACACGATGTAGGTTGGGGTGCTGGGTCACCCCTTTTGATCCTGAGCTCCCGGGTAGCAGGGCCTGCGCCTCACACCCGACGCCCTGTCATCAGGCCCCGCGGAAACCTTTCTCGAAGATGGTGGTGTGTGCAGTGGGCAGACTAGCGGGGACAGACCTTGGTGCTTGGTTTTAAGCGGCTGCTGATTTTTTCCGCTCTGCCTGAGGCAGCTCTGAGGCAGGAAGGACGACTGGAATGAGCAGGGTGGTGAGCCAGCAGGGACACAGAATGTTCTGGAAGGTTAGACTGTCCGGCACGGAGGCCTGGCCCATTGATTGGCCTTTGAAGGCACCCCCAGAGCCTGTCACTCTAAGTGAAGCTGCGGTTGGCACCCAGAATGGCACACAGGCCTATTTTCCACGGTCCACAAGCTGGTCCCTTCCAACCGGTGACAGCCACCACCAGGGACAGGCCGAAGTCCGGGGGGACCAGGAAGCAGCCGCCGCCACCCCAACCTTCCCGCAGGCCACAGCTCTGGGTTCCTAACCCAGCCCCTGTCTGGAGGTGGACCGACCCCTTGCCCCCCTCTGCTGCTGGCGTCCCTCGGGTGACCACCTTCTTTGCTGTCCCTCCTCCCACCCCCTGAATCTGCCAGCAGCAGCCTTCTCCTCGGTGACACGATGCCGTCTACATCCTTGGTGAAGTGCGATGGAGAGTTCCTGGGCTTGCAGGACCAGAGCACACAGACGGAGTGGATCTGTGAAAGCCAGCAGGGTAAGGGACCCCACATCCGGCATCCACCTCGCGTCCGGGCTCCTGGGGGCTTGGGGAGATGTGGCCTTGCGGGCGTCCCACGGATGTGGAATATGGAGGCTGGAGTGTCCTCCATCAGGCTGATGAAGCATACTGCTTCCTGTGCCATCCTAACCCTGGGACCCCCTTCCTCATCCCAGACCCCCCCTCAGAGAAAGAGCATCAGCAAAGTGCTAAGACAAACACCTTCTTCGATCTTCCCCTTGTCCCTTCATTAGTTTTCCTGTTCTTGTTCTACAGGAACACAGGTCCTATTTCCCTCGGGCACACAGGCCATTTCCTTCCCAGATTACAGGCTGGTTCCCTGTGGAGAGAGCCCATCTCCGAACAATCACATGGTGGAGGGACTGGGACCCACCCCAGACTCTCCAGCTCAGCGTGCAGTCAAAGGCAGCCCCGGTTCACAACGAGCCAAGACCATCCACAGGGGAACGTCTGTGGCCACAACTAGGAGACGCTCAAGAGACAGCTGGGCAAGATTGCACTGAGGATCTTAATCCTCTGCCCAATTAAGCCCAAAGGTTCCTCGCCCTAGGATCCTGGGGATGCAACACTGAATGGCATTTCTCGCCATTATTAATAATTTAAACCCAGCCTTAGTGAGACTGATCCATCACAGATTCACACATGCGTTTCACATCTGTAGTCATGGCAGCGGTAAATTAGATTCCCGACCAGCATCTCACTCCCCTGCCCCCATCCGTGCCTGCTAAATTTTGTAGCTCAAATGTGGTGAAATGAAATTAGGAGTCAGAAACCCTATGAGGGAGAATGGAGCGGCAGAGGCAGGCCCACACAAGCCAGGAGTTCCATGGTGCCGGCTGCCAGCACGTGATGAGGAGTCTTTTACAGGCTAAATCGGTTCATGTGGGATTTTTATTAGTGTGTGTGCTCCGATGGAGCCCTGAAAACAGGAACCATTTCAGAGTCAGTAAGCATGACAGCTGGAAAAAATCTGAGCATTTATCTGAATATTCATAAGCAGGATTCTGGAAGTCATTTACCGGGTAATCGCCTGTAAAGTGCCAATGCTAAGCTTGAAAGCATGTGGGAGAGGAAAAAGAGATAGGAGAAGCCTGGAGTGTGGGAAGGGCCTGTTCATACCACTATGTGCCCACCTCCAGAGAGAGACCCTCCGGAAATCACTGCTTCATTTGCCGTGTTCATTCACGATCCTTTTGGTCCCCAAGCTTAATTTACAGAGCCAGTCATGTCTGGATCTAATTTAGGTTTTAAGCGCTCTGCCTATTTGGTCTGTAGGGGCATGTTTTGTAGCTAAGTCTTTTCCAGTACTGAGTTCCTTAAAGCCAACATGTATTTAGTGTTTAGCAAAAGTCTAGCCACCCGCAGCAGTACCTACTGATCAGATCCTGTGATGCTGGTGGCCTGGACCAAAGGTGTGGACAGTGTTGGAGCATCTAAAGCCAGGGTCAATGTCATACCCCAGACTCCTGCAGAGACATGAGGGGATGGTGGCTACAGCAGAGATTGGAACACAAGGAAAAGTAAGCAACTCCCTACAATTCGTGAAGGTTTTTCTTTTCCCTTCTGCCTATGGTTTACAATCAATCTTTTGGAGAGTGTTCATAATAATTGGACAGAATTTGCTGGCAACAGGTAACTGATTGTGTCTGGACAGTGGAATGGGGCAAAGAGGCTCATCAAGAGGCTCTTCCTCTGGAAGAGTGAACAGTTGTAAGAGGAGGTAACCGGGGCGGGGGCAGGGGTGCAAGGGGAATCCAGGAAGCATGGAGCCCCAGGAAGGAGCTCAAAATCGAGGTAAGAGGGGGCAGAGGGCCCCTGCCACGAAGAAAAGCCAGTCCTTCTGCAGCTGGAGGACAGAACACTAAGGGTTCCCGAGCATGGTGGATGCAAAAGAGAATCTGCTTTTAGCCCAGGGCAGAAGCCACCCATCCACTTGTTGGAGAAACACAGTGAATCAAGGCAAAAGCGATTCAAAGTGCTGACTGTGTGGGGCTGAGAGCCCCCAGGAGTGAGCGGAGGGAGAGTGTTGGCCGTGCTGTTCCTCGGGGTCCAGGACTGAGCATCCCCAGCACCCGGGGCCCGTAAAGACGCAGATTCCCAGGCTCTCTTACCAAGATCCCTGCCTCATCCATAACAAGATCCCAGAGGATTCCAGGCACAGGAATGGTGGAGAAGCAGAGAACCTCTAGGGCAGAACAGATTTCATGGGTGCTAGGTTCCTATTTCTAAAGCGTTTTTTATTACGGGACTATTCAACTCCAGTGCGCCAGAAACAGCATTTTACATGGACTCTACAAACAGCACTTTGAACCAAATATGGAGGTATAACACCCAGATAAATAAATCCTTGAAACCTATTACTACAGAGAGTGGCAGGTCTGACGTGGAAGGAAGGCTAAAGGCACTGGGAATGCCTCGTGGCTCGTGTGAGGACGCAGGTGGAAGACCAGAAAGACTATTTATGGCCTCAGGTGCCTACCCAGCCAGGCACAGAGCAGGGTCATAAACAAGGTACACCAGAAATTCTAACACAGAGCATTATAACCCTGCTTGTAGAAATCCCCTAGACTTGGTGTCCCGCACACAGTAAGCGCCTATAAATATTTGTTACATACTTGCGAAACTGCTGCTGAATCTTCATCAGACTCAAGATCAGCTGTGGTGATGAGAAGGTATATCCTTCTCCCAAGAGAAGATATTCTTGTTGGGAAAGGAGCTGTGTATAGAAATATGTACACATGGAGACACTATGTATAGAAACGCGGGTGAGGATAAACAGAGAGGGGCAAGTGCTATCAGTGGAGTAGTTACTTCAGGTCACCTGGCCAGATGAGGAAGAGGGTTGGAAAGCTCCCCAAAGTGGAAAGTAGTGTTTGCACAGAGTTCCTTTCAGTGGACTCAGATTTTGAAAGATCACAGGCAGAGGTTAAAAAAGATACGATTGTAACCTACGATAAAAGTAGGAAAATGTCTCGAACTTTGAGAAAAGTGTCAGGAGAGCTGAAGTCCAGGGTAAACGTATTCTTACCAAAAGGTAATAATAATAATACTGCAGGCAGCAACAAAAGAAGGGGGGCCCTTTTAAAATATGATTGGGGCAAAAAGTAGATCAAGGCACACAGAGCCACTGTTAAGTGCCTGTTGAGGAACGATTCAAAGAAAATCATGTTCTTCCATTGCTATTGAATTTTGACTTCTCTGTGAAAGAAGATGATCTTCAGATTGAAAAGGGTACAGCAAAATTAGGCAAGAAATAGCAGACACCAAAGATTGGTGAGATGATCAGAAAAGAATGGTAACTGCTGTGTCCTGACCGAGATAAAGTATACCCCAGAATATCTACAGAGAGAGAATAGCTTAATCATGTTTATGGTTTTTGAAGAATTGGGGAAATGAGTCTGTGACCAATCTGGGGCAAATACTGAGAGCAAAATGACCACAGGGAACCAGCATAGGATCAGTAAGAACAGATCACGTAATACTGGCTTTTAGGCCACTTTTTGACAAGGTTATTAGATCAGGGAACGGTGGAATTTGGAGGCCCGAATTCCAAAACACATTTCTTTTTCAAAGCCTTCCTCATGTTCCTATGGACAACATAGACAAATACCAGGTAGATGCTAGTGCAAGACAATGGCATGATCGCTACTGAATAACCATCCAGAGATACTGTTTAAGGATCAGAGTCAACCCAGTTTCCAGTCAGGAGCCACAGGGCTCTGTCCAGTCTGTATCCACAGACTCGGATACAGATATAGGAGGAATATCTATTTCTGTACATGACTGGCAGCTGTTGGGTGATGACAATAATGTGATCAGATTCTAAAAGATCTTGACAGGCAGAAACACTGGATCGGGACTGGCTAGATAAAACAGAATGGTAATTTAGATTAGACCCTGCTCTTAGGCCCACAAAAACAGGATGGAGAAGGACAAGGGGGGAATGCCCTGTCTGCTGTAGATGATTTACTCAACCACAGGCTCAAGAAGTCAATGGTATGACTGGTGTGACTGCCAGAATAGTTAATATAACCAAGAACAATCAAAAGGTTATGTAGAGGGAGACGGGTCCTGCTCTAGCCTGCACTGCAGAAGCAACCCTGGGGCCGCTGTTCACTTTGGGGGATCCCACACTCTATGAGGGTTAGAGGCAGACTGGCCGGGGCTCGAGGAGAGGGTGGTGTTAGGCCAACCTGGAGACCACATCATACAAAGAACTGCTGAAGCAAATGAGGGCGTTAAGTCTGGAAGATACGTGACTCTGAGACAGGATAACTGCTTTCAAGTATCTGATGATCTGACACACAAAACCAAGACCTGACCTCTCCATCTGCATGGAAGGGCTAGAACAGGACCAGCATGAGGAAAATTAGTTGAGAAATAGACATGATTCCCAACAGTCGGAGCCACTTATGGTAGGACGCGTGTCCTTAGAAGTCGGAGAGCTCCCTAGCTGTGGAGGGCTCGGGCTCAGCTGATGGGCTGGCAGCACTGATCCTGCCCAGGTGGGGAGGCTTCTCATCGCAGACCGAGCTCAAATCCTGCCGCCCCCATGAGAGGGGAGGGGAGGGGGCAGCTCACCTCTGCTTCCTTGCCGTTAGGAATGGAGTGTGTGTGTGTGTGTGTGTGTGTGTGTGTGTGTGTGTGTGTGTAGATTAAGATTGGACGGTAGGGCTTCCCTGGTGGTGCAGTGGTTGAGAGTCTGCCTGCCAATGCAGGGGACACGGGTTGGAGCCCTGGTCTGGGAAGATCCCACATGCCGTGGAGCAACTGGGCCCGTGAGCCACAATTACTGAGCCTGCGCGTCTGGAGCCTGTGCTCCGCAACAAGAGAGGCCGCGATAGTGAGAGGCCCGCGCACCGCGATGAAGAGTGGCCCCCGCTTGCCACAACTAGAGAAAGTCCTCGCACAGAAACGAAGACCCAACACAGCCATAAATTAATTAATTAATTAATTAATTTTTTTAAAAAAAGGAGCAGGGATCACAAAATTCTAGAAAATATACAACATGGGTAACCAAGAACTTTACAAAAGTTCTCAAAAACCACAGTAGCCTCTCGTGGCATAACCCAGTGCATCTGTACTCGCCAGCCCCCGTGCTTCCCCGCCAGCCCCCGTTATGCACCTCTCCGTGAGCTCTTGACAACAGAACACCAGAGATGCCCACTTCCTACAGCGACAGGCGTACGCCATTATGAGTCTACACGGCCTTGAAGCCACTTGGCTCTATGGTTCCTGCAGCTCTTCCTCCTACCGAAGGAGGAATATCCCTAAGGTCTCCCCTCAACCCCAGCCATCCTCTCTGTCCCGGGACCAGAGAAGAAGGCCACAGAGGGCCCACATTTCCCAACCACTGTTCACTCCAGCCCAGAGTAAGTCAGCAAAGCTAAGAGGAGGAGGCTGGCAGAGGGAGCATCTAATAGACGCCAGCAGTGCCCTCCAACCCGTTTTCTCCTCTGTGGATCAGCCTTGGGTGCCAAGAAAGAACCTCAGACCCTAAACGTCCAACATGAACCCACTGGAAACTATAAGGTTAAAATTGTTAATGGCTACCCTCTTCTGTCTTTTAACAGTACCTTTAAAATCAAAATCTCAAACAGAGGAAGAATCAACAACGACGCTAACCACCTTCAAGTCTGATTCACAAGGTATTTTAATTTTATAGTTTTACGATGATTTTAAATGACTCACGGAAGCTACGAATCCATCTATGAGATGGTAAGAAGCACAGAATTAGCACACCCTGAGCCAAAGAGAGTCCTCTTTTGACCATTTTAGATTACGGTAGCCTTCATTAAGGCCAGCGGCCAAGGCATTATTTCTAGAACTTGGTGTCAGGGGTCAAGGCTCAGGGAAGAAACTTGGCCAAAGGGTAAAATGCTTTTAATTTTGAACTAAAATTGAGTTTTGAAAGGGGAGGAAATAATATTTACCACTGGAGTTAGGAGGGAAGATAATGGATTATCCATACTCAGTTCATTCCGTGACATTTACTGTGCATCTACCGATATGTATTGTACACCTACTGTGTACTGGGCAGTAGTTTGTCCATCTTTATATGGACAAAGCCATCCTACCCTCTCAGAACTTAAAACTCTAGTGGGAAAGATGACCTATGAACAAACGGAGGGGAATCAGTGTGTGCTGAGCGTAAGCTTACAGGCCTCCAACTGCTGACCATCATGGGAGCCTCTTACCCTACAATACGCGATCGCCACCCTGGTCTCCCCAGACATTTAGGGGTTAACAGTTCACCATACCACATCCTATTCATCGTTTTTCCTATTTGTTTTCAGCCTTTGTTCCCACTGAAGAACCGCAAAAGGCAGGAAATGGTGAGAGTCCCACATAACCTATCCAAAGATCCCTGCCCCCCGCAGAGCAGCCGGGGCCGAGGATGGCGCCCCGGGCGGGTGGGTGCCTTGCTGGTCCAGCCGGTGCCGAGTCCTAGAGAGGACCGAGGGACATGCTGGGCACACAGTCCCTGAACCTGGATATGTTTCTCTGTCCTTAACTGAAGAAGGGAGCTAGAACAAGAAACAGAGAGAGGGTCTCGGGAGCGAAACAGAATGACTTGGGAACGGCCCAGAAGTCCATCTCTCTACTCAAGCTCTGTACAGGGACGCCCACATTTGAAGAGGGTCCAGTCGGTCAGTTGCTAGGTTCCCTGGAGTCTGGGCAGCAGGGCTTGACTGGGATGCATGGGCCCCTCCAGACAGACTCATTCGATGGTAACTTGATAGGGAATGAATTAGAGCCCCTCAGATGGTACCCTTAAAGCCTGATTAAATTTTTATTAAGGAGGGGATAGTTGAATTCTATGAGGGGGAAGGACAGGGGAGAAGCCTTTTGGCGGCAGAATCCCACCTGCACACATCACTCCACAAAAGCCCTGCGATGAACCAGACCCATCCTATTAGAAACAACGTAGGGATGATGACCTGCTTGCTGTCTGTCAGCATGGGGGTGGGGGAAGAGGGGAGGATCAGGGTTACCTACACAGGTGGCTTATCAAACTCCTTCCAACGCTAGACTATAAAATTTTCCTCATCTTATTTCATTTCCGGGGTGGCGGGGCGGGTAGGGGTAGGGCAGTGCTGCTCGGACTTTACAGTGCAGAGCGATCACCCGGGCATCTTGTTAAAATGCAGATTCTGATTCAGTGGATCTGAGATTCTGCATTTCTCACAAGCTCCTGGCAGCAGCTTGGGCCGCTGATCCTGAAGCACACTGAGTGGCTTTAGAACAGATTATAGATTTGTGCCCATAGCAGCTGCCAGACCAGCCCATCATTTATCCTTGATTTAAGGACAACAAGGGATTCACTACGTGCAGGGTGGAGGAGGAGGTGAAAACAGGACCAAGTTCCACCTGTGTGCTCTTTTCTCAGAGCCCGCCCGGGGCCAGTCACCTACTGCTTGTCTCCTCCCTTTCCTCGTTTATAACGTGGGCATCTGCCCTGCAGGGCAAATACACAGGACTCAAACATCTACCCCAATTCAGGAAGTATGCTTCTGGCAAGAAAAAACGTTACAGGAGAGCCACTGATTGGATGGGGGAGAATTTAGATTTGTTCTTCATCAGCCCGGGACAGGCACACTCCACTTCAGGGAATGCTGTGTGCCCGGCGTTCACTGCATTAGCGCCGGTCCCCTGAGCCACCCTGAAGATAAGTCTTATGGTCCCCATTACACAGATGAGGGGACCAGGGTGCGAGGGGACTGAGTGACAAGCTGGGAGGGGCCCGGGTCCTGGGTAACAGGGCCGCCACTTAGGAACCTCGCCTGACACCTGCCCCCTCCCCCAGTACCCCCATAAAGCAACTTCAGGGGAGGATAATGATCTCACTAGAACTAAGGTAGAGGTTGACAGAAATCCCCAAAGGGAAAGTTAATTAGGAATAAAGCTCATCCTTCTCATTCCGCCCCAGTTATGGCTGTGTTACTGCGGATTTACTGGGCTCCTCTTCACACGCAGACAGTGCCTGTTGATGTTAATAAGGTTAATGATTATGTGGAACCGAATGCCTCTGAACACTGCTGCGCTGTATTCATTCAGTCCTGCCAACTCCCCTTCTTCCTTTGACAAACACCTACTTCTTTTTTTCCCTCGAATTAACTAGCTATTATTCAATAAAGCTTACTAAAATACAGCACTCACAAATCATGGGGATTTGCTAAGCTATCAGGACCAGAGCCAGACTCCTCCATGTTGGGCCGGCACATCCTCAGAGACCCTTAGAGGGAGGCTGTCTGTAAGGGTCACCCCGTCTCCCCCTGTTCTACCAGTTCCTCCATTTCTCTCCAGTGACAACCAAACAGAGCTTCCTGAGGTTCTTGCCTGAATTCCCAAGGATTCTTGTGGGGTTATCCCAACAAGAAGTTTTAAAACTTCTCTAGGCCGCATCCCTGGCAGACAGTCTGGGGACACACAGTGTTTTGGAATGAGCGGAAAGGGCCCGGTGCCTTTGCCAGTTGTGAGCACCCCAACGGGGTGGTGAGGGCCTAGCAGGTGGAACTGGCGGGAAAGAACTGTGGGGGGACTCCCACCACACAGGGGCCACCGAAAGGAGGCAGGTTTCCACCAGGAACAAGCCAAGGCTGGGGTAGTAGGTCTGCAGGCAGAGAGGCCCCTGGGCCTGGTGTCAGTACAGGCAGATGCAGCTGAGTGGGGTTCTCCATCCCTCCAGGGGCCCAAAGGAGTCAGCGTTTTCATTACTGAACCAAAGTTGGGAAGAAGTGCAAAAATAACGTGCGTGTATGGAGATCACAAAGAATTCCCCTTCTCTGACCCCCGAGGCCCAACAGGGACACACATCAGACAGAATCGGTCGGCCCAGTGCCAACCCGGTGGATTTTCAGGGCTCTCGGGATGGCCCAGCATGGAGGGGCTGGTGTCATCCTGAAGCTAAGACAAAGGCCACTGTAATTTCCCCAGGGGCCCAATTACTGTGTGGGAGCCCTTCCCCCCAGCTCTGCCTCAGGAGCCACACCTTCCCGGGAGCAGGGACTCCAGGCCCAACTTGTAATTATCAACTCCTCCATTCGGTCTGCACCCCGTCGACACTGGAGGTTTCCAGCCCTCTCCTGGCCCAGGGTCACCAGGCTGTGGCTGACCTTGAGAACAAAGGCATCTGCTATCTCCGAGAGATTTTTTTTTTTTTTTTTTTTAGCTCACTGGCTTGGCAATTCATCTCTTAGGCTTTGATTAGCAATTACGAACCATGTGCAATTCTAGAAATGGGCAATTTTTGACAAAACTGATGGGCGCTAGGGACATTTCTCAGGATTTCCAAGAGAAAAATCACACTCAGAATAGATCTCTCTCGGAATAAAATCTAAATTCCTTCCCACGGCCTACAAGGTCCTCGGTAAGGTGGCCCTGCCCCTCCCCATCTCCCTCCTCTCCAAGCATACCGTGCCTCTTCCAGTTTGTCAGATATGTCAACATGCTCCCACTCTCTCTCGCCTCAGGGCCTTTGCACCTCCTTTGCCCCCTGGCAGGGATGCTCTTCCCCAGCCATCTGCCTGCTCGCTCCCTTGCTTCATGCAGGACTCACTCAAGTGTCACTTTGTCAGATGAACCTTCACTGGCCACCAGAAACACACACTCACTTTCTTAAGTCTGCCACTGAAACTGACCCTTTTATTCCGATTTTATTAATATCCCCAAGTCAAATTTTAAGTGATTTGATGAATTTATTTAAAGTCTTATTGATGACATATGCATTTTTATTTAAAAGCGCAAGTGTAAATGCCATAAATCTATTTCTCTTTTTGTTTTTGTTTGTTTCTTGTTTTGGTTCCTTTTCCAAATGCCTCTCCTTCTGCTGTGCCTTCCAAACTTGAAAGCCGAGGAGTTTGCCTCTAAAGAGAGCTTTTGGGATCGTATGTTAAGTGATCCCATTGGCACACTGGAAGCCGAAGACTTCGAAGCCAATGTAAGTTGGATAAAAACTGGAGAACACCTGGCTCTGAATGTCAGAGCAGAGTGGCCCAGAGCCAGCCGGACACTGCCTCTTGAGCCCTGGGATTCACAGCTTCACTACACTGTTAGCACAGCCGAAGTGAGCTTTTCTTAAAACAGGCCTAAGTGTAAATGACACACATTAAACCAAAGAGGGTCAGAAGAAAGCCAAATATGGTACCACAAGGCCCTGCTTTCAGTAATATGAATAAAAACCCTCAAGATTGATTTTGAAGGCAGCAAAGCTAAAAACAAATCATGTAAGCTACCTAGATACCTAGATATCAAGGCAAATCGTCCTTTGCAGAAACCCTACGTAAAAATGAAGTTGGGACTTCCCTGGTGGCGCAGTGGTTAAGAATCCGCCTGCCCATGCAGGGGACACGGGTTCGAGCCCTGGTCTGGGTAGATCCCACATGCCGCGGAGCAACTAAGACCGCGCACCACAGCTACTGAGCCTGCGCTCTAGAACCCGCGAGCCACAACTACTGAGCCCGCATGCCTAGAGCCCGTGCTCCGCAACAAGAGAAGCCACCACAATGAGAAGCCCGCGCACCGCAACTAGAGAAAGCCGGCGCGCAGCAGCAAAGACCCGACACAGCCAAAAAAAAAAAAAAAAAATGAAGTTGGATTCTGGAAAGATGGACTAAATGTAATCTTCCCACTAAGTACAGCTTAAAACCCTATACATTATATATAAAACAAACACAAGAAGCTTCTAAAAGACGGAGAGAAGACGGCAGACTGGCTAGGGACCTTGGGACCCAAGGAACGACATGGCGGTGAGTTTCCTGAGTTTTCTTTTTGCTTCATTTACCCCTGACTGGGTGCTGGAAAAGACAGCGACCAGAAACCCCAACAAGCACAAACAAAAGCCCCAAGAAAAGCCTGCTGTCTCCAACTAAAGGACCAGGCATGGGGCAGCCCAGCAGGACAGAAACTTTGGACAACAGCATCTGCAGTGCAAACACCGCCACAAAGAGCAGCGGAGCATCTCCCCCAGATCTGAGTCCTGCTCCTACACTCTTCAGAGGGGCACAGACCAGCCCTGGAGGTTTAATGGCCGTCCTTTCCCAGCTGTATCCAATAACCAGAGACACCGTGGGAAGTCCCAATTGTTTGAATAAGCCTTACATCTACAGAATGTTGCATTGTCTTTACTGCACAATTTTTTTGCCTGCCTGTACAGGCTTGTGGCTCTAATTTCCTGTGTCAACTTACCTCTAAGACTTCCAACGCACGTTGATCCAGGTTATACAACCTTTCTCCTACAACTAACAAACTTTCTCAGGACTGTAGGTATTAACTACAATCACAAGAGTGAAATCTTGTGTCCCTGGAACTCAAGATTAAGCAGATACATTTTTCTAAACTTACAAAAGAAAAGGGGCGAAAAAAACCCTAGGCGTTTATACAGTTTTTGCTTTTATTTTAATTGGAAAAAATTCTCTGGTCTCAGTTCCTATTTAGCCCTAAATTCCTTACTTTCCAGACATGCTCCTATACACATTATATTAATAAGAACTGCTTTTCAAACATTGAAATACCATGTCAAAGGGAGGAAAAAAGATTACTTGAACTTTGATTCACCACACTGGATTTACTAAGACAGGAAAATAAGCTCAGGCATTTTAGAAAGATTTTTCAGCAAGAGTTGAAATTGAAAGGAATTGTTTTAATCAGAAACTTAAATTATTCGGAAACCTTCGGCGCGCCTGTCAATTGAGGTTCTGCTGTGTCTGGCGGAGGGGCAGCCACAGGCAGAGGGAACATCTCCCACGGAGCTGTGCAAGGTTCTGGATGAGACCAGACGCTGGGAGGGTTCCGTGTGACAGGCAGCCTGTGCAGGTGAGCCCTGGTCACAAGCACCATTCCTTGCCATCTCAGGGGCTTTGCCATCTCGGGGCTTTGCCCAGGTGACAAAGTAAAGGCAAAGAGTTGGGGGATACTTCCCCCCTGGCTGTCTATACCACTCTGCTTCCAAGGATCAGATGCTTAGGAGGATAATGAGGCAGCACCCGCGGCCCAGCTAGTGGCAATCTGCGGACAGGCAGCTGTCCAGCTTGGGAAGCACTGCTTCTCAAAGCAATGCCATAGGCGGCAGATGTGGACAAGTGGGGCCAGAGAGCAGGACAGAAGGAATGGAGTCAATGCCACGTGGTACCTGCAGCTGGGAGGGGGAACACCACAAGCCACTGGGAGAGGCAGCTGAGGTCCTTGGATTCGGATGGGGCTATCAACCTAGACTTTGGTTACTCTGACAATTCAACCTCTTGGCTGTTTTGAGTTCCCTATACATGTCTGAATTGTTTGTAAGATACACTCGCGCATCACACACCTGCTGTGCAAACTCTCTTGGTTGCAAAAACCAGAGACCAGGAGCAGTCACAGGGCATGGGAGAACTCATCACTTGGGGGCCCAGTACCCCTACCATGACCATGAGGATAGCTGTCCAGAGGCTGGGGAAGCAAACGGGATGAGCCTCCTAGGAGGGCACATGTGCTGGAGCGGGGTAGCACAGCCTGGCTGGGACGAGACCTTCGACCAGGCCCCGCCAGCGGGTCTGCGGTCTGGTGGACCATAGCGGGAACCATATCTTCTGGTGAACAAATCATGGAATCCAAAGGGGCTGGTGAGAGACCACTGGCCTGGGCAAGCAGGCCATCACTCCACCTCAAGGGAGGGATGGTCAACAAGGAAGAACTTAGAGGCAGGGGTAGCCACACCAGAGCCTTAAAATCAGCCTGCCCTGAAGCACTGACTCATTCCCGTATGAAAAGATAAACTGAAGCCTATTAAAAATTTGAAGAGTTTATCTGAGCCTGTGTGGATTCAAATCGGGCAGCACCAAACCGGAAGTGGTTAAGAGCCCTCCACCAACAGGAGCTGGGGAGAGACTTACAGGGAAAATGCAGAAGTAAAGCAAGGAAATTATTGATTGGCCGTAGCTTAAAGCCTAGTTGGCTGCTTGTGATTGGTTGTCCTCGGGTTTTGATTCCCTAACCTTGAGGCATTTATGGCCTTAGGTTTTGGTTTGCTTACTTAGGGCACCACGGCCTTAGAGCCACCTCAGTCTGATGGCCTCCGTGTTTAATTAACTGAACACCAGCAGTGCGGAAAGGAGCATGCAGAGGCTGGGAATCAGACAAGGCAGACCTGAGACACCCCAGCTTTTCCCCAACGTAGAAAAACCAGCCAATCACGAGCTCCATTCTTGTATCTGCCCCAGGTCACATGCAACTTCGGATCTGTGGGTCTTCCACTTACGACAGGAGGCTTGTAAGTGAATGGCAGACTGTACATTATCAGATGCAGAACAACCTCGACCTGTAGGTGAGCAGGGCAACATGACAGACCCGTGGTTCTCCTGGACAGCAAGTCAAACTTCACCTTCTACCAAAAGGGATCCAAGAAAAGAAACTCTTGTGAGGACCCACCTATGGGTCAGTCCTGGTTAGCATCATGGACTTGGGAATGATCAAATTTACAAAATAAAAAAGGAGCTTGCAATGTCATTACTTTGGAAGAATCTTTAAAGGTAGAATCATCCTCTACAAGAACATGCTAGGCGCTACCCTGCTTTCCTGAAGACTGTTATCCTTCACAATGAATAAATAACCAACCACTGAGAGCTTGGCCATTCCTGGAACTCAAAAAGGCTGTTATGCCCTTAAGGCATGGAAGCACTTTTACATTCTAGCGCCATCTCTACATTTGGAAGAAGAGGGTAATTTTATGCTCTCAAACAATTTCTTGGTATGCTACTATTTAAAAAAAATTCTTGAGGGAATTGGAGAATGAGAAGAGGGTGTGACCGTAATGGAAATAGTCTTTAGAACAAATCTTGCTAGCCACCCTACTGTTCTTCCCACTGCTTGTCTTTTTCGAATAACATGTTGCAATCTCCTCTGGCAGCTTAGGGAGTCAGAAAAGTGATAATTAACTAACTGTTCATTCCCATTTTCTGGCTATTTCATTCTGTGGTCCTTTTGCAGGTTGTGACCAGTTCCTATCAGTCAGTGTTCAGGACCATGCTCAAAGAAATGGCAGCTCGCAATGAACTGGAGGAGGATATTAACATTCCCCTGACTGGTCATCTGGAGAGTGAGACCAGAAGGAAACTGGGAATTCTGTAAGTGACTGGAGAGATGGAGCTATTGGTCAGTGGGTGCAGGTAGGCCAGTGGTAGCAGCAGGGAAAGTGTAAATTGGGTCATCAGAGAATAGAGTAAGGCCAGGGTCGGACAGGTCCCCTGAGTCAAAGAGCAGAGACAAGCCAGGCACAAGGACAAGGGTAAGATTAGGGGTCATGGGGTCAGGATGATCCAGCTGCCTGCCAAAACTCAAGAGCAAAGAAATCTATGAGTAGGGGATGTGCAGGATAGGATCAAAGGTGGGCAGTGACAGAGGTTGGAAATCCAGGGCAGGAAAAGTCTTGAAGGGACCGTGAACTTGGACGAAAGTCTGGGAAGCAAGGCTCAGACCCCTGGGCCTTTGAAGTGAGGGGACAATGGAGGATCAAGATCCTGCTCCCTGAGGGGGAAAAGCCCTCAGCTTCCCTGCCCTGGGATTCATGGCAAGAGCCCCTATTGGGAATGGGGAATGATAAGTTTATTGCAGACTGCTGCTGGCACCAAATCTTTCTAGTCGGCATGACTCCAGGTCTCAAAATGTTCCAGAACCCCATTTGTACATCCAGACTGGGGTACATGGAAGCCTGGACTTGCACTTATCCAGCTGTCAGAAACCTTGGTGAACAAGGCACCTGGTCAGACATCCAGTGGGTCTATGGCAGACTCTCCAGCAGTGGCACCAAGGAAGAGGCTGTGGGGATGGAGTGCCCTGCATAACCTCCTTGGTGAATGGAGACTCTCACAAAAATCAGGGAGAGATTGACTGCCAGCAACTTCTGCTCTGGGCTCAGTAGAGTCCTAGGGCCAGAGACCCGAGGCTACTCTTGGAAAAGGGAAGGCAAAATACACAATGCAAAACACAAAGAACATCCAAGCTTTCAGATCCTTATACAGCAGCAAAAAACAAATCCCAAATAACATCCCTGTAAGTTACCCTCTCTCATAGGTTACATTTTCTCCCCTTCTTTCCCATTTAAGCCTATAACCGAGGCTCATTCTAACCTAATTGCACTCAATGAATATTTCATGAGCACCTCCTGTGTGCCGGTCTGTACAGTAGTGTGTAACCCAGTCTCTACCATTGAGGAGCTAGCTAGTAAGGATTCCACTAGCTTGCCAAGGTGGGCAAAGAGCCAAGGGAGGAAACTTCCCCAAAGGGCCCTAGATGCCTCTGGCTGGATCCCCTCACTGGAATTTAACTCTTGTATACACGTGGCATCCTGCTCTCAGCCAGCCGGACAGGCTTCACCCCACCCCCTCCTCGGTCCTTACTCTTTCACAGGTGATGGTAGGCAAGGTAACTGCTTCAATTCCATTCAAAGTGCTTGCAAATAAATAACACTTGGTACAAATGGGCCATGAAGAGCTCATTCTCCAGTTCCGCAACTGCTCCTAAAGTACAAAGAGCAAACCTCTATTTTCTGCCAGACAAAACAATCCAGCCCTTTCCAGCAAAGGGTATTTGCTTCCTAAGGTTGCTTGGGGTTAAATTATTATGCTCTCTTCAAGGACTCTGAACTGAGAACTTAAAATCTGTCTTGTCAAAGGCCTTCTTCTCTGATCCAATTAAGCCTGGGAAGCTCACTCCTTCCGGCAGATTCCCTTCCAAAAGGGCTCTGATCTGAGAACCAGGAAAGGCAGCTGCCTCTGGAGACCACCCTTATTTGGAAGTAAAACAGTCCAAGCCACTTTAATGCCAGGATGACTCCCTTTGTATATTGACATGAGAGGGGGGTTGGGGGCTTGATCATTTTGAAGAGCTGTGCCTTAATGTGGCTTTCATGATAAGTCATTTTTGAGTGAGTTTATTTGAAATTTTCCTACTAAATGCAAAGGGGTTTCAGGGGGCTCTGTCCGGTTCAAAGACAATGCTGTTTCTCTAAGCTATTTCCAAATAGCCTTTGCTGAAATATGCACAAGCCACAGAAAAAGCAAGCTGCACGAGCTTAACTCACAGAGCCAGCCGTGCATTTGGACCTCCCAGCCCTGGCCTCGCTCCCAGGAGGACCCCCATTGAACTCATTTTGAAAGGTCTGGGGGTCAGCCCAGGTGCCCAAGTTGAAGGCCAGTTAGAGGCCAGGAGGGACGCACAGCATCATGTGCTGGCCCTTTATCCCTGAGTACAGACTGGAAGAAAGCTGGGTCCAAAAGCAGAGCCATCCGGCCAACCCTCCACCTATGAAAAGGCTGAGCAGGCCCTAGCACTGTCTACTGTGTAGCATGACATGGAAACATGAATTTAGTCTCAGCTTCTAAAGATGAGTCACGTTCCTTTTAGGCTGAAGAAAAATTTTGGAAAATATAAGGAAACAATCCTCTGGATTATGAAGAAACGTGAAAGTAAGAACCCTCTCCCACTTTCCACCCCGTTGCCCGGCTCTCCTGGGTGCGTCTCGCTGTCTCCCACCTTCTGCCGTGTCCGTAACGGAGGGAGAAATGCTTGTTTCCTCACCTGAGCATCTACTGGGCCAGTATGGTCTCAGCTGCTGGGGATAAAATACAGAGCAAACCAGACGAAGGATAAACCTCGAGGGGTTCATCCTTTGATTGTGCTGGGGGTGAGAGGGAGGGCAGGAGGTGAAGATAGCCAAAAAATCAGGGAATTTGCACATAAAACAGTTAATGATATGGTGGGAAGGGGATACTATGAGACCACACAAGAAGGGATCTAACCTAGATTTGCCTGGGGGGGTGGGTGTCCAAGAAGTCATTGACACAAAGTTTAAGAAAGAGCCCCTTTACCAGATACTGAAGGCATTTGAGGTCCAGCTGTTAAGATGTGCCAATCATGGAGGTTGCCAGTTTTTTGGGTCTAATCAAAAAAAGTTTGAGCCAAGAGCCTAAGCTATCAGGCTACTTAATTCAGAAACTCAAAACCACCATATGGAACATCTTTCAGACGACCAGATCCAACTAACGTAGAAATGGCAGCAATACCCACGGCAGACACACCTAATCAATCATGGTGCTTTTTCTTGCTGAGCCAGGACACAGCCCCAGATTCCCGCTCAAGGAAGAGCTCCTATCCCCATACCAGTGTAGGCCCCTGACCTAACTCCTATGGAATAACTGCTGCGGGCCAGTTATCGGATTCAAATTAATCTTCAAAACCATGTGAAGTTGGGTAAAGAAACTTAGGCCAAGAGAATAAGTGACTTCCCTGAGATCACCCAGCCATTTTGTGGGTGTGAACCACACTCAGGCCCAAGACCCCTCAGGTCAGACCCAGGGCTCATCCCCATGACATGTTCAATGAGCAACAAAAGGCAAGGGTGTCTGGGGAAGTAAAGGGTCTTCTAAGCCTGACTCTCATGTCCCCATTGGAGTTAGAAGGCAGGAAGAAGAAGGAATTACCACCTTCAGTTTCTAGAGAGGGCAGGCCTACCTCCCACCAAGACTCACACTATGGGGTACCCCCCAAACAAGGAGGGCGTTTCAGACATTCAACAGCCAGAAACACAAAAATGCCTGTTATTATGTTATTTCTGTTCCCTTTGGGCCAAAGACACCTGTGTCTTTCATTCCTTGGCAAGGCACACAGTAGGCACTCAATAACAATTTTTTAAATGGATACAGGTATGCGTGAGTTTTTGCTCCTTTTGGGAAATGAAGGCATTTCAGGATACTCTACGTCACATGCCCCGGGTAGGACTTCTAAAGGGAGAGTGAAATTTGACATGACCGGATTCCCCATTTGTGCCTCACCACCACCCCTGCCCACTCCCTGCTCCTCTGAACACCTGAGGCCTACAAGGTTTGAGCTTTTTATGCAGAAAAGCAACACATTTCTAATTGATAAGAGGCATCCCCTCCGTGTTCAGGTTGTAGCCAGTCCCAAAGAAATCTCCCAGCCTCCTCTGAGATACGAACTCATTTACTTCCAGGATCCAGACCATTATCTGACACCCCAGGCACACAGCCCCACGTCTCTGAACTCTCCAATTTCCAAGCCAAGGCTGGCGTCGCAGGCACATGACCTGCAGGCACACAGGTCTTCACACTTAGGGCCCTGCACTTGCTTTTAATGCTCTGCTGTCACTGTCTTGAAATCCTTAACAATTTTAGAACAAGGATCCCTGCATTTTCATTTTGCACGGAGACCCTCAGATGATGTAGCCTCTCCTACTCAGAGACAGCTCGCCTAGTGAAAAGAAGTGGGCGATCACTACACAGCTCGTGTCATGAGCCACCAGAATCCAAAGCTCCCCGTGTGGAGGACACAGGTCTGTTGCCCTCCCATGGGGCAGCGGGCTCCGTGCAGCATCATTGCAGAGTAACCTGATGGATCTCTGCAGGCAGCATGATCCCACTTCAAGAAAACTGAGGCTCAGAAAGGCAGCCTAAAGCCTTCCCGCTAATAAAGACAGAGCTGGATACAGAGCACAAACCAGAAAATCCATGATTTTAGCATTCCGACAGGAGAAAAACATGAGCATATCCATGTCCTCTTTTATCATTACCAGTTCAGAAATGCTTTATATTAATTTCTAATTGATACTCAAGAACAGCAGCTGGGCTCACATCAGCTATTTCCCCTGGACAAATCATTTCCACTCTGGAAGCAAGCACTGGAGGAGGACTCCTCGGAGGGAGACTGAGGCCTGCTTCCAAACTTCTCACAAAGGTCTTTTATTGACTCTGCCCCTGCCCACCTCTCTCTCACTTTCCTGAGGAAAAGCTCCCCCTGTGAGCTCTAATGAGCGGCCCCTTTAGTTCCTCAGGTGCGCACAAGCGTGGTTCTCCTTCCCCACCCCCACCTCTCCATCCTCACTGACACCACCTCAGACACCTTCATCTCCCTACTGTCCCTGACTCCCATCCTCTCCTTTCTCAGTCCTTTCTTCATATTGTTTCCAGCAAAATCTTTTTAAAACTCTTCACTGGCCCTCCATTGCCTCCAGGAAAATCCCACATTCCCCATGTGGCTTAGAAGGCCCTCACTTTTTCCTCTCCAGACACACTGGCTTTTTGGTTATTCATCAGGGCCAGGCATCCCTGCCACAGGGCCTTTGGACGGGCTGTCCTCTGCCTAGAGCACTCTTCATTCCAATATCCTTGTGATTTGCTCCCTCACTTTATTCAGGTCTCTGCTTAAATGTCACCTTCTCAGAAACAGTTTCCTTGGCTACCCTTTACAAACCAGTGCACACGCTTGCACGCACGTGTGCACGCACACACACACTCACATCATTTTCCGTCCTTCTCACCTGCGTAATGTTTCTTCAGGGCACTCCTAGCCACTGGCATGTGAAGTTTTTATCTGTTCACTTGTTTAACACCATCTCCCCTACTAGAACAGGCAGCAGAGAATGTGGCATCCCCGATACCTAGGACAGTTTCTGGCACACGAGTACACAATAGATATTTACTGAGTGAGTGAATAAAGGAATGCTCTAGCCCTGCCTGCCTCTCCTGAGTCGCCTGTCATCACTAAGCCGGTCCCAGACTAGCCTTCAACCATGTCATGCTTACGCTAGGAATTCTGCCTGGCATATTAGAGAAAACTTCCACCAGGAGTATCCTCAACCGCCAGGCCTGGATATGGTCCCTGTGAGCTCTCGCGGCACCCTCTGTGTTGGTTCGCAACTTCGGGGTTCCCAGGGTGAAATTCGAAATTAGCCCCCGTAAGCAGAGGGCAAGGAGAGACCGAAGAAAGAGGCAGCCCGCTCCAGACTGGTAGGTGGCAGGTTTAATAAGCAAGAGAACTTAACATTCGACGCTTGTCTTGGGCGGCGCAAGACCTGCACATTTCCACCCCCGCCCACGAGAATCTTAAAGTTTAGATGGAGGCCTTACCTGGCTTCAGGCACGTATCCCTCCAGATGGGCTCAACAGCACACGGCTCGCAAAGCTGCGTCCTTGAAAAGGGCTCGCACTGTGGGAACCATGGGCAGAACGTACATTCCAAGGACGGGGAGGGGGCGGGGAGCCTTCCATTGCCCCGGCCAGCTCCCTGGTCAAGCGGCGGTCACGTTCTCTCCAAGACCTCCTCCAACACTGTATTGGCCCCAGTGGTGGGACAACCAACCTCTCTTAACTGACCTCCCCCAAACCTAGTTGCCGAGGGAACCGGGCCCTCTTCCGGGGAAGAGCATCCTGGCTGATACCGACCGCGCCGGAAGCTCCTCCTACCGCTGCGCCCCCTGGTGGTCGGACACCCGCCAAGGGTCCCTGGGAGCGGGGACTGTTCCCCGGTGGTCCTTACGGGTTTACTCCCAAAATACAATTGTTATAAAAATGGACCAAAATGAAGATGAAAAGAAACTTGCTGTTGCTGTGAAAACTAAGTGCAATGCTTTTAAGATGACAAAATAAGAAAATAGATTTTAAAAAAACTGCTTTGAACAAGATGTGGACCAAACATACACAGAAGATTGGGGCATATACAGAAATTTTTTTAAAGTCTACAATTCTGCACTCAGACTATGTAGAAATTGCCAAAACTGAACGTTATAGATAATAAATTATGAATGGGGTTTAAGCAAAAATGACCACAGAGCCCTGCACTTAAAAATGGTGTGTTAGTACACATTTCTGTTTTAAGTTAAAACAAGCATGTTTAAGGCATGTTTCTTTTTTTTTAATGACTCCCCACTTTAGCCTATTTTTTCCCATTAACAGAATCAGCAGCCACACTTGTTACTGGCATGTGGCTGGTGTGTCACCCCTCACATCCCCAAGTCTGAACCGGGTGGTCTTCACCGTGGTGTCTGGCATCTGGCACTGAGCTGGCACATCATAGGCCCTTAATAAATGTCTGTTGCATGAATGAATGAAAAAAAATGAGAGAGCTTGGGGGAATATGGCCAATATCCCAAATCCTCAGGCTCTCTTTGGTGCCCTGAGAGAAATAGATCTAAGTTTTCTTTCTCTTTTCTACCAAAGACTTATTTAACCAAAGGGCTACAGAGACTACTTTCACATTCCACTTATGTAATCTACCACCACAAGATGAGGAGTCTGAGAAAGAAGTAGTCAAACAATCTCGTCGTCTTGTTCGCCGTAAGAAGACGCTAGAAATACACACAGACTGGATAAAGAGCAAGATTAAGGTAAGTGTGGCAGTTAGTGTTTGCACTTTGCACAGGGCTTTTTTTTTTTTTTTTTTTTTGGCCCAGGTAAGACATATACACACACCATCAGGGAGCTGTCAGGACCAATACACAACGTGAATACAAACAAGAAAAATATGTCCCATGTATAGAGGCACACCTGAGTGTGTGGGTTATCACAGATTGACTAGGACTTGTACTAGGGGTCGTTGAGACTCTTCTCCTTGTAGGGCCTACGTTAAGCAATTGGGTGGGGTTGGGAGTAGAGGAAATATATATTATAATATATAGGTCCCTCCCCTAACAAATTTAAAATCTATATCGAAAAGCAATCACATAGGGACTTCCCTGGTGGCGCAGGGGTTAAGAATCCACCTGCCAATGCAGGGGACACAGGTTCGAGCCCTGGTCCGGGAAGATCCCACATGCCGCGGAGCAATTAAGCCTGTGCGCCTGCGTGCCACAACTACTGAAGCCCACGCGCCTAGAGCCCCATCCCCCACCCTGTCCTGCCCTGGAGCTTTTGTTCCTGGAGCATCTGTCTCCTAACCAATTTTAGATGTCCTTCCTGCAGCCAGGGGGAAGGTTCTCCCCAAGATCTCTAAGCAAAGGATCCTGCCTAACCCACCATTCACATAGGCTGCCCAAAAGGCCCACGAGGAGTGGGACATTTGGTTGTTTTTTGTTTTTACAAATGGGCGATAAATTCCAAGTAGTTTGCTGAGTCAGGTAGCACTGTTTATAAGTGTGTGCTGGTGTTCAGGCAAAATCCAGCCCAGCCAGCATCTCCGCAGCAGTCAGGGAGAGATCACAGACAGACAGGAGCCAGGGAGAGCTCAGGGGCAGACAGAGAGACAGCAGTAGGGAGAACTCACAGACAGATGGCAGCTGTCTCATAGCTCAGGGTCCTGCCTATAAGGCACTGTTTTCTCTCTAGTAGAACTGAAGGAAGGCCAGAGATTGTAGTCTCTTCTCTCTTAACTTTTAGCTCTTATCCTCATACTTTGTCCCCAAGCCAACAGTGATGAGATTTGGGCTTTTAGATGTGCTATTTGTGATATATTTCCCAGTGAGAGAAAATGTGACAACTCTACCTCTGTGTCAGAGATTTTTCTTTGCCCATGGGGTCCTTATCATTAGGAAAATGTCATTCCATGACAAGTGAATTTGACAAGAAGGAAGCGTCTTGAGAAATTCTGGCTTTCAGGTGGCTTTTGAAAATAAGACCTAAAATACAAAATCCTCTCCCGTGAACAATATCTAGAAGCTTCTTACGAGCTATCGATAAGGAAGAAACCAACCAAGGATGTCCTTATAAAGCACTTTTTTTTAGGTTTGAAAAAAAAGAGAGAGAGAGCAGTGATTTGCAGAGTAAATGTGCCAGGTGGCTGGGAGCTTAACGGCTAGAGACAGTGTGTTTCCATGGGGGTGGGGGGGAGGGATGGGAGGCAGACTGTGGGAGTCTGGCTCCCCTCTCACTGAAGAGCCTTGTGTAGGTCAGGTAGCCTCTCTTAAACAGGGATTAATGACAGTGTCTCCTCCACTGGGTCACTGTGTCATGGAAGTAAGGTGCTGAGCGCAGTGTGGGGTAGGGACAAGAGGATCATCATCATCACCTCACAGCGAGATTCCTGGGCATTTGAAGGCCACACCCTGCAGGGCCCATAGCGGCTCCTCCTCAACCAGCTTTCTTTCATTGTCTCAGATTTGGGCATCCTGCTGTGAGCTCTCTTGAACAAAGGATTCTTCAACTGTTAAAAATAAGAGCTCGAAAACCACTGACCTGACATCTAGTTAGAGTAACACGGGACACAAGATGACTTCAAAAGGCGTCCTGCTACAAACACCTGGGAAATTTAGACAAAACGTAAAAAGCATCCTTTTAAACACAGAGTGTATAAGAAAGTGTGGGAGGTAATACCAGAAATAGAAACTGGAGGGCTTCCCTGGTAGCGCAGTGGTTGAGAATCTGCCTGCCAATGCAAGGGACACGGGTTCAAGCCCTGGTCCGGGAAGATCCCACATGCCGCAGCGCAACTAGGCCCGTGAGCCACAACTACTGAGCCTGCGTGTCTGGAGCCTGTGCTCCGCAACAAGAGAGGCCGCGATAGTGAGAGGCCCGCGCACCGCGATGAAGAGTGGCCCCCGCTTGCCGCAACTAGAGAAAGCCCTCGCACAGAAACGAAGACCCAACACAGCCAAAAAAAATAAATTAAAAAAAAAAAAAACCACTATCTCTCCACACCCAATAGATCTGTTATTAAAGAAGCAGACTTGATAGTAGGAATACAACTTTAATTAAAAAAAAAAAAAAAGAAATAGAAACTGGAAAACGAGAAGAGAGTGAGAAGAGTGTGGGTGAGGTGGGTGTGTCCTGGTGGAGAGGAGGGGTGGGAAGCAGGAAAAGAACTGTCCTGATACCCAAGGGCTTGGGTTTTATTGCCTGATGGGGACACGAGGGAGTTGGAGGACAGGCATCCTTCTCAAGCACAAGTGAAATAGCTACAATAAGTGACGACACACTCGGCCACAAAACAAGTCACAGAAAACACTAAAGAGCTGATACCATATAGACTCTGCTCTCTTAACCCTGTGGATTTTAATTGGTAGTACTAATAACATAGCCCAAAGCAACTTGTACATTTGCAAATTTTAAAACACTCTTGTAAATAACCTGTGTGTCAAAGAAGAAATCATATCGAAAATTTGAAAGGAGTCAGAACGAAATGAAAGGTAAGTATCTACACTTGGAAGAAAGAGCTAAAACAGTATTTTGAGAGAAATGTTATAGCTTTAAATGCTTATATTAAAGAAGAGGAGGAAGAGAATTGTGAAGAAGAAGAAAGATGGAAATCGATGAGCTCAATGGTCAATTCGAGGAATTAGAAGAAAAACAGACTCATACAGAAAACCCACAAAAAGAAGACATGTGTAGAAAATAATGATAAGAACAGAAATTGATACACTAGAAAGCAAAGAAATAGAATAAGCAAACCAAAAAGCTGGCTCTTTAAAAAGACTAGTAAAACAGGCAAATCTCCAGGCAAGGTTGGTCCAGAAAAACAAAAAAGAAAAGGTATAAATACTATAAAGAATGAAGACAAAGACATGACTAAGAGACAGTAGAGGTTTTTTAAAAACATTATATCGGGACTTCCCTGGTGGCACGGTGGTTAAGAATCCGCCTGCCAATGCAGGGGACACGGGTTCGAGCCCTGGTCCGGGAAGATCCCACATGCCGCGGAGCAACTAAGCCCGTGCGCCACAACTACTGAGCCTGCGCTCTAGAGCCCGCGCGACACAACTACTGAGCCCACGTGCCGCAGCTACTGAAGCCTACACGCCTAGAGCCCGCACTCCGCAATAAGAGAAGCCACCACAATGAGAAGCCCGCGCACCGCAATGAAGAGCAGACCCCACTCGCCGCAACTAGAGAAAGCCTGCGTGCAGCAACGAAGACCCACTGCAGCCAAAAATAAATAATGAATAAATAAATTTTAAAAAATAAAATAAAATCTGTGCACACACATGCACAGAGAGATCCATTTCAGCCTGCTCGTCACATAGACAGGTAAACCGAGGCACTGAGAAGATCCCCACCTGGAATCCCCAGCAAGTTAGTGGTGGTCATAGGTGGGGGAGTGATGGGTGGGTGGCATGCGGGAATCAGAGAGTACGTAGACTGATCTCAAGCCTTCTAGTGACAACACCATGCTCTGATTAGGGACAATCAGCCCCTGCGAACTTTTCACAGGCTTGTCTCTTCTTCCTAGGTACATCAAGGTGACGGAAAAATCATTCTCTACCCCAGTGAGACTGTCTTCCAAATTCTCTTTCCCGATGGATCAGGCCAGATATAGTATCCACTGGAGCACAGGGACACATATGATGCCTGAAAAGTCTGTGATTTGGGGCCGGGGCAGGGGTTTTACTGGGGCCTGCGTCCTCCGCAGGGCTCTGCCCTCTCCAGGGGACCCCAAGGGACCACTTGTGCCTTAACCATCTCCCAGTTATCCATCAGGACACCTGGCTATGCTCATCCTCAGTATAAAAGAGGGAAAGTTCACATACATCATTCTGGAAGACAGTGAAAATATGTGTGTCCGGGCCCTTATCAACAACTCGGGCCATGCCACCTTCTATGATGAAAATGGAAACATCTGGTAAGCTTGGGTCATGAGTCTCAAACACCCCTCCCTGAGGAGAAGCAGTGTGATTAAGGTTTTGATTCCCAGTCTGCACAGCTGTCCTCTCTCTGGGTAAGCCTCTCTTTCTCTCTCTCATTCACTTATGAATTCATTCATCCGACTCATACCTGGGGAGATGGGTATCATGATGGGCCAGTAAGACAGGTCCCTGACCTCAGCTGGCACACTATCCTTTTTGCACCATTGCTCCCCCGCCAGGAAATAGCAATCACGGACTCAAAGCTGGAGTAAGGTGCGACCCTTTTGGTTTCAGCTCTCTATACATTTAAGAATCAAACTTCATGAGAATTACCTTAGAAAGACCCAGTGACCCTCTGTTCCAGGTGCCTCGAAGAGGAGGGTATGGTGAGTGCTTTGGAGGGGCGTGTATTGTATTTTTAAAACATAACTTCTAAATATTTCATTGTAACTAACTTAGATGTTATGTTCCCATTTCTGGTAATGGTGGGAAACCTCATCTTACCAATTCGAGGTAATTCAGTCACTTCAGAATTTTTCTCCACCTCCTTGGTGTAAGAACTCTGTCTTTTCAGGATTTCTCCCTTGCCTTCTGCTCTAAATGGTCATGGGGTGGGAAATGCATATTGTCTTGAACCAACTTTATACTTCTTGATAGTCAAAGCCAAATTTTATTTTAATTCCAAAAAAAGATTTTCATTCTCCAGACCTTGGTTTTTAAGAATATTTTCTCTGCTATGAGGTTTTTCAACACCATTTCCTAGTTGACTACTTTGTTCTCAAGGGTATCTGCCCTTCCTGGAGGGCACTTTGTATAGAAATTGATGTCTGAAATACTACAAAGCTACAGTAATAAAAACAGTGTGGTACTGGCACAAAAACAGACATATGGATCAATGGAACAGAATAGAGAGCCCAGAAATAAACCCACACACCTATGGTCAATTAATCTTCAACAAAGGAGGCAAGAATACACAATGGAGAAAAGACAGTCTCTTCAGCAAGTGGTGCTGGGAAAGCTGGACAGCCTCATGTAAATCAATGAAGTTAGAACACACCCTCACAACATAAACAAAAATAAACTCAAAATGGCTTAAAGACCTATATATAAGACATGACACCACAAAACTCCTAGAAGAGAACATAGGCAAAACATTCTCTGACATAAATCATAGCAATATTTTCTTAGATCAGTCTCCCAAGGCAAAAGAAATAAAAGCGGGGCTTCCCTGGTGGCGCAGTGGTTGAGAGTCTGCCTGCCAATGCAGGGGACACGGGTTCGAGCCCTGGTCTGGGAAGATCCCACATGCCGCGGAGCGACTGGGCCCGTGAGCCACAATTACTGAGCCTGCGCGTCTGAAGCCTGCGCTCTGCAACGGGAGAGGCCGCGATAGTGAGAGGCCCACGCATCGCGATGAGGAGTGGCCCCCGCTTGCCGCAACTAGAGAAAGCCCTGGCACAGAGACGAAGACCCAACACAGCCATAAAATAAAATAAAATTAAAAAAAAAAAAGAAATAAAAGCCAAAATAAACAAATGGGACCTAATCAAACTTATAAGCCTTTGCACAGCAAAGGAAACCATAAACAAAATGAAATGACAGCCTACAGACCGGGAGAAAATACTTGCAAATGATGCAACCGACAAGGGCTTAATATCTAAAATATACAAACAGCTCATACAACTCAATATCAAAAAAATAAACAACCCAATCAAAAGAAGAAGACTTAAATAGACATTTCTCTAAAGAAGACATGCAGATGGCCAATAGGCACATGAAAAGATGCGCGACATCACTAATTATTAGAGAAATGCAAATCAAAACTACAATGAGGTATCACCTCACACCAATCAGAATGGCCATCATTTAAAAACCTACAAACAGTAAATGCTGGAGAGGGTGTGGAGAAACAGTGCAGTCCCTCCTGCACTGTTGGTGGGAATGTACACTGGTGCAGCCACTATGGAGAACAGTATGGAGGTTCCTTAAAAAACTAAAAATAGAGCTACTGTATGACTCAGCAATCCCACTCCTGGGCATATATCCGGAAAAGACGAAAACTCTAATCCGAAAAGAAATATGTACCCCAATGTTCATAGCAACACTGTTTACAATAGCCAAGACATGGAAGCAAACCAAGTGCCCATCAACAGATGAATGGATAAAGAAGATGTGGCATATTTATACAATGGAATATTACTCAGACATAGAAAAGAATGAAATAATTCCATCTGCAGCAACATGGATGGACCTAGAGATTATCATACCAAGTGAAGTAAGTCAGAGAAAGACAAATATTATATGATATCACTTATATATGGAATCTAAAAAATAATACAAATGAATTTATTTACAAGACAGAAACAGACAAAAAAAACAAACTTATGGTTACCAAAGGGGAAAGGGTGGGGGGAGGGACAAATTAGGAGTACTGTATTAACAGATACACACTATTATATATAAAATAGATAAACAACAAGGATTTACTGTATAGCCCAAGGAACTATATTCAGTATCTTGTAATAACCTATAATGGAAAAGAATCTGAAAATATATATATAAAACAGAATCACTTTGCTATACAACTGAAACTAACACAATATTGTAAATCAACTCTACGTCAATAAAAAAAATTTTTTTTAAAGAAGGAAATTGATGTCTAAAAGGGGGAAGAAAGTACTGGATACAAGAAGCATCTGGAAGCGGGGACCAGAAACTCAGTCAATTATCTCCAATAGCATCTGCTACATACAGTAGGGCCTCTTCTCCCTAATGACACTTAAATTTTATGGCCACAAGAGACCTAGGGAAAAATCTACTTTCATATTCTTGTGGAGGAAACTTAGGTGCAGAGAAAATGAGTCATTCGCCCCAAGCCATACGTAAAATCACAGGCAAGCAGTTTTATGGAATTTTGACTCAGCCTGAAGTAAAGCATTCTTTTAAATTATCAAATAAAGTTTGCGAGACAAACAACATCTTATCCCAGCGCATCAATAGATATTAAGGGGAAGGATGGTGCTCAGAGCTGGGGAATGGCTGCCCCCCACCTCGAGATTCTGATTCTGTAGGTCTGGGGCGGGGCCTGGAGATCTGCATTCTTTAAAAGCTTCCCAGGGGATTGTAGGGGTTGGCTGGTGCTGGAGCCCAGGCTGGCGTGCCCACCCGTCTCCCAGGGCTGTGGCACCCACTCGGGGCTGTAAGATAAAGACAGGGGACTCCGAGGCAATACATCCCGTCCCCTCCAGGGGGCAGCTGCTGTGTGACACCACCGACCGTTCCTGGGACTCCAGAAAAGCCTCAGCTCCATGAGGAAATGGGCCCAGAGGTCCTGTCCTGGGGGAGAGCAGTGACCAGTGGTTCAACCTCTCTTCCTCTGGGCAGCCCAGCTTCCAGGCCCAGGCACTCGCCTCGTGGTCCCCTCCTGGCCCAGGAGCCCCTAACTTCTCATCTCCCGTCTCTTTCCTTGGGACCTGCAGACCTCTTGCCTTGGAAGTTTTTTGGAGACTGTGTTGACCCCTTCACAGCTCCTGATTCTCCAGAGTGGGAGACATACCTCCCTTTCTAACCCTGGGCTCCTCCTTCACGGGGAAACTGGGCAGCTTACAACCAAGAGGCTGTGGGATGTTGAAAGAGAATCGGTTCTGCTCAGAGTGGGCCCCGAAAATCTAAGCAAGGGGCCCGGGCAGCATCCTGCCCCCAGGGCCACAGGCCAAGGCCCGGGCCCCCGAGGGCCTCCGCTCTCACCCGCCGCCCGTCAGGGGCCCCCACGGCAGGAGAGCCTCCACAGACGTGTCACTGTTGCTTTTTCTTGCCCTTCCTTCTTGCTGCTGGCCGGGCAGACTGAGTGGGAGAAGAGAAGCGCTCCCACCCCGGCTTCCCCGGCAGGGCCCGGGCGCTCTGCACACAGGCCGGGAAGCCCCAGGCGGCCCCTCCGCGCTTAGCTGTAAGCAGTCCATTGCCAAGGCTTTCTTACTGCCTCTCGCAAGGGCAGCTGCATCTTCTCTCTCTGGGTCAAGCTCTCATCTCATTTGACTTCAACCAAAGCGGCGCCACGGATGGCATTTCAAGCATCAGAGACCTGGATGGGAGAGGGACTGTCCCTGTGTAAAGCCTCACACCCATCACACCTGAAAGTTCACACCACGGGGCAGAGCGGGTTCCCCGGGCCCAAGCTGCTTCCGCCCTCGGGGGTGGCGGCACCCGAGAAGACTGCTCCCACCGCAGAAGGACTCGGCCCCTGACCGACTCCACGGTCAGAACTGCAGGCCCCTCATCGCTGGGAGTGAGATCCTGTGGCAAAGGCCCTCCAAGCCATTTGGGAACATTGGGCTGCTGCACCAGGGCCCCGCCGACCCTCGTCACTGCCGGGAACCCCGCGGCTCCCCTGGTCCAGCCCCGCCTCCGCTCCTCCTCCGCATCACAGGCCCTGGGAAGGATGGAGCACCAAGCTGATTGGAGGACTGAATATTTCTTGGGTCGTTTTTTGATTCCATCTCCTCAGGGAAGGCAGAAGGCACGGCTGAAGTTTGCCGGCTGTGTGGAAACTAAGCATCACCTCCACCCTCCAGGCCCACGCTTGAGGAACCGCAGGCCAGGCCTCCCTCCAGAGCTCAGGGTCCCACACAGCAAGGGCCCCAGACCTGCCTAAACTCGGGGTCCCTGGTGGTGGGTCCCGCCAGCTCCACTGTTTGGGTCTTTACACCCCATGAGAAGAAGCCTTCAATTTCACACCATTTCTGGGTGTTCTAGACCCCAATTTCTTGAGGGAGCCTTAGCCCGGAACTGGATACTTCCAGGCTGAGACAGATCCTAACCCTGGAAAATGGGGAGGGCCTCGTGCAAAAATTCTGATGGGAGCCATTTAAAGGGTTAGAAGCTAGGGGGGATCCGCTCCCCTGCAGAGTGAAAGAAGATTCCTCTTTGCCCTCCTCTCCATCAATAATAAGGCGATCCTAATGTTCACCGACTTACTGCTTTGTACAGGCACTTAATCCTCACAAATACCCTATGAGTAAAGCACTGTTATTATCTGCATTTTACTGAGGCACAGAGAGGTTAAGTAACTGGCCCAAGGTCACACAGCTTGCAAGTGGCAGAGCCAGGCTATGAACCCAGAAAGTCTGGCTCCAGAGCCCAGGTTTTTAATTCATTACATGCATCACAGCCACTTGTCTAGGTAAAGAGAGATGTGGTTGGACAGGCTGGGGGGCCCCATGGTGAAGGGACTTAATAGTTCGCACTTGGCTCAGTGGGCAGTGGGAAGCAACAGGAGGACCTAGCGTTGGGGAGTGACCAGAAGTTCTCCTTATTGGAAGTGAACAAGGCAGCCGTTAGTAGGCCTGAGCCGGCCTCTCCCTCCCAGCATCCGACAAGGCCCCTGAACACCCCAGACGAGGCCTGGCAGGTGGTCTGAGTAATCCGGGCTCCACCAAACCCTACCTTCTCCTGACTAACCCAGGTCCCAGATTCTCTTCCCTTCTGCATTTGGTTCCCGAGAGAAGTTGCTGCCCATCAGCACCAATTCTCAAGACAGCCCTGGCGGGATTCAAAAAGCAGAAGCCAGGGCAGAGGGGTATGGTGGGCTTGAAATGCCAGGAAAGGACTGCTCGAAGGAGAGCAGGGCCTGGGCTGGAAGAGGGAGGAGCCCACCACCCCTCACTCACCCACAGCTGTTTACGCGGGCGCCAGGCACAGTGTGGGGCAGGGTCCACCCGGGAGCCAGACAGAGGTGGACCCTTCCCTCCGGACCACAAGTTACATTTCCATTTTAGTGGGAAGGACAGATGATAAGCAAGCCCAGTCGATTCTCATTATTCAAGATATTTCTGTTCTATAAGGTCTCCAGAACATGAACTAGCAAACCCTGAACCATTGCTCCCAGGGGAAAGATGCAAATGCACACATTTCACATAGAGTCACAAACACGCACAGAGCACTGAAGGATTTGAGTTGCCTGATGTGCACATTCCCAGCTGCTTTGCCTTCTTAATTCAGCTCTTGACGAGGGAACCAGAGGATGGAGCCAGGAGGAGCAGGGCACATGGTGCCAGGAGCTTCAGTTCTGGGGCCGCCGGTTGGAATCTACCAGGATGGGTTGTTTCTAGTGTGTACGGTTATCTATGTGTGATATATACACACACCTATTTCCCCAGGGAGCAATGGTTCAGTATTCGCTAACTCTGTGTTTGAGGCAACTTTACAGAATCCAACTACACCAAATAATGAGAATCAATGTGTATTAGTAAATTATAGGAAGGAAATTAACAAAGAGATGGAGATAGTCATATAGGGACTCAGGGGGCTTCAGGAAGGGCTTCTCTGTGGAGGTGACATTTAAGCTGGGACTTAAAGCATAAGCAGGAGTCAACCGTGCCAAGCAGGGTGGGGAGACGTCTCCAGGCAGAGGGAACAGCACGGCAAAGCCATGAGGAGTTCAAAAGCATGCGTGACCCGGGAACTGAAAGGAGCAATCGGGCGTGAGGGGCCAGGGGCACGAGAGGAGACTGAACATGGACAGGCCAGGGCCGAAGGGCTGCGCCTAGGTGGGTTCACCTCCCTGCTGGCATTTCTCCCACCTGCCAAGGCCCCATGTTGGGGGGAAAGAGCAGGGGTGGGAGGGGAGGAAGGAGGGGCAGGCTTGCATCCCTGGGAGAGGCTGTGCCCTCGCCCCCGGGGCCCAGTGCTGTGGCTGCCTGATGCCTTCTTGGTGTAGGTTGAACCTGAGCCAAAACCTGGGCTACTACTTCGCCAGAGACAAGTACCAGAAGGCCTGGAACTGGTGGGATCTGAACCTGCACATCCATGCGCCCCCCGTCCAGCCCATCTCCTTGAAAATCAACCAGTACATCAAGGTACAAATAAGGAGCCAGGATAAGATCATCTTCCGCTTCATCCACAGAAAGAAGCACATTTGCTTAAACCTAGGCACCAAGTACAAGGTAAGGTCTCAACTCCCCACATCTTCTGCCAGGTGGGGAACTACGTGCACGCAGGCCACTGCTGGCTTGAACTGGTCCATGCCCAGGCCTCCAGGCCATGTTCTTCAACACTCCAACCCCTAGGGAAACGAGGCCCCCTTCCCTGACCCGATGCTTGACCATATACAAAGCAATCATTTAACTTCTGAACACTTAGCATTTAACATAAGATTCGGAGCTGAGGAAACTGACATTCTCATCCCAGCAAGACCCAGACACGCTCCAAGGGAGCCCCAGATAGATGTGGGGCTCATAGGCAGACACCGTGAGGGCCTCACTCTCCTGCTGTGCTAGGGAATCCAAGGGGAGAAGCTGGACGCCCCCAGGAGGGCACAGCCTTTGGAAGGCAGGTCACACCAGGGCCCAGCAGCTGGCCACCCTTTGGTTTGGGGTCAGGTTGGGATGTGGCCACGGGCACAGGCCAAGTGAGTGTCTTGGGGAAGCAGCAGAAAGGTTGCTGGTGGTAGGGCTGGGTTCACAGATTTGCCCTGGAGAGTGACGTTTCCAGGGAAGACTCGGTCATGGCCACAGGGTCCTAATCCTGACGCAGGGGGAGCTTGGTGCCCAGGTAGCATTAATCCTCACGAGCCGCCTGTGAATTCCCACAGTACATTACCCCGGCGTTGCTGAGCAAAATGAAGAAGAAAGCAGTCCTGGAGATGGAATTCAGTTCAACGGCTCGGAAGATCCAGATCCTTCTGGGAAAAATGAGTAAGATCCTGAATATACTGACCATCTCTGACTTGGAATGCTTCATACAGGGCATCAAGATCTTGCCAACAAGACAATATGAGTTGGAGGAGGAACTCTCATCTTCCAAGCTGGGGCAGTCACCAAATTTTGCTGCTTCGGCACATGCTGAATGTTTCAGGGAGGTGGAGGTGTCCGAAGCCCCGAGGAAACCCCCAAAGCCCTAGTTCATATCTTGTGAGAGCTGGTTTGTGATTTGGGACCTATCGCAGCTCCTTGATTTGGAGGGAAAAAAAAAAAAAAGTTGTTCAGGGGCAGAGAGGGGCTGACAGACCCTGTGGCTGGGCACAGAAAAGACTTAATCATGCACCCTGCCAGCATTAGAAGCAAATTGTTTCAGTAGACAATACATGTCAACACCTGTCCCACTTGCTTCTACTGATCACTTGAATGCAGATGTTCTTTTGTGACTTTCCCATGCTTGGGTTGACTCAGGACACAGACTATCTCAAAGCCTAGGTCTGCCCACTGTTGGCTGTGTGACCTTGGGCAAGTAGCTCTCTGCCTCAGTTTCCTCATCTGTAAAATGGGTCTAGAAATAGTAGCTTCACAAACACCCCCTCTTCCACCCCTGCCAAGACAGAGGGATGCCCAGTCAGCAAAGCAGCACCAGCCTGCAGCCAGTCCCCCAAACCAGGAGCCCAAAAGGACCCACACTTAAACTCTCTTCAATAGCTGGGCCCCTTTTGGTCACTGGTTACAGTCACCAACTCAAACAGGTAAAGCAAAATGGGAAACGTGTAATCTGGATGGAAGATGCAATGGGTCTCAGAAAGGACTGGCACGTGGGAGGCCTCCAGGAGCCAGGAGGACTTTCGTTCTCAGCTCTGCGACACTGGTCTTGTTCCAAAGACGTGTTTTCTATGCATCTCAGTTCACATGGCTTTGTCTCCTGGTCTTTCTCAAAAGATCCCAGTGGTCTCTATTGGCCTGGCTTGATCAGGAGGCCACCCTGGGTGTGATCCAGTGTGGTAAGGGAGGGTGGGGTTATGCCTTGGCTCCTAGTTGATGTCAAGCATGGAGAGGGGCAGTAGTTTCTAGAAAAGGGGGACTCAGGAGCAGGGCAATCCCCAATAGCGTGCCTTTTATATGTCCCTGGGACACTGCAAACTTCCCAGGATGGCCTCAACTGCAGCCTGAACCAAAAGAGTATAGGAAACGCCTCCTTCCCGGCTCAGCCTAGCAATTAGCCAGCTGATCGCGGCTGTGAACAGACAGCGTAGCCCCACCTTCGCGGCCCCGCTCTCCTGCCGATCCCACACTGCCTGCCGCCAGCACTCACCAAAGTCCCGTCCTCACCCAAATCCCGACAACTGCGCGCCTGGGGTGGGACCAGGGTGGTCAGGCTGGCAGTAGCGGGGTGTTGCATGGTCACTTCCCTGGTGTGACTATCACACCCTGTTGGCAAGTAGCATCATCAGCTAAAACAACAGTTACTTTGTTGCCAGGTAGTGACCGCTGGGGAGCAGACCGTCACAGGCCACACGGTGCTTGGGTTGACTCAGGACACAGCCATTCTAGGGACCTTGTTAGTTTACACCTCCGCTCGTGTGGGCAGAGGTCCCTTCTCTTACCAGGCCCTGGAGACAAGAAGCTCTGGAGTCGCGTCTCGCAGCAAACAAATCCTCCCGAGGCTGCGTGCATCTCAGAGCCCCATCGTTTCTCCCACGTGTGCCCTGGAAGCAGACAGCCCTGGTGGGGGTCTTGGTGCCACCACCCGCTAGCTGTGCGACCTTGGCCACGGCAGTGAGCCCCTCTGGGACTCCATTTCCTCCTCTGGAACAGGAGGGCAATCACCAACACAGCTCGCAGAGTTAGAGTGAGGATGAAAGCAGGTGGCGTCAGTGAAGCGCTCAGCATGGCGCTTCACAGATGTGGGCACTTTATTATCATCCGCCAGTGCCTCTCCCTGGTCTTTCTCCTTCCACAAAACCTGAAGACATGACTCACCCCATTAACGCAGAGATTGTCAGCAGGTGGCCTCGCAGAGGCATTGTGTTTGGTCAGCTCCCTGTTTAAAATATTCTATTGCCAACGTCTATATAGACACAGTATTTCACGTAGATTTTAGGCATTTCCAGCCTCTCTTGTAGCTGCTGCTCTGTTCGAGTGTTATCACCGGCCGGACAGAATTACCCAGCACCCAGGGACTATTTCATAAGGAAAAGGGAGTCACCTCACAGATTGTGAAGGAAGTAGTGAAAGTAGCCAGATGACCGGGAACTATAAAAATCCAGCCCCCACCCTCTGTATTAGTTTGCTAGAGCTGCTGTAACAAAAAGGACCACACACTGGGTGGCTTACACAACAAAAATTTATCATCTCACAGTTCTGGAAGCCCTAAGTCCAAGATCAAGAGCGTGGGAAGGATGTGGCCCAGGCCTGTCTCCCAGCTTCTAGTAGTTCCTTTGTCTTTGGCAGTTTTCACATGGTGCTATCCCTGTGTGTCTCTGTATCAAATTTCCCCTTTTTATATGGACACCAGTCATACTGGATGAGGGGCCCACCCAACTCCAGTATCTTAACCAATTGCACCTGCAACAACAAGCTGGTTCACAAGACACTTCCTGCTTGGATACCAGGAAAACTCACTAGAGAGCAAGTGCCACCAGACACCCCTCGACACACATACGGCTGCCAGCGCAGTGTAGAAAGCAAAACCACACCAGAAACAGAAAGAGACGCCCTTCCCCTGTGCCTTGCAGTGTAGTGCCAGCACCCTACAGAGCCTAACTTTGCACCAGCTGGCAATGGAGAAATGTTCTCAGGGTCCAGCTCCAGAATCTCAAAGCAGGGCCCAAAAGGGTGGATTTGGAGCTGAGAGGCACTATATCGATAACTGGCACAGAGAATCTTCCTCCTCCCTGCCCCAGCACTCAGTGAAGCATGGAAAAATCACACACACACACAGGAAGTCAGCTTGGCCAAGATGAGAGCAGTTGCAGTGATGCCAAGTCTAGGACACTGCCACAGCAGTGGACCGACACTTTCTGCTTTGAAAAAATAAAAACCTGCGTCTGTAATGCTTCCTGTTCTCCTTCCTCTGGTCCTCCTGCTTCTAGTCTGTCCCCTGCACTCCCATTTCCTTCCAATAAAGCCCTTTCCCGCTCAAGTTAGACATGATGCCTTCTGTTGCTTACACTCAAGGACCCTGAGAGATACAGAGGATGAGTAGTAAGGAGACAAGTGTGGGCAGATAGATATGCAGGGGCCTGAACAGCCCATGTGCTTCAGGAGTTGAAAATTTTAGCAAAGGGGAAGGAGAGTGTTAGTAAGACTAGGTTCCTGGGGACTTCCCTGGTGGTCCAGAGGCCAAGATTCCACACTCCCAATGCAGGGGGCCTGGGTTCGGTCCCTAGTCAGGGCACTAGATCCCATATGCTGCAACTAAAGATCCCGCACGCGGCAACAAAGATCCCGCGTGCCGCAACTAAGACCTGATGCAGCCAAATAAATAAATAAATAAATAAATAAATATTAAAAAAAAAAAAAGACTAGGTTCTTGTAGTAAAGATACTTCAATATTCCCAGCAAGGAATATTGAAAACAAGGGTTTTGACCCAGGGCAATGGCATTGGAAATAGCGGAGGGGAGGAAATAGAGGAGGGCAGGAGGGGGTAGAGAACAGGCAGGACTTGGTAGGAATGGGATGGGGAAGGGAAGGCTACGTGACTTGGGCCCAAGTGGATTCTTTCAACAGATACTTACTGAGCATCTACCTCAGGCACTGTTCTAGGCACTAGGTATACAGCTGTAAACACGGCAAAGCTCCTCCCCCGGGCAGCTTACAATCCAGACTGGAGGAGGCAGAAAAAAAAACAAGTAGGGACTTCCCTGGTGGCCAAGTGGCTAAGACTCTTTGCTCCCAATGCACGGGGCCCGGGTTCGATCCCTGGTCAGGGAACGAAGAGTTTGCATGCCGCAACTAACACCTGGCGCAGCCAAAAAAAAAAACCAAATAAGTAAAAGACATCATTTGTTGGTATGAACACAACTAAGCCAGGTGAGGGGATAACAAGTGCTAGGAATTGGGGGTTGCTGTATATATCACAGGGTTCTGCAACCTTGCCACCATCCACATTTTGGACTGGGTAACTACGTGTAGTGGGAGGCTGGCCCGTGCATATTTGGCAGTTCTAGTTGCTTCTACCAACTAGAAGCCAGTAATACCCCACACACACCAGTCGTGACAACCAAAAATGTCTACAGACGTTGCCAAAAGCGCCCTTGGTGGCAGGGGGCAGGGGTCATCCCTTGTTGAGAACTACTGTTGTAGATCACGTTTGGGTTGTTTTGTTGTTTTATGGCCCAGCATATATCTGTCTTGGCAAATGTTCCACGTACTTGAAAAGAATGCATTCTGCAGACTCTGGTCCATTCTATGAGTCCACACATTATTTAAAAAGAAAAAAAAGTCATTGCCATGAAAACAAGCAAACAAAAACTTTATGAATTGTCTAAATTAAAAGAGACGTAACAACCAAGTTAACATGTATGAACCTGGAAAAGAAAAAGCTATGAAACATTTTGGGGAACAATCAAGGAAAGTGGAATATGGGCTACATAGTAGATATTACTGATTTTTTTTTTTCTTTTAGGTGTGATAATGATATTAGGGTTATGTAGGAAAATGTCCTTACTGTTTGGAGATGGATGCTGAAGTATTTAGGGGTAAAATGTCATGATGCCTGCAACTTACTTCAAATAGTTCAGCAAATGAGTGTGTGTCTTAAGCAATGATAATTAAAACTCACCTGACTGGGAATTCCCTGGTGGTCCAGTGGTTAGGACTCGGTTTTACTGCCGGGGCCCAGATTCAATTCCTGGTAGGGGAACTAAGATCCTGCAAGCCGTGTGGCACAGCCAAAAAATAAATAAATAAATAAATAAACTCATCAGATTAAGAAAAGTGTAAAAGAGCCCAATCTTGTAAGAAAAGTTATTTTAGAATATACATAGAAAAAAATCTGGAAGCTATATGCCAAACATTTAACAGCAGTTTACCTTTCAAGGTTCATTTATGAAAGACTTTCACATTTTATGTTGAAATTCAAACACTACAGAAATGTCTAATAGTGAACATATTTTGATAACCAGGAAAAATGTTTTTAAAAACCCCCCAATATGTATTTATTGGATGACTATTTAATGGATGCCATTACACCAAGTTTCCAGCAGCTGTCTCCTTTCTATGGGGGTTGGGTGCTGAGGAAGAGCAGACAGACAAGCTAGTGGAGGAACCACCACCAGAAGAAAAGCACGCCAGAAAGGAATCGATGAAGTTCCTCCTTTCTGAGAAGTAACCTTCTCTCCACCAACACACCCCCAGTTCCTTTAATAAATGGACTCTTTTTAAAAACTAAGGTTGACTATTCTTTCTTCCTTGTAAGGTAACAGCAGAAGAGAATTTAAAGATATGGGGTTGTGAAAATACAAATTTGTTTTTATTGTGACTTCCATAACACTAAATTTCAGCACAACTATTTGTGCTGACAGTACTCAGGAAACTGGCAGTTTCGCAAATAAAGGAAAATTATCTGTCACCTAATGAAGCATTAAGATGCTTCAAAATGTCTTTCCACAGTAATCATCTTGCCAAAAGAATCCACACAGTACAAGTAAAACCGGGGAAATCGGAATAACGTTGGTGGAGGGTAACACCGTCAATATCCTGCTTGTGACACATGTTATTGTTCTGCAAGATGACACCACTGGGAGAAATCGGGTAAAGGTACACAGGATCGCTCTGTATTATTTCTCACAACTGCATGTGAATCTACAAGCTATCTTAATAAAAATTTCAATTAAAAAAATTTTTTAAAGAAGCCACACACATAACAGACCCATGAGGACAAAAAGTAGGAAGCAAAAATCTTTATTTTTAAAAAAATTCACATTTATTAAAAACAGCAAATTCTAGCCAAATAATATAAAGCATTTTAAATTAATTATTTGAAAGTATGTACACTCTTTGTATAAGTAAACACTTGAAACTGTACAGATTTAAACAGTCATTTAGCAAACAAGTTGGATCACTATCACCTACTCAGCACTTTTGTAAGGTGTTTGTTTCAGAAATAAAAGACTCAAAACACAAGAATGAGTGCCATCAAATATTTTTATCCTTAAGAACACACTCTGCTCTGTACATCAAATTAAATCAGTCAAGTATTGTACAATAATCATGCCCTCATTTCTTTGGAAAGGCTATTTAAAAATCAAATGTACATATAATATACAAAACTGGATTGTACAGTTTATTTCATTAAACACATATTTAAAATAGTAAGTGGAAGTAAATATAATCTTCCTAATTCATTCATTTCCTGCTGAAGAATGAATATGGGCCCTCTTTACCTTCTACCTTCCCAAAATATAGAGTATTAAGCTCTATCAAGCAACATCCATCACCAAGTTAAACTGAGCTGAAAAACAAGTGACCTGTTTAAAATGACAGACATCAGGATATGTAACCTGTCTACACATGGCGGGAGTCTGCTTGAAGCGGATGAGAAATGCTACAGTCTCACAGAATGAGGTCTGCTGGCTACATTCCAGAACCTCTGTCAGCATTCTATCTCTAAATTAGTGTCTGAATAACTCAAAATTCATTGTGAACCAAAGAGCAGGTTACATTTACTATAACATCAGAGGCAAAACCAATCCAATCAGGAAACAGATATTTGTAGGAAAACTCAGAGATGCGCATAATTTTTTTGATGATCCCTGCTATCGTGTGGTTGATTTTAAGGGATGGGTGGTCTTCGTCATCCTCGTCTCTGTGAGTGAAATGTATCCTGCTGTCGCAGGGTACAGATCCACAAGGCAGGCCCGCGGCACAGCCACCATGAATGTACAGGACATGAAAGTGTTCACTTTTCAAAGAACTACGGAAACGGAAGGCAGTGTGCAGAAAGCTGGTAACCCTAACCTTCGTGCACGAGATACACTATTCATCAGGCTTCCTCTCCTCCTTTATGTGCCAGATTGAAGACGCCATAATTGGTACTTCCCCCTCACAGACACTGCCTATTGTACCATGAAGATCCTCATTAAAGATACGGCACGTATCTACCATGAGGACGCTGCAGCTACCTGCCTACTTTTGAACACTCTGCACCTAAGCAATTCGTGGAGTACAGATCCTGGGACCTTACACGAGGTCCTTGCATCTTGAAACTACCTCACATCAAACACACAGAAAGATAACACACTGAATTCCCAGGAAACCAGAACATGTTCTCAGAAGCACCCAATCTATCCCAAACTAAACTTCAAAGTGATAGGAGGAACATTACATTAAATAGGGTGTAGAAATAACATTTCTGGAAGTAAAAAAATAGTCACTGTGGAATGCTCAGAGGTTAAAAGGATTGCAGTGTTTCACGCTTTAACAAACCTTTCTCTTAGAAGCTTTCTAATTAGCTGTATTACTGTAAAGTTCTTTGCACTATTTATTGTAACCTATTTTCATTGCACATTTTTCTTAAGAACCATTTCACTGCGTGCCCACCATAGCTTCCTCTTAAAACCTTACACTGCTTGTGACCATTTAAATGAGGCAGTAATCAGCGCTCATAGATTATAGCTTATCTTTGGCATTTTGATGTTTTCAAAACAGAAACACAAATCATGTCACAGTTTGCTTCCACTTCATTCTGCGGCCAGCCCTGAGCAGCAGCCCTGTGGTTCTCGGGAAGCCCCTCGTACAATTCCCCCGTGTCCTGCAGGCCGTGGGACTTGGCAGGCGGCTCCTGCCGGACCGGCCATTTACGCACACAGCCCGACGGGCCTGGTTATTTAGAAACTGACAGTAGGAGGTTCAGCTGAAAAGCAAAGAGAAAGGCCTTGTTAGTTCTGCTGTGGAATACCATACTCAAGATAAGTTGTTTAGATCCTCAAAAAAGAATGAGAGGAAATGTCTGATTTTTAAGAGACCAGTAAACACGGCTGTAAGGTATAAACTGGACCTGCGGTGCTGATTCCAGCAGCAGCCCCGGGCGCTGCACATCGTCGGGGCCTGTGGGGAGGTATCGCTGAACCTGGGCCCTCAATTCATTAAGAATCCAATCAGGAAGACAGAAAAGAACGACATACCAACACCAACGAGAGACAGAAATGGCCCTAAATAACCGACTTCACCTGCCTCTATGCAGAGTGCGTTTCGAGGAGAGTTGTAAGTAAGCTGAATTCTTTAAATGACTCTTAACTGCACAAGAATAGGCACGGCAGGTGAGCTTCACCTCATATGCTAACTCGGACCAGGAGTCCCCTGTCCCCTCTGTAAAGGAGTGCGAGACCCGGAGCCAACCCGGGGAAAACCAGAGAAATCGCCACTGCGACAGGAGAGGATGGCAGCCTGCGCTCTGCAAATCTGTCACCCTGGCCTGGAGAGACTTGCAGCTAGATGAGCCTGGCAGTGTGCCCTTCTATATAGTAGGGTTTTGGTAATCAAAATAATCACCCTCTAATCTCGTCTATAAATGTGTACTTTCAGTGAGAGGTACACAAAATCACCTCTGTGTTTTTCCTGCCAAAAATACAAAACCTGAATCTAATCATGAGCAAACAGACAACACCAAACATTCTACAAAATAACTGGCCCGACAAGGTCAAGAAAGCCCAAAAAGGCTGTGGAACTGCTCCAGGTTTAAAGAAACTAAAGGGATGTGACACCTGAAAGCAACACTTGGACTGGATCCTGGACTGGGGAAAACAATTTGAATATGGATGGGGGATTAGGTAATAGTATCAATGTTACATTTCCTGTTTTGATCCTCGCGCAGCGTGTAGGGTAAGAGAATTCCTTGTTCTGGTTCCTACTCTATGAGCCTGTGGCCAAGTGACTCAGTCAGCAGTCAGTAATATCAGCTGTTGTTATTAACTAGAAAATGCGAAGAGTTCTGAAAGAGGAACAAGGAACAGTGAGCATGATGGTCTCTATTAGTGTTTTTCTTTTCTTTTTTTTTTTTTAAATTTTATTTCTGGCTGCCCTGGGTCTTCGTTGCTGCACATGGGCTTTCTCTAGTTGCGGCGAGCGGGGGCTACTCTTCGTTGCGGTGCACGGGCTTCTCATTGTGGTGGCTTCTCTTGTTGCGGAACACAGGCTCTAGGCGTGTGGGCTTCAGTAGTTGTGGCACGCGGGCTCAGTAGTTGTGGCTTGTGGGCTCTAGAGCGCAGGCGCAGTAGTTGTGATGCACGGGCTTAGTTGCTCCGTGGCATGTGGGAGCTTCCCGGACCAGGGCTTGAACCCGTGTCCCCTGCATTGGCAGGCGGATTCTTAACCACTGCGCCACCAGGGAAGTCCCTCTATTAGTGTTTTTCAAACTGTCGGCTGCAAGCCATTGGTAGGTCATGAAAATAATTTAGTGGTTCATCAACAGGAGAAAGAAGAAAAGCAAAGCAACTGAGCTGCACATAGCGTGTGTGATTATTATAACACTTTTAAGTTACAGACACACGTACACACACTACACCACATATCTCACTGGCAGGAGTCAAGTGGGAGCCCAGTAACTCTGCATGTTCTCAGCCAGGCCCCTGCCTCTCCTCCATCAGAGCTGCTCTCCTCACACCTTTATCCATGTTTCCGTCACCCACCACAGGAAGCCCAGGCCTCCCAAGTCATTCCTCTACTACCTCAAGGCTCTTTTCCCACCTCAAGGCCCACCCCTCTGAAGTCCTGAAGCCCTGCCCCCCACCCCTTTGCCAGGACAAGCTTCCCCCGCAGCCTTCTCAAGTGATGGGTGTTTCTCATCCACATGCCTGGAACCACTGGGTCTGGAGGCGAGGTCACAGTCCCCTCTGTTCCCCACTGTCATTTCCAGACCATCCTCCTTCCCTCTCCCAGCACCTTCCCCCAGCTTTGGTTTTCATCGTATCAGACCATGCCCCGCTTCACTCCTCCATCTACGACCCCTCCGCCATCACCCAGCCCTGCACCTCCTGCAGGTCTCAGAGCACTATCACTCTTTCCTAAAACTACTCCTGCAGGACTTCTTGGTGGTTTCAACATCCAGATAGCTAACCTTCCAGGGTCAGCCTCGGCTCCTCTCCTCCAATGACCTCACCTTCCACCAACCACGTCAGCTGCTCAGGCCGCGGGCACACCCCAGCCCTGTCATCACCTCTAACTGCAACCCCTCCACAATCCCATCGTCAAGCAGCTCACTCTTTGATCGCCACAACCCATCTTCCCAGCTCATTTCCCTCTCACATTCCAACGCCAATGACCGTTTGACTCCACCAGGACCTGGAACCCACGGTTCCTCCTGCCTTCTCACTCCCTTCCCTCAGCCCCCTCCTGCTCCTCGTCTGCTTGAGTTCCACGGCAATCACGACAGTCACTCCCTTCTTTAACTCTCCTGCCCTCACCCGCCCCTGCCTTGTCCCTCCTGGCAAAAGCACAGCCCTGACACAACCCTCCAGCAACCCCACGTCTACACTCATGCAACTGACGATGACTGGAGAAAAAAAACATGAGACAACTATGCTGAATGCTTTTTCTTGGACTCATAACCAACCACCGAACTCAACAGAACCTTTCTCCGGAATCTTTAGCACCTCCTCACTCTCAGTGGTGACCCTGCTTCCTGTTCCCCTCACAAACGTAAAGCAGTCAGAGGAGAGCTTCCGTGAGCTCCCATCACGCGTGCCAGCTCCCTGCACGTGCGCCCACACGCTCGGCCTTCTCTCCTCTCTCCACGCTGAACCCTGCAGGCCCCTGACAAAGGCCCCACTCTCCAACTGCCCCTGAGATCACATCCCCCCTTCTCTTCTCAAGGACATTTTCCCAGCAGCAATTTTTCCCTCTCTTTAGATCTTCCCCACAAATATACAAACATACATTTCCCCTATCTTTAAAAAAAAAAAAAAAAAAAAGGAAGGAAGGATAATCCAATAACAAATGAAAATAGCTACCTAAAAGGGGAGAGAGGGAAAAGGCTGGAGGGACTGGAAAGGGAAGCAAGACTTCTCCAAATTTACCTTGTTCCATAATTCTGACTTGGGAATCATGTAAACATTTTACATAATTAAAAACAAAATTAAATCAAAATGAGGGGGAAAATCTCTAAATATTGAAAATAAACTAACTACATGTCAAGTTAGTGGTATGATCACATAGAATATAATTGCTTCAAATGACTTATAAAAAAGTATCCTCACTGGGGCTTCCCTGGTGGCGCAGTGGTTAAGAATCCACCTGCCAATGCGGGAGACACAGGTTCGAGCCCTCGTCCGGGAAGATCCCACATGCCGCGGAGCAACTAAGCCTGTGCGCTACAACTACTGAGACTGTGCTCTAGAGCCCGCGAGCAACAACTACTGAAGCCCGTGCTCCTAGAGCCCGTGCTCTGCAACAAGAGAAGCCACCGCAATGAGAAGCCTGCGCACCGCAACGAAGAGTAGCCCCCGCTCGCCACAACTAGAGAAAGCCCACACGCAGCAATGAAGACCCAACGCAGCCAAAAATAAACAAATTAGTTAATTATTTTTTTTTAAAAAGTATCCTGACTGTCTACAACCCTAGTACTACAGAGAAATCATTTTAAAATATGACCCATAGAGCCATACAAAGAAATTCATACAGCCATAAGAAAGAATGAAGTTCTGATACAAGCCACAACATGAATGAACCTTAAAAACATTATGCTGAGAGGAAGAAGCCAGTCATGAAAGGCCATGTATTGTATGATTCCATTTAATGCACTGTCCAGAATAGGCAAATCCACAGAGACAAAGGTAGATTAGTAGAAGAGGGGGGAATGAAGAATCTGCTAACAGGTAGGGGTTTCTTTGTTGGGGGGATGAAAGTGTTCTGAAATTAGATAGTGGTGACGGTTCCAGGACTTACTGAATATACTAAAAACCACTGAATTGCCTACTTTAAAAGGGTGAATTTTATGGTATCTGAATTATATCTCAATTTAAAAATGACCCCATTTCTTCTCCAGCTACCACCCCATCTTTTCTCTCCCCGTGAAGTATAACTCCTCAAAAGACTTACCACACGCACTGCCTCCAGTCTCTCTCCCCGCGGGCTCCACCCACAGCCATCGGGCTCTCACTAACCTTACCACTCTCCCCCAGTCTCTCTCTCTAGTCCTTACCTTACTAAACTCCTCAACTAAACTTAAAACCAGAAATAAAATACCCTCCATAGCACCAACCTACTTCTACTCAATAAAAGCCTGCTGACTGAATTGAATAAATGAATGATAATAAACACAGACTGAGCTCTCTATTTAGTTTTTTTAATTTAGGAAGAAGAGAGAAAACAGAAACACTTCTAACATCTATTCTAATCCCTAAAACACTTTTTTTTCATCTAAAACATGGGCCTCCTATCATACATACTGCAAACAAAATTATTCAGCAATCTCAATCCCACTATTTGAGTCTTCCACAAACAGTTCATTCATCTTAAACACAGCAACCTTCAATACCAGAAAGCACTGAAAGGCAACTGAAAATTCTAACGCCATCACTAAATATGTGAGAGAGCAATTCAAAGCTTGAACTCTTGCTCATCAGAATAAAACAACGTACAATTTTTAAAATTACAACTAAAACACAGTTACTCAAAGACATTATCTACTCAAGTAAAATAACTAAAAGGCTATAAAAGTAACAAGGATCTTCAGACTTTGGATTACCTGTTCCATAGAAGGACAAGCAATGATCTGGATATCTTCAGGGCTGAACTCTTCCTTTAACAAGACATGGAACTTCTGGAAGACTTGCTGAATATTATTCTTAGAAAGAAGAAGAGGCAATCATATTACATGAGTCACTGAAATCATATTCAGTCTTCTTAAACATGAAGCACTAAGAAAGTTAAATCTTACTATTTGCCAAAACAAGTGGAGGAAATATATCTTCTAGGGCATTACCAAAGACGTTCAATTTGCATTAATATTTCACATGCAAGCACTACCTGTCTAAGACTTATCAGATAATACTTACTGGAAAAACTAAACTCTAGCAAGCCTTGTACCCCGCAGAGAATAGTAACAGTCTTCTGCAGCAATTTCTTCCACAGAAGATAATAAAGTTCCCAAACACATAAAATGTACTTTAAAAATCAACCAACGCCTTGGGTAAAGATGTGAGCTCAACACAGAGCTGGAAGCTATGAGTACTAAATTTGCTCTGACATTTAATCCCTCCATGGCCGCTGCAAGCCATTTATTTCCCCTACTCAGTAAAATGGGACATAATTCCTGAAATGCTGTTCTTTCACAAGTGCTGGGCCCCATCTCACGTGAGGGTCTGATTACTTATTTATTCATTTACTAACTTCTACTTTTAGGTAGAAATTACCCTTGTGCCACAGGTAACCATAAGGAAATTAAGACAAAATGAGGGCTGGGGGCGAGGTCGGGGAGATATAATCAGACAGATGCACGCTTTGTTAAGTCTTTCAAGAATCACAGTGCTTTTTAAGTCAACTGTACTAGAATAGTAGACCAACATTTCAAAATGTTTACAGGAAGAGGAAAATGGTACAAAAGGCAAGAATACTCCAAGAGACCAGCCAACATTCAAAGAGATGATCACGATACTCACCCTAACTGGTTTAAACAGGATGAACTCAGTATCTTTATTAGATAGGTACAATGACATACTTCTCAATGTCAGGGGCAGCTTTGCTTTTATTGTCTTGTAGGCACTTGTCACAAGGTCACTGACTTTTGCTGGAAAGAAATTAACCTCCTTAGTATCAAAAATAAAAATAGAAGAAACATTTCTATTTTAATTCAGAGGGGAATAAAAGGAGAGAAAAATAGCAAAAGAAGACTCTTTACTTCCCCAAAGAATTTCTTTCACTTTTCTTATTTATTTATCAAGTTTAATCACAAGCCCTATAAACAGTCATTAAGTATCTACTGTATACAAAATTCTAACCCCACGGGCTAAACAGCAAAAGAACCCCCCAACCCCCCCAACCCCAACCCCCCCCCACCCCAGCATGGCTCAGGACATTCACAGGGATAGTAATATGGTGCCTTCGGAATTTGGAGATAAGACGTAAGGTAAAATAAAAGGTCATTTGCAGAGAAGCACTAGTAAGAATTACTTCATAATGAATGAGCTTATTCATTTGTAGAACTGACTCACAGTAAGAGATGCTCTCTGTCTTATGAGATCATTCAGAAAATACCCACACATATTTAATGGGAACTAAAAATCCATTTGTTACGTTCTTATATTGTATTATCAGAAAAGGAAAAGAATTCCAGAAAATTGTAACTGAAATAATTAGCAGCCCAGGTGTAGTGTCTGAAAAGAAGTACAAATGGAAAAGAAGAGTCGTAATCTTTATGAAGTATTTAAAAGAGAAAATTACCTAGAAAGCTATAAAAGAAAAGACTGATTAATAATTTCAAAGATGCTTGACCTCACTCATAATTAAAGAAACGCATATTAAAACAACTGAAATATTTCATATTGGTAAAAATTACCAAGGCTGTGAATATCCACATTTGGCAGGGCTGTGGGGAAACAGGCACCCTCATCCACTCTTGACGGGAGTATAAACCGTTCAACCTCTTGGAAGGGATATTAGGCAATGTCTAGCAAAACTGAAAATACACATACTCTTTCACTTAACATTTCTACTGCTAGAAATTTGCCTTATGGACATATTTACAAAATACCAAGATACGTGTGTTTATTAAAGAGTGTAAGGAAAAACAAACTAAAAATAATTCAAATATCTATTAATAGAATTATTAAGGAAATTATGCTTTAGTGATATATTCTACACGTCCATTAAATGGAATGGGTAGAGCTGGACATGCTGGTATAGAAAGGGCTCCAAGATATAGAATATGTGGTTAAAAAACAAAAATAAAAGTAAGGGATATTTTGTAAGCAGATAGGGTAAGAGGCCCCCGAAGAAGGAGAACCAGGACTGGCTTTCTTAACGTAAGAGAAGCCATTTTGGCCTAAACCATTTTGTGATCTCAGCCTGGCCACAATGCTTGTCCTTGAACAGGTCTCAGTAATTGATGACCTTAAGGGAAGTGAGGGAATGCAGGAACACAGGAAAAGCAATAAGCAACAATAGGTCGGTAATGAAACAGCCCTACTTCCTCCTCAAGGGATACAGAGAACAATCTGATACATGGCTTTGAGTTCTGCAGGAACTAAGGCCCCCATTCGGGTGGAGGATGGAATGATGCTGTTGACCCCCGTGACTTCAATTAACTAAAGCTTGGATTCTGTCAACCACTGTCCCAGTTCAATGCTGAATTCTCCTCTCTTCAAGCCCCTTCATGAATACATGTACCCTTAGCTTAAATTTCCCCAATTTTGCCATTCGGAGAGACAATGCTTTGGGAAAGACCCCCAGTGTTCTCCTTCCTTGCTGCAAGTAATAAATCCTTCCTTCTCCCACTCTTTGCCTTGGTTGTGTCTTTTGGCTCAATACCCACCAAGAGGCAAACCCGTTTTTTCAGGTAACAATAGTATAATCTTATTTGTATAACATGTCTCAAGTCCATATATGCTAGAATACACATAATTTTTGGAAAGTAGCCATTAATAGTGGTTACCTTTGAGAGAACTAGTTTAGAGGTGGAGAATAGAATTCTCATTTTATACCTTTCCACAGTTCAAATTTTATACCATGTTAAAAAATTTTTTTTAATTGAGGAGGGTTGTATAAGAGCAGGGTGAGAAAGTGCCAATGCTCTCAAGAAGAAAGAACAAACAATCCAAGAATTCCTTATTTTTCATAAACAGATGAAAGCTCCTTTAAGACAATTAATTCCATAGGCTCTGGTCCTATGGTCACTAACACACTTCAGGGATCACTGGTCAGTCTTCAGAGCCCAGTTTTATGTGGAGCCTTGTCAATAAAGTATCCTAATTCTTAAAAAGGTATATTTCCCAGAGTAATTAACAAATTGGCATCCTAACTATAACTCAATCTCGTGAGTTTAGCATGGAATGACCCCAAGAAGGTGATCAAGTCTGCATGAACCACTAACCCCGGGTTCTAGGGGCCCAAGATAAGTTTCTAGCCTGTCCCTGGTGCTCCCACCCCAAAGACTTAAAAATCTTTGACATTTAAGTGTGGGCTTCTCATATTACAGATCAAGAAAAAGCAACTCCATAGCTCCTTGAGGCGAAATGAGACGGAAGATACAACAACTAGGTAAACTGAAGTGTCACTGCTCCATTTGCCAGGATCTCCTCACTTAGAAAGAAACAAGATGTTTTAAATGACGAAACAGCAAGCCCTATTTCATCTAGTCCTTCTGTCGGTTTCCTTTCATCTACTCCTGCTTTACTAATGACAATTCTAGTAATATTTAAGAGCACAATTCACCTAACACTGGGAGATCTATTAGGACTCCACTTGAGAAAATGACAGCGCCTATTCTGAGCAAAAGAGAATCTTCCCAAAGGGGAAAGAAAATACATTAATTATGCATCAAGCCCCTGGGCTTAGCTGTACTAACTATACTTATGACAATTTGGTGGTTTCTACCTATTTGAAGAAAGATTTATTGCACCCAAGAGTTTCATTTACATTAACGTTCAAAATAAAATCAGGTCCTATTTCTAAATAAGCTCTGTAAATGACAAACCTTGAGCCAATAGCCCAATTAATCCAAAGATGATCAGAATTCCTTCTAGAATCAGTGCTGAGTGACAGCCTGACAAGCCTGCTCCTGACCCTGAGGGGTCAGAACAAGTGGTTACCACCAGGCTCACTATGGTTAGAATTTCCAGTATTGTCAGTAAAAGACTCTGGTTTTCTGTCTCTTGACAGAATACACTACTGCATGAAGGATGCTCTCGGTCCTTTAGTAAGATGGCGAAGATTTCACTCTCATATACAACACAAAGGTTTAAAATAATAAAGCCAGTATAACATTCACTGTCTCCATCACAGTAAACAAAAGGCCTAAAGCATGTCACAAAGTCTATTTGCAAAATAAAGCAAATCAATGCAAACCTATATTGACATCATCAAAGTTCACATGACAAATTTTTGAAATAAAATCCTGCCTTCCATTCAAATACCAGTGATAATTCTCTACGCTTACAAATCATCCTAGGAGATACATAGCTACTCTTACAACTTCTTTGTTCTACTTCAACTTCAAATTAACCTGAGGCACTAATAAAAATAACTGAAAATTTTAGAATGGCCTCAATTCTTTTTCCCAAAAGAAATAAATACCTGACAGACATGCATTCTTTCATTATGGGAAACCAATCATGTTAAAAACATAATTCCAGTTTTGGGTGCCTGTAGACAGTCAATTTTTTATGGATGCTAAACCAGAATCATTCTTTGGATCTCTCTCATTATGAGCAAAAAGCTTCCTACCAACTTGGACACAGCTCACCCATAATTAAAACACTGATTCTTTCGGCATCTTGCCCTTCTTAGTTTCAAAGGATCTCTATCACAATATGGGCCAGGGAATGGCCAGAAGTATCAACCTAACAAAATGATTTATTCTGGTTTAATGACAACTTAAAATGTCACAACATGGACCAAAAATAACCCACAAAACTAGTCATGATTTTCAATGTCTAATGTTAAAGAGGGAAAAAAACACCTTCTAGCACAAAAAAATTTACAGTTAGGAAAGAGTTAAGACTGGAAACATCTCCAGCACTTCTGCCAATCAATGATGGAGCCTGCCAACTCCTAAATGACACCACATTCTTATAATTTTTTTCAAACACTCTAAAACATTAAAGAGGATGCAACTTGCTTAAAATGTAATAATGTCCCACATTTCTTCATATAATACTTGGAAACAGTAGCATTCTCTCCATTAATTTCATACTATCAAACACAGTATTTTCACTCTAAGACAATGAAAATCAAGTGTACAGAAACCACCACACTCAAAGCATTTCCATCTAAGCCATATTTTATTTTTAACTGGGTGTGTGTGTATGTGTATGTATGTATTTATGTATGTATGTGTGTGTGTGTATATATATATTTTTAATTCTTCCTTTCTTGGGATGCTTGTTGAAATGCAAGTCGTGTTGGCTCAATTAAGACCTGTCAGCTCCAAAATGAATCTTGCATTAACCTAAACCACAGCAGGAGTAGGAAACCAACTTCAAGCTGTCGGAGCAGGACTATATAAATGCAAATTAACTGACATCCTAAAAAAAGAAATCCCAAACAGTAAAATGTGGGTACCTGGTTGAGCCCAAGGCTGCTGAGAGAGAGTATACTTGGGTCCTCCCTGACTGGCCATTGTGTTTAGTGCTGAAACCTAGTAGCGGAGACAAAAAGAAAAAAGTTTCATTTCACTGATGACAAATTAAACTAGTACTGCTCTCAAAAGATACACCATTTGAACGTATGAAAGCATAATGATAATCAAATGTGCAGCCCTAAAAGAAAATGCATCATACCTCATAGTCCTTTACAACCAATAAAATATTTTAGCAAAACTTCTTCTGTGATTTCAAGGCATACACTGTTTTGCAAAAAGAAAACCATACCAATGTCCTGAGGCATTCAGCCTGAAACATTTCAGGGTAGGAAGACAAAAATGAAGACCTAGAGAAACGTCAACACAAAACAGGCCTCTCTTTCAGTGGACTGTTAGGTTAACATTAAATTACTATCGTATGTTATTAGAAAAATGTCACAGCAGTTGGACAAAATCTCCTTTATATACCTAGAGGGTCCTTTTCTTCGTTACAGGCAGAGAGAATGCTATTAAAAAAAAAAAAAGATTTTCCGATAGCATCAAAAAGCACATTTGACTAGCCAGTGTTCTAGGTACAAGAATTGGATGCCCACCCTCTATTCACCTCTCTTTTCATTTCTCAGCATCAGTACAGAGAAGCAAAACCATACATTTAGCTTTCGGACAAGAATGTTCTTAAGATGGCAAATTACGGTGCGGCTAGGCTGTAGCTAGGGAGGGTGAAGGACAGAAATGCACAAAACATCTGTAAAAAATGGACTGCTACGTGCCAACGGTCCAGGCCATAACCTTGGCCTCAGCAGACAGTCTCATGAGAAAAACCTGAACACCAACTTTTTAGATTTCTCATAAAGAAGGCCACACAAATATTTAGGCAGAGGATGGGCACAGACAGGATATAATGTTAACTCAGGCCTCTCCAGCCCTCTCTCTACTTCTACCAAGTTCATATTCCTGGACCACTCTAGGCCTTTGCTCATGTTGCCATGTATATAAAATCACCCCTTTCCACTGTCACTCAATTCCTCTCTATGTCTTTATTTTTTATTGTGAGATGCAGCTTTTAAAAGTGAGTCATACATACAATTATAGGTTAGACAATGCTAAAGAAAAACATGTTCATGTTTAGTGTACATTATCCCAAGTATTTCCCAAAGTAAATATATAAACATACTAATGTGTCTACATTTACAAAAGTAGGAACACAGTGCCCGGAAAACTTTTTCTCCACTTAAATCTAAATTCTAGACATTTTTCTGTATCTAACTGTTATGCTTTAATAGTAATGGCTGCCTGTTATGCCACTGATTGTTCCAGAATTTAACCAATTTCATAACGACATATATTGTATATAACTATTTTTATACTAAAAGCAAATACAAACTTGTATACTCATCTCTATTTACTACCTAGATAATATACTTATCTTTAAGTTAAACCTCAAGGAGCATTTTCTTCAAAAGTTTTCCCCAATTAGCCCTATCTTTTTTAAAACCCTACAGGATGAAGACAGACCCATTGTCTCATAATGACATTGCTGTATATACACCTTAATGTTTACATATTTTCCATCTTGATTTCCCATTAGGTTATAACTCCTTGTGAACAGAAATTAAATTTACAGGTCAAATTCTATTACACACACTATGCCGAGGAAAAAAAATTAATTTATAGTGTTGCTGAGGAAATTATGTTCCCTTCAGAGGGAACATTAAGAATAAACTTGCAATACTTTAGCAAACTGCTTGAGAGGAATACAAGTCTGAGTTTTTAGCATAAACTGGTCCCACCAGGGGAAACACTTTTAGCTTAGCTATAAACATGAAATTATACTTCCTTTAAAATGCTTTCATTCAGATTTTTTGCAAAAGCAAAATCTTCACTTCAAATTTGTCACATTTTACTATAAAATAACACTTCTTCAAGCACTGACAAAGTATGTTTATATATATAATCATCTTTTGGTCCTCATAATAACCTTAAGTAGGGAGGAGGGATGCAATAGCTATCTCCACTGTAGAGATTAGAAACTGAGGCTTGGAGAAGCTAAGTGACCACTACCACCCCAGTCAGGAGGTACAGAAGGAGGTCCAGAGCTCAGCTCTCCTGCCTTGAAATGCTATGCTCTTTCTACTACACCCATGACTATTCCAAGCCCTACTTAAGAGTTTGTTTCAAGCAATATTCAGTACAATAAAATTCTAGGACGTAAAAAAAAGTATCGACAGTTTTTTAGTTTTAGAAAATAACTGACCCAAATGTTTTGATATGAACCGCCACCCCCAACACTTAGAGAACAGTATTACACTCCCTAGGGCCATTCAAATACTGAGAGGAAAGGTTATTTCTCAAGGAGCAAGAAACAAGACCATAGTTCTTCTAGAAGCAGTTTCTTGTTCTCAAGAAATTTCACTACTTTATAAAATAAAATTTTATAATTTTATTGTTCTCAAGAAATTTCATTAACTGTACCAAAAAATCAGGAAGGATGTTTACACCAGACAGACTAAAATGCTGTAGAAATGTTTATCTCATGTATACAGGTCACACTGCAAAACTTTAGTTTCTTAGTCTGTGAAATGGAGATGTTTACTTACTCCAGGTACCAGGCATGTAATGAGAATTAATGAAAACAAAGCATCTCAAAAAAGAGAGCCCAAGGAAGGAGCTACATAAACAAAAAAGCCAATTTACAACAGGTGAAAGGGGACCAGAATCACACCTGGAGTCTTCAGGCTCAAAAAACAAGTCTTCTGACAACCTAAGAACGTTCTCTATACACTCTCACAGCTTGTTTTATTAGGCAAACCCATATATATTTTAAAAATCAGTCCAAACTTAGAAACAAGCTGAGGACATTTTGTTGATGCAGCTTACATCCAAATAGTAAATACTGAGACCTACAAGCATACATCCAAATGAAAGATGAAATACTGTTTCCTTTCTGCATCTATGGATACTGCTTTTCTTGTGATCATTTATCAAGGTACAAGAACTGGCTGCCTTACAATGCCAATTATAATAAAAGAGGTATAAGATTCTGCACTTGCACAATTACCTTTAAAGAAAATTATTTTAAGGTTTTAAAATCATTTACTCTGTCTCTGCTATTCAGAATACTAGTAACATTGACCCGGTGAAACGTGAAAAATGTTTGGTCCACAAACTCTAAGAAACAATGTCTTACATGATCACGTATATCTGTATGAACTCTAGTGCTTACAATGCACGTGTGCGTGCTTGTGCGTGTGTGTGCATATATATCTTTACCTCTGACCCACTCTATGCCAACAGGACAGGGGAAGAAACCTAAATTTGGAATAAGGTAACATAAAAGGGATGCCGGGTCCTCTAAGCCATAGTATCTACTAAAGAGTCTCACTGAACAGTGAGGAGCAGTGAGGGACCAGGGCTGTAAAAGGAAAAATGAGGCAACTGTGAATGATCTGAGTAAGGTCAACATAGAGTGAGCAGATAGAGGCGGGTGAGGGAGAACGGCTTCTCAATGATGATCAGGGGCAGGGCCTTTCCCTCCCCAGTCCCATACTGAGAGGAGTATAAAAAGAGGTGCATGAACAGCTATACAGGGGTCCCTGCTATAGATGTGTAGTATGTCCATGGAGGGCCATTACATAATTCAGACTTGGAATACATATTTTCTACATAAATCTCTAATTTTTAAAGAATGTTTGTAGTGTCCAGAATCTTCCAAATGCCCAGAGTTATACCAGATTTACCAAATTTATACTAAGGTCCACTTGGACAACTACCGTCAGTGAACTTTCATTCTATTGACTTCTAGGAAAACTGTGCTTTTCTAGAAAACACCCTTTAATGGCAGATTTCATTATAACCAACTTGCTTATATCAGAAGAGTCGTTCTGCTGCTCTGTTATTGCAAAATATTCATCTACAGTATTTCCCACCAGGATTAATGTGGGTGCTCTCCCAAAAATACTACAATCTACAAACTAGTTTTCCATGAGGACAATTTCAGTAAAAACTATGATGACTGGTTTGTAACTTACAAAATATCCATACTTGCACCATTTTTTTTTTTAACCAAAAGCTGGGAGAAAACATTTACACCACCCTCCTTTTATATTTCTGTGGTGGGGAAAAAACACACACACACATTCCAAATACTTGATGAATGGGCTAAAAGCCACTAAACAAGTAATATACCTCAATGATAAATAATAGTTTAACATTTCTATATTTGCTTTTTTGGTATCATTTCTTACTTTCAAAAACTAATATCTTCTGTCTTTATCGCAGGACCCAGCAACAAGTTACCAATGTCTCCCCAGTTAAGACTTAGATAAGTAAATTTGAGAGAGAGGGCTGTCATATTTTTATTCTTTTTTAATGTTCTCTAACACAAGTCTGGACAGACAGTAGAGGCTTAATAAATGAAAGTTCACTTCAAGACTTCTTAAAGATCTTTATGAGGTAAGTCCTTAGTAACAACACTTAGGTTTTTTTAAAAAATGATTATGTTGGAACAGGAAAGTCCAAACTGCCATGATCTGATTTTTCCTTTGCTGGCATTTGCCAGTTGATGGATTCTAGCTAGGAGACAGAGAAATAGACAGATTATTATAAATCCATATATCTGGTAATTAACAATGCAATGATATAAAATCTTCAATTCTCAATTACCTACACAAAATGAAAGGGAAAAATAGCATGTAAAGCAAAGAGGAAAATAAATCACCCATTTAAGTAACAGGAAACCCTGATAGACAGGACTGTGATTACTGCCATGCAGGTCCTCACCCAGGAAAAGTGAGAGTCCCGGACCACATGCAGATCCCTACCATGTGGATAAAGAGAACAGAGCTAACCAGAGGTCTGCTATAACTAACTTTGCAATATTTGCACACTTTCTCTTAAAACTGAAAAACTCTCCAAGCATACCTAAAAGTCCAAACCAAAAAGCTTCCGTAATAGGAAACACGGTGATTTCTTAGACAGAATCATTAAGACATGGGTTTACTGTCTCCTTCTTTTTTTTTTTTTAAATAAATTTATTTATTTTATTTATTTATTTTTGGCTGCGTTGGGTCTTTGCTGCTGTGCGCAGGCTTTCTCCAGTTGCGGCGAGCGGGGGCTACTCTTCGTTGCAGTGCGCGGGCTTCTCATTGTGGTGGCTTCTCAGTGCGGAGCACGGGCTCTAGGCGCATGGGCTTCAGTAGTTGTGGCTCGCAGGCTCTAGAGCGCAGGCTCAGTAGTTGTGGCTCGCGGGCTCTAGAGCGCAAGTTCAGTAGTTGTGGTGCACGGGCTTAGTTGCTCCGCGGCATGCGGGATCTTCCCGGACCAGGGATCGAACCCGTGTCCCCTGCATTGGCAGGCGGATTCTTAACCACTGCGCCACCAAGGAAGCCCCTACTGTCTCCTTCTGCCAAGGTTTTCATAAGCGAGTAATTCAAAATGCAAACTAGGGAAGAACTCACAATTACCAAATATACACCAAGGTCTATACCTTTGTCAGGAACTCCTCCAGCTGCTCTACGAACAGCTTGGTCTGCTGCTGAATAAACTGCTCACAGGCCGATTTCAGATGACGGTCTACGTCTTTTTTAGAGTCAAGATAATGTTCTCTTATCTCAGGAGTACCCTTAAAGAGAAGATGACAATTTCCTCCTGTTTTTATGTGCCTAGAAATTACCAGACATGTAAAGAATATCGTTTATCTCCCACCACCAAAGACATAGACTCCTTCTCACCTCCAACAAGAACTCTATCAAGGCATTGTTGCTATTCAGCCTAAAAAATCTTGGAACAGTCATAGGATTCAGGATTTTAAATGCTGCATCTGTGAAACAAAATTACTCATCCAGTGAACATGTACAGTTTCAACAAGAAGCCAAGTTACTATTTCAGTGTGTAAACATACACTAGTTCTCTACTACCACAGAGCAAGAGGGGTTTCATTTCCACCAAGTCACCTCCATGAGTGGATAAGGTTAGTGCCAACAATGGCTACAGCACTCACACATAATTATCTTCTAGAACTCAGAATTGCAAAATGACTATTAATCACAATTATTCATTTATAGAAAAAAAGAAAAAGGATAAATGGCAATCAATACCTTAAAATTTCACTGCTTTACTTTTATGATGCTAAATAGGTTTTTTAAGAAAGATTCATATACTTACCCAGCTTCTTTTGTTTAAGATCTGGCTGGCACAGAAATTTATTCATTTGAAGCAGAGAGAATAAACGAATGTGTCAGCCAGAAAAAAAACACCAAAAGGACATATTTACCCCTTAACCTCCAGACTAATTAGAATCTATGCAAAGTACTAACAGGTCTCATTGATGTTCAAATGCAATAAGGTATAATGTTAGTCATGAGAGGTTAGAGGCTTAAAAGTAAAGATAGCAAGTATTATTAAGTGATAGTCAGAAAAGACCATTTCTTTGCTTCGCCTTGGCAGGCTGGAGAAAGCAAAGCATGAAATGCTTCCAACCCTGGTTTTACAAGTACACACCAGACTGTACTCCCTGCCTTGACCCTGATCTTACTGGGAAAACAAAAAACAAAAAACAAAAAACACACCTCTCTATCAGATTCAGAGTAAAGCTTTAGTAAATGACTCTTTGTTTCTGCTGTCTTTTCTATAAGAAACCTGAACAACTGTAGGTGATCATATGGCAGGATTACATAACCTTCATAAGGTTTTAGGGAAAACATACTTTATACCAAAATTTGCCAAAATTTTAGAGAATTTCATTTTCTCACACCTCAGTGGATCTGTAGTAGAACGAAGCAGCAACAAATTATGAATTAGAAAAAATACGAAAGAAAATAGATCAGCCCTGCTTCGTCCCATTACTTAAATAAAGTAAGGACGATCAGCGCCTGGCATTCCTCAGGGTTAAGGCACTATTTCCACACCTCACACTGAAAGGAAAGCAGGAAATCAACCAGAATGGTTGGGTGATGGAAGCCTCTGATGAGAATAAACTAAAAAAATTATGCATTCTATAAAGGCAAAAGCCAGGAAATCTGGCTGCTGTTTAAAAAAAAAATTACAAAGTATATGAATAACATACAGGCTTACTATCTAAATACCACCAGAGGGCTTCCCTGGTGGTGCAGTGGTTGGGAATCCGCCTGTCAACGCAGGGGACACGGATTCGAGCCCTGGTCCAGGAAGATTCCACATGCCGCGGAGCAACTAAGCCCGTGTGCCACAACTACTGAGCCTGCGCTCAAGAGCCCGTGAGCCACAACTACTGAGCCCGTATGCCACAACTACTGAGGCTCGCGTGCCTAGAGCCCATGCTCCGCAACAAGAGAGGCCACTGCAATGAGAGGCCTGCGCACCGCAGCGAGGAGGAGCCCCCGCTCACCACAACTGGAGGAAGCCCGTGCGCAGCAACGAAGACCGAATGCAGCCAAAAAAAATAAATAAAATAAACAAATTTTTAAATAAATAAATAAATACCACCAGAACCAAAAGGTATTCTCTGTGGTGAAAAGGAGAGTGCATTAGGAAAAGAAAAAGAACAAGCTGTTTTAATATGACTCATGATGAGACGACTTGGCTCTCAGGTGAGTTAAATCAAGTCCTCTATTTTATAAGCACAGTCATTAGGAAAGTAACAACCCGCTCCTCTTGGAAATCCTATTATGTGGAGTTCCTCTAAACCACAGAATACAGAAAGTAATTTGAATGGCTATGGATTTTCTCAATCCCCCAATACATAAGCGAGAAATTCATTCATTCCATAAACAGATGGCTTAAGGTGTTAGAGCTTAATTCTCTTGGAAATGGTTAAGAAAAGACAAAGTTTAGATAAATTTGTAAGAAATTAAAAGAGATGGATATTTATGGTATATCCTTAACTGTTTAAGATCAACATCTTAGAAAATAACTACTTTGATCTTTTAGAAATCATCACTTGTTAATTCAGTCAGAAACAAACCATCAGGACGGATGAAGCACCTTTCCCAAGATGATTCCATGTATATTACCAACTCAAAGACCCTATCTACATGATTACTTAACAACCAGCTGATTTAATCATAATACAACTTGAGTTTATTTAAGCACCTTAAGCTTACAAAAGCACTTTAATATGTATTTTCATTTATTTTCACTCTTAATGATCTTGATACTCTGGTGAAAGCATCATGACAAGTGGATTCTGCTCGTTTTACACAGGGTAGGGAAGCTAAAACACACATTTAAGATCACAAGAGCCAGGAAATGATGGGCCAGGAACAGAACCCGACTCAGACTCTTAGATAAGTACTCTTCCTATTTTACCCAGCTGGCTGTCTCAGTCTCTATGAAATAACAAATCCAACTCAATGTTTAAAATCACTCCAATTAGCTGACACTCTTAAGTAGTTATTATAGTGATTTTTCTTTTTTTAACTGGTTATGGTAATATGTGGCAGAGTCTAAGAGAGGTAATACTCTTTTGCAAGTTGAAATGCTCAGATATAGTTCTCTTCATAAAGAAAACACAGCAAGTTAGATGTAATTAGGATGCTGACAGCTCAGCTTAGTATGGACAAGTGACATGCTTAGCAAGCACAGCATGCAAACAAATTGCAGATGAACATAAAATAAACCTGTAACCTGTGCTGACACATTTGGACAGGTCAAACACACCCAACTGGGCCAGCCAGGACAATGAAGTACCTCTAGTTTTCTTGAGGTCCAGGGAAATTTCCTTAATGGTGAATTCAGTGTGAAATGGAGCAATTTGTTCACGAAGAATCAAAAGGTGCTTTATTAAGAAAAGTTGTCCATCAATCTGAGTCTAAATTGAAAGACAGAAAAATGGATATTATCACAGATTAAATAAAAATAGGAGCACTTAAAACGCATGTTATTAATCAACATTAATCTATCTAGGTCTATGGCCCTTAGCCTAACTATATGGTACCAATACTCCTTTGTTGTGCAATGAACTCTTCCCATATTTCCATGTTAGAATTATCTGGAAAAATCTTGCTTCAAACTCTTACTAACTCTATCACCTGTTCTATTTAGTAAACCCGAGAAAGTAAATCAGACAAAAGGTTGTAAAGCAACACATTTAGAAAGAGAAGTCAAATCTATTCTAACCTGGTGCAGAAATAGAAGAAACCATGTGGTCAAATATCAGCACAGAGCAGGAATTAAAAGTTCCAAGTAAGAGCACGACTCTGATCTCTCAGGGCTTCCTAGTTTCTCTCAGGAACCTGGTTTCACTATTTGGTCAAAGTGGTTTCAATATACAGAGTATCAGAAATACTCATATTTATATAAAAGTACAAAAGGAGTCTCCAAATGTAAAATGATTTGGGGTTACCATTTTGGATTATCCTGCCAGCAACAGAGCACTGACTACCTACACCCCTGAGGGGCCCTGCATTTCCTTTTACCCTCTCAGGACTCATCCACAAGAGTCTTGTGATTCAAGCTTAGTTCTCAAGCTCTGACCCAGTCCCAAAATAGTGAATAATCATAGCCCTCATTTCAGAAAAGAGTCTGTATATTAAGAAGAGCTAGGCTATGTTCGCTCCTTCTTGCTGCTACTCAAGACGGAATCTTACTTTGAAAATATTTTTAATGAAATTATACTACATTAGGAAAAGAATAAAGTTGTCCTTCAGTAAGCAATACAGGCATACCTCAGAGACATTACGGGGTTGCTTCCAGACCACCGCAATAAAGTAATTATCACAACAAAGCTAGTCACATGAATTTTTTCGGTTTCCCAGTGCATATAAAAGTTACATTTAGGGCTTCCCTGGTGGCGCAGTGGTTAAGAATCTGCCTGCCAATGCAGGGGACACGGGTCCGATCCCTGGTCCGGGAAGATCCCACATGCTGCGAAGCAACTAAGCCTGTCAGCCACAACTACTGAGCCTGCGCTCTAGAGCCCGCGAGCCACAACTACCGAAGCCCGCAAGCCTAGAGCCCATGCTCCGCAACAAGAGAAGCCACCGCAATGAGAAGCCCACACACCACAACTAACAGTAGCCCCTGCTCACCACAACTAGAGAAAGCCCACGTGCAGCAACGAACACCCAACGCAGCCAAAAATAAATAAATAAATTTATAAAAAAAAAAAGTTACATTTACACTATACTGTAGTCTATTATGTGTGCAATAGCATTATGTCTAAAGAACAATGTACATACCTTAATTTTAAAATACTTTATTGCTAAAAATGCTAGCCATCGGGCTTCCCTGGTGGCGCAGCAGTTGAGAATCTGCCTGCCAATGCAGGGGACACAGGTTCGAGCCCTGGTCTGGGAAGATCCCACATGCCGCGGAGCAACTAGGCCCGTGAGCCACAATTACTGAGCCTGCGCATCTGGAGCCTGTGCTCCGCAACAAGAGAGGCCGCGATAGTGAGAGGCCCGCGCACCGCGATGAAGAGTGGCCCCCGCTTGCCACAACTAGAGAAAGCCCTCGCACAGAAACGAAGACCCAACACAGCCATAAATAAATTAATTAATTAATTTAAAAAAAAAAAAAGAATGCTTGCCCACCTTTTAAAAAAAAGAAAAATGCTAGCCATCTTTAGCAATAAAGTATTTTTAAATAACCATCGTCTGAGCCTTCAACAAGTCATAATCTTTTTGCAATAGTAACATCAAAGATCACAGATCACCATAATATAATAATGAAAGTCTGAAATATTGAGAGAATTAACTAAGTGTGATACAGACACACTAAATAAGCAGATGCTGTTGGAAAAATGGTGCCAATAGATTTGTGCAATGCAGGGTTCCCACAAACCTTCAATTTGTAAAGGACAAAACCAAAACCCCGCAGTATCTGTGAAGTGCAATAAAGCAAAGCACAATAGGATGAGGTGTGCCGATATAAACTTTAAAGAGGTTATTAAAGTGACTCCTCTCTGTTCTCTCTCTCTGCCTCCCTCCCTCCTAAATAAACACATAACCAACATATAAGTACGATTTATTTGATGGAAACTCACTTTGTACTCTGGAACACAGAACATTAGGTAAGTAGGAAATGCTACACATTTTGAATGCTTGCTCTATTTTCAAAAGAACTAACAGCTCCGATGGAGAAAATGGTATAATATAGATTGAATTTACTGAAGCTGTTGTGATCCAGCTTTGTGTTAGTTTACTAATATACTAGGTACTCAATTTAAGTATGTAAGAAGAATTTCTTGCCTTAAGAAATTCTCTAAGACATTAAGCCATTTTCATTGATCACTTTTTTAAAAGTTGAAAGGCAAAAAGCATATAAACTCAGTCATGAAAATAAATTAGCTAATTCTTACCAAATTGAGGGCTTCCTCATACATACTTAAGCACCTTATAATACGAAGGAAACCGAGTTAATAAAAGAGAATAGCCTTACAGGCAATGAGGGCAAAAGACTGAATAATCAAAAGGCTTTTCACTCCCCCCTTTAAAAAGAGGACAGTGGTACAAGAGAACATAAGCATATGAACTTTTCTTTTTCAATTAGGTCATTTTTTTCCTCTGATAATCTAAGAAATACATACTCACTGTAAAATATGTGGAAAGTAAAGAAAGTGTAAGGAAAAGAAAGAAAAAATCATCTATAAGTCACCCAAAAGCTTTCACCATTACTTTTTTTTAACACATATGTTCATTATATAAAGTCATAGTGTATATCTGATTTGTATCCTGTGCTTTTTTTTTGCCTTAACATATTTAAGTTAAATTTTATTATTTCATTTCTTTAAATTTAATGTCTGTGTAATATTCCACTATATGGAATATACCACAATTTACTTAACCATTTCCCTAACATTAGACAAGTGTTTCCTAATTCTACCTACCATACCATAAAAAAATGTGAGAGCTCAGACTTGGAAATACTTTTTAAAGTTCAACCTGCCTGGCTATAACTTAACTTTCCATTCTCTTCCAGTCCCCCTGTCAAAATTTCATTTCAACTCTCGATTTCATGAATGGGAGCATATGGTGGTCACAAACAAAGACAGAGCTTTTCTAGGGTCCCAGATTCTTTTGTGAGGAGACTTCTGTTTTTTGGTTTTAATTTATCTAAAGTCTTGAAGTTAGAAACCAAGCTTATAAACCTGGAAGTCCAGAAAGGTTCACAGGTTTGAAAACTCCCAGCAGCTGTGAAATTCTGGCTGGACACACCCCGGGCAGCTTCCTCCCTGCAGGTGGCAACAGGTATTCTAAGTGGAGAGCAAGGCAGAGCAGCACGCTGAACCACACTTTCTGAGAAAAGTCTCAGGGGCCGTGGGAGAAGCACATGTCGACAGCCTTCAGCCCCAGATCCCTTCTTCCTGATTAAAAACTCTAAGTTACAAAATCATGGCAACTACTTCTAGTCGCATAAACCACGGGCCACAACTGCCTGTCTTCCAAACTGACTGGCTGATTTCCTCCAAGTGAGGCCATTCAACTCTTTAAAATGTCATTGCAGGGATGATTATAAAGTGCTACATTTCCTTGAAAACACTGTTTTGGTATTGGGAGGAAACAGCAGTCCAGTACCTCCCAGTTGCTAAGGCTAGAACAAGAAACCTTCATCCTATAGAATTTATAACCTAAGTATCACTTCTGGTACTTTAGCAAAGCTGGCACTCTCATATAGAGCAGTCTTTATTGAGCACTAAAATGAAGTACTAGCTTCTCTCAAAGGGCCTCAACATTAAATCATATTAAACAAATCCTACTGCCAAAATGGCTTTAAATTTCTGTGCCTGTAAATTAATGCTGCATCCCACAATATTACTATAGGTGATAAGATTTCATCTAATACTTCATCAAACCTTCTTTTTGCTGATAGACTCTGATGCTCCAAGTAACGACTGAATGCAGGCCGACAAGGCTTCCTGTGATAATCCTTGGAATACTGCCCTCTGGTGAAATAAAAGAGAAACATCACCTTGCAGCACCTCAAAAACAGAAAAAAGGAAAATCGTAGGCTGTGAGTACAGCTTGCTTGCCCTCATCTGATGGATTAATTTATTACTACCAATATTCCTCCTGGAGTTTCCTATTCCCATGCAACCTTTCTAGACCAGCACATAGTTTCCTAATTTGCATCTCCCAAAACACTTATGTGACCCTTCAACAGTATTTCCTGAGCACCTATTTCATGCAGCTCTGTGCTAGATGCTGGAAGTACAGTGGTAGGTTCACAAGGCAGATGTGATTCTGACCTCATGGAGCCCTCACTCCAGCACGATCTCATGTTACAGGCTGTTTTTTAAATACATAAAACCAACTTTATAACAAGGCCTCGGTAGGAATTCCCTGGCAGTCCAGTGGTTAGGACTCTGAGCTTCCACTGTAGGGGGCATGGGTTCGATCCCTGGTCAGGGAACTAAGATCCCACATGGTGCGCAGCACAGTCCAAAAAAAAAAAAAAAAAGCGTCAGTAAATCCACTTCTAAAAATGTACCCCAAGTAAAATCAGTACTGTATTCTAAGATTCATGCACATGGCTCTTCATCACAATATTATTTAAAACAGCAAAAAAAACCTGGAAATAACTTAAATGTTCAATGATAGGGGGCTGACAAATAAAATACTAGTAAATCTAAATTACAGAACACTGTGCATGAAATCAAAGAATGCTAAATAGGAGGTGGTTAAATTCTTATAAAACATAATTAAGTAAAAACAAAATCAGGTTACAAAATAGAATGTGAAGCATGATTAATTTAATTCTGCCATTTCTATATCTTCCTAGAGGTGTGGGACGTTGGTCTGAGCAGGGACTCCTGTCAGTTCCCTTGGAACTGATGGATGGGTAGGAGCAAAATTTTTATTATTAGGCCCCGTTCTGGGCTCTGGTCTCATACCTGATGCTTTATTCTCTTTTTGTACTGCTTCCCTATCTTCTGTTTCTCATGAGGCTACTGTAGAGTAAGAAGAGAGGAGGGCTGCCTGTTGCTAGGAAGACCGAATACGCGCAGCTTAGATGGAGGCCCTCTCTTTCTCCTGCTCAGCCTCAATGGGGTTTTCATTGGATTTGTCTCTCCTCACCTTTGATTGGTAAGATAGAGAGGGAGAAGATTTGGATGTAAGCTAGGTGAAAATGTAATGGGCAGGCCTAGGGCAGAAAGTAAAAACAGGCAGGGTAACGTCCTTGGGCCTACCTACTGTTTGGCTAAAATTCCTGTTAAGCACCTAAGAGACTTCACCAGGGTCTGTGATGACAATGGGTTCTATGTGGAATGTGGCTCCGCATTATTTCCCTTGGGATCCTGGCTCCACTGTAGGAAGTTTCTGAATCCCAACCTAACACCATCATTCAATACACCTCCTGGGGGGACCTGGGGAAGAAAAACTGCCAATGTCCAAACCCCCCTCTGGAAGAGACCTCAGCAGCTGGGCAGAAGGCTGAGACATCTAACTCTGCAGAGGTGATCTGGCCTCACCCCTAAAAGTCCCAGAACTGAGCAAAAGGCACTTTCTGGTTGAATTTCAAAATCTCCAAGCACAAACTCCAGTAACGATGCAGTTTAAAATAGACACCAAGTCGTGAGCACTCTAATGAACCAACGAGTCAACTGTGCAACTTTGCTCAGGCCCGAGGACTCTGAGGTACAGGGCATCTCAGAGTGGGAAGAGATATACATGTACCCTTCTGAACCATATTCTTAAGAAACAGTGGCATCTGGACAATTAATTACATGACCATTATATTTAATCACTTCTCTCTTTATATGCTGTTTCAGTTGTAACAATCAAATTAATTTTAAAAAAGTGAATTAGGGAATTCCCTGGCAGTCCAGTGGTTAGGACTCCATGCTCTCACTGCTGTGGCCCGAGTTCAATCCCTGGTCGGGGAACTAGGATCCCACAACCCGTGCGGCATGGCCAAAAAAAACAAACAAAACAGACAAACAAACAAATAAAAGTGAATTAAAATCACTGATTTTTATAAACTATTTTGGTTTTAACACTGACAATAAATAAATGTAGACAAATCTGATCATTCAGGGATTGATACTCATATCATTAAACTGGGATGCTTAAAATAAATGTTACCTAAAATAAATGCACAGTATAAGTTGGGGCTAAAAAAACTAAAAGGGTACTGCTAATTTCAGCAAATAATTAAAATTAGTCCATGGTTAGAAACATGTAATCCGACAACTACTTGTTAAGGAAGCTGATTTAAATTGAGTGCAAAACTAAATTAAAGTAGTTGCATTTAGTACTAAATGTATATTATACCTATGTGACATTGGACATAACCTTTCTGCATCTCTTTTTCTTCATCTATAAACTAAGACAGATGAATTAATCAGTAGTTTTAAATGTATTTGTAGGCATAGACGCCTATAAGAAACAATAAAAGCTACAGGTCTTTTCCTCAGAAAGACACAAATACAAACATACAGACAAAATTTTACACACAACTTCAAGGTGTTCACAGACTACCCAAAGCCCATTAGAGCAGCGGTCCCCAACCTTTTTGGCACCAGGGACCGGTTTCGTGGAAGACGATTTTTCCACGGACGGGATCGGGGGGGTTGGTGGTTCAGGCAGTAATGTGAGCGGTGGGGAGCGGCAGGTGAAGCTTCACTCACTGGCCCGCTCACCTCCTGCTGTGCAGCCCCGTTTCTAACAAGCCACGGACCGGTACCAGTCCCGGTCCATGGCCCGGGGGTTGGGGACCCCTGCATCAGAGGGTTCTGAGGGTCTACAGAATGCTCGGGTTAAGAATCTCTAAATTAGATTGATCTTAAAGTTATCTCTGTATCTAAAAATCTTATTATTCTCATCTAATACCAAACAAAATATATTATATCAAGATCTTAAAATTTAAATTAAAAAAAATTTTAAGTGAAAGAGCAAGCAATTTACAGTAAAGATACAAGAATTTACACACGTACATCTATACATCTGTACAATTTGGAGAGACAGACGAGAGTTCGTCGAACTGTAGGATACCACATTCCATGAAGATCTGCTGGAGAAATTGTGGTCTGTGCTCTAGGACTGAGAGATTCGACTGAACCTAAAATCCCAAATGGAGAAGAAGACATTTCACACACGGAGGTCTGTCTTATTTGCATAGCAATTATAAACTGTTAGTTCTCACTAGCTATCAGTGGCTGGAGGTATCCACTTTCTCTAGCCTCGCCTTTAATCGAGAATGCCAAAGGAAACCTAAACCAGTGACAGGTGAGATTTAACACACTGAGAACACACGTGACTACACACATATGTACACTCCAGCCTCACACACTCAGCCCAAGTTGCTTTCTCCAAACTGTGATCAACAATCTTTACGGACTACACGAGCAGTATACTCATACTGCAGAATACCATGCAGCCGATAAAAAGGAGACGGATCTAGAGGTAGTCACGTGGAAACAAGCGGGAGGTGGGGGAGTGACAAGAAAACAAAGCATGTTAAGCAGGAAGATTAATCAAAGCTGGTCTGCCTGACAGCCCGCCTTCCATGTGCTGAACTCCATCACTTATAGGCCTACTTAGTATATCCAATTCCCAAGTGACCAGAGCTGAGTGTCCATCCCCCCCCCACCCCACCCAAAAGGCAGCCCCAGAAAGTGTGAGGAGGAGCACGTGGGGAATGTGCCTGAGCAGAGACACCTCTGTAACGGACGCACCATCACTCTGGTGGAGGGACCAGAGTTCACATGAGCCTTGAAAGTGCAGCTGGGACCATACTTTGGGACAAGAGGGGATACTGAAATATGGACTGGGTATTAGAGCGCATCAGGAAACATTACTCAATTTTTTAGTGCAATAATGGTTTATGGTTGTGTGAAAGTTGCCCTTTTTTTTTTTTGGAGAGGTGCTGAAATACTCAAAGGTAAAGTGGCAATGATGTCAATAACTTACTTTAAAATGATTAGCAAAAATATATACATAATACGATAAAATGTTAAGTATTGAATCCGGGTGGTGGGCACAGGTGTTCATTGCATCATTCTGTTTATCTGAAGTTTTTTTAATAATCAAAAAAGAAAAGTAAAGCCAAGCAAAACAGAATTCCTTTTTTAAAAAAAGAGCTAGAGGGAATTCTCCTGGCAGTCCGGTGGTTAGGACTCTGTGCTTCCACTGCAGGAGGCCCAGGTTTGATCCCTGGTGGGGGGAACCAAGACCCCACAAGCCATGCGGCGTGGCCAAAAATTTTAAAAATTTAAAAAGAGCTAGATCTGCATATGCTCAGAAGGAGAACTGGGGCTTGCGGAGTGGATTTATGCAGGAAAAGGCAGAGGGCAATGTTGAAGGCTGGTGCTTTCACTTCACAGTTCTGTAAGCGTAGTTGTTTTTCAAAAGCATGTAATACTTGTGGAATTTTAAAAAGCTCTTCCATAAGGCCTTACTTTAAACTAAGATACCTACGTTATAAAAAATTTCTTAAGGAAAAAGAATAAATTGGACAAATTATATCACGGAATACTCAGAAGGTTAAGTATCCTTCGTTTTGCTAAGAATTAGGATATCTGCGGGATTCCTCCTTCAAAAGAAAGAGCCAAAAAGGTACTCCCAAATTAAAGTTCAGTGAAATAAATGTATTTATGTAGTTCAAAGCCAGAAGTCAACTTATTTGTTCATTTTTTCACTTTCCTGAGAAGAAGAGTTAATGGTTAAAATAGCTGACTGGGGAGAGTTTACTTACACAGCAAGCCGCCAAGTAAGGTGCCTACTGGCTGCCTCTTCTGAAGAGCCGAGCAAACCCGGTGGCAGGGCTTCTGCATCGGCTCCCGCCGTGGGCCCCCGCCACCCTCCCTCAGTGGGCCTGCCACCGCCCTCGCTTCTCCACACAGAGAACAAGGCCCATGCGTTCTGAAGACACTCACCCTCGGCCTCCTCACGCAGTGGGCCCTCCACCAACTTGCCCTGACACCACTCCCACATGAACATCACCACTTAAAGGCCTCACTCCAGAGCAGTCTCATTTTCTCACTTCCGACACACCCTGGGACCAGGACAAGTGATGACACTCTTTCTTTTCTTTTTTGCTCCCCTTGTCACCAGACTCAAAGCCTTGCTTCCCATCCCAAATTCCATCTCTATTCTGAACAGCGTCGGTAACCACAGGGATGACCCATATGTTATCCTTGCCCTTCTCAACTCCAAAGACCTTCACTTCCATCCCTGCACCCCCTACTCCAGACAGTTTCTTATGACTTTCTTTCAGAATTACTTTCTTATTACTTTCTACAGACTTTCTTATTACTCCAAACTATTCCACCTCTTAATCATGAAAACTCAGCATCCCACCCTCTAACCACGATATCCTCACATTTCCCATTTCTCACCTCTTTACTCAAATTACTCTGCCAACCCCTCCTCCTTTGGCTTAATCACACCCTCTCCTCTTGCGTGCTTCTGACCCCTCTGGCTGTTCTTTCCCTGTCGGCCCAGTACACCCCTCTCCCTCTATCTGCTCCTTAATGTCAGGACCTGCTAAGATTCTCTCCCCAGACTTCTGTTACTGTCACTCTACTTCTACTCTCTGTCCTGGGTGATCTCATACAAGCCCGAAGCATCAACGACTCAATCTTTACCTCTGAATCAGCTGCCTCTTTATAGCTCTAGAGCAGTGCTGTCCAAGAGGACTCTTATGTGAATCACAAATGTGACACATTAAAACGCCACATTAAAAAAGGTAAAACTAGTGGAACTACTTTGAATATATTTTATTTAATCTAATAGATCAAAAATCTCATTATTTTAACATATAATCAATATAAAAATTACTAATAAGATACTTTTTATTCTTTATTTCATACTAAGTCTTTGAAATTTATTGTGTATCTACACACAGCACATTCGGACTAGCCACATTGCACATGCTCTATGGCTACCATATTGGACAGCATAACTCTAGATCCATTTAATACAGATCTCTCAGTTGTTCCACATGGACCTTACTCAATCTTCCTTAGCCCCCATATCTAGTGTGTCACCAAATTCTATTGATTCAAACTTCTAACTATATCCCTCATCTATACACTTCTCTCCATCCCCCCCACCCCATCAACACCCTGGTTCAAACCACCTTTACCTTTCAGATGGAAAAACACAGCAACATCTTAACCAGTCTCCACAGTTCTACCAACAACACCTTAATGTAATGCCAGGTATGAGTCAAAGAATAAGCTTTACTGGGGAAAGGTACAAGGCCAGGGTTGGTAAGACAGATTTGTACTCTAGTCTCTCCAGTAACTCTTCAAGAGGCTAACTAGGACCAAGATGTATATTAGGACATGGCATGGGTTCTGTTTCAGAGGAGGAAATTTCAGCTCCCTATGGGTCTCTCTTCCTATAGGGCAGGCATGATAAAATGGCTTTGTCAGATGGGGAATACTGAGGCTGTTTGGCAGTCTGGATTTGGGGTGTCAACTGTTACAGAGCTGACTCAGAATAAACTGATGATGCACTAAGCTTGGGGATTTGGGGGCAGCTGGGGCTCTTTAAAGCCCATGGAGTTACAGTACCCCCAACTCCCAGTCAGTCCCACATGGAGCTGAGTTTGAGTGTCACTCTTACAGCTGAGGGGTGAGGCGAAGGGGTGCCCTACTTCTCATCTAGCCTGTTGTCTAGATAACTCATCAGTTATCCAGGGTGACTCGGATAATTTTGTTCCTTGCATAACAGGTACCCTAGTGCAAGCTATCCCATACGTTTCTGTCAATTTTTTACCTGAGTCCTAGGCACTCAAACAATACATTTAAAAAAATGCAAATCTAATGGTAAAATTAGGTAGAATTTCAAAGTCCATGAGATTATCACCTGACACCTATCACAATCTGGCCTGTTTTGCCTGCTCCTTCCTACAGGAACCTGTACCCAAACACAGCAAACCACCTGACATCCCCAAAGCAACTATGGTCTTCCATTCCTATATGCCGTCCTCCATGCGATTCTATCTTAAAACAACCTTATTTCACCTGGCTCTCTCATACTCATCAACACTACAGCTTTCAGATTCCACACCTCTCACTGAATCAGCCTTCCTGCACTCAAAGTTCATCCCCCTTCACAATTCTGATGCCCTTTTCCCATGGTCCAAGAGTGCCCTGTGCCTACCTTTATCCTGTCACCCCTGAATTATGCCTGTGGCTTGCCAATCTCCCCCTGCTAAAGTGTGGGCTCCTCAAAGGCACAACATGTTTTTCTTGCCTGAGACATGACAAGTCCTCAATAAAAGTTTATTAAATGAATGAATAAAAGCTGGAAGTTAAAACATCATAACATACCAGATTTTGTTAGATTATTAGGAGGCTCTGCTTCTTCTAACTGAACATCTGAAAACAAAGCTTCTGAAGGTGGTACCTTCTTCTGCTCATCTTTTAAACTCTGTGCAATTTGCTGTATAAAGAAATCAGAAGGAAACATTAAAGTGTAGTTTTCAGCTGTGTTTAGCAATATGAACACATTCATTCTATAAGGTAAAAAAAAATATACTAATTAATGGATAAACGAACTAATTAAGAGAACTACGCCAAAACAACACATGGAGATGAAAAAGTTAAATTGGTATAGAGTGTCTCTATTCTCATAAAGGCATACATAGCCTTCTCTGAACCACTAATTTCAGAACCATAACAAGGTATCTGCTGAAGAGAGTCAAATATACAAGGCTCAGATTAGAAGCTTAATTTTCAATTTTACATTTAGAAACAAAGTATTCATATTTAAGATTGGGTACATTCTAGATGTCAGAAATGCTTTTATCAAGGAGTTGGCAAACTCAAACTACACGTTTTCTCTTTATGTGAGAACAGCTACAGTTTGTTATTTTTTAAGCAGATTTTTAAAAATTATCTTACGGACTGAGACTATTTAACTCTTTTTCACTACCTAAAGAATACCATCAAATATACACAGGTCACTAACTACTAAGCTGGCAATGAAAGTCCTACTAATTTACATTGGTTATAAAGGTGGAAACATACAGAAATGAAGGCCTAACACAGCGGTCCCCAACCTTCTGGCACCAGGGACGAGTTTCGTGGAAGACAGTTTTTCCACAGATGCGGGGGAGGGTGGCTCAGGCAGTAACGCGAGCGATGGGGAGCGGCAGATGAGGCTTCGCTCGCTCACCCGCCGCTCACCTCCTGCTGTGCAGCCTGGCTCCTAACAGGCCACGGATGGGTTGGGGACCCCTGGCCTAACAGACACCCACCTACTGCCAAAAAGAATAGCCAGAGAACTGTTCAGGAGACAGGCTCTGTATCAGTCAGGCCCGTCCTTTCATTCTGCAAACAGAAACCAGAAAGTATAGCTAATCCCTAAATGGCACACAGATGTCACAGCCAGATCACCTTAAATCCCTGACCTTCACCAAAAGAAAAACAAAGCAAATGGATTTACTGGAAGCAGTACACTTAAAACAAGAGGTCTACACAAGAAAACACTCAGGGGACTTCCCTTGTGGCGCAGCAGTTAAGAATCCGCCTGCCAATGCAGGGGACACGGGTTCGAGCCCTGGTCCAGGAAGATCCCACATGCCACGAAGCAACTAAGCCCGTGCGCCACAACTACTGAGCCTGCGTGCCGCAACTACTGAAGCACGCGTACCTAGGGCCCACGCTCTGCAACAAGAGAAGCCACCGCAATGAGAAGCCTGCGCACAGCAACGAACAGTAGCCCCTGCTCACCTCAACTAGAGAAAGCCTGTGTGCAGCAATGAAGACCCAAGGCAGCCAATAAATAAATAAATAAACAAATTTTTAAAAATAATAAAAAGAGGGCTTCCCTGGTGGCGCAGTGATTGAGAGTCTGCCTGCTAATGCAGGGGACACGGGTTCGAGCCCTGGTCTGGGAAGATCCCACATGCCGCGGAGCAACTAGGCCCGTGAGCCGCAATTACTGAGCCTGCGCGTCTGGAGCCTGTGCTCCGCAACAAGAGAGGCCACGATAATGAGAGGCCCACGCACTGTGATGAAGAGTGGCCCCCACTTGCCACAATTAGAGGAAGCCCTCGCACAGAAACGAAGACCCAACTCAGCCATAAATAAAAAAAAAAAAATAATAATAATAATAAAAAGAAAACACTCAGGATACTGGCCATGTGTTGACTAAATAAACATACCAAATGTATCACTAAATTAAACTGGGAGGGGGTATATAGTAAACTCAATCACCTAACATCCTATCAGACAGCACTATTAAAACAGGTATTCTATCTAGAACGTAAAAACTGATACTCACAAAGGAGACAAGGAGAGGAGGGGAGGAAGGGGAGAGAGCACAACTCCCTAGATCAGGCTGAGAAACAGACCTGTTTATACCAGTCTCCCAAGAAGCTGGAGCTGCTGAAGGCCCCACCAAGAAGAAGGGGGCAGCCTCCTCCTCCACCAAGACACCTTCCTAAGGATGCAGCCCCAGCAGAGGCCATCTCCGCAGACCCCTCCTCTGTGCTCAGACCTGTGCAGGTGACCCCACAGGGAGGAGGGACATGCTCCCCAGAGCCTTGGGTTGTGCCTCAAACTTTACTGTGGGCCTGGCCCATGAGCAGGTGATCAGCAGGTCTGAAATGCACTGACTGGCTGGCTTCCCAGGGTGCCGAGAACTCAGCACAGGCCAAGGCCAGGAGGATGCCTTCACCAAGTTCCTGCGTTCCCCCCTCACTCTTCCCATATCCAGTCTACACTGGTTTAACCTGGAGCAATAAACCTGATTTTGTCATTCAAAAAAATTAATAAACAAATAAAAAGAATTTCCAGGTTCTAATTCTGTTTAAGCACTAATACCCTACGCATTATTTTAACTCTGTACAGCACTCAAAGAAAATGAAGATACATATGTAACTGAAAGATTAGTGAGATATACCTAAGTCTTCAAACCATAAATTGGACACCAGCACTGTGTAATTTTGAGGAGACAACCACCAGAGTTTTTAATGAGAGAAGACGACACATGGTTATGTGACCATCAACTCTGGTGGCTTATATGTTATTAATCCTCTTCTATGCCACTTACCAAAAAAAAGAGAAATCATAGAAAGCACTAACTCTATTTAAAAATTGAGAAGACACACTTCCTGGAAAAGGACAGAAAACCGAATAGAATGTTTATAAAATACAACTTGAAGGAAGGACAATCTAACAAATTATTTCTGTTCAGTTTTTTAAAATTTTTATTTCCTACGATTTCATGGCAAGTTTATCTTGATTTTTGCATCTTGAATGAGAATTAAAAAGAAAAATCCTATTTTCACCAGTATAAAATATCCAAAAGTTGTGTGGGGTGGGGGAAGATCAAATAAGAAGACCCTACCTCCATCATTACTAACTTATCGGGATACGCTAGATCTCCAGGAGCTGGTTTATAGCCCGCGATGTCTGTCTGAATGTAGATGTGGGTTCGGTAGACAAGTCGCTCTTGTACATCTTCCAACATCTGCTTTACTCCAGCTGCAAATGCCCCCAACTGTTCAGCTGATTAAAAAAAAAAGGTCAATCACCCATTCCTTCAGATTTAAAAAATACTTTCTTTAAACAAGCAAAAATATTACAAAATTGTCTAATAATAGTATAAACCACTCTTGCTTCAGGGACTGGTTGTAATCTATTTTGGTATGACTTGATGACCTTAGAAAAATTTAATAAATGTCTTCCAATTTCCTCAAATTTAATATTGGAAAATAAATTTGCCCTTACATCTTCTTCCTGGGACTCCGTGAAATAATTTCCATTATTAATATGAATAATAATCTTAGTTTTAAAGTGCTTTGTGTTTTTTAAAAGGTATCTCACATAGCTTCATACCAATCCTGAGAGATAGCTAAAGCAGCTTATTAATTAGGTTATCACCCCCATTTTACATATAGAGTCCCACAGATATTAAATGACTTGTTAACGTTCTCACAAAGAAAAATGAATAAAAAAATAAAATGAGGGAATTTCTCAGTGGTCCAGTGGTTAGGACTCCGCTCTTTCACTGCCGAGGGCCCGAGTTCAATCCCTGGTCGGGGAACTAAGATCCCACAAGCCGCGCAGTGCGGCCAAATAAATAAATAAATAAAATGAGATATGAGTTTGTGTACAATTTCTTCATTTCTAAGATGCCATCAATGTTAAGACACACCAGTGATTCAGTATCAGCTTTCCAAGGGCTGGGGAGTTGGAGGCATTACACACTCAAATAAATATTTACATTAATTTTAAAAATCATCTTTAATTCACAAGCATTAAAATGGGAGAAATGTACATCTTAGAATGAACTAAATGCAATAGAATAAGAAGCTCCGGAAGAGTAACAAACCTATAGGGTCTCTTAAGGAAAGTCAAAGTAAGGACAATAATTTCTGCCAGTAAAACGATTACCTGAAGGGTATTTTTTAAAGGTACCTAAGTATCACTAGGAAAATCATGTTTTTTATGACAATCAAACCAATTGTTAAAGCAGCTACTCCAGAGAATTGCTTTTCTTTATTTGTAATTTCAAAAAAGATGAATTATTACTATGTATGTATGCTAAAACAATTTCTGTTTTTTAAATTAAGACTATGCAATGCAGTCAATTACTTTATGTACTCTGGTAACAGTGTACCAGAAATACCCAACCCAAAACTGATGGACAGTTCTCTATGGATTTCAGATGCCAGAAAGAATAGTAACTATAATTATTTTATTAATAATTTTGCCCAGATTTAAAAATTCTTTCCCCATTATTATTTAGTCACAGAATAAGGTACATCTTGATTCAAAAAGAGACAAGGCATCAACCCAAGTTTTAAAACTACTGTTTATATAGGGATGGGGGGGTACTAATCTTTTTCAAATTCATTGAGCCACAGATATAATTAAAAAGACCTTTGAAATGATCATTTCTACTTATTTACCATTATTCTGTACATGATCTTCAAGCACCTCATTTTTAAGAATCCCACAAAGTTCCGATAAAGTCTCTAAGTGAATAACATGAATGATCAATGGCCTGAAGACATCATACAATGACACACACAGTTTCTCCAAAAGTTCACTAAAATGAAAGAATAAAACATGGTTATCAGTAGTAATCCTTTCAGTATTTCCTAATAGTTTAAAAGTCACCCTTGATTACTTCCAGCCAAAAAAAATAATAAAAATCTACTGGAAAATAGTATGTGGGAACATTATATAATGAGAAGTGAAAGGCTGAAAGTAATTCTGTGAACTGTTTTCGCTAGAATCAATAATCAAGCTCAGAATTAATAAGCAATCCTCAACAATTAGCTGGCCCTAGCCGAATGTCAATTTATTACAACTTCTACTTATGTTATCAATAATTTTGTATATGTCCTTTCAAAAACAATAAAAAATATTTCAGTAGACTTAATTTTCCTTTTATAACCTACACCACTATGAATCAAATGGTGACATTTTCCCCAGGAAAGATAGGTTCAAAACTCTTGAATACTTACAGACTTAGATAAACAAAACTCAAAATATTCTGGACATACACCAAGTATTTTGACAATTTTAAACATTTGAAAAGAAAAACATTAGGTTGTCTATACTCTTCACATTGTCAACAGTACTCTTCTATATATAGTATTTCATCAAAACCGTAAGATACATTTGTCTCTTCCCCATTACAAGAGTCATAATCTTGGAATTTTTTAAGAGTCAAAATCACCAGTATGAAGAACCCAAAAGTGACCGACAGTGGGTTTGAAAGACACTTTGAGAAAAATAAGGAAAAGGATTTTAAATAGTATCTATGTTTTTAAGTGTCTTTCATTAGTTAGAATCATAGAATTCTTTAAATAGAAGGAATTATTATACTTAGTGTAGATAAAGGGATCTAGATACCAAGACAGTTCCCTATACAGGATTCTTACTATCATAACTTATTGTCTCCATAATTATATTATAAACAATATGAAAGCATGTTGGCCTTTAAGCTGCACATTTATTTCAAAATAAATAACCACTGTCCCATCCAACAATATTCTGTTCACATACCCACAAATGTTAAAACACTCCATAGTTAACTTTAGAATACTCCTATAATATAATAAGCCATTACAGCCATTAACGAATTAAATCTTAAAAACAAGAGTTAGATTCCGTCTACCACCTACTCTAATTTTGATGTTGGTTTTGTAAAAAATTCGTTATAAAGTTGGTGCTCATCCTGGCATACATGAACCATAAAGGCACAGCCACTGCGAATCTGCGGGAAACAAACACACACCATCTACAGTTAGAGACACACGACAACTCCAGCGTTTATGAAATAAAGTCAACATTTTATTTACAAAGAGACTATGCATATATAATTCATAAAACAACTCTCTGAAGAAAAGAAAATGGTTTTCTGCACAATGGAACTATCGATGATTTTTATTTTCTTCTTTATGCTTTCTAAGCTTTTGACAATGAAAATTACTCTTCTAGTTGAAAAGTATTTAAAAAAAGAATCTTTATGTATTTTTCTATAATCTGAATTAAAATCACACTAAACAAAAAAGCACTTCTGCAGCAAAAGCTAAGATTAATTCGTCTACATCAATCCAGAAACTTTGAAACTTCATCTTTCAAAAAACAATACTGATTTGTGAATCTTCATACCTCAAAAAATCAATCAAAATGAGAATATTTTGCCAAATTGAATGCTAATTACTAAACCAGATTTGTCATAACAGAAAGAAACATTCTGTAAGTTTGTTGATATGGGGACCAAAACTTATTTACCCAAGTATAGTTTCTAGGGTATCATAACAGCTCAAAAGAAGGTTTAGCATTAAACCACGACAAGCAGAAACTCACCAAGGCACAGTGGTCTCTGTTGTTCTGGCTGGTTAACTCTGTTACAGTACAAGTAATACTAGGGCCCAAAAGGAGTTCCCGCTGATCAAGGTAACACTGGTGGATGTCATTTAGCAGTTGTTGGTATCTGACGAAAAGCAAATGAGATTGGAGTACTGTATAAACTTCTGATTTCAGATATGTAAATTAAACCCGATCTTAAATCCCAAAATAGGTTGCCAAACCTCCAAAGCTATATGGTTACTGCTCATTTGCCCACATTAAATACTAGAAATATTTATGTATATAAAGAAAAAACAAACCATAATGAACTACCATAACCTTCATCTTTTAAAGACAGATTTATCTTCCACGAGTAGTGATGTTGCATCTACCTAAATGAGAAGGAAATCCTGCTATATGGGAAAAAGATGCCTTACAAACTCGCCAAGTCAGGTCTGTGACCTTGCTCCCCAAACTGAGCTGTGTGCTACAAGAAAAAGCTTGTATAGCATGCAAGGTAATTGCTCAAAAAATATCAGGGACATAACAGACTTGGCAAAATAGCACTTCAAGGAAGGTAATTTGGAAACTGAAGAACCGGTGGGTACTCACTCAGGTATTTTTTCAGATCGTTGTTCTATTTGTTCAATGAGAGTCTGTGGAATAAAGAAAAGTCCATTAACTCCATCTGTTTTAGTTATATTTTCAATTGCTTTCTGATTATAATAGTAACACAAGCTCATGTTAGAAAATCTGTGAATACAAAAAAGTTGAAACATGAAAATCACCTAAAACACAAAAAAATTAATCACAGCATTTCAGAATATTTTCTTTCAGTTTTTGTATGCACACAGTTACTACATTTTTCTTTTTAAACAAAACTGGAATTATACTACATATTCAGCTTTGCAATCTGCTTTTTTTTTTTTTAAGTTTTTTTAAAAATTTATTTATTTAATTTCTTTTTGGCTGAGCTGGGTCTCGTTGCTGCGCATGGGCTTTCTTCTAGTTGCAGCGTGCGGGGGCTACTCTTCGTTGAGGTGCATGAGCTTCTCACTGCGGTGGCTTCTCTTCTTGCGGAGCATGGGCTCTAGGGGCACAGGCTTCAGTAGTTGTGGCACACGGGCTCTAGAGCACAGGCTCAGTAGTTGCGGCACATGGGCTTAGTTGCTCCACGGCATGTGGGATCTTCCCAGGCCAGGGATCGAACCTGTGTCCCCTGCATTGGCAGGCGGATTCTTAACCACTGTGCCACGATGGAAGCCCTAGATGTACTCTTAAGTCGACCATTCTTCTACTGTTAGACATCTAGGTTGTTTCCTAAGAATATCAGTCCAGTGGTTAAGAGCCCTGAGCCTGGAGTGAAACTAGAGTGAATGCCGACCCCCAGTAGTTGTTTGCGCCCAGGAGAGCTGGTTTACATCACTGAGATTCCACTTCTTACCTCGTAAAGCTGGTATAATAATAATACCTACTTCCCAGCCAGGGGCCCCCAACACTGGGTCAGAAGAGATAAATATTTTTCGAGACTTTTGTTCCATTCTGCTAAAATGTCTTTGAGAAAGAAATTACATTCCTATCAGCACTATCACCTGTCTCACCAAATCCTCAAAACCACTGACGTTACACCTTAATTTGTCAATTTCTAACTGATGAAAAAATGCCACCTAACCTTAAATTGAATGTATTCTCCACTAGAGGCTGAACATGCACTCATATTTATTAACCGTTCGTATTTTCTGAGCAATCTGGTCATTTTTATATGAGATATTCATCTTTCTGACTTATAAGCTCTCTTAATATATTAAAAATATTGGGACTTCCCTGGGGGCACAGTGGTTAAGAATCCGCCTGCCAATGCAGGGAACATGGGTTCGAGCCCTGGTCCGGGAAGATCCCACATGCCGCGGAGCAACTAAGCCCATGCGCCACAACTACTGAGCCTGCGTTCTAGAAGCCCGAGCCACAACTACTGAGCCCGCGTGCTGCAACTACTGAAGCCCACACGCCTAGAGCCCGTGCTCCGCAACAAGAGAAGCCACCACAATGAGAAGCCCGCGCACCACAACGAAGAGTAGCCCTAGCTCGCCGCAACTAGAGAAAGCCCGCGCGCAGCAACGAAGACCCAACGCAGCCAAAAAAAACAATTAACCTTCTTACTTATCTGCTGCAAACATTCTCTCCAATTTCTGCCTTTTCTTTTGCTGTTTAAAATTCAGAAATTTTTATTTTTATATTCTTAATCTTTTATGCTGTAATTTTTTTCCAAGAGATTTTTTGTTTTTTTGGGTCTGCTTATCATTTTTGCATTTAACTCTTTAGCTCCTTAAAATGTATTCTTGTAGGGAATTCCCTGGTGGTCCAGTTAGGACTCTGCACTTTCACTGCCCAGGGCCCGGGTTCAATCCCTGGTCGGGGAACTAAGATCCTGCAAGCCGCACAGCGCAGCCAAAAAAAAAAAAAAGTATTCTGATAATGTTACAAAGTGAAGAGCTTACCTTTTTCCCCCTCAAATACTTAGCAAATCTTCCCAAACAATGCAGAAAACTCCAGCCCTTCCTCTAAGATTTGAGAACTTTCTTTACATACAAAGTTATAGAATTTTCCATTCCAATGATCCATCAGTAAATTCTTGAATCAGTATCACTGTATTTTTCAAATTCTTCTTGCTTAGTCTTGCTTATCTACTATACCAGATGAATTTTAAGATTATCCAAAAAGAAATTCCATTGGAATTTTTCCTAAAATTACAGTTAACCAATAAATTACACTAGGAGGAACTGACTTTTTTTTTAATAAATTTATTTATTTTATTTTTATTTATTTTATTTTTGGCTGCGTTGGGTCTTCGTTGCTGCACGCAGGCTTTTCTCTGGATGCGGTGAGCGGGGGCTACTCTTCGTTGCGGTGCACGGGCTTCTCATTGTGGTGGCTTCTTTTGTTGGGAGCACGGGCTCTAGACGCACAGGCTTCAGTACTTGTGGCACATGGGCTCAGTAGTTGTGGTTTGCGGGCTCTAGAGCACAGGCTCAGTAGTTGTGGTGCACGGGCTTAGTTGCTCCACGGCATGTGGGATCTTCCCGGACCAGGGCTCGAACCCGTGTCTCCTGCATTGGCAGGCGGATTCTTAACCATGGCGCCACCAGGGAAGCCGACAAACTGACATTTTAAAAATTAAGTCTCCCCAGCCAGGAACCTATTGTGATAGGTTTACCATTTATTCAAACTTTTATGATTTTCTTTCTAGTTTTGTTATTTTCTTCATCCTTATATTTCCATTAAGGTTATTTCTAGGTAAATATTTTATGCTTTCTGCCACTAACATAAATGAAACCCCATCATATATACTAATTGGTTACTAATGATATGTAGGAAAGCCACTGATAATTATATAATCATTTTATGTTCACCCACCACTGAGCCCTCTTATCTACACCATTTCTTTTCTAATCAAAATTTTATCATTGGGCTTCCCTGGTGGCGCAGTGGTTGGTTCATCGCACCATGATGAAGAGTGGCCCCCACTCGCCACAACTGGAGAAAGCCCTCGCACAGAAACGAAGACCCAACACAGCCAAAAATTAATTAATTAATTAATTAATTAAAAAAAAAATTTTTATCATTGCTAATTTGACTAACAAGCAAAAGCAACCAATCAGGCACAATCTAAACCTCAAACCATCAACTAACCACTGTATCTTCTCTAAACAAGACCAAGTTCCTATTTCAAAAAACAAAAACTCCTTTCCACTGACTTTCAAGAGGGAAACAAGGAAGAGAGTGAGGTCAGAGTCAACAAAAGCAGACTACTCTTTCTAGTAGCTTCACAATAATAAAAAAAAGATACATGTACCAGCTCCAGTCAGCTGTATCTGGGATTACACTGATTTAAAATATTGCACTGGCTCTCTACTTTTCCTGAATTAGCATGACATGCAACATCCTCTGTGAGATGGTCTTTGCCATCTTGCCTTTCTTCTTTCCTATCACACCCTACTGAAAGTCTTGTGTTCCAGTCTTAAATGAGGTCCTCCCAAAATACAAGTCTTTTATGTCTCTACAACTTTCCCTATACATGCTGCTCTCTCTGTATAAAATATCCTTATCAATCTCAAGTCTGCTATAAATCTACGTTTTTTTAAGCTCAAATATCACCTTCAACTGGAAACCTTCCCTGAGCATCACAGGAAGAGCTAGGTGTTTCCTGCTCTGTGGGCTTAAAGCACCTCAACATACACTGCTATAATGTGGAAGGACAAAGCCTACCTTTCATTCAGGTTCATTTTCCTGGTATAGACAAAGGACCTAACATACATTAGCATTTCAAAAGGGCTGGCTAAATAAATTTCATAGCATTATCTTATTTATGTCAATAGACTTACTCTGACTTTGGGGGCAGCAGCTCGAAATTTCACATAAAATAATGTGAAGGCATTGTCTGCATTAGGTACAGATGAAGGATCCTAAAGAAACATGGGGGAGGATAGGGAAGGAAGATAATTAGCGAACAAATAATTATTCAGAAAATATAACACAAACCATTTCATACGGCTACTGCTTGGCCTATATACAAACCAAAAGCTTACAGAGAGAAGGATTAAATACTATTATTGTTACAAATGAGAAAGAATTATGTGGAGCTGTCACCTCTCTCTACTTTATAATTAAAATTTATGCTATGTTACATGAATTTTGGTGGTAAAAAGACTGAACTCAGATTCATACTCAGCCACTTTCTGAGTGTAGGACTTTGGTCAAATTACTTAACCTCTCTGAGATTCAGTGCATCAATTAAATGGTGATAACACATACGCACAAAGGTTTTACACAGCTCAATTATAAAGCACTAACACATAGTAGGTACTAGTACTTATTAGGTATTAGTTTCCTAAAATAAAATTTTGCAAAATAGAAAAATTATATAGTCTGTTATGTCAGCTAAGAGTAATGTGAATGGTAAAATGCAATACAAAAATCAGTAGCTTTGAACTAAAAGCTCAAGATATTCCATATTCTTTAGAAAGTAAGCTGAAAAAATAAATTATCTTTAAGGTTTTATTTTCTTAGGAAAGAAATGTGATCAATGCCAATCTGATCTAGCTCCACTCTTATTTTCTAACCTAACACGCTGCTAATTTTCCACCTAGCATCTACTAAAATCTGTAATTGATTAATTTGTCTTTTTCCTTCTTTACTGATTATTTCTCCTGAACATAAGCTCCATTAGGGCAGGGACCTTGTTAGCTCCTTTCACTATTGTACAGTTCTTAGTACAATGCCAAGCATTTAGAAGGCATTCAATAAAAATACATTTGCTAAATACAGAAAATTAAATTATCCATCATTTGTAAAGAAAGAAATTCAAATTATCTATCATATGTAATTCTACCACTTTTATTATTTTGGTGTATTTCCTCCTAATATTTTCTTTAAAAAGATAGGAAAAGAAAAAGTTTAAGTGAGAAATAGTTTGAATCTTATTTTATTATTTATCATATAGTACTGAATATTTTTCACACTTATATATTCTTTGAAAATAAGACTGTGACAGACATATTTAATATGTCCTATTATAAATAAAATTGCAACGCATATTTATTTAACAAAAGGTAAAAAAAAAAAAAAATTGGAGTTACTAGGTACTAATCTCAGACTAACATTATGGAAAATAAATGAATTAAAAAAACAAAAACAAAAAAACACCTCACCAGTTAACTCACCCTTTTTAATAATTGACTTGTGAGGTTCTGTAGTGTGTTCACAGTATATGTCTTCATGAGGTGCAAAGCTTTAGAAAGACACTGCTTAAACTTCAGTAAATATACAGGATAATCTTTAAAATTTGGCTGTAAAGGAAAGGGAAAGATTTACAAAGATGAAGCAAACTTTTAATGAAAACCAACCTGTCCTTTATGTAAAGCTATACAGAAAGTTCAAAAGAAGATCTTATGTAGATTGTAAGCTCCTTGAAGACAAATACTATGGCTGTCTTGGTCATAGCCAAATTCCCTGTGCCTGGCACAAAGCAAGGGCTCAATAAATATTTGCAGTTTTTAGCAAAAAATATTTTCAGTACCCCACAGACTTCAAGGCTAATATGTGACGCCCAACTAAGAAAAGAATAGGAGTTGGGTGAAATAAACACAGCTATAAATCCTTGGAGGGCAGAAAGTGATGGTGATTAAACCAAAAGACTTGTCCTTTTATTTCCCCCCCTAAGTAATACTTTTTGTTTCCAAGGAAGTATCTAGCAAAACAGTAAGTCAACAGTCTAAAAATCACTAGTCCTTTTAGATGGGATAAAGTTGTGTCAGCCAGCCCCTTTTTCTATTCCAGGGGTTGCTGCAGCAGCTGAAAGCACTTTTTACATCACTACTGACAATGACTAAGAATTTACTATAGTTTCTCTTCAAGTATATTACAGAAAGAAATAATTAGTTTACTGCATAAGAAGTGATATAATAGGGATGTTAAGATTTCTTTAAAACATACAGAAATACCATGACTTACATGAGATGATATGTATGTAATACAATCATCTAACTTGGCCAGCATTGGTATAAATCCTTCACTATTCACAGACAGCGTGGGAGAATTCAATTTCTTCAAGGGAAAAAAAAATTTTTACATTTTAAGAGTCACCAAATATACTCAAATGCAGCCCATGTGTAACAATACAATAAAGAAAGGACAAATTAAAAAGAATATGGATTGAATTCAGTTTACTCCTAATGACCTTTAATGGGGCTCTTCACGAGTTAGCAAACACTTTAAACTCCATTGCACAATGTTATATTAAAATAATACATCATGTACCTAGATTTCCCACTTTCTAGTACTTTACAACATAAATTTTCCACTTTCAAACACTGGCAATCTTCTCAAGGTTAAAAGATTAACTAGCAATTATCATGTTCAGCAGTCATACTGAAAGTAAAATATAAGTAAACATATACAAGTAGTACTAATATAAGGTAATATATAATATAAACATGATATTTAATATTTAATATAATAGATAAAATGATAAATATTAAAATATATAAAACTATATAATATATATAAAATATAAGTAAAATGACCCAATTATTTCTTATCTTGATATACAAATAGTTTGGCAATGATTTATATTTCCCATTGCATTCCACTGTTAACTGGCTACTGGTTTTATTTCTAACTCTTTAGTAAACTATAATAATTTAGATTAATAATTTTAATAACATGATTTATATGCAGTTCTTTGATTAATTTATGAGCCAGAACACAGAGAAATATAATTTACACAGAAGTCTTTATTGTGACTACCTCTTTGGGATCCAAGAATCCGTTATGAGGACTATACTCTTCCTCAAACTAAACATGAGATTAGTTTAAGAAATATTTTTTTTTACTATTATAGAAGCACAACCACAGCAAGATTTAAAATGGAATATTTCTTCTTATAACCTTCACAGCTTACAAATATGATACTATAAGAGTTAACCAACAAAGAGATTTTAATAGCAAAAATACAATTTAAGAAGAACTATTATTTAAATCATATTTGGAAATCTGAACTGGTAATGGTATGTCCATCACTCACAAATAGGAATATCTTAACAACAAGCAAACTATTAAGCTAAAATATCACTCAAGCCAATTTATAAGGTTAAAGATTATACTCAGAATGGGAAATATAAAATAAAGCCACTAATTCTAGAAAAAATAAAAAACAATGCTTACTGTGTTAATAGTTTCCAATTCATTAAAATAGGAAAGCTTTTGTTGAATGTTTTCAGCCAGATCAACAAGCTCCGACTTGAATTTTTTAAAAGAGAAAAATCAATTATTATGAGAACATAAGAATCAACACTCCAGTCTCAAAATTACATCTAAGAGATTTATACTAGACATACAGGTTTATATTAGATATATGATTTCAGAATAGTGCCCAAAGATTTCTGCAATCATGGGCTAAAATAAGCAATGATTATTACAGTAAATTACATATGATCTTTTTATAAAATAACAAATGATTACCTTTTTAAAAACATACAAAATATACATAGATAAAATTCTGAGATACGTATAGTAACTTAAATATTCTATCTTTAAATCACAAGTTTAAGTGCAACCTAGATCTGTTCATCTTTTCATAAACCCCACCATTAGTATAATCACTATGCCTTGTTTGAAAAGTGTCAATAGAGAATTCCCTAATGGTCCAGTGGTTAGGACTCGGCGCTTTCAGTGCCAGGGACTGGGTTCAATCCCTGGTCGGGAGCTAAGATCCCGCAAGCCGCGCAGCGCAGCCAAAAAAAAACAGAAAAGTGTCGCAAATGTGAATATACCCTCTTCACTCTGAAACTGTACTGAGACCTAACAGCTCAAAACATACGAAAGCTTGCCCGTGCCCCTGCTGACATAAGCTTAAAAGCAGGCTGTCAAAGTAATAATTTGCATGCTTAGCACAGGGCCTCATACAGAGAAGTGTTCAAAATATACTTGGAGAAATATAGGAAATTAGAATTAAATTGTATTCATCTATTTAAAAATAAAATATTAAACATAGTCACTGACACTCTCTCCTACTCCAAATTACCTGTTCTTTCAGGAGCTGTTCACAGGCTTCATGTAGGGTTCCTGTCTTATTGGACACAAAAAGATACTGTTTCTGCAATGATTCCAGATGCTGAAGAGCATTGTTGACATCATTCAATATAGCATCACACTGCTCCTGAAACCCAGACAAGTAATCCCTCATCTGTCTAGAAAACAGAACCAAAAGGGGATTGGCAATAATATTTTCCCCCAATAAGCATAGACAATAAACAACAAAGTCTCGTTTTCCCCCAAATGCTTGCATTTCAGAAGGAAAGTCTGACCTATTCACAAAAGTTTATTATATTCAGAAATATAGCAAAAACTATGTCACAAACTGTTTCAATACTTAAGAAGGAAAATGATTGAAACTATGAGCAATAAAAGGAATCAGCCTTAAAGCCATAAACTGGCTTTTCACATGTAGGGCAATAAATCATGGGCTCAACTTTCAAAGACTAGGACACCAGGCCCACCCCAAGGTAACAAGTAGGTCCATCCTTCAGGTCATGTCTGCCTTTGAGAGATGGTGTGATGTCATGGAAAGAATTTTGGACTTGGAATTGGAAGACCTGAGTCCAGGTCCCAGCTCTGCCCAAGTCTCCATGACATTAGGCAAGTATTTAATAGTTCCAGGCCTCAGTTTACTCATTTGTAAAATGGGAACAATAACACCTTTCCTTATAGAGCTGCTATGAAGATTAAATGGAATCATACATCAAAGAGTCTAACACAATGCCTAGCAATAGTAGTCACTTAATTAATGTTAAATGAATACAAATGTTCAACCCACAGTCCCCAAATCAGCTAGAAACAGTACAGTCACTTCCCCCATGCCGTGAATATACACAAACAAAACAACATAGTTCACACCCAGCCTAGCTGGCCATCCCTAAAGTCTCTTGGGTTTCTCCCTCTAAAGAAAGGCAGCAAACACCTCTTAGAGTTCCTGACAAAACTCCCACTTGATTCCAAGCCTTTCTAGAGTTATCTAAAATGAACCTCTGCCCCTCCTAACCTATTAATTACAATGTGACTTTTTTTTAAATCACACAACTTCCAATACCAGTTGGAATGACCCACATCCTTTCTAGCTATTCTTAAAGAAAATCTTGCTGTTCAAGTTTTCTTTGTACCTTAATTTTGTTTAAAGGCACAGATAACGAAATGCTTAAGATGATCTAAGAATTAGGACAGCCGACAAATATAAGAGCCACATACCTATATTTAGTTCCTTCATCCTGATCCATCTGAGTTTGTAGCTTTGCAAACCATGAGAAAAACTGGAAAAATAGGGTATTATGTTGTCAACAAAACTAAAACAGACAAAATGAAAAGTGGCTACATGCTAAACAGCAAGTCAAAAGGGTAGACACTAAGTCTTACTGTTTGGGTCTCAGACATTAATAGCTTTAAGCCAGGAGATGATAATTTAATTGCATGGTCAGCGTCTACATTCCAGGAAAAGCAAAGTATCTTAAAAACACGGGCCAGGGGCTTCCCTGGTGGCGCAGTGGTTGAGAATCTGCCCGCCAATTCAGGGGAGACGGGTTCGAGCCCTGGTCTGGGAGGATCCCACATGCCGCGGAGCAGCAGGGCCCGTGAGCCACAATTACTGAGCCTGCGCGTCTGGAACCTGTGCTCCGCAGCAAGAGAGGCCGCGATAATGAGAGGCCCACGCACTGCGATGAAGAGTGGCCCCCACTTGCCACAACTGGAGAAAGCCCTCGCACAGAAATGAAGACCCAACACAGCCATAAATAAAATAAAATAAAATAAATAAAATAAACCCAAAAGTTTAAAAAAAAAAAACGGGCCATTTTCAGAGTTAAATAAGAAAGAGTATTAACACGATAATATGTAGAAATAAACATTTCTTCCTAAGAAGCTAATGCCTACCTGCTAGTTTGCCAAATTTGAGTAGGTAACATAGGGCTTTGGGTAAATATTAATGTTATCTAATAATAATTGTGAGAACATAAGCTCAGAAATAATAAAAAGGAGTGGTTTAGAAACATAGCTCTTCCATCAGCTAAACCTGGGTTTGAATTCTCGTCTTACCATCAAGTTGTATACTTAAAATGAGTACATTTTATTGTATGTAAATTATAACAATGTATTAGATCTTTTTTTTAATTTAAAGAGAGATATGCAAGTGCAAATTTAATCCAGAAGATCTTTTTTTTTTTTTTTCCAAATAGTCCAAGTAAATTCACAGACATGGTGCAAGACTATCTTCTATAATTCTCAAGTGGGATTCGAAGTCAAAGGTATGCTTTATTCTCTCAAGATACCACTCTTGCCAAGTACCTCGGCTTTCGTTTCTGAACACTGATTGTGTGCTTGGCACACACTGCATTTACATGCATTATCTAATTTAATTCTCATAAAAGTCCTATGAGATAAGTATATAATTATCTTTGTTTTACACATTAGGAAACAAGAGACCTGAGAAGATAAGTAATTTGCCTAAGCTCACAAGGACTGTAAGTGATAGAGGTGACCTTCAGATCCAGGCTGGTCTAACTCAAGAGCTAGAGCTCTTCATCACTTTGCAGCACTGGCTCTCTTGACTTAGTGAAAAGGTCCCCAACCTTTTTGGCACCAGGGCCCGGTTTCACGGAAGACAATTTTTCCATGGACCTGGTGGGGGGCAGGGGGGAATGGTTTCGGGATGATTCAAGTGCATTACATTTACTGTGCACTTTATCTCTATTACTATTACATTGTAACATATAATGCAATAATTATACAACTCACCATAATGCTGACAGGAGGCGGAGCTCAGGCGGTAATGTGAGCGATGGGGAGCGGCTGTAAATACAGATGAAGCTTCGCTCGCCCGCTGCTCACCTCCTGCTGTGCAGCCTGGTTCCTAACAGGTCACGGACCACTACCGGTCCGTGGCCCGGGGGTTGGGGGCCCCTGACTTAGTGTATATGCAATTCAGCACATTTGCTTTATGTTTCACTTGGTAAGTGCCTTAGCGTTGATTTTTCTTTTTTTTTAATTGAAGTATGGTTGATTTACAGTGTTGTGTTAGTTTCAGGTGCATGGCAAAGTGATTCAGTTTTATGTGTGTGTGTGTGTGTGTATCTGTTCTTTTTCAGATTCTTTTACCTTATAGGTCATTACAAAATATTGAGTATAGTTCTCTGTGCTGTACAAGAGGTCCTTCCTCAGCTTTGATTCTTAAGAGGACAGAAAGATGAGACAGAGGAAGCAGCAGAAGAAACTATTGTACATTTAAGTTTATAGTTGGGAATAAGCAAAAACCAAGAGATTTCACATGCTAAATTTCAGAAAAATAACTATAAGCGTTCGTCTAAAGAGCATATTGAGGTTTTTAAAAAAGAAATTACCTAGCAACAAGCAGTGAGGGGTGCGGCTGGGGGGGTCTGCATGTGTGCATGTGTCCACGCACATGCATGTTGGGGGACACATTAACACAGACACATACTGGGAGGAGGTCTAAAGGGCATAAAATATCAAAACCTTAATAAATATAATAGTCTATTCAAACTTGGAATAGCACATTTTTATCTGTACTGCAAATAAAACTGGGCAACAGGTTCATTTAAAACACTTAAGAAATAACCACAATTAACACAAAATCAAAAATGTTCTAGAAAGAGACACAGCTTTGGGAAAGATCACTGGTGTTCTCCTTACTTGGTGCAAGTAATACATCCTTCCTTCTCCAGCCACCACCCCCCCAAAAAAAAAGATGTTCTAGAAAGACTTTATTTTAACTACAGTTTCAAATGTTCAGAACTTTTAATTAGGACCCCTGTCTTGAGACATTTAAAACAATCAAATATCCTTAGAAATAATGCTGCCATTCACCTGCTGTGCAGTTTCAATTCTTTCTTCTTGCATTTCTAAGGAGGTGAATCCCTTCAAGAGAATGTCTTCTGTAGATTCAGGCACTATTGAAGTCTGTGCAATGGGCAGCGATTGGGATGTTAAACTGCACAAGTCTTCAATTGGGAGCTTGAAAAAAAAAAGCCACAAAGATATTCAAATAACTTGAAAATTCTCTAAACTTAACTCAACATTGGTATTCCATCTCAGGTGTTTTGAAAGAGAAAGAAATGTTTTCTGTTAAAGCATCTGATGTTAACAAGTGCCATATAATACTAACACTTATAACTAGGTTCTCTCTATTAAATGCTGGTCTCGAAATATAAACATGACACCAATATCCAACCATTTGCAAAGTATGGTTTTTGAGTTACCTTTTGAAAACTGGTGGTGAATCTGTACTAATCCACACACCGTTTCCTACTGGAACCTCTCGTGACCTAGCACCAGTCAAAGGCAAAACCTGCGCGCTGATGAAAGTAGCCGGCCCTCTCCATTATCAACACACAAGCCTCACCTCGTTCATACGAGCCAACAGAAAACAAATCGTACCCAAGAATCAACTACCAACAACTATATCCCCTTCTACTATTTCTACACTGCTGCCACACTTCACCCACATCTTCTTGCTGACAAATTCTGAAATCACAACTGAAAAGAAAGAATTTCAGAATTTCCCATCAGCTTCAGAAGAGCCTCACCTTGACGCCATCAGACCTACCATACTGTCTAGTTTGCCACTACTAAAGATATTACAGGTGTTGATTTACCTAGGGTCATACAGACAAGCTGTTTTTGGACCTAAAAGAAAGGGAGTGTGAATGCTGGGGAAGGTAAAAGGGTGGAATTATTTTGTTTCAATCCCAGTTTCTGCCCTTAAGGCATGACATCTAAGGTCCAGCAATAAAAGACCTTAATCCAAGGCCTTAGGAAATTGCCTCCTGTCTATTTTTCTAGATACAGAAATTTCAGCTGAAGACAGTATTTTCTCTTCAAAGCTAAAATAAAATAAGCTAGATGCAAAATGCACCATCATTAATTTAGAAATACAACCCTTTAAATATGGGAGGAGGGAATTCCCTGGCAGTCCAGTGGTTAGGAGTCAGTGCTTTCACTGCTGTGGGCCCAGGTTCGATCCCTGGTCTGGGAACTAAGATCCTGGGAGCAGCACGGCATCAAGAAGAAAGAGAGAGAGACAGAAAAAGAGAGAGAGAGAAAGAGAGAGAAAAAGAAAGAAAGAAAGGAAGGAAGGAAGAAAGGAGGGGAGAGAGAGAAAGAGGAAGGGAGGGAGGGAGGGAAGGAAGGAGGGAGGGAGGGAGGAAGGAAGGAAGGAAGGAAGGAGGGGGGAGAGAGAGAGAGAGAGAGAGAAAGAGGAAGGGAGGGAGGGAGGGAGGGAGGAAGGAAGGAAGGAAGGAAGGAAGGAAGGAAGGAAGGAGGGAAGGAAGGGAGTTTTGTACCTGGGTTCAAGCGGGGTTGCACCTCCGGGCACGGTAAGGCACATTATGGTACGGCCTGGTGTGAACCCTGCTCCTGCTCACTTAATAAGCTGTGTTACAACGGGCAAATTACTTAATGCTTCTAAATCTCTATTTCTTCTCTGTAAAATAGGAATTACATTATCTGTATCACGAGGCCATTGTGAAATGAAGAAAACACAGGTGTAAGGAAACAGGCTGGACCACTGGGAAGCTGCAGACAGAAAAAAAGTGTTCAGAAAGGTCCTCAATCTGCTTTCTCCCCACAAATGAGTCTGACTCAAGAGGAGCCAGGAGGGTCCTGGATGTACAGAGATATGTCTTACTAAGGGCATCACTTGTTCAACATAAACTCTTCCTGAATGGTGACACAATCCCTGAACAGAAAAGGACTGTTGGGCAGGAAGAATTAAGTTTCTGAAACCTGGTGAGAATCTATCTTGACTCTAACGTGTCACCAGCAACTGTGTGCTGCCACCAGAGGTTCTGAGGACAGAGGAAGCTGAGCTGAGCTAAGTCTACCTGCTCATGCTCTGCGCAACCATTCCAGTTACCAACAACAAGCTGTCTCCTCGGAGACAATGCTACATGTATTTAGCATAATGCCTGCCAAAGAATAAACACAATCAACTGGAGCCGCTTCTATTTTATCATATTATTATTATTATTCCTACTTATTAGTAGTAACAAGTAAATTTATTTCTTTTAATTTATTTATTTTTATTGAAGTATAGTTGATTTACAATGTTGTGTTAGTTTCTTGTGTACAGCAAAGTGATTCAGAAATATGTGTGTGTGTGTGTATATATATATACTTTTTGAGATTCTTTTCCATTATAGGCTATTACAAGATATTGAATATAGTTCCTTGTGCTATACAGTAAATCCTAGTTGTTTATCTATTTTATATATAGTAGTTTGTACCTATGAATCCCAAACTCCTTATTTATCCCTCCCCCACTTTCCCCTTTGGTAACCGTAAGTTTGTTTTCTGTGTCTGTGACTCTGTTTCTGTTTTGTAAATAAGTATTTGTACCACTTTTTAGATTCCACATATAAGTGATATCATATGATATTTCTCTTTCTCTGTCTGACTGACTTAGTATGATAATCTCTAGGTCCATCCATGTTGCTGCAAATGGCATTATTTTATTCTTTTTTATGGCTGAGTAATATTCCACTGTATATATGCCACATCTTCTTTATCCATTCATCTGTCAATGGACACTTAGGTTGCTTCCATGTCTTGGCTATTGTAAATAGTGCTGCTCTGAATGTTGGCATGCATGTATCTTTTCAAAGTAGAGTTTTCTCCTGATACATGCCCAGGAGTGGGATTGTTGGATCAAATGGTAACTCTATTTTTAGTCTTTTAAGGAACCCCCATACTGTTTTGCATAGTGTCTGCACCAATTTACATTCCCATCAACAGTGTAGGAGGGTTCTCTTTTTACAGTAAGTAAATTTACAAATCAGAATCTATACTGCTTCTTGGGAATAGAATCGTCTAAGTTACCTTTACAAAATTATAGTTTATTAGTAGTAAAATTTAGTTATATATGAACAGATCATGACAAAATTAAAACACATAATTCTATCAGCACTGTTTACACGATACCTAAGGAGGAAAAGGGAGAGAGACATGGATCAGGTGCAGATTTGAAAAATATACCAGAAAGCACATGGAGGCTAGGCTAAAAGAATGCTAGACAGAGTGTTGCTTGCACCCTAATAATAAGAAAAAGTCAAATAATCTACAAAATCAGGTTCTTGAAGCCATCAGAGAGTTGAGGTTGCAGAGTAACCAAGTAGCTTAAAATCTAGAAAAAGATGGGTATCTCCAGGCAGAGAAAGAGTGAGAGCACGGGCTTACTGTGGCAGATTATGGAAAAATAGATGACAAATGCCACACAAGTAGGTAAGAATTAGGCTAAAATTTCTTTCAAATTACTAAATGCTAGAGGATGGGTGAGTACAGAATGTTTGGAAGTCACAGACACAAGGGGAGTTTGCACCCACTCACATGGTCTTCACGGACCTCCACCAGGTGCTCACGAGAAAGAATGAGGACTGGTGGTGCAGGCTTAGAAGAGGAGGGGCCTGGGGAAAGTGGGGCACAAAGCTCCATCCACACCCTTCTCCCCAGGGGAACAAAATCTTAAGACACTGAAAAAAGGGCAGCAAGCCCTATCAACCCTAGGGCACAGAGGAGAACACACTACAGCCGGGGAAAGGGAAAAGAAAACAACCATTACCCTTGGAGGAGAGGCAGGAAAGAACCCAAGACCCAGAACATCAGAGGTCTCCTACTGCCGGAGGAGGGCAGCGTCAGTAAGAAACTCCACCCCTGAGTCCCAAGGGCAAAAGGCCTGCCTAAGACTGAGACTGGATGCAGATGACAGAAAACGCCCACCTACCACCACCAGGCTATAGAGCGCCAGCAATGCTCTCCTGTGGGAGGGGCAAGAGCACAGACACCCTCTGAGACACAAGCGCACAGCACACCAAAAGCTGAGGGTTGAGAAGGAAGGTTAAGAAGACCCTGCAGCAGCCCAGCCCCAAGGCTAGGCAAAAAGTAATGAAAGAGAAGTTTGAAGCCAGTGGTAAACTAAAGGCAACCAAAACAAAAACAAAACCCAAACCTAGCCCACTAACCCAAACCTCCACACTAACGACCTAACAGAGTAAGTGTATTCATTTCCAGGCATTCACGCTATTTCCCTCATTCTCAAATGTCCTGCATACAATGTACAGTATTCGACCAAAAGTTACATTAAACAGCAAGGAAAAAAACCCAGCTCATTGTCAAGAAACGAAGCACTCAACAGAGCCAGACTCAAGAGATGATCTGAATATTGGAACTACAAATTAAGGAATTTAAAATAACTGCGACTAATATGTCAAAGGCTCTGGTATGAAATATAAATAAAATGAATGAACAGACGCAGAAGTTCAGCAGAAAAATAAAAACTATACATGTCCAACAGAAATGCTAGAAATAACCATTATTGTAACAGAGATGAAGAATACCTGCAATAGACTCATTGGTACACTCAATACAGCTAAGGAAAGAATCAGTGAACTTGAAGATAGGTCAATAAAAATCACCCAAAATTAAACATAAAGAAGAAACAGAGTGGACAAATAAAAACTGAACACAACATCCAAGAACTGTGGGATGGTATCAAATGATCTAATATATGTATAACCTGAATCTCAAAATAAAGAGAGAGAGAGAGAGAACAGGGTAGAAGAAATATTTAAAGAGATAATAGTTGAGAATTTTCCAAAAATAATGAAAGACACAAAGCTACAGTGCTGAACTCAGAAAATCCCAAACAGAATGCACATGCATGTGTGCGTGTGCACACACACACACCACACACACACTCCACCCCTAGACACATCACATTCAAACTCCGAAAGAAAATCAGAAGTCATAGAGAAAACCTTAAGGCAGTCAGAGAGAAAAAGATACATTATATATAGGGGAAGAAAAATAAGAATTAAAGCAGACTTATCAGAAATCATGCAAATCAGGGGACTTCCCTGGTGGTCCAATGGGTAAGACTCCGAGCTCCCAATGCAGGGGGCCTGGGTTCGATCCCTGGTCAGGGAACTAAATCCCACATGCATGCCGCAACTAAGAGTTCACATACCACAACCAAGAAGCCCGCATGCCACAACTAAGACCTGGCACAGCCAAAATAAATAAATAAATTTCTTTTTTTTAAAAAAAGCTGCTTTTTAAAAGCTTATGAGGGAGTTCCCTGGTGGTCTAGTGGTTAGGACTCGGTGCTTTCACTGCCATGGCCTGGGTTTAATTCCTGGTCAGAGAAATGAGATCCCGCAAGCCACGCAGCGTAGCCAGAATAAAAAAATAAAAATAAAAGCTTATGAGAAGATGCCCCCATTAGGTACATTTGCCCAGCTGTCTTCTTTTCTCAAAGCACCTGGAATAGAATGGCAAATCAAGAAGGGTGTGTTGCAGGGAGATCAGCTCGGTGCTTTGTGACCACCTAGAGGGGTGGGATAGGGAGCGTGGGAGGGAGACGCAAGAGGGAGGGGATATGGGGATATATGTTTATATATAGCTGATTCACTTTGTTATACAGCAGCAACTAACACACCACTGTAAAGCAATTATACTCCAATAAAGATGTTAAAAAAATAAAATAAAATAAATGGTAGAACGGTTAAAAAAAAAAGGGTGTGCTGGTGTCACAAACTTTCCTGTTCTGACTACTCTTTCACTCCTGAAGAGGAGACGTTGACCGAATGCCTCTGGCTTACTCGCACTGTCCTGGCTTCCAGGTGGAGCAGACATTTACCATCAGAGAGAGAAGAGCACAGACCTAGGCTCCTGGTTGGTCCTGGATAGCTACTGTACAGCTTACACAAATGGGGACACTAACATATTAAATACTAATTACAGTAAACTATCAAGCCTTGCCTGACCAGCTGAGCAGCTCCAGGAAAAAACAAGCAAATATACCTTTCTCTCCCAAACTTTACTTCTTGCACAGTTCTGGGTTGGAGAAAATCACTTTTGTAATCAATCTAATAAATTCATTCCCTAAATGAAACCTGACGTTACCTACTCTGTTTGGAGCAAATCATTGAAGAGGTATAGATGGAGTTTCAGAACCTTCCTCCAGGCACCTAAACTCTTCTTTTCTTACCTTTGGTCTGAGTGACACCTATACAGTACCAGCTCAGGATCATAACATTCTAATCTATTCTTTTAAGGTAATAATCATTTGGGGAGAAAAGCACATGAATAATATAATACTGGCAGGTAGCTTGCTGTGTGCACTTTATATACTTGATTTAGTTCTCACAACTCCCTGTGACGCAAGTACTATTATAATCCCCATTTTATAAAGAAGAAAACAGGCTCAGAGAAGTTAAGTATCATGTCTAGGCCACACAAACTTTAGGAAAACAACAACTGTAACAGTAAATTACAGGTAAATTTCAGGGTAAATTATCTCAGCATTTTATCGGGAATTACTAAACTCAGCAGAAAGAAAAAGGCCCTCACTACTAAAAAATTTGCCCTGGCTACAAGAAACCAGTCTACCTAATATTCTACTGTAAATTTTCTTATCTATCACCAAATAAAAAGGTATATAACACTAGTTCTCCTAAATAAAAAGGAAAGTTATAAACAGCTTCATGATATTTGCTGAGAGTTAGCTGGCCTCTTGCTATTCAACTAACTTGCCCAGTTCCAGTTGTTCAGGATGTAATTTATCTCCTGAAAATTGTGAAACACTACAGAAAACCCTTTACAGGTTTTTATTTTGGTTGGACAAAATAAAAATTGAGGCATTCTTTCTCAGCGCCAGTGTTAAAAGAGTGGTAACAGGGATAAAAAATTCAATTCCAAAGTCTTCCCACCAGACATATAAAGGAAAAAGAGGGTTGTTGAAAGCTGAAGAGCAATGAGAAATTCCCCCTCAAAGATTCCAGGATGGGTAAATAACAGGCTGGTATTTCATTCTCACAGCAATCCAATGCCAAGGCTGCATGTACCAGAAGACCCTCACTGAACCCTTGAACTTGTCAAGCTCATCCCCTACCCAGGGCTTTGCACTGCTTTTTCCTCCAGCTGGAAGGTTATTTCTCGAGTCTTTGCAAGACTGGCTTCTTGTTTTCCATCATGAGTTCTCGCCTTAGGCGGTTACTTTCTTAGAAAGGCCTTCCCTCTTTATCTAAAAGGGCATACCTCATTCCTTGGTGTCATACCATCCTGTTTGATTTTCCTTATATCCTGGACAACCGTCTGATCTTACCTTCTTTGTTCTTTTTCACACGCTCATAATCACCGTAATTATGTCAGCTCCATGAGGCTAGGGATCTTGTTTTTCTTATCTTTCCGTCCCCCCATTCCTAGCCCCAGGTAGGCACATAATATGTGTTAAATGACTGCATGGGGCTAATGGTAGGTATTATGTTGCATAAATATCAAATAATGGGGTGAAAATGAAGAGATTCCATTTCCTTCACTCCAAACCCTTTCCTTCATGCTCAGTAGGAATAATAATATTTTATGACCCAAGACATTAAAAACAAAATGGGTCACTTTTCTTATGGAATACATTCACCACAGGTACTGTGATGTCCAAGCATCCTGCTTCGGTGAGAGGCCAAATCAATTATAAACAGACTGAAATATTTATAGAGCAAACAACTTCGATTGCCCAGAGCATAAAAGACTCTGATAGCCATGCCAAAACAAATTTCCAACTGCTTCCTCATTTATTTCAAACACACTTCCAGCACAGAATCCTAGAGGTGGACAGAGAAACCCAAGAAAGAACACCTGTACTTTATGGCAGAGTGTGCAACAGCGAAAAGTGGCGAGAACTTTCAAACCAAAGTTCTTAACCTCTGAAGTGTGAGGGCAGAAAAAGTTTAAGTCTCTAAACTCAGTCTGCCTTTGGACACAACCGTGTAAAAAGAATGCTTCCAACATCAAAAGTAACCATCAGTGCTAATAAAATAATAACCTCCTAAACCTAGCCCTCAAAACTAGAAAAAGTTTGTCAAACATCTGACTACTCATAAAATGTACTTCTTGCTATTATAACTAATTGAATTGAATCACACAAGCAGTAATAGGGATAATATCCCAATGGCAATTAGGATTAAAAACGTTGACACTAAAACCAACAACCAGCATTATCTAATAATGTACTGACCCAGCTTTCAAAGAAAAATTTTTATTGCTTTGCTGTAAGTCAAATATAAATCGGATCTCCCACAACCCGCACTTGATCGAGAGCTCATTGCTCAATGTGCTATGAATGAAGCTGTTACCCGGGATCAACTTTGGTCTCCCCAAGTGCCCCTATGGAAAAAGGAAGCTGGGCTATCCATTAAGGTGGTAAACAAATACCAACAGGAGGCTGTCCTGAAGCAAAGCACTTCGGGTTCAGTGTCTTCTCCTTCCGGGAGAGGGTGGCCAGCAGGACTATGCCTCGCTGACACCAGGGACACCGGGGCAAGATGCCCAGGGCAAGGCTCCCGGACAACCGCCCCACGCCGCAGGGGGCGGGCTTGGTGCCGGCGGCCAGCAGCCGCTGGACGCCCCCGCAGCCGTCCCCACGCCGGAGGGGAGAGTCGGCGGTCCGGGACAGCGTGAGGCCTGACAGCCCGGGAAGGTGAGGGGCCTCTCCCACCGGAGCCGACACTGTGATCGGGGAGGAGAGGAGAGACCCTGGACAGGGGTCTGCAAGGTCGGGGTCCGCCGGCGCGCCCGCGGAGTAGCCCAGCCCAGCTCCCGCCCGTCACCTCACCTCGGCGGGCACGGGCAGGTCCTCGGCCGCCGCCTTCAACTCCAGCACCGAGTCCGTCTGCCGGTCGGTCAGCGGCGCCGTCGTGTCCAGTCTCCCATCCCAAAGAGCCAGCTTCTCCCGAGCGTCCCACTCCGCCGCCGCCTCCTGCTGCAGTAGCAGCGCCGCCTCCGCCATCGCCGCCGCCCCAGCTGCCCGCAGCAGCAGCGGGGAGGTGGGAACCCCGACAGACAGATGTGCGGGCCACTTCCGGGAGAGCCGGGGCTTCCAGCACGGCACCGGCGGCGGGGCGGGGCGGGGCGAGCCGGAATACCCTGACCCCGGAAACGCTTCCCCCCGCGTGGGCGGGACTTAGGCCAGGACCGACGTGGCTTTAAACGGGGTACAAGTATTTCCGGTTGGGATGTAGACGAAGAAGGCGAAGGATATAGGCCCTAACGGAAATAGACATGCCCCTACCAGAAGTCCCTTCCTCAACATCAATAACTTTATTGTTAATGTTGTTACTGACAACTGTGCTCAGTGACCCTGCCGGCAGGGGCCTTCGTGAGCCCCTGCATCTACTGCCTCTTTCTGCTCACAGCCTGGTAGTCTGGGTTAGGTGTGTGGACTGTTTTCCGTGTTGACATGTTGCCAGTTTTCACAACTTTTCCAACATCCAATAATTCCACTGTTAGAAACCTAATTTATGAAAACACATAAAAACTCAAAGATTTATGTATATCAGACATCATAAATAGTATCAAATAACCACCTGAACGTCCAACATTGAAGAACTGGATCAATAATTCATGGCACAGATGTGTAATTGGAATACTGTTCTGCCATTTAAATCATGTTGTAGATTTCAGCAACAAAATAAATAATGATTGTATTGGGTCATAACCTGTAGAATAGAATAAATACCCATGAGTCCATACTGATATAAATAAATGACTGAATAAATAAATAGGGGAGAAGAGACAACTCCACCTTACTGAAGAATTCCAATCAATAAATGTAGAAAGAATGAGGGGAAAGAAATCATTAAGGATACTACAGTAATGATTATAGCAGGCAAAATCTAAGGATGGATGCTAAAATTAGTGGATGAAAGTCTGAGGAGAAACAGTAATTTGCATGGTATCTCTCCAAGATATTTATTAATGGGGGGGGGGAGAGGCTGGCCGTTAACTTTACAGTGGAGAAACCTGGAAGACATCCCCCCTTAACCAAATGATCAAGGTCAACATCATCACCATGAAACTCCTCATATGATATATCAAGAACACAATATTTCTTTTGTGATATTCTTGCCAGAAATGCAAAACCACATTCTAATTATGAGAAAACATCAAACAAATTCAAATTGATGGACATCCTACAAAACAATTCACCAGTACTCTTCAAAAGTGTTGAAGTCATAAAAGACAAGGAAAGACCGAGGAAATGTTACATTTTGGGGATGAGGGAGACATGACAAGTAGATGCAATGTGGGAGCCTGGATTGGATCTTGGGACAGAAAAGGAAGAACTATAGAATAAAATATAGATATCCAAATAAGGTCTACAGTTTAGATGATAGTAGTGTACCAAAGTTAATTTCCCAGTTTTGATTGTTGTACATGATAAGAGTTATGTAAGATGATAACATGAGGGGAAGGGCACATCTGAATTCTGTAATACTTTTACAGCTTTTCTAAAGTCTAAAATTATCTCAAAGTCAAGAGTTAAAATTCTCATGTTGTAGAAAATATTTATCTCCTTGGAGAAATGATATAATTAAGAAGAATGAAACAGTGTATCATCCTATTGATCAAAGGAAACACTTCCAAAATATTCACAGATGGTTAGAATTACTAATAATTATTTTCTTCCTTTTTTCTTTTTTTTCCAATGAGGTTTGCATCTAAGCATAAGGGTGTTTGTTTGTTTTAATTAGTATACCTAAAAACACTTTCTCCTTTTCAGGCCAGGCTGATTCCAAAAATCTCAGAAATAAAGTTTATCCTGTTGAGTTTTGTGATGATAATTCTTCACCAAACATCATCCTTCAAGGGCCAAATATAAGCATCTTCTCTCACAAATGTTCTTCTACTGCAGATTTTCCTAAACCTATAATCATGCTACTTTCTTCTAAACATTGTTTAATTTCTTAAAATATTTTTACCAACTGGTGATTCATGATGCTAAAGTGATGCAGTGCAGGTCATGGTACTCACAGAAAAGATTTGGGACAAGGCTGAATGTCTAATCAGCTGCTGTGAGGACAAATGAGGGGAGAGAAGGGTAGATATTCAACACAATAATGCCTGGACTATTCCTGAATTGAAGAACTGGAGCTAAGAGAGGACAGCAAAGGTCCAGCACTCACCAGCTGGCCCTGCAGGGCGGGGAAGAGACAAGAGCAATGAAACAGTAACTGCGGTGTTCATGGGGTGTTTTCATTGCACAACACTAGCATAGAAAGAAGTATATACATTTAAACAATGCACTCGTTGCTCAAAATACAGTGGAAAGTGTAGTATGCAATATGCTGAACTCTGCTTCAGACTCTAGGGCTCTTTTCTGTGTGGACAAATATTATCTAGTGTGCCCCATCTCCAGAAGAAGTACAAAGTTCCTACAATGGATCCACTTTTATACTCTGTATTACAAGTCAAATTTCTTCCTGTTTCCAGCTGGTGATTAGCTTATTCCCAGAAGCACTAGATGTCATGACAAATACAACTGCAGTTTTAATTTTCTACTGTAATTTTTTTTTTTTGACCGCACCTCACGGCTTGCAGGATTCTCAGTTCCCCGACCAGGGACTGAACCCGAGTCATGGTGGTGAAAGCGCCAAATTCTAACCACTAGACCACCAGGGAACTAACTCCCTCTACTGTAATTTTTAACAATATTATTTATTTGATTCAAGTATTGATAAGTGTTCCCATAAAAATGTTCAAGTTGATATAGTAAACACTCATATAGCATGTATCTGTACATATGCATGTACATATAAAGCACCCATGTATTCACATCGTGTGTGCATGAAGAAAGAGAGAGAGAAATAAGAAGACAGGATTGCATAGGCTATCTCGGGAAAAGGACAAAGATGAGGTCAGAGGAGTCTCATCCGCAAGTGATCAAGGTCCCATATCACAGTAGATGACATTTTGTTTGTGAGGTGTTATTCAGATTTCCCTTTTGATCTCTTGATTGAAACCCTGTGAGTAAGGCAGGTTATTCTCCCATTTAGATTTAAGCAAATAAAACACAGGATGATGAAGTGAGACATCAGACATTTGGGAAGGTGAAGGAAAAGACCACTTTTCTACACTCTTTCTAGAGGGAAACTTGCCAACACCTATCAAAATACAGGCTAGAGAAATGGAGTCAGAGAGGATAGCTCTCTGATCCAAAAATTCTATATCTGAGAATCTATCCTAGAGAAATTCTTATATATTAAAAAAAAAAAAAAAGTAGTACATGCACAGGATAGTTTGCAATGGAGAAAAAGTGGACACAACCTAAATGTTTTTCAATGGGGAAATGGTTTAGTTCCTATTATTTATTGCTACCTAACAAACTAACCCCAAAATCATGCCCTAAACGAACCACCACTTTGTTCTTATCTTTCATAATCTTGCAGGTCAGGAATTTCTAGAGGGCACATCAGAAAAGACTCCTCCCTGCTCACCATGTCTGGAGCCACAGCTGGCGAAACACAAATGGCTGCAGGCTGGACAGCTGGGGTCTGGCTGTGCATCTCTGCATCCTCGTGAAGTCTCAGAGCTGGTCCACCGGGTCTCTCTCCATGTGGTCTCTCAAGTGTGAAGACCTCAGAGTATTTGGATGTGGCTCAGGGCTGGAAGAGATTGTTCCCACTTCTGCCCTTGCATCAGAAGTCACAGAAGGTCATTTCTGCTGCACTCCACCAAGTGAGTCACTATAGTCAGGCCAGATTCAAGGGGAAGGATTGACTCCACTTCTTAATGGGGGGAGTAGTTAAGAATGGGCAGCATTTTTTTTTTTTTTTTAGGCTGTGCTGCCTGGATTGCAGGATCTTAGTTCCCCGACGAGGGACTGAACCTGCGCCCTCGGCAGTGAAAGTACGGAGTCCCCATCACTGGACCACCAGGGAATTCCCTAATTTGTGTTTTAATGTTCCATTAAGAATGCATAATGTTCTACAACATATGTGCAACTATTATTGCAGACCTGTCATAAAGAAACAGAGAAAAGATTGCTTGTGGGATATATTAAAAAATATATCTTGTGAGAATAGATAGATAATCTTGCAATGGTTTGAGGAGTCTTTCAGAAAAGGGTAGAGGAAAGGAGCTTTCCTGACAGGGATCTGTGACTGTCTGCTGACATTAAGAACATGAGCGTAAACATCACAGGAGCCTGGAAACTGAGCAACAGCTGGGCCAACTGTAGAGGAAAGAAAGGAAAGCTAGAGGCACGGAGGACTTCAGGGGATTGACCAAGTGTTGGAAACCACTCCACTGGCCTCTGCTGGTATTAATTCCCCACGTGGTGCTCATTCAGCTTGCGACCCCCTGCCAGGAACCAGGTTACACTTGCAGAACATGTAAGTGAATATGTACTAGCAGTAAATCTAAGATAAACAAACCCTGACACAAGGTCTGAAGTGGTTCTCCCCTCCTCCCAAAGTAGGTCCCTTCCTTCTCCTCTTGGCTGGGATGAAGGGAGGGGAGTATTTGTCACCTTTGGAGGTCTCCTCTGGGTGAAGACAGGGTTTCCAGCCTTCTGTTTTAAAACCAACAGCCTGGTATGTGAGGGGTGTTTTGTTTTTGATGAATCAAAACAAAACAACCAAAAAGCAAAAACATATCTCTTCTTTTTCAAATTAAATAACTTTCATGATTATGTCATGGCATAATGGGCATTCACCCGGAATAACCTAGATCCTGCATTTTAAAATTTTCATTTGCAGATTTTTATCAGGTGTGGCTGGCATTTTGTTGAATCCAACCGACAGCTTTAAGCAGGGGAAGAAGGAGAAAAAAATGTTTTGAACTTTTTCCTTCCTTTTTTCTCACCTCCTTACTGGGATGTGAGCTTGCTAAAGAACAACTGTGGGTGAGCCTCAGGACCAGGGTTGCCATAGTTTCTATAGTCCTGGGTCCTGGCCTCCCTCCCCTCGCCCTTCCCCAAGTGTGAGCATTTGTGGTTGGCGGCTCCGGGCGGGCGCCAGGTACTAGTGGGCTTGTGGCCAGCTCACCCCAACACCGCGACAGCCCCGCAGAGCCCCGGTCCTTTCCGGGACGAAGCTGCGACTTGGGCCCCGCCTACCTGGTAACAGGCTGCTTGGGGTCACCCCTGTCCCTGCCGCAGAAGGCAGACCCCAGGCAGCCATGACCCAGCTCCCCGCTGGAGAACGCAGACAGTAGTCAGCACCCTGGCCTCGGGCCTCTTTGGTTTATTAGTTCCACAAGTGATGGGCTGAATCGTTCATATCCATGAGGCCAGCCCCAGGGTCAGTGGTCCAGGGTGCTCACCAGCCTTCGCCTGTCCTCGTGTTGGTGCTGACAAGTGTTTAACAGCCCGGCCCCCCGAGCCCAACCACCCAAGGGTGTACCCTGATTACCTTCCCCAGGTGAACACGGGCAACTAGAAACTCTGTGCCTCAGTGTCCTGATGTGAAAATGTGTACTGAATAAAATAATAAAAGTACTTGCCCTTTGGATGTGTGGTGAGGATAGAACATGATCTGTGTGAAAGCCCTAGAATGACACAGGGTGGGTGCCCAGTAAGGTACTGGAGAGGAAGAGAGTGGGGAGGAGGAGGAGGAAGTGGAGGAGAGGGAGAGGAGTTACGAGGAGAAACTTTCAAGTCATTTAGATTTTAATCCCTCTGGAATTCTGCAGGCTGATCTTCCAAAGTCTCTAGCACTTGAGTGCAGCTGTACCTCTGCCTGTGGGGATCTTTAAGAAACATCAAGCACGTTCCAAGGACAACTTCCTCAGCTGCTTTCCAACCATTTTTCTGTGCCACATCCCAGACGATTGGATCCACTGCCAGCAGCTACAGGGGTCTATTTCCACCTGGTTCTCAAGTGGGGTGGGGCTCCAGATGGAAGTTCGCTGGATTGAGAAGCCCTGATTCTGATGACAACCCCACCTTCCCCAGGCCCCGTAAGGGATCGCTGTCATACACCAGGGACATCCAAAGCGTGTGCCTTGTGTCTGAGCCAACAACAGTTAAGGAGGCCCCTTCCTACTCCTCCACGGGGTCAGAGCAGCTAGAAGCAGCTTTGTGGTGATCTTGACAGTCTCTAGCTAAGGTCACAGTGACTTCAGGCTTTATTCCCAGAGAACAAATAGCACAAACCAGTGCCTGGCTGTGTTCCCAAATAAGGGCTCTTTAGCCTTTTAAGAAGAGAATTCAGAACTGGCAGAGAATCTAAAGATCATATAATCAAACCTTTCATTCTACAGATGAGCAAACTGAGGCATACAGAGAGGAGATGACGAGATGACCAGTCCAAAGTCCTACAGGTGGTTAAAGTTAGGACTAGAACTTAGATAACCTGACTTTTGGGGCTGGTGCTCTTTGTACTACCCCAGAGTTTTCCCAAGTTGAGTAATGCACAAAGCCCTCTGAAAAAATTGCAGATCCCCAATGTTGATGTAAATAACTATATTATGTTGCTCAAGTATAAAAAGAAAACTTGACCTAAGCTTTGTATGTTTACATTAAAATGGATTTATAAGTTACATACCACTAAAAGTACAAAACCAATATTCAAATTAACAACGAGATGGATGATATTGTCTTGCTGGAAAACGAAATTGCTATTGGCAGCACGAAGATGGTGCTGACTGCTGCCACACAGCTGCTTTGGGGTTCAAGCACTTATGTTACACCAGCAACACGCTCGATCCCCTGACATTCGAATCACCAGGAAGTCTTCACTCAGGCTGTATCCCTAACACCATCTTGCCTTTAATGGGCTTGTACATACCATTTGCATATAAATCAATCCCTGTTCTTCTTTAATAGCTTAATTAAAATAGTCTAAATACACAAATAAGGAGGGTGGTGGGGTGGAAGGTGAAATCACGTGGCAATCCTAAGACAATCATGTTGATGATTCAGGAAAAAAAAAAAAATATATATATATATATATAAGTATATGAAATGAAAATACATACTTAAAAAATTGTCCACAGGCTCTGGTTTTAGAAATGCCGCACACTATATCCTGCTGCCCTAAAGGCATAGACAGATAGTGGTGAAACTTCCCTATTACCTTCTGTAAATGTCCCCAGAGCCGTAACTTTGCTTCTTAAGACTTCATCTATTAATGTCTTAGCATAGGCCTGTGGGGGACTTCTCTGGTGGTCCAGTGGGTAAGACTCCGCGCTCCCAATGCAGGGGGCCTGGGTTCGATCCCTGGTTGGGAAACTAGATCCCGCATGCATGCCACAACTAAGAAGTCCGCATGCTGCAAGTAAAAGATCCCCCATGCCACAATGAAGATCCGACGTGCCGCAACTAAGACTTGGCACAGCCAAAATAAATAAATAAATAAAATTTTTAAAAAAAAAAGAAAAGAAAGAATAGGCCTGTGGAAAAAATGCCCTAAGGAACAAGAGGCAAGGGTGTTCCAGGTCAGGGATGGGAGGAGAAAGCGGAGGAGATGGAGATAGGGATCCCAAGACCTCCTTACAGTGGGTACTTCAAGTCTCACCTCGGTCAGCCCCACTCAATGACTAAAATTTGACCACTGCAAAAGACCCCTGCTAATAATGTAACATCGCGAGAATAGCTGATGTTGTACTATAAAATACCTCTCACCTGCTCCTTACTTTAACCCAGGAGGAAGTTGGTGAATGTTATTAGTATTATCTTTATTCAAAGAGTGAAGAACTGAATCCCAGGGAGGTTTGTGACCTGTTCAGGATAATGGTTAGTAAAGGGCAGACGTGTCAGCGGAACCAGGATTCCTGACAAGACTTTCTCTTTCTCCTTTACACTGATATTATGAAAGGGAGTGACATGAAGACAGACATTTAAACCCATTCGTGCTTTTCTGTAATAGGGCACTTTAGCAAGCATGAGTCCTAAGGGTGAGCATTACAGGCTTGAAGGAATGCCTCTAAGAGGAAAAGGCTTGAAGCTTTGGTACGTTCTGTTCTACTATAAGGCAGGAGTAGTTCAAGCGCCAAAACACTAAATCATAGCATCGATGAGGAGGAAAGACAAAACATCAGGCTTCCATGCTCCATTTCACTTCATTGCTTACAATGAAGTCACAAAATGAAATGATTTAAAAGAAAAAATTCTTATGCCACCTGCATGTCTGCAACTCCCTCCTCAATTTTCAGAGCATGTTAATTTGAAATTGCTGAATTTCTTCATGTCCGATCCTCCAACCTATTATCAGAATCACTTCTCTTGGTGTTGGTTTTTATAGCTTCATCAAGTATTTGAAGATGTTTCCCTTTTCAAATTATTTCCTTGCTTACTTACTGTATCAATTTCTCATTCACACATCAGTGAACTGTATAAATCACTTTAAATCTTGACAATTTATTTAAATAGCAGCTTGGGCTCTATTTCATAACAGAAGAATTGCTTCCTTACATCAGACAAATGGTCCCTCAGCTTAGAATTTAGAATATTTTGAATCAAGGCATATTTTGAAGAAAGGCATAATTACCTGTCAAGATTTCAACCTCAAAAAGCTATGAACTGCATCTTTGCTAGTAAGAAAATTAAAAGAAATGGAATAAAAAGCATTATTACATTACGGTGATAAAAATAAACACTGGCAACATTGGTAAAACATCTTTGGAAACATCTATCATTAGCTTTATAATATTCATTTTTTTACTTCTTCTTTGGGATTCTTTCAAAAATGATAATCTTAAATATTTTTTTAAAAAAGCTTCAGACTCTGCATTTCAGTTTACCCTCCAGAGCTCCCCTCCAGATCAGGCTGAAAGCAGAACATAACACCACATTCCCGTGCAGCAACTTCTCCACCCCTATCTTGCTTCCTTCCCTCCCTTCCTTCCTTCCTTCCCACCCTCAATAAATCAGGAGTACACACACACACACACAAAATAACTCAAGTTAAAAAAAATAAAAAAGCTTTATGCAGAAAGCTGTTCATCATAGGCTACTAACAAACATTTGTAAACAATTTACATATAGAACTATGGTAAATTTGTTTGATGGCCTACTAAGACAGTGATTTTAAATTGTTTAAATTTTACTGGTATTTTGTTTTTATATATTTTTAAATGAGTGTTACTTATAATGATGGCATATATTATTCCTATATATTTTATGTTGTTGGCATGTATATATTGTATAGCATTAGGGATCTCAAAACATAACCAATTACCCATTTATTCATTAGCTCATCCACTTATTAAAATCTTTGGTGTGTACTTACTAGGTGCCATGTTGTGTGCTGGTCTGAGTCTTCAAAACTAAATAAGAACATTTCATGCCTTCAAGAAGCTTACAATCTAGTAAGACAAGCTGACAAATACTGGAAAGTATATTACGATTTGAGGTGCAGTCCCACTGGAATAAGCATAATTACATATTACAGAAAGCACAGAAGAAAAACACTGAATCCATTCTTGAAAGACCAGGGTAGGTGTCCGAGAGGAAGGGACCTCTAAGCACAGCGTTTGGCATATAGTCAATGCTCAATAAGTGTATTTTGAATGAATTGGCATCTGAAGGAAAATAGGACAAAGAAGGAGAAACCCTTTTAAGCCAGAGGGAAACAGTGTGAGCTAAGGCCTAGAAGTGAGAATATAGCACATTTTTAGAAAGTCAAAAATTTTACAATATGGCTGGAATTTGGAGTTGCAGGTGGAAAGGTGATGAGAGAGGAAGCCAAAGAAGTGAGTAGGGATGAGACCAGGAAACCCCTGGGCGCCATGCTAAGGAGTCTGGCCTCTACACTGAGGAGACTGGGTAGTGAGGACACTGTCAGATTGGCTGTAGAAAGGTCCTTGATAGGATGACGTGTGTATTGACAGGCCAGACCGGAGGTGTGGACATAGAGTGGAGGCTGTTCCAGCATCTAGAAGGCCTGAACTCAGGAGTGTTCATGGAGATGGAGAAAGGAGGATGAACGGAAGAGATATTAAGATAAAATCCACAGGGCTTGAGGTTTACTTGAATTGAAATAAAATGGCCAGAGAGGGGTCAGGGTGTCTGGCAGCAAACGGAAGCGGTGCGGGATAGACAGACAGCATCAAGCATGAGCCGTTCCTAAAGGCGTGAGTACGGGGCTCAGGCTCCCATGGCAGGTAGTTCTACTGCATTACTACCTTGCCCTCAAACCACACCTACGGCATCACTGGGATTTCCCTATGGCCAGTTGACAGAGGAAGAAAAAACTTAGCCTGGTTTATAGATGGTTCTGAACAATATAGAGGCGCCAACCAGAAGTGGACTGCTGCAGTGTGCCAGCCCCAGTTAGAAGTGTCACTGGAAAATAACTGGGGGGGGGGGAGAAAATCTGACCACTCAGACTTCAAACAGTAGCTTTTGTACTACCAGGGCTGGAAGTCTTGAATCTATGACCATGGTCAAGGTGGTGAGTCTCCATTAGCCCCCCCAGAGTTACTACATCTACACCCTGCTCTATGCTTTTGGGTGATGGCTCCTTGAATGTGGATTGGATTACTGAGGTCTCTTTACTTTCTAGTTTCCAGTTGGGTTATTCAGTGAAAACAGCGGCAGGAAATTGGAGAGGGAGAGAGAACAGGGCATTCTTTCATGCTCTCCCTGTTTCACTGCTGTGTCCCTGGCCATAGCTGTGTCCTTCTATGATCACAGTTCCAGCCCAATGGCCCCTCCTCCACAACTGCAACTTTCACTAGGCTCTGGTGACTTGATTTCCTAGCCTTGCCTCTTAAACAACCAACGTACCAAAGAAGGCACAAGGGAAATTAGAAATACTTAGAGATAAATGAAAGTGAAACACAACTTTACAACTTAAGCAACTAGAAAAAGAAGAATGAACTAAACCCAAAGCTAGCAGAATGAAAGAAATAATAAAGATTAGAGCAGAGATAAATTAAATAGAGAATGGAGAAAATAAATGAAACCAAAACTTGGTTCTTTGAAAAGATTAACGAAATTCACAAACCTTTAGTTGGATGCACTAAGAAACAGAAGACTAAAATTACTAAAATCAAAAATGAAAATAGGGACATTACTACCAATTCTACAGAAATAAAAAGGATTATAAGAGACTACTATGAATAACTGTACATCAGCAAATTGGATAATCTAGATGAAATGGACAAATTCCTAGAAATAGAAAACCTACCAAGACTAAGTCAGAAAGAAATAGAAAATCTGAATAGACCTATTACTAGTAAGGAGATTGAATCAGTAATTTAAAAATCTCCTAACGGGACTTCCCTGGTGGTCCAGTGGTTAAGAATCCACCTCCCAATGCAGGGGACGTGGGTTCAATCCCTGGTTGGGGAACTAAGTAAGATCCCACATGCCGCGGGGCAACTAAACCTGTGTGCTGCAACTAGAGAGAAGCCCACACGCCACAACTACTGAGTCTGTGCGCTCTGGAGCCCGCATGCCACAACTAGAGAAGACCGAGTGCCATAACTACTGAGCTTGCGTGCTCTGGAGCCAGTGCGCGTCACAACTAGAGAAGCCCGTGCACTGCAACTAGAGAGAAGCCCACAACGAAGAGCCAGCACACTGCGATGAAGAAACAGTGCAATCAATCAAAAAAAAAAAAAAAAAAAAAAAAAAGAAACAGTGCAGCCAAAAAAAAAAAAAATCTCCTAACAAAGAAAAACCCTGGACCTGATGGTTTTACTGGTGAATTCTACCAAACATTTATGAAGAACTAATACCGATCTTTCTCAAAGTTTTCCAAAAAACTGAAGAGGGAACATTTCCTAACTCATTCTATGAGGCCAGCATTACCCTGATAACAAAGCCAGACAAAGACATTACAAGAAAACTACAAATATCCCTTATGAACATTGATACAAATATCCTCAACAAAATACTAGCAAAGAGAATTCAGCAGCATATTAAAAGGATTATACACTATGACCAAGTGGAATTTATTCCTGGAATGGAAGGATGGTTCAACATATAAAACCTGATCAATGTAATATGCTACATCAACAGGATGAAGGAAAAAAACCCACATGATCATCTCAATTGATGAAGAAAAAGCATCGACAAAATTCAACACTCAACAAACTAGGAATAAAGGGAAACTATCTCAACATAATAAAAGCCATATATGAAAAACCCACAACAAACATCATACTAAATGGTGAATGATTGAAAGCTTTTCCTCTAGGATCAGGAACAAGGCAAGGATACCCGTTTTCACCACTTATATTCAACATCGTACTGGCAGTTCTAGTGAGAACAAATAGGCAAGAAAAAGAGATAAAAGGCATCCAAATTAGAAAGGAAGTAAAATTATCTGTTTGCAGATGACATAATCTTAAATGTAGAAAACCATAAATATTCCACAAAAAATGACTATTAGAACTAAGAAATGAATTCACCAAAGTAGGATACAAAATCAACACACAAAAATCAGTTGCATTCCTATACAGGAACAATGAACAATCTGAAAAGAAAATTTAAAAGAATTTTACTTACAATAGCATCAAAAAGAATAAAATACTTAGGAATTCACCAAGGAGGTAAAAGACTTATACAATAAAAACATTGCTGAGGGGCTTCCCTGGTGGCGCAGTGGTTGAGAACCTGCCTGCCAATGCAGGGGACACGGGTTTGAGCCCTGGTCTGGGAGGATCCCACATGCCACGGAGCAACTAGGCCCGTGAGCCACAATTACTGAGCCTGCGCATCTGGAGTCTGTGCTCCGCAACAAGAGAGGCCACGATGGTGAGAGGCCCGCGCACCGCGATGAAGAGTGGCCCCCGCTTGCTGCAACTAGAGAAAGCCCTCGCACAGAAACGAAGACCCAACACAGCCATAAGTAAATAAATAAATAAATAAATAATTTTAAAAAAAACATTGCTGAAAGAAATTAAAGATGACACAAATAAATGTAAACACATCCCATTTTCATGGATTGGAAGACTTAATATTATGAAAATGTCAATACTACCCAAAGAAATCTACAGATTCAATGCAATCTCTATCAAAATCACAATGATGGTTTTTGCATAAACAGAAAAACCCATCCTAAAATTCATATGGGGCCTCAAGGGACCCCAAATAGCCAAAACAATCTTGAAAAAGAACAACAAAACTGCAGGATTCATACTTCCTGATTTCAAATCTTACTACAAACCTACAGCAATCAAAACAGTGTGGTACTAGCATAAAGACAGACAGATAGACCTATGAAATAGAAATGAGAGCCCAGAAATAAATCCTCACATACATGGTCAAATGTTTTTTGACAAGGGTGCCGAGACCATTCAATAGAGAAAGGACAGTCTTTTCAACAAATGGTGCTGGGGAAACTGAATATCCACACACAAAAAAAGGAAGTTGAACCCTTATCTAATACCGTATACAAAAATTATCTCAGGGCTTCCCTGGTGGCGCAGTGGTTTAGAGTCTGCCTGCCACTGCAGGGGACATGGGTTTGAGCCCTGGTCTGGGAGGATCCCGTGTGCCGCGGAGCAACTAGGCCCGTGGGCCACAATTGCTGAGCCTGCGCGTCTGGAGCCGTGCTCCGCAACAAGAGAGGCCACGATAGTGAGAGGCCTGCGTACCGCGATGAAGAGTGGCCCCTGCTTGCCGCAACTAGAGAAAGCCCTCGCACAGAAACGAAGACCCAACACAGCCAAAAATAAATAAATTAATTAATTAATTAAAAAAAAAAAAAGAAAAACCCGTGGCTAACATCTTAAAAAAAAAAAAAAAAACAAGTAAAGAAATTCGGGGGCTTCCCTGGTGGCACAGTGGATAAGAATCTGCCTGCCAATGCAGGGGACACAGGTTCGATCCCTGGTCTGGGAAGATCCCACATGCCGCAGAGCAACTAAACCCGTGCTCCACAACTACCTGCTGAGCCCACGGCCTAGAACCCGTGGTCCACAACAAGAGAAGCCACCGCAATGAGAAGCCCGTGCACCGCAACGAAGAGTCGCTAGCCCCCGCTCGCTGCAGCTAGAGAAAGCCCGCATGCAGCAACGAAGACCCAACAGAGCTAAAAATAAATCAAGTAAGAATAAAAATAAATTAAAAAAAAAAAAAAGAAATTGGGACTTCCCTGGTGGTCCAGGGGTTAAGAGGCCACCTTCCAACGCAGGGTATGTGGGTTCTATCCCTGGTCGGGGAACTAAGATGCCACATGCCGCAGGAAAACTAAGCCCGAGTGCCACAACTACTGAGCACGTGGGCCACAACAAGAGAGCCCACACGCTCTGGAGCCCGTGCGCCACAACTACAGAGAAGCCCACGTGCTGCAATGAGGAGCCCAAGCACCACAACGGAGGATCCCACGTGCCACAACGAAGATCCTGCCTGCCGCAACTAAGACCCGACGCAGCCAAAATTAAAAAAAAAAAAGAAAGAAATATTAAAAAAAAGAAATGAATAGAGGGATTAATAATAAATTTTAAAAAACAAGTAAAGAACTTGAGTAGACATTTCTGCATAGAAGATATACAAATGGCCAATAAGAACAGCAAAAGATGCTCAACATCACTAATTATTAGGGAAATGCAAATCAGAACTGCAATGAGATACCACCTCACATCCAATAGGATGGTTACTATCAAATAAATAGCAAACAAGTGTTAGCAAGGATGTAGAGGAAGTGGAACCCTTATGCACCATTGGTGAGAATGTAAACTAGTACAGTCGGTGTGGAAAACAGTATGCAGCTCCTCAAAAAATTAAAACTAGAATTACCGTATGACCCGCGAATTCCACTTCTGGGTATATGATCAAAAGGACTGAAAGCAGAGTCTCAAAGATATATTCATACACTCATATTTATAGCAGCATTATTTACAACAGCTAAAACATGCAAACAGCCCAAGTGTCCACCGACGGATGAATGAACAAGCAAACTGTGGCATAAAGGTATGATAGAATTATTATTCAGCTTTTAAAAAAAAGGAAATTCTGCAATATGCTAAAACATGGATGAACCTTGAAGACATCCTAGAGACTGAAAGTAGAATGGGAGTTGCCAGGGGTTGGGAGGAGAGAAAACGGGGACTTCTTATTTAATGGATATAGAGTTCAGTCCCACAAGATGAAAAGTTATGGGGATGGATGGTGGTGCACTTAATGCCACAAAACTGTACACTTAAAAATGGTTAAAATGGTAACTTTTTAAATGAATATCTTACCACAATTAAAAATAATTAATATCAGCCTGAACTGAACACTAGCTGACAGAGATTTTGATTTGAGTGTCATAAGAGAAACTGGGTAAATAAAGCAGTCAGTAGGAAATACTACATGCAGTGCTCTCAACCCAATTCTCAGACTCCTTGGTGACCTTAAGATAACATTTACTACGTAAGAATCCCAGAAGTAATGAGCAAATCTTAGTAAGTTGCTTCCATTTAACACGGCAAGTATTTTTGGTATTATCTACTCTGCGCAAATTATTATGCTAAAAAAGCACAAAGCAGTGCAGCAAATTAAAAAAGTGATGAAGGAATTCCCTGGCGGTCCAGTGGTTAGGACTCCGCACTTCCACTGCAGGGGGCACAGGTTCGATCCCTGGTCCGGGAAGATCCCACATGCCGCGGAGCAACTAAGCCTGTGCACCACAACTACTGAGCCTGTGCTCTAGAGCCCTCGAGCCACAACTACTGAGCCCATGTGCCACAACTACTGAAGCCCGCGCACCTAGAGCCCGTGCTCCGCAACAAGAGAAGCCACTGCACCTCAATGAAGAGTAGCCCCCGCTCGCCACAACTAGAGAAAGCCCATGCACAGCAGCAAAGACCCAACATGGCCAAAAAAAAAAAGTAGCCTGGATTTCATGCCCAATGCTTCTAACAGGTGCCCTGATCCAGTGGGACATGAGTTCTCCAGGCATTTAAGGCTCCCTCTTTTTGCCAATTCTGTTTTTTCAATAGACCACTGTGTTTTAACTCAAATATTAAGACAGGCACCTTGAAAATATTTTCAAATAAAAAAAATAATGAACCAGGTTTGCATTTCATTCACTGGTTGTTTTATACCAACCAGAGGTGTCTCTACCTGGCCCACAGTTAACCAAGGATCCCGGCTCCGCCTCTAGCCAACACCAGACGCTAGAAGAAGGACTGAGGGGTCCTGAAATTTCAAGGCACTGATGGCATCCCACTGGTGTTCTGAATCTCCAAGGTGCCTTGCCCAGCAAGCCCACGAACCGAATTCACTGGCCTCTACTGAGCTACAGAGTGTTTCATAGACTGGGAGGCCACACAGGTCTCCAGGCAATTAGTAAGATGGTCCCAACAACTCCTCTAAGCAGAGAGAAATGTCTACAGCCACTTTCACGAATGCTACTTCTACTCCAGCCTTCTGGACGCTTTGCAGCTTATCTTTGTTTAAATGTTTCTATTCATTTGAAATAACCACGGGGCATTTTTTATTATTATCTATTACTCCAGTTTATTAAATACTGAAACCAGGTTTATGCCACATATTCCAACAATGTTTAAATAAAGAGTTCAAAATATAAAGGCTTATGAAAACTTTTATAGTCTTTATATAATATACACTATTTCTAGCACATGAATAAATACGGAGAAAAGAAGCCATTTTTTATATAACAATCAGCCAACATTTAGCATCTATGATTACACAAATCCACAAGCAAACAAAAAAATGCACTTTTGTCATTTTGGTTTTCAAAGCTAAAAATCCCTTTGCCACATTTAGCAATACCAAAGGGGATGGAGGACTTGTAGTCACGGCCCTGGAAACAAGGGAACCAAGTCTCCCAGTTCTTCAAGTTTCTTTCTTGGTTAGAAGCTTCAACAACTGCATTACTCTTTCAAGAAGCAGAAAAAAAATCAAAACAAGTTAAGACTCTGTTGTATAAGGTATTTAATAAATCTGCACTGAAGAAATACTATATTTTCATCTTAAATGCATGCTTACCGGGCTTCCCTGGTGGTGCAGTGGTTAAGAATCCGCCTGCCAATGCAGGGGACACGGGTTCAAGCCCTGGTCCGGGAAGATCCCACATGCCGCGGAGCAACTAAGCCCGTGCGCCACAACTACTGAGCCTGAGCTCTAGAGCCCGCGTGCCACAACTACTGAGCCCGCGTGCCACAACTACTGAAGCCCTCGCACCTAGAGCCCGTGCTCCACAACAAGAGAAGCCACCGCAATGAGAAGCCCGAGCACCGCAATGAACAGTAGGCCCCGCTCGCCGCAACTAGAGAAAGCCCGCGCGCAGCCACGAAGACTCAACACAGCCAAAACTAAATAAATAAAATTAATAAATTTATTTTTAAAAAAAACACTTACCTTTTACAGTGAGGTTTGGCTTTCCTTTCACCCTGGTATGAACATGTACATTTTTGAATAAACTGATATAATGAATATTGCATGACATTCAATCTTTACATGGTCTTCAAAATGAACTTGCTTCTACTGTTTTAGGAATTATATGTACACTTAACATGTTTTCTACATTAAAAAAAAGAAAAAAAGAGTGGCTCATAAAAAGTCATCCTTTAAACTCAAGGAACTCAAAAGTGAAAAAGGCTTTCTATAGAAAGCCCTTACCATACCAATGGAATGTTTTAGTAAGAAGAAAAATAATCTGCTCTCTGAAGATATGGTTCAGTACAAGGCGCGAGGCCTGAACGGGCTCAGCTCTCCAGAGTCATGTCCAGAACTGGTCAGGGAGAACTGGGCTTCCATCTGAGCCTTGAAGCAATCAACACCTACCTGCCCTTCCGGCCTCCTCCTTTCTTGACTTAGCTCTTACTTTTGGAACTAAAATTCTGCTTCACAAAATCTTTTTCAAAGAAGGCAAGGTCAAGGTGACTGGGAGCAAAACTGCCCAATCCCCAAGAAAAACATGCGTGCCCTCCATTCTGCTTCAAGGGAGGAAGCAGCCCAGGGGCTGGACCCACTGGGAACCTGCATATACTGCAGAGGTGTGTGTCCTGGAGGCCACAGTGAGTATGTATTTAATGTTACTCTCAAAGAGTAGAACCGAAGGTACCCAAGTAAATATTCAATATCGTCCCTTTCCTGGGGCTGTCTTCTAGAAGGGTAAAGGTTGTGGGGCTCTCAGAATCACTTTTTATTTTGAAAAGAATAAGATGAAGATGAAAAAGAAGAATGATATCCTGTCTTTAGAAGAAAAGAAGGAAGACATTATATACCTCTTATCAGACTCCAGATAAACAGGCACACACACAAAAAAATCACCTTTTGAATTTCAAGCAAGTATTTTCATTCCAAACTGATTAGGAAGTCCAAGACAGGAAGTATTTTGACAAATGTGACCAGAACTAAAGTAAAACCTGGGAAATCTGGAAAAATCAACTCTTTGATTCACTTGCAACATTTTGCTACAGAAAAGGTAATAAAACCTTAACCTCTTTCTTTCACAAGGCTTTTAACAAAGGATCTCACTCAGGAGAAGCCCATAATAAAATGACTCTCTTCCATACACAGGGACCATTTATTCTGGGATGATGGCTGTATAACAGCATGATATAAACACACTAATCCTACAAGTCAAGTAGTAGCAGCTACTATCTTCTTCACCTGACCCTCAATATCAATAGAGGTTATTATCCCCATTTTACAGATTGGGAAATAGAAACTTTGCTAAATTCACAGAGCAAATTACAAACATTACTTAAGACAGAACCCAAGTAGCTTAAAAACACCTCCCACCAGCACAGACTTTGCCACCTTCCAAGCCAACCTATCACACCATCATGAGTTTAGATGTTAATGCTTTGTAACAATTCCTCACAAAGGTAGAGTGGTCAAAGGCTTAAAAATCACTTATTATAAGTGAAAGATCCTGCCAAAATTAGAAATTAGAAAGCAGTGCAATATTCCAGGGATCTATATCCTGCACTGTTTATACCTGGGGTATACCAGGTCTCCATGTGTGAATTTCTTCAGCAGACACAAAGCCAAAGCCCCCCCAGAAGTTCAGGAACAATAACACCCTCTTGGAGGCTCTATTCATTCCATGGTTCCGAAGAGCTTCTTTCGAACAGTCTGGGAGTCTCAGCTATGAGCTGAGATGCATCAGGAGTTATTCTCCCCTGAGGGAATCAGTCCACAGTTCCTGATCTTCATGCAAGTTTTCTTTAGCAAGAAACATGCATTTCATGTTATCTTTGATGTCGAAGGGCACTTGAATGGTAAGGACTAATGTTTGGATGTTACAGTCTATGCCATTAAACATTTGGTGCAGAGCGTCTGATGCCAGGACACAGCAATCCGAGCTAACCCAGTGTTCAGAACTGTTGCTCACACCTCAGAATCTGTGGCGGGCCAAGCAGTGAGAAGCAGTGGGAAAGACAGGAAGCTTCGCTATTTCAGACGTGAGCATTTTCAGCGGGATGTCTCATGCAGTCTTGACTTGTCACAAATCCAATTTCTTCAACTGCTCATATGTCACAAAGAACTGCAGGTATTAGTTAAGGCTGACATTTTATGCCATCTTAACCCTAACGCATCAAGACAGACCCACAAATAGCACACCTCCTAACAAATATTTCTGGGCAGACCACATGCCGTGGACATGATTAAACGTGAGGGGCTCCATTCTCAACCACCCCAAGAGATCTCCCCATTAACCTTCCCAAGGTCAGCTTGGAAGAGACAGACCACAACTGAGACACATAAATCCCCTGCATCAGCTCCAAAAGCTTCTAAGATTACATCCACACTGCTAGCTTTTCTGACTTTTGGGAAGACTTTACAGAACAGTAAATTCTGTGAGAAAGAGAAAGAGAGCAAGCCAGGGGAGCTCTCTTCCAGGGCTGCCAGTAGGCAAGCTTGCCTGGGAGGGAGGCGCAGATAAACAAGGATGGTGCAAACTGACATCCCCTGCTTTATAACTCTGTCCTTTCATTTCTAATAAACTGTCTCTTCCTTCCTGCCTCCCACTTTGGCATAGAGGGAAAAGTGCTAATCAGCCAAATAATTCTGGAGCTAATTCCTGTCTATCCTTAGGCACTCTCTGAAATAAGCATTCTAGATCACGGCTGCCAAACCACATCCTTCCCAAGTGTGGCTAGGGATTGAAAAAATAAACAAATAAATAAATCCTTGTCTCTCCCTCTCTCTGAAATCATAAACACTCTCAGCTCCTACAGCAGAGTCTAAAGAAAAGTTTTTACTGATACCATTGCCTTTCAATAACACCACCATTAAACCAAGTTTCACAGTGCCTAGCACAGACCTTATACCTCCTGAAAAAGAAACTGAACAGTTATTTCTTGAATCAGAGGAACTTAACAGAATAAGAACCTACTTCTAAATTATAATTAATAACATGACAGTTTATATAAACAACATTCTTCAGCTATACCTTTTTTCAGATCTACTGCAACAGAAAAGGATACAATAATATTCCAAGGACCAAGTCTCAACCAATTTGGCCAAAACCCTTTATATAGAGCAAAAAACCCTTCATTCTTCCATGTCTGTTATAAGGGAGGGGGAAAAAAAAGTTAACATCCAACTTTCCAATTATGTCAAATATGCATTAATAATTAGTAGCCAGACTGAACTGATATATTTTTCTTAAAAACAAAATTCTGTTTGGAAGGACTATCTAAGAAATCATTGCCCTCTGCCTCTTTTCGTTCTTTAAAGGTTTCTGCACAGGTGAAGACTAAGGCTCTGTACCAAACTATCCCACACCCAAAGCAAACAGCAGTTGGATGAATAAGAAATGACATTTAATTCCAACTAGAGTCTTCTGCCTCCTTGCCATGTGGTCTTACAGCAGGTCAGAAATAAAAAAAGGAGGCAATGGCAGTAAAGACATAATTCAGAGTACCACTATTTCATGTTGTTGGATAGATAACATTAAGTATCTTTGCTTCATTAAAGCAATATTTGAAGTCTAGGGATGTGCCAGCATCATGCCGGAAAACAGCAACCACAAAAGTGGTCCCTCATCTTTGGCTGCTGGCAATCCAGTAGGGGAGACAGTCACAAACTTTCATCTACTCAGGAACAGTAGGCCCAATTATTTAAACTGAGAATTAAGGTAAGATTCATGTGTTCCTTTGAGAGATGTCCGAATGAAGGATGTTCATTCCAGTTTGACTCAACAGGAAGGTGATATATTCTGGAAGGAGACACAGTTCTACTATAATCACAGAAAATATGACTATTTTCTCATGCTTCACAGCAGAGCAGAGATATAAGAAAAATGAACTTTCACTTCTAAATATTCATTTAGATTTTGTATTTATAAAAGTTAGCCCCGTGTGGCAAAAACTCTGTACCATCTCAAGGCTTTAGAGCATCACTCATCTTAGTTATATTAGCCCTCAAAATTTAGATACTTCTTTGGTTAAATAAATATAAATAAAATAAATACAAATATAAATATATATTTGGGGGGCTGTTTCACAGATTGAAGCAATCCATGAGAATGTTGAAGACTAACAAATAAATGTACTTACTTCACCATAGTGTCCCTTATTATACTAACAAGGTTTTATTATTATGTCTATACTTATTATTATAAATGTATATGATGTTTCTACATAACATTATTCCAGGCACTGTGCTATTTTGTAGGTATGATCTCAGTGATTTTTATAATAATCCTGTGATGTAGGTGCTATTATTATTTATTGTCCCATTTCACTTGTGAGGAAACCGAGGTGAAGTCACACGATTACAAATGACAGAATCACAGGTTCGTCAGGCTCTAAACCCTTGTGTTTTTAAATCATGAAAAGAAACTCTTCAGAGGGCAACATGGAAACCAATGAGCCACGAAAGGCATTCACAACAGCGTACAGACGGACATCCCCGCTCACCTGTAACAAGCAATCCAGGGAACCTGTGTAGCCAGGGCATCTGCCATCTTGAAGGACTCTCTGATTCATCATACGTGTCCTCACCACATCGACAGGGTTTGAGGCCAGGGCCCCCGCCAGCCCACAGGTGAAGCTTGAGCTATAAAGAAGAGACCATTTGAAAAATAAAAAATTTCATACCCCTGAGCTGCAGCCCCTACTATCAAGGGCAGGAAACAGCTTCCTCCCAAACTAGGTTAAAGTAACAGGTAACAGGATGGAATATATGAGAATGAGGCCCTCATCTAAAGAGCTGCACAGACTTCTTAAACACCAGCATTGTTTATACTGGCTTATAAATTCCAGCCTCGACTAAGAATACCTTTGAGGTTCTGGAATGTCAATGAATCATAGAAACAGGAAGGAACGTCCTCCAAGGATGATCTATTTTATCTATCTATTCACCTACAAATAGGCATCAGAGTAATTTTAGCCATCTCACAACTATATTGCTCTTAGAGATCAGAGAAAAAGATTTCCTCACTGTAATGTGATGCCCACCAGGGCCCTGGGTTCTACTAAACTTTCAGTCACAAGACTACCATAGACCAGCCCTGGTATCAACTAACTCAGAGTAGGGTTTCACAACTTCATCACTACTAACATTTTGGACCAGATAATTCTTTGTTGTGGACGTCTGTCCTGTGCATTGTAAGATGTTTAGCAGCTCGCTGGCCTCTACCCAGTAGATGTCATTAGCACATAAGAATCAGAACAGTCTCCAAAACTGCCAAATGTCATAGAAACAGAGAGTCAAAAAGTGTTTACCAGAACTTGGGGTTGGGAAGAAGTTGCTAAAAGCGTACAAAAATTTCAGTTATGAGATGAATAAGGTCTGAGGATCTAATGTATAACTTGGTGATTATGGTTGACAACACAGTATTATATATAATTTAAATTTGCTACGAGAGTAGAATTTAAATGTTTTCACACTGACATAAAATGATGGATGTGTTAATTAACTCGATGAGGGTAATCACTTCATAATGCATACGTGTATCTAACCATATTGTGCACTTTAAGTATCTTACAATTCTACTTGCCAATTATACCTCAATAAAGCAGAAAAATAAAAAAATATAATAAAAGGCAAGCAAGAGAATGCCAAGCATGATCGTAGCTGTATAATAAAGCACATGTAATATACTTTTGTAGACATATTTGCATATGCATAGAAAACACCTGAAGGTACATATCAAACAGTTAACAATGGCTACCTATGTAAAGGGGTAAGGACATACTTTTTCCTGGTTTACTTCCGTATCATAATTTTTCAAATATGAGAATATAATACTTTTATAATAAACTTTCTTTAAAATGTCTATAAATTTGCAGCAAATTTCTACCCTAAGCTCATGCATACCTAAAATATTAATTTTTTTAAAATCCATAAACATACAGGAAATGGGTATACACAGTGTCTCCCATCAAGCCCGAGAGAATCAGATGCTTCTTGGTGAGGTCGTAGACCGGCAGCTCCACACCAACAACAATAGCAGCCCTCTGAGCAGTAAGGGACACGCCCTGGGTAAAAATATCAATAATAACAAGTCAGATATCTCTCTCCTACAAACTATGGCCAATTTTTACGTTTTCCTGCTGGTAGGTAGAAATGTAGAGTGAAAGAGTAGAAAAATCCAGACGGTAAGAAGTCAGAAGCCCCAAAGTCTAATTCTGATTCTGGCACTAACTGTACGACCTTGACCAGGACGACTCACCTCTCAGAGCCTCCGGTTGCCTTGTATGTATGGAGAGGATCAGACTGGATGACCTTTAGGATCTAATCTATGAGATGACAGTCCCTAGAATACTAGGAAATAGCATTCCATACCAGCATACAGTCTTCACTTAAGAGCCATGAAACCATACAGATCAAAAAATCCAATGTAACTATAACCCCTTCTCCATAAGAACTTAGGGGGAAAAAAAGCAAACAAACAAAGTATTCAACCCTCACAGAATTTCTTACATATGAATTATTCAAAAGGTACTTTAAAATCACGACATACTCCTTATGTAAAATCATGACATGTTTTCATTTTACAGATTAAGGAAATTAAGGAAGAAGATCTCTTCAAGGGCAGATGTCATCCTTCTTCCTTTACTCCATTATACCATTTGGATTAAATAAAATAATAAAAATAGGAAAAATAAATTTTTTAAAAAAGGGGAAGAACTAAGTCAGTTGGGTCTGTTTTTCAAGCTTACCTTCCAAAGTCCTCTTGTTCCCTCTTGCTGGTAAATGTGAATGAAGTTGCCTATCATTCCTCCTTGAAGGGTGCTGTTTTGTGCTTGCATCCGAATCTAGAAATTAAAGACTAACGTGAGAAAGAAACTAGCATGTTTCTCCCCAAATGCAGACTTAAAAAAAATTATTCAATCTGTTGTTTAGTAACCATTAGAAGAAAAATACTGTAATATAAATATTACTACAATGTTAGTTTAAATTTATCAGGATTGGTTCTTTGGCACTTAAGAATCAACAAAAAGAATCTAGTAGAGTCCAGTCTTGCATGCAGTAGCTCATTAAGTGTCAAAAAGAAATTTTTTTAAAATAGTCTTTTGAAAAGGAAAGAAAATGGCATATCTCCCTCTAGTTACTAAGTAGGAAAGAGAGAAAATCATGGTTAATTCTAAAGATTTAACATAATTAATGAGTATCCAGTGTACCTGGCAGCACCAAGCATGGGCAAGCACATTTCTTAAATTAGTTACTCCAAGCCCTATTATTTCCAACCAGCCAAACCCCAAGGTATGCAGACGTGCTGGCCAAAGGATGGCCATGTGATGTCCGTCACACTCTGTTACACGGGAACTTACAAGTGAACTTTACAAACCGCCATGGAATTCACATGACCAATATTCCAACATAAAAATAATGTTTGATGTAGGCTCTCTGCATTTTTAAGAATAAAAAGGGACTTCTCACTAAAAAACTGGTACCTTATTTTGGTTTAGGGAGCACATGCATTACCCTCTAATTCTAAAGGGAACTGTTATTGCCAGGCTAACATGAGAAAACAAAACAAAATGCAGGAATTGCCTTTCCATAGCCCTGATATACATTTAAGAGGTTAATAGGAGTGTGGATATTTTTCTCTAGCAATTTTACCCCAGCACAGGGTAAACTTAGGGCAAAAGGGCCTGGTACTTCTATTCACACCGTGTGTAACTGTAGTGCACCCAACACCCTGCTGCATGCAATTCTGATGTTGTCGGAAGCTCCTATTAGATTGAAAGCTGAAGGCGGGGTCCTTGCCTGACTCATTTTTGGATTCTAAGCATATAGTACACCAACTGGTGCAAGGTAGAAGCACAGTGAATGCTGCTTAAATAATGGGGGAAAGAAAAAGAATGCGGGAAGGGAAGGAAAGGAATAACTTGAGAGGGTTTGACCAATAACTCACACCTAATTTTGATTTTCTTTAATTAGTTAGTCCCTTGCCTTATTATAAAAAGGATTTAAGGAGGCTGTATCCCTGGTATTGTTGATAAGGTCATCTAATGCATTACGTCTAACTGTAGCTATGTAAATATTTTCATTACTATTTCCTGAAATCAAATTAATGGAAAACGTAACGCCTTCAGAAACGGTCATCAACGAGCTGCCTAGACTGCTGTAAAACTTGCAGTCCACCTATTTTATTTTATTTTTTATTTTTTGGCTGCGTCGTGCGGCTTTCGAGATCTTAGTTCCCCGACCAGGGACTGAACCCGCACCCTCAGCAGTGAAAGCGCCAAGTCCTAACCACTGGACCAACGGGGAATTCCCAACAGCCCATCTATTTTAATGAACCAATAAAAACAAGGGAGATTTTCAATGAAAAATGAAATTCAAATGCATCTAAGCCTAATTTTCTTTTTTCTGGTTAATCACCAAAACCTCCAAAATCACCAGTCTCCAAAAATGGGCCCTATTTGTGAGCTTCTCTGTATCAGTGGGAAATCCACCTAGTGTATGTTTCTGAGTCTTCATGGCACTAAAATTGTAAAGATTCACACATACAGAGTATATGTGAGTATATACTCACAGATTTTCATTATCTGAATGTTGACTACAATAAGAAAATGCAGAGTGTGCCTATAAGACACAGGTAGCACTGCTTACTTTCAAAACGTCAGTTGGATTAGCAATGGTTGAGGATATGACTCCAGAGAGAATTCCACAGACCACGTTTATCAGAAGGGTTTCATCTGCAAACAAAGACATATTATTTGACTCTTCATACGTACAGGGCTCTTCATATGAGTAACTCATGTACAGGTGTAATTCACTTACACATCCCTTGTTCATTTAAGAAACTACAGAAATACATGCTTAATGAATCAAGTAATTTTCAAAGGATTAGGGATTTTGCTTAGCAAAATTTCTTGACACCTAAAAAGGAATGTGAATTATCACGCAAGAGTAACCATGTGAATTATCATGGAAGTGAACCATAATTCACTTTTGTGTGTAAGTGCAGACCACTGCAATTAAGATGAGGTCGTACACCAACTGGTAGGAGAATAAGAGATACCCTCCTATGAGATAAGGTGGAGATAAAATTTTAAAGCATGTCATACATATTTAATTTGAAATATACTGAAGCAAGAGGGAAGAGTTATGGGAACATATGTATATGTATAGCTGGTTCACTTTGTTACACAGCAGAAACTAACACACCATTGTAAAGCAATTATACTCCAATAAAGATGCTAAAAAAAAAAACAAAACTTTTTCTGAAGCATTCGTTTAAAAACAGCAAAAAAGCGGGTAAATTTTCGAATACGATATTGCCCAGAATACAATATAACTTCTAAAAAAACAAAAAAAAGAAATCTACTGAAGCACTTTTAAAACATCTTTGCTCCTGCTCACTGCTCTCACAGAACAGTAACTAGTGCTCACCTCTTTGTAAAAAAGACAGAAACTTCTATGGATTAAAGCAAAGTCGAAGAATCAACCCGCAAGAGAATATTAGAACTCAGAGTTCTTAATACTAAGAAAATGTAGTCACTGCTTTCCTGAAAAATAGGTGATAATTCCTATGATTGTAGAGAATTTTAAGTGGGCTAGAACTACAACAACATACCCTCTAGTCTGGACATTGTGGAAACGAGGACAACTCATTAAGATCTTTGTAAGACTGCTCTTTCTAACTGCTCCCCCACTAAATTCACCTGGTATCTGACTTGCTTTAAGTATAATTCATCTAGATTTTACACCCAACCCAAAGTTCTCCTCCACAGTAGTAAAGTCACAAACAACAAAATCGATCCCAAACCACTTGAATAAAAAAGACAAACAACCCACCTCCTGTCCACAAGTGGAAAAAGAACTCCCCACTCACCTTCCGGGCGCTCGACAAATAACCGCTTCAAGCTCTGGTAGGTGCCTATCTTGATGGTGCCATAGGAAGCCTGGCGCAACATGGCAGGAGCAATCCTGCCAAACCAACGGACAAAGGGACAAAAAAATTCTAAAAAAACACTTAAAATCCTCTAGAAGACACACATAGGAGACGCAATCACGTATCTGCCTTCCACAATCAAACTACACTAAGACAGATTTCTTAAAGAGTTTAAAATCCAGCAAAAATATAGGTGGAGGACTTCGCTGGTGGTCCAGCAGTAAAAAATCCGCCTTACAATGCAGGGGACGTGGGTTCGATCCCTGGTCAGGGAACTAAGATCCCACAGGCTGTGGAGCAACTAAGCTCACGCACCTCAACTAGAGCCCTAGTGCCACAACTACTGAGCTCTCACGCCTCAACCAGAGCCCGTGTGCCGCAAACTACAGAGCCCACGTGCCCTGGAGCCTGCACGCCGCAACTAGAGAGAAGCCCGTGTGCCACAACGAAAGATCCAGCATGCCTCAACAAAGATCCCGCATGCCGCAACTAAGACCCGACGCAGCCAAAAATAAACAAAATAAATAACAAATAGGGACTTCCCTCGTGGCGCAGTGGTTAAGAATCCGTCTGCCAATGCAGGGGACACGGGTTCGAGCCCTGGTCCGGGAAGATCCCACATGCCACGGAGCAACTAAGCCCGTGCACCACAATTACTGAGCCTGCGCTCTAGAGCCCGCAAGCCACAACTACTGAGCCCATGTGCCACAACTACTGAAGCCCGCACGCCTAGAGCCCGTGCTCCGCAACAAGAGAAGCCACCGCAATGAGAAGCCTGCGCACCGCAATGAAGAGTACCCCCAGCTCGCCGCAACTAGAGAAAGCCCGCGCGCAGCAACAAAGACCCAACACAGCCAAAAATAAATAAAAATTAAATTTAAAAAATAAATAAACAAATAAATAATTAGTTTAAAAATCTTTTAAGAAAAAAGTTAAAAAAAAAATTTTTTTAAAGGTGGATTCTTGGGAATTCCCTGGCCGTCCAGTGGTTAGGACTAGGCGCTTTCAATGCCTAGGGCCCAGGTTCAATCCCTGGTTGGGGAACTAAGCTCCCACAAGCCACACAGTGGAGCAGAAAATAAAATATATGTATATATGTGTGTGAGTGTGTGTGTGAGTGTGTGTGTGTGTGTGTGTGTGTATGGGTTCAGTTAAATGTGTGCAAGTTATTAGTTCCCTAAGTGATAGCTCAGCCCCTCATATTTATCCTCAATGAAAACGTATGTGAACACGGAGTTCTATTTGCCCATTCACATTATAATGGGAGGGCTTTCCTTTCTCAGGACAAAGCGCCTGGTAAAATCTGGCCTCTGTAAGCATCCTCCAGGGTTGCTCTGGAGCTCATCTCCCACCTCCCTGGGGGCCCTGTTCCAGTTATTCCCTCTCCCTCCTCCGGGACCCTCCCCACCCCAAAACCACCCTGTGGCATTCATACTCGCAGGCTCTCCTGCCACACTTCCCACCTCCTTCTCAGATTGCAATCCGGCTTCCTTCCACCCTCTTCATCAATAGCCCCCTCACCAAAAGGGGCCCAAGGGACATCTCTGTAGCTAAATTAAATGATGCTTTTCATCAGCATCTTATAAAGCCTCTTTGTCTTTCCAATATTTGCTATGGTCCACTCTTTGTCCTGCTTGCAGCCGTCTCCTCCCTGAGCTGCCATAACTTCACTCTCTCCAATTCCTCTTCTTTCTCTGCACATCCTACCTCTGTCCTCTGAGGGGCCCAGGAATTCTGTCCTTCCTCTCTTCTCTCATGGCTCCACACACTCCCCAGATGAGCTCATCTACTCGCATGGCTTCAACTGTCCAAAGAGTGATGACTCCTAAATTCATGTTTCCAACACTGATCCCAAGATGCATTTCCAGCTGCTTCCCAGATTTTTCAATTCACATGTCCTACACCTACCACCAGAGCAAGTGTCTCACACAACTAATTAACCTCCCTCTCCAAACAATCCGCTCTTCCTCTTCTGTGTCCTAGACCAAGGAATGGAACCTCCATCTGCACACTGGCCAGACCAGAAAGAGACACTAGCCCGTCTCCTCCTTCCCCACCACCCCTCATGTATGAGGTCGTACACTATGTCGATCCTCTGCCCTAAACAGCCTGCCTTCTTTCTCTCCATCCCCAAGACAATTCCTCAGGTCAGATCCTTGTCTCTGCTTCCTATGTGTCAGCCTGCTTCCACTGTCACTGTCTCTCTTTCTCCCAACGGCAGGCGGGAATTTTTTACAACGGAAACCTGATCATGTCAGTCCCTCTACTCAAAACCCTTCAGTGGCTTATGTCTGCCACAGGTATACTAAACTCACACACTTACAGGTACCGGGCAAATGCTATGAGCGCGTGAAGCGGGCTGGGTCTAACTGCACACCTACACTATGTGAGTGCCAGAGGTTTGGTAAACCAGAGAAAGCATCCTTAACACCAGTTACTATTATCATAAGTGACCAAATGTGGGCCCAGATGTTAGCTTCCTTGAGAAGATCGAATGGTTTTTATGTTCAACTTCTCGCATTTAAAAGACTGGCTCAATTGAAAGACAAAAACCTTTGGGGACCCGTGGGTGGGAGGGCTGTGAGACATCAGTTTGGGATCTGGACCTGGTGTACTGCCCCAAAGCAAGATGCTGACTTAGCACGACCCGAGGTCGTGCAGGTCCTGACTCCTTATTACAGTTCCAACTCCATCTCCTGCTACTAACCCCCGTGCTAAATCCATGCTGAATCACTTGCAGTTTCTAGAATGTGCCGTGCTCTCCCGCACACACTACTGGCTCTGCATGAACAGAGTTCCCCTCTAACTTCACCCAGCTAACTCCTCTTGGTCCTTCAAGATCAGATCCAGGGCCTCTTAGTCTGGGATTGATGCCCTGCCTCAACCGGAGTCTAGTACTTGGCAGACGCCACCGTAATCCCGTTTCCACATCCGCAGTCCCCACGCAACCACAGCTCCTTCAGGGCAGGGGCTGCTGCCGATTCCCATGTGTCCACCCAGATCCAGTCTCACCCCTCTCTGTGCTGCTCTGTGCCGAGGCTGGCGCCACGGAGGACACCACCCGGCTCCCTTGCCAGCTGGCTCCCCTGCCAGCTGATTCCAGGCGGATTCAGCCAGTAGAAGATGGGAGGGAGGGAGAGAGGGGGGGAGGGAGAAGAAGTGGAGGTATTTCTTCCTCTCCCTGGGCACTAGCAAGGCATCTCTCAACAACTCCTGTGGACTCCTTCAAGGCTCCAGCCCTAGTAGGCTCTGCTAACATCATTCCCATCCTTGTCCCTCTGGTCCTAGGGTTGGTAACAATTTCTCACTTTGCTAGTTTCTAGGTACCTCAAAATCCTTCATTCGTTCCCTTAACCCTTAAGGAGCCCTTTCATTAATCTCCCTTCATTTAAACCACCCGAACGAATTGTTTCCTGCAGGGCCTCTGACTGCCATAGGCAGGACCCCACCTTACTCACTTTCCTAACCAGTGCCTGCAGCACACTGGTTGTTAAATGTTGGATTAAAGAAAAGCTGTTCACTGCAACTCTTACCTATGGAGAATATCATATCATTTTCATTATAGCAAAAACCTCAGTAATTCAGAATAACCAAGGGGAAGGGCTATTAAAACAAATGCAATTTTTGTATTATTATCTGTATTTGAATATAATGAAAACATAGTTTCACCACAACACTCGCTACATTAAAACACATATATAGAAAATAAAGTTGAAATGAAAAATGAAAAAAAAAAAAAAAAAAATCAACCATTGCTACTTGCTCTTGAATACACCCCAAACTTATATTTTTTCTCTATGAAGTCTTAGTGTGAAGTCTGTTCACTTGAAAGCTCAACAGTGAAATATAAACACAAGAAAGTCTACTTACCCTGAATACAGTGCTTTCAGGCCTTCCTCTCTGCCTATCCTCACTAACGCATGCAACATTCCTCGATACCTGATTTCTTTAAAGTTTGCATCATTCTTCTGGCCTTGAATCTGGAGCCGTGTCTTGGTTAAATCAATTGGAAAAGTACCTTAAAATTTTTAAGAAGGAAATGTTTCACTTAATAGAAAGAAATTTCACTAAACAAAGGATACACAGGGATACATTACTGAGGAAACATTCAGACTATAACGTAAACTAAGAGACAGAATTAAGAAATGGCAGATACTTTGCAATCTTCCTATTTAAAAAAAAAAAAATTAGGAACCAAAAGATTTTTTTAAATCTTTTTAAAAATGCATAACTGTGTTTTCTGTACATTTTTATTTATGTCCCATCTTATTCTACCTAGGATTTGAGGAGGCTGCAGTGCTGTCAAAGGTAGGTACATGGAATGATTTACACAAACAGGAAATCCATCTTAAAATATAAGTTACTGGGAACTCCCTGGCAGTCCAGTGGTTAGGACTCGGCACTTTCACTGCTGGGGCCCGGGTTCAACCCCTTGTCGGGGAACTTAGATCCCGCAAGCCGCGCAGTGCAGCCAAGAAATAATAATAATAATAAAATAAAAATAAAATGTAAGTTACTATTTTTCACACATGTGAAGGCTGATATGGGGTTCAACATGAACGGAGATAAATGCGTTTTCTAAAGGAGTTTCTCACCTGTGTGTTACAGCCTAAAAGTGACTCTGTTAATGTAGGTAAAAATGTTTAATGTAGTACCTAAGAGACAGTCCATCCAAACATATAAACCCATACACAGTAACCTTGAGTCACTGTGTCAGTGAATCTACACGGGGAGCCTAAGCCAGTGGTCGGTGGTTAATGTGCCTCAACCCCTCAGCCCTGGTCCCCACTGGCTCCTCAGGGGCAGCCTCTGTCCCAGGACAGCAGCGACTCAGCCCAGCACCTGGCACTTGGCAGCATCTCAATCAACATGTGTTTTGTTTTGTTTTTGGCCACGCCACACAGCTTGTGGGATCTTAGTTCCCCAACCAGGGATTGAACCCGGGCCCTCGGGCAGTGAAAGTGCAGAGTCCTAACCATTGACGCCAGGGAATTCCCGTCAATCAACATGTGCTGAATGAATGATCTGGGGAATAAACAAAGGAACAAATAGGATCTGATTGGAACCGAGCTGATGAGGAAGTCACCAGCAGGACATGAACAACAGGCACGATTAGAACATGATGGCACGATGACAGTCACTCGCCTCCGGGTCAGGAAGGCCTTGGGGCTCCCTAAACCTCCTTTAAAGCCAAATGTGTTAACAGCGATGAAGCGGGGAAAAGGACAAGGAGAACGGGGACAGATGGCATCCAACAATGATTCATGAAACTTCCGTTTGAGCAACAGGTCCAACTGTCTCCCCACTGAACTTTGAACCCTAAACTGCTAATAAGCAGCCAAAGTCACTATTTTGTCTTAAAAGTATCCCAAAGGAAGAAAGAAATTTTGAATTCTGAGATTAAGTGTTTCATAATCTCACATTCTGTGCTTGAACTACACTCACACCGTAAGTCTTATGACACCCAATGATCACACCCAGACGTTTCAGCCTCATCACGTGCAGCAGGCAGCTGACCGGGCTCCGCCCTGGGCCCCTTACCGCACTCCGCTGTGATGGAGGCCAGGCCTCCGTACACGAAGGGCTTCCAGTTCAGGGCTGACATGCTCACCGCTGTCCCTTCTCCTTTGTTCACAGACGCATGGCCTCCAACAGGGTTTTTCCTGGACACAAAAGTAAGGTGTTTCAGTGCTGTAACTTCTCACACAGGCAGCTTCTTCTTTAAGCGTGTGTTTCACTTGGAGTGAGCGCTACCAGATGCTACCCCTGAACCCTGCCCCCACCCACACGCACAATTCCCAAGATGATCCTCACCTTATAAAGCAAAGCACCCCTATTTCCTAAACCCCAAATCACTTGATCAGTTGCCTTAATTCTCACCAGGCCTTCAATAAGCCGATATACTGATACCTTGAGATGCATGTGATTAGTGTAGTACGATGGAGGGGATTTTCTGGGTAGTCCATGTTATCTTAAATCTGTTCTTCACTTAATAAATATTTGCTATTTGCTTGCCACTGTCTTAGTGAGTCCCTCCCAAGAGGTACTGGAGTCTTTCAGATACACAGAAGCAGAAAAATGTTGCAACCCAGTGTCACAAGCTAAAATGATAATTACTTAAAACGACCAAAATGTTCCTCTAGTTTATAAATGTTAGCTCTCTTCTCTTACTCACGTTATGTTACTAGCTGTGAGGCGGCTTGGGATGAAGGAACGAGGCAGACTATGGGGTCAGAGCCTCATCACCTCCTTCTTAGTAAAGTTGCTGCTAACCTCTAGGTTTTTAAATTCTCCGTCATCATCATCATCATAATTGAAGCAGCCAATACAACCAATCCGAGGTAGAGTCCACACCTTTACTCACGCCTACTGCGGAAATTAAATACAAAAAAGACACTCACGGGAGGTGGAGTCAAGATAGCGGTGTGAGAAGACGCAGAGCTAGCGTCTCCCCACAACTAGGGTGCCTGCCAGCCACTGGTGGGAGATTCTGACACTCAAGGAGACGGGAGAAACCCCAAAGTGAACCAGCAGGACGTAGGGGGACTGAGGGGGGAGGAGGAGTGGAGGCCAGACAGGATCAGTGCCCCTGAGGCCAGGAGATCAGGAGAGGAGTGGAGGGCGATTGCCCCGCCCACTCAGGCCCCGGGAGCCTGCTGAGCTCCCAGGCCGGTACCGCCCCCCCTCCAAACCCCATCCAGGCCACGTGGGTCCTGGGGGCATAGGAGGGAGGCTGGGGAGATCAGGAGAGGTAGGCGGAAGGAGCCATGCAGGAGAAGCGAGAGGAGTGGAGGGCGCTTGCCCTGGCCACTCAGGCCCGGGGAGCCTGCTGTGCTCCCAGGTGAGGTCCCCTGCCCTCTGAGACCAGGGGTGGGGGGCATGCCTAGGCCCCTTCTGTTCCCCACAGCCCCCAGGGCCTTTTCCAGCCCTGTGGGTCCTGAGCATTGGTCCCGCCCACCGCCCAAACCTCGCCCTTGCTTAGGCCCCGCCCTCCACAGCCAAGGACTTCCCCCACACTTGTTTTTTTTCTTTTCCCTCCTCCTCTTTATTTATTATTGTGGTAAAGATGCACCTTCCGGTTGTTGATTCATCTATATTTTTATATTCTTCCCAACATATCTGTTAGTTTCCTAGTCTAATTTTATTTTTTACTTTTTTTTTTTTGCCACCCCAGGTGGCTTGCGGGACCCTGGTTCACGAGCCCAGAGTTGGGCCAAAGCTCCTGCAGTGGGAGGTCCAAGTCTGAACCACTGGACTAACAGAGAACCTCAAACCCCAGGGAATATTCATCGGAGCGAGGTCTCACGGAGTTCCTCATCTCAGCACCAAGACCCAGCTCTACCCAATAGCCTACAAACCCTAGTGTTCGAAGCCTCAGGCCAAACAACCAGTAAGACAGGAACACAATCCCACTCATAAAAAAAAAAAAAAAGACAGCAAAAAAATATATCACAGATGAAGGAGCAAGGTAAAAACCTGCAAGACCAAATAAATGAAGAGGAAACAGGCAATCTTCCTGAAAAAGAATTCAGAGTAATGATAGTAAAGATGATCCAGAATCTCGAAAATAGAATGGAGGCACGGATGAGAAAATACAAGAAACATTTAACAAAGATCTAGAAGAACTAAACAACAAACAAACAAGAGATGAACAACACAATAACTGAAGTGAAAAATACACTAGAAGGAATCAATAACAGAATAACTGAGGCAGAACGAATAAGTGAGCTGGAAGACAAAATGGTGGAAATAACTGCCAAGGAGTAAAATAACGAAAATAGGATGAAAAGAACTGAAGACAATCTCAGAGATCTCTGGGACAACACTAAACGCACCAACGTTCGAATATAGGGGTCCCAGAAGAAGAAGAGAAAAAGAAAGGATCTGAGAAAATATTTGAAGAGATTATAGTCAAAAACTTCCCTAACATGGGAAAGGAAATAGTCACCCAAGTCCAGGAAGCACAGAGAGTCCCATACAGGATAAACCCTAGGAAAAACACACCAAGACATATATTAATCAAACTAACAAAAATTAAATTCAAAGAAAGAATATTAAAAGCAACAAGGGAAAAACAAAAAATAACATACAAAGGAATCCCCATAAGGTTATCAGCTGATTTTTCAGAGGAAACTCTGCAGGCCAGAAGGGAGTGGCAGGATATACTTAAAGTGATGAAAGAGAAAAACCTACAACCAAGATTACTCTACCCATCAAGGATCTCATTCATTTTCAATAGAGAAATCAAAAGCTTTTCAGACAAGCAAAAGCTAAGAGAATTCAGCACCACCAAACCAGCTCTACAACAAATGCTAAAGAAACTTCTCTAAGCGGGAAACATAAAAAAAAGACCCACAAAAACAAATCCAAAACAATTAAGAAAATGCTAATAGGAACAAACAACAACAGTGCACAAGCTAATCACATACCCTGCGACCCCGCTCCGACCCCGCTCCGTCACCTGGCTTTTAAAAGTGCTTTGCTGAAACCCTTTTGGGGAGTTTGTTGCTTTTAGGGCGTGAGCCGCCTGTGTCCTTGCAAACAACAAAGCCAATCAGCCATATGCATACACATGTCCCAATATCCCTTCCCTCTTGAGCCTCCCTCCCACCCTCCCTATCCCACCCCTCTAGGTCCTTGCAAAGCCCTGAGCCGATCTCCCTGTGCTATGCTGCTGCTTCCCACCAGCCAACTATTTTACATTCCGTAGCGTATATATGTTGATGCTACTCTCATTTCGCCCCAGATTCGCCCTCCCACCACATGTCCTCAAGTCCATTCTCTATGTCTACCTCTTTATTCCTGCCCTGCAACTAGGTCATCAGTACCATTTTTTTTTTTTTTAGATTCCATATATATGTCAGCATATGGTATTTGTTTTTCTCTTTCTGACTTACTTCACTCTGTATGACAGACTCTAGGTCCATCCACCTCACTACAAATAACTCAATTTTGTTTCCTTTTATGGCTGAGTAACATTCCATTGTATATATGTGCTACATCTTCTTTATCCATTCATCTGTCGATGGACATTTAGGTTTGTTCCATGTCCTGGCTGTTGTAAATAGTGCTGCAATGAACATTGTGGTACATGACTCTTTTTGAATTATGGTTTTCTCAGGGTATATGCCCAGTGGTGGGATTGCTGGGTCATATGGTAATTCTCCAGATGTTGTTTGGACAACAAATTCACAATATTCAAAATTCACAATATTCAAATTCACAATATTCACACAATATTGTGAAGCAACTATACTCCAATAAAGATCTATTTAAAAAAAAAAAGACACAAATGTTGCCTTCCATCCTCCTTTCCTTGTATAGGTCCTCACTCACTGTGACATATATGCACGCACCTGCCACAGCCAGGCCCCCCCACATTCATTACGTGTTCTGCAGTTTTATGTGATTTCAGTCGGCAAATCTGGCCTTGCGCCAATTAACAGGAAACACATGGAAATTAGCACACTTCTCTGTATATACTATCAACTCTAATTCTTGTCAGTTTAAAATAAAACCCTAATTTACTACAGTCATTGGCAAGCAATATGCCCAATGTTTTTACTTCGCACGTTTGGGGAGTGTTCCCAAGTCTGTATTTCCCAGGACACCTACCACAAGTCACTACTGCCAAGAACGTCACTTCACAAGATGGCCAAGGGGCTTCCTTATACCTAGAGAAAACAAAGGAACTCAAAAAGGACCCTAACAGACATACAGATATCTGTTCCTCATCTACAGACATTAACCAAATTCAGAGCGGTTACCGATGACTAAGGTAGAAGGCTCCCTGAGCATGGAACTTAAAAAATCATGTTTTACGTATTTCAGTACCAAAGAACAAGTCCTGCTCCCCAAAACTCATCTCACTATTAGCCTTGAAAATGTTTAATATCTGGGCTTCCCTGGTGGCGCAGTGGTTGAGAATCTCCCTGCTAATGCAGGGGACACGGGTTCGAGCCCTGGTCTGGGAAGATCCCACATGCCGCGGAGCAACCAGGCCCGTGAGCCACAACTGCTGAGCCTGCGCGTCTGGAGCCTGTGCTCCGCAACAAGAGAGGCCGCGATAGTGAGAGGCCCGCGCACCGCGATGAAGAGTGGCCCCGGCTTGCCACAACTAGAGAAAGCCCTCGCACAGAAACGAAGACCCAACACAGTCAAAAATAAATTTAAAAAAAATTTAAAAAAAAATGTTCAATATCTGTACTTAATTCTTAGCCTTACTAAATTCAAAACTAAGGGAACGATTAACACCATAAGTTACAGACTATAAAACACATTAATAATAAAGACAATAATTCATTACTGTCCTCAACCCATTCTTGGGTTTTGCCGAGTCCAAGTTAAAAAGCAAAACAATACCTACGTAACAGTGGCGTCTGGAAGCACTGTAACTTGCCGTTACAAAAGTGTTCAACATAAATGATTTCAGTGGATCCCCCCACAAGTTTGGGATAGGACAGAAAAAGAGACAAGGAAACCGAGTTTCACGAAGGCAACTTGTCCAAGGCCACATGGCTGATGGGGCAGAAGTGGACCTCCAACCCCCAAATGCTTTGATCCCAAGTTTAATGTTCTTTCTGCTACCACCTGAGGCTGTACATGATCAAAAAGGAGTGATGGCATTTTAATTAAGGAGAAAATATTACCAAGCACCTTCGAAAAGGTACTACTGATAAGATGTACCTTAGAAACAATGAAAATGTGCTTTAAGAGAAAAGTCTTAAGAGAAAAATATATGTTCAGAAGGTAGTCAATCTAAACAGTTATAATTAATTTTTCCAATACACAGTATACAAAGATAGTATTCGTATTTTTTCCCAGAGTTTTCTACTGAGGTGAAATTCACGTACTACAAAATAAACCAGGGAATTCCCTGATGGTCCAGTGGTCAGGACTGGGCGCTTTCACTCACCGGGCCAGGGTTCAATCCCTGGTCCCCTGGTCGAGGAACTAAGATCCCACAAGCTGCGCGGTACAGCCAAAAATAAACAAAGAAAAACTAAATAAACCATTTTAGCAAATAATTCAGTGGCACTTAGTACATTCCAACTTTGTACAACCGCCATCTCTATCTAGCCCCAAAATACTCCATCACCCCAAAAGGAAACCATTAAGCAGTTCCTCTCCATTCCCCCTCCCCCTGGCCTCTATGATTCTTATTTTCTTGGCTGTGATACTATACATGCATCAAGCATCTGCATGGGACACAGGACTCCTTATTAGTAGTTCCTAACCTGGCTGAGGAGCTTCTTAAAAGTACACACACAGGGCCCCAGCCACTGAATGAGGGAAATCCCAAGCATCAATGAGTCAAATAAATGACGGCCTTGGAATACGTATCACTTAAAACTAGGTAGCTGATTAGGTAGTGATGACGTTATAGCCGGTTCTTCTTTGCATTCATCTTATTTAGTAGAGATTTTTTTCTCTACAGTGTATACATAAATGTATGTGTACAAAATAGACACACACACACAAGATATCCTCTAAAATGTCAGCAAAAACGTTATTCGGAATGGGATTATAACTTCTGATCTCTAATTAGAAACATTTTTTAAAAACTATGTCGTTGGGAGGCGTCCCTGGTGGTGCAGTGGTTAAGAATCCGCCTGCCTGTACAGGGGACACAGGTTCGAGCCCTGGTCCGGGAAGATCCCACATGCTGCGGAGCAACAAAGCCCGTGCACCACAACTACTGAGCCTGCGTTCTAGAGCCCGCGAGCCACAACTACTCAGCCCGTGAGCCTAGAGCCCGCGCTCCGCAACAAGAGAAGCCAAAGCAATTAGAAGCCCGCGCACGGCAACGAAGACCCAACGCAGCGAAAAATGTACCAAAAAAAAAAAAAAAAAAAACTATGTTGTCATATGACTTCATGCCATCTCACCCATTAACTTTCTGATTTCCTGCCAATACTTTTGCCAGTTTAAGTTTAATGAGATTTGGCTACTTTTTCTTCTGCTGGTTTTGATATTAAATTTTTAGTTATAATATTAAAACCCAGAGGTTCTGGGTTATACTCATATGCAACTACTCAAGTAGAGCTCGACCTTGTTGTGGAATTGCCTCCCAGGGTTTTGAATCACGTGGGATGAAGCACACACCCGTTAGTTCCTATTCACATATTACCCCACAATAACTTATCTTCCACAAACAAGGGTCCCCCCTCCAGTATCCCTGGTTAAACTGTAAGAAAGTACAGTCTACTCACTACAATGTCTAAAAGCTAACTAAGACGAGGGTAAATTAACTTTTGGGGCTCTTCTCTTTTCCTTTCCCAAAGCTACGACTAGATTCCTGAGCAGTTAAGACCACCGTGCCTTCCCAGGTTACTGTTTGCAGAGTCAAATAAAGAATAATTTGGTTTAAATAACAACCAGAGAGTATCAGTAAGTGGTCAAACATCTAAACAAGAAAAGGTTCTGGTTAATACTGAAAGAGGAGACTGTATGTCCAGTAAGCTGTACTGGCCACGGCAAGCGGTGAAGGGCTTCAGTTATCTTGGGCTGAAGTCTCTGTTCAGTAAACTAAACCATTTCTTTGTTTTGATCTCTCTTTGAGGGGTTGTCCTCACACACATTCCTTAACTTGCTAGCTCAATTTTTGGGAAAAATCCCAACTCTACTCAAGTGTCAAGACTAACAGGCCAACACAGTCAGGGAGATTGATGTGTCCCTTAGCGATCACTAGTGTCTGAGCAGCAGCTCAGCCGGAGACTCAGGGAAGGAAGGGCTTACAACCTGCAAAAGTTCCAGCATCCGGCAGGGAAATGGCTACTGATCATTTGCCACTTTGTTCTCCTCTTGGGGCCCTACCTTCCAGCCAAACTAAAACCCAGAGACCACTTCTCTGTGCTGCACTGTGAACACAATACTGTCATTATTCATACCTGACATGTCAAGCATCGCTACATGTCTTCCACATGAAGGATTTTATTTAACCTTCACAACCCTATGAAATAGGTATCATTATCTCATTTCACAATTGAGGAAAGACAGCCTGAGAGAGGGAAAGTGACTGTGCCTAGTCACACAGCTATGAAGTACTCAAACTGAGCTCTCCCTGAGGGAAAGCTGATCCTTCCTCTATGAACTACAAAGCCAAACGCTATTTACCAAAGGCTGTTAAAAATCTTGGCGCAAATAATAAGAATACAATAAAAAGCGGTGGGTGGGAGGGTAGGAAATCGACATATTCAAAATACAGGTAGGATTTTCCTGAGCGGGATGTACAAAAATTTTTATCTATTTAACAACCAAAAAAAAGTGTTTCCCGAGCAGAAATGTCTATACAAATTAAGAACTACAAAGGATTTTCCCTACACTTAAGATATATGCTAAGTTACATTCCTCTCTACTACATTTTCTATAACAGCATTTATTTTCTCCTTACCTCATCTATACAGCTACAAAGAGAGGGAATTAAAAACAGTAATTGCTGCTGGAACTTCTGAAAGCTTTCCAAGTTTCTTTTATATAATTAATTCTGGCTAAGTTCTTTCACTTTTACTGTGCTCCCTTTTCAGTCCCCAATCTTAAACCCCAATCCAGTCTCTAAACTTCTGTGCACTCATAAATCTTTGTTCCTCGCAGGGCTGCCTTTCATGGCTTTTTCCTAATTCTCATTCTTATTAAAGGTACGGGGCGAAAAATAAGCTCATCAGACTAATGACACGTGGGATTTGAAGGGAATCTTAGAAATTTATCTTATTTCACGTGAATTAACTGAGTCCATGGTCACAAAGCTTGGCAGCAGCAAAGTCAAGAACAGAATTCATGCCTTTCAACTTTCCTCGCCAGAGGAGGAGGCCGAATCTAGACTCTTACAGGGCAGTTGGACACGTTTTGCTATTCCTGCGCAGGGACAATGCCATTGCAACTGTTTTACACGAAATCTCACACCTAGAATTACGCTAAAATCCAGAGCTGCATTAACTTTCCGAGCAAATGAATTCGACCGGTCCTTGCCAACATGAGCCAGCCTGGTGTGTTCCAGGAGCAATTCAAAGTACAGAGAGCGTTTTCCCATAATAGGCAGCTCACAGGTGCCCGGGCTGCACGCTCTTGAATGAACCGCAGGTGTGAGGGATGCAGAGGCAGGAGAAACGCACCTCGGCGGCAAGGGCACGCACGCCGAGATGCCGGACGGGCCTCACGCCTGATCTCGGTGACGCTGGAAGAGAAATCACCCCCCACGCCACAGAGTGATGAGGGCCAGGAGCCGGCGCTCCTGCAGAACCCGCCGGGCCACAGGCAGCTGCAACCCGAGGAGCGGGGCCCACCCCGGAACCTCGCGCCCCACCGAGCCAGGCCCCGCAAGCAAACCGGAGAGCAGAGGTGGCCCCTGGGTAGGGCCGCCGGCGCCGGGGCTCTCCGGGACCGCGGCCGACCAGAGGGGTAGCGCCGCCGCGTTGGGGCCGGGAGTCCCGCCCCAGTGGTTCTGGGCGCCGCGGGGCAATGGAGGGCGGGCCGGAGGAGGGGCGACCCGGAGCAGGCGCGGAGCGGCCAGCGCGGCCCCGGCCTTGAAGTCAGACACTTACCGGGTGGCGGCGGCCCTGCACCTCCTACTCCCCGGTTGCGCAGCAGCAACCGGCTCCAGCGGCCGCCCGGGAACTGGAGGAAAGGCTGGGGAGCGGCGGGAGTGGCCCAGGGGTCCGCGCGCAGCCCCGCCTCGCCCCGCCCTGCGCGGCCCCGCCCGCAGCCTTGGCGCCCATTGGCCGCTCCTGGCACAGGCCACGCCCAGGTCGCGCACCCGGCAGCCGGCGGAGAGGGGCCGCAGAGGGACGGGACTGCGGGACTCCGGGTCGCCGCTGGCGGGGGTAGGAGCTTCCCCGGACTCGGTGACGCCTCCGACGGCCTCGAGGTCAACTCCGCGGTGAAAGAGAAATTTAAGAGCCACGGAAGAGCCTTCTCAGGGTGCTGATTCTTTTTGTTCACGTGAACCTCTGCAATCAGAAGGAAGTAAACTTGCACTTTTTTTTAAAAAAACCCAGCTTTTTAGTGTGAAAATTTATAAACCGACTGAAGACTTGAACAGTATACCCTGCACTAAATTAAATGCTAACATTTCACAGTATTTGCGTTCTCTCTCACTGTATAGGTTTTTTTCACCCCGAACCATTGGAAAGTTGCAAACAACACTGCTTCACCCCCAAAATACCTCGGCATTAGAACATGCAAGAAATTAAATACCATTTCTGTCAAATCCAATATACTGTCCATATTTAAATTTCCTTTGTTGTCCCTAAAGGTCTCTCACACACACACACACACACATTTTGTTTTCCAGTTCGAGATCTACCCAGGATTCGTTGCATTTGATTTCATGCCTCTGTATACAAACTCCTTTAGTCTACTACCCTAGTACTAGTACTCTCACATTTAAAAAAATCTTTTGTTAACGCAAGTTCGTGGGCGGAGGCACAGCGAGACCAAACAAACTGAAACATCAGAGTTTGGAGCAGAGAAATGTTTATTTCAAGGTCTTGCAAGGAGACAGGCGGCTCACGCCCTGAAAGCAACAAACTCCCCAAAAGGGTTTCAGCAAAGCACTTTTAAAAGCCAGGTGAGGGAGGGGGGTCGCAGGGTATGTGCTTAGCTTGTGCACAGTTCTCTGACTGGCTGATGGTGAAGTAGCAGGGTGGTGTCACAGGGGTTAACAGTATCTGTCCTCAGGCTCCAGAAGGCCTGGGGCAAGTTGCTCACAGGGGTTGTCAAGTAATTAACATCTTCCATTTGTTGGGGGGGAGGGGGGGGAGGGGTGTTTACTTCTGCGAAACAACTCACGAAGTGTGCATCAAACACTATTATCTAGGTTCTTCAGAGAGGAGCCAAAACAGAGGAGATGGGGGAAGGCCTGTCCCCGGAAGGCCCCATGGGGTCCTGCTCCATTACACTTTCATTACTTTGACATATATGAAAAGTCCAGGCCAATTGTAGACTATATCAGTATGGGTTTATTGAATTGTTTCTTCATGATTAGATTCAAGTCAAACTTTTTAGTAAGAAAAGTCGGAGGTGATGCTGTGTACTTCCATCAGCAGGCACAGTATCCTTTTGGCCTATTATCCGTGATGTCAAGCTTGATCACTTGATCAAGGGTGGTCTGGTAGTTCTCTCCACAAAGATCCTCTCTCCCTCTGCAACAGATAATATCTGCAGTGCTAGGCTGAAACCAGGTGAGTATTTTCACCCAATAGTGGTAGCAAACACTTAGCGCAAACGTTATAAAATGGAGATTTTCTAATTCTATCATTCCTTCTCCGTTTATTAGCTGGCATTCCTTTCTAAAGAAGAGGACTCCCGCCCCCCGCCTTTCTCCTTTTCTTTTTTGTTTCTCCTCCCCTTCACAATTCCCCTCCCCCTCCTCCTTCTTCTGAATAACAGTGTGAACTCTGGCATTCTTTTAAAATTCAATTTAATTAAATTACTGTAATCAAATACCATTATTATTTGTGGTGCTCAAATTGCCCTTTTGTGAGCCATGGAAGCCCCCTACCCGGCTCCTTTTTCCTTACATATATCCTATCGGTCTTTGAACATTACCTTGCTTTCTGACCCAGGACCTCCCAAGCTCTCCTTGCATTTTCTCTGCCTTATGCAGAGAAACCTTAGTTCCTTTTAGTAGGAAATGGTACTTGGAAAACTAGATCTGAGTGTTTGCTACTGGAATGTCATTTCTTCTAGGCCCTTTCAGTGGACCAAGTGTATATATATTCATATAGATATAAAACAGTAAACAGTACAGTCTTTACGCAAATATATTTTAAAATCATGAGTTCATACTGATACCCCCAATTAAAAATTCAACACTGCAAGGTTCATTCTAGCCTTCCTCTTTCCATATTTATATCTTTTTTCTCCCACAATGAAAACCCTGGTTACTAACAAAAAGATGTGAAATATGATGTCAAAAACAGTAAACATGGCGGGGGTAAAAATGCAGGAAAATGCTGGTTCCCATCAGCATCAATATATTTACTCATTTATTCTATCCTACAATATACACAAAAGAGCTGAGACTTCAGTACTAATACCAGCAGCAAAACTTCTAAGTTCAGGATTTCTTTGCAGTTCTTTTTATCTTTATAAATACGGCCCTTCTCAACGATGTGCAACATATGTGATATACTGTTAGGTTTGTTATTTTCATTTGCATAGTTTTAGTTTGCTTTTTTCATCTTATCTAGTTTTATTTTTTGAATGTATAAAGCATTCACCTGGTTCAAAATCAAATCTTGCAAATGTTTTATTCAGAGGAAGCTCTCCCTTCCTGTTTCCTGCACTCTGTTCCCACTCACCTCCTATCACTAACCATTGTCATTAGTTTCTAGTTTATTCTCCCATTCCCCCCCCAAAATTAAGAATATGTATTTATTTGTTTGGTATCTATTGCTGTATAATTATGCTTTGCAGCTTAAAACAACAAACATTTATTACCTCACAGTTTCTGTGCATCAGAAATCCAAGAAGAGACTTCCTTGGTGGCGCAGTGGTTAAGAATCCGCCTGCCAACGCAGGGGACACGGGTTCGAGCCCTGGTCCGGGAAGATCCCACATGCCGCGGAGCAACTAAGCCCGTGCGCCACAGCTACTGAGCCTGCGCTCTAGAGCCCGTGAGCCACAACTACTGAGCCCACGTGCCACAACTACTGAAGCCCATGCGCCTAGAGCCTGTGCTCCGCAATAAGAGAAGCCACCACAGCGGGAAGCCTGCGCACCGCAACGAAGAGTAGCCCCTGCTCGCCGCAACTAGAGAAAGCCCCCGTTCATCAACGAAGACCCAACACAGCCAAAAATAAATTAATTAATTAACTAATTTTTTAAGAAAAAGAAAAAAAAGAAATCCAAGAAGGGCTTAGGTAGCTACCTCTGGCTCCAGGTCTCTCGCAAGAATGCAATCAAGATGGCACTTGGGGCTACAATCCTCTCAAGTCTGGACTGGGGGAGGATCTGCCTCCAAACACACTCAACCTGGCTGTTAGTTGGCCTCAGAAGATCCTCTTTCAAGCTCCCTCACATGGCTGTTGGCAGATCTCAGGTCCCTGCTGGCTGTCAGCCAGTGAATTAGTTTCTTGGTGCTGCCTTAATAAATTACCACAAACAGGATGGTTTAAAAAAAATGGGGGGTTCTTAGTTATACAGCAGAAACTAACACAACACTGTAAAGCAATTATACTCCAATAAAGATGTTTAAAAAAAAATGGGGGGTTTATTCTCTCACAGTTCTGAAGGCTAGAAGTTCAAAATCAAGATGTCAGCAGGGAAGAATCCTTTCTTGCCTCTCTCCAGGCTTCTAGCAGTTACCAGCTATACTTGGTGTTCTTGGCTTGTAACTGCGTAACTTCTGTTTCTGCCTCTGCCTTCACATCACGTTGTGTGTGTGTCTGTGTGTGTGTGTGTCTGTGTCCAAATTTCCTTCTGCTAAGGACACCAGTCATTGTATTTGGGTCCACCCTAATCCAGTATGACCTCGTCTTAACTTGATTGCAGTAGCAAAGACCCTGTTTCCAAATAAGGTCACTTCACAGATACCAGGTGGATTAGGACTTCAGTATGTTTTTCTGGGAGACACAGTTCAACCCACAACCACCGAAAATATCAGTTTCTTGCATCGTGGTCTCTCGGTAAAACTACTCACAACATGGCAGCTTGCTTCACACTACAGAGAAAAAGCAAAAAAGAGAGAGAGATTCCAGCATGGAATCCGCGGTCTTTTTGTAACATTATTTAACAGTGACATCTCACTACTTTTGCTATACTTTACTTGCTTTCTAGAGTCAGTAAGTCCAGCCCACACTCAAGGGGAAAGGATTACACAATAGGCAATGATCGGGGGGCCATCTCAGAGCCTGCCTGCCACAATTTATATACTTTATTTTACTTCCCCTTTTTTCTTCCATGAAAGCTAGCACATTTTATTCTTCCTTGCTATTTTCGCTGTTTAACAATAGATAATGTATCCTGGAAATCACTCTGGAGTATAACTGAGCAGGACCCTATGGGGCCTTCCCAGGACAGACCCCTCCCCCATCTCCTGCTTTAGCTCCTCCCTGAAGCACCTAGATAACAGTTATCTGATGTACAATTCCTGAGTTGTTTTACAGATGCTAAAACCCCCACCAAATGGAATACTTTAACTACATGATGACCATGAGCACACAGCCCCCAGACCTACTGGCGCCTAAGGATGGATAATGTTGACCCCTGTGACACCGCCCTCACCATCAACCAATCAGAATTGTGCACGAGCTGATCACACAGCCTGTGACACCCCCACCCCCCCCACCCCCACCCACCCCCGCCCACCTTGCCTTTAAGAATGCTTTCCCGGGAATTCCCTGGCGGTCCAGTGGTTAGGACTCCGTGCTCTCACTGCGGAGGGCCCGGGTTCAGTCCCTGGTCGGGGAACTAAGATCTCACAAGCAGTGTGGTTTGGCCAAAAAATAAATAAATAATAAATAAATAAACAAAAATGCTTTCCTGAAACCCATTGGGGAGCTCGGGTGTTTTGAGCACTAGCTGCCCTGGACTCCTTGCTTGGCACCTGCAGTAAACGTTGCACTTTCCTTCACCACAACCCTGTGTCAGTAGATTGGCTTTACTGCAAGCAGGTGACCCAAGTTTGATTCGGAAACAAAAGCAGTTCTCAGTACTATATTCATTATTTTGTAATAACCTATAAGGGAAAAGAATCTGAAAAAGTATGTATATGTATAACTGAATCACTGTGCTGTCCACCTGAAACTAACATGACATTGTAAATAAACTGTGCTCCAATTTAAAAAAAAAAAAAAAAGAGCAGTTCCCAGAGGCCTTTCTCATCCTTCATTACTACAGCATAGTTCTCCCTCATGTGGATGGACCCAGGTTATTTAACAGTTAGCTTCCTGTAGTGTGATAGGCAGAATTCTAAGATGGCCCCTAAGATTCTTGGCCCCTGATGTGCACATACCTTCTCCTAGTTATTCAATCAGACACTAATCTAGGTAAGTCTGTGAAAGGATTTTGCATGTATATTAAAGTCCCAGCGACTTCCCCGGTGGCACAGTGGTTAAGACTCCATGCTCCCAATGCAAGGGGCCCGGGTTCGATCTCTACTCAGGGAACTAGATCCCACATGCATGCCACAACTAAGAAGCCTGCCTGCCACAACTAAGACCCGGTGCAACCAAATAAATTAATTAAAAAAAATAAAAATAAAGTCCCAAATCAGTTGCCCCTATGATAGGGAGATTATTCAGTGGGCCTGACCTAGTCATATGAGCCCTTTAAAAGCAGAGAATTTTCTCTAGCTGGTCACAGAAGGAAAGTCAGAGCTTCAAATCACAAGAAGGATTTGACACACCGGCTTGACGGTGAGGCTTCACACGGCAAGGAATGAGGGTGCCTCTAGGAGCTGAGAGCGTCCCGAGCTGACACCCCACGAGGAGCAGTATCCTCAGTCCTGCCACCACGAGAAACTACATTCTGCCAGCAATAAGGATGACTCTGAAGTAGGTTCATCCTCCTGAGTTCTCTAGATGAGAACGAAACCAAGCCGGCACCTTGATTTCAGCCTTGTGATACCCTGAGTGGAGAACCCAGCCACACCAGGCCACACTTCTGATCGACTACTAAATGGGTGTCACTTGAAGCTAAACTTGTGGTTTTATATTATGCAGCAATAGAAAACGAATAAATGGGGCATATAGTTGGTTTGCAATCTTTCGCTATGACAAATAGTGAGATAATGAAGAAACTTTTGCATATATTGTGTTCATTGGAGGAGGTATAGCTTCAGGGTAAATTCCCAGAAGTGGGATTGTTGGGTCAAAAAGCAAATGCATGTGTACAAAACCTGCATTTATTGATGCAAAGCGCTCCTCCAGGAATCTTTATATTCAATGGTTCATTCAAGCCAAAAAAATTGTTATTTCCATTTTATAAATGAGGAAATTGAGGTTTCAGGAGGTAACTGGTCTATGCCAGAGCCAGAGCCCAGAGCCCCCTCTCTCTCATTCCCTTTTCCAGTTTCTCTAGCTCAGGCCCCAGGCTGGGCTTAAACAACCCCAATTTCCGCTCTCCAACTTGAGCTCTAAGTGAGACCCTGGAGTTTTGTCCACTCACTGTTTTGAAGTCAGTACAGTTTAGACCTGTTTGAGGTTTCACATGAATCCTGCCATAAAGACAAATGTATGTTTGCATTGAGATTGCAATGTGCACACTTTTTTTTGTAGTTGTGGCATCTTCTTGACATCGAATATGACTTTGATAATAAATACCAGTTCCTGAAAAAAAAAAATGTAATCCCCAGGCTGTGGGGAAGGTCATTGGAATGCTTTCCTTTCTAGGGCAGGGAAATAAGAACATGACTTTTCCTACCCCAACTCTCACCTCACCAAGTCCTTTCCAGACTCATGACTGTGTGACACACCCTTTCCTATAGATTCTTTAGACACCCAAGCTCCACTATTTTCCTGTGCCCCACCAGCCTCTGCTAGTAGGCATATCATCCTTAGTAACACACAGATCATATCCAGTAATTTATATTTAGTATGAAGATCCCTTTCACGTATAAAGATCCCTCTGTAATACAAACTAAATTTTTAAAACTCTTGGAGTCCCTATAAAATGGATGGTAGTACTTTCAGCATCTATCAAGAAAATTCACACCGAACTTGAGGACCCTCTGAATAACCTTGGGTTCCCCAAGGGTCCTGATCCATGGGTTGGAAATCGCTGCTCTAGGGAATAGTAACATGGTTACATCATCATAACCAGTTTTGAAACAACAATAACAAAAAAGAAATGGTAAGTCTAGAAACAAATCTACTAACAACTACTCAGTGCCAGTCACCTATTCTTTGCTCTCACCTTTGCCCTGTAACAGCCCTTTGTATGTGTGTTTTATCTGACTACAGTCAAGACACCCAGATGGCAACATGGAAATGAAGACCTGAATTCTACTCAATCTTGGCCAAACTGTATTGGCTCTCTGACCTTGATTAATTAATTTCTCTAAGTCCTCAGTTGCAAAATGTAAACAATACCTTCCTTACAGAATGTTAAATGAGGTGATGTGTGCAGAAACACACTCTGTAAAATGTAAGTGCTGTAGAAATATCTTCTAAATTCATCTGGCTATGTCACTCACGAGCTTAAAATTCTCCCTTGTCTTCCCGGTGTCTTCAGAATCAAGGATAAGCCCTTAGCCTGGCAGAGAAGCCCCTCCCCGTGTGGTTTTTAGAGCTTCCAGTCACAGGAATCCAGTTCCCCATCCTCCCCTGTTCATCTGCCTCTCAACCCTGCGTTCTAAAGTCTGGCCATCTCAAGGAGCTGGACTCTTCGCCGTATTTCCATTTAGGCCCTTTATTAGCACATTGTGTATGCCACTGTTTAGAACAGTAAGGTCCTCAAACAAGCCACCATCTATAAGGTGGGCTATGCCAGGCCTCATGAGGAGCTGGGCAGCAAGAACCATTCCTCACCCACATCTTGGTTTTCATCATCTTGGTAGTTACATTTGTACTGTGATGAAGAATGAATGCTTTGGAATCAGCTAGAATTTAATAAGTGTGTATGCAACTAACTTAAACTATGGGAATGATATTGATACATTGTAATATGGCCCTACATCTTGTCAGGAAGGAGTCTCTTGAGTTTTTCTGGATGCTTGATGCCATGCAGAATGAAAGGCCTGAATCAGACCACTTTTAGGATAGCCTTCAGTGATTGGTGGGGTGGAGAACATTGTATCTGAGACATCTGGTCACCTTCCCCTGCCCTTGGCAAAGTGGAGCAGTAATGAGCAATAGCTACTCCTAACCAGAACAGCTGGATAGGCGGTGTTCCCAGCTGGTATGCTTGGGGAATGAGCCAGTGAAATTCTTTATCCTCACCTCTTACAGCAGTGGCTTTCAACCAGGAGATTTGCCCCCCAGAGGACATTTGGCAACGTCTGGAGACTTTTTTTTTTTTTTTTTGGTTGCGTTGGGTCTTCGTTGCTGCCCATGGGCTTTCTTTAGTTGTGGCGAGCGGGCTTCCCATTGCGGTGGCTTCTCGTTGTGGAGCACGGGCTCTAGGGCATGTGGGCTTCGGTAGTTGTGGCTCGCAGGCTCTAGAGCGCAGGCTCAGTAGTTGTGGTGCACGGGCTTCAGTAGTTGTGGCTCACAGGGTGTAGAGCGCAGGCTCAGTAGTTGTGGTGGACGGGCTTAGTTGCTCCGTGGCATGTGGGATCTTCCCGGACCAGGGATTGAACCCGTGTCCCCTGCATTGGCAGGCGGATTCTTAACCACTGCGCCACCAGGGAAGTCCCTGGAGACATTTTTGGTTGTCACAACTGAGTGATGGCTACTAGCATCTTTTGGGTGGGAACCAGACATGCTGCTTAACATCCTACAATGCCCAGGAAAGGCCTCCACAACAAAGAATTATCAAAATGGCAATTGGGCTGAGGTTTGAAAAATCCTGTTTTGTAGGAATGTTGCTTTTGGCGTATGTTTTTCTTGGTTACAGGTGCTCTTTTGAGAGCACATCTTTTGCGTAAGTCTGTGAGTGTTTGTATTAAATAGTTGCAGCTCCCTGAACATGCCATTGCTCCCTTTCACCTCTGGAACCTTGCACACGCTAAGTTGCACCTACTAAGTTCTTTCTCTTGCTAATTTCTTCTCATCCTTCAGGCTTCAGTTTAGATTCCTAAAATCTAGGCATAGTAGGTGCCCCCATGCACACCCATCCTGCGATCAGAACAGTTACGGCACTTCAGTAGAATTAACTTGTTTCTTTGTCAGTCTCCCCACCAGACAGTAAGCTCCTCGGGGTGGGGATGCAGTCTTGCTCACTACTGTATTCCTAGTACCCAGTACAGCACCTGATGTGGTAGGCAGTCAATTAATATACACACATTTGAAGAGTCTATATAATTTGGGATCTGGCAGAGAGATGAAAGGCTTTTCAAAATGGTCCACCCCGTCTTCCTCTCATTGATATCAGTTGTGTGTTTTGTTTGATCAAAGCTTCCCTAGTTGTGCTTCAGTAGAGAAAATGGAAGAATAGTGCAGGGAATCTCACATGAATTCTGGTGAGCTGTACTTGGAGATCTCATTTATCTACCTTTACGCTACTTTTTGCATTGTTTTCCTTTTTATTATCCTTTTAGTGTCCTTTTAATTTTTATGCCCAGGAGCTGGCAAACTATGGCCTATGGGCCAAATATGGACAGTTGCCTGTTTTTGTATAGCCATAGAAATGGTTGTTACATTTTTTTAATGGTTACTTTTTTTTTTTTTTTGCCAGACCGCACATGGCATGTGGGATCTCAGTTCCCGGAAAAGGGATCGAACCCGTGACCCCAGCCATGGAAGCACAGAGTCCTAACCACTGGACCGCCAGGGAATCCCCAATAGTTACCTTTTGAATAGCTATGTAAGTACCTACAGAATATCCTCAATTTTGCCTCCTGGACTGCAAAGAGCAAAATATTTACAATCTGGTCCTTTATGGAAGAAGTTTGCTGACCACTGCTCTATCCTTTAGCATATTTGCACTTAAATATTCCATTCTGATCTCAGCTGTGCTTTGGCTATTGTGTCATCAGCCTGTTGGGGCTCATTTGGTAAAGGGGGAGGAGCACAGCCTTGTGACAGCTGATGGTAGCAGAACCGACTATCATGAGACCCTCACAAAGACCCCTGGCACCTGACAGGACAGATTTGTACCATGATTCTCTTAATACAATCAATGCAGTTTACACACTTAACCAAATTCTCTTGCACCTTCACTTTAAAATCATAAATATAAAATCAATTACACACTTCAAATTGAAATCACAAGGTATTCTGTCAGATTCTCTAGAGTATAGTTTCTATTTTTATTACAGACACTGCACATAAATAACAGACACATAAGGGTTGTCTTACACTTCAAGGTTAGTACTAAAAATATTAGTACTATGGGCTTGATTTAGCTCACCATTGCTATATTTAATTCTAAACCTTCTCGGGGTTATATAATCATATAATAATGTACCCAACTAACAGCAGATTTACTAGCTCAGGTCAGCTGAGTAACTAGATAATGAAAAAAATCAGGACATCAATAAGATTATCTTAAAGTGTTGTGAGATACACTCCAGTTACGTGTTCCCTTTTTACAGAGGGGCTGTGTCTGATACAGAGCAGGGACCTCAAGTCTAAGCCTTTCATTTGGAATTTCGTTTCTCTACATTCATCCCTGGTCATTTTCCCTCAGCAAACCCAATGTGTTTGTTTTAGAGCCTGATTTAGGTGGAGAGAGAGAGAGAAGCAAGTCACATTTAAAGGACTGAGAATACTAACAGTTTCAAACTTCTCAACAGCAATACTGGAAGCTAGAAAACAACGATTGAATGCCTTAAATGTGAGGGAAAATTATTGCCAAACTGCAACACCATATCTAACCAAAAAAAATGAAAAGCTACAGACATGCAAGGTCTCAAAGAATTGGCCTCTTCTGTATGTGGCCTCAGAAAAGCTAACAAAGGATATATTTTCTCAAAACTAAGGAATAAACTTTTTTAAAAGGTATACGTGGGAAATAGGAGCTCCAACGCAGGAGGGTGGGGAAAGGACTTCCTAAGATGACAGTGAAAATCAATCTCAGGACAATAGCAACCAGCCTAGATCGGAGCAGGAGTACAAAGAGATCCCGGAAATATATTGCAGAGAAAAACCGAGACTGATAAATCACCTGATGTTTGTGAAAGTAGTGATAGGGGGCTTTAACTACGAAGAGAGAGTTTGGGGATGAATTTGAAATAGGCACCCAGAAAAGTAAGCCCAATTATTATTATTTTTTGCTGTGCTCGGGCTTTCTCTAGTTGCAACGAGCAGGGGCTACTCTTCGTTGCGGTGACTGGGCTTCTCATTGCGGTGGCTTCTCTTGTTGCAGAGCACGGGCTCTAAGCACGGAGGCTTCAGTAGTTGTGGCGCTCAGGCTTAGCTGCTCCGCAGCATGTGGGATCTTCCCGGACCAGGGCTCGAACCCGTGTCCCCTGAATTGGCAGGTGGATTCTTAACCACTGCGCCACCAGGGAAGTCCCCAAAAACCTTTTAAATGACGACAATTTTTAATTCCAGGGAAAACCAGAGGTCATAAAAAGAGGAAACATAATCATGGTATACTACATGGCTCAGCTATAAATAACATTTACAAAGTCAGAGTAACTAAAACACTACATATTGGGAATTCCCTGGTGGTCCAGTGGCTAGGACTCCGCGCTTCCACTGCAGGGGGCAGGGGTTCGATCCCTAGTCTGGGAACTAAGATCCTGCAAGCCGCGAGGCACTGCTGAAGAAAAATGTTCATAAAAAAAAAAAAAAACCTATATATTCGTTTAACCAAAACTGGTGATATAATTGTAATTAGAGGATAGTGAAGAGCTCTGTGTGTCTGTGTGAGTAGGTGTGAGTAGGTGTGAGGGTGAGTGTGGATGGGCGTAAAGAGTAAATCTTTGTCTTCAGAATAAGGAAGTCTATAGATATCAAAGGAGAAAAATCAGGAAATGGCAGATAAATCAGCTTATTAGAAATCAAGGAGGTAAATGCCTGAAGAAACAGCTGAGGACTTCCCTGGTGCCACCAGAAGGAATACAGCCCTGAAAACCCCTTGATTTCTGTCTAATGAGTTCCATTCCAGACTTCTGACCTCTAGAACAGAAGATAATAAATGTTTATTGTTTTATAGCATCAAGTTTGTGGTAATTTGTCATAGCAGCACTAGAACACTAACCCATGCTCGCTGACTCTTCCCCTGACCACCCTCATCTCCCTGCCATGTCAGCTGGGTCTGCAACTAATCTCCCTCCCCGACAAGACCTCTGTTTTTCCCCTGCGCGTCTGGATCTCTGGCGGGTCCATGCCTGGGTCTTCCGGGACCTGCTCCTGGGAACTGATCTTCACTTCTCCCGGTCTCTCCATAAACACTCAGGAATGTGTTGAAGTTTTTCCCCTCCAGTTTTTTTTTTTTTCTTTCTCCCCCGCCACCCCGGCCCCCCACTGCCCGGCTTGTGGGATCTTAGTTCCCCCGACCAAGGAGCGCTGAGTCCCAACCACTGGACCACCAGGGAATTCCCTCCCCTCCGGTTTTGCACCTGGTGAGTTGACAGGCAGAACAGTCAGGTAGGAGGGGGAACAAAAAAGTATAAACACCTCCATGAAAATGGCTCAAAGGGTCCACATGCCTGGCGAATTTCTCTCCCTCCACAAAGATGCAGCTTGGGGATTTGGCATCCAACTCAGGAGAACTTTAAAAGTTATTTATCTTCTTTATAATTCTCAGTTCTCTTAAAAGTAAAATCGTAAACGTACTTTCTTCAGAGGGTTTTTGTAACAATTAAAGGAAATAAATGAAATCGTGAACACAGTGCCTTGCATATAATCAACATCACTATTGCCATTGTTAGTATTACCGTCATCATGACTGTCATTATTCCAAATGACTCGTTCATGTTATATACAAAAGGCCCACTCCACTGGGAATTCCCTGGAGGTCCAGTGGTTAGGACTCTCCGCTCTCACTGCCGAAGGCCTGGCTTCAATCCCTGTTTAGCCAAAAAAAAAAAAAAAAAAAAAGGCCCACTCCATTTAAGTAAAACCAGTATTGCTAACAGGGTAAGAGTCTAAAATTAAAGCCTTTCATGTTTCTTAGTGGTTTTGTCCTGAGATTTATACTCAGCACTTCCAATTAATTTTTATTGAGTGATACAGCTTCAAAAATGCAATAGGAACAGAAACCAAAATGGTTACTTACTTGCTCTTATGGCAAGTCATATCTTTGGAACACTATGAAAACTAGCCAATTCAATGTGCACCCCCCCAAAAAAAAAAAATCATTCTGGGCTTTAATTGGAATTTTCTGCATTTTTTTTTTTTTTTTTTTGGTGGTGCCCAGCGGCATGCGGGATCTTAGTTCCCACTACCAGGACCAGGGATTGAGCCCGCGCACCCTGCAGTGGAAGCGCAAAGTCTTAACCACTGGACTGCCAGGGAATTCTCTGTCTGCATTTCTATTTTTTATTTTATTTTATTTTTATTTACATTGGGTCTTCGTTGCTGCGCACGGGCTTTCTCTAGTTGCAGGGAGCAGGGGCTACTCTTCGTTGCAATGGGCGGGCTTCTCACTGCGGTGGCTTCTCTTGTTGCGGAGCACAGGCTCTAGGCACGTGGGCTCAGTAGTTGTGGCGCACAGACTTAGTTGCTTCGCAGCATGTGGGATCTTCCCAGACCAGGGCTCGAACCCATGTCCCCTGCATTGGCAGGCGGATTCTTAACCACTGAGCCACCAGGGAAGTCCTGCATTTCTTTAAGTCAATCATTTGGCTAAATATTTTACTCCCTTTCTGGGTACCTTCACGTAGACACTGCCTAAGAAACTATCAGACTTCAGTTTACCAGAAGCAAAATAAAGGGGCCAACTGCAATCTCCAGTAGATGGAATAAATGGCTTTTTCCACAAAAAAGGATTTGGGGAAGTGTAAGTGATCCGGGCCGCCTGATGCTGAGAGGCACAGGATAAAAGGAGGTTAACAGGTAGCCTCTGCAGGGTAATTTTAGCCAGAGCTCCCTGCAGCGTGCTTCTTGGGGCCGGGAGGCAGGTCTGTGCGCTCGCCAGCGACTGTAGAAATGCCTTAGAGGTCTTCACTGGTGGCGCAGTGGTTAAGAATCCACCTGCCAATGCAGGGGACACGGGTTTGAGCCCTAATCAGGGAAGATCCCACATGCCGCGGAGCAACTAAGCCCGTGCGCCACAACTACTGAGCCTGCGCTCTAGAGCCCGCAAGCCACAACTACTAAAGCTCACGCACTTAGAGCCCGTGCTCTGCAACAAGAGGAGCCACCGCAATGAGAAGCCCGTGCACTGCAACGAAGAGTAGCCCCCGCTCGCCACAACTAGAGAAAAGCCCGCACGCAGCAACAAAGACCCAACGCAGGGCTTCCCTGGTGGCGCAGTGGTTGAGAATCTGCCTGCCAATGCAGGGGACACGGGTTCGAGCCCTGGTCCGGGAAGATCCCACATGCCGCGGAGCAACTAGGCCCGTGAGCCACAACTACTGAGCCTGCGCGTCTGGAGCCTGTGCTCCGCAACAAGAGAGGCTGCGACGGTGAGAGGCCCACGCACCGCGATGAAGAGTGGCCCCCGCTCGCCGCAACTAGAGAAAGCCCTCGCACAGAAACGAAGACCCAACACAGCCAAAAATAAATAAATAAATAAATAAATAAGTTAAAAAAAAAAAAAGACCCAACGCAGCCAAAAATAAAATAAATAAAATTTAAAAGTTTTTTTAAAAAAAGAAATGCCCTAGAATGTTCGAGGACATTCACAAAATAAGTGGGGACAGCAAAACCAGGACTGACACTTTTTACCACTGGAAAGTCAAAAAGTTGTATAACCAGTGACAGTCATGTTCTTGGTTCTTGGAACTTGCCTTTGGGGCAGATGGTCACACCAAATTTTTGCCCCTGATAAAGAGCACAGTACTCTCAACACACACACGACATCTCCATCCTGGTAATATTTGGAGGGTCAGGGCAGCAGGCGAGGCCTAAGGCTGGCAGTGCTCACATCTGAACAGTGCTGAAGGGACCGCAGCCATTTCTGTCCACGGCTTTCAAATCTGAATTTGTTAAACTGTAACCCACATTAGGAAACACATTGTACATCATGACCCAGTACACATACACACATACACACACACACACACACACACACACACACACACATACGACTGAGGCAAACATTTCAGGAAAGAATACTTACTATGACTACAATGCACTCTGATATTTATTATTCTATTCTTTCATTTTGTTCATACTATTCATAACCCACTAAATGGAAAACCCACAGTTTGAAAAATACTGGTTATAAAAGTCAAATCAAATCATAATCTCTCCGAGTTAGTCTGTAATTAGAGGGGCCTCTGCAGCCCTCCTTTTCTATCTCTACAGTTAGAGGAGGTGAGTGCTTAGAAGAGAGGCAGCCACTGTCTGCTGCGGGCGATGCTCTCAGAGCACAGGCCCCTTTTCTCGCAAGATGGCAAACCCTGCCCTGCCTCCCTCATCGGACTGCCGTGAGGATCCCAGGAGCTGACGCTGTGAGTATGCCAAAGAAGGGGAAAGGGCTCTGTGACAAACGTTGTGAGGGTTGAATAGTGACTTGGCCATCCGATAGCTCATCTTAAGGACTTAACCTGGAAAATTCCTCTCCCAGTGGGTGAATCAAAGGAGAGATTCTATTTTCATGTCACACCAAGTCCACCCATGGCCTTGAACCTGACTCAGTTTGTTCATCATTTGCTGGTTTTGGTGTGAATTAACTGCTATCTGAGCCACCATAAAGTGGTTAAACAACAAATCCTCAGCAAACAAACAGCTTCTCACTGCAACTTTTGCAGCTGAGGGATGTTTGAAAGGGGGAGAGCAGGAGGTTTCTGAGAATTGGGACAGATGTCCGGTAACAGAAAGATAGCTTTTTCTTCATTAAAGTCTGTACCGAATCCATAAGTGCATGGCTCCTGGGGTGAGTCTGGCGGGCAGCGCCAACAGTCTTTTCAACACAGAAGACCAGATCATCCTCAGCATTCGTGATCACTTGTTCAAAAACATATCTTTGATGCAGACGTAGAGAATGGACTTGAGGACACGGGGAGGGGGAGGGGTAAGCTGGAATGAAGTGAGAGAGTGGCATGGGCATATATACACTACCAAATGTAAAATAGATAGCTAGTGGGAAGCAGCTGCATAGCACAGGGAGATCAGCTCGTGCTTTGTGACCACCTAGAGGGGTGGGATAGGGAGGGTGGGAGGGAGATGCAAGAGGGGATGTGAGGATATCTGTATGCATATGGCTGATTCACTTTGTTATACAGCGGAAACTAACAACCACTGTAAAGCAATTATACTCCAATAAAGATGTTAAAAAACAAACAAACAAACAAACAAAAAAACATATCTTTGGGTCTGGATAGAGGGACGGTTGCACAACATTGTAAATACACTAAATGCCACTAAATACACTTTTTAAATGGTTAGGTCTATCTATGTGAATTTCACCTCAATTTATTTATTTTATTTATTTATTTTTTTGCCACAACGCGCGTCATGCAGGATCTTATTTCCCCGACCAGGGATCGAACCAGCGCCCCCTGCAGTGGAAGGGCGGGGTCCTAACCACTGGACTGCCAGGGAAGTCCCTCACCTCAATTTTTTTTAATGGGAAAAAAACAGAGGAATACATACCACCAGAGCAATGTAGGGGTTTTTTGTTGTTGTTGCTGCTTTATTTATTTATTCTAGATTTCTGATACCCTGGGTAGTCAATGCAGAAAACTTTTAGGGCTTTAACTTTGAGCAAATGAAGCTAGAAAGGCAGATAACTCTTTGTAAATAGTAAAACAGCTCCAATCCCCACCTCCACCCCCCAAAAAAGGCCAGTCTGACACAGCTTAGCAAATAGCCTAGAACTAGGAATCCAGGACCAGCCATCGTTTCATTACCTCCTCTGTAAAGTCTCAGGGAGCCTCCCTCCCCCACGGTCCCCTTGGTCACCCCTGAGATGACCAAGACTGGTAGGTGGAACGCGATCCTTCGCCCCGATCACATTACTAGACCAAGGGAGCCATTGCCAAGGCAGCCAGAGGCCTGAACGAGCACCCGCCCCATAGGAGTGCCTCCAGTAGATAGTGAGGGCTGTCCAGCTGATTCCCTCTTGGGACATTTGATAGAAGACACAGGAAAAGCGCTGGAAAAGGCAGAAATAGCAGGTTCAGAGGCAAAATATCTGAGTCACCATCATGGTAGAGCCCAAAGCACGGATCCACAGTGCCCCATTCTGAAGAGTTGCCTACCAGGCATTGTTGTGACCGTGTCACCAGAGCTGCTATCAGAGTAATGGAGCAAAGACTACATGTGGGACCGTCCTACTCTGCCTCAGGTGTAGCCTGAGACAACTTCCAGTCTCTTACTGCTTCCTTTACCTCCATGTGTAGCCTGTAAGTGGAAGTCACCTAAGGAGGTGTCTTGACTTGAAACTGGGTAGAATCTGATTTAAGTGCCACAAAAGGAAGCAACCCAAAGGATTGTGGCCACTCGCTGCTTCCCTGATGGGCTGCTCTCTGATGTTATTGGTAGGACAGCTTCTCCCTAACCCTCCTCTGCTTTGCCAGCCTCCAGTACAGAAGCTGGAAAATCTAATACTTCCTTTCCCAGTCCTTCTGCAGCTAAGCATGGCCAAGTGACAAGTTCCGGCCAAAGAGACAAAGGTGTCGCTCCTGTGGGGAAGGGAGAGTGTCTGAGAAAGCTTTTACTTTTTTATAAAAGGGCCAGGCCCAGGAGCAGCGGCCACAGGCACTGCCCTTCCCCATCCTCCCACCTGTAATACAGACATGGTACCCGGAGCTGTGGCAGCCATCTTAGGATCACAAAATGACAAGCATGGTAACAAAAGACCACATGCTAAGAGGGGCAGGACCGGCAGACAGTCAGGGTCCTTACTGGCATTGTTGGGAAGCTACGCCAATGCCTGCAGCTTCTTACCTCCAGACTTCTGGTTCTATGAGAAAAATATCACTTTAAGCAGGCATTATTACTTGCAGATTTCCTACGTGATAACACTAATACATATACTAGTGTATACATAAAACTAATAACAAAATATGTCTTATAGGTTTATAATTTTCTTAAGTACACTTTTAAAAATTGCACATTATTCATTCCACAGATGCATCCAGTTGTTCCAACAACTCCTTATACAATCTCCAGTTTCAAACATCACTTTGGGTTTTGCTAAGGGGATGCACGAAGGGGACCCAGCCTCTGCACAGGTCAGTGCCTAGGCTCTGCGGAGGCATCTGAAAGGGAATAATTTATGTCTGAATGTGCCTCTTACACAGACACTGCTCGTGTTGGCTGCTGGATGTGGTTTCATGCAGTAAGAACGCGAAGAACCGAATTATCAACGCAGTTAAGCATATTTGATCACAGCTTACGTTAAAGAGAACTAGCACAGAATCGATGCAACCCTACATAAAATAATTAGCGGATGGTTCCTAGAGAGATGCAAGCCACACACATATTGTCTATTCAAAATGCTCACTGTATTTATGAGCTGAAGAGCACATCCTTAGGCAGCCCACATAACAGGAGCTCTAAATCGAGCAGACACTCAACCAGGGCTGGTGAACTATCAAAGTCCTCTGCAGAAGGGAGAACAAGCAGCAGCCACGTCTCCACCCCACGCTTATGTTGAAACTGATAATGTCGTGTCGGGTTTCTCTCATCATCACCGTCCTTCCCCACAGGTCAAGGCCGGTTCTCACTTGACCGGCTGAGTCACATGAACATGCCTTCCATGAACATGCCTTCCTCTCAGAGCGGATAAATGCCAGACTTGTTCCACTAACATCACACAAGGGCTCTGAACTGATAGCGGTCCCTAAATATATGACCAGGAACCCCTGTCCTTAATTTAGATTTTCCAGCAGCCTGGAGAAAATTCTACAGCCAGAGCTACAAGAACACACATTACCACTGTTACCCTTTCACCTACTTACCTTAGGTGAGGCATATTGATCCGTTCAAGAGAATGCCCTCCACACTTTGAGTCAACATCTCTTTCCCGAATTAAAAAAAGTCCTACATAAACAAACAGGATGACCCTTTCCCCAAATATGTTTCCTTTAATCAGAATTCATGGAAAAATAAAAACTAAGGATGGTTTGTGTGTGATGTTCACTGTTCGCTTTCCATTTATGCTGTAAAGAAAAAATGTTGGTGGGATGGCTTTCCCAGTTGTGACTATATGATACACAGCAAGATGTGACTAATTAATAAGTGTTAGGTAAATTATAATCAGTGATGCCAATCTGGAAATTCACAAGAGTAGGCTGACAGTTATTTTCTGGCCTCCGTTTTCTGTGAGAATATCACAAGAATACCATCAGGGCTTATCCATAATGAATGTCTCCAAGTTCAGATTTTATTATTTGCACTCACCCCCTAACAACACTTTACCTTAAAATGAACCATAACAGCCAACTATCCCACAAGAAGAGGAGGGAGGTACATTGTCTAACAGTGGTGTTTCCACAGCCAGCCCCGGGAGAGATGTAAAAAGATTCTCCTGTGTAGAACAGTGGGGTTTCTGATTGTTAATTTGGTCTAACTGTGGTTTGCAAGTTTAACTTCCTTTGAAGATTTATATTCACTTAATTCTCTGGTCCAAGAAACCAGAATTGAATTTCCAGCCACTAGTGTGTATACTGAGTCTTGAGTCTTATTTCCCTTTGTATTTAGTAAAAAGCAGAGAATGAAATAGAACAAGAGAAAACATGCCTAGGAAAAAAACTGATAAAACCTGTGGAGAGTGGTAGGTAAACATGGAAACACCCACATTTGACCATGAATCCTATGTGCAGCTATGGAAAATAAGAATTATTTTCTCACCTTGGTCATTTATATATTCATGCATTCATGAACTGAACAATCACTGATTAAGTGCCATGTTGGGTACAAGCGGAAAAAAGACTTTAAAGACTTTGCCTTTAGAGATTTATGGTCTAATGAAAAAGAAAAAAAAGAATCTAACAATTATTTAATGGTCTGAACAGGCTTTTGGAAAGCTTCCTGGGGGAGATGACACTTGAGATGCCCAAGTCTTGAAGAATCAATGTAGGTTTCCCAGTTGAAGAGCTAAATTAGAACAGTGATAGTGGGAACTGGGGAGGTGAAGAAGGCAGAATGCACAGAACTTGACTGATCACCATGGAGGTGGAGGAGAAGTAGTTGAGGCAGACACCTGGGTGCCTGGCTTGTGTCCAAAGGTGTCTGGTGGTGCCACTCAGAGCTGAGACTGTGGGGAAGAGGGCAGCTTAGAGGTAAAGGAGATGCTTCTGTTTGAGATATGCTGGTTTAAGGTGTCCGAGAGACTTTACATGGAAGTGTCTAAGAGTCAATTTGTTATACGGCTCTAGAGCTCAGGAAATAAGTAGGAGCTAGAAACGAATGTAGACTAACTGAAGTTATACAAGCAGCAGGGGAGTCCACAGCTCTGGCTGTGGGCTCCCAGGGACAGTGAGATGAGCAATGGTTGAGGAGCCACCTCCGAAGAGGCCAACATGGAGACATGGGCCAGAGAGCCAGCGAGGGGGCAGTGCCCCTGGGAAGGGATGGCCGACCCATCACTTACCAAAGGACAAATGAGATAAACTCTGGGGTGGAGGATACTACCTTTTCTTCTGAGAAAGAAGTGAAGAACCAAGGGAAGATAAAAAGAGGACTCAGAGACGAAGAAAAAGGCAAATAATAGTGTCAGAGACACATGGGAGTTGAGATTACCTACAACAGCTGGTGGCACACACTAGCCCAGGAGTTGAATGACATCACGCTTCCCACAAAAGACGGGAAGCGTGGTGGAGCTCTGGGTTGGCTCCATCACTAACAAGCTGCGTCTGACCATCTCTCAGCAAAGACGTGAGCCTGGGCGACCTCTAAGTTTCCTTATTCCTTTAAGACGGACTCTGTTAATGCAAACGACGTCTTAGCCTTTCTCTAGTTCCTCCTCAAAGGGTCCCACTGAGCTCCAGGGAATGGAATCAGACCAGGTGCTGCGGTAGGTGAGACAGGTCTATTCACAGGGGTCTCCCACCCTAGAGAACCCTGGAGCCCCTGCTTCCCTGGTTAGAACAGGAAGAGCTGCCCCAGCTCAGCAGGGCCACTGATGCCCGGAGTTAGAACACAGGGAGTTTGGGAGTGCAACAGGGTGCTGGCGCAGGTCCCAGGCCTTTTGGGTTCAAGCACAGGTGCGTCAGCTTCCACTTTCCTCCAATTCTTCAGAACTGTGCCCCAAGCTTGTCCTAGACCTTTATCCCGCATGTCATGCCAGGTTCCAGCACAACAGGGCCTTTTCTGACCAGAAAGTGAAAGTGACTGACCTAATTTGAGGACAGCTCAGAGCTGCTCTATCAAAAATTAAGCCTCGGGACTTGCCTGGTGGCACAGAGGTTAAGAATCCGCCTGCCAATGCAGGGAACACGGGTTCCAGCCCTGGTCCGGGAAGATCCCACATGCCGCGGAGCAACTAAGCCCGAGCGCCACAACTGCTGAGCCTGTGCTCTAGAGCCCACGAGCTACAACTACTGAGCCCGCGAGCCACAACTACTGAAGCCCGCGGGCCTAGAGCCTGTGCTCCGCAACAAGAGAAGCCACTGCAATGAGAAGCCCGCGCACCGCAACGAAGAGTAGCCCCCGCTCGTCGCAACCAGAGAAAGCCCGCGCGCAGCAACGAAGACACAACACAGCCAAAAATAAAATTAATTAATTAATTAAAAAAAAATTCTCTTAAAAAAAAAAAATTAAGCCTCCTAACAAGTTTCTCTCATGTCAGGTATTGTGCTTTGGAAGAAATAATTCAAATGATTTACTCCTGGTCCCATAAATCCATCCCAGATTTTAGTGCCTCTGTTCACACCGTCATTTCCCTCTCTCCTCACTTGAATTGGAATGGATGGCCAGTCCTCCAGGATGCCTCACCATGTGGCTTGTTCACTATTACATCCCAGTGGCTGGGACCAAGTACGTTGTGAAAGAATGACTCTGCTGGGCTTCCCTGGTGGCGCAGTGGTTAAGAATCCGCCTGCCATTGCAGGGGACACCGGTTCGAGCCCTGGTCTGGGAAGATCCCACATGCCGTGGAGCAGCTAGGCCCGTGAGCCACAACTACTGAGCCTGCGCTCTAGATCCTGTGCTCCGCAACAAGAGAAGCCACTGCAATGAGAAGCCCGTGCACCGCGGTGAAGACAGGCCCCCACTTGCTGCAACTAGAGAAAGCCCGCACGCAGCAACAAAGACCCAACTCAGCCAAAAATAAATAAAAATAAAATAAATAAATTAAAAAAAAAAAAAAGAATGACTCTGCTGATGCTATTACTTCACTAATTAATAGCATCGGCCATCAGCCTAGCTTGGTACTTCTCTTGTATTATTATTATTTTTCCTTTTGGCCGCCCTGCGGGATCTTAGTTCCCCGACCAGGGATCCAACCAGTGCCCCCGGCAGTGGAAGCGTGGAGTCTTAACCACTGGACCACCAGGGAAGTTCCTCTCTTATATTATTTAACTTTTCATAAGTTGAAAGCTTATCTCTCAAATCTAGCGTTGACATCACGTCTTTATGCTTCTCTTTACCATCAATGAGCACAGTATTTTGTACATAATAGCTGCTCCATGACACTTGCTGTTTGACAGAGAGTCTAGAATTTTACCAAAGGGCTTCCTCTCCCTCATCTCCTTTTGGACTCATCCTTACTCTGCACCTGTTTCTCCTGTGACTTTAAACACTTTCCTCTAGTAAAATTTCTCATCTCCAGAAAAACTCAGAACACTCAAGAGAAAACAGCAAGATTCAGAGAGGGCAATTAAGTGGATTTAAGATGCCCTGGGCTAACATTCTGGATGACTGAAGAAAATCCGCTGAGTATAATTCTTCCAAACTGAAAAAGTCCTGAGGCCAAATAACTACTTTGGACTGTAAACAGGATCATGGGACACTATTCATTGGGAGGTGACCTTGTTACAGGTCATAGTTAGAGCTGACAAAGGCAGTAAAGTGCAAAAGCTCCAGTGAAATTCATCGAAGGAGGCTATACTTTTAAAGATTTCCAGGGAATTACCAGAAAGCAAAGTGAAAGCATACAGTCTTAAAGGCTTGATACCAGGAATACAAACATTAACACCAAGCAAAATGTTGCCTTGAGGGGGATTTTACAGGACAGCTTTGTGCAACACAGCATTTACCACCCTGCATCTTAAGTGTGGCCTTCGTTAGATACTTCAGAATTAACCTTGGTAACCGTCTTAGTCAGTTTGGGCTGCTCTAACAGAATACCATGGACTGGGTAGCTTATAAACAGTAAACATTTATTTCTTTCAGTTCTGGAGGCTGGAACTCTGAGATGAGGGTGCCGGTGAAGCCATCTTCTGGGTTACAGACTGCCGTCTTCTTGCTGTGTCCCCACATGGCAGAAAGAGGGCAAGACAGCTCTGTAGGGTCCCTTTTATAGGGGCGCTCATCCCATTCATGAGGGCTCCACCCTCATGACCTGATCACTTCCCAAAGGCGACACCTCCTAACACCATCACACTGAGGTTAGGATTTCAACATACGAATTTTGAGGGGACACAAACTTGGGGTCCATTGTAGTAAGGGTCCAATCTTTCTGACTTCTGAACCAAACAGGTCTGATTGCCAAGAATTCAGTTAACTAATAGGATATGGTTATTCACGTTGTCATTAGTTATAAAATTATATATAATCAGTTTTTAAATTTATTTCAGCAATTGACTTTTGGGCTCAAGGTTTATAAAATCATGTTTATGTGCTGTGTGTGACATACATTATTTTGTTTAATCCTTGTACCAACCCATGGGAGGTAGGAATTATTACCCCCATTTTCTAGACAGAGAAATCGAGGCTCAGGAGATGGACTTACCAAGCACCCTGACGATCACTTAACTTCCTGTATAGCTTTGCTTTGGGGGAAAATGTTCTGGGCAGTGACTACAAGTTTCACATCTACTCTGCATTTTTCACTTAACATACATGAAGTGACATTCTGAGTTTTCTATATCAGACTCCTGTGAGTTTGTTTGCAAGCCTTACAAAGCAGGAAGTGGCGGCCACAGCAAAGGCCCCTGCTCCAACCCCACCCCACCTTTTCTTCAAAGGCCTGTTAGAACCACACAAATACACTTGGACTGTGCTCAAGGGCATCAAGAACATAAAATAGTCGTTTCTGAGCGCTGGTGGGTGGCAATAACCACTCCCATTCCCTTTCCTGGGTGATACAGGATAATGAAATTCTGACGCTCAGCCTGGTATTCAGCTGAACAGAAAGGGTATCTTTCAGTCGTTCCAGACCAGTGTAGGGCTCTTTCCCTTGCCTGCATACCCTACTCTTTACCTCCTTTCCTTAACTACTGACCGTGGTACCCATTTCTCAGTCCAGCATCTTGCCCTCATTCCTGTTCCTTTATGTTGACCAGACCTCCATCGCCGCCGTCACCTCCCTCACCACGTCCCGGTGCATCTCCTTCCTCCATATGCCCCGCACACATCCACTGTGTCCCCCTCCACACGTCCCTCCATCAGGCCACCGTCATCTCCTTCCCGTGCTGCTGGCCCCCGGCCCCTAGGCCTGCCTGGATGACCTACTCTCCGCGTCCCAGTCAAGAGCTTTCAGAACGGAAAGCCTGCGGGTCTCCCTCTCCTTCATGCTTCCTTGCTGCCTTCAGAACAGAATCCGAACGCCCGGGCTCGGCACCCGGGGCCCTTCGTGATGCGGCTCTCGGCTTCCGCCCATCTTCCTCCGCGCCACGGCCGCTGAGCTGGTCCCAGCTCTGGTCAAGCCCGCGGTACCTCTGCCTCCCAGCACCCAAGCTCCGCGCTCTTCCCGCCCGGCCCCCTGCACTCCTTTCCTCTGCTAACTGCCTGTGATAAGTTATTTGCAAAAAACTCCCAATCCTTCCTTACCCTCTTGCCAGCCAGGTCCTCCACAGCTTCTCCCGTCAAGAGATGGAATCAATTTCCACACCCGCTGAGTCTGGACTGGCCTGTGGCCGCTTGGACCGTTAGAATGTGCTGGAAAGGCGCTGTGTGGGTTCCGAGGCTGGGCCTCAAGAAGCTTCCAGCTTTTGTTCAGTCTCTTGGATCCTTACCCAACCACAGTGTGAACTTGAACTTCAGTTTCGGATGTAAAAGAAGCAACAGAGTCTGAGGCTTGGGATATGATTTCCTAGGCAGCCTCTGAGGGCTGGATGGAATCAACTCCAAGTTCCAGGGCATTAACGCCACCCTCCACCCCGACATGGATGAACCTTGATCAATTGGGAATGAGAAACCTGAGCAAGACAGTCAGACATTTTCTCTCCTTCCTCTCTCTGTGGACTAGTCTGAGGAATAGTTCCTCTTTGCAACCCTGATGTGCCATTGAACAACCTGCTGTGTCTCTTCACAGCTCGCTGTAAAGCAGAGGCCAGGCGGTAACACATCTCAGAGCGAGTCTATGCCTCTTTCCTTGCTTCACTTCCCTCACTGCCCGGGGCTTGCACACCTAAAAACCTCAGGTTCTGCTTGTTGCTAATGTAGCGGCCAATGTGCACATGTCACATCTAGGAAGCTCCTTTCTGATTCAGATGCTCCGGTTCCCACTCCTCCGAAGCCAAGAATTCCCAGAATGCACTTGTGTAAATTTCCTATTGCCGCTGTAACAAATGGTCTTAAACTTTGTGGCTTAAAACAACACAAATTTATTCTCTGACAGTTCTGGAGGTCAGAAGTCTGCAATCAGTTCCAGCGAGCTGAAATCAAGGTGTTAGCAGGGCTGGTTCCTTCTGGGGGCTCTCAGAGGAGAATCTGTTTCATTGCCTTCTTCAGCTTCTAGGGACGGCCTCTATTTCTTGGCTTGTGGCCTCTTCCTCCATGTTCAAAGCACATCATTCCAAGCTTTGCTTCCACCGTCACATCGCCTTCTTCTCTTCTGTGGTCTCATCTCCCTCTGCCTCCCTCTTACAAAGATCCTTGTGATTTACATTTAGGGTCCATCCTGATAATCCAGGGTAGTTGCCCATCTCAAGATCCTTAACTTAATTCCATCTACAAAGTCTCTTTTGCCATATAAGTTAACAGCACAAGTTCTGGGAATTAGGACCTGGGTATCTGTGGGTCCATTATTCAGCTGACCACAGCACATACAGTCCTTTTGCACCCATACGTATATTCACCCCCAACTGTGACAAACCAGTCACCTCTCAAAGAGTTCTCAGCAGTCAGTTTCCACCACAGCCTCAGGTCCTTGTTTCCTTTTTAAATAAAAGGCCAAGTTGACAATTCATCACTATTTTGTACAGATATTCTATCCCATCCCCTCACTGTTTAAATAAATGAGCCTTTGCGAGCTCAATTGTCTTTGGTTGTCACAACATGAAATAGACATTTGGCAATTACCTAAATAATGTGACCAATTTGGATGTCAGATGCCCTGATTTTATCTAGATAGGATGTTTATTTTACCCAATCTCTACTTCCTTTTGTGCTGGCTAGGCCCACCTGGCTGTGAAGCAATAACTTTCTGTGGTTTCTAATTAGAAACTGGAGCTTAATGCACACAGCAATATTATACTTAATCTCCTTTATGACCTGTTTTTATGATTTACAGGAAATTCACTAGGCACCAAGAAAAGGAACTGAATGGCAGATAAGCAGATTACCCAATTGTCTACCTGGCATTTCCTTAATACTTTGTTTCCATAAAATCTTATTCTTGATTTAAACCAATTTAAATATGTAGAATGGGGAAAAAAAAAAACAAACCTGTGATGACAGCCTGGTTTTAAGGCATTCATTTGGTTGTATTTTCAAAAAATACATTCTTTCAGACAGATGTTGAGTGTGTTCTTCCATTCTGTTGACCCATATTAATTTTATTGATACGCCAGGTACTATATACTAGGCACAGTGCGTGGAGCAATGAGCAAAGTCTCTCAGACTTTAACTATGCTTAGGAGGAGACAGATAATAAACACACATACAAGGAAATAATGTCAGGCGAGACATGTCACAAAGAAAAGTAAAGCGGGGTGGAGAGAGAGAGAACGATGGCGGGGGTGTGCTGGGGTGCCATGTGAGATGGAATGGCCAGGCAAAGGCACATCTGAGAGGAGACTGAATGAAATGAGAGCACACATCTGGGATAAGGGCAAAGGGAAGAAGGCACCTAAGAGTTTGAGACACCGGCAACAGGAAGTGCAAAGGTCCTGAGGCAAGTGTGCTGCGGTTGTCTGAGGAACAGCGAGGGAGCCAGTGTGGCTAGAAATGGAGTGATGGGAGATGGTGGTGTAGACGGAATGCTCATCTCCCCCAAATTCATATGTTGAAACCTAACCCCCAATGTCCTGAATTCACCCATTCTAAAGTCGAAAGGATTAAGATTCCAGGGGAATAAAAACAGAGTTGAGAGGCCTGGGTTAGGCCCAGTTCTTGCAGGAACCTGCTGTGACCTTGGACAACACACAGAAGGAGACCACCATACCCACAGCCACCCCACCTGCCAAGGGTGATTATGAACATCAAATGAGGGAACACAGGGGAACATTATTATAGACTGTGCCTGACATTATTATTCTGCTGTGACTCCCTGAAGTTCAAAGACTGAATTCTAGTCCCTGGGCTTGGCATGTAGTAGGGCTTGTGTAAATGTATGATTGGATGAGGGAATTCTTTTCCCAAGCTGAGAGTAGGGAGCTATGTGAGGGACATGACCACTCAACCAAGTCCCAGAGGGAAGTGCCTGCGTTTCTTTCCTTTAGAAACCAAAGCTGAAGTCATTTACTTGTAAAATCCAGAGTGAAATACAATCCTAATTGGCTATTGTCACTAGATCAGGCTGCTGGGAAGGTGAGAAGGCCCTTCCCTTTTCCCCAGCAGCCCCTCGGGAAGCCTTCAAGGGGGAAGCATGAGCCCAGAGACAACCTTGAAGACAGATGGTGTCACTTAATAAACAGAGAGGAGAAAGGGCCTCGGCATAGACTAGCAATAGTCATGTACACAAAAGGAAGTGGGTTTTAATTCCAGTAGGAACAGGGACCTGAGAACAAGGCCGACTACCAGAGTCCCTTTGAGAGCTCAACCCTGAGCTCCGAGAGGCTCAAAGAGGAGGGGGGCCCTGCGACAGCTGGGGAGGGGCAGGATTGGGCTGAGAGGAGGGTAAGCCTCTGGTATACCGAAAGGCATGGATGAGAGAAAATGAGAGGCACGGTTTGGAAGGAAACAGAAGCCATCACTCAACCTGCCTTGGCTCAGGGCCTCATGTGTGAAATAAGTTAAATAATACTCACCTCTTAAAGTTATGCAACGATTTTCCAAAAGCCTCCCATTACCCCTCCCCCAAAGTCCTCCCTGCCTCCCTGACATTTTTTCCCCAGGGAAGGGAAGTAAGTACCTGCTTACGGGTATGTCCTGGGGCAGGGGCTGGACAATCAGCTGCCCTCCCTGCCTTCTCCAGATGCGTCTCCCCTCCAGCTGTTGTTGGCTTCTGTTCCTGCTTACCAGCCTCCTTCCAGTTCAATGAACACACCAAACCACTCGTGGGGCTTCTGATGACTTGCCTTGTTCACTGCCTGGCAAGCTCTCCTCCCAGACCTTAGCGTGGCAGGCTCTTTCTCATTGTCCAGGGCTCTGCTCAAATGTCACCTCCTCAGAGAGGCTTTTCTGGACCCACAAGCCTTTGGTTCTGTTGTTGAACCCAACTCCATGTGCCTGACACACAGTGAGGCCAAATAAACCAAAATGTCAGAATTTGGAGCAGAGAAAGGTTTATTGCAGGGCCAAGCAAGGAGAACAGGTGGCTTGGGCTTAAAAGACCTGCACTCCCCAATGGCTTCAAGGAAGAGTTTTTAAAGGCAAAATTTGGGGTGAGGGCTGGAGGGTGCATGGCTTTCTTCTGGTTGGTGGTGAGGTGACCAGGAATCTCAATTGGAACCTACTGGTTCTGACCAGTCTGGGGTCTCAGCAGGTAGTTACCTTCCTCCAGCTGGATGGGGGCCTTAGTCCCTGAAAAACAACTCAAAGATTTGTATCAGATTGTTATGCATACCCTTTGAGGAGGAACTAGGACTTGGTTTTATCCCTGAGCTATCATTTCTTGATGCTTTCCCTTTGTTTCTGCATTCACTCTAATTAGTAACTGATTGAGTCTGCTCTTTGGAACTCCCAGAAGGCCTAGGAGACTTAAGCCTTTTTCTACAAACAAGAAGGGGGGTGGGGGACACAGAGGGGCTTTTGTATGGGGGAGGGCCCCGCAGGGTCCTGCTCAGTTTCAGTTCCCTGGTTCCCAGGCACTTTCCATCACATCACGTGTTCTGTTTTCTCAAAGCTCTCAACACTCTCTGAAATCATCTTAGATGTGTGATTGTCTTTGTCAGTCTCTCTCAATTCTCAGCAGAATGCAGGCTGCACCAGAGCAGGGAGCTTGTTTGCTCATTGCGGTACCCCCAGTGCCTGAAACACTTTGAAGTCTTAATCAGTCGTTGATGAATGCATGAATAGGATAAGATAAGCATTACATGAGATGATGTGCCTAAGCTTTTGGAGGGTGCCAGGCAACTTAACAATGGCATGTTATTATCACTATTACTATCATTCCTCTTTTGTTGCAAATATGATCTGTTGGATAAGTCAGTAATAAGGACCCTATGTCATTATCCCTGAAATAGAAATGTAAGAAGCACTGATTTCTCTTCTCTGGAGGACAAGGGCAAGACCCAAAAAGATTCACCAGAAACCTTCCAGAGGCAGCACTGAATGCTGGAGAGAGCACTCAGTGCTGCCTGGCTTTGTGCTCACCAGCTGTGTGACCTTGGGTTAAGTCTCTCAACCTCTCTGAACCTGTTTCCCCATCTGAGAAATATAGGGATTCACTAAATGCTGCATAAGATCCCTTCTAACTTCTAGAAACATCGTCCTTTATCTCCTCATAGGTTGCTCTTGCCTGCCTCCTGGAGGAAAAGTGAATGAACTAAAGACAGGCAGAGACAGAGGTGGCCTGGAGGTTCTAGAACCAAATATTATAGTCAGTTCCCAAATGATTAAATTGCACGGTCTCCTCCTTCCTACCGATGGAAAGACCCAGGAGAGGTACCAGAATGCCTCTTCTGCCTTTTACTCAGAGCAGAGACTACCTTACTTTGAACACTTATTATTAGCATTCTTTACACCTAGATATCCTTTTGTCCTTAAAATAACCTTACAAGGTATGCATTATTACTCCATCTTTATTAACTCCATTTTACAAGGGGGGGTGGAGTACTCTGAAAGGTCACAGCTAAAAAGCAACAGGGTTGGGCGTGGAAACCGGCTTTGTCTCCTCCTTACCCCTTCGGCTCCCCGAGTTGGCCCAGGGAATGCCCACCAATGGGTCCCAAATCTCTTGATCATCAAAATCAGCGGGAACATCTTCAAGAGGGTCCTGAGTCCGCCCAGGTCCTGCTGAACCACAAACTTTTGGGAGGGCCATACAGAAATCGGTATTTTTCAAAATCTCTCCGGATACCAGTGATACTCAGCCGGACTCGGAAACCACTGCGTGATACTGGCCGCCCAGCAGTTAAGAAAGCCTCCGGAGACCTTGCTAACGCTTCTCACTGTCGTCATTTAAAACGTCATTCTACTCTCGCCCCGCCCCTCCCTCGGGGCTGCGCCCGCGCCCGCGGCAGCTGTGTCTCCGCAGCGCCTTCTGCTGGACACGCGGTAAAAACCTATAGTGCAACCAACTCCCTTCGGGGAGATGTATACAGGGGCTCCAGCTGCGCTCACCAGTCCCTCTGTAATAATATCACAAAATGTAATGCAGTTCCCCACCGTCATGTGGACGTGAGTACTACTAATACCAGCTGACCGAGAAAATGCATCATGATCATATTCTATTCACGAATGAACAAATGAATTAAGAATTTGCTTTTAGTTAGAACAGTACTAACCACATGCATTTGGAGGGGGGGACAGGGGAAGCGGGTACATAACATGGTTTATTCAGTAGTTTTGGGCACCACTGGGTAAAGAGTTGCTTCCCTGGTAGTTGCCCCAACTTGATTCATTTACTCATTAATCTTTACCAACAAGTATTAAATGCCTAGTAAATACCAAGCACTTTTCTAGCACAAAACAAGACCTAAATAAATAAATAAATAAACAACAACTCTCTGCTCGTGGAGTTTACAGTCTCGTGATGGAGACAGGTATTAAGCAAATAAACAAACATAAATATCTACTTACAAATGGTGTGGATGTTCTGAAGGAAAGAACTAGGTTTTGAGAGCCTTATTCTAGGAAGGATGGTCAAGGAAGTCCTCTCTGGAGCTCACTTGAAGCTGAGATCTGAAATTTGAGAAGGAATGAGCCACACAAAGCAGGGAGGGTATTCCAGGTGGCTTAAGGAGTTCCCATTTGAGGCAAAGGAAGCTAGGAGCATCCTGAGTAAGGGCGTGGCGTGAGTGTGTGAATTGAGATGAGGTATCTATTTCTGTAGATAGTAGGCAGCAAACCTAGGATTTAAACCACAGCGGTACAGCTTCACCCAGCATCAATATTCTACTGCCTCTGTGCATTGATAAGGAGCTGGAGTTTTATTATTCTAAGTATAGTGAGACATCTTTGTCAGCTTTCTTCTCTTTTTTTGGCTGTGTTGGGTCTTTGTTGCTGTGCGCAGGCTTTCTCTAGTTGCGTTGAGAGGGGGCTACTCTTCGTTGCGGTGCGTGGGCTTCCCATTGTGGTGGCTTCTCTTGTTGCAGAGCACGGGCTCTAGAGCGCAGGCGCAGTAGTTGGGGCTTAGTTGCTCCGCGGCATGTGGGATCTTCCCGGACCAGGGCTCGAACCCGCATCCCCTGCGTTGGCAGGCAGATTCTTAACCACTGCGCCACCAGGGAATCCCTCCATGTAAGCTTTTAAACAGGGGTTCTGAGCGATCTCTTTTGTTTTAACAAGATTGTGCTAAATGGATAATGGATGATAGGGAGGCAAGAGTAGAAGGACAAGATGGAAGACACAGGTTCAGTTGTTCAGTCATCCCCCTTCAGGGATGAAGGTGGCTCAGACAAGGTGGGCAGCAGTGGAGACAGGGGAGAGGACTTACTACGGAAGTGGCAGGACTGGGGACAGACTAGGTGTGGGCCGTGGGAGGGGAAGCGGTGAAAGACTGTGCCCAAGCTCAGTAAACTGGAATATGGGCCACTAACTGAGACGGAAGGGGGAGCACTTTAGGACAGTGAGGAGGGTTCAGTTTTGCGCACATTAAGTTTGAGAGGCCGGTGATACATCTAAGTGAACAGTCAAGTAGGAAAAATCACAGGCCTCTCAAACTTCATGTGTGTAAAAGGGAACTCTTCATTTACCTCATTCTGAAATTCAGTGGAGACATCTAGGCTAGAAATGGAAATGTGTTGTTTTTAGCCTAAGAGGCGCTATTTAGAAATGGATGCTGCTCCCCCCGGAGAGAAGAGTTCCAAGGACCAGACTTTCAGAAGCTCCAACGTTTGGAGGTTGGATCTAAGAAAAGAAGGGGGTGAGGTGGGAGAGAGAGAGAGACAGAGACAGAGACAGGGAGAGAGAGCACGCACGAGCGTGGACACGAGCCAGTGCCTGAGAAGAGCTAATTGGAAGGATGAAATTACAAAACAGGGACTTCCCTGGTGGCGTAGTGGTTAAGAATCTGCCTGCCAACGCAGGGGACACGGGTTCGAGCCCTGGTCCGGGAAGATCCCACATGCCGCGGAGCAACTAAGCCTGTGCGCCACAACTACTGAGCCTGCACTCTAGAGCCCGTGAGCCACAACTACTGAGCCCATGTGCCACAACTACTGAAGCCCGCGTGCCTAGAGCCCGTGCTCCGCAACAAGAGAGGCCACCGCAATGAGAAGCCTGCACACCACAACGAAGAGTAGCCCCCGCTCGCCACTAGAGAAAGCCTGAGCACAGCAACAAAGACCCAACGCAGCCAAAAATAAAGAAATAAAGAAATTTATAAAAAAGAAATTACAAAACAAAAGCAGCCTAGGACTCACAGCCTAGGTCCTCTGAAAAAGGAAGACACCTCCTTGCTGTTTCCTTACACAAGGGGAGGAACTGGCCCAGACTCAGAGCGGTCAGTGCCAAGTCTAGGCTAGCTCGTAGGGCGCCACAGGCTTAGACACTCTATACTAGGAAGTAGTAAGTACACCCCGAAATAGAAAGATGTCTCAACACTTTCCTGTGACTCCTCAGGCTCCTGTTGGGCTCACAGGGATACACGGAGGAGTGGACAGGGTGCCAGCTCAGGTGCAGATGCCCACAAACCTTTGGGAGAAGCATTCAGGATGGGTGGGACTAAGGCATTATTAGTCATAGTCTTGTCATTTCCTGTGGTGGTTTTCCTTTTTTTATCTTTCCCTGTCACTGACCTTGATTTCACCCACTTCTCTTTCTGCTTTATTATATCCCCCCCAGAGGCCATTATGATTTTAGCAATCATTTCATCCCCATAATCCCATGGTAATAATAATCTCCTCATTAATCAATATGCTGATTAAATTTTTCTCTTTCACATCCCTTTTGGGTGCTTGAGAATTGCTGCTGTAAATGTTTAAGAGGTTTTTGTCCCCATAGTAGGGAGAAAGATAACTCTTCACCCTAAGGCCCAATAATCGCACAGGGAGGTGCAATTCTACGCAGAGAAGTCTCCAGCTTCTAGCCTGACAGCCCAGAAATAGGGTAAATAAGTCATTGGGGAAGTCTACCATTTTTTAAAAATCTATCATTTTCTTAATTATAAATGTATATTTATTGTAGAATTGGTTTCTCACACTTTAATGAGCATATGAATCACCTGGGGATCTTGTTAAAACGCAGCTTCTGATTTGGGAGGTCTGGGGTGGCCACAGAGATGCTGCATTTCTAACAAGCTCCCACGTGATGCTGAGATGGCTGGCAAACAAGCCACCTTTTGAATATCAAGGATACAGCAAAGAAACAAAAATAACTAGGATAACACAAATCAACTGTGAATTTGTCTTCTCAAATGGGACATTCTGCTTTCCATTCGTAGCTCCATGCAGAAGTAGCTCAGGACTCCTGGCTTCCTCCTCAATGTCACCCAGAGAGCCAGAGAGGTAACAGATCACAACAGGCAGCAAGGAGCCCCTGGGAGGCAGGAAGTGGTTTGGAACTGTGGGTAAAGGCAGGAGAGGGTGGCCGGGGAAGGAGTCTGGTCCTGCTTGAGACAATTGATACTTTGCCTCCTCATCAGGTGAGTTAGACACAGGGATCCTCAGGCTCAAGAGGAAAATCCATGCAGGGCAAGAGGCATGTGTGGGTGAAATGCTGTGTCAACAGGTGGAACTGATCAGACCTAGGGATTCACTTCTCCACCCTCTCCTCCAGGGAGAGGATGGGGGATTATAGTCTAAGGGAAGCCTCTTCCTAAAACTCTCAGTAGAGACTTCCCTGGTGGTCCAGTGGTTGAGAGTCCATCTTAGAATGCTGGGGACGCTGGTTCGATCCCCGGTCGGGGAACTAAGAGTCCACGCATTGCAGGGCAATTAAGCCCACGCACCGCAACTACTGAGCCCGGGCGCTCTGGAACCCCTGTGCCACAACTAGAGAGAAGCTCGCCAACCGCAATGAAAAACCTGCGCACTCCCACGTGCTGCAACTAAGACCTGATGCAGCCAATCAGTCAATCAATCAATCAATCAATAAAGCTTTAAAAGAAAAAAAAAAAAAAACCCTCAGTACTCTACCTGGGAGGATTAAGGGAAAGCCCTGATCTTGATTCAGGAGTGACACTGTAGTCCTCTGTGCCTGGAACTTTCCACCCTAGGGGTATCTGCCCTCATTTATCTCACTACCCTTCCTTCCAACCCCCAACAAAAGCCAGAAACCATATACTTCAAGTGAAAAAATTAGAATGAAAAGCATAATATTGAAATAAACAACAGAATTAATGGGATAAATGATAAAATTGATGCAGCCAAGAACAGAATTCGTGAAAATGAAAGATCAACATGAGAAATTATTATAGAAGGAGAAAGGTCAAACGATCTGAATTTGCCAACAGATGAGTTAGACAAAAAGAAAGGAACAGAGGGGAACTTATAGGTTAAAAAAAATTTTAGAAGACCCATCAAATCTTTTTAAAAGGCAAGACTATGTGTAAGCATGCCATTTGGCTGATAAAACTATAAAAAACTGTAAGGAAGTGATCACTACAAAATCAGGAGAGTGGTTACTTTGAGGAAAAGGCAGGGGCGAGATGGGATAGGATTAATTTGAGGGCTGCAAAATGGTGATTTCTATTCTACCATTTCTTTTTTTTATGTTGGTAAAAATAGTCATAGATAAAATTCACCATTTTAACCATTTTTAAGTGTACAATTTAGTGGCATTAACCACATTGACAATGCTGTACACCATCACCACTATCCATTTCTGAACTTTTGTATTATCCCAAACAGAAACTCTACCATTTCTTATTTACAATGTATTTACTGGGCTTCCCTGATGGCGCAGTGGTTAAGAATCCACCTGCCAATGCAGGGGACACAGGTTCGGGCCCTGGTCCGGGAAGATCCCACATGCCACAGAGCAACTAAGCCCACGTGCCACAACTACTGAGCCCGTGCGCCACAACTACTGAAGCCGGTGCGCCTAGAGCCCGTGCTCCACAACAAGAGAAGCCACCACAATGAGAAGCCCGCGCACTGCAACGAAGAGTAGCCCCCGCTCGCCGCAACTAGAGAAAGCCCGCGCGCAGCACCAAAGACCCAATGCAGCCAAAAATAAATTTATTAAAAAAAAAATGTATTTACTGGAACCCTTTCATAAAAAAACACTTTCCCTCATCTATTATGTGGTTAGCCAGGAGGGTAGGATTCCTATAGAAAGGCAGGATAAATGATGGGGATGGGACACAAGGGGCAACTTTTGGGGTGGCTCAAAACTCTTCTAGTTCCTGTGATTAGGAGGGTGTTTGCAGGGTGGTGAGATTACCATAAGCACAGGGAGGAGGAGAGGGGGAGGGGAGAACCAAGAAAAAGAAGAAAACCATTCTGCTAACACAAAAAGCACATATGATATAGTAACATTTATGCATTCCCTAAAATGAATTAGGTGTGGTTTTATACATAGAAATAAATAAAGTAAAAAGGGAGTGTTTGCTCATCTGTGTAGGTGGATTTAGGCGTGGGCCTACTCAAAGCCAGGTGAATGTACAAAATAACTTCTCATAGGCCCTTCTGGGAACACAAAGGGGGCTTTTCAGGGCTGGTAACAATCTGTTTATAGATCTGGGTGCTCCATTTGTGAAAAATTATTGGGTTGTACACTTATAAAATGTGCACGTTTCTGCATGTATATTATACTTTAACAAAAACATTTCTAAAAAATTAAAAGTCACTTCTGGGACTTCCCTGGTGGCACAGTGTTTAAGAATCCGCCTGCCAATGCAGAGGACACGGGTTCGAGCCCTGGTCTGGGAAGATCCCACATGCCCTGGAGCAACTAAGCCTGCGAGCCATAACAACTGAGCCCGCAGGCCACAACTACTGAGGCCCTCGCGCTTAGAGCCCGTGCTCTGCAACAAGAGAAACCACCGCAATGAGAAGCCCACACCCCGTAGCGAAGAGTAGCCCCCGCTCGCAGCAACTAGAGAAAGCCTGCATGCAGCAGAGAAGACCCAGCACAGCCAAAAATAAATAAAAATAAATAAATAAATTTATTTTTAAAAAAAAGTCGCTTCTGCTCTTAAGATTCTACATTAGGGAATTCCCCAATCCTTATTTAGGTGGTTAACATTAAACGAATGCATACCGACATGTAGAACTGGAATTGCAGTCCTTTCCACTGATTAATTATCCATGAAAGGAAATCAGACCTGACTCATCAGCTCGCCTGTTCCTGACTGGTGAGGGAGACCGTGGTGACTACACCTCTGATGTGTTGGGCCTGGGAGCACCCACATCCTGGCCCACGGCCTGGGATCCAAGAATACCCATGGCTGCTGACTGCTGAGTCGGATTCCAATGAATGGATCCGAGATGGGAGTTGAAGGAAATCTCACCCATGGCACACTCTGAGAAGAAATGGAGGGCTTCCCTGGTGGTGCAGTGGTTAAGAATCCGCCTGTCAATGCAGGGGACACGGGTTCAAGCCCTGGTCCGGGAAGATCCCACGTGCCGCGGAGCAAATAAGCCTGTGCGCCACAACTACTGAGCCTGTGCTCTGGAGCCCGTGAGCCACAACTACTGAGCCCGTGCGCCACAACTACTGAAGCCCACACTCCTAGAGTCCGTGCTCCACAAAAAGAGAAGCCACCGCGATGAGAAGCCCATGCACCACAACAAAGAGTAGCCCCCGCTCGCCGCAACTAGAGAAAGCCTGCACTCAGCAACAAAGATCCAACGTAGCCAAAATTAAATAAAAATAAAAATAAATAAATTTATTTTAAAAAAAAGAAATGGAGGGAGGAGGAAGAGGGGAGATTGAAGAGAATGTAAATGAAAGGGTATCTACCTCATGCTTGTTGTAATAATGATCTTTGAGCTATAGGCTCCAGTACTCCCACAAAGCATACATCACCCTATTTTTTATTGACCTAATGGAAAGGAAAACTAGCACTTAAATGGAATTTCCCCTTAAACGTTCTGATCTTATTAACTCTGAGATTACAGATGCTCTGGAAGAAGTATTTACCTAATAGGATTTACTGTAACTACCATCCTTGATTCCTAAAGCCTAAGCAGGCTGCTTGGAAAGGAAGGGGTGATTCTTGTTCCCTGGCAATATTGGTTCAGTTGCTCCAGCTCCCTGGCCAGAAAGTACTTTGGAAATACCAAGTCTCTCGAAGTTTGTCTCTCAGTCAAACAAATAACCTGTAAGAAGGTGATGTCCCTTCCCTGTGAAAAATTGCCTCTCTATAATTATGAAGCATTATTCCACCATAGATATGATGTTCTGGAAAATGGTTCTACTGAAGGAGAGGACAGAATTAGCAACTTAAAGGGAGAAAGACATGAAAGTGTACAAGACTCAAGGCACCTCAGTGTTTGTAACTTTACAAATGAGCTTTACCAAAGCACCTTTTGGATGATGTGCACTGTTCCTTTGTATGCTAGTCAATAAAATAAAACAGTGGATGATCCAAAGATGCAAATTCACTCACTGTGTAGCTGGGTGTGTGTGTGTGTGTGTGTGTGAAAATACACATAACATAAAATTTACCATTGTAACCATCTTTAAGTGTACAGTACAGTGGCATTAAGGACATTTACATTGCTGTGTGACCATCAACCCCATCTATCTTTAGAATTTTTTCATAATCCCAAATTAAAACTCCATACCCATTAAATAATAGCTACTCATTCCCTCCTACCCCCAGCACCTGGTGACCTCTATTCTACTTCCTGTCTCTATGAATTTGCTAGGTTCCTAAAAAAAGTGGACTCATGTAGAGTTTATCCTTTTGGAACCGGTTTATTTCACTTAGCGTAATGGTTTCAAGCTTTATCCATGTTGTATCTATCCTGTGTCAGAATGTCCTTCCTTCTTAAAGCTAAATAATATTCCATTAAATGTATGTATCACATTTTGTTTGTCCATTCATCTGTCAATGGGCACTTGGGTTGTTTCCACTTTTTGGCTACGATGAATAATGCTGCAATGAACATTGATGTACAAATATCTGTTCAAGCCCCTGCTTTCAGTTCCTTTGGATATATATCCAGAAATGGAATTGCTGAATTATATGGTAATTCCATGCTTCATTTTTTGAGGAACTACCATGCTGATTTCTACAGAGGCTGCAGCATTTTACATTCTCACCATCAATGCACAAGAGTTCTAATTTCTCCACGTCTTCACCAACATATTTTCACTTTTTTTTTTTTTTAATTTATTTATTTTTATTTATTTTTGGCTGTGTTGGGTCTTCGTTTCTGCGCGAGGGCTTTCTCTAGTTGCGGCAAGCGGGGGCCACTCTTCATCGCGGTGCGCGGGCCTCTCACTATCGCAGCCTCTCTTATTGCGGAGCACAGCCTCCAGATGCGCAGGCTCAGTAGTTGTGGCTCACAGGCCTAGTCGCTCCGCGGCATGTGGGATCTTCCCAGACCAGGGCTCGAACCCGTGTCCCCTGCACTGGCAGGCAGATTCCCAACCACTGCGCCACCAGGGAAGCCTTCACTTTTTTTTTTTGATTATAGCATAGCCATCCAGTTAGGTGTGAGGTAGATGCTTTCACCTGCTTTGACAGCACTCATTCCTTACAATCACCCAGAAAGTCACACCTCATTTTACTGACGAGGTAACTACAGTTCAGACGGGCTTCATGGGTCACGTGACTAGTAAGTGGCTGAGCCAGGATCTGAAAACACACCTGGCTGGTTCCAAAACCCATTTTCTTTCCATCAGACCGCACTGCCTGCCCCAGGAGGTATGCGCTAACCCTGCCCGGAGCTGACCTTGCCTGGAGATGTTCCAGGAGAGGGAGCAGCCACCACAGGCCACGTGACTACTAGTAAGGTTATCCCTGATTCTAGTTGACAAGAGCCACGCCTACAGGGAGAAACCACGAGGGCACATTTGTTTTGTTCAGGCAAGTGAATGAAGCACAGGAAAAGAGGCAATGGGTGAAAACCCGGCCTTTTAGAAGTTACAGGCGGATCCTGCGGGGAGGAGGGCAATCAGAGCTGGGAGCCGGGGTGGGGGGGGAGGGGGTGGGGTGGGGGGGTGGAGGGGGGGTGGAGGGGGTGGGGGGGTGGAGGGGGTGGGGGGGTGGAGGGGGTGGGGTAGGGGGGTGGAGGGGGGGTGGAGGGGTGGGGGGGTGGAGGGGGTGGGGGGGTGGGGGGAGGGGTGGGGGGGTGGGGGAGGGGTGGGGTGGGGGTGGGGGAGGGGTGGGGTGGGGGTGGGGGAGGGGTGGGGTGGGGGTGGGGGAGGGGTGGGGTGGGGGGGCGTGGGAATCTGAGGGACCAGCCGGGGAGCTGGCTCCGCTTCCAGGGCCTCAGGAACAAGGCGGCTGTAGACACCTTGACCCAGGTCAGCAAAGTGCCGGTCGGGGACCTCACGTGGTTTGGGCAGGACCCAGAATTCCAGCGCGTCTGTCCGTCTGTCCGTCTGTCCGAGTGCCAACCCAAATCCACCTTAGCCAACAGCCCGCTCTGCACCCTTACTTCCCCGACAGGTTCAAGGGGAAGGGGCAGGTGCCAGGAATCTCTATTAGCTGTACCGAATCTGTGTCTCTACCTTACATCCCTGAGGGTAACAAAGTTGTCAAGTCTGCTTGGAAATTCATGCTCCCACGCTGCTGTGTTTTCTTTGTATTTGTTTTTCCTTTGTTTTCTGGTTAAGTTACTTTTGAAAAATGTCAGTCTTTGCCTTGCACAGGAAAGGGGAAGAGATTTCTTCAGCCCTAAGCCAAGGTAGCCTGGGAGGTGAGACTATTTCTAGAGTCAGATAAAGCATTAGCAGGGCTGCCCCAGTTCCTGAGCCGGGCACAGTCTTTGAGGTGGAGGCAGCTGGAGGGTGCAAGCCAGAAGTGGAAGCTGAAGGGATTCATCTCCTCTGTAAGTCTGGCCCCCGCTGCTCTCCATTCAACGGGTGATGGTCTTCCTTCAGCCTGCCTGCCACACGTAATTTATCGACAGTATATCTATCCTTTTTTACTTTGGATTAATACTGGCTTTCATCATCAATCATAAGAAGCATCATTATTTTACGTATCACTTAGAAAGAAAAAAAATGCTGCCATGTACAGCGGCTACTCTTCGTTGCGGTGGCTTCTCTTGTTGCGGAACATGGGCTCTAGGCGCGCGGGCTTCAGTAGTCGTGGCATGTGGGCTCAGTAGTTGTGGCTCGCGGGCTCTAGAGCACAGGTTCAGTAGTTGTGGCGCATGGGCTTAGTTGCTCCACAGCATGTGGGATCTTCCCGGACCTGGGCTCGAACGCTTGTCCCCTGCATTGGCAGGTGGATTCTTAACCACTGTGCCACCAGGGAAGTCCCCCTATTTAGTTTTATATTTCCAGATCCCAACACAGGGCTTGGCATATGGTAAGTAAGTGGTTCTCAAATTCTTTGGTCTTCAGATCCTTTTACACTTTTTTAAAAAAACTTTTTACTTTGAAATAATTTTAGATTTACAGAAGAATAGAAAGATAGTACAAAGAGTTCCCATATAACCTTCACCCAACTTTCCCTAATGTTAACATCTCATGTAACCACAATACATTTACCAAAGCTAAGAAATTAAATTGATCCAATACTATTAATTAAACTATGGATTTTGTTTGGATTTCATCAATTTTCCCACTAATGTGCTTTTTCTGTTCCAAGATACAATATACATTGAATTTATTAACTCTTTACACTTTTAAAAATTATTGAGGAAAACAAACTGTGGTTACCAAAGGGGAGAGGGAAGGAGGGAGGGACAAATTAGGGGTATGGGATTAACAGGTACAAACTAATATGTATAAAATAGATAAGCAACAAGAATATACTGTATAGCACAGGGAATTATAGCCATTATCTTGTAATAGTCTATAATGGAGTATAATGTGCAAAAATACTGAATTACTATGCTGTACACCTGAAAGTAATATGATACTGTAAATTAACTATACTTCGATTAAAAAAAGTATTGAGGACTCTGAATGCCTTTGTTTATGCAGATTATATCTTTGGATATTTACTATATTAGGTGTTGAAATTTTAAAATATGTATTTAAATAAAATATATTAAATAAAATACATTAAATACATTAAAATAAAATACATTAAATAGAATACATTAAATAAAAGTATTAAAATAACAGGACTTCCCTGGTGGTCCAGTGGTTAAGACTCCATGCTTCCACTGCAGGGGGTGTGGGTTTGATCTCTGGTCGGGGAACTAAGACCCCATAAGCTGCGGGGCAACTAAGCCCGTGTGCTGCAACTACAGAGCCCGTGCACTACGAAAGATCCGGCGTGTCACAACTAAGACCCAACACAGCCAAAAAATAAATATTAAAAAAGAATTATTAAAAAAAAAAGTGAAGCGCAATAAAACAAGGTGTGCCTGTACTTCTTTTTTTTTTTTTAAAGATTGATTGATTGATTGCTATGTTGGGTCTTCGTTTCTGTGCTAGGGCTTTCTCTAGTTGCGGCAAGCGGGGGCCACTCTTCATCGCTGTGCGCGGGCCTCTCACTATTGTGGCCTCTTTTGTTGTGGAGCACAGGCTCCAGACGCGCAGGCTCAGTAGTTGTGGCTCACGGGCCTAGTTGCTCCGCGGCATGTGGGATCTTCCCAGACCAGGTCTCGAACCCGTGTCCCCTGGATTGGCAGGCAGATTCTCAACCACTGCGCCACCAGGGAAGCCCTGTACTTCTATTTCAAAAAAAAAAAAAAAAAAAAGCCTCCGCGCTCCCAATGCAGGGGGCCAGGGTTCTATCCCTGGTCAGGGAACTAGACCCCGCGTGCCACAACTAAGAGCCCACATGCTATAACTAAAAGATTCCACATGCCGCAACTAAAAAAAATCCTGCATGCCGCAACTAAGACTCGGCACAGCCAAATAAATAAATATTTTTTAAAATAACAATAATAAGCCCATTACATGTTAACATAAAGAGCATTTTATGAATAATAACTATATTTTCCAAAACAGAAGTTAGTGAGAAAAGAGGCATTATTTTACCTTTTTTTTCAAATACCTTTAACAGCTGAGTTCATACCTGCTTTTGCTTTAAATCTATTCCAATATCACACATCATGTAGCCTCTGAAAAACTCTATGGAACATTGTGAGAATATGAGAATGAAAAAAGCAAGTAACAGCTTGGCATTATTATGAAAATAGTTTTGGTGTATTAGACTCCTGAAAAAATCTTGGGGACCACACCTTGAGAGCCACTGTGGTAGACACATAGCCTGCTTAAAATGTTAATTAAAATGTTCATAGGTGCAGAGCCTTGTTTTTCTTGGTCTGGCTAATTTCTTTCAGACTCTGGGCCTATGGGGCAAGGATTAAATGTGAATTTGTATGAGAGCTTGTGGGTGAGGCTCCCATCACCATGTTATAACTTCCCGAAGCGCACCAAGGAAAGGATCTATGTTCTCTGAACAGGATGCATACCTTCTACAGCCAAGCAAAGGTCTCTAAGCAACTGGAAACACAAGCAGGTGTCCAAAAGAATAAAGGATAAGAATCACAGATCTGACCTAAGACCACCCATGCCCTATCTCAAAAGCTGACCTCTGCTTGTTTTCAACCTCTGTCACCCCAGGCTCACACTTAGTAGGTTCATAGCCACCTGGAGCAGATTTGTCCCCAAGAACAAAAATATCCATCCCCCCCCGACCACTCCCAGCATATGTAGCACAGTCACCCTAGGCCTCCTCCCTGACCATAGGCCCAGGGATGGGTACCAACTAGCTCCCTTCTCATCCCACATGCATTCTTATTCAAACCAATTCAAATTAAAGTGGCGAGTCAAATTTCTTGAGATATGGCACTAGCTACCCTAACTTCACAGACATCCTGTAAGGCAGCAGTCCCCGACCTTTTTGGCACCAGGGGCCGGTTTGGTGGAAGACACTTTTTCCACGGGGTGTTGGGGGAGTGGGATGGTTCAGGCGGTAATGCGAGTGGTGGGGATCGATGGGGAGCGGCAGAGGAAGCTTCGCTTGCTCACCCGCTGCTCACCTCCTGCTGTGCCGCCCCGTTCCTAACAGGCTGAGGACGGGTACTGGGCGTCGGCCCAGGGCTTGGGGACCCCTGCTGGGAGGGACCAAAAGGCATACTCTGTTTGCCGTGGGAATCGTCTTGCCCCGCCTCTCCCTCTTCTCACCCACTTGGTGAGTTTGGAAGGATACATTGGACATATGTGGTCCAACCGCTTCCTCTTTTTTCTCCTCTTGGGACCTGGTCTACCACTCTTCTCTACATAGTGTGGTTTATAGGCAAGTTGGCCTCATTTTGGGGTTAAGTATTAGGAAGTCTCTCTCCCACAGATAGAATCTCTGACCCCCAACTGGGCCTTTGTCAGCAATAAAGGTGACATTTTGGTCTCCACTTGCTGACTCCTTGATTTTATATCTTAATTGATGCTGAACCCCAGTGAGGTAGAAGGGCATCATCATTGTGCCCCCTCAAAGACCCCAACATGGTCACATAGGTACATATTAGCAATTCTAGATCCCTGCTAAAAGACAAGTTATTAAAGGTAGTCTAAAAGTTATAAACTTTGCTTTGAGTGTTATCTTCAGACAGTTTTGATATTCTTTAAAGAAATGAATTGATTTTTAAAAAAAAATAAATTTATTTATTTATTTTTGGCTGAGTTGGGTCTTCATTGCTGCACGCGGGCTTTCTCTAGTTGCGGCGAGCGGGGGCTACTCTTCGTTGCGGTGCGTGGGCTTCTCATTGCGGCAGCTTCTCTTGTTGCGGACCACGGGCTCTAGGCACACCGGCTTCAGTAGTTGAGGCTCACGGGCTCTAGAGCTCAGGCTCAGTAGTTGTGGCTCACGGGCTTAGTTGCTCCGCAGCATGTGGGATCTTCCCGGACCAGGGCTCGAACCTGTGTCCCCTGCATTGGCAGGCAGATTCTTAACCGCTGCGCCACCAGGGAAGCATGGCTTGCGGGATCTTAGTTCTGCGACCAGGGATTGAACCCGCACCCTCGGCAGTGAAAAACGCAGAGTCCTAACCACTGGACTGCCAGGGAATTCCAATTGATATTTTGATTGACTTTTATCTGAGTTAGATGCTGTCAGCAGCATTCTGACCTTCCCCTACTGTGAGGTTTAGGACACTATTACAATTTGCATGTTTAATCTCCTGTCAGCCCCCCTTGTCCTTCAGAGCAAGGACTCTGTCCTGTTCATGTGGTCCATCGAGCACTGCCCCCCTTTTCCTTCAGAGCAAGAACTCTGTCCTGTTCATGTGGTCCATCGAGCAGGTAGCTGCCTGCCATGCACAGAGTAATCGCTCCATATACACGTGCTGAATGAACACATAAAAAATTAATACTACTTGAGTCTCCCCAAAAGCTCGCATACTAATAATTTTTTTTCCTCTTGGAAAAGAACTGCCTTTGAGAAAAGACTTTAACAAATCATCTTGTAATAAAAGTGAGAGACTTTGAAAGAAGGAGAAAGACATGGTTAAGCTGCCTCTGTCTGAGAAAACAAGAGGGATTTGTCTCTCTCTCTCTCTGTTTTCTTCTGATGGGGAAAGTGGGGGATTGGGGTGGAGAAGAGAGAAGGGCCAGGAACTGGTCTGTGCTGGGGGATGAGGGAAGTCGGAGTGGGTGGCTAAGGATATTTTACCAACAGAGACCCCCAGAGCGCAGCCTGAAGTTGCAGTGCTGGGAGGTCATGCACTCTTTTTCTCCCCTACATTTTGCCAGTGACTATGAGGAGGATATACACATTGCCAGAAATCCTGGGGAGGGTTTTGGATTTCCTCAGAGGGTACGTGCCAACCTTAACTGGGTTTCCTGGGGACAGGGGATCCCAGCAGACATATGTGCTACAGAAACAATACGTGTGGTAAGTTGCTTGAAGAATATTCTGTCCATTCCAGATCATACAATAATTTTATCTTTGAATCAATCCAGACCTCAGAAAGCTGAGAGGCGGGATCCCCTTGTCCCACCTTCTAGTAGAATTATTTCTACTGAATTGAGTTTGAACATTAGGACTGCACTGAAGGAGGCTATAAGAAATAAGCCATAGGGAATTCCCTGGCTGTCCAGTGGTTAGGACTCCGCACTTTCACTGCTGGGGCCGGTTTCGATCCCTGGTTGGGGAACTAAGATCCTGCAGGCCATGTGGTGCAGCAAACAAACAAACAAACAAACAAAAACCATATGAATAACCGATTACTACATGTACTGATTTACTGTAGGGATATTTACTGATGAGGACTCATGGGAGAAATGCCTTGTGTGTCTCATTATTGGACGCTTTAAAAAAAAGGTTTTTCCTAGAAAAAATGATTTTTTAAATACAAAAACAATGGTGGAAGGACTTCCCTGGTGGCGCAGTGGTTAAGAATCTGCCTGCCAATGCAGGGGACACAGGCTCGAGCCCTGGTCCGGGAAGATCCCACATGCCACGGAGCAACTAAGTCCGTGCGTCACAGCTACTGAGCCTGCGCTCTACAGCCCACGAGCCACAACTAATGAAGCCGGCGCGCCTAGAGCCCATGCTCCACAACAAGAGAAACCACCACAATGAAGAGTAGCCCCCGCTTGCCGCAACTAGAGAAAGCCCGTGAGCAGCAAGGAAGACCCAACACAGCCAAAAAAAAGATAAATAAATAATTAATTTTAAAAAATGATGGTGGATCTTATAACTAATTAGATTCTCCCTCCATCCTGTTTTTGGTTGCTAAAAGCTCCTGACCAAATTTTGAGGCCACCTCTGATGACTGTGCAGAGCTTGATGACTGACACTCAGTTTGATAGCATCCTTACCCCTGGCTTCCTCTTACTGTCTTACTCTCATTTTCGGTTTGCACTTATTGCCTCATTCATTTTTAAAGATGCTGTGTGCTACACAGAACTCTACAGGCTGCTACTGGTAATTTTTCAAGCAGGGCAAAGTGTAAGGAAAAGAAATGAATCTACTCTCCAAGTTATATTATCTCTAATTCCCACGCCAGTGTGCTCTTGGCTTGAAAGAATGGAAAGCCAGAGATAAGCTATCTTCCTCCTGCAGCGTGTTGACAAGCCTCCACCCACCCCTCCCTCACTGCTCTCTAGTAAGTACTTGCTGCCGTTTTCGTTTTTATTTATTATTTATTTATTTATTTATTTTTGGCTGTGTTGGGTCTTCGTTGCTGCACACGGGCTTTCTCTAGTTGCGGCGAGCGGGGGCTGCTCTTCGTTGCGATGCATGGGCTTATTGCGGTGGCTTCTCTTGTTGCGGAGCATGGGCTCTAGGTGCGCGGGCTTCAGTAGTTGTGGCACGCGGGCTCAGTAGTTGTGGCGCACGGACTTAGTTGCTCCGCGGCATGTGGGATCTTCCCGGAGCAGGGCTCGAACCCATATCCTCTGCACTGGCAGGCGGATTCTAAACCACTGCGCCACCAGGGAAGCCCTTTGCTGCCGTTTTTTAGCAAATTAATTTATGCGTCAATGTTTTGGATCAAAATCAGGCTAGCACATGCACACACGCACGCACCCACACTCACACACACACGCTCTATGCTTATTAAGTGATCTGAAAACGCACTGCCTCCCGCTGCACAATTCAGGAATGGAGAGCCCTTAGCTCTTCTAGGTACATATTCTTCTTATTTCTGTAATGCATTTTCATTATACATTGTCTATAAATAAGTATTTCCCCCATACTTTAAATAAATAATACAAATGTATTATTATGTTTGGTATCTAGGAGACAAAGAATGCTTTAGAAATTAAATGTGAAATTATATGTGAAAACATCCGTGTGATACATTACAATCCAAGCATCACAATGAGCACCAAAGCTCCCCTTAACCATGCTTTTCCTCCACCCCGATGCCTCCCCAAGTTAGCCACTGGTATCCGTTTGCTGCATATGCTCCTGGACTGTCATCTACACTTTTGCAAATACATGCACGTATCTATAGCAATGTGCTGGGTATATTACGTGCGTCTGGGTGTTAAACGTGCGTTCTGCTGCACATGTCCTGCTCTTCTACCGCTTGCATTTTTCCCTGAACAGTATGTCTTAGAGCACTTTTCCTGCTTCAAGGGAAGTGCTCTTTTCTAGGTTAACTTATCCAAACAGCCTCCTCTAGCCACTAGCTGCTGTTCTTCCATCTTTATCTTTTGTCAATGGCACTGCCAAGAACCTAAATTGCAGGTCATAAAGGGATTCAGAAAAGCCGATTACACAAATGTGACTACCTCATAGGGTTGCTGCGCTGGAATATAAGACTACACCTATATTAGTTACTATTATTAGTCTTGATCTGAGATCCATTCTTTGACCAATTATTGACTGGCTGTCTACACTCTTCCAGGCACTGGGGATACATCCGTGAGCAGAAAGGGCAAGCTGTATCGCTCTGGTGTCCTGAGGGCAGGCAGAAGATAAAAACCAATTAAAAGAAATAGTATGTTGGTTGTTGATAAGTGCTACAGAGAAAAATTAGAGAGAAAAGAAGAATGGGGATTTCCAAGAGGAGATCAGAGATTACAATTTTAAACATGGTGGCCTTTGGAAGGCCTGTGGAGAAGGTGACAATCTCAGCCCAATTGTACCTTTAATTTATGTAGACAGTTAGTTAGTAGCTTCTTTTTCAGTGAGAGAGAAAAAGAGTTAAGTGAGGCATTTTCAGCAATCTCTTTCTCATCATTCAGCCCTCCCAAGGTTGGCTCACCCTCCAAAACTTGACTGTTGAGAAGTTCTCTTCTGAGGGGTCAGGGTGATCATACTGTCAGCCTGCAGACAGCAAGCTCCAAAACCACTTAGCTGTTTTCTCCCTCTGGCTTCCTTTATCAGGCACTTGTACTTTGAAAAGATATCAAGTTGCTTCTCTTGACCATTATTTTGAAAAACTCTCTTATTAAAATGCCTTAAGACAGAGATTCTCAGCCTTGGCTGCATACTGGCATTACCTGGAGAGCTTTACAAAATTCTGATGCCTGTGTCCCACTCACAGAGAACCTAATTTCATTGATCTGGAGAATGGCCTGGGCATCGGGATTTCTAAAACGTTTTCCAAGTGATTCTTTTTTTTTTTAATTAATTTATTTATGTATTTATTTATTTATATTTATTTTTGGCTGAGTTGGGTCTTTGTTGCTGCCCAGGCTTTCTCTAGCTGCGGTGAGCAGGGGCTACTCTTCGTTGTGGTGCATGGCCTTCTCATTGCGGTGGCTTCTCTTGTTGCAGAGCACAGGCTCTAGGCGCACGGGCTTCAGTAGTTGTGGCACTCGGGCTCAGCAGTTGTGGCTCGCGGGCTCTAGAGCGCAGGCTCAGTAGTTGTGGCGCACGGGCTTAGCTGCTCCACGACATGTGGGATCTTCCAGGACCAGGGCTCGAACCCATGTCCCCTGCATTGGCAGGCGGATTCTTAACCACTGCGCCACCAGGGAAGTCCCCCAAGTGATTCTAATGTACAGCCAGGGGTGAGAACCACTGTTTCACAGGCCACTGGCTCTAGTGTTTAACAAATGACCACAGGTTTCCAATTGAAGGCCACTTCAGCCAGAACCTAAGACTGAAATGTCCTATAATCAGGCAGTTGCTACTACTACGAATTACTCCTTAATTCTCTGTACATTACTTCACATTTTTGCAAAGTGCTTTCCAATATATTATCTTTTTTTGAAATATGTATCACTGTCTTTAATAATGTCCTCAAAAAGACACTGTAGTGCTGCACTGGTAACAGTTATTGTGGAAATTACTTGGCTGAAATGTCAATTCATCCCAAAAGAATTTGTTTTCTTCCAATTTTATTGAGCTATAATTGGCATACAGCACTGTATAAGTTTAAGGAGTATGGCATAATGATTTGACCCACAGACCTCATGAAATGATTGCCACACTAAGTTTAATGAACATCCATTATCTCATACGATAGAAAATAAAACTAAAAAAAAGATATTTTTTCCTTGTGATGAGAACTCTTATGACTTACTCTCTTAACTTTCATATATAACATACAGCAGTGTTCATTATATTAATCCTGCTGTACATTACATCCCTATTTATCTTATAACTGGAAGTTTGTACCTTTTGACCACCTTCATCCAATTCCCCCCCACCACCGACCCCCAGCTCTGGTAACCACAAATCTGATCTCTTTTTCTATGAGTTTGTTTGTTTGCTTGTTGAAGTATAATTGACCTACAACACTATGTGAGTTTCTGGTGCACAACATAGTAATTTGATATTTTGATACATTTCAAAATGATCACCACACAAAAGAATTTCTTGAGCAGCTACTATGTGCTTCATTGCACTCTAGCGTCATAAAGACGACAATTAGGTTTCACACCTTTCTTGAGAGTAAATAAATCAGCAAGAGTAAGTAAACTGTTCTCCTGGGTTTTGTGAGCTGTTCTAGCCAATGACTGAACCCAAGGAGCGGTTCATGGGAACCTCCAATTTGTAGCCAAGTTGCACAGAAGCTGTGGGTAACTTGGGGCCCTACTACTTGCAACTGGCATCTGAAGGGGGGTGCATCTGAGTCTTGTGGTACTGAGCCCTTAACTTGTGGGATCCAGGTACTTAGTGTCAGAATTGAACGGAACCGTAGGACATCCTGCTGATGTTGGAGAATTGGTCGGTATGGGAAAAAACCGACACATCTGGTGTCCGAAGTATTGTATATAAGGGTAAAGGAAAACACAGTGTGTTTTCCCCTAGACACCTTCACAGAATTGTGACGAGAAAGACTACTTGGAAGTATATTTCCTCATCAACATAGAACTACTTGTTACAAATCTAATTCTCGTCATTTTGGGACAGTTTTTGAGAATGGTGTCAACTTCTATACCTATACTAAAGGATATACAATATAGGGTAGGACAAAAATGGGCCAATAAAAAATTATATATTCATGGTCATATATATTTCTATAAATATGTTTATATTGTATATATAATTTATGTCTAGGAATATACATGATATATTTATTTTATTTTTATAATATTTCTGTTTTACATTACATACATTTATAGTTTTATATAATATATATTTCAGGTTACATATTTTAAATATATTTATATTATATTAACATAATATATATTCCTATATACATTTCTATAATTTTAGTTCTTGGACTTTTGAATACATTTTTACATATCTGATATTTCAAATAGCATTAAATTGCTCTAAAAGCAGTTATACATTACTATGCCTTAGTGTGCCCTATGAGCTCTAAAGAAAAAATTAATTTCTTTTCATTGTTAACATTCCAGTGACCCCAGCTAAGGCAGCCTTGAAAAATTACTGTTGCCATGCTGACAGCTTAATGAAGAGGTCTACTATTGTTTTCTTCCCTGTTTGTCTCAACTATGTGATAAATTTCAAATATGAATTAGACCAGTTAAATACTGTCTCTAAAACATCCTGTTTTGGATTTCCACTTTTATTTCATTGCTGCCCTTCTCCTAATACAAGTGTTGGGTTAATTCATTCTAAAAAGCTTGAATTCTGGTGTCAGAATTCAGAGTATCTAGCCATATTTAAGCATTTATTCATTTGTTTATTCAACCAGAAGGACCCCATTGGGAGCCAGAAGTCCATAAAGCTGGATCCCTCCCCTCTGCTATCCACTGGCTGTTTGTCCTTGGGCAAATCACTCGTCCTATCTGTGCCAAGTATAAAAATGCCAAGAAACCCAAACTACAAAGTTTTTTAAAAGATCCAAAGCAAAAATGAGAAAAATAAAGACAACGTAATGAATTTTTCACAGAATTAAGTGTATTCAATTTAGAGGATTACCCATTACTTAGAGACTATGCCCTTTGATTCATGAAATGGCAACTGTAGACCACAGTTGTGGTTATACTTTTAATGGCTTTATTGGCAAACTTATATGGAGACTCAAATTTCTTGGAAATTTTTTTTTTTTTTGGCTGTGCTGTGCAGCTTGTGGGATCTTAGTTCTCCGACCAGGGACTGAACCCGGGCCATGGCAGAGAAGGTGCCGAGTCCTGGCACTGGACCGCCAGGGAATCCCTTGGAAATGTTTTTGGTACATAAACTCCCAAAGTTTGGGAAGCACTGCACTATAATATTTTAATTTAATTATAAAAGTAACACATATACATGTTAAAGATTCAAAGAGTACTACTGGGTATAAAATTAAAAATAAAACTCTAACTCTTCTCCACATTAACCCCAATCACAATCCCCATAGTAATCATTATTAATACTTTAATATGAAACACCTGAAAAATTTTATACACGTGCAAAGAGATATATATTCTTTTCCTAAAAGGGATACTGATACTATTTATACTACTCTGTAACTTGCTTTGTTCTCATAATTAGATTTTACTACCTTCAGGCCCTTTATTTCAAAATCCTAAATTTTCTTTGATATTCTAAAATGGTATTGGGTTCCTACTATGTGCTGAATTCCATGACTATTATGGGGAGGGATGGGCAGACGGGCAGAATGCACCAGGAAAGGAGAGGTCATGTAATGAAAAGAGGAGTAAGCCGGCCAACAAGTTAGTGATCTGGAAGGGAGACAGCAATAAGTATGGAAATAACTCTACTATTGGTTTATTCATTTGTTCATTCATTCATTCATTCATGATGACAAAGTACTTATACATTCAATGGTAATTCTGTGACGCAAGATGGAGAAACTGAGGGAAAAGTCAGCCACTATTTCATAGCCATTGAATTTTCCTCTGACTTAATTCTGTGCTTTCTCCTCCCGTATGCCACAGGACACGGAAGTGCCAGTATGGCCATGTTTGAGACTGCGCATTCTTCCAACTCCCTATCCATTTTCCAACCAGCATAAAGAATATATTTCCTAGCCACCCTTGGAGCTGAGGGCTCTGTGATTAGGTTCTGGAAATAAGATAAAAGAAGTGAGTGATATGTGCAACTGCTGGGTCAGGCCCCAAAGGGAAGGTGTAGACCCTCCGATGTCTGCTTATTCCTTTCTTACTGGAATGTGGATATGGATGATGTGGTTACCTGAAGGGGCTATTGGTGGGGAGGATGGATGGACCTCTGGAAGGAGATAGAGGAGGATAAAGTAGACTTCAACTTTATCTGTAATTTTTTTTTTAATTTATTTTTGGCTGTGTTAGGTCTTCGTTGCTGCGTGCAGGCTTTCTCTAGTTGCGGAGAACGGGGGCTACTCTTCGTTGCGGTGCGTGGGCTTCTTATTGCGGTGGCTTTTCTTGTTGTGGAGCACGGGCTCTAGGCACAAGGGCTTCAGTAGTTGTGGCATGCGGGATCAGTAGTTGTGGCTTGTGGGCTCTAGAGCACGGGCTCAGTAGTTGTGGCGCACGGGCTTAGTTGCTCTGCGGCATGTGGGATCTTCCCAGATAAGGGATTGAACCCATGTGCCCTGCATTGGCAGGCGGATTCTTAACCACTGTGCCACCAGGGAAGCCCTGTAATATTTTTATAAAAAAAAAAAAACTTTAAGCAAATATGAAAAAATGTTAGCAGTTATTTATTGTGGTTGGTGGGTACCTGAATCTATATTTTTAAACATTTTTTGTGCATCTCTGTGTTTCCCAATTTTGGGATGTATAATTTAAAAATAAATTATAGTACATTCATCAGTTGGAATATTTATAATAATTTTAGATGGCATTTTAGATGAAGAGCTACTGATATGGGAAAATATTCATAATAAATGAAAAATACTTGAACAATTTTCTGATAGACCTAAGAGAGATTTAGAATGGGAAAGCTGGAGTTACCTACCCAGCTCACTGATTAGCCTAATAACCTTTTACTAGAGATATTCAAAAATTCAGTCTAAAAGTAATTAAAAGTAGTCCCAAAGAAGAGATCTTTGAAGTGGGACAATTTTTATTTTAACTTTTATTTGTTTATTTATATTTTGGCCACGCTGCACAGCATGCGGGATCTTAGTTCCCTGACCAGGGATTGAACCTGTGCCCCCTGCATTGGAAGGGCAGAGTCTTAACCACTGGACCGCCAGGGAAGTCCCCCAACCAAGAGATCTTTGAACTGGCTTGTTCATAGAACTCTTCTCTTAGAGCAAGCCTAAAACAAAACAGACCAATGCCCTAAAGTCTTATGATGGAGAAGTTGCTTTAACATCAGCAGGATCCCACACACCCCCTTTTTATAAATCTACAAACTGAGAATATTAAGACATCAATACTAGTTATCGGTGGCTTCTTCTATGGTTTATAAATACTCTATAATGTGTATTATTATTTTTATAATCAGAAAAACATCCTATTTTTCAAAGCTAAAAGAAATATTCAAACATCTGAAAACATCTTAGATTCTAGTGATCACTTTACATTCATCAAAAACACCAATGGAAGTTACGTTAGTTATGTTGCTTGGTTTCACTTAAGAGGCTAGGAAGCTGTACTCTGAGCTAGGTCTAGATGTTGCTAGGAGCTGGCCTTGGTATTCTCCTGTTGAGCATAAACAATCTCACAGAACATAAGGCCACAAGAACCTTGTCCAAAAGGGCAACAGAGTCAAAAATAAGTGTTCACTGAATCTTGGGGCGCATTCCACTAAAAGTGAACATTTGATGCTGCCAAGACATAGATTTGAAGAGAAAATTTGCCTAAATCAATGATTTCAAACCTCTTGGGCCTAGAGCCACATGAATAAATACATCTTACATTGAGATCCAGTGCATATATACACATATAAATCTAAGACAAAAGTTTCATGAAACAATACTCATCTTTACCACATGTGAGTCTATGTTCTTTTTTATCCTGTTTCATTTTTAATAAAGTTAGTCACTATTCACTAAATTCTCAGTTTGAAAAGCACTGTGATACCAGGTTGTGGATATACAGTATGCTAAATCCAATTAATCAACTGAGTTGGAATTAGACTTAATCTAATTAAGAGAAATGAAGAAAACGTCATCTCTTCCACTCATTGATCAATAATTATTAAGTCAGGCCCTGTTCTGGTTCCTGGGGTTCAGCAGTTAACAAAATGACATCCCTCACCTCGTAGCGCTTACATTACAGAGCTCTGCTGCCCAGTAAAGTTACTAGCCACGGATACCTAAATTTAAATTAATTAAAGTGAAATAGAAATAAACATTCAGCTCTATAGTCACACTAGCCACAGTTCAAGTGCACATAGCCACTTGTGGCCTAGTGGCTACGGTGTTGGACAGAGCAGATATAGAACATTTCCTTGTCACATAAAGTTCTTTTGGACAGCTCCACTCTAAAGTAAAGAACCTTGCCTTGTAACTTGACTAAAGCAATGATTTGTTAGCAGAGTATGAAGACTAGGAAAAAAGAGCAATAAGAATTCATTAACACAACTCCAAAGGAAGGGGTTCAGACCACACACCAAGAACAGTCCAGCTTGGCTGGTTCATTCCTAATCACCTTGTGTCACAACCATATGCTGCATTCCAACCCCCTCTGCTTAATTCCTTATTGATCAAACCACATTTTCTGAAACATAACTACTTTCTACACTACACATAACCAGCGAGGAATTTCTCATCCTAAATTAACAGTATTCTGGTTGGCAAATCAATCTGTTATGAGCTTGAACCTGACCCCCAGTGAGCAAAGTGAACACTTCTAGGCTGAGAACCAGACCCTTTGCACTGTGGGTACAACAGGGGCTTCTAGCTGCCTATATTCATCCCTAGTAATAAAATCCTGATTTTATTACTAGGGTGGTAATGAGCCTATCTCAATGAGCAAGCAGACTACAGTTTGCTGCCGTCCTTGTAATTGCTCAGTGGGGCTTCTAGAATAGCTCTTTAGAAGGAAACACGCAGAGAGAATGCACCCCTATGGTCCTTCCCCTCTTCTGGCTGTCTGCAAGATGGATGTGATGGCTGGAATTCCAGCATCTATTACAGATCACACGGATGATGGAGAAGAAAGGAAGATCCTGGGTCTGCGATGCCCATGAAGCCACCATGGCTTCATAGCTTCCGTCTGACTGCATCCCCAATCAATGAAAAAACGCCGCCCGCCATATCAGTAAACAAAGGATGTTGCAGCCATCAAGCCACTACACACCTTGGCCGGTGAGCCTGGAGGGAACTCAGGATGGAGACAAATGGGCTGCCGCTGCCAAGCCCTCAGTCACTGCAGCCCTTCACCCCCGCTCCCCCTCCCCAGTGATACACCCTGAGGAGACTCAGGATGAGAAAGCAGAGGATACTGAGGATACTGGCCCCAGAGGGCTGAGGAGCATATCAAAGGAATGATTTCAGTGAGCCCAGACTCTTGCATCTTCCCATACATAGAAAAGCGCTATATTCCTTAACTTGAGATCCATGGCTTCTTTAATTAACAGAAATCTACCCGGGTCTTTGTTGCAAAAACTCCTTATATCCTGGATCCTCCCCTACGTCTTCGGAGCAGTCCCTCAGAGCTGTCTGAGAGGCTGTGTCCCAGTCTTAAGTCCTCAGTTTTGTTCGCCAAATAAAACCTAATTCTCAACTATTAGGTGGTGCATTTTTTTTCAGTCGACACCCTTGAATTTCTTTTTATAAGGGAGAATAAACTCTTATGTGTTTAAGCCATGTAGTCAATCCCTAACTGATAAAATGGTGAGCCCTCCTGAGCTGCTTTTCTCATGTGAGGGCTTGTGTGTGAAGAGACCAGAAGACATTGTCTTTGAAATCTCTTTAATTGTAAGAGATACCAAGTCATATTCAGCCGTAAAACCTAGGACAATCTTAGATTTTGTTAGAAATCACTGACTGTAAGGAAAGAAATGTAATAAAAATATTCAAATGATTCCTAAGTAAAAGCCAATCAGCCTGGATAAAAGCCAAATCCTTGCAATTTTGTCAGTGGCTTGCAAGCAGTGACTATTTTTCCCTCAACTATTGGTATCACTGGTGTTCTAATTAGATATTTTCAAGGTACAGCACAGATTTTCTAGACCACAAGATGGAGTTTACGAAATACCCTGAAATTTAAATCAGATTTTCCTAAGATTTTATTTTTAGGATGTCTAGTCACAGAATTATCGTGAGCTATCAAATATGAACCTGAGACAGAAATCTTTTAAGGACACAAGTTGAATTCTTTCAGGGATCCACTATGAGTGTTGTGATTAAATAGAAGAATGTCTTTAGTACAGTATCTATCAACTAAATCCTGCAAATACTTCCAAATAACAGAGGGTTAATGGAATAGTTTCAGGAAGATTTTGAAAACTATTAAAATTTGGGGAGAATTATGCACCCAAATTCAACTAATATTTACTGATAACCTATTGAAGATGCTAGGAATTTTTTCGTTATCTTATTTAACTCCCCAAAACCCTTTTAACTCACAAAAATTCCATTTTATACTTAGGCTTAGGGAGGCTGACTTTCCCAAGGTCACAGGACTAGGACCAGATAAAGCCAAGATTTCAACCTAGGGTGCTTTGATTCTAACTTCAGTACTCTTTTTCACTGTGGCTATCTTATAAAACTTGAAAAAAAAAGTTTTTAACTGAACATAAAACTGGAGAGGAGTCGAGGGAATAATGTTTGATGGTACTGCACGGGTGATGGGAAGATTTCTGAATAATTTGAAAATGTTAAAGTTGAGGAACATAATTGAATTGTGATATGCCTGGGAAAATAATGTTCCATTCACACAACCCAGAAATAAGAGGTTTAAGCGATCCTTAGTCGACCATCTCTCAGAAGACGTCCATTTGTTTTCAGATCCCCTTCATCCCATCTTTAGCTTCCTTTCAGTCATCCGGTGACTCCTGGGGTGTCCAGTACAGCCCCACACCCCATCTTCCAGGGAGGATCCCGTTTCCCGGCTCTTTTTCATTTTGACTTCTCCATCAATCTCAATTCACTGTCTTGTGCCCTGCTCTTTCACAAGGGTTGCTCTCTCTTATTGTGTGGGATGCTTTATTGTTGGATCTGGGGGAAACTGTTAATGTGTTGTAATTGCCTGTTTTTGATTTACTAGAATGAAATTTTCTATGCGGGTAGGACTGGATTTAACTTGTTCACAATTGGGACCTCTGTGCAAAACCCAGTGCTAGGGACACAGCAGAGCACAAATACAGTTGTGGAACGGAACAAGCTCTCCGGTTTCATACTGGCATATATCTTTGCCTTTAAACCAAAGACGTGACTAAACCAGGCTTTTTTTTTTTTTCTTTTTTTTTAAACCGAGTAATTGGGTCTGAAGTCCGAATAAAATTTCGGCCGGTGGGAAGCTCTTTCCTTTTATATTTAACCCTCTAGCGCCTGGGTTATAATTTCGACTTCACCTTAAAGTGACAACATACCCTTTTTTCAAACAAAGGACCTAATTCTAAACCAAGTGCAAAACAGAAACATGAAGATTTTATAGCTGTCTTAGGAACCGCAAACTTCCAAATACGGGACCAAACTGAGAGATAGGAAACCTGTGCAAACTCCCTTGACACCTTCCTTCCTCTTCAAGTCCCTTCCCACAGACTCTACGCCCCCCACGATTATTCCCAGGGGGCAGGCGGGACGACCTGGATCCCACAACTCGGACTCGGCTCTGCCCCACAAAGGCGTCAGAAAACTCGAGGTGGGGCAGCCCTGGGGGCAAACGCTGAGAAGTTCTCCGAGGCCCTCGGAGATCACAGAGGCTTATCGTAAGCCCAGTCCCCTGACCGCGTCCTCGTGGACAGCCTCGCGGTCTCCCAAGACCTCGAAGGCACCTTCCGTAAATGCAAAGTTCTTTACAACAGCTGTCACTTTTGCTCCCAGAAAGGCTGGGAGCTTGCGCTGGGCGAAGCCTGGGGCGGAAACTTGAAGAGACTTCATCTAAGCCTCACCCAGGCCCAGCACCTTCTAGGGCCACCCTGAAGTGTCGGGAGGGGCAGGGCCCCAGGCGCCGCTTCCACCACTCTGGGCCCGGGAGCCCCTTCCTCCTCCCTCCGTCGCGCGCTCCTCCCCCTCCATCCCCCCCTCTCCAAGCTCTCAGGCATTTTCCCTCTGCCCCCTCCTCTCCCGTCCCCTCCCCTCCCCGCCGCCTCTCTCCTCCCCTCGGCCTCCCCGCCTCCTCTCCCTCGGCCGCCCCGCGATCCCAGCGGAACGCGCGGCACTGTATCCCGGAGCCAAGTCCCCGGATGCTCGCCTGTCCTCCCCTCGGCCCGCGCAGTGGCCCTGCCCACCGCGCGGCTCTGCGTGCCACGTCACCGCTTGCGGCGCTTCCGGAGGCGCAGCGGGAGATGACGTAGGGGGACGTGCTCTCTATATGAGGTTGGGGAGCGGCAGAGTCGGCCTTTTCCGCCCGCTCCCCCCTCCCCCCGAGCGCCGCTCCGGCAGCACCGCGCTCGCTCTGAGCTCCGTGCTCCTAAGCTAGTGCAACCGTTGTCTCCCTCCAGTCGCCATCATGATCATCTACCGGGACCTCATCAGCCGTGAGTCGGGACTGCACTGCCCCTAACGCCGCGCACAGGGGACGGGGGTGTGGGTGGGGGCGGGGAGGCGGCCGCCGTCGCCGTGTCGTGGGCCTGGGGGACGCCGGCGCCTTCCTGGGAGCGAGGAGGGTCGGTGCTTGGGGCGCGCGTCGGGGTTTCGAGCGCCCGGGGAGGGGCGGGGGCCGCGTGCGGCCGGCCGGCGCGGGAAATGGCGCCCGCTCGGGCCTCGGGCGTACCGTGACCGGCGGGTATATGTCCCCGAACAGATGATGAGATGTTCTCCGACATCTACAAGATCCGGGAGGTCGCGGACGGGCTGTGTCTGGAGGTGGAGGGGAAGGTGAGTCGGCCGGGTCGCGGCGCGGGGCCGGGTAGGGTCGGGTTTCCGCCGCTCCCCCGCCCGGGGTTGTGCAATCCTCGCCGTTGCCTCCTGGCGGAGGAGACGCTCTTTCCGGGCTCGGGTTTTTCTAGAAAAGTGGAGGCGGAGCTGATCCTGGAAATAGGTTCGCCGCTTCGGCGCCCATCCTCCTCCCAGGCGGTCCCGGACAGGTTGTCTCCGGTTTGGGAGCCGCAAGTCCTTCAACGTTTGCCCTATCTCTACTTGCTCTTCAACCCGACAGCCCACGCAAAACTTCCACTGGGTTGTAAATGACCCCCTTTTCGTTCCGGTCAACAAAGAATTGTTGAGCTGAGGTGTTTCAGGAAATCGATTTTAGAATATTTTTCCCCCATAATGTGTTCATGGTATTCGACAAGAACTAAATGTTTGGTGGAAGGATGACGGGTACATGAGGTGCCAGCATAGATTTTTTGGATGCGTTTATGGTAAAGTCGAGGATGTGTTAGCAACTAAACTTTTTCTTAATGCAGATGGTCAGTAGGACAGAGGGTAACATTGATGACTCGCTCATTGGTGGAAATGCCTCCGCTGAAGGCCCTGAGGGCGAAGGTACCGAAAGCACAGTAGTCACTGGTGTGGATATTGTCATGAACCATCACTTGCAGGAAACCAGCTTCACAAAAGAAGCCTACAAGAAGTACATCAAAGATTACATGAAGTCGTAAGTGATACCGGCACACCCCAGTCGAGGTCTGAAAATCCTATAGGATTTAGGGGTTGGCTTACTGAGATTTTTAGCGGCAGGCGTGCTTGTCAGAGGTCTTTTTATTAATGAGCGCAGAAGGGTGGTTGTTTTTCTATAAGTAAAATAATGTGAGCATACTGGAGCATGTGGTTTGGTTTTACCTTTTGAGAATAGTACTGTGGAGGTAAGCTGACATGAAGTTCCAAGTTAGAAACAGTCTTGTTGATTAAAACATCCCTCCTGTGAACTAGTAATTTCTTGATTGCGTGCGCCACGTTATTTTGCTCAGTGACAGCTGGTTTCAGTTTGTAATTTTTACTTAATGAAAATATACTTTGCTCAGAACTGAATAACCTATCAATAAAATGTTGTTTTAGAATCAAAGGGAAGCTTGAAGAACAGAGACCAGAAAGAGTAAAACCTTTTATGACAGGGGCTGCAGAACAAATCAAGCATATCCTTGCTAATTTCAAAAACTATCAGGTAAATAACTTAAATATTTGGACCGAAGGATTGTACAATTTTAACTGAGCAAAAAATGAGTTGCTTGATGAATCTCTGATGTAATTAAGCTGTGGTTATTTTCTCGGTCTTTTGAACAGTTTAAATACTTCATAGATTCAACTCCAGTAGTCTAGGCTGTAGGAAGTAGCTTTCTCTGCTCCCAAGCATGTTTCCAGATCTTGTCTTCTGGTTCCAGAATCTTATCTGTACTCAGATAACATTTCCCAGTTCTTTCTCTTGAATTGCTTGTTAACTCCCAAGTGGTCTTCCAGTTTTCTCTTTCCAATTCCAGTGTGTCTTGTTGCCACTGAAGTTTTTTCAGATCTGAGCTTGTCCTGTTGAGAAACTTCAGTGACTTTCGTTTACCCCTAAGAAAAAAAACGAACACAACCTGGCTCTTTAATTTTCCGGTTTTCATACATCCTCTGGCCATAAGATAACTTCTCATATGCTCTCATCGCCAGCTTTATGTTCCCTGTGCTTGACTATGTAAAAAGCCTTGTTTGTAGGGTTTGGAAATGGATGTGTGGGGCTGAGTAAGTTTCCTGAAAGCCTAGTGTCCCTGGATTGCTCTGTACTTTTATTTGGTTATTATTAGTACTTTGAGTGAACTGAAGTTTAATTAGTGAGCATTTTTTCTCCTAGGCATCAGAGCCTTTAGTTGCTGAAATCCCTTGATTTAAATAGTGGTGTTCTGAATCATCCTTTGATTTATTGTTTTGATACAACACATCCGTGCGTAATCTAATCCTGAGTATTTGTTTGCTTCCTAAGTTCTTTATTGGTGAAAACATGAATCCAGATGGCATGGTTGCTCTGCTGGACTACCGCGAGGATGGTGTGACCCCATATATGATTTTCTTTAAGGATGGTCTAGAAATGGAAAAATGTGTAAGTATAAAGTGGGTTGAATCATTAATGTAAAAATGGAGATATTCTAGGCATAATCTTGTTTTGTTTGCCACTAGGATAGTTAGAATGGATCCTACAATAGTCTTTTAAACTGAGGCTCTAGGTCTTATTTCTCTTAGGGGCCTAAAGAGGGTGTTTCACATGTAAAAGATTTTTATGGTACAGAAAGGCTTAGAGTCTTTATCTGCAGAAAACTTACAGGTGACATTACAAAGCATAGCTTAAATACTGAGCTCTAGAGATCAGAGATAACACCCTATGTTGATCTTTCCCATAGAAATGGCTTGTTGAAATCAGACTGTCTTTCTCTTTCTATTTTGCTGCACATATACATGAGTATTAAAACCTTTTTGTAAAGAAACCGTTCACCCTTATTTACTGATAATTGGCAGCTGGTCGTGAAAGCCTTGATGTTACTAGCTTTTAGTAAATACAGTTTAGAGTTGGCTGCTGATCCGATATGCCAATTGCTTTACTAAAATTAAATGAATGTCTGCTATGCAAGGAATTGCTAGAGGCGATACAGAAATGAAGGCATTCATTATCCTAGCTTTCAGGGGCTTCTATGTAAGTTAGGAGTAAGATAAATTTAAGGCTACACTAAACAGGATTGGGGCAGCAATGAACAAAAATGTCTAAACGGATTCAAAGAATGTGTGAGGCTTTTGTTAGAACGAAGTGAGTGGAACTTTCTCGGAATGAGACATTTCTGCATCCACTGATAGACCTTGAACAGTCTGCGGTTGTTCTTTTGGTTTGCACTAGGATGCAAAAGAAAAATCCCTGCGCTTTCTGTCTGTCTTTGTGGCAGCCCAGATTGAATAGGGGAATACATTTGCAGCCTAGAAGTGTTAAATATTTTCATATTGGAAAGGTGTTGATGGGGTCTTCCTTGTTTTCACAGTAACAAATTTGGCTGTTTGGATCTATCACCTGCTCGTCATAACTGGCTGGCTGCTGCTGTTCATCCACACAACACCAGGACTTAGACAAATGGGACTGATGGCATCTTGAGCTCTTCGTTTTGATGTTGATTTGTTTGGAGTGGAGGCATTGATTTGAGGAAAAAAAAAAAACATGTCATGTAGGTTGTCTAAAAATAAAATGCATTTAAACTCAATTGAGAGAATGCCTCTTAGTTTAATATGTAATATCTAAATCCATTCTGTGTAGCCTTCCTGGAGAAGCTAGAGCCTGGTTGTAGACCACTACTAGAAAGCATAAGACCATCTTCAGATAACTTCTGCAATGAAAACCACTTCCGGGACTTGGAATATAAACAAGAATCAACAGTAATTGGTTGAAATAAAGGGAAAGACCATGCTCATAGCAGTGCCAGCATTTGAAGTGGATGTCTTATACATTTCATCACCTACAAATGGAAGTAGTTAACTCTGGAAGAAATTACCAAAAGAATAAAACGAGACTTAACACAGTTGGAAGCAAAGTATTGTCTCAGCTTATTTACAAAGCAAGTAGAGCCAAGTTCTAGAGAAATCTAGACGTCTCCTGGAATACTTGTGTCAAACTTCTTGGAACAGGGTTGGCAAACTGGCTTGTCCTACCACCTGTTTTTGTGTGACTAAGGTGGTGCTTACATTTTTAAGTGGTTCAAAATAGCTTATGGGATGTGAAAAAATACAAAATCTAAGTTTGTGTCTAATTTTATTGGAACACTGCCATGCCCATCTGTGTATGTATTGACTGGCTCTGACACTGCAAGAGCAGAGATTAGTGACAGATCTAAGGGCCTGCAAGCCCTAAAATAACCATTGTGGCCCTTTACAGGAAAGGTTTGCTGGCCCGTTTTAAAGATGAAATTACAGATGGAGGGTGGGATAGTTGGTGGGCAGAGGAAAGGCAGGGGCTAGTCAAATTGTATCTGAAAAGGCTGTGGGTATCAGAAGAAGGATATGAAAATGCATCTATTTGACATGCCTGGAGCAGTTCCTGTCTGCTAAGGTTTCCAGCACAGATGCAAGAAAAAAGTGTCCTTGCGCTTCCTGTCTGTCTGATGGTGGCAGTCCAGATTGAGTGGGGGAATACAGGGAAAAAATCGCAGTTCACAAATAACTGTGAACAGTGAAAGCCTCCATGATTCCAGAGAAGAATTCATAAGAGTTTACAAGAAAAGTACTGGAAAATGATTCTCCTACACCCTTGCCTTCTGATTTCACTTTTAAAAGCATAAGGATTAAGTCTAAAGGCAAGCCAGTGATTCTTTTATGTGAACCCAGGGTGCAGCCAGTGACTTCAAGAGACCCGTAGTGTGGTTCAGAGCCTAAGACAAATGCTAATCAGGTTGGTAGTGCCCCCTGGTGACTGGTGAAAGCATACCCAAATACTGGAAACTGCAGTCATGCTGAGGGTGGTTTTGAGCACCAGTGATCTAGGAGGCCACTTGCCTGCCTCTGAAACATACTATCGGAAGAGAATTTTCAGGCAGTGGTCAGTGCTGTGAAGGTGAGGATAATCTGGTAGTGGGAGAAGTCTTGAGGTAAGGTAAGCTGCAACCTGATTTAGTGAGCTCACGTGGAAAAGACTGGAAGAGCAGGAATAGCAATGCAGAGGCTTTATATAGGAAGCAAGTTCAGGTAGTTGCCTATAAGAATGCTTATTTTGGATCTTTTTCTAGTTAACTCCCAGTTAGAGCCGGGTTAAGATATTTTGTGCAAGAATAACAGGTGGTGAGTACTTTCTGTGCATATCAGAAGGCATGTGTTTGTATCACTGCTCCCTAGTTTGAAACAGGTACGTTCCTAGTGGACTTGAAGCTCTGGGCTACATGTATGTAAAACAGTAGATGGAGAAAGGACTCTTACAGTATTGTCTAGGAAGGCTTTTGTAATGTGATAACTTGAATAGGAAGCTGAAAGCAAGGAAGGAGGTTATGTGGATATCTGGGGGCAGAGCATTACAGGCAAAAGAGCAAATGTAGTGTCTGAAGTAGTGTGGTTGACATGTTGAGGGGAAAAGGTGGCCAGTATGCTGGACCCAAGATGGCAAGAGGAAGAGCTGAGGTAAGTACACAGGAAAAGAGGAAACCAGATCAGGCAGGGAAGCCACCAGAGGGCTTTTGAACAGAAGGGTGACATGATCTGACCTAAAAGGTCATTTTGGCTGTTGGGTAACAGTGTAAAAGCAAAGAGAACAATGATATATAGTATTTTTAGGTGAGAGATGATAGTGGCTTAGTCTAGGGTGATACTTGAGGTGGTGGGAAATTAGAGAACAGGACTTGCTGATGTGTTGAATGAGGTGAAAGAATGGATTTAAGGGTGATGCCAAGTGTTTTGTCCTGAGCATCTGGAAGGAAGGAGTTAACACTGAGACGGGGAAGACTGAGGATAGGAAATCAAGAGTTCAGTTTTGGATAGGCTAAATTGAGATGCTGACTCTTGACTGAAGTGAAGTAGGTAAGCAGTCAGGAGGAGAATTAGAGAATTTAAGAGAGACAGGTTTCCCCAGCATCTGAAAGAACCTTCCTATGAAACCTTTCTTAAGCTGAAATGGTATAAAGCAAAGAAGCAATTACCTTAGGACACATCTTGCTAATGGATACACAAAAGAAGCTGAGCTAAGCACAGATGCTCACAGACACAGCTCAGAGCTATGGTAGCTTGATACAGATGCTGGGTGTAGTTCTGGGGAAGCTGCTCGGGGTGCACGCTGCCTCTGAGGCCTCACTGCAAAAGAAATGCTGAATGCCGTTTTCAATTTTCGCTCTTTTTCGTAAAAGGGAAAATTCTCTTCGGATTTCTTTTGATTAGCGGGATCAAGTACTAGTGTAGCTAGGTCTTTTGTAAAAGCGAAGTGGTGTAAAGTGAAGAATATCTGCTGGGAGGATAATGCATGACATCTGAAGCTAGAACAGTGAGGTCACCTAGGCAGGATGGACTCAGCCCTCCAACATAGATTGGTCAGCGCGATGAACCCACAGAGTAATTAAGAGGGATCTGCCCCTGAGGTAGGAAAACCAAGGGAGAGGCCTGGAGGTCAAGTGGACAGCATTTTAGGAAGGAGCAAGCAAGTCCACAGGGTTACCTGCTGTAAACGGGTCAAGTAAGATGAGCACTGAGAATGGTAGACTTGACAGGTGTTTGGTTTGAGTTGCAGGGAAGAAAGCCTGATTAAGATCGGCTCAAGAGAACAGCAAACTCACAGGCAGCATATTGCCCATGAAATGTCATGATGCAAGAAGTACGTGTTTTTATTACATGTGCATCTGCTTAAGCAATAGTTGTGTAAATGACTCATTTGAACCATTACACATTTTTCTTAAAATCTAATCAGATCACTAGTAAATAGTGCATGGACAGTAAATTCCATCTGAACTGCAGGGTTTATCCAATAACTCTACAAACTATACTGGTAAAGTTGCAAGAAGAACAGCAGAAACCTCAACCGACTTGAAAAAGTCCTGACAACAAAGCCTCCTTGTAAAGTTCTGAGCATCTGTGTGTGCATGTGCTTGGGGCTGTGACCTGGGCTAGCAGCCAGGATACTCTCAGTAAAATGGAATTTAAGCCGGGGGACTTGAACTAATAGAGACCACATCTTAGTGACTGGTGACTTGCACTTAGTAGGTCATACTATACAACTCTTAATTCTATGGTAAAAGTCTGGCTAACGACCCCCTCATGGGCCACAAACATTCCTGCAAAAGCTCATTTTACAGCAATTGGTGTTTCCAGAGACTTTGTCCATAAGAACTGAGGGCCCAACTTGCTGGTTTTTGGGTAGATTATGGTCCTCTGGGGCTGTGGACCATACTTAAAAATCACTTCATTGAAAAAGTTTTCTTTTGATACTGCATAAAAATGTGAGCTACTTCTTTGGATATTTGGTTCTTTTGTTAACATTTAATACTGCGTTATTCCAAAGGAAAAGTCCTTGACTGAAATAACATACACAAGTAAAGGATGCTCTCTACACCTTTCATTGAATTAATTTTTTTTTTTTTCTTTTGGCTGTGAATTTAAAAATCTTAAAGGAGGGACTTACCCCGGCAGTCCAGTGGTTAAGACTCCACGCTCCCACTGCAGTGGGCGCGGGTTCGATCCCTGGTCTAGGAACTCAGATCCCACAGGACGCGCAGCATGGCCAAAAAAAAAAAAAAAAATCTAAAGGAAAAGCACTCCTGTGTGTCTCCTTTACACTCAGTACTCCACTTCTGGTCACCAAATGTGTGTATGTTTTTCCCCTCACCAAGCAGTTCTGCAACACCACCTGGGTGTCCTACCATTCAGCTCAGTTCTGACACTATCTACCTGGAGAGATACTTTGCACCACTCAGCAAGTGGGATCTTAGTTCCCCCACCAGGAATCGAGCCCGCACCCCCTGCATTGGAAGCACGGAGTCTGGACCACCAGGGAAGTCCCTCTAAAGTCAGCTGTTATGACAGCCATCTCAAATAGGATAGGTTCTTTAAACTTAGAGTTTGCAGATAAAGTTAAAAATGATAATAATGCTGGTAGTTTATATTTATCCCACTGAAGTCCTCCAAGTCCATCCCTTAGTTCAGCGGTGGTACGTTGGACTGCATGCTTGTTGGCTGTCCAAAGCCGATTTCCACTACTGTGCGGGCATGTTTTCAACTACCAGCACGTTCTAGTTTGTTTGAGAGCTTGTCCATTGTGGATTTGTGCTACTATACGTGGTTTCGTACATGTAAGATTTCTCCTTACGCTGAGCCCTGAGAGCCTCAAGTGGATGTGGTTTTTGCAGGAGTCCACACAATTCAGTGAGAAAATTGCCAACTATGAGCCTGGGTGGGGATTCTTTCCAAAGTAATTGCTTGCTCAATGATTCCCTCAATGACTGACCTCCCGCCTCCCACTCCAGGATACACTTGACATCTGCTTTCGTTTATAAATGCACGGTGCTCTTTTCTGAGTTTTGAGGTAGAGTGGGGAGCAGGAGACTGGGGGACGGGGGGAAGACCATATGCAGTGCTTTTGCATGTGTGAGTCACCATTTAGGAGAAGTGAGAATTCAAACACTAGGTGACTCACTTGAGGGGTTCTCTGGGGGAGGACACAGACCACAATTGCCAGTCAAAAGATAACAGTATTGGGCTTCCCTGGTGGCGCAGTGGTTGAGAATCTGCCTGCCAATCCAGGGGACACGGGTTCGAGCCCTGGTCTGGGAAGATCCCACATGCCGCAGAGCAACTAGGCCCGTGAGCCACAATTACTGAGCCTGCGTGTCTGAAGCCTGTGCTCCGCAACAAGAGAGGCCGTGATAGTGAGAGGCCCGCGCACTGCGATGAAGAGTGGCCCCCACTTGCCGCAACTAGAGAAAGCCCTTGCACAGAAACGAAGACCCAGCACAGCCATAAAAAAAAAAAAAAAAAAAAAAAAAACTAAAAATAGGGCTACCATATGATCCAGCAATCCCACTCCTGGGCATATATCCAGAGAAAACCATAATTCAAAAAGACACATGCACCCCAATGTTCATTGCAGCACAATACGATAGCCAAGACGTGGAAGCAACCTAAAAGTCCATCAACGGATGAATGGATAAAGAAGATGTGGTAAATATATACAATGAAGGACTTCCCTGGTGGCGCAGTGGTAAAGAATCCGCCTGCCAACGCAGGGGACACGGGTTCAATCCCTGGTCCAGGAAGATCCCACATGCCACGGAGCAACTAAGCCCGTGCGCCACAACTACTGAGCCTGTGCTCTAGAGCCCGTGAGCCACAACTACTGAGCCTGCACGCCACAACTACTGAAGCCTGCACACCTAGAGCCTGTGCTCTGCAACAAGAGAAGCCACCACAATGAGAAGCCCGCACACCACAACGAAGAGTAGCCCACGCTCGCTGCAAATAGAGAAAGCCTGTGTGCAGCAATCAAGACCCAATGCAGCCAAACATAAATAAAATAAATTTATATATATACAATGGAATATTACTCAGCCATAAAAAAGAACACAATAATGCCATTTGCAGTGACGTGGATGGACCTAGAGATTGTCATACTGAGTAAAATAAGTCAGAGAAAGACAAATGTATGATATCGCTTATATATGGAATCTAAAAAAAATGGTACAAACGAACTTATTTACAAAACAGAAATAGAGTCACAGATATAGAAAGCAAACTTATGGTTACCAAGGGGGAAAGTCGGGGGGAGGGATAAATTGAGAGATTGGGGTTGACATATATACACCATACAAAATAGATAACTAGTAAGGACCTACTGTATAGCACAGGGAACTCTGCTTAATACTCTGTAATGACCTATATGGGAAGAGAATCTAAAAAAGAGTGGATATATGTATATGGATAACTGATTCACTTTGCCATACAGGAGAAACAAACACAACATTGTAAATCAACTATACTCCAGTAAAAATTAATTTAAAAAAATGATAAAGATTACAGTATTTTAAATAGCCTCATAGAGCTACTAGACGTCATTCACTACTGAGTTTCTAACATTTAGTATGACACTAGAAATCCAGTCGTGTACTTGGCCATTTTCTTCATGTGTAGAGACAGCAGGAAACCCTAGTTCATTATCAAACGCAGCTTGCTGTGGCCTCGTCTACAGTGCAGGGTTATCAAATTATTCCACCAAATTCATAACCTTCCATTCCCTGAGCAGCTGGTAGAAATTTGGCAAATCACAGAGAGTTGGTATCTGGTGGACATCTATTCAAAACAGAGCTATACATGTAATTTCCTTCTCCTTGAGTACATTAATTTGGAAGTCTCCCTCAAGAACCACCAATTTATAGTTTGAGTCAAATACCCAAACTGATATTCAACCCGGGGGGAAAAACTGGCAAGTGAAAGGGGGACAATTATTGCACATGAAGTTAAAAAGAAAACATACGGGACTTCCCTGGTGGTGCAGGGGTTAAGAATCCACCTGCCAATGCAGGGCACACGGGTTTGAGCCCTGGTCCGGGAAGATCCCACATGCCGCGGAGCAACTAAGCCCATGCGCCACAGCTACTGAGCCTGTGCTCTAGAGCCCGTGAGCCACAACTACTGAGCCCATGTGCCACAACTACTGAAGCTCGCGTGCCGAGAGCCCGTGCTCCACAACAAGAGAAGCCACCGCAATGAGAAGCCTGCGCACCGCAACGAAGAGTAGCCCCCGCTCGCCGCAACTAGAGAAAGCCCGCGCGCAGCAATGAAGACCCAACGCAGACAAAGATAAATAAATTAATTCATTTAAAAAAAAAAAGAAAGAAAACATACGCCTCTTTTGACTACCTCACGGAGGTGAGATAATGTTTATCAGCAGATGGCAAATATAAAACTGGAAGCCAAGTCAACTCAACTCTTGGTGTGATGCATTATAATGTCTTTCTCCATCACGGGGCAAGCACCCCATCCTGCCTAAGCCTCCTCCATTGTGTTAACTCCACACGGATGGATTCTGTCAAGTGGAACACGGGCTGGGTGGCAGTACCCTTGATGGCTGCCGTAATATCAGCTGGACGGTAAATACCAACTGCTGGCATCTATTAAAAGCAGAAGTGACTAAGCTTTGGAAAATTGGTTAAGTAATGTGCCACCTGTTCTCTGCTCCACAGACAAGGGGGGAGGAGGACCGGGTGTGAATGTGGGAGCAGCAGAGATTTTAGCGTCCCAAGAGCCACGTGGAGGCTTGTTTTTTGGAGGGAGTTACTAAACCCTATGGTTTATGGGGGTGAGAGTTGTGCAAAACCCCTTCCAGCTACTGCTAGGCTTCCTCTGTCAATATCCTGTGGTAATTTTGCTGAATATTCTCTTCTATCCCCTCAGGCTGCCTGAAGCTCTTTCTTACTCCCCCTACCGGATCTGCCTGTATTCATGCCTGGGCGGAAGGGAGAGGTGAGTACTGTCAGAGGCTGGTAACCGGTGGCAGGTGGAGCAGGGTAAGCTGGTCAGGAGAAAGGGAGGCGGCTTGTTGGCCCCAGTGAATTTTGTTCTCTTGTGCAGATAATAGGCAGCCGACCAACATATAATCAGATTTGCTCCTGTGGACTACAAGTGCAAATGTGAGCTTTGACTAGGTGGATCTCGACATGTGCCTCTTCTCCAAGGGAGAAACGTGAGAATAGCTGCAGACTCTTACAAGGAACAGGAGGGTTTTAGAGGTTGAGCACACGCTAGCGGCCTTCACATCCCAGACACAGATTTTTGGTTTTTTCTAAATCATGGCTAAGGCCCGTGAGCACACAACCCAGGAATGACCCATTTGATGGAATGACCAATACGGAATTTCAATAGGGTTATTCACCAAGAGGGTGTATCCAAATTGCCAGCTGGCCACTGTGCATTTACTCTTTCTACTTTGTATCTGGGTGTAGAACTTGGGAAGGTGCAAACGGAAAGCTGTTTTTTAAGGAACACATTTACCATTTCCTTCAACAGAAAGTTTTAAGGAAAATCTGTACAAAACCCTTCATAGCTGGGCCACTTGCTTACCTGTTCAAGCTTACCTGCCTCTCCTTCCCATCCGCCCTCAGCTGCCAGGGGGAACGCAGGTGGCGTGACTCCGACCCTTTGCACGAAAGTCTCGTTCTTTTCTACAAGACTGCACTGCGTTTCATCTCGGAAGAGTTTACTGATTTCTGCAACCATTCCATCCACCCTCTTCCGCTTTACTGAAGTCTTTGAATTCCTTGTCTTTGCATCACTGTTATTCCTGAAAGCAAGGAGGGGGGTTTTGTCAATCTTCCTTCTTTGCCGATGGCATTCTGTATGGATTTGCTGATGGAGTAAATAGTAAGCTTTCACGAGTCCCTGAAGTACTTTGAACCACACTTCCCTGTGTTGCTCCTGTTTTCAAATGCGGTCTCTAATTCTGGAAAAGTGGGTAACCAGACAAGAATGTTTGGTCTGAAAGAGAGCAGTGTCTTCTACCTGAAGTGCTTTCCGCACAAGTCACTGGTCCCAGCAGTTTGCTAGTTGAGTCAACGGCTGAGGTACCCGATCGCAAAGAATGCAAAATGCTTCTCTTCTGCCTTAATGGTGAAATAATTCTTTTTCAGAGCACCTCATGTCTGTAAATGCTTAGCTTTCTCTAGGGTAATGCTCTTTGCATTTGCTACTGCATGATGGGCTTTTTCTTATCCTACTCTAGATTCCAAAGTTATGTCCGATGTGCGATTCCATAGTGGGAGATGTGGCATTTTGCTGAGCCTTGGAAAAATGTAACACCCTTGTCTCATCCCTGGTCGCGCTTCAGAATTACCTGGTATGATTTTTAAAAATACAGATGGAATTCTTTGCACACCACGTTACAGACAGAGGAGTTTTTATATGTTAGGTTAGAAACTGTAAAGAATCTGAGATTTTACCCTATTTTCAAGCTGACAATTTAGCCTACCATAGTTCCATATACCTTTTATGAGAAGACATATGACCTCTAGGTCAGAGATAAACTCACAGCAAAAACAGCAGCCAGAGCAGCATCTTGCATTGGGTCCCACCTCCACCCCCCACAGGGTGACATACTGAGGGCCAGATTCTTCCTGCACTTGCAGTGGGGAGCACTACAGCAGAGGAACCCTGAAATCAGGAAACTTCGAGCTTACAAGGCTGCTAACACATCTGCCCATCCTTCCCTCTGGATAAGCACATTATTCATGTACCTGGAATGCAGGCAAATCTCTGGGGAAAAAGGGAAGGTATCTCTAGTTTATTGCTCTGAGGTGTCTCTGAGGAGGTACATCTCTAAATCTCTTCAAAGGGATACCTTATCTCTAGCTTCCAAGGATGTGTGTTATTTAAATATATCCTTTGCAAATTTGAAGATAATTCAAATAAATGGAAAGATATCTCATGCTCTTGGATTGGAAGAATTAATATTGCTGAAATGGCCATACTACCCAAGGCAATCTACAGATTTAATGCAATCCCTATCAAATTACCCATGACATTTTCACAGAACTAGAACATATAATCCTAAAATTTATATGGAATCATAAAAGACCCAGAATTGCCAAAGCAATCCTGTGGGAAAAGAATAAAGCTGGAGGTATAACCCTCCCAGACTTAAGACAATACTACAAAGCTACAGTAATAAAAACAGCATGGTATTGGCACAAAAACACATGGATCAATGGAACAGAATAAAATATCCAGACATAAACCCACACACTTATGGTCAATTAATCTTTGATAAAGGAGGCAAGAATATACAGTGGAGAAAAGAGTCTCTTCAGCAAGTAGTGTTGGGAAAGCTGGACAGCCGCATGCAAATCAGTGAAGTTAGAACACTCCCACATACCACGCACAAAAATAAACTAAAAATGGCTTAAAGATTTAAATATAAGACATGACACCATAAAACTCCTAGAAGAGAACATAGGCAAAACATTCTCTGGCATAAAATTGTAACAATGTTTTCTTAGGTCAGTCTCCTAAGGCAATAGAAATAAAAGCAAAAGTAAACAAGTGGGACCTAATCAAATTTAAAAGCTTTTGCACAGCAAAGAAAACCATAAACAAAACACAAAGACAACCTATGGACTGGGAGAAAATATTTGCAAACTATGCAACAGACAAGGGATTAATTTCCTAAATATACAAACAGCTCATATAACTCAATAGTAAAAAAAACCAAACAACCCAATCAAAAAATGGGCATAAGACTGAAATAGACATTTCTCCAAAGAAGACATAGAGGTGGCCAATAGGCACATGAAAAAATGCTCAACATCACTGATTATTAGAGAAATGCAAATCAAAACTATGGTGATGTATCACCTGAGGCCAGTCAGAATGGCCATCATTAAAAAGTCTACAGGGACTTCCCTGGTGGCGCAGTGGTTAAGAATCTGCCTGCCAATGCAGGGGACATGGGTTCGAGTCCTGGTCCAGGAAGATCCCACATGCCGCGGAGCAACTAAGCCCGTGCGCCACAACTACTGAGCCTGCGTGCCGCAACTACTGAAGCCCGCGTGCCTAGAGCCTGTGCTCCGCAACAGGAGAAGCCACCTCAATGAGAAGCCCACGCACCACGACGAAGAGTTGCCCCTGCTTGCCGCAACTAGAGAAAGCCCATGTGCAGCAATGAAGACCGAACGCAGCCAAAAAAATAAAAAAATAAAATAAATAAGAAAACTAATTTCTACCTTTTTAAAAAAAGTCTACAAATAATAAATGCTGGAGAGGGTGTTGAGAAGAGAGAACCCTCCTATACTGCTGGTGGGAATGTAAAAAATTGGTGCAGCCACTATGGAGAACAGTATGGAGGTTCCTTAAAAATCTAAAAATAGAGTTACCATATGGTCCAGCAATCCCACTCCAGGGCATATATCCGGAGAAAACTCTAATTTGAAAAGATACATGCACTCAATTTTCATAGCAGCACCATTTACAATAGCCAAGACATGGAAACAACCTAAATGTCCATCCACAGATGAATGGATAAAGAAGATGTGGTGTACACACACACACACACACACAATGGAATACTACTCAGCCATAAAAAAGAATGAAATAATGCCAGTTGCAGCAACATGGATGGACCTAGAGATTATCATACTGAATGAATTCAGACAGAGAAAGACAAATATTGTATGATATCATTTATATGAGGATTCTTAAAACTAATATAAGTGAACTTATATACAAAACAGAAACAGCCTCAGAGACATAGAAAACAAACTTATGGTTACCAAAGGGGAAAGGGGAGGAGGAGGGATAAACTAGAAGTTTGGGATTAGCAGATACAAACTACTATATATAAAACAGATAAACAACAAGGTCCTACTGTATAGCACAGGGAACTATATTCTGTAATTGTAATAAACCATAATGGAAAAGAATATGAAAAAGAAGAAAAAAATATATACATGAATCACTTTGCTGTACAACTGAAACTAACACAACATTGTAAATCAACTATATTTCAATTAAAAAAAAAACCCACCAAATATGCCCTTTTCTCAGAAGACCCAGACCATACAGGAATATGAGAAATTTATGGAGAATTGTTTTCCAACATTGCAAACCAATAAGAAAAAGAACAGCAATCCTACAGAAAAATGGGCAAGGGGTATAATCAGAGAGTTCACAGAAAAGAGACTGCAGCTCACTCAGAATACAAGAAATACAAGTTAAAATTGCACTCTGTTATTATTTCTGATCTATCGAATTGCAAAGATAAAACATTTTGCTACCCCTCTGTTGTGGAGGCTGCAGGGAAACAAGCACCCCCAGATATCACGTCACAAATGCGTGTAACCACTGACCAGGTCCTTCCACTTCTAGGAATTTAATCTACTTATATAATCACTGCAAATGAACTAATGTGTATAGAAAGCTGTTCTCTGAAGTATCATTTGTGATAGCAATGGAGGGCTGTTTGAATAAATTATGGTATTGTCTCAGTCTATTTGGGCTGCTATAACAAAGTACCATAAACTGGGTGGCTTGAACAACACAGTTGTTTCTTATAGTTCTGGAGGTTGGAGCATATTTGGGTTCTGGTCAGGGCCCACTTCCTGGTTTGTAGACGGCCAGCTTCTCACTGTGTCCTCACATGGTGGAAAGGGTGAGAGAGCTCTCTACGGTCTCTTCTTATAAGGGCACTAATCCCATTCATGAAGGCTCCACCCTTATGACCTAATCACTTCCCAAAGGCCCACTTCTAATACCAGCACATTGGAGGTTAGGATTTCAACATATGAATTTTGGGGACACACAAACATTCAATCCATAGCAGGTGTTATGTAGATTGAAATATTCTGTATATTGAAATATTATGCAGCCATAAGAATGAAGAACTCTTTGTGTACTGCTATGAAATAATCACCAAAAAATATTTTTATGAGAAAAAGCAAAGTGCAGAATAGTGTGTTCAGGAAAAAAAAAACTTATTTGCTAGTATGGGCATAGAAGGTCTCTAAAGGATACACAAAGATAGAAAATCTCTGGAAGCAAACTGGAAACACTCCAGAAAGGAGGCTCTTCACTGCGTACATTTTGTGATTTTTGAATAATGTGAATGTGTTACCTACTCATTAAATGAATTCCGTTTTTTACAATGCCGAGCCCCATACCAAACCTACTGAATCAGAATGTCTACATTTTAAAAGTCCCTCTGGAGAGCCTGCCACCAGTTAGGGGTTAAGGAATCACTCTTGTAGCAGGAACTATGGGCAGGAAATGACTTCATTAGATAACCAAATGGGAAACAACCAACACAGCTGGCTCACAGTTCCCACCCTCTTGCTGGAACAAAATATAAAGCACCAGAGTGGAAAGAAGTCTCAAAAGTCAACAAATGCTCCTGCCCAACGCTCAGGGCCCTCAACCTACAGCCCTCTTGACCAAGGTGCCCTGAGAGCTTTGCATTTCTGCAGGGGGCTTGGCCTCATTTTCCACATGCTATGTTAATGCGATAATATTTTAATGAAGCCTAAACTTACATTTGGAGCGGGGTGTGGTTAACAATATCACACAGGTGACTCATTTTGAGCTTTCTACCAGCTGAAACTCCTAAGTCTTTCTTCATGACTGCCACTGCAAGCCAGGTATGCCCCACACAGACATGGGTGCAGCTGGGTTTTGGCTGCACATGCAGGAACTGACATTGTGATACTATTTTCTCACTTTGCACACCAGATGTTTCAGCATCTGATTTGTGCTGTACACGGTTTCCTTCCTAATTCTTTTTTCTTTTTTTGAAATTCCATTTTAGCTCTGCTAAAATAAATGAAAGATGATACCGTTTTGCATCCATTTGGCAAACATAAGAAAAAAGTCATTACTTCAAATTCTGGAAGAAAGCGTGTAGGATGAGTGCGGTGGTGACGTTTTGAAATCTGGGTTCTAATTAAAGCCCCACCGCTTACTAACTGTGAGAACTGCAACATCTTAACTTCTCTAGGCCTTAGTATCTTCATCTAGAAAACTGAGACTAATACCTTGTTGGCTGGTTCAGCAAATGGAGGCTGTCATAGGAGTCTTTTTACCATAAGAAATTCTTAAATTCTGGTCTCTACTGTGAATCAGGTGCAAAATACAGGATGCCCATTCACATTCTCTTTTATGTAGCCCTGAGAAAATGTTTCAAGAATTGTTTTGTTTTTTTTTAATCAGTCATCAATTTTATACACATCAGTGTATACATGTCAATCCCAATCGCCCAATTCAGCACACCACCATCCCCACCCCACCGCAGTTTTCCCCCCTTGGTGTCCATACGTTTGTTCTCTACATCTGTGTCTCAACTTCTGCCTTGCAAACCGGTTCATCTGTTTTAGCTCATATGCATACTGCCTGGTCACGTCCTCAATCCCTATTTTCACTCAAAATCTCCTTGCCATCACACATTTAGTGGTTTGGGAGATGGCTGGCAACACAGGTCTGTGGAGTAAACCCTGGATGGGGAGCCATGAGTCCTGGCTCTGGTGCTGGCCCAGACCCTCAAAGCCACAGAGCCATCATCCAAAATGAGATGATTAGGTCCTTTCCATCTTCTATACATTTATACTTCCTGAGCCTTTAGAGCCTTTGCTTCTTTATTAAAACTTGTCTGAGCCACTCCGAGATTCTCGCTCAGGGTTAACAAGTAGTTAGATGTCACTTTAAAACGGGTGAGCCTGGGACTTCCCTGGTGGTCCAGTGGTTAAGACTTTGCGGTTCCAACGCAGGGGGCCGGGGTTCGATCCCTGGTCAGGGAACTAAGATCACACATGCTGTGCAGTGCAGCCAAAAAAAAAAAAATGCAAACTTGATCTCAGTCTTGAAGACTAGAGCCTTTGCTCTTGGCCTGGTTCTAGAAGAAGTGCTGGAAAGGTGCATGAAAGGCCCATACGTGCTGTTGCACCTGGGGCTGGAGACGCCAGATCACAGCCCTTCCTGCAGATGCCCGGACTGGGAGGAGGATGGAAAATATGTGTCCAAGGACTGATGGAACAAAATTCATATTCTGTGGCAAGAGGAGAAAAATTTAAACATAAAAATTCTTCTCTGCCCTTTGGCCTCTTCTCTTCCCCCTGCTGTGCATTCTGTATCTGCATTATACATTGACCAAACCTCTCCCATCGGCAGAAATACCTGCTCAACCATAAAGAAAAACGTTCTCCTAGCATCGAAGACTTCTTAAAGATAAAATTCCTTCTTGATCTTATGGGGGGGGGTCATGACCCACCAAAATGGCGATTAGATCTAGATTGTGCAAACTGTCAATAATACGTCATTTGATGCACAGCCCTCTCTCTCAAGAAGCTTATATAAACTGCATCTTGACTTCTGATGGGCGGAACAGTTCTCAGAGTTTTCTGAGAATCTCTTTCCGGGTTATAATCCTCTAATTTGGCTCGACGAAAATTTTCCAATTCTTTCTTAGATCGACTGATTAATTTTTGTCGACATGGAGAATGAACACCCAGTTGGAAAACGCTAAAGACATCTAAGGCAACAAATACTGTTGTCCTCTCCCTTCTGAGAATCTGAGATCTAAGGAGACCCAGGCTTAGAGTGCTGCGGAAAGAGGGATTTATGATAGGAAAAAGGAGGAATTTCCTAACTTCCACCAGGCTATCAGGCACTGACATGACTTGCTAACAAGGTTTTATGAGATGATTAATGTGGCAAAGCTGGATATCATTCTGGAAAGTTTTTCACGTGTCCCTTCATAGAGGCAAGGGGCTGCGTGAAAGCACGCGGTGACAGGTGGGGCCTTTCAGCCCGTGGTTGAGGGCTTCTCCAGCCCTCATGATGGGTTACAGAGTATTGTTTCCTTCCTCTTCATGCTTGGGTCCTCGAAATAGATGTTCTCACTTCACTCTGTCCTGATATTCTTGGAACCTGCCTCCCTCCCCCCGAAGTTCTAACTGAAGCCAAAAATTGGACCAACCTCACTTATTTCCTGTCTATCACAGGCAGATCTTTTTTATAGTCCTTCTTAGAGAGAAAAGATGACTCCAGACTTCAATATGGCTGGGTTGAAAATGTTTCAGAGTTGGTACATGTGGTAAATTGAATGAATGATGGCCCCAATGGCCCATCAGGACCCCTGCCCTTGGCAATGTGACTCAGTAGCTCCTGCCATCAAGAGATGAAGTCTAGGGTCTTCCCTGGTGGTCCAGCGGTAAAGAACCCACCTGTCAATGCAGGGGATTCGGATTCGATCCCTGGTCGAGGAACGAAGACCCCACCTGTCTCGGGGCAACTAAGCCCTCGTGCCACAACTACAGAGCCCACGCGCTCTGGAGCCCACACCACAACTAGAGAGAAGCCCAGGTGCTACCACGAACAGCCCACGCGCCACAACAACAAAAAGATCCGATCCCGCGTGCCGCAATGAAGATCCCGCGTGCCGCAATGAAGGTCCCGCATGCCACAATGAAGACCCGACGCAGCCAAAAATAAAAATAAATAAAATAAATAAATATTTTTTAAAAACCTCTTTGTTAAAAGAAAGAGAGAGATGAAGTCTATTGCCCGCCCCTCCACCTGCAGCCTTGTGACTTGCTTTGACCATGAGAATGTGGCAGAAGCATCAGTGTGACAGTCCTACGTTTAGGCTTCCAGAGACCTTGAGCATTTCTGCTCTCTGGGAACACTGCCTCCACCAGAATGGTCCTGGGCTAGGTGCTGGAAGATGAGAGACCAAGTAGAGTAGAGGTGAGTCATTCCAGCTGAGATCATCCTAGAACAGCCAGTTGACCTGCCCGCTGATGCAGATGCACGAGAAAACCTGGCCAAAATGAAACAAGACCAGAACTGACCAGCTAAGCTCAGCCTAAATTGTTGATCCACAAAAGCTTAAGCTAAGCAAATGGTGGTTGTTTTAAGCCACTAAGTTTTGGGTTAGTTTATTATGCAGCCTTATTTTGGTAATACTTAACCATTTCAGGAGAAGACAAAGGAATGGTTCCGATAATTAGAACTATGATTCCCACATTTATACCGCCAGCCACATCTTCTCCCTTGAATTTCAGACCCATATATCCAACCACCTACCCAACAATAATACCCCCACATTTATTCCTCCTATGGCCACAGCCTTCCCTATCTCAACAAATGAATAACAACTCCATCTTTCCAGTGGTTCAGGCTGATACCCTGGCCTCATCTTTGACTTTTCTTTCTTTCACATTCTATGTCCAGTTTATTAGCAAATCCCATGGGCTCTACCTTCAAAATATATCCACAATCTGTCTACTTTTCACTACTTCCATGGTTACCACCTTGATCTGGGCCCTCACCATCTCTTGACTGAATTATTATAGCAGCATGCTGACTGACTTCCCCGCTTCCAAATTGGCCAATCTACAGTCTAATCTTAACACTCGTTAGAGTGATCTTTCTAGAACAAGTCAGATGATGCCTCTTCCTTGCTCAGAATCCTCCAGTGGCTCCACATCTCTCTCAGAGTAAAAAGCCAAAGTCTTTACAATGTCCTGGGAAGTCCTTCAGGAGCTGGACCCTCACTATCTTGATGACCTCATCTCCTTCTCTGTCTTGATTACTACACTCTTCCCACACCAAATATCCCTAATGCAATTTGGGACATACTTATACTAAAAAATTGTTCCTCTTTTATCTGAAATTCAAATTTAACTGGGTATCCTGTACTTTACCTGGCAACCTTAACCAGGCACGCTTCCCCTTGAGTCTCTGTGCTGGCTGTTTCCTCTGCTCAAATGCTTTCCCAGACAGCCACAGGGCTCATCTCTGACCACCTTTAAGTCTCCACTCAAAGGTCATTTTGTCAAAATCAGAAAGGCCTTCCCTGACGACTACACTTAAACCTACACCCACACCCTGGTATGTCCAGCCCCCTTCTTTGCTTTATTTTTCTCCTTAGAACTCATCACTATCTATCTTACTTGCTAATTTATCACCAAGATAGCTTGGCTGGACTCTATTTTAGTTTGCTCCCTGCTGCATCCTGAGTGCTCAGAACAGTGTCTGGCATTTAGCAGGTAGGTGCTCCATGCATGTTTGTCGTAGGATTAAAAGAATGACAGGATATACTACACATACTGTGCTGAATGTGGCCTGGACAAGCTTCTTTTTAAAGAAGTCAAAGTATTTCATAGCATAGCTTATATTGTTGATTAATCAATGATTATAGCAAAAAAATCAGTCCCTTGCTCCACCTCAATCCTCCCTACTCGCTACTTTCTGCTCATACTGTTTCTTCTTTTTTTTATTCCTTATTTCTAAATAACTTGCTTCAACTATTATTTCTTTCTCTTTCTTTGGCTGCACCACATGGCTTGAAGGATCTTAGTTCCCCGACCAGGGATTGAACCCACACCCCCGGCAGTGAAAGTGCCGAGTCCCAACCACTGGACCACCAGGGAATTCCCTCAACTATTATTTCTTGATTTTTCAGTATCAGAGTTTAGGTATTATTTTTTGACTTTCTCCTTGGAAGATGAGGATTTAGCTTTCTTGCTGTCCCTCACTCCCATCTCTCCTCTCCTCCGAGCCCTGTCACTTCTCCCTCTCCATCCTCCCATACAATTATCTCACAATTTAGTTAAATTAACAATCATGACAGGACTATGTATTTTTCCAAATGGAGCCATCTAATACGTTTTTTAATTTTTAAATTTTTGTTGGAGTTAATAACTCTCATATTCCCTGCTGCTTTGTTTTCTAGCTACTCATCACTAATCCATCCCCTAAGCTCTCTGCAAGAAATGTAAATTTCCTCTCAGAACTTGAAGTGCTCCAGGAAGCTACTAGGCCCACTTGTTATTTTCTTGGCGGGCTCCCTCGTGCAGCCCGTTTTCTTCCTGCTCCAGTCCGCACTGGTATCCACGCCTGTTGCCCGGGGTCGCATGGAGACCTCTCTCCTCAGCCTGGATTCCCTTCACTACTCACCTAAATTCCGTCTTGGTGAAGCAGCTCTCCCAATGGCTTATTGGGAGGTTAAATTTTTTTGAGACTTTGCTTGTATAAAATATCCTTATTCTCCTATCACACTTGATTGATAATTTGGCTAAGTATGGACTTGCAGATTAGGAAGAATAATCAGTCAGATTTTTGACACTGTCCAAAAATCCACTGTTGGGAATTCCCTGGTGGTCCAGTGGTTAGGACTCCGTGTTTCACTGTTGAGGGCCTGGGTTCGATCCCTGGTCGGGGATCTAAGATCCCACAAGCTGCACAGCGTGGCCAAAATAAAAAAATAAAGTTAAAAATCCATTGTCTTCTAGCTTCCAGTGTTGCTACTTAGACGTCTGCTATTCTAATCGTCAGTTCTTTGCACGACTTGCTTATTTTTGTCTCTGGAAGTTCTTAGGATTTTCTCTTTGTTACTGGTGTTCTTAACTTCCTTGGTATATGTCGTTGTAAATGACTGACAGTCATTTCCACTTAGATATATGTTTTTAATTTCCTAGGAATTTTCTTGAAAAAAATAGTATTTTCTTTCCACTTTCTCAGTTCTTACTTTCTGGATTTTTTAAAAAATTTATTTATTTATTTTTGGCTGCGTTGGGTCTTCGTCACTGTGCGGGGGCTTTCTCTAGTTGCGGCGAGCGGGGGCTACTCTTCCTTGCACGCAGGCTTCTCATTGCGGTGGCTTCTCTTGTTGCAGAGCACGGGCTCTAGGTGCGTGGGCTTCAGTAGTTGTGGCACGTGGGCTCAGTAGTTGTGGCTCATGGGCTCTAGAGCGCAGACTCAGTAGTTCTGGTGCATGGGCTTAGTTGCTCCGTGGCATGTGGGATCTTCCCGGACCAGGGCTCGAACCCGTGTGCCCTGCATTGGCAGGCAGATTCTTAACCACCGTGCCACCAGGGAAGTCCTGGATTTTTTATTATTCAAATGTTGGGTCTCCTAGTCATGCTTCTTGGGAGTGAAATTCAGTGTAATCTGGATGTCACACAGATAACAGTGCCTCCGAGGAAGCCAGTTCACATACAAGGCATCAGGAGGCTACGGCATGATAGCAGCACAGGCCAATACCTCACCGCTTCTAGTTCAGAACTCGAATGTGAAGAGACCACCTTGTTAGCATGTGGCTGGGTGTTGATAGTCTGCAGGTAACACTGGGGTGGCAGGTGGGAAAAAAAGCACACAGTAGCTTATGAGAACAACAGTTAGGGGACATTAGAATGTCTTCCTCAGATTTGTACCATGTTTATGGATTGAAACACATTTTTACATAATTTATTTCACATAACATGGGTCAAAATCTCGAAATCTTGGCTGCCCTCGAAGAGTGGTGAACCTGGACCCAGGCAAACTAGGAGACCTGAGTCACAGTTTTCAGTCCTCAAGAAGATAATCTTGTTCCCTATGCTAAAAGGACTTTTTTTTTTTTTTTTTTGGCTGCGTCGGGTCTTAGTTGCGGCTCACAGGATCTTCTTTGCGGCATGCGGGATCTTTCGTTGCAGCGTGTGGGCTTCTCTCTAGTTGTGGCGCACGGGCTCTAGAGCTTGTGGGCTCAGTAGTTGTGGCAATGGGCTTAGTCTCCCCGCAGCATGTGGGATCTTAGTTTCCCAACCAGGGATCAAACCCACGTCCCGTGCACTGGAAGGCAGATTCTTAAACACCACGAGTTTCTTAACACCAGGGAAGTCCCCAAGGGCTGTTTGTTTTTTACTGATCGTCTTTTTGCCTTGGGAATGTGTCTGTACCCCTGTTTCTCAGTGTGCTCTGTGCAGTCACACAAGCTGTGTATTGTGGTGCCAGGCAGCAAGGCCTGGAGGAGGGTGTCTGTTATTATATAATGTCACGGTGCACCGTTAGGCACACAGCCCAAAACCTGTCACCTACCCCATATGGGAGTTATTACACAGTGACGGTTCCCTGCAGTGTCTTGTTACATTAGTCTTTCCTTTCATTTCTTAGATTTCTTTAAATCATTTCCCTTATGTATAAATAATTTCTTTAAAAAATTTAAAAGTAGCTATAACCTTCCAGATTATAGCAGGAAGTTAGCGTTAGAAGAAGAAAGCTTCAATTCCCCACCTCCACCCCCTTATTTTGTTCTTCATTTGTTTAATAGCAGCCTAGACTTTAATCTGAATATAGTACAAGGTTCTGGGTGCACTGCAGGAGTCTGAAACCAATAGCGCTGTCATTAAATGGCTATTTTAAGTCCCGCTTACCCTTGCCACTCACACTCCTTCCACATTTCCACACCCTGGGCAAACCAGAAGTTTCTTAAAGCCAACTTCTAATTAGTGAGCACGCTCTCTCTCTTCCTCTCCCTCTCTCCTTTCCCCAATAATCTAATGTAAACTATCAGACAAAAATCTTTTTTTGCATTGTTCTGACTCTAGTCCAGTGCTGCGCAAACTATCTGTGGTAAAGGGCTGATTTCTTTACATTTCTAATAGGTCGTAAACTGGTAACTTTGTAAAATATAATAAACGTGAATTAGTAGAAAAGTGAATTAAAAAATCTAAAGGAAAAGCACTCCTGTGTGTCTCCTTTACACTCAGTACTCTACTTCACTTCTGACACTCCTGGTCACGAAATGTTTGTAGGTTTTTCCCCTTACAAGCAGTTCTGCAACACCAGCTGGGTGTCCTACCATTCAACTCAGTTCTGACACTATCTACCTGGAAAGAGCATCAGATTCCAAAGGTTAAGGGCTCAGTCCTACAAGAATGCTCCCCCCACCACTTCAGGTGCCAATCACAGGTTCAGGTTACTGACTGGCTATAAATCAGAGGTTCCGATCACCCCCTAAACGGGTTTGATTAATTTGTTGGAGCAGCATACAGACCTCTGAAGAATATTTTACTCTCTAGATTACCAGTTTGCTAGAAAAGGATATAGGGTCACTGTTCCATATCCACAGCTTCCACATTCACAGTTTCAAACCAGCTTCAGATCAAAAGAAAAAAATTCCACAAAGTTCCAAAAAGCAAAACTTGAATTTGCAGCATGCTGGCAACTATTTACATGGCATTTACATTGTATTTACAACTGTTTACATAGCTTTTACATTGTTTTAGGTATTATAAGTGATCTAGAAATGATTGAAAGTATATGGGAGCGGATAGCCTCATCCACCAGAGGGCAGACAGCAGAAGCAAGAAGAACTACAATTCTGCAGCCTGTGGAAGGAAAACCACATTCACAGAAAGACAGACAACATGAAAAGGCAGAGGACTTTGTATCAGATGAGGAACAAGATAAAACCTCAGAAAAACAACTAAATGAAGTGGAGATAGGCAACCTTCCAGAAAAAGAATTCAGAATAATGATAGTGAAGATGATCCAAGACCTTGGAAAAAGAATGGAGGCAGGACTTCCCTGGTGGCGCAGTGGTTAAGAATCCACCTGCCGGGGCTTCCCTGGTGGCGCAGTGGTTGAGAATCTGCCTGCCAATGCAGGGGACACGGGTTCGAGCCCTGGTCTGGGAAGATCCCACATGCCGCAGAGCAACTAGGCCCGTGAGCCACAACTACTGAGCCTGCGCGTCTGGAGCCTGTGCTCCACAACAAGAGAGGCCACGATAGTGAGAGGCCTGTGCACCACGATGAAGAGTGGCCCCCGCTTGCCACAACTAGAGAAAGTCCTCGTACAGAAACGAAGACCCAACACAGCCATAAATAAATTAAAAAAAAAAAAAAAAAAAGAATCTGCCTGCCAATGCACGGGACACGGGTTCGAGCCCTGGTACAGGAAGATCCCACATGCCACGAAGCAACTAAGCCCATGCGCCACAACTACTGAGCCTGCACTCTACAGCCCGTGAGCCACAACTACTGAGCCTGCGTGCCACAACTACTGAAGCCCGCGCGCCTAGAGCCTGTGCTCCGCAACAAGAGAAGCCACCGCAATGAGAAGCCTGCGCACTGCAACAAAGAGTAGCCCCCGCTCACCACAACTAGAGGAAGCCTGCACGCAGCAACAAAGACCCAACACAGCCAAAAATAAATAAATAAATAATAAATAAATTAAAAAAAAAAAAAGAATGGAGGCAAAGATCGAGAAGACGCAAGAAATGTTTAACAAAGACCTAGAAGAATTAAAGAACAAACACCTAGAAGAATTAAAGAACAAACAAACAGAGATGAACAATACAATAACTGAAATGAAAGACACACTAGAAGGAATCAATAGCAGAATAACTGAGGCAGAAGAACGGATAAGTGACCTGGAAGACAGAATGGTGGAATTCACTGCCGCGGAACAGAAAAAAGAAAAAAGAATGAAAAGAAATGAAGACAGCCTAAGAGACCTCTGGGACAACATTAAACACAACAACATTCTCATTATAGGGGTCCCAGAAGGAGAAGAGAGAGAGAAAGGACCTGAGAAAATATTTGAAGAGATTACAGTTGAAAACTTCCCTAACATGGGAAAGGAAATAGCCACCCAAGTCCAGGACGTGCAGAGAGTCCCAGGCAGGATAAACCCAAGGAAAAACATGCTGAGACAAATAGTAATCAAATTGACAAAAATTAAAGACAAAGAAAAATTATTGAAAGCAACAAGGGAAAAACGACAAATAACATACCAGGGAACTCCCATAAGGTTAACAGCTGATTTCTCAACAGAAACTCTACAAGCCAGAAGGGAGTGGCATGATATATTTAAAGTGATGAAAGGGAAGAACCTACAACCAAGATTACTCTACCCGGCAAGGATCTCATTCAGATTCGATGGAGAAATCAAAAGCTTTACAGACAAGCAAAAGCTAAGAGAATTCAGCACCACCAAACCAGCTCTACAACAAATGCTAAAGGAACTTCTCTAAATGGGAAACACAAGAGAAGAAAAGGACCTACAAAAAGGACATACATAACAATTAAGAAAATGGTCATAGGATCATACATATCGATAATTACCTTAAACATGAATGGATTAAATGCTCCAACCAAAAGACACAGGCTCACTGAATGGATACAAAAAAAAAGACCCATCTATATGCTGTCTACAAGAGACCCACTTCAGACCTAGGGACACATACAGACTGAAAGTGAGGGGATGGAAAAAGATATTCCATGCAAATGGAAATCAAAAGAAAGCTGGAGTAGCAATACTCATATCAGATAAAATAGACTTTAAAGAATGTTATAAGAAACAAGGAAGGACACTACATAATGATCAAGGGATCAATCCAAGAAGAAGATATAACAATTATAAATATATATGCACCCAACATAGGAGCACCTCAATACATAAGGCAACTGCTAACAGCTATGAAAGAGGAAATCGACAGTAACACAGTAATGCTGGGGGACTTTAACACCTCACTCACACCAATGGACAGATCATCTAAAATGAAAATTAATACGGAAACACAAGCTTTTAATGACACAAGAGACAAGATAGATTTAATTGATACTTATAGGACATTCCATACAAAAACTGCATATTACACTTTCTTCTCAAGTGCGCATGGAACATTCTCCAGGATAGATCACATCTTGGGTCACAAATCAAGCCTCAGTAAATTTAAGAAAATTGAAATCATATCAAGCATCTTTTCTGACCACAACACTATGAGATTAGAAATCAATTACAGGGAAAAAAACGTAAAAAACACAAACACATGGAGGCTAAACAATACACTACTAAATAACCAAAAGATCACTGAAGAAATCAAAAAATACCTAGATACAAATGACAACGAAAACACAATGATCCAAAACCTATGGGATGGAGCAAAAGCAGTTCTAAGAGGGAAGTTTACAGCAATACAAGCCTACCTCAAGAAACAAGAAAAATCTCAAATAAACAATCTAACCTTACACTTAAAGGAACTAGAGAAAGAAGAACAAACAAAACCTAAAGTTAGCAGAAGGAAAGAAATCATAAAGATCAGAGCAGAAATAAATGAAATAGAAACAAAGAAAACAATAGCAAAGATCAATAAAACTAAAAGCTGGTTCTTTGAGAAGATAAACAAAATTGATAGACCATTGGCCAGACTCATTAGGAAAAAGAGGGAGAGGACTTAAATCAATAAACTTAGAAATGAAAAAGGAGAAGATACAACAGACACCGCAGAAATCCAAAGCATCCTAAGAGACTACTACAAGCAACTCTATGCCAATAAAATGGACAACCTGGAAGAAATGGACAAATTCTTAGAAAGGTATAACCTTCCAAGACTGAACCAGGAAGAAATAGAAAATATGAACAGACTAATCACAAGTAATGAAATTGAAACTGTGATTAAAAAACTTCCAACAAACAAAAGTCCAGGACCAGATGGCTTCACAGGTGAATTCTATCAGACATTTAGAGAAGAGCTATCCCCCATCCCTCTCAAACTCTTCCAAAATATAGCAGAGGGAGGAACACTCCCAAACTCATTCTATGAGGCCACCATCACCCTGATACCAAAACCAGACAAAGATACTACAAAAAAAGAAAATTACAGACCAATATCACTGATGAATATAGATGCAAAAATCCTCAACAAAATACTAGCAAACAGAATCCAACAACACATTAAAAGGATCATACACCATGATCAAGTGGGATTTATCCCAGGCATGCAAGGATTCTTCAATATACGCAAATCAATCAATGTGATACACCACATTAACAAATTAAAGAATAAAAGCCATACGATCATCTCAATAGATGCAGAAAAAGCTTTTGACAAAATTCAGCACCCATTTATGATAAAAACTCTCCAGAAAGTGGGCATAAAGGGAACCTACCTCAACATAATAAAGGCCATATACAACAAACCCACAGCAAACATCATTCTCAATGGTGAAAAACTGAAACCATTTCCTCTAAGATCAGGAACAAGACAAGGATGTCCACTCTCACCACTATTATTCAACATAGTTTTGGAAGTCCTGGCCATGGCAATCAGAGAAGAAAAAGAAATAAAAGGAATACAAATAGGAAAAGAAGAAGTAAAACTGTCATTGTTTGCAGGTGACATGATACTATACATAGAGAATCCTAAAGATGCCAGCAGAAAACTACTAGAGCTAATCAATGAACTTGGTAAAGTTGCAGGAAACAAAATTAATGCACAGAAATCTCTTGCATTCCTATACACTAATGATGAAAAATCTGAAAGAGAAATTAAGGAAACACTCCCATTTACCACTGCAACAAAAAGAATAAAATACCTAGGAATAAACCTACCTAGGGAGACAAAAGACCTGTATACAGAAAACCGTAAGACACTGATGAAAGAAATTAAAGATGAGACAAACGGATGGAGAGATATACCATGTTCTTGGATTGGAAGAATCAATATTGTGAAAATGACTATACTACCCAAAGCCATCTACAGATTCAATGCAATCCCCATCAAATTACCAATGGCATTTTTTACAGAACTAGAACAAAAAATCTTAAAATTTGTATGGAGACACTGAATAGCCAAAGCAGTCTTGAGGGAAAAAAACGGAGCTGGAGGAATCAGACTCCCTGACTTCAGACTACACTACAAAGCTACAGTAATCAAGACAGTATGGTACTGTCATAAAAACAGAAATATAGATCAATGGAACAAGATAGAAAACCCAGAGGTAAACCCACGTACCTATGGTCAACTAATCTGTGACAAAGGAGGCCAGGATATACAATGGAGTAAAGACAGTCTCTTCAATAAGTGGTGCTGGAAAAACTGGACAGCTACATGTAAAAGAATGAAATTAGAACACTCCCTAACACCATACACAAAAAAAACCTCAAAATGGATTAAAGACCTAAATGGAAGGCCAGACACTATAAAACTCTTAGAGGAAAACATAGGAAGAACACTCTTTGACATAAATCACAGCAAGATTTTTTTTGATCCACCTCCTAGAGTAATGGAAAAAAACCCAAAAATAAACAAATGGGACCTAATGAAACTTAAAAGCTTTTGCACAGCAAAGGAAACCAGAAACAAGACGAAAAGACAACCCTCAGAATGGGGGAAAATATTTGCAAACGAATCAACAGACAAAGGATTAATCTCCAAAATATATAAACAGCTCATGCAGTTCAATATTAAAAAAACAAACAACCCAATCCAAAAATGGGCAGAAGACCTAAATAGACATTTCTCCAAAGAAGACATACAGATGGCCAAGTAGCACATGAAAAGCTGCTCAACATCACTAATTATTAGAGAAATGCAAACCAAAACTACAATGAGGTATCATCTCACACCAGTTAGAATGGGCATCATCAGAAAATCTACAAACAACAAATGCTGGAGAGGGTGTGGAGAAAAGGGAACCCTCTTGCACTGTTGGTGGGAATGGAAATTGATACAGCCACTATGGAGAACAGTGTGGAGGTTCCTTAAAAAACTAAAAATAGAATTACCATATAACCCAGCAATCCCTCTACTGGGCATACACCCAGATAAAACCATAATTCAAAAAGACACATGCACCCCAATGTTCATTGCAGCACTATTTACAATAGCCGGGTCATGGAAGCAACCTAAATGCCCATTGACAGACGAATAGATAAAGAAAATGTGGTACATATATACAATGGAATATTACTCAGCCATAAAAAGGAATGAAATTGGGTCATTTGTAGAGACATGGATGGATCTAGAGACTGTCAGAGTGAAGTAAGTCACAAAGAGAAAAACAAATATCGTATATTAACGCATATATATGGAACCTAGAAAAACGGTAAAAATGAACTGGTTTGCAAGGCAGAAATAGAGACACAGATGTAGAGAACAAACGTATGGACACCAAGGGGGGAAGCGGGGGGTGTTGGTGGGATGAATTGGGAGATTGGGATTGACATATATACACTAATACGTATAAAATGCATAACTAATAAGAACCTGCTGTATAAAAAAATAAATAAAATTATATTAAAAAGAATAAAGTATATGGGAGGATGTGTGTAGGTTATATTGGGTTGGCCAAAAGGTTCGTTCACTTTTTTCCGTAAGATGGCTCTAGTAGCACTTAGTTGTCTTTAACTTCATTCGAAACAATTTTGTTAGATTGTATGTGACAGCTGTCATATCAGCGTACATTTAAAATAATACATCAAAATTTGTGAAATTTTATGTAGCCATTTTAATATTGAAGATGGAAGAAAATAAAGCAACTTTTTCGGCATATTATGCTTTATTTATTTCAGGAAAGGTAAAAACACAACTGAAACGCAAAAACAGATTTGTGCAGTGTATGGAGAAGGTTCTGTGACTGACTGAACATGTCAAAAATGGTTTGCGAAGTTTCGCACTGGAGATTTCTCGCTGGATGATGCTCCACGGTCAGGAGCAAATGTCAAATCTAGACATTAATTGAGAACAATCAGCGTTATACCACACGGGAGATAGCCTACATACTCAAAATATCCAAATCAAGCATTGAAAATCATCTGCACCAGCTTGGTTATGTGAATCTCTTTGATGTTTGTGTTCCACGTAAGTTAAGCGAAAAAAACCTTCTTGACCATATTTCTGCATGCGATTCTCTACTTAAACGTAATGAAAACGTTACATTTTTAAAACAAATTGTGACGGGAGATGAAAAGTGGATACTGTACAATCATGTGGAATGGAAGAGATCGTGGGGCAAGTGAAATGAACCACCACCAAGCACACCAAAGGCCGGTCTTCATCCAAAGTCATGTGTATTGTGTATATGGTGGGACTGGGAGTTCTCTATTATGAGCTCCTTCTGGAAAACCAAATGATGAATTCCAACGAGACTGCTCCCAATTAGACCAATTGAAAGCAGCACTCGATGAAAAGTGTCCAGAATTAGTCAACAGAAAACGCATAATCTTCCATCAGGATAATGCAAGACTGCATGTTTCTTTGATGACCACAAAAACTGTTACAGCTTGGCCGGGAAGTTCTGATTCATTCGCCGTATTCACCAGACATTGCACCTTCAGATTTCCATTTACTTAGGTCTTTACAAAATTCTCTTAATAGAAAAAATTTCAACTCCCTGGAAGACTGTAAAAGGCACCTGGAACAGTTCTTTGCTCAAAAAGATTAAAAGTTTTGGGAAGACGGAATTATGAAGTTGCCTGAAAAATGGCAGAAGGTAGTGGAACAAAAGGGTCAATATGTTGTTCAATAAAGTTCTTGGTGAAAATGAAAAATGTGTGTTTTTACTTAAAAACCGAAGGCACTTTTTGACCAACCCAATATATAAATACAGGTCATTTTATACAAGGGGCTTGAGCATCCATGGATTTTGGTATTCAAGGGGAATTCTGGTACCAATCTCCCACGGAAACTGAGAGAATTCTGACTGTAATTTGGAAACAGCCGGATGGAAGAGGTGCGTAGGGCAAGGTACGTGGGAAGGGGCACAGAGCTTCCATGCCCTCTTCGGGTGCACCACCTCCTAGCATGTGGATGTGTTCCCAACCTGGAAGCTTTTGGAACCCCTGTCCTTTTAGGCTTTTATGGAGGCTTCATTACACAGGCATAATTGATTGCATCATTGGCCACTGGTGACCGAACTCAACCTCCAGCCTCTCTTCTATCCCTGGTGATCTGGGGGGTGGGGGCAGGCTGAAAGTTCCAACCCTCTAATTGCATGTTTTTTTTCTCCCCTGGCAACTAGCCCCTATCCTGTGGGACTTTACAAAAGTCATTTCCATTAAGCCAGGTGTGGTTGAAACGGACTTATCATGAATACAAAAAACACAGTTGGAGAATTCCCTGATGGCCCAGGGGTTAGGACTCTGCACTTTCACTGCTGAGGGTGCGGGTTCAATCCCTGGTCGGGGAACTAACATCCCCCAAGCTCCGCATGGTGGCCAAAAATGAACAAACAAAACAACAACAACAAACCACTAAAACACAGTTCACCTTTATCCTCTGGAGCTATTTTGGGAGCTGTTGAACAAAAGATGCCCCTAATGCTCTCATCACTTAGCAAATTACAAAGGTTTAAGAATCTATGTGCACAAATAAACAAATGGGACCTAATGAAACTTAAAAGCTTTTGCACAGCAAAGGAAACCATAAACAAGACCAAAAGACAACCCTCAGAATGGGAGAAAATATTTGCAAATGAAGCAACGGACAAAGGATTAATCTCCAAGATTTACAAGCAGCTCATGCAGCTCAATAACAAAAAAACAAACAACCCAATCCAAAAATGGGCAGAACACCTAAATAGACATTTCTCCAAAGAAGAGATACAGATTGCCAACAGACACATGAAAGAATGCTCAACATCATTAATCATTAGAGAAATGCAAATCAAAACTACAATGAGGTATCATCTCACACCGGTCAGAATGGCCATCATCAAAAAATCTAGAAACAATAAATGCTGGAGAGGGTGTGGAGAAAAGGGAACACTCTTGCACTGTTGGTGGGAATGTAAATTGATACAGCCACTATGGAGAACAGTATGGAGGTTCCTTAAAAAACTAAAAATAGAACTACCATATGACCCAGCAATCCCACTACTGGGCATATACCCTGAGAAAACCATAATTCAGAAAGAGTCATGTACCAAAATATTCATTGCAGCTCTGTTTACAATAGCCAGGACATGGAAGCAACCTAGGTGTCCATCATCGGATGAATGGATAAAGAAGATGTGGCACATATATACAATGGAATATTACTCAGCCATAAAAAGAAATGAAATGGAGGTGTTTGTAATGAGGTGGATGGAGTTAGAGTCTGTCATACAGAGTGAAGTAAGTCAGAAAGAGAAAAACAAATACAGTATGCTAACACATATATATGGAATCTAAGGAAAAAAAAAAAAAAAAAAAAAGAGGTCATGAAGAACCTAGTGGCAAGATGGGAATAAAGACACAGACCTACTAGAGAATGGACTTGAGGATATGGGGAGGGGGAGGGGTGAGATGTGACAGGGTGAGAGTGTCATGGACATATATACACTACCAAATGTAAAATAGATAACTAGTGGGAAGCAGCCGCATAGCACAGGGAGATCAGCTCGGTGCTTTGTGACCACCTAGAGGGGTGGGATAGGGAGGGTGGGAGGGAGGGAGATGCAAGAGGGAAGAGATATGGCAACATATGTATATGTGTAACTGATTCACTTTGTTGTAAAGCAGAAGCTAGCACAGCATTGTAAAGCAATTATACTTCAATAAAGATGTTTAAAAAAAAAAAAAAAAAAAAAAAAAAAAAAGAATCTATGTGGTGGGGCTTCCCTGGTGGCGCAGTGGTTGAGAATCTGCCTGCCAATGCAGGGGACACGGGTTCGAGCCCTGGTCTGGGAAGATCCCACACGCCACGGAGCAACTGGGCCCGTGAGCCACAGTTGCTGAGCCTGCGCGTCTGGAGCCTGTGCTCCGCAACAAGAGAGGCCGCGACAGTGAGAGGCCCGCGCACCGCGATGAAGAGTGGCCCTCGCTTGCCACAACTGGAGAAAGCCCTCGCACAGAAAGGAAGACCCAACACAGCCAAAAATAAATTAAATAAATAAATTAATTAAAAAAAAAAAAAGAGTATGCCTTTAAAAAAAAAAAAGAATCTATGTGGTGGAGTGGTTAAGAATCCGCCTGCCAATGCAGGAGACACGGGTTCGAGCCGTGGTCCAGGAAGATCCCACATGCCGCGGAGCAACTAAGCCCGTGCGCCACAGCTACTGAGCCTGCGCTCTAGAGCCTGCGAGCCACAACTACTGAGCGTGTGCTCTAGAGCCTGCGAGCCACAACTACTGAGCCTGTGCTCTAAAGCCCGCGAGCCACAACTACTGAAGCCTGTGCGCCTAGAGCCCGTGCTCCACAACAAGAGAAGCCACCGCAACGAAGAGTAGCCCCTGCTCGCCACAACTAGAGAAAGCCCGCGTGCAGCAATGAAGACCCAACACAGCCAAAAATAAAAAAAAAAAAAAAAAAAAAAAGAATCTATGTGGTGGAACTTGTGGTTTGGATGTCCCCCTGCAGCTCAGCCTAGAGCAGGTTCTAAGATCGCTGTTCAGAACCACACCCATGGCGCTGGAGGAGCACAGATTCTGTCTGATGGCCGGGTGCCCCTGGGAAGTGCCTTAGCCAGAGACCCACTACCTGCTTCCCAAGGCCTTTGCCTCTTCCCCGTCCACGGATCCAAAGCCAGTGCCACCTCTGCTGTCCGCAAAGAGGAGGGGAGCTGGGACCCCAAGTCACTGAGTATTCCCCTTGCCCTGAATGTGCGTTTCCGGGCTGAGAGCGTGAGGACGTCGGGGAAGGAGACGGAGGCGCGCGGCGGGGGTCCTGGGGGACCACAGCTGTCTGCGCACCACTGCTGTTAAGCAGAAGACAAATGCTGCTCAGGAGAGGCCCCCACCCTTTAGCCTCTTCTATACTGCCTTTTCCTAGCAGAATGTACTGGAACTTGTCCAAATTAAAAAAATGGTGTACTTCCCTGGTTGCCCGGTGGTTAAGAATCCACCTGCCAATGCAGGGGACACGGGTTCGAGCCCTGATCCGGGAAGATCCCACGTGCCGCAGAGCAACTAAGTCTGTGTACCACAACTACTGAGCCTGAGCTCTAGAGCCCACGAGCCACAACTACTGAGCCCGAGAGCCACAACTACTGAGCCCGCATTCTAGAGCCCGTGAGCCACAACTACTGAAGCCCGCACACCTAGAGCCCGTGCTCCGCAGCAAGAGAAGCCACCGCAATGAGAAGCCTGCGCACCGCAACGAAGAGTAGCCCATCCTCACCGCAACTACAGAAAGCCTGCGCGCAGCAACGAAGACCCAACACAGCCAAAAAAAAAAAAAAAAAAAAGAAACAAAAAAAAGGCAATCATCAGCATTATCCACCTTCCCCTCCTCCTCCACCCCGTTTCCGGGGGCTCTGATCAGCAGCGGCTTCTCCTGATTACAGAGCGTGGGCCACAGCAGCTGCAGTGATTGTATAAGCCCAACGGCTGATCTCTTTGGCTCGGGAGAACGAAAATGAACTCCTAACAGACAGTCGGGCTTGCAGCACGAGCAGCTTAATGGCCCTGCCTCTCGCCTCTCTCCCGCGAGTCCGCGTATGGGAGATGTCGCCGGGAGGGGGCGCCTGTTGCGCTGCTGCGGCTCTGAGATGTATGGAAGCGTCGCTATGTCCCTGTTGGGAGCGGTTCAGGGCAATAAAAAGAAAAAAGTTCAGGAGGAAAACCACAATGAAGAGCATCTTTTTGATATAGACAAGTTTCCTTCAGAACCAGGACTAAGCAGACATTTTTATAGCCTGGTGGAGAAGAGCCCGGACTTGGCCTGTTGCTTAGCAACGTAAAGTGTTAATAAAAACCATTAAGGTGAACATTTACAAAAGGCAGGTGGTACAAAGTAAATGGATGCCACTCATCTCATAATTGAAATGCTTGAAGGCTAAGTGGAGAGAGAGAAGTAGTTTTTGCTTCCAAATACCTCTCTGCAGAAAGCTACCAAACATTCCCTTGGGAATGAATGGAAATGGAGCTGTTGGTACATTAAGTTCAGTCTAATTCCGTTCTTAATTTATGGTGTGGGCATTCTAAGACGGCCAAAGTGGTTAGCATGTTTATTATGAACTTGTTCTTTCCGAAGATATTGAGTATTGTGCAGAGCGCATGTGTATCACCACGGAATTGTCTTTATACATCTGATATCACCCTTTTGTATCTTGTGACTGTATTTTGCCCTATTCTTGCTCTTTCCTACCCCCTCAAAAAAGGCGAAGGCAGGAAAGATGATGACTTGGTAGGGGTGCAGGTTGGGGAGGGAAAACAAACTGATAGTTAATACCTGAAATCTTGTGCCAGGGGCTTCTGAGACCAGCAAACGTGAAACTAAAAGAGAAGTTGAGTCAACCATTGCTATTCTAGCTCTCAAGAAAAATTTAATAAACTTTGCAACCAGTTCTCCAAGACTTCCCTGGAGAATTAGACTGGGCAATGGGATTGTTATGATTTTATTAAAATTTGTACAGCCAATAACCGTAACCCATTCGTTGCACCATTAAGGTATAGATAAATGTGGGAAGGAATGAAAAATATCTGCAACTGGTTAAAAAAAAAGGTACATAGGTAATATTTTTCTTTTTGGGGAAATCACACTCCCAGCTGCTGCATCCATAATATATGTATAGAAAATGGACTTGGGTTAAATCCACACGTATGTGGCCAAGGTACTTAAAAATAAAGGGCCCAGTAATGTACGGGTGGTGTAGTTCACTAAAAGGCCACCAGAGGGCGCCCAAGCTTGCTTCCTACAAAACTGCAAGTTGCACTTCAAAGAACAGACAGCCCATGAGGGTTCAACACTCAGAGGTCTCCTTCCTGGAAAGCGGCGTGGAGAAGCAGGGCTGATAACCTCAGGACCATCAGTAGGAACTGGAAGATGGCTGGGCTAAGGCTCACTGGTGGATGAGAAAGTCTGGACCTTGTTTTCAGTTGTGGTTTGCTGCCACTTAGTAGGAATTTCTCTCTCCCCTCCCTCTCAACTCATCCACCTCCAAGGGTACTTACAGCAATGATGGACAATGACAAGCCCAGGAAAGCTGTAATTACAGCCTAAGGGATATATAGGTATGAACGAGGGGATGTGTACATCTACAGAGGAGAACAGTGAGTGAAATCAGCTCTACCTAATCAGGAGAACTTTGTCATAGGTTCTAAAAGTTAAAAGTTTTGAATGAATACAGGGATCCCTTTTATTTTCAAATACATATCGGAATCTCTTTTGTCTTGTTTACTGTGACTCACTGTATTAATTATCTATTGCTGTGTTACAAATAACCCCCAAATTTAGCATTTTAAAACAACAATAAACGTTTATTATCTTGCAGTTTCTATAGGTCAAGGATTCAGGTGTGACAGCTAGATAGTTTTAGCTTGGGGCCTCTCATGAAATTGTTGTTGTCAAGATATGAGCTGAATCTGCAATCATCCGAGTGTCTGACTGGGCTTGAGGATCCACTTCCAAGCAGCTTACTCTCATGGCTGTTGGTAGGAGGCTTTAATTCCTTGCCCTGTGGATCTCGTCACAGGGCTATTTTGAGTGTCTCCACAATAGGCAGCTGGTTTTCCCCACAGTGAGATCCAACAGAAAGTAAGGTAGAAGCCACAATATCTTTTGTGGTCTAACTTTGGAAGTCATACACCATTATTTCCTCAACATCCTAAAGGTTGCACAAGTTAGCCCTACACAATGTGGGAGGGGACTGACTACCCAAGGGTGTGAATACCAGGAGGTCATAGGAGAGCCTCTTGGAGGCTGGCTACCACTCTGTTTTCTTTTTTTTTCTAAATTGTTAGAAAAATAATTATTTATTTATGGCTGTGTTGGGTCTTTGTTGCGGTGCGCGGGCTTCTCATTGAGGTGGCTTCTCTTGTTGCAGAGCACGGGCTCTAGGCGCGCGGGCTTCAGTAGTTGTGGCACGTGGGCTCAGTAGTTGTGGCTTGCGGGCTCTAGAGCGCAGGCTCAGTAGTTGTGGCACACGGGCTTAGTCGCTCCGCGGTATGTGGGATCTTCCCGGACCAAGGCTCGGACCCGTGTCCCCTGCATTGGCAGGCAGATTCTTAATCACTGCACCACCAGGGAAGCCCCTCCCTTTGTTTTCAAAATGCATATTTCAACATCTTTTCAAATGCACATTTTACATGTTTAATGTTACTGTTCCTGTTTTAAAAATGTGTACTTAAACAAATTTTTAAATGTATACCAGAAGTTTATTTTCCTATGAGTACAAAGACCTCCCTCCTCTGTGGATCAGAAAACGATTTCTAAAGAGGTGTGTGTTGGGTGTGTATGTGTGTCCTATCACATATGTATATATATATGATATCTCACAACTGTAAAAACAGATGCGTTAGGGAGAAGTTGTCTACTTTCTGGATGGGAACGCTCTCGTTGCTTTCTGCACGCAGGCTTTCTAGAAAATGACAAGTTATATTAAACAATAAAATTCAAAAAAGTCATTCAGGGAGTTACTGGATCACTTTGCTTCATAATTAACAATCCCAAGACTTTTCTTGTATGACCTGACACTAGCCATCCCTGAATAGTACCTGGAATGATTCTTACGTTCTCTTTTCACAAATGAGGGCTCTAAGGCAGAGAAGTTCTAAGCAACCTCAGAACTGGAGAATGGCTGAGAACTCAGTTCTAATTCACAGCGACCTTGGATGACATTAACAAGTTAAGAGAGAAAGGCTCTGACAATCACTCAGCAGACAGCCTCCACTTCTGTCAACAACAGAGGCAGCGCCCAGACATCAGATAGCTCTGTCACGGACCCCAGCACAATATGGTGCTACAACAATTCCAGTAGAGTAGCCCTCAGCTTCAGAAACATACCTGAGTGCAGTGCCCTTTGCAAGGAGCTTTGGTGGCAAAGGGCCTGAAAGGGTAATGCCAAGCCAAGAACTTTTCTTTGTGTCAAGAAAGTCAAGCTTAACAAACAGCCAGGGAATCTGGCTGTTTCTTTTGAGGATAAAGAATAAGGCTGAATAGAGGCTAAAAGCAAGGTAACTCTCTCAACACTAAGATCCTACAATTTCTGTATAAGACCTGAACAAAGATCCTTCAGTGGGGAAGGGAGGTAAGCCAAGCTCCACCAAAACCATCCACCTCTCGTGGTTAGGAGCATATGACTTTTGGAGTTAGAGAGACCTGAGTTTAATTCTCCCTTCACTTCGCGCTGGCTGCGTGACCCTGGATGCTTTATTTAACCTCTCTAAGGCTAACTGTATCCCTCTGAAACATGGAGATAATATTTACTTTCCTAGTTAGTTGTGAGGTTATCTATCTATCTACGTATCTGAAACATAACATGACATTACCTAGGATTTTTCTCTTTAAAAAATTGGATAAACTTGGGAAAATCAGGGCAGTGGGAATGTGTGATGTCCCATATTTAGGTCCTCCACATGCTGGCATTTCAGGATCCCCAGAACCATGGCCAGGTTCCCAACCTGCTCGCCACAAAGCGATGTCTGTTAGTTGAAAAGTCCTGCCCACACACACAGAGCTCCAAATCAAACATGCAATTCCCTTGTTTAAAAAATGTGAATAAGCAAGAATCATCAAGAAAGGCTTCGGCACAAAATAAGGACAAACTTCACAAGAAACAGAAAACAGACATAATTCAAGGGACAGAAAAGAACCATAACAAACAGCAATACCCTCTAATTAGTGTCCTAAGAGAAAGTCACAAAGGTAGAGCATCTGTGAAAGAAGAACACGATGCTATGAAATTTGAAAAATCAAAGAACAGAGTTTTTGGAGATGGAAAAATTGTGATTAAAACATCTTCTTAATTGAAGGATTGGAAAATAAAGATGAGTGATGAGAGAACTCCCAGGAGGGCAGAGGGATAATCTAGTTTGGAGAAAGATGACTGATGGTTCCAGATGGGAAAGAGGAATCCTATGGAATTATTAGCATGACTGAGAACTTGAAAACACCTGAGGGTTAAGATAGAGAGGGGAACAAAGAAGGCAATTTTAAACTCCAGGAAAACAAAAAGCTGTAGAAGTCACGGTCTAGATAAAAAGAGATTGGGAAGGAGGAGGTAGGCATGGTGCGGGGACTGCTGCTTTTCCTCCCAGGTCCTCTGTGCTAGTTGATCTTTTAACCACACACATAGTGGTTTGATGTCAATATTTATAGCTATATCAAGACATAATTTTTTAAAGGAGTTAAGTGTTCATAGTTGTATGGGTTGAAATAAGGAGAAGCTGATTCCTTCATGCAGGAGTTGATTCTACAGCAAGATTCTAAAGCAAAATAAAAATATGAACAGGCAGCCAGGAATGGGAAGATTGTGAGCACATTCAAACTCTGAGAAGAAAATGTAAAAAGTAAAAACCTGACCTTGAATAGGTACAAATAAACCTATTTTTGGTTATCAGAAGAGAAAGCTCACTGCATGGATATTTGAAGTGAAGGTGGGTAAACAGGGGTTGGAGGGATTGGTGATCCTAGTCTTTATGGAAACCTGGCTCCTCATGAACTTTTGTAGCAGATTTGCAAACTGTTTACATGGGGGCCCCTGAAGTGTGAGTAGAATCAGGATGGAAGTCAGGTCTGGACACACCACCACTGTGACTGCCAGATCCTCCTAGACACTGGCCCCTTATTCAAGGATGGTGCCTTCTAAAATGGGTGTGGCCACACCACACAAGGATCTGTGGGCAAGGATGGTCAGTGCAGTATTGTTTATAAAGTAAAGCAGAACAAAATGAAACCCAAGCCTGGGAACACCTAAAATAGGCAAAACATTTAAATAACTTATGGTACATCCTTATCATAAATCCTATGAGGCTGTTAAAAGGAGGCTAAGCTTTATAAACTAATATGGAAAGATGTCCACTATACATTAAAAAGGCAACTTGCAGAAGAGTATACACACTATGAGTCTATTTGTGTTAAACATATGTATGTATACACACTGCAAAATGTACTTTTATAAGTACTTCTGAAAAAAAAAAAACTAGTTAGTAAAATAAACTGCCTGAGGTCTCTCACTTTTGTCATCAGTTTCTCTGGGGAGTGAAGCAGGGAGTCAGGGAAGCAAGCAGGTCAGGTTAAAGGCCAGAGAGGAAAAGCAAGAAAGGCCAGGGAGGTCTGGAGGGTGAACCAGAAAGTACTGGCAGAGAGCCTGGCAGTGAAGCACAGTGGTTAGTGAGGAAGACCAGATGGAAAAGGATCCCCAGGACCAATCTGTCCTGAGGGAAGCCACCAGGACTACGGGACCCAAACCTATTTGTTCACCTTCCACGGGGAGCTTGTTCAAATCCAGAGGCATTACCAGCACCCACGGCAGTGGTTCTCTGTTGTCCTGCCTGGTGAGACCTTCCCGGGGTGCTGAGCTGGCAGTGGACGGCAGTAACAGTCACCCCTCGCCCCGTGTACTGAGCATCTAATCATAATAACTGCTGCCACTTAGTTGATACCAATGCCTATTATTTGTTAAGCTCTACTATGTGCTACGAGTATTAGCTCATTTTATCCTCAATGCTACATGATGGATGCAATATCACTATTACGCGGACAGGCCTAGAGAGGGTAGGTAAGTGGCCATGGGTCACACAGCTATAGGAAGAAGCAGGGCTCAGAATCAGGGACCAAATGTTAACCTCTATGAAAAAACTTAAGTACTATCTGCTTATTTCATAGACGATCTTTTTTCTGCCTCTCTTATGTTTCTATACTTCCTCAGTTTTCTACAAGGGACATGCATTCTTTTTTAAAAAAATTAAAGCAGGGATTCCCTGGAGGTCCAGTAGTTAGGAATTGGCTCTTTCACTGTTGGGCCCCGGGTTTGATCGCTGGTCGGGGAACTAAGATCCTGCAAGCCACACAGTGTGGCCAAAGAAAAAAGTTATTATAAAACATTGGCTATATTCTCTGTGCTGTACAGTATACCCTTGTAGCTTATTTTATACACAGTAGTTTGTACCTCTTAGTTCCCTACTCCTATCTTGCCTCTCCTGGGGCATGGGTTCTTGATTGGCAGGGGTGAGGAATCAATTTAAAAATTAAATTATTCCCAGTAACTTCCAATCAGAGGGCTTCTGAGTGGGAAGATTCTCCAGGCAGCTGGGCGCAGGAACTCACATGATGCTGAGGGAGGAGCTGGGGACCCGTGGGAGGGTGAGGGCTGCAGGGAGGGACACAGGGGCAGGAGGGAAGTAGAAGCTGGGGGCAGACGCTGAAGGAGAAAGCTCTGATGAGCTAGATGCAGACACAGGGACCAGGAAGGGAGCCAAAGGGAGAGAGGAGGGGCTCTGTCCAGGCCTTGGGCCCAGCTGGATGCTGGACCACAGCCAGCGGCTGCTCATGATGCCTGGCTCAGCCCCTCTGCCCCAGGCTGCCCACTGGCTGCTGGCTGGATTCCTTCAGGTCAGGGACTGATGGGCAGGCAGCTGGGAGGGACTCATCTCCCTTTGGAGGGTCTCAGCTTCTTCCAACAGAGGGAAGAATTAACCTTCTACAGAGCTGTTGGGCATGGGGACAATAGCTAAACTGGAGTTTCACATTTTAACCTGCCCAAGGCTCCCAATACCCTCTCACCCAAGGAAACGCAGCAGCTCCAGTTCCTCAAGTCGAGTTAAGGGAGACAAAGGTTTGTCCTTCCCAGAAACCCGTCAGGAATGCTCTGGAGCTGAAGTGGGCTATACGGATACGAGCGTGCCCGTCACTGCTGGGCACAGCTTTGGCACGTGGCATGAAGCAGGGGCCATTTCCGAAGGGCAGTGGGGGAATGTTTCCACTCCCTTTCCACGCGGCCCAGGCTTCCTGCATCTCTACATAAAAACATCACCACCATCACCATCACCGCCGATCTGATGGTGTCGGTTTCCTGCCAAACTCCGCCAGTCTCTCTCCTCTGCTCATCTCCTCCACTTGCAGCAACTGTCACCTGCGTGTCACTGCTGCCTCTAGACCTCCAGTCTCTAGTTCCACACATTCAACTTCAGTGCCCTGACTGCAGTCCAGTGTCATCAAGTCCAGATGGGAATTGCCAATGCTTTTCTCTACCAATCTGTGGTAAGTAAGAAAAAAATCCAAAGTCGTCATTTCATCTTGGATCTTTCTTCTCCCTCATCCCCCGTATAAGTTACTAACTCTGGTTCTTTCTTTCTTCAGAACATCTCTGTTCTACTCCTTATCCATCTCCATCTTAGTTTTCAACTTTATCCGTTTATTCAGTTAACAAGTCTTTATGAAATGTCTCGTATGCCAGAGAAGGGTCAAACACTGATTCCAAATGCCAACCTGGTAGGAGGACCCGCATGTGGCCTTCTCACCCAGCAGCCTGGGGTCTCCCTCCTCCACCTCCCCCCGCCGCCGACCCACCAGGCCAGGCAATCTGAGCTTCAAGAGCAGTTCTGTTCACACAAATTCTTCCCCAGGGCCTAGGAGTTTTAGCAGTGCCACTACTTCATAATTCTCGTATCTCCCTAAAACCTGTTACTCTGGAACCATTTCTTGAAGAAGGAAATTTAAAACATCAGCAAGAAGAATTCTCCTGAGTCTCCTTGGGCATGTTTGCCAGCAGAGTGATACCAGGGAGGAGGAGGTCAGGGGCTCTAAAAGCATGGAGATTTGAGAAAGAAGACACAGCGGACAAGCAAACCACCAGCCCTGTAAGTTTCATAAGCTCAGTACTTGTACTGAATCCGTCTCAGAACGCGGTGATCTGGGGAGCATGAGCTCAGTTCCTTACTGACAAGCCTCCAATAAATTACAACATTGTGGAATGAGTGTTCAAGAAACGGGCCCAGAGGGAATTCCCTGGTGGTCTAGTGGTTAGGGCTCCGCGCTTGCTTCCACTGCAGGGCACGGGTTCGATCTCTGGTCGGGGAACTAAGCTCCCACATGCTGCGCAGTGCGGCCAAAAAAAAAAACCAAACCAAAAAAACGGACCTATAAACTACATTATTACACTGCTGCATTTCTATCCTTTATATTTGGGTCCATGGGGCAGATCCATTCTATTTTTTGCTTAAGCCAGTTTGACTTTCTGTCATTTGTAACTCAAAGGGCCCACACTAATTTAAAAAATTAACATTTACATACTCTTTGACAGACTATAGTTTTACCCTTACAGGAAACAACGTAAGGTAGGCACTTTGTTGTACCCTTTATAAGGAAGAAATGAAAATGCAGAGATAGAGGCTGTCCCCAAACAGCTGAAATTTGAGCCAGAGTTCCTGCCCCAGAGCCTCTGCTCTTTTCTATTGAACCCCCTTCTCTCAGCGGTACAGGAAGTTTTTTAAGTGGTCTCAAACGTTTTCTGAGGATGGGTGTGGTTCACATTACTTACACATGATAAACTGAAGCAGTGCAATTAGGAGCTATGTTTTTTTTTTTTTAAGACATCACATTCCCCAGGCCACAGTTTTTTTACATAAGGCCTGGGAACCACTTAAGCCAATATGGCTGCTTCCTCTGGCTAGGTTCTTTTTTTTTTTTAAACCAGCCAGAGATCCCTGGTTTCTATTTTTTTTTTTTTTTTTAATTATTAGCACCTTTTAAAAATTATTTATTTATTTATTTATTTATTTGGGGGGAGCTGTGTTGGGTCTTCGTTTCAGTGCGAGGGCTTCCTCTAGCTGCGGCAAGTGGGGGCCACTCTTCATCGTGGTGCACGGGCCTCTCACTATCGCGGCCTCTCTTGTTGCGGAGCACAGGCTCCAGACGCGCAGGCTCAGCAGTTGTGGCTCACGGGCCTAGTTGCTCCGCGGCATGTGGGATCTTCCCAGACCAGGGCTTGAACCCGTGTCCCCTGCATTAGCAGGCAGATTCTCAACCACTGCACCACCAGGGAAGCCCAGGAGCTATGTTTTCATTGATCTTTTTTTTTTAAATGATAGTGCTTTTTAAAAAAATATATTTATTTATTTATTTTGGCTGCGCCGGGTCTTAGTTGTAGCTCGTGGGATCTTCGTTGCCACATGCGGGCTCTTAGTTGCGGCGTGCAGCATCTAGTTCCTCGACCAGGGATTGAACCCCGCCCCCCTGCATTGGCAGCATGGAGTCTTAACCACTGAATCACCAGGGAAGTCCCTTCACTGATCATTAATTTGAATATTCCCACAGTCAGATTTCTTTAGGTCCTTTTAATTTCTTTCAAATTCTGGACAATGGGGCCTGACATAAATGGCAAAATGCAAGACCCCAGACTTTCCTTTACACAGGTTTAGTCAAAGCCTTAAGGGAATCGCTAACTTCTCAGCCAGGACACTTCCTTTCTCCTTTCCCACTCGAAAGGCATGAGCTATTTCTGCCCCTATTATCAAGTCTCTCTGCAGCCAAGTGAGGGGATGGTGTCAGGTGCCAGGAAAACTAGAGGAGGCTCCTGCAGGCCTGACGGAGCTTCTAAATTTCCTTTGTCAGGTCCCTGAGACAGATGCTTAGAAAGACAGCCCCCAGGCTGACCCCGCTGCTGGCTGTATCACGCTCATTTCCACCATCCCGAGCTCCGAGGTCAGTCCGAGTGTTTTCAGCCCGCCTGCTGGAATTGCTATTCAACCCAATTTAGATTAATTTGGCAAGTCAGTCCTCATGAGCTGTGGCATCACCACCCTCTTCAAACCCAAAGTAGATCATGTAGGTGTAGCCTCTGCTTTGATAAATAACAGAGTTGTGCACTCAGTTCACGATGAGGCAGCAAATTGTTTTCAAGATACGGTTTGTTCATCATTAAAACAAACATGATCTGGAGATAAGTTCTCATATCAAGCTCGTTCAAGGTGTGAGAAGCCAACCATTGCACCAAAACAAAGATGTGTCCAGACTCCTTGTTACCCAACTAGGTGAGGGTCTCCCCTGTTCAGAGGTGTCTACATCTCCTTGTGTGTCACCAAAGCGAATGATGGCACCAACCCAGTGAGAACTCCGAGAATCACACACTTTCTATTTTTCACCACTGTGGACCCCAAAGCGTGTAGGACTTAAGGGTACAACTGAAAGTGCCTGCCTTCCAAGGAGTGACCATGAAGAGGCATTTTCTCCATCTATTCTTAGTGCTCTTATCTCCTGAGATGTACAGAGCAGACATTGAAGGAAACAAGGGACCTAAAATCCCAAATGACTGGTGTTTTGGAGGGTAAGTTTGTGCACAGCACACTGGGGTGGGACAAGTGCTTCCTCCTTCCATTGTTTACACTGGGACACTCACCCCAAGGAGGGACTTGATAGGAAAACTGACAGGAGGTGTGGGATCCAGGCCCGGACAGACTGACTCGCCCACTCTGGTAGCCCTGCTGGGGCGAGTGGAGGTGAGGGGAGACCTGGTCTTGGGGCACCTGAACCCACAGGGTTCTACAGCAGTTAGCAAGGCTTGAGGGCCAGTCAATATTTACCTTTGTTTCATCCCAAACTGGAGTTAATATTTGGCCTGTTGGATAAAAACAATTGCCATTATCCAATATTGGATCTCGTAGGTCTTCTGCTTTTCATCCCTGTTAATGGTTTTGGCCATTTCCTGTGAAATGGCTAGAAATGAAAGATGCAAAGTGCAGGTTACCTTTATCATTTAGGGACACTATCTCTGCAGACAGATTCAACAATAAACATTTTTGAACAGATACTACGTGGCAGACACTGAGCCACAAGAGCCACAAACCCTCACGGAACCCTCCTGTCCCAGATGGAAGTATTCTCATCTTTGGACTTCAGAGGAGAGCAGGGAGGCCTCAGGAGGGGTCCACGTCATACGGTCAGTGTGGATTCACCCTCAGGTTCTCAGGGTAGGCTGTGTGGGGTGTGATGCATACATAACAGATACCACCGCACTTTTTCAGGAAAGCTGGAAACGTTCCTACAAGCCCTTCACGGTCGGGAAAACACAACCTCCCTTATTTGTCCTGGGGTTGGAAATTTTGACGAGCGCAGCTGCTTCCAGATCTGGCTGCTCGTCAGAAGTAACTGTGGAACCTCATTAAAATACAGAGCCAGGGCCCCACTCCAGGGATGTTTCAGTTCTCGGGTGGCGCCCAGCAGTCTGCATTTTGCACGCCCCCTCCCGCCACAATGATTCTGATGACTAGGGATGTTCAAGAGTCCTGGGGCTGCAGAGACCATGGCGCTGGGGATGGTTCACCTCTCTGTGCTTTTCTGTGTCTGTAGAACGGGGACAGAACGGGCTGTTAAGCTGTAAGAGATGTTAAAAGGGCCTTTTTGGTGCACACTAGCAGTGTGTAAATACAAGTATCACCTCAACCTTCTCAGAACTGGAAATCAAATATTTTAAAACTATTGCTAATAGTATGTGTGAAATGGTCCTTTATTAGCTGAATCTGCACATAAGCATGTCACCCTTCTCTTCTACCAGTTAAGTAGTCTCTGTTCTTCTATCTTTACAGGGGAATCCCAGGAATTTAAAGCCGGAAGGCCCTTTTCTCGTAATTCTCACCGTTACCTGAGCTTCATTGGTGCATCTTTCCCCAGTGCCCTCTCTCTTCAGCTGTGGGACTCCAGGCACAGACTCTCACCAGAGAGGAATACACTGGAGCAGAACCCCAGGATTCTTCTATCCCCAGACGTGCATTCCTGAGTGACTCTGTTGGGAGGGCACCGTGGTTGCCTTCGGGGGTGCTCGGCTAGCAGAACCGCTTCCTTGGGAAGCCCTCCTGTCCCCGCACTGGCGGGGGCTCTGTGGACACACGCTTCCCTCCACTGGTCAGATTAGGAGCGGGCAGCAATCAGATCCTTGCAGGAAAGCTGGAGATGGGACCCAGAGTTAGAGTCAGTCAGCTGTGGGAAGCTGGGCTGAAAAGTCATGGAGAAGTGAGGCTGGAGCGGAAGATAAAGCAAAGTGCGTGCTGCAGTTCTGGGGGAACATGGACCTCTGCAGAGCGCAGGATGGAGGCAAACCAATGGCAAAGACCACATGGCCCCTAAGCAGGAGGGAAGAAGGGCCAGTCCCCCGGAGGGCTGTCCTTCCTGCCTTTGAGCCAACTTGAGTGGATTTCTCCTTCTTACAACTAAAGAGCCCCGGGTAGGATGGAGTTGAGTAAGGACTGGGTGACAGATGAGTATTTCCAGGCGCGGGCAAGATGTGCAGAAGCAGGGAGGCCCGCGTTGGGGGGCAGGTGATGCTGTGAAGCCAAGTAGCGAATGGTCTTTTCCCGGAACACACACGCCTGTTAGTGCCTGCCATCCTGTCCACAGCGGGACATGGATGTGTACAACTCAGCGTGTGTGCTGTAGCTGGGGCTGTGCCATGTGCAGAAGCTGTGAGGGAGAATAATAAACCCCGTTCCAGTCTTGGGACGGGCAAGAGTGACGGGCAAGCCCGGCCAGGCCCACGGCTTAGAAATACAGAAACCTAAAACCAGACAGGACGCTGGAGATCATCCTGGCCAACTTCTCACCAAGTACAGATGCCCTGTTCTGCTGACCAGCCTCCCTCCAGCCACTTGCCCTAAACCACAAGTTTCTCTGTCCCAGAATACTAGTGATAGCAACCACCTAAAATCACTTGGCAAAAATAAGTATTAGATATGATGGAGAACGTGAAACCCCAATTCTAACTTCCTGGCCTCCTTGTTCTTTTTTAGCACATGATACCCCAGCCTCGACTGACATACTCAGTATTTTCATGAGGAAATCAACTACTTGGGCCCAACAGAAAAGTGTTTTAAAAAATGTTATTTAAGATAATGCTGGTTTTTTAAAAAAAATAAATTTATTTTTGGCTGCATTGGGTCTTCGTTGCTGCGCGCGGGCTTTCTCTAGTTGCAGCGAGCGGGGGCTACTCTTCGTTGCGGTGCGCGGGCTTCTCATTGAAGTGGCTTCTCCTGTTGTGGAGCACGGGCTCTAGGCGCGTGGGCTTCAGTAGTTGTGGCTCGCGGGCTCTAGAGCGCAGGCTCAGTAGTTGTGGCTCGCAGGCTCTAGAGCACACGCTCAGTAGTTGTGGCTCGCAGGCTCTAGAGCACACGCTCAGTAGTTGTGGCTCACAGGCTCTAGAGCGCAGGCTCAGTAGCTGTGGCGCACGGGCTTAGTTGCTCCGCGGCATGTGGGATCTTCCTGGACCACGGCTCGAACCCGTGTCTCCTGCATTGGCAGGCGGATTCTTAACCACTGCGCCGCCAGGGAGGTCCGATAATGCTGTTTTTCTTTCCTGTCCTTTCCCAGTTGATTACTTGGTAACCATCTGCAACAGCATTTAACTCAAGACATCCACATGCAGAGGTGTTCTCATTTCAATGCACTAAGCTTGCAGGCAAAGGTTTGTGGGCTTTCAGATGAATCTTTGTGTAGGTGGTTAACCGAATGCAATCTCAGAGCTGACTGACTGATGCTGTTAAGGTTTCACTTGCCAATGCTGTCTGAAGGTGATTAATAAGTGTTATTTTCTGAGAGGATATAAAGCTCGGTGAGTAATAAGGACTCTACCTCCAGAAGCTGCGTCTGAACAGGTCCATTTGCCTGGGCTCACTGCAAGGCTGGCCTGCACCCAGCAAGCGAGGGGGCCCCGCCCTCCTCTTAGACCCCTGGCTCCGTGCAGGGATCAGGCTCCTCACCCGGAGGCACGAGACGTGAGGAAGTGGATGGTGTGGGGCCGGCAACATTAGCGAGAGCTTCAGCTCAAGCTGACTCGAGTTCTAGCCTCAGCTTTTCCACAGTCCCACGGTGACATGCTCGAGAACTTACCTTGGTTTACTCTGCTTTAAAAACAGCACATCTCTGACCTCCCCTACTACAGTAGGAAATAATTATTCAAAATTGCTTTCTCATACATTCAGCAAATCAAAGAAGCGAGGGGTTTCTCTTTCCTCAGTGACACTCATCTTCCAAATTTATTGTGCGTGTATAAATGACTCATCCCACTGCTTTTTGTGGACCCTCTCCCAATGGACTTAATTCAAGGCTTTCATCGTTGCACATACTGGGCACTTTCTTCCTTTTCGGAGATGGAACTGACCTCTGTTAATCCTAAGAGAATTTGTCAAGGCAACAGAGCAGGCCTCTCTCAAACACTCTAAAAGGGTACTGACCCACTTCTCATGTCCTTCCCTGACGGAAGCGATCCACAGACCCCCGGGCTCGCCGTGCAGGATGAGGATGGAGCCTCATTCGGCTCCCCCGACCCAGCAGCTAGGGTGGCACCTAGGACGCAGCAGGTGAAATTCAATAAATGTCTGAAGTGCAGTTAGCCTCTCTCCCACATTTAGTCCTCTAGGGAGAGGTTCTTCCTTGATGGCTGGACTTGACGTATTCTCTAACCCTATTGTCCAGTGGGGTAGAAATGGAGTAGGGTGTATCTTTGTAAGTTCGTTTATTTCATAAAAGCCATGTTCTCCTTTTAAAATATAGATAGTGTAATATATATATATATAAAAACACATATTCAAATATTCAAGTCAGTAATATACTCTCATTATAAAAATACAGCCATCCCTCGGTATCCAGAGGATTGATTCCAAGAGCCTCCTTGGATACCAAAATCTGTGGGTGCTCAAGTCCCTTATAAACAACGGCGCAGTACAATGAATACTGATAGAGAGGACTGACTGTACACACATAAAGAGAAACCTCCCCCTTGCCCTTCTCCCTATTCTAGTCTCCTCCCTAGAGGTAGCTCTGTTAAGAGTTTGGTGTATTTCCTGACTTTTTCTTGTTTATATACATGTGTGCTCATGTAGAAATACATACTTTGTTTTGCTTTTATTAACAGAAATGGGACCTTACTATTCACACTGATTTGAAACTTGCATTTTACACTCAAGAATACTGAACTCTTTCCATGGCAGTATACATTCTTGTATCTCATTTTTTAACTGCTGCAGACATTCCATAATACGGATGAGTCATTGTTTAACCTTTCCCTATTGATGGATATTTTTTCCAGTTTTCATCCAGTTTAATTTTCTAAAGCCAGGTGTATTGAGGTATACTTTATATGCAGTAAAATTCACCCTTTTAAATGTGCAGATTATGTTTTAACAAACACAGTCATGTAACCACCACCACGATCAGGAGTTCCATTACTGCAAAAGTTCCCTTGTGTCTCTTTGTAGTAAACCCGTTCACGCTCCCTCAACCCCAGGCAAATACTGACCTGCTTTTATCCCCACAGCTTTGCTGTTTCCAGAATGTCATACAGTCAGAAGCATACAGTATGTAGCCCCACAAGTCCGGCTTCTTTCACTTGGCACAAGGCATTGGAGATTCATCCAAATGGCTGTATCATTCGGTCCTTTACTTTCATTGTTGAGTTGTATTCCACTGCATGCCTACACTACAGTTTATCTAGGCACAAGTTGGTGGACATTTGGGTGGTTTTCAGTTTCTGGCAATTAGAATTAAATCTGCTTAAACATTTGTGTACAGCTGTTTGTGTGCATGTATTATTTTCATTTTTCCTGGGCAAATACCTAGGAGTGGGATTGCTGGGTTGTATGGTGGTATGTTTAGCTTTGCAAAAAAAAAGCCAAACTACTTTTCAACGTACCTGTTTACTTCTGCATTCCCATGAGCACTTCTCACGTGTGAGAGTTCTGGTTGCTCTGCATGCTCATCAGCACTTGGTACTGTCAGGTTTCTAAAATTTTAGCCATCTTCGTAGGTATGTAACATTATCTTGTTGTAGTTTTAATTTGCATTTCCCTAATGACCAACGATGTTGAGCAGCTTTTCATGTGCTTCTTTGACCATCCATAGCTCCTCGGTGAGGTGTATGTGTACATTTATTGCCCGTTTTTAAGTTGGGTTGTTTTGTTATTATTGAATTGAGAGATCTTTATACAGTCTAGAGACAAGTCTTTTATTTGTATTTTATAAATATATTCTCCTGTATAGAATTTTTTAAATCTCCCTTTCAACATCACTGACGAGAGATCATTACTTATTTCTGAAGTGCTATCAGCAGTTTCATGCTATACTGCTCTCTCTTTGGAGATCCACATGTGACAAATGTTAATTGAACTATGGCTGAAATGAATGCTCACTAATGTCTCAGCTGAGTCCCGGGGGGAATAGGGCAGTACGCTGACTTAAGGAAGGGACTCATTTGAGAACTCTTTTGGTAGCTACCATTCCATCGTACGTAAAGTCCATCTTTTCTGTTTCCACCGAATTAACAAAGATTCCTTAACAGTGTATCAGACAGCTCTGACACAGCTGTATTCCTCTGTTCCCATCCTCCGTTCTTGAACCCCTATGTTCACTCCTCATGGGGTGAGCATGCCAGGCTGTGCTTGCCTCTGGAAAGCCCGGATGTTTTTTGATTTTATTATTTTATTTATTTATTTATTTATTTATTCATTCATTCATTTATTTATTTGGCTGTGTTGGGTCTTCGTTTCTGTGCGAGGGCTTTCTCTAGTTGTGGCAAGCGGGGGCCACTCTTCATCGCGGTGTGCGGGCCTCTATCGTGGCCTGTCTTGTTGCAGAGCACAGGCTCCAGACGCGCAGGCTCAGTAATTGTGGCTCACGGGCCTAGTTGCTCCGTGGCATGTGGGATCTTCCCAGACCAGGGCTCGAACCCGTGTCCCCTGCATTGGCAGGCAGACTCTCAACCACTGCTCCACCAGGGAAGCCCTGATTTTACTATTTTTAACTGAAATACATCTGACATAAAAACACTGTGTTAAAGTATACAACATGATTTGATAATTTATATATTGTGATATAATTGCCATTGTAGTGATAGTTAGCTCCTCTATCACGTAATTACTTCTTTTTTGTGGCTGGTATAATTAAGATCTTTGCAAGTTTGACGATTATTAATACAACAGTGTTACCTTTACTCATATCAGCTCTCTAGGACTTATTTACTACTAGTTGCAAGTCTGTACCCTTAAACAGCATCTCTCCTACCGCATCCCCACAGCCCCTGGTAACCACCGTTTTTCTGTTTTTAGGAGTATAGCTTTTTTACATTCCATATGTATGTGATATCATACACTATTTGTCCTTCTCTGACTTATCTCATTTAGCATAATGCCCTCAAGGTCCATCCACGTTGTTGCAAATGGCAGGATTTCCTTTTTCTCATGGCTGAACAATATCCCATTGCATACATATACACTACGTCTTCTCTATCCATTCATCCATTGATGGGCACTTAGGCTGTTTCCATATCTTAGCTATTGTGAATAATGCTGCAATAAACACGGGAGTGCACATATCTCTTTGATATCCTGTTTTCATTTTCTTTGGGTATATACACCCAGAAGTGGGATTGCTGGATCATATGGTAGATCTATTTTTAATTTTTTGAGGAACCTTGGTATTGTTTTCCATAGTGGCTGAACCAATTTATATTTCTACCAACAGTATACAAGAGGTCCCTTTTCTCCACATTCTCACCAACACTTCTCATCTCGTCTTTCTTGAGGACAGTCATTCTAACAGGTGTGAGGTGAAAGCTCATTGTGGTTTTGATCTGCATTTCCCTGATGATTAGTGACGTTGAGTATTTTTTCTTGTACCTGTTGGCCATCTGGATATCTTCTTCCAGCTGCTCCAGATTTTTCACCTGCAAATGGTTAAGTCAGGCCAAGCAACAACCAGTGGCTGGCTAGTCGTCACTAACTGAGGAGAAGGATGAGTAAAGAAAGCTCTCTCTCAGCCTCAGCTCTTAGCTAGGTCCTCCAGTCCTGCTAGGAGTTAGTGGGCCTCCAAACGGAATCATCTGACCCCTTTAGCTCTTATTCCCTATTTATCTTTATTGATTAGTTTGCAGTGGTGAGGGGCAAATGATTGGAACCTCAAACCTCTAACACATAATTCACTAAGGTTGGTTTGGACTGCTACTTTAATAGGCCCATACTAAAGAAATGTGTTCAGGAATAAATCAATGTGAAAAGCATGCTACAAATAAGGGAGCAACTGCGTCGTCTGCATCATTTTGAGCTTGTGTGTACAACCAAAGGAGGTGAGCCCTGCCTAAACCCTCATCCATTCCACCTGGGCCCAGAGTGCGATTACCTGACCTCCAAGTTCTGCCATGAGACTGAGGCTGGACTCAACTTGTCCAGCTACACTCCTCTGCTACTGACCGGTATCTGTAAGAACACTGAAGGGGTGTGTGGTTCTCACTCCAACCACCTTGTGAAGAAAGGCTGCTCCCTAATGTCCTTACACTTGTTCTTTCTGTATTTCCTGCCTCTTGACTTTTATTAAACTCCTAGACCCTTCAAAACCCACTTCAGATATCAACTCCTCTAAGAAGGCTTTCCTGATTCCTCAAAGATGTAATCAATCATTTCATGCTCCGTACTACTTCTATATTTTACATATTTTGTATATGACAAAGTTGATACTTATAAAGTACTTTTCTATGTGTCATGCAGTGTTCCAAGTGCTTTACATATATTGACTCATTTAATTTTCACCACATTCTATTCAGTAGATACTCTTAATATTCCTATTTTGCAGATGAGGAAACTGAGGAACAGAAGGTAAACAACTTGCTGTAAGTCACAGGCTTTGAATCTGGGTAGCTCTTAAAACATTTTGTCATGTATTTCTACTACTGCACTTACTACACTATATTGCCATGTATTTGTTTCCAAGTCCTCTTCAACCCTGTGAGTTTTTGAAAGCAAGGACCTGTCTTATTTGCTCAGCTCTGTGCCTGCAGTCTTATGCTGATGAACTTCCTTTGTGCTCACTAGGCCATGGCAGAGACCCTCAACTGCGACCGGCCAAGTCAGCATCTTTCTCATGAGCCTGGGATTGGACATTCACTGGGCAGTCGAGAATGTAAGCAAATCAAATGCACTGGCCACCTGCATTCATCCCTGGGAAATACCTCATCTGAATCTAGAGCGAGAAAAGGAACTTCATCCCACAAGTAAGAAACTCTAGAACCTGAACAAGAATTGGAAATAAATCTCTGAAGACAAAACAACTCAGAAGAGACTTTGCTGCCCATTAGTTAGAAGTCAAACATAAGTTATATGTCAATTATATCTCAATAATAATAGTAAGAACAAAGCAAACAAAAACCTCCCAAACACGGGCAGGTGAATTACAGCTTTGGGTAATCAGCAGCGCAGCGCCCATTATCAACACAGGACAGCAACTAAGAGCCTGCACTGCAGAGTGCCGCTCTGGGATGTGAATCTGGCAATGCCTCTGACTGCTTATGACCTTGGGCAGGCTTGTTAACCTCTCAGTGCCCGGAATTCCACATCTATATAACAAGGGTGATAAGAGAACCCATGTTGTTGTAGGGTTGTTAGGATTACATGAGTTATAGGAGTCGAACGCTTAGCACAGTGCCTGGCACATAGTAGGACTCCAATAAACACAAGCTATTCTTCCTGCTTATTTAGTAAGGTAGGCAGAGAACTGGTGGCATGTAAGGCACATTATCACAAACACCACCTTTACCCCTGGCGCCTGGCATACAATGGGCAGTCAGTGGGTTTTCACTGAATGAAGGAACGAATAAATGGCTGAAGTGGTTGGTAGGCTCTTGTTCAAGGAGAAATTAGAATGGCAAAAAGAAGTAACGCTTAAATGTCACGAGGACTAGACCAGTAAGCACTTTAGTATTCTATTAACAAGACTGATGTATTACAGACATCCACTGTATGTGCTCATAATAATGATTCTTAGGCACTGTATAAATCCTTTTGTGTCTTAGGAATTATCAATGGTTATTTTCAAAGAAGTTTTAAAATTAAGTATATATTACTGCATCCAGATGCTTTAAAAATTGGAAATCCACATAGAGCATAAATGGCAACATGAATTAACTGGAATATCCTGATTAATTGTAACATTTAGTTCACACTTCTGTGCCCACATGGTGTTATTGTCCGTCTACATTCTCTATTTCCAACTAGACTGTGAACGCCTCTAATGCCTAGCACTCTTACATCCACAGCGCCTGGGATATATTCATGGTCAATTAATACTTGCCAAATAAACAGCCACCATGTTCCATAACCCCACCAGATTAAAGTTTTTAGTCCAGCAACATACTCTTTTGGTGTACTTACATTTACAAAATAGTTAAAAACTCTTATCTTCTTAAGACCTTTTAAATACAAATTTCAACATTTAAAAATATGGTATACCTTAAGAAATCATTCTTTTTTTTTTTAAAAAAAAATTTATTTTATTTTTTATTTTTGGCCACGCTGCGCAGCCTGCAGGATCTTAGTTACCCAACCAGGGATCGAACCTGTGCCCCCTGCAGTGGAAGCACGAAGCCCTAACCACTGGACCACCAGGGAATTCCCAAGAAATCATTCTTTAAAGCCCTAAAATTTAAGACTAAATGACTTGACAGAACTTAGTTTAAACTGGAAGCTAGAGTATTGAAAAAGTCCTTTTTAATTTAGACGATTTCTAACAAAATCAGATTAAAGCTGTTAATTTTGTTTTTTCTTTTTTAAATTAAAAAAAATTTTTTTAACCATTGATAATTAACCAATTATCAGTAACCAATTATTGATAATTATCAACTAACCACTGATAATTCCTAAGACACAAAAGTATAGTTGCTTTTAATTTTCTTATATTAAACCATTAAAGACTTACACAGCTGGTCTGTCAGATGTTACATCATACTATTGTATAATCAATGGTGGTACCTGCTCAAAGGAAAGGAAGTAGGAAGAAGAAAGGATGGGAGTATGTGAAGAAAACTAATGTTAAAAAGTGACCTCTGCTCCCTCCTCTTACACACTATGAAAATGATATTAGGCTTAGGAACCTGCTCTGGACTCACATAGCAATGAAAACTGAACCAAAAAGATACCCAGCTTACCACCTCCTGGACCGTCACACAAATGCCAGGGAAAATGGCCAATGCATTGGCCATCAGCTAGTGCCCCATCCTCCTGTCACATTCCACTGCCATCCTGAACTCCTATGCAGGTCTAAGAGTCCACTCTAAAGCTGCATACCCTACCTGGGTACTTGAAGTGTAATAGGGATTAAAATGTCAGCAACAGGAGCTTGACTTTAAAGGAGGGAATGTAATCTTCATCCTGTGGGTAAGGGAGGTTTGGGTGTCTGGATTCAAGCAGGGATGCCAAAGACAATTTGGTTGCCATTTTGATAGCCCTTTTCCTGGTTTGGAGGTAAGACTTGGGGGAGGGGGGCACGTGTGGGCTTCTGGGAAAGTATACTCTAGTATTCACTTTACCCCAAGGGTAGAATTCCCCTAAAGAGGGATCAGTACTCATGATAATATGTTGGGCAGGAAATGGTTCTATAAAATGGACATTATCTACCTCTTACTTAGCACTAATTCTTTTTTTTTTTAATTGTTTTTATTTTTATTCAAAAAACAAACGGTGCCCAGTTCCTCCAAGACCTTATAACCCAGGAGAGATCTGATTGCATCTGCTGAAGTGTGTCATTACTGAATTGTTGCAATGTGCCTCTCTATGTGTAATACCTGGTCATTACACTACATATCTCTAGATCGTTTATGTAGTTACATGAGCCTGTGTTACCTACACAATTAAGCAAAGCTTTAATAATAAAAAAGAAGCATTTAGTCAATAGCATAAAATATCTGTAAGAGACAGTGGTTAACAAGCTTATTAATAAGGTTAATAAGCACATTAATAAAGTTAATATGTTTATGCTCATCAAGTTAACCGCTTGATGATATTGACGGTGTTTACTGTAGAGCAGAAGGGCATCTAGTGATTAGATCTAAGTATATGTTGAATCATTAGTTTCTTTTCATTTCAGAGACATAGAAATAGATTTTAAACTAGAAAGAACCTATCTCTTAGGCAAGAGTAACTGAACAAATACTGTACATGTCATTTCAATGTCTCTGTATGTGTTCATTTTTAGTTTATAAAGAGGTTATAAAAATAAAATGACAAAACATTGTATATTACTGATGTAACAGTGTTTATATAAGGTATACTTCTAAAATTAAAAAAAATAAAAATTATGTCTTAGCACTAATTCTGAGGATTAAATGAGATAATATTTTAGAGCAATTAACACATTGCCAGGCACTGTTTACTCTTATTATCACTAATATGTACCAACAATGATGAAAACAGCTTCAAAGAAAATGTATTCACAGACCATTAGGAACAAATGCAACTCTGCTGAAATCCAGGAGAGCTGCTTCTGTTACAATAGAGCAAAACCTGTTTACTTTTTTAAGATGTATCACTTTAGATGTTACTGTGGCAACATGTGATTTCCAAGCTTTCCACTGCCCAGCAACTATAATCTTATTACATTCTGTCAGTGAAAATATCCCCAAAGTGGGTGCACTAGTTGAGTTTAACAATCTCATTTGTTGCATATGGCCTTCCTGTCCTCTTACGATGTGACATCTTACCAGATGTGTATCTCCCTTATCAGCCTTCCTCTCTCTCCATCTCACAGTGGTTATAAGGGTTTAGGATGTTTGGCTGCCAAAACCATGTTTATCAGGGCAAGAGAATCCTGGAATAAAAGAAAAAGGGAACCCAGGTGGAAGGGAGAGTCTCCTTCATGGCCAATAGCTGTATTTTTGTACTAAATAAGAAAGCAATTTCAAAAAAATTAATTGGGAACGGCACCAGTCAACCACCTAGATTAGCTATCCTACTGAATAGATAACAAGTTGTTTAAGAGACACAAGCAGATACTGTCAGGTGTGATGAGGTACAAGGTCACTAAAACAAGCTAAAGAAACCAGGTTTGCAGAAAATACCAAAGCATAGCTTCAAATGAGACAAAGTTCTGCCCTGGAAACTACCAGCAGCCAGCAAGTTCAATCTGGCAGGTGTTGTCACCACAAAAACAAAAGGCAGGGGTAGAGGAGACACAGGTCTGTTTCAGGGCAGTACCATACCTCCAAAAAGACAAGGTTTGGGGGGAAGGTATATACTATGAACAAAGCGCATGACAGGTGTCCAGAATTCTCAGCTCTATACGGATTTATCACACCATTGTCCACCTGCTTTCTGACACCGAGGCTTAAGTAACTAGGAATTGAAAGGTAATGGGGATACAACATTTGGTTCCTGCCCCACAACAAGGCAGGATAAGACAATTGAAGGCGGGGGAGGGAATGGAACCACCCTCCTCAATCAATTTTATTTTCCAGTGGGAATGCAAGGACAACATTTTCCTTAATGCAGTGGTACCCAGCCTCAGCATTCTGGTGCTCTGCTGCTAAAAATCAAATAATACAGGAAAATATTTATCTCAGTGGATAGATTATTTCCTTGATTTGCTTTAATTACATAGCATTAACAAATTTTGGCATTTGCTGCTTCCTGGTTGCAGCTGACAAAATTAACAAGTAAAAAAGACGCTTTTCATTGTGTTTAGTTTGCTAAAGCTTCTTTTTTTCTGGTGGTCTTGTTCATGGGTATGCTTTTGGATTGCCTAATATATAACATTTTGTACTAGAAAGACTTTAACCATGGACATGTATTGCTTTTATTTTAAATTAATTAAAAAGAAAGATAAAAGAAGCACTTTCATTCCCCAGGGACTGGCATCAACCTTTCTGTCTGTACCTATCAGCCTCACCCCTACAATCCGCATCTAGTCTCTAAACAGTAAGGCTCAGTGCACGCCCGAGGGTGCAGGAAAAGCTGGGGGGCAAAGTCAGTCTTTGAGAAACTTATAATCTGGGTGGGGGATACATATCTTGAATTGGAAACGTATTTAATTGCTAATGATTTTATTCTTTTTTTTTTTTTGTGGCCACACCACGGGGCTTGTGGGATCTTAGTTCCCCGACCAGGGATCGAATCCGGGCCCTCAGCAGTGAGAGTGCCGAGTCCTAACCACTGGACGGCCAGGGAATTCCCAATTTCTAATTATTTTAAAAGAAGAAAGAAAGAAAGACCAATTGACCATGATTTTTTCCATTTCTCATGTCACTATTGCTAGGGTAAAATAAGCTAATGATGAAGACAGCTATCTTAGTACAAACATAAATGCTCTCCTTTCATTAATGTGTGTGAACATGCAACGCAGCCACCTGTTAAAAAAAATAAAGACAGCTTTGTTCTTCGACAATTTCAGAATAAGGAACTGTTTTTAATTCCTTTTGAGAGTTTCTGTAGTTGACTACTTTTTTCCTGCTATGCCATTCAGTTTGGATCTGTATTACCTCAACTCCTCAGAGAGAAACAAGGACGGGGAGTCCTCATTTAGAAAACATTTCCTAATTTTACATTTTAAAAGTTAATATTTAAAAAGAAAAACCTTCTTCAACCCCCAACCCCATCATGAATAATCTGATTAAGTATATAAATAAATGTGTTCTTTTTCCTCAAAAATCACTTAAGCAACTTGACAAGAATTATTGTTTAAAAAATTTACCTAGAGAAATTAAAGTACCAGTCATTTTCCCCCTATAACAGATGGTGCTCAAGGATTCACGTATCAAGGCCGTTTGCTTAGCGCATCACTCTTTAGTTGTTCTGTTAGCAGGCAGGCTTCGAGTCTTCTTAATCACTCTTTTCTTCTACTTGATAATGTCTGTACTCTGGCTTCAGCTCCCATGTGTTTTTGTGGATCCCTTTTACATTTTGAATACCAATTTCTTTTAAGATTTCCTTCAGGTACGACTGAAAAACAAAAACAAATTAACCTTGACAGATGAGATTATGAATGCAGGAAACAAGATTTAAAATAAAATGATACGCCAAACCACATTTTTATTAGTAATAAAAATTATGATCCTGAAAGCTCAACAAGATTTCTCTATAAAGAAGTTCAATAAACTGCTGTTTTGATTCCATGCATACAATACAAGAAAACTGCATTAAATATATGATCATTTGCATTAAAGGGGTTGGAAGTCCTGAAGGCCAGCAACCTTGAGAGCTAAAAAAAAAAAAAAAAAAAAAAAAATAAGAAAAAAGAAGGAAAAAAAGTCTAGATGAAAATACACTAGAAAATTTGCTGGTGCTTAATTTATTAAGATTACACAGCATACCAAGCGTAATCTGCCCTTGAGTTCAGTGGCATCACTGAGTTCACAGTCAGATAGGGTTATTCTTGGATTGGAAACAGTTGTTTCAGAAGCAGGAGCATATATTAAAAAAATGACATATATCTTTGGGACATTAATATTCTATGAAGCAAGCACATGATAGGTATCCAGAATTCTCAGTTCTAAGGTGAGTTCTCAAACTTGCTATTGGGCCACTTATTTTTCTTCTGGGGGCTGCAGCTTTCTTGTGCTTGGCTCCACCAAAGGAAAGAGGTGAGTGATGATGGAGGGCAGAACACTGCATTACGGTATTTCAGGCACCTGAAAATTCAGTATTACCCAAATGCTTACTACAGTCATGAAAATGATGGCTATGACAAATGTAATATCAAACCCCACCTTTGCTTGCCAATGCCCAAGGTGAAAAAGCATTTCACTATAAACTGATCAATAGGGAAGACAGAAAAGTTAATCATTTAAAACGGACTTTTCTTTTTTGCTGCAGAACCAACCAACCCAACAATAATTTTTATGTGTGTGCTTCAAAGAACCAGTTACAGGTACATTACAGTGACTCATCCCATGGATGGAAGATGTAATATTATGTAAATTTTTAGAATTTACTGAAATGAGGCACTACTTAGAAAAATGGCTGAGAAGCTCTTACCCTGATAATGTTTAAGGCAGTGCCTTTCTCAAGTGTGGTGCTAGACTATCTGCATCAGAACCTCATGGGGAGCCTGTGAGATAAGCCCCATTTTAGAGCTAGTGAATCAAAATCTCCGGGGCCAGGCATGGGACTATGCATTTCACAAGCCCCCAGGAGCCTGATTTAACTACACTAAAATCCACAGCATCTGCTTAAGGGATTCTTCTGGCTCTAATATTCTGGCATCTTTGGGTCCTCGAAGTGTTACTTAGTTTTCTCAGCCTCACTGTTGCTGAAGAGTATGTGTGAATCAACGTCACCTAACACCACCTTACACAGACTGGTATAATGCTCTACAGTTGACAAAGTACTTCCATTTAGGGCCACCTGTTTAGCACTGGAACTACATACGGGTCCCTCAAACAGCCCCGGATGGCTCAGCTCTCACCGGAGCAGCCTCCCCATTCTGGCAGCCAGGTCCCAGCAGGTGGCAGCAATGAACCGAAGGAGGCCTGGGTTTCCCCAGGAGAAGGCCTGCCTGCCTCCCACACCTTCTGCAGCTGTCTTCACCGAAGGACCCACCCAAGTAAATGAGTAAGCGAATTACTCAGGTGAGCTTCAGAGAGCCAGGTAATGCGCACGCCTGCCATCTGCTACTTTAGATTGCATCGAAAAAAATGGGACACTGTTCGTAAACTACTTTCTAATTAAACAGGATTCATAAGTGGAAAATGATGGGTTGGGCTTTGATTTTCAGTTTAGGTGCCATGAATGACTTCTTTGTAAAATTCCAAAGAATGGTTTATTGTGAGAATGGCCAGACCCTGGGCACAAACAATCATGCAACTGTGGATGCACTGTGATGGGTCAAAAATGAACAGAGCAAGTGCCAGGAGCATGGTGGTTGCCTGACAGACGCTCTTCACTTCAAGTCTAGCAGGGTCATTTATAATCTGGATACAGAAGATGAAAAGCCTAGAAAGGGTTAAACACAAAATATTAAGAAAGTCTTAAGGGTACAAATTCAGTTGTCTTCATGTATAGCCCACCCTCACTTTATTAAACTATCAATAGTATAATAAGGTTATGGAGTATTTGTTTTTTATAAAGATGTCACTCTTTTTTCTTTTTTAACAATAAGAATGCAATGAGACAGTCACAGTCTGTCAATTTGTCAGGTAACAAGATGGGATTAGGGTCGCGATATCTAGCATGGTACAGAAATCTTTTGGGGAGGGAGGGGCAAACTTCTGAAGTTTGAGCGTGTTCCAAACTGCAACCTAAGACCATTCTACTATAACTAAATGAATTAACTTGGCACAAAGCATTAGCAGAGAAAGTGGTAGTAATAATAGAGAAAAACAAGGTCAGAAAATCCTTGAAGGAAACACAGAGGTAGAGAACAGTGAGATTATGTCATTTCTCTGATTAAAAATTTTCTCTGACTTCCCCTTTGGCCTACAGGTTAAATTCCAAATTCTTTCACAGGCATCCACTCAGGTCTGTCTTTTCCCTTTGGCCTCTTTCTCTAATACCTCCCCATACGCGCACTTGCCATTTCTGTGTCTGCGTGCCCTTGGTTTTTTTCCATATGCCCTACCCTTTCCCTGTAATGCTCATCCCCTTCTCTCAGATCTGAACTCCTCATCCTTTCAGACTCAGCACAAATGTCACTTTCTCAGAGAAACTTTCCCTAACAGCCCTACCTCTTAGATCTACATTTCACACTGTACCTGCTTCAGGGAGAGCCCTCAACCATGTTGAGGTTGAGGGCCCGACTGCACATCAGAGCTGCAGCGCACTGATGCTGAGTGAACTGGGTGTGCTTAAGAGTAAGGAGCTAAGAGGGTTTTGGAGGGTGTGGTTGGCTGTGGGGAGATCACTTAGAAGGCCCAAAGGAATAAGCCTCTAATTCTAGTTGTTTTCATTTTTCATCTCATTAACATATAGGGCAATGACCCGGTTTGAGAAATAAAAATTGATTGAACTGTATTACCTGAATCTGAATGACATTTACTACTAAAATCTGTATTATAGTGCTAAAATATTATTTGAGACAAAGCCAACTGAGGTGGAGATTTTAAAGGTTTTAGCAGGATTGAAGATTAATTGGTAATCTAACTTTCCTTTTAAAAAATGTATACCATCACACTAATATTTATTCTAGTATCAGGCTGAGTGGCACACAGTCTGCTGTCATCCTCACAGAGTTCACAGTTTAAGATCAGGGTGTTAAATGGGGGAAAAAAAGGCATATAAGCAGGCAATCATAAACTAAAACAGAAGCACAGTAAGAGGACATACACGCAGGACATTATGGGAGCACTTGGAAGGGGCACCTAACCCAGCCGGAGTCAAGATGTTAGGTTCTTTGAGGATGTACATTTGATCATTTGAACTGAATGGCAATTCTGTGCAGGGATCAAGGGAAACTAGTTCTCCTCTTACTATTTCTAAACACTGATTTTGCAATTTAATCTTTTGCCTCATCACTTGTATTTTAAACACCAGATTCCAGAACTGAGTAGATCACCTTTATGTCACATAGGATTGGAAAGATTTCTCATTACCAACTGTGGGCAGTTCTGCAGAACAAGATCTGAAATAATAAACTGGCTCAGGTCCAGCAATTCTTCATCAAAGAGATGTGTGGGAGGGTATTTACAGCAAGCCTGAATGCAGAGAAAAAGGGGATAGAACATTACAGCTTCCTTGCAAGGGAAAGGCAAAGCACATACTGGAGCAGAGAGGTCTAGTGAGTAGGATGTGGTGTGCATGTGTGGATCAAGACAAAACTGTGGTGGCCAAAAAGCTGGAAATTCACAGATCAAATTCCTGATCTCTCCCCCAAGATCAAGACAAACCTATGTAGAGTCACAAGGCACAGTAGCCTACTATTTTAGCCTCTCTTCTTCTCCCTCCTTACCACCTTCCACCCCTGCCATTTTCCATATCATCTTTTCCTCTACTGCTCTGCCAGCCAAATGGAAGATTTATCTGGGGGCTTCCCTGGTGGCGCAGTGGTTGAGAGTCTGCCTGCCAATGCAGCAGACATGGGTTCGAGCCCTGGTCTGGGAAGATCCCACATGCCGCGGAGCAACTAAGCCCGTGTGCCACAACTACTGAGCCTGCGCGTCTGGAGCCTGTGCTCCGCAACAAGAGAGGCCGCGATAGTGAGAGGCCCGCGCACTGCGATGAAGAGTGGCCCCCGCTTGCCGCAACTAGAGAAAGCCCTCGCACAGAAACGAAGACCCAACACAGCCAAAAATAAATAAATAAATAAATAAATAAAAGTGAAATTCTTAAAAAAAAAAAAAAGATTTATCTGCATTTCATTTTATGGGGAATTTTAGTGTTAAGCATTAACATACATAATAATAAACTAACTATAACTAAGTTCCTAGAAGTTGATAAAAAAACATATATCTTTGACAGAGAGCTGATCACCAAATAATAATGCTTTAGATAAGCTAAAGATATAACCCTACTAGACTTATCACAAAATCTTCCCAAAAAGGTTGGAACAAATGTGCATCATGTAAATCAATACCAAAGATGGCACTGGTTAACAGAGTCACCAAAGGGAAACTGCTATCTGCTTTTTATAAAGTGACCCAGGCGGCAAGGGCATTCATGATCAGTTATGTGATAATTTCAGAGTATCACTTCATATTTATGTGATTTTCATGTGACTGACTGTGACTCCTTTAAACAAGGTTAACAGAACAGAGGACTTACTGATGAAGATGTTAGTGGCTCCAAGGCACAAAATTCTTTCATTAAAAAAAAAATAAACAAACTACACATTATACATAAGCTGTGACCAAAGGCAACCTATGTTTCATTCCTTTAGACAGAGAGAACTGTGAACAGGAGAGGGAAGATGATACTGAGGGCATCTCCGGAACATGGGCCATCTCAGCACTTTTCTCCTCTTTTCCTTCTGGTTTCACCTCTGTTTTTATGCTGGTCTCCACCCTGTCCTCCTCTCAGGGTCCCACAGGCTGCATTCCTCCCTTTGTAAAACTCTAAGAAGCAGAGAGGTGATGGGTAATGAAATGGCCAAGCCACAAACTCTACCCACCCCCAGCCCTACTTTATGGCTTAATCCAAATTCTAAAGAAGAAATTTATTACTGCATTAATATTCGTGTGCTGGTAAATCATCTTACTTTTAGTTAACATTTCATTTGTCCAGCAGTGGCAAATGATTCACGTACTTCCATATTTCAGATAAAGTTTACTTCCTTTGGGCCAAAACTTTTAATTTTAACTATCTGTTTAAAGACATGCTTTCTAAACTGTATTAGTTTATTTGTATGCTAAACATAACTTAACCTTGGAATACTGCAAGGTATTCCAAGGCTGGGATATGATGGCTTCCAACTGGGGGAAAAAAACATACATATATTCATATAGTTAATGTTAAAAATGTTAACTAGGAAAATACAATCAAAGATATCTAAAACTTGATGAAGATGAAAAAAATTCCTATTAAAATATAAATATGAATTCTTGCATTTAGAACCATGGAAACTACCTATTAGTGCATTTGGTGTGACAAGTAGTTTAGAATGTACAAAAAATAAGAAGATATCAATTGGCAGAGTTATTATTAGTCCACTTGAAAATATTGCTAGAAATTAAATGGCAAGCAAAGAGACGCTTTAGGTATATATTTTACCATAAAGAATTTTTAGAAAATTAGCTAGTATTCTCAACAAGGAAGCATTATTCACCCTTAAAATATTTGGAATAGATAGTAACGTTTTACTTTAAGGCAGTAGTAGATAAAAGGTTTGCTGGCTAAGGATTAAAAAAGGATTTATGACAATCTGGCAGTTCCTCAGATTAAACAGAGTTACCAAGTGACCCAGCAATTCTATTCCCAAGAGAAATAAAATATATGTTCACACAAAAACCTGTACATAATGTTCATAGCAGCTTTATTACAGTAGCCAAAAAGTGGAAACAACCATCTGTGGGTGAATGGATAAACAAAACGTTGTATATCCATATAATGGTACACCATTTGGCAATAAAAAAGAAGAAAATACTGATACATGCCACAACATGGATGAAATTTGAAAACATTATGCCTAAATAAAAGAAGCCAGTCATAAGAGACCACATATTATATGATTCCATTTATATGAAACATCCAGAATAGGCAAATCTTTAGAGACAGAAAATAGATTAGTGGTTCTCTAGGGCTGGAGAGGGGGTGGGTGCATAAGGGAGTAATTGCTAATAGGTATGGAGTTTCTTTGTGGGGTGGTGAAAATATTCTAAAATTGCTTGTGGCAGTGGTTGTACAGCTACGTGAACATATGAAAATCCACTGAACTGTAACTTACAAAAAAAAGTCTAACTTGTACTGAAAATAAGGTTTTAAATTGATGGGAAAAAAAGGAGACCTCTCCAGCTCATAACAAATTAAGATAACACCATTTTTTATTACCAAATTACCATGGATAAAGTAACATTTCCAATTAACAGCGGACAGCTCTGTGGATCAGTCCATATGGACTGGAAAATATGATGGAATTAGAATATCTGTCCTGGGACATGCTAAAAGGAATGGCTCTCTAATGCTGCAATACAGAACTGAAGGTGGCCAGCCAGGCTGGCACTATGAAGTCTTCTGCCACAGGCTTATCCTCTGGTATCTCAATTGCCCTGCTGAGTTAGAGAAACCAGGAGGCTTCAAACACTTATCTAAATCCACAGTGTAATGTTTTCTCTTATGCAGAGACCAATGAAAAGAACATGACTTCTTCCCCAAGATAATTCCCATAAGGATGGCAAGCTTAAAACAAGTCCTTCCTTCTAGCTTGCTCAGGGACTAAATAAAGAAATCAGGAGAAGGCAGTTAATGAGCTTAAACATTTACTTTTACCTCCCTTTAAAATTAAATGGGACTGGAAGGGTAGAGAAGGAGATTTTCTGAATAATGACATTTTTCAGAATAAATATAAATTGTGTGGCCTACTGCTTAATTAAAAACTCTACGTAGGGCTTCCCTGGTGGTGCAGTGGTTAAGAATCCGCCTGCCAGTGCAGGGGACATGGGTTCAAGCCCTGGTCCAGGAAGATCCTACATGCTGCGGAGCAACTAAGCCCGTGTGCCACAACTACTGAGCCTGCGCTCTAGAGCCTGTGAGCCACAACTACTGAGCCCGCATGCCACAACTACTGAAGCCCGCGTGCCTAGAGCCCGTGCTCCGCAGCAAGAGAAGCCACTGCAATGAGAAGCCCGCGCACCGCAACGAAGAGTAGCCCCCGCTCGCCGCAACTAGAGGAGGCCTGTGCACAGCAACGAAGACCCAACGCAGCCAAAAATAAATAAATAAAATAAAATTAAAAAAAAAAAAAACAAAACTACGTAAATTCTGTATTTAAATAATGCCCAATTTTGCTTACTGGGAGCCTATGTCAGATATTGCTTTTACCTACGTAATATCTCACGTAAAATATGGACTCAATTGGTTATGTTAGTAAATTCACCCCCAATTTTACCCCATTCAGAAATAAGGTAAAAAAGAAAAAAAAGTAAAAAGGCTGAAACAAACCATATAATAAATTAAAAGAGAAAACATTACTGTTTCATAATAAACTTATTAGTGGTAAATCTATTAGTTATTAGAACCTTCTACTCATAAGGAAAGCATTAAAATTTCATAAATGTGTTTAACTTTTATCCTTTTATATTCAACATAGTTAATAATTTATTTTAGTATGACATTTCATATTCTAAAACTTTTAATTAAGGCTCAAATTCACAAGCAAATAATTATTTTTTAGCACCATATTCTAACCAACTAAGTTAACTGGCCGCTGCAAATAATTATTTTTTAAAATGGAAGTCTCGGGACTTCCCTGGTGGTCCAGTGGTTAAGAATCTGCCTTCCAATGCAGCGGACGTCCGTTCGATCCCTGGTCGGGGAACTAAGAGCCAACATGCCGCAGGGCAACTAAGCCTGTGCGCTGCAACTACTGAGCCCGCGCACCACAACTAGAGAGAAGCCCGCACGCCGCAATGAAGAGCTGACGCAGCAAAAAAAAAAAAAAGTCTCACAGAGGGCTGTCACTAGCTAATATGCTCTGCTGGGAAATTGGTGGTGTTTTTAGTTTTGGTACTACCATTCAAAAATTAAAACTTCCAGTTATAGGAGAAATGAAGAGAGAACGGAAAGGAAATATGTGAACAGAAAGGAAATGATAAAGATTCAGGGGAAAAGAAGAAAAAGGAAATATGTAAAAAAGGGAAAGCATATGTCAGAACAAGACATTATAATAAAAACAGCATTATTTAGTAGTACATTTGGGAATGAACTTCAAACATTTAAAAATACCCATTTTTACATTGGATTAGAAACTGAATGAGCTAAGATAAAGCTTAGATTCCATTCTCTCTGTACTTGGCTTAGATTAACGATGATGTTTTTTTTTTTAAGTTGGTTTCTACTTTTTAACGATACAATTTTTAAAAATTAATTAATTAATCAATTAATTTTTACTTTTGGCTGCGTTGGGTCTTTGTTGCTGCACGCGGGCTTTCTCTAGTTAGGGTGAGCGGGGGCTACTCTTAGTTGCGGTGCACGGGCTTCTCATTGCGGTGGCTTCTCTTGTTGTGGAGCACGGGCTCTAGGCGCGCAGGCTTCAGTAGTTGTGGCTCGCGGGCTCTAGAGGGCAAGCTCAGTAGTTGTGGCGTACGGGCTTAGTTGCTCCGCGGCATGTGGGATCTTCCCAGACCAGGGCTCGAATCTGTGTCCCCTGCATTGGCAGGCGGATTCTTAACCACTGTGCCACCAGGGAAGCCTGGTGATGCTTAATAACACAGACATTTGAAAGCACTCTGACTGAGAGAGAAATTAGCTTCTCCCCTGCTCATTAAAAAGGGGCTCCTATTGTCAGAAAAACATTTTCTTTGCTTGTCTTTGGTTGTATACACATGTCTGAATAGAAGAGGCAACGTGGTAAGAGATGCCTTCAAGCCACTAGGCAACTTCCTTCTCTGGGACTATAACTTAGACTAGATTATCTCTAGGATTACTTTTATCTTCTAAGATCCTGAGCCAGAGATATATAACATATATATGATATATATGTACCATAATGTGTAATATAGATATCATGAAGAGGAAACAGGAGGACAGATGTCTGGCTTGAGCAACTTGGGGAATGGTGGTGTCACTGCAATGGGGAAGTCTGGGGGGTCGGGGTTGGAGGGGTGTAGAGATCAAGAGTTCTGTTTTCAACAAACTAAATTTGAGATAACAATCAAACTATTATGACTCATCAGGTGCTACTTCTGTAGCAAGCAGTGTGGCACAAGGGTGGGAGAGGCAGTGGGCTCGGTTGATGGACTTCCGTACCCTTGGCTCAGGAATGAGCATACAACCTCTACCAGGGCAATTAAAATCTTCCCTGAGCTTTTGCTGGAATCATCAGGACAGATATTCTCTTTCTGCTTCGAGGCTGCTAGCTGTGAGGTGCTTCAGGAGGCCACTTTGGTTACCACATGGCAAGATCCTGCCTAAGGATAAAGACAACACACAGAATGATGAGGAGAGATGTGGAGAGATGTGGAGAGATGGGGAGGGACAGTTCTAACTAAATAATATTAGTAGCTGGATCTAGCCATGTCTAAAGCAAGATGCATTCCTGAACTTCCCAGCTACAGGAGCCTATAAATTCTATTTTTGTTTAAGCTAGTTTGAGCTGAGTTTCTCTTTCTTGCAGCTCAAAGAGTCCCTACCAATTCACAGATCTATAGGAGCGTATACTTGTAAATAAAATTTTATTTTTTGACAGGAGAAATGCTCAGTATATCAAATTCTCTAGCTATTTTATTCTTTAAAAAAGCATATCTTCTTGTATCTTACTGATGCCAAATTTCACTTATTTCTGTTCAAGTATTTATTTAGGCCTGTTTGGAAACAAACTCTGAGGATTATGTTAACACTACCTTATTGCTGCATCGGTTTTATCGAAAGCTAACTTTGGGCAAATAAGCAAGTCTGTTCAGCATTATTTAGTGCTGGGCAATTTGAAGTGTGGGCAGCAAGCTGCTTCACAATCAAAGCCACGCAAATCTCTGCCTCATTTTTCTTGTTGATTTGAACTTACTTTATAAAAGCATGCAAATTGTTCAATTACATACACTGAATTAAAAAGTAAATGGTCCACTGGATCGACATGATTGGGGGCTGCTGATTTAGAAGGGGTCATCAATAATTAAAGATAAACTTCCCTGAATCTTGATGTGAAATTGAGTGGATTTAGAGCATAAGGAAATGAAGAGATTCAGTTATAATTAGAGCTGATTTTTGACGACACTTCTAATAGAAATGGATGTTTAGAGAAACACTGGGAAATGGGTGCTGTGTTAAGAGAACAGTATGTTAGGGCTCAAAATGGTCTTGGCAGTTTGGTGTTTCAAAGGGAGCAATTATATACAGTTCCTAGTGGTTTGTATTTTTGAAGGAAATGATATTATGCTTCTATTTTACAGATATAATAAAATATGAAGAAAGACTAGACAACACATTCAAGGTGAAAGAGCAAAGACTGTCAGGAGAGAAATAATAGGCTTCCTCTGATATTTTACTTTAGAGAGGGTAAAAAAAAAGTCAAAATTGAAACTGCATAAAAACACTTCTTTAAATGGATACCATGTTTCCAACTTTTTATCAGTTACCAGAGCCTGGCATTTTAATAAAATTGGCTTATTTACCCTTAATGAGTAACTTTAATTCTTTGATTGCTTATGCAAGTCACACACCAGCGAATGAGAGAAAAAGGCTAGCCCTTAAGGGCAGTTTCTCTAATCAATAATTTTGCTTGTAGAAGTGAAGGTTTTTAGGAAGAAGAATATAGAAGGGAAGGAACTGGAAAAACAAGAAAATACTTCAGATTCACTCAGAATGTCAAAAATGACATTCTAAAGGTCAGAAATCAGATGGTAACTTAAGAATATAGTAGTAGTGTTAATAACAAAGAGGATGTATTAAAGCAATACACTTCATGGTTAGAAACTTGGTATCAAAAGTGGCATTGGGGGCCATGAGAAAATGAGAGCAGGGACTTCCCTGGTGGCGCAGTGGTTAAGAATCTGCTTGCCAATGCAGGGGACACGGGTTCGAGCCGTGGTCCAGGAAGATCCCACATGCCGCGGAGCAACTAAGCCGGTGCGCCAGAACTACTGAGCCTGCGCTCTAGAGCCCACAAGCCACAACTGCTGAGCCCACGTGCCACAACTACTGAAACCCACACACTCTAGAGCCCACGTGCCACAAATACTGAGCCCGCGGGCCCTAGAGACCATGCTCCATAACAAGAGAAGCCACCGCAATGAGAAACCTGTGCACCGCAATGAAGACCCAACAAAGCCTAAATTAATTAATTAATTAATTAATTAAAAAAAGAAAACAAGAGCATGTCATTAAATGCATATACTAAAGAACTGATTAACACAAAGATCTCTTTTCTTCCCTTTTACACAGGGCTCAAAAATTTGTTTAATAATACTACTAATAATAGTAAAATACTTTGCTGTTGGCAAATGCAACTTTCATAAACATTAATTATTACAAGGATCCTGTAAACTAGGTATTTTAAAAACATATTTACAAAGTATAATATGATAAACATTTAATTTGAATATACTGGTAAATTTTATATTAAGAATGCCATATATTAAGTAAATTAAATATTAAATTATATAATGTACTAAACATTAAATGCAGTTAAATACCTAGGACTCCTTGGCTAAATGGCAGGACTGGGACTTGAACTGAGATCCTATTACTTCCAGTCCCGTGTTCTTTCCATCACACCAGGAAATCTCTTTCCTGGCCCACTGACCTTCATGCTACACTGGGTTCCTTCATTCTCTTGGTATTGCTCAGACTAAAATCAAATTAATAAGGGTATATTCATGACCATTAGTACAGACTGACTTCTGCCCTGTGAACCTTTTAAAGGGGATAGTTACCTACACAGAGGAGAGCTGGGCTCTGGCCACTTTCTTTCTAGGTCAAGGGGCTTTGCCAACTCAGTTCAAATGTTGAGTGGGAGGTGGAGAGGAGGAGACGGAACAGGAGAAAGAGAGAGTCACAGATGGAGAGCTGGAAGGGCTCACAAGGATTATCCAGTCCAACTCCTCAATTTTAGCAGTGGAAGTGACTTCTCCAGATCCCACGGAGGTAAATGGCAGGACTGGAATCCATGCTGACCACTTCCTGCCCTCTCCTCCCCTCTATGCAAGGATAACGGGAGCTCTGGCATTCCATGCTTTCTTGAGATGGCTCTTTCTACCCTGCTCCTGCCATAAACAACATGAGGCCTGTCAAAATCCATCTGAGGAAAATATGGTGGTCCTTAAATACAGAGGATGGGCCATCTCCTGATTCTTAAATCAATTACTGAATTGCTACTATGTTTGTGTTGTGTAATGTATGAATATTTAGGGATATGAATAATATACAAACCTGCCTTCAAAAACTTTACGCTTGCCGAGGCAATTTAGTCCCTAAATAATAAAACTATTATAAAATAATTGTTTCTAGATCAGTGGTTCTCAAGCTCTTTGAGGTTCCCAGGCTCTCTATGAGAATCTGATATAAACTATCAATCTGCTCCCCAGAAAAATCCACACATTTTTGTACATATTCAGGGGGTTGCTGGATCTCCTAAAGCCCAGCTACTGACCATGAATTAAGAAGCTCTATTACAAGAGATTCACTGAGTTCCCTCATGTAAAAATTATCCGAAGAATGAAGATTGAGAGAAATACTACTTATCCCTTTTCCTTGATGCAAAATGAGTAAACTTTAAAAATATGTCATCCCATGTTAAGGGCAAAGAAAGTGCTTTCCCTAGTATCATCTGAATGGCCCTCTACAAACACTTATTTTCCCATACCTAATTTTGTGTGTGTGTGTGTGTGTGTGTATATGTGTGTGTGTGTTATTCTATGAGAATATATTGTTTGCATCCAGAATTTCTGGAATGGCCTTTTCATGTATATATAAACTACAAAGATAAACTTCATTAAAACCAGAAGAAACAGAGCTTAGCTTATGAACTATTCTATTTCAAATTTTTTATCTAGCTTGGAATGCTGTTTCTAAGGCTCTGATGCTGAAGGGAGCGAAGTCATTAAGATGAGTTGATAATACTGCCGGCATGAGCACTTTCCTCCTCTCTGGTTAAAAAAAAAAACAACAAAATACTTAGGTCTTTTGGAATTCAAATTTCTTTCTTAATGAAAAAGTGAAGGATGAAATATAACAGTAAAGAAATTTCTACAGAAGTGGGAAGCCGTACCATCAATACTGAAGTTTCAGAAATAATTTCCTAAAGCTTTGAATAAATCAGAAAAAAATTATACCAAGCCGTTTATGTTAAAATATTTTACAAAACCAGTTATCTTGTTACATATTCTGAAGCAAATAAATGGAGCAGTTAGAATTAACATATTCTTGAGTACCCTGTCAAAGCGGACAAAATGATAAAGCAGACTGGGTAAGAGGACAAAAATAAGGGGGTTTCCATCGAATTTTTAAAAACCTGTAAAGTAAAATACTTTAAGTAAAATACTTAAATACTTAAAATACTAAAATATAATTCAATTTGATACTTTGCTAACCTCAGGTGTGAGAAAGTTAAATGGAAGGAAAAGTGACCCAAGGCTGGAGAAAGGGTTTAGATCCCTTACTTGTTACCAACATTTTAAATGGATTAGAAACACAAATTATTAGCAAATAGGCACAAGAGTCTGGAGAAGTGATTAAAAATGATTATTTATAGAACGAACAAAAACTTTCTAAAACATCAATTTATTAAAATTTTCCTTGAAAATGGAGAATAGCCCAACGCAATCATAATCTCAACAAGCATTGTGAGGCAGTACAGCTCAGGTTTAAAAAGACCTAATGTTAGTGCTAGATAGATTCTGATTAAAAAAAAAATGCACAGAGAACAGTTCACAAGACAGGGATAAACATTCACCGTGAAAGACCCATACAACTCTTCAAGTTGAGCTTTTTTGGAGGGAGGTAAGAGAACAAAAGAAAGACTAGAAATGATATAAACAAAGAGACTCCAGGCTTAATGTCAAGGATCAGTCAAAAGGAGGACAAATCCACCTTTTCTTCATATGGAACTACTGATATTAAATGTATTTAAAATTGAAAACAATGAAGCTGAGGTAAAAAACAAAATGAAGGAAGGAAGGAAGGGAGGGAGGGAGGGAGGGAGGGAGGGAGGAAAGGAGGGAGGGAGGGAGGGAGGAAAGGAGGGAGGGAGGGAGGAAAGGAGGGAGGGAGGGAGGAAAGGAGGGAGGGAGGGAGGGAGGGAGGGGAAAAAAGGCCACATTGAGACATCTTTTCCACGTTGAAACAAAACCTGACATCAGCATAGGTGCAAGTGAACTTATTCATTTACAATACACTTCTCTTCAGTAAAGCTGTATTAATGAAGCAGGACGTATTTAAAGGATCAATGTGAGCATATACATACCACAGGCTGTTTTGTGATGTCCACCAAGTCCTTAAGATTATAATATTGATGTTTCTCAAAGGCCGAAAACAACATGTCTAAAACGTGTTGTTTATCAGCTCGAGCTCGTTTTCCATCTTCTTTCTTTTTCCTTTCATATTCAATCTATGTGCAAAAAGCAAAAAAAACCCGAAGGCATTAATTCAACATGCTCACTCTGAAACACAGGCACTCTCTTTTCAGTCCTCTACGTGACTATTAGATTTTAAGCTGCAAAGCAGCAGGTCAAAGAGTGGTAGTTCAGTACCTGGGGTCCTCACTGCTCCCAGGGCTCCTCAGACCTTTAAGGCTCCAAGAAGGTATTAAAGCCCATCTGTAAACCGTTTTCATTATTCCCTAAAGCTTTACATAATGTGTCCATTTCCTCCCTAAAAGCCTTTCTTTACCGAAATTATATCAATTCAGCGTGGCCACCAGTTAGCTCATGTTGATCACAAAGTCTAATTTGCAGTTCTTTGTTTTTGATTACCCGAAATTCAGTAAAATAGTTTATCTGCTACATGCAGTTTGGTAGGTAACATCTTTCAAAATTGGAGCTTTTCAGGGCAGGAAGAGGGTTGAGGGGCAGGCAGATCACAGAACAGGTTCTCTAGGGATGAAAAGTTTGGGAAACATTGGTAAAAAGGAAAGCACATGGGAGGTGACAGGAGGCCTTTTCTCCTCCCAACTGTGTGACCTCTTTGAACTTGCTTCTTCTGTAAAATGAAGTAAGCAGTGACACGAAGAGAATGTATAAACTCTCTCCTAGTGTTACCGTCCAGAGACGTGTGCATTTGTAAAAAAATTACCTTTTTATTGAAAACATGCAACTTACTTGCATTTGCATCAGTTGATTAAGCTTTTAATTTTTTTTTAAGAAAAACTTAATTTTGATAAAGCCTCAGGAACTATATGTTATAGGACATGTATATAAACTGCAGCAGCCCACCTGGTAAATACAGCATCAGCAGGGGGGTGAAAGCTGCCAAGAGAACAACCTTCTGTGCATCTCTATAATCTAGAGACTAGCTTCAAAGACAGTGAAATATGTTTCAAAACGTACAACTAAATTAGGCACAAATTCCGGCTTCATATAGTTAGGCTTATTCTCTGGATTTTAACAATAGAGATGTAAAAAGATAAAGTCTAATTTCTACTGATGTCAAAACTAAAAATATATCAGAGACTTTCAAATTAGAGGCAAGAAGTAATTCTGACAAGAAGTATCTGTCTCTCAATTAGATAAAATTAGGAGCTATACAAGGAGAAAGGACTAAATTGAATGTCTTAATTTTTGTGATATGTACATCTTGGGAATAAAACTCAAAATCCATTCATCTCCTCAACAGATTAACCATAGATTAGGTGCTTGGTATTGCACTAAAATATGGGGCAAATAAGATACTCTCTTTCAAAAGGTATCCCTTTCTTAGGGCTTGTGTATTAAAATGTATAGAGAGGGCCTTGAGCATTTTAAATGTAGTAATAGTAGTAATGTAGTAATAGAGAGCACAGAGCTACCTAGAACAAGATCATGATGCTTAAAAAAAGTGCAAATGCATGGCACAGACTGTATTGTTGGGGAGGAATGAAATCTAGTTAGTCTCAAGATTTTCTAGGTGGAAACAGCCTGAAAGAAAACAACTGTGGGCAGCTACAAAGGAACTGTTAAAGAGCAGAGTGACTAGAAGAGCTAGAAGCAAGACTGGAGAGGGGAGAGACCAGAGAAACCCATGACCAAGGGGGAAATCCATGCCTTCTCAATTTGAGGAAGATGGAAGAACAGATGAAAAAAAAATGCACTTGGGCTTCCCTGGTGGCGCAGTGGTTAAGAATCCGCCTGCCAATGCAGGGGACACGGGTTCAATCCCTGGTTGGGAAGATCCCACAGGCCGCGGAGCAACTAAGCCCGTGCACCACAACTACTGAGCCTGCGCTCTAGAGCCCGCGAGCCACAACTACTGAAGCCCGCATGCCTGGAGCCCGTGCTCCGCAACAAGAGAAGCCACCGCAATGAGAAGACCGCGCACTGCAACGAAGAGTAACCCCCCCCCCCGCAACTAGAGAAAGCCCACGCAGCAACGAGAACCCAACACAGCCAAAAATAAATAAATAAAATAAAAAATTTTTTAAAAATGCACTTAAGGAAAAAGGCAGAATTACAGATTCTGCCCCAATTCTGAGAGAAAGGAGTCTGCAGAGATAGCCAAGACCAACAGAGATCTATCTGAGGGCCACTCAAGGAAGAATTTTCTTTCTCTCAGGTCAAAAGAAGGATAGAACTAAGACAGTGGCTGTATGATGGAGAAAGAAATCATGACAGACCAGAACAAAACCCACAAATCCAAACAGTCTTTGGATTAAAAAGAAGAATGAGATCATGGAATGCCTTAAGGGATTAATCTTTAAGCCTTGCTTTGCTGACCAAGGTCTCAAATATGTCATTATTTCCCCCTGTTTACATTTGTACTTAGTTTACATGCTGAAATTCCCTTCCACAGTTGCACTGTATTTGAAAGGGTTTGCTTTGTCCACTGTGATGGACAGTCTAGAAAGGAGGGCCTGGTAAAAGAGTATGAAAGTCTGGACCACGGGATGAAGATGTTATAGCCCTTTACTCTGACCAAGTGGGGGATAAGAGAAACTTAACTTGGGATCTAGAAAATAGAGGGAGATAGAATCAGACTAAGGAGGAGTGGGGAAAGCCTATTCCCTTCCCACAGGCTTGAGTGGGATGTGGGATTTCATTTAGGGAAAGGCCATTGGTCCTCAAGAAAAACAAGACAAAGAAGTGGGGACCTAGCAAAAGACCAGTGCTAGGCTTTTGTACTCTCAGTATGGAGCTACAGTTGTATGATAGTCTGTCTTCTCTTCTGTCCCAGCTTTAATTTATGGTGAAAGAAGATGGAAAAAGTTAAAATAAGGAAATAGTTAAATAGTTTAAATGAATAGTTTAAATAGTTAAAATAAGGAAACAGAAGTTATGGTATATTCAGCTTCCACCTTTAGCCATCTCTTCCTTGTGTAAAATGACTCGAGAAGCTAGGAAGATGAACAAGAAAAATGTTTTCAAGTAAAGAAACGTGCTGGTAAAGCAAGATGGCCCAGTTCAGAGAGGGCATACATTCTAGTTGGCAGTGGAGAGAAAAACATAAGTGTTTGTTATCAAGTTTTCCCAACCCTAAAGCCATATGTCAGACCCAAAAGGACTGAAGATAAGAATTTAGAATAAATTAGAAAGAAACTTCAAAATCAATATTGAGGATGAGGGACTTCCCTGGTGGTCCAGTGGTTAAGAATCCGTCTTGCAACGCAGGGGACGCCAGTTCGATCCCAGGTCGGGGAACTAAGATCCCACATGCCTCGGGGCAACTAAGCCCATGCACTGCAATTACTGAGCCCATGCGCTCTGGAGCCCTTGCGCCACAAGTAGAGAGAAGCCTGTGCGCCGCAACGAAAAATCCTGCGTGCCACAACTAAGACCCGCCAAATAATAATATAAATAAATAGATATTTAAAAAAATACTCAGGATAAGATTAAGAGTCAGATTAGGTTGTGATTTGTAATGTTAATGAGTAGTGAGAAAAGTACCAATTCGACACAGAAATTTTTTTTTAAATCTTGGTTTACATGTTTCAATCTCAAAACACTGCATTTAACATTGCTGCTTTCCTTCTTTAAATTGCGGAGAAAACAGACTAGACTTGTATGCTTGTCTTTCTGTATTAACCACGTCTATCAATGGCTCAATAACCCAGGGGACAGTGCAGCCTAACTTTACTTTTGACTAGTGAAATAAAAACACTTAAAAGTGCACCTGAAACTAACACAACATTGTAAATCAACCATACTTCAATCAATCAATCAAATATTTTCAAAAGAAAAAAAAAACACTTAGAAGTGTAATCTGAAAACCCTTATCTCTGGCAACCTCAGCCCTTCCATTTTTGTTATTCCATTCTGTAAACCATTTGTAACCAGTTTCCTCCTTTAAGTCCCTTTCGGCTTGAAATATCTGGAGTTGTTTCTGTTTCCATGATAGACACTAACTGAATCATCATTAAAGACAGGGGATCACAAGCCATATTTAGAATGATAATTTCCTTTTCAGGAGAGCCAAGTTCTTGTCAGATTTGATCACATCATCACTGTTTCTACCTCACAAAGTGACCGATAAAAGAGATTTTTTTTTTTTTTTGCCGTGCCACACGGCTCACGGAATCTTAGTTCCCCGACCTGGGATCGAACCTTGGGTACACAGCAGTGAAAGTGCCGAGTCTTAACCAGTGGACCACCAGGGAATTCCAAGAGATCGTTTTAGAAGAGAAGTGTCAGTTTTGCCACTTTCATGTTGATATATATTTGCTTCATTAGTATTATCTTTAATCTACAGTTTCTTTGTTGGAATCTTTTTAAGCCATTTATTCACTTTTTGAGATTGAATTTAGTTAATAATAGATACTATAATCTGTAAATCCTTAAATTTAGCACCAAACCTAAAATGCCTAAAACAAAAGCGTGAGGCGCTGAAAGCACCAATGCCAACCCCTCTGTGTTGTACAATTTCTTTCTTTCTTTTTTTTTGGCCACACCACGTGGCATGCGGGATCTTAGTTCCCTGATCAGGGATCAAACCTGTGCCCCCTGCAATGGAAGCTTGGAGTCTTAACCACTGGACCACCAGGGAAGTCCCTGCTTTGTACAACTTCTACTCTTCTAATGAAAAAATGACTGATTAGCACAGGGACTGCATAAGGGTACCAAGGTCAATCCACATTGTAAATATTTCTAGAGCTCAATTTCTTTCCTTTATTAGGTAAAAACCAAGAAAAATGTAAGTTCCAAAATCACCCCCTCCCCCAATGGGCCCGCTTGTAAATCCTACTTTGACAGCCATTATTTTTCACAGTTTGTTTTTGCTACCTGAAAGGATGGGGGATGGGGAATGGGGAATGTGATGTTCAAATGTTTACAAAATGCAGGATTAAACAAATTCCTAGAGGTTCCCAACTTTAGTATATTAAATGGAGTGTCAATTTTGAAGGGGGAGGATATAATCAGAATCTACAAGTTCTTTTAACACACCATTCTTTTTACACAACTCTTTTTTTCAAGGAGATTCTCATAAAATTAGTGTTTCAAAAAACTTTCTCTGGAAAAAGTTTCAGAAACTTAATGATGATCTAATAAGGCAGAGGAAAGGCCACGAAGGGAGAAACCTGACAGGTCACATCTTAGTAAAGGGTGAGTTTTCACAGCCAAGCTTTCAAGGAAGGACTATTCTAAGAGATAATGCTACTAATATAATTCTTTGTGGCTCCCAAAATGCTTTCTGAATGGCAAGAATGGTAGGTATCATATCCCAGATAGTTTGTGAAGCAAAGAGATAAATTTGAATTTAATGTTTAGAAAAGCTCTATGTACAAAGTAGGAATTCAAATATTTGGAGATGATCATATATATCAAATGTAAATTTATCTAGGTATCACAGGTGAGTGAAAATGTTTCTGGGGGTAAATGCAAAGTGGTTTCTTTCTGATCAAATGTATGTATGGATATTCTTTTACAAATACATATGCCATTTTCCACCCCCTTTAAAATTTTTTGTACAAATTTTTTTCTCCTTACTTTTATCCTAAAAATTGCATTAAAGGAACCCCAACTGTTAAAATGAAATACTGGGCTTCATGTTTATATAGCTCCACCTGGCAAAAGTCTGAGAACATTTCAACCTCATATTGAATTTAAAACTGAACATCATAAACCCACCTAAGGAGACAAAAGACCTGTATGCAGAAAACTATAAGACACTGATAAAAGAAATTAAAGATGATACAAACAGATGGAGAGATAGATATACCATGTTCTTGGATTGGAAGAACCAACATTGTGAAAATGACTATACTACCCAGAGCAATCTACAGATTCAATGCAATCCCTATCAAACTACCAATGGCATTTTTCACAGAACTAGAACAAAAAATTTCACAATTTGTATGGAAACACAAAAGACCCCGAATAGCCAAAGCAATCTTGAGAAAGAAAAACGGAGCTGGAGGAATTAGGCTCCCAGACTTCAGACTATACTACAAAGCTACAGTAATCAAGAGAGCATGGTATTGGCACAAAAACAGAAATATACATCAACGGAACAGGATAGAGAGCCCAGAGATAAACCCACGCACCTATGGTCACCTTATCTTTGATAAAGGAGACAAGAATATACAATGGAGAAAAGACAGCCTCTTCAATAAATGGTGCTGGGAAAACTGGACAGCTACATGTAAAAGAATGAAATTAGAACACTCCCTAGCACCATACACAAAAACAAACTCAAAATGGATTAAAGATCTAAATGGAAGGCCAGACACTATAAAACTCTTAGAGGAAAACACAGGCAGAACACTCTTTGACATAAATCACAGCAAGATTCTTTTTGACCCATCTCCTAGAGAAATGGAAATAAAAACAAAAATAAACAAATGGGACCTAATGAAACTTAAAAGCTTTTGCACAGCAAAGGAAACCAGAAACAAGATGAAAAGACAACCCTCAGAATGGGAAAAAATATTTGCAAATGGAGCAACTGACAAAGGATTAATCTCCAAAATTTACAAGCAGCTCATGCAGCTCAATGTCAAAAAAACAAACAACCCAATCCAAAACTGGGCAGAAGACCTAAATAGATATTTCTCCAAAGAAGATATACAGATTGCCAACAAACACAAGAAAGGATGCTCAACATCACCAATCATTTGAGAAATGCAAATCAAAACTACAATGAGGTATCACCTCACACCAGTCAGAATGGCCATGATCAAAAAATCTACGAACAGTAAATGCGGGAGAGGGTGTGGAGAAAAGGGAACCCTCTTGCACTGTTGGTGGGAATGTAAATTGATACAGCCACTATGGAGAACAGTATGGAGGTTCCTTAAAAAACTAAAAATAGAACTCCCATACGGCCCAGCAATACCACTACTGGGCATATACCCTGAGAAAACCATAATGCAAAAAAAAGTCATGTACCACAATGTTCACTGCAGCTCTATTTACAATAGCCAGGACATGGAAGCAACCTAAGTGTCCATCGACAGATGAATGGATAAAGAAGATGTGGCACATATATACAATGGAATATTACTCAGCCATAAGAAGAAACGAAATTCAGTTATTTGTAGTGAGGTGGATGGACATTGAGTCTGCCATACAGGGTGAAGCAAGTCAGAAAGAGAAAAACAAATACCATACGCTAACACATATATACGGAATCTTAAAAAAAAAGAAAAGTTCTGAAGAACCTAGGGGCAGGACAGGAATAAAGATGCAGACGTAGAGAATGGACTTGAGGACACAGGGAGGGGGAAGGGTAAGCTGGGACGAAGTGAGAGAGTGGCATGGACATACATACACTACCAAATGTAAAACAGATAGCTAGTGGGAAGCAGCCGCATAGCACAGGGAGATCAGCTCGGTGCTTTGTGACCACCTAGAGGGGTGGGATTGGGAGGGTGGGAGGGAGACGCAAGAGGGAGGAGATATGGGGATATATGTATATGTATAGCTGATTCACTTTGGTATAAAGCAGAAACTAACACACCATTGTAAAGCAATTATACTCCAATAAAGATGTTAAACCCCAAAAAACTGAACATCTTAGTACTTCCCTGGTGGCACAGTGGTTAAGAATCCACCTGCCAATGCCGGGGACACGGGTTTGAGCCCTGGTCCGGGAAGATCCCACATGCCGTGGAGCAACTAAGCCCGTGCACCACAACTACTGAGTCTGCATGCCACAACTACTGAAGCCTGCGCACCTAGAGCCCGTCTTCTGCGACAAGAGAAGCCACTGCCACGAGAATCCCGTGCATCGCAACGAAGAGTAGCCCCCGCTTGCCACAACTAGAGGAAGCCCACGCACAGCAACAAAGACCCAACTCAGCCAAAAATAAATAAATAAAAGTTTTAAAAAATTTTAAAAAATAAATAAATAAAATTGAACATATTGATTACATAACCTCTAAGTCATTCTTGTTGAATGAACTACATTGATGTTTCTCAATCACTTAAAAATTAATGTTCCTGACAACAATAACAAAAGTTTTAGGGCTTCCCTGGTGGCCCAGTGGTTGAGAATCCGCCTGCCAATGCAGGGGACACGGGTTCGAGCCCTGGTCTGGGAAGATCCCACATGCCGCAGAGCAACTAGGCCCGTGAGCCACAACTACTGAGCCTGCGCGTCTGGAGCTTGTGCTCCGCAACAAGGGAAGCCGCGACAGTGAAGAGGCCCGCGCACCACGATGAAGGGTGGCCCCCACTTGCCGCAACTAGAGAAAGCCCTCGCACAGAAACGACGACCCAACACAGCCAAAAATAAATATAAAAATAAATAAATAAATAAAAAAGATTACTATAAAAAAAAAAGTTTTATACTCTTCTTACAGTTGGCATTATAATACTGAATATCCTTTTAAAAGCTATGCAGGTGCCTTCACCCATTTTGATACACTCCCATGGAAAAAATTCACTAAACATTCAAATAACATAATGTGGTTAAGTTACAGTCAATCTTTGTTAATCAAAGATTACTATATGACTCATCACTGTAATTACATTAATATTAACGACTCATTCACACTATGACAACCTTAACAAAGGCTGTTACCATGAACTGAAATGTCACTTAATGTTAAAAAGAGTCTTTAAAGTGGATGTGATAGCTTTTTTTCTTTTTTTTTTTAATAGATCTTTATTGGCGTATAATTGCTTCACAATACCGTGTTAGTTTCTGTTGCACAACAAAGCGAATCAGCCATATGCATACACTTGTCCCCATATCCCCTCCCTCTTGAGATGTGATAGCTTTATATCCTAACGAGTGGTTTAGAATGTACAATATATTTGTATTTATTTTAGCAGTAGAAAGAAAGCAATGAAAAACATTCTAAAAATGATATTTGGAATGTATCTTCTATACCTGACAGATAGATATAGTGCCAATGTCACTCTGTATATGAATTAGATAGAGGTCAGAGCTTTAATACTAGCAAAGGTGCCAGCTTTGATTGACCTAAGAGAGATTTTCTTTTTGCCTCAGAAATGATGGTATGTGGTAGTATAACAAGAGTGACCCTTGTAATGGAATTTAAGAAAAAACAATTATAATATACAAATGTGGACTCACTAGGTCAAAGGAAATATAGATTATACCCCAACTGGGGTCTGAAAAGGCATGACCAGAGAAATTGAAAGAAGTGGTAGCTCCGTGAAGACAGGAATTTTATCTATTTGGTTCACCAAGAGTAGGTATCTCAGGCACAAAGCAGGCATTAAAGAAATACTATTTTTGTTGAGAGAAGACAAATCTTAGAGAACTGTGGTAGGACATTGTCACGGCTAAGTACTAACACTCTTCCCTAGCTTTCTTCCCTTTCCCATCCCAACAGAAAAGTTTTACTGCCCACTGTAACAATTCAGACAATACATGCTCACTGTGACAATTCCAACCATTCAAAAAAGATTTCATGAAGAGGAAAATTAGGATAAAATCACTCTAGAGCCTACCATCAAAAAAATAACAACTTAAAATACTGAACTAGTCCTTATTTGCGGACAATTGTTTCTGACCTTTTCCTATCTTAAACAACAGGGAGAAACACTACTGCATGTACATCTTTGGCCACTTGTCTTACTATGATAAATTCTTAGACACAAGACTGCTAGATCAAAGGATGCACCCTTTCATAGTGCTTTTGACGCAAATTACCAAACTTCTCTCCAGAAAGGCTGTATCTTTTTATAGCCTATGGAAGGTGTGCTCTTTCTTGTCCTCACTGCAATAACAACTTACACAAGAGTAGAAACGGGTATACAGAGGCCTGACCCGTAAGTGGAGAAAAAAGCATAGTCAGGGGCTACAGGAGAAGCATATTAATGAAGAAGAGAGGCAAAGACAAGTAAGACCTATCCTATTTTACTTCTCTACTTCCACTTGGCTCCAGAAAGTTGTATGTATTCCCATCTAAGAGTAGAAAAGACTAGAAGAGAAGAGGACAAAGAAGGAGACTTGTACTTACTTGTCTCAATCAACAGACATCATAAAAATACCTCTCTTGGATTATCTTATACTTATGTTTGTCCCCACTTATCTTGCCTACCCTCTTTTTTAGTTTACTTTTCCCCTGACACATAACCAGAGGCTATAAAACGGAAGCCTGCGTGGATGCAGCTGAATTGTGACTTGCTTGACTAAATTCACACAGTGTAGCAATTTTTAACATCTGAATGTCTTTAGAAGGGGCACATACACTCCAGTTCATCAGTCTCTACCATTTACCTTCTTAAATTTCAGCATCCCACCCAGAGAGATGCCTGCTTGGTCCTGGAGGCACTTGCATTTGCTACCTTTCACATAAAATAACCGAAAGAAATTCAAATATCATAAAGCCATGGTTTGGCAGATACTATCTGCGTCACTGAATAAGCCTGGAACTTAAGGCCAGTCTTAAAGAGTGTTTATTTCTTCCTAAACTCAGTATCAAGAGGAATCTTAAGCAACAAAGTAGGACACAGGTTATCAACTCTTAATTGCTACTTGACTTAACTTAGGCTTTGTTTTATTTTCCGAAAATCATCACATTTCTCCTGACACTGCAGGTACTTCAAGATCCAGAACCCTTAGCCCTTTTAGCACTGCTAATGATGTACAACAACACAGCACAGTGGTTCATTAAGAGTAAGGCTCCTACTCACAGACACAGAAAACAAACTTATGGTCACCAAAGGGGAAGTAGGGGGAGGGATAAATCAGGAGTATGGGATTGACAGATACACACTACTATATATAAAACAGACAAACAGCAAGGACCTACTGCATAGCACAGGGAACTATATTCAGTATCTTGTAATAACCTATAATGTGTATAACCGCATCACTTTGCTGGACACCTGAAACTAATGCAATATTACAAATCACCTATACTTCAATTAAAAAAAAAATAAAAGTAAGGCTCTTAAAACAGACTATCTGATTCAACACCTGGACTGGCTAATTACTGGCTGTGTGACCTCAAGTAAGCTAACCTCTCTGTGCCTCAGTTACTTCATCTGTAAAATAAGGATAATAGCAGTAGTTACAATAGTAAGAACAGTGCCTGGCACAAAGTACACATAATATGTATACATGTGTGTATACTATTTTTATACACACAGAAAATACATACTGTGTGTGTGTGTATATATATGCTGTGTATATATATAATAAATATAGTATATATACTTCAATAAAAAAGGTTTAAATACACACACACACAGGCAGTCCTTGCTTTGAATGGTATAGTGTGAGGCCGTAAAAATGCCCGTAAAAGCTGAAACTATGCAAAGCAATCTTAATAATCAATGGGAAAAATTATCATTGTTTCATGACCTTTAAAATTTGTCAAAACATTAAAAACTCTCAGTTATAAAGGTATTGAGAAAAAACAGCAAAACTAATATTTATTAAGGACACTAAAACATTAGAAACATTGAAAAATGAAGTGTTTTATTTCTTTGAAAAACTTTTCAGGAGTCATTTGAACAGCGGTTGCCTTCTTCTCATCGTATGATTTAGGATACACAGTGAACATCTTTTCTATGCTTGGCAAACTGTTATCTTCCTCACTAAGTCTGGATAACTCAAGCGCCTGACAGCAAGGTATGTGACTGCCGAGGTCCTTTCAAAACCTAAGAGTCTGTGATATTAAAGACAGAACAGAATGAAGAAAGACATGAAGACTTACATTGTACTGATGATTAGCAACAGGTCTGTAATTGGTTGTCACAACTTTGTCTAGTTGCTGTGATAGCCTTACAGGTTTGGAAGATTCTTCTATTTGTAATCTGAAAAACAGAAGGCATTATTAACAAACTTACTTGTTTACTGGAGTGAAACCTGAGGAGTTATTCCTATAATTCTTCAAGACTAATACTTAATATATAAAGAAGATACATCAGTCTTAATACTTCAAAAACACACTGAATATGACAATAATGTAGAAACCAGATCATAAGCTAAACATACAAACCATATCATTTAATTCTACAACTTCCTTCTAAACCTATACTTTACAGTCATACTTTAAGTTTTAAAACAAAGAAGCTAATCAGCTTTAAATTTCTGGAAAAAAAATTGCATGTAAAAATGAATTATCTTAAGTTATATGGTCTAAAACTAATCAAGGTATTAATCCAAAACTTCTATTCATTTGATGAGATAGAAGTATGATAAAAAGATGACACATCAGCACTCAGGATCTAGTGGCTAGTAGCTGCTTTACTGGACAGTGCATATAAATAACATTTCCATCAACACAGAAATTTCTACTGGACAGCATTGGTTGTCCAACTGTAGGACTCCACCCATCTAAGTTAAAATATAATTAAAAATATCACTTATGGAAAAAGAGCCATAAAATAAACCTATGACACTAGGTATAATATATTATAAATATATATATTCAAATAGCAATCTTAGGAGAATTTGTTTTGGACTAAATATTACCATATCCAGTGACTCACATTCAACCATTTACTTCTTATTTTAAAAATTAATTCTTTGGTATATGAGCACAGTAAATCTAAAAAATGTTTTAAGGAGGAAAATGGTATAGCTTTCAAAATGCATACTTTTTTTTTATCAAAGTGACTATTTTTTAAAGGACAAAAGGTACCACTGTACCTCTAGACTTCTCATCAGCAAGATATCAGAATACAAGAATATAGTTAAAGTACTATAGGAAAAAAATTGCCAACCATGTCTAGCTAAATTATAATTGAAGAGTAAGAGTCAAATAAAAGTATTTTTGTACAAAAACAAAGTTTATCATTCATAGATCCTCACTGAGAGACCTACTCAAGGATTCATTTCAGCAAAAAGTAAAATGAACCCAGAAGGAACTAGTGAGATGCAATGGTCACAGCAAAGAAACTGAGAACCATGTTATAAAATTACCTACTTGATACAGACAAAAAAAAGGTGGGTTTTTAAAGAAAATGGAACTTAACATGAAAGAATGGGAAGAGATCAGAATGAATGCATTTAAGATTTCCATATGCTTTCTAAATTTTCTGCAATAAGCATCTATCACATTCATAATCAGAAAAGGAAGTATACTTTCTTAAAGGAAAAACAAATATCATTTCTTAGTTTGAAAGCCATAAAAATGTTGGTCATTTAAAAATAATACATGTTGAACATCATATTACTTTCTTTTAATGGGACTTCAAATTCTTTGGTTCAACAGAACAGGAACTAAAAATTTTCGTTTAAAATTCCTTCAAAAGAGAAAAACAAATACTGTATGCTAACACATATATATGGAATCTAAAAAAAAAAAAAAGGTTCTGAAGAACCTAGGGGCAGGACAGGAATAAAGATGCAGACGTAGAGAATGGACTTGAGGACACGGGGAGGAGGAAGGGTAAGCTGGGACGAAGTGAGAGTGGCATGGACATATATACACTACAAATGTAAAATAGATAGCTAGTGGGAAGCAGCCGCATAGCACAGGGAGATCAGCTCAGTGCTTTGTGACCACCTAGAGGGGTGGGATAGGGAGGGTGGGAGGGAGACGCAAGAGGGAGGAGATATGGGGATATATGTATATGTATAGCTGATTCGCTTTGTTATAAAGCAGAAACTAACACACCACTGTAAAGCAATTATACTCCAATAAAGGCGTTAAAAAAATAAAATTCCTTCAAAGGCACAACTTGCAGTATAAAAGGTACCTGCTTTTATAACATTCTTATTATTTAATTACTTGGTTGGAGTTATTTCTCTGTTTATTTCTGCCTATTTTTAGGTATATAATACCAAATTCCTCAGAAGATATTAAATATCTACCAATTGCTTTTTTAATTTGAAAGCTATAAATACTACAGGTTTTATTTTTAACAATGATCCCCAAATTGAGTATAGCCATTTCTGTATTAAAATATAAATATTTTCATTCTTCCAATTATTCATAAATCCATATATATCCTTTAAATACATAAATTCATTATTTTATGAAGTATAAAAAAAGTACTTTAGAAATGTCTTTAGAAACTTACTGTATATGTAACCATAAATCATATGTAGTTTGTTACTTTGTTTTTCATGGGCCAAATATACTTTCTATGAACCAGGAAGAAGGCACTAGCTAGAGGTCTAGAAGGGAGATGTCCACCCAAAGATGGACTTGGGCTAACAATCCTTCAACGGCCTCTTAACTGTTCTTGGGTGACAAATAAGCTCCTTTACATGACTGCATGTCCCTCTGGGATCAAGCCCCTGATATCTCTCCAGCTTAATCCACTGTTCTCCCACATCTGTATCCCCATGGCTGCAGCTGTGCCATGACCAGACTTTAGAAGGAGCCTCTTACAGGCAATCATCCAGCAAATGATTACTGGGTGCCTCTCTCTGTGAAGAAAAGACTTGATTAGTGGAAGACAAACATTAAACAAACGCTTATCTATAACTGATTATCTGCAGGACTGAAGAGGGACAGGGGGTTGGTATTATGACAACTGACTGAGTGCTGCTATGAAGTAAAGATTAACTCCAAGATGTGCACTTGAGGGTAAGCTGGAGCAGGACAATCCAAGCTTATAAGAGGTGAGGCAAAAAAGACTGGGCAGAAATGACTCCTCCAAGCTGAGAAGACGTCTCAAAGTGACTAAGAGATAAACGTTTAGAGAGAAAAGAATGATTGAAGACCGATATAGGAATGTTTACAAAGAGGTAGAACTAACCATGTGTAACTCCTTGAAAAAAGGGGGGGAAAAAAAAAACATAACCAAGTGGCAACCTGTCTCTGAACACCTCTCTGTGCTCTAACCTTAGCCCCATCCCCTTAATGCAATCAGTTCTCAGGGGTTTGGCCTCTCTAAATGGTAATCTACCTGTTATGCTGCCACTAAATTATCTTTCTTGCTTCAATCACCTCGCTCCACAATTTGATCTTATGAGACATTCAAGGAGGGAGGCATGCACTAGTTTCTTCCTTCTACATTAAATGATTGTTCCCATTACTTCACAATTTGAAAATTCCTTGGGGTTTCAGTTTGTTCAGGTAAGTGCATTTTTATAAACGGTAGCTTATTCTTGTCATGCTCTTACACTAGAATTTATTTTCAGCCACTGCATCCTGATTCAGGTTCATGTGGCATACTTTCCTTTCAATTCTAATACAAAAGTTCTAAAAGCCAATTTCATCATCCATAGAGTGTCATGCCATTTTTACCCTCAAAGTATTTAATCTTTTAAATATATAAAGGAAAACACTGAATTAACTTTTTTAAAAATAAAAAGCTCACATTAAAATTTAACCTTTTTATTATACATTTAAAAGGTCAACTCTAAGGGTTTTGTTTTAATTAAAAGAGGATATCTTTATGATTCAAAACTCAAAAGGTGGGACTTCCCTGGTGGCGCAGGGGTTAAGAATCTGCCTGCCAATGCAGGGGACACGGGTTCGAGCCCTGGTCCAGGAAGATCCCACATGCCGCGGAGCAACTAAGCCCGTGCGCCACAACTACTGAGCCTGCGCTCTAGAGCCCGCGAGCCACAACTACTGAGCCCATGTGCCACAACTACTGAAGCCCACATGCCTAGAGCCCGTGCTCCACAATAAGAGAAGCCACAGCAATGAGAAGCCCACGCACCACAACAAAGAGTAGCCCCTGCTCACCGCAACTAGAGAAAGACCACGCGCAGCAACGAAGACCCAACGTGGCCATAAATAAATAAATAGATTAAAACAAAACAAAACAAAACAAAACACCTCAAAAGGTTCATCTATGGACTGAAAATATAACATATTCTTAAAGAACTAAATCTTAAAATACTTTAATTAACCTGAATAGTTTAAAATAATTTAGCAGGGTTCTTTACTTAACATTAAATAATTCATTTAACATTGTCTCATGAAGTGTCAGAACAATTTGCAACTCCACTTCATCACTGAACAAAGCACCAAATTAAACATCACTGACCTCAACATGCCTTCAAAGTCAAAATGAGGTTTAAAACTAGGCTTGTACAAAATAATATAATTTGGAAATATTTGGTTTGTACAGCTGAACAGCAAACTACACACAGAGGTTTTATGCTGGACTGGGAGGAAGCTAAAAGTTTTACTGTCCCAACCATTTAAAAAATTGGGTCTTAACTTTCTCAGAAAATTTAAAAACATGGTGTTATTTTCAAGAAGTAATAGAAAAATATTACTATGTGATCATGTAGACACAGCTAGGCCCTGTTTTACAAACCATTAAAAAAAAATACATGTTGCTAATTATTACCACCATTTCAGGACAATTTAGAATACACATTCACATTCTTAGAAGACTAGGACTCAATGAATTACCAGTCTTTCTAGAATTATTATTTAAAGAGTCAGTTTTATCTCTCATTTTTTCCCATCAAGGAAAAAGCTCAAGGGCTACATGACCCAAGAGCTTAAACACTAATAAAACGACAACTATAACCAATAACAGACATTTAAAGCACTTATTATGTTGCTAGAAACTGTGTTAAAAGCTTTACCCACATCTTCTCAATCTTGCTTTTTCCTTATAGAAGGCAAAACAGAACTGGAACTCAGATCTTTTTTTTTAACCCAAAGGTTCAAGCAGTTAATCTATATAGTCCCTAAAAGGCCATATAATAGAAGAACATCTCTAATTAAAAGCTTATTGAGTTTAGATCAAAATAAGTAATTCTCTTATAATAACTATAAATGGAATATAACCTTTAAAAATTGTGAATCACTTTGTTGTACACCTGAAACTTACATAATATTGTATATCAATTATATCTCAAAAAAAACTTAATTCTTCTTGATGCTCATCAACCTGCCTTCAACTAGCCTAATTCCACACACACATACACACACACACAGAGAAAGAAGAGCACATTCTCCTTTATAACACTGAAAAAAATATTCCTATTAAGTCAATGTCACTAGTCACTAGGCTATAATCATGGTGCATAATCACCCTTATTAAAGTTACTTAAAGATCTTCATTATACTTTATTAAGATTTATGCACTACAGTGGGAATTCAATTCTCAAATTATTTAGTATATTTTGAAAATATAAAATTCATTAAAAAAAAGTAACATAAACATCCCCAAATATTTTAAAGTATGAACACTGGTAAGATCTAACAAAACAGAAAAAAGCCAAATTCTACTGCTCTAAGCTGTTGGCAGATTGGGGAAGAGAAGTCTACAAATTTTAGTCAACAGATCTTTTGTTTACCTCACTGCTACATATAATGCTTCCTATGTAAAAGTAACTCAAAAATATTGGCTAAGCAAATGAACAAATGACCTTTATTGGACACCTTTTTTAGATCACAAAGGAAAAGGCTGAATCCCATATTAACAAGTTTCCCAATAATGCCTGACTTTATACATATAGGCTATTCTCCTGCCTAAGCAAAATACCCTAAGTAATATTGCCTTGCTAATCTGGTTATTAACTATAGAGTTAAACAACTACAAAAACACTGAATGACAAATGTTTCCATCAGCAGCTGCCAATGTAGGAGTCATTTTATAATGTAAATATCATTATTTTAGCATTCATCTATCCTTTGTGCTCTAGCTGTGTTTGATTGCAATTTATGCTATTCTTAAAATGACAGGTTTCACAAAAGAAGGTAAATTTTCTTAAGATGCTGATTTCATTTTTGAAAGGGAGAGAGTAAAGCAGTGAAGGAGGTAAACAGTGCCTCCCAAGGGGGAGAAGGAGGCTGACGTTTGCCGGGTGAGAGAGAAAAGTCTCTGGGCAAGGAGAAGCATGAACAGCCCGGAGCGCTGGGACTGCGTGTGAAAACACCCACTGGGCCCTAAGTCAGATAACAAAAACAAGTTCCAGAAGAAGGCCCAGCTTGGGAGCAGGTGGACAGAAGGCTGGGAGAAAGGCCGGGTGAGGGAATAACCAGGTGTATGCTGAGCTGATTTACTAATACAAAAAGGTTCTGATGATGCCTCATTTTAAGACAGTACATTTATAGGAACCTTCAATAGGACAGAGAGCTTCTCAGAGGAACAGTAATAGTAAAACATTTTAGTCTATTAGAATGTGGATTTGAAAAAATTTTAGCACTTGCAGTTGACGAGTAATCAAATACACCCTTACCTGGCAGGACTACTAGAAGGATTACAGACAGTAAATATTAAAATTAAGTATCTCTTAGAAATATTTGTTAATTATTTGTAAGCTTCATGAAAACAGGGACCTTGCTCATATCCCTACGGCCTAGAACGGGCATGCAATATAAACGTGGTAAGTGAGGAAAAAAAAGGATGAGAAGAAGAAAGGTTTTAGGCTGCATTTAATCAGAGATGGTAATTTGGATGTAAAATCATAAGACTTACAGTGATATATGCTAACATTTAGATCTGGCATTTAAGAGAAGAGACTGTAAAATATATTAAGGTTTAATGTTCACTCTGTAGGAAACACCCAATAAAGGGAAAAACTCCATTATCTGCTTGCACTGTCCAATACAGTAGCCACTAGCAACATGCAACTCTTTAAATTAATTTAAATTAAAACCTCAGTTCCTTAGGCACACCAGCCACATTAAGTGTTCAACAGCCACATGTGGCTACCATACTGGACAATACAGGTAAAGAACACTTCTATCATTGCAGAAAGTTCTACTGGATAGCGCAAGAGAATCGCAAACGCAAATGTCTACAGGGGCCTGTCAAGTAAAGGAGAAAGGAACAGGGAGAGGTGAGGGCTGTGGTGAACTGGAAACAGAGCACAAGCTCCACCCCAAGTGGGCAACTAGCCCTCAGCACCAGGTTACCCTGCAGGAGCGTAAGACGGCTATTACCAGACTGCCTAATTATTCAAGAAAATGCAGAGTCAGATTTTTATGTGAAATCATTCATTAGACACTGCCAACTAATTCAATTTTTTAAAAAGGGCAATCCTCCTCCCCCAAAACAGAACAAAACAAAAACCCCCTCAAAACCAAAAAACACATACACTAGCTATACCAGGCCTCCAGTTAGCAGTCCTCTGATCCATAGATCTATATCCCAGGGGTTTTGTTTTTTGTTTTAAGCAAAGCAGCAGCAAAGATCTAAGAATTATAACTAGAACTAAGAAAGCCATGACACAAGTGCATCATAAACACTGGCATCAAAACTACACAATTTTGTTGAAGGACCTGCAATTCCCTGCACCTCCAATCCCACGCTACCATCCTGAGATCCATGAGCTGGCTGATGGACTCTCCTAGATTGCTCTTAGGAGAGGGCATTTTAGCTCGTGCTCAAACAGTCAAAAAAATATCTCCTATATAATACAGAATTTTGATCATTTTTGGCTTTTTATAAAACTAGCCATTTCATATGATTCAACCTAACAGCTCCCTCTTTTTTTCCTTCTCCCTATGATTGTTTTTTTTAAATTTTATTGAAGTATAGTTGATTTACAATGTTGTGTTAATTTCTGTTGTACAGCAAAGTGACTCAGTTACAGATATATATACATATATATTCTTTTCCATTATGGTTTATCACAGGATACTGAATATAGTTCACTGTGCTACCCAGTAGAACCTTGTTGCTTATCCATCCTATGTATACTAGTTGGCATCTGCTAACCCCAAACTCCCAATCCTCCCCCCGCCCGCCACCCCTCACAGGCAACCACAAGTCTGTTCTCTAGGTCGGTGAGTCCTAACAGCTCCCTCTTAATGAAAGACTTAACGCTGAGTTGAATTCTTCTACATGAGAGTAATATAATTCAAATCACTAATTAAGCCCCAGCATGAGGGTGACTTGCCCATGATCATACAGCTTGTCAGAAAAGGAAAAAAATTCAAGATTCCTTGTCCAGTGCTCTTATATCACTGCATCTTAAACATAATGAAGCAATCCAGATGTCTTTTCAAGTTGGTAAACATATACTATCCCAATTTAAAATATTTATAGCTATTTAAGAAAATATATTATGTCCAAAACGTGTCCATTACATTAGCTAGCAAGTTGTTCGGAAGGGACCTACATCTGGCGAGGGAATGATAATTCACAATGGACCTTGTTTTCTCCTAGATTCGTTAGAAACAACAGCCATCCGCAAGTTTTTGGTATGTGTTGGGTAAGGTAAAATAAATGACAGTGTAATGAAGACATTTTATGTGTCTTGGTTTAATTTTTGCCTAATTTTTTTTTTCCACCAAAACACTGTAAGACTGTCAATCAAATTTTCACTTCTCCAGGAAGAGCATATATCACCAACATTCCAGAGAGTATCTATTTACCTAATCTGTTAGCTAAATGACACAGAATCTCCACTCAACAGTCCAAAATATAAATATCTTACCTGATGGCCAGAACATTTTTACTATCTTATGTAGTTTCCTTTTCTCTCATAGTCCTTCCTTATGTAATCTACTTATTATCTTGAACTTGAAGGCATCTTCAGTTGATCCCTTTAGCCTAAGCAGTAGCATTACTTCCCAGTCACCAGTGCTCTGGTTGCATGCAAGTACTACAGACGTCCAAATGGGAGGAAGTGGGTCAGGAAGACAGCACATGCAACTGGTTCGTAGGAGTGTGGGAAGCAACAAGGTATCTAAGGTTTGCACTGCCCGGAGATTTTGTTCAAATAATTATAAACTTTGGTCACTTGAAACTTTTTCTTTGCAATGTGTTTTTTCTTTAGTCCAAGTAAGGCATGACTTCTTATATCATCTCATGAAAGTAAATTGTTTTTTACCTTAGAAAGTCGTGATTTCAGAGTAAGAGTGTGTGTGATAGGGAAGGGGAAAAAGAAGGTGGGGGCAGGTGAAGCGGGGGAGCAGCAGGAAGCAACAGCATTTGATGTAAGAAACCCTTTACTGCTTATGCTTTTCCTGTTAATCAGATATCCTAGTCAATATTTTGGTACAGGCAAAAAGCAGAAACACATGAGGAAAAAAGTTTAGCTAATCAGGGACCATTTATTGTTTCTCAATACATGTCCAACTAGCTACTCTTTTTATGCTAGAAATGAAATTACCCTAAACTCCAATGGATGATGAATGACAAAAATACTTGTTTCATTTTTAAGAATTTTTCATTTTATTTCCCTTCTCCATACTCCAAGAAAAGTAAAAAGCCTAAATAATTTGGGGGCTTCCCTGGTGGCGCAGTGGTTAAGAATCCGCCTGCCAATGCAGGGGACACGGGTTCGAGCCCTGGTCCAGGAAGATCCCACATGCCGCGGAGCAACTAAGCCCGTGCGCCACAACTACTGAGCCTGTGCTCTAGAGAGCCAGCATGCCACAACTACTGAGCCCACGTGCCACAACTACTGAAGCCTGTGCGCCTGGAGCCCGTGCTCCACAACAAGAGAAGACACCGCAACGAGAAGACCGTGCACCGCAACGAAGAGTAGCCCCTGCTCGCCGCAACTAGAGAAAGCCCACGCACAGCAATGAAGACCCAACGCAGCCAAAAAAAAAAAAAAAAAAAAAATTTGGCATGATTCCCAGGGGTGGCGGGTAAAAGCTTATCTATCAAAAGGACTAGGAACCATATTTATAACTCAATACAGTCGGGTCCTCCATATCTGAGGATGCAAAACACATGGATAACAAGGTCCAGCTGTATTATACCATTTTACATAAGGAACTTGCACATCTGTGAATTTTGGTGTCTGCAGGGGGTCCTGGAACCAATGTCCCATGGATACCCAGGGATGACTGTTTTCAAAAAGGCAACAAAGAAATACCTTTTGTATTCAGATTCATGCTGATAATTTCCCATTTAAAAAAACATCAGAGATTAAAGAAAACCTACGGCACACAGAACAACTCTGAACAATGCTTAGTTTAGAAAGAATGTACCGTATCATGGTATGGCAGGGTCTGAACCCAGACTCCGGTTTTAAGGTCCAGTTCTACTATTAGGTGTTACCTTGGTCAAGTTAGTCATCTCTTCAACACCTTGGTGCTCTCATAGGAAAAAATGAGAATTATAACAACAGAAATAAGTGAGATAATCTTTACAAAACACTTAATAAATGGCCTGCCCCATGGTACGCATTCAGTACATTTTATTATTATTTTACTTACTGTAATCACTTCAGTAGCCACACTAAACAGAAATGTATGGAAGTTATTTGAATAAACCTAACTTTTAATAATTATCTGCTTCACTGATTAGATTTATGGAATCTGTGTTCATCCTTTACCCTGACGGGGGATATTTGGCTACATCAGATAAAAAGCACTTTCTTTGATCTCCTTTGACATTTTCAAGGATAAGAAAATTTCTTTCCAAATGCCATTCAGCTGCAGGTAAAATGTGTAATGCTCATGGAAGTGCTAATTAGAACTAATTATAATTTAACCACAGCAATATGGTAGCTTACAGTTTTGGGTAACTGTTTATATATCAGATTTTTAAAATTTACTGAATTTTAGATGTAGTCAAAATATTTTTGGAGTTAATCCTTAGGGCACTCAAATCAATCTCTCATATATGACCTTCAACCATTAGTGACCAGAACATGAGTTTGAGTTTAACAAAAGTAGAAAAATGCATTTGAGCAGAACATCTTCTTAAGTTATGCAGATACCTCACAACCATTTTAAAACTAAATATTAGTTTCAAAAATATCTTTCCCCATCTTCCTCATCATATTAAAGCATGATTCAAGGAGGTTATGTAAATATTTTTCTTCCCAGGAGACAGGGTCACCTCCAGACAAACTGCATAGTGGGTGCAACTGAATGAAGTAACTGTTTTATTCCTCTCCTTCCCTTTATTGTGGATATCTATTTCACTTAGGTGAGTGGCCCTATTTTTCCACTTCCTGGACCTTTTTAGTCCTTGATTTTCTCTAGGTTTCTCTAGGACCCCTTGATTTTCCCTAGGTTTTCTAAATAGCTCTAGATTATTTCATACACATTATTTTACCTCATCGGCCAAAGAGGCTAATGCCTTCAGGAAACATTAAACAATAATACTTGGGCCCCTTTCTGCCCATAATCGCTAAGGAGTAGTTTAGAATTTTATATCCAACATTTAACCACACTGACCCGCGTACACTTTTGTGTGAGGCAGATACATTTAGACGGTGTTCAGAGATCTTCTTGACATCACCGTTTCACTCATGCCACTCAGATTTCACCACCCATCTCTTCTCCCAGATTACTTTCATCAACAGGAGGTGGGTGTTTGCCTAAGTACTAATTCTAGGGGCTGCTGCTGCCTGAACTCTCCTGCCCAGCTCAGGAACTGACTCCTGCCTTCTGTTTCCTTGTGGAGTCCCCATGAACAACAAGAGCCCACAGAATCCCACAGGGATGTGTGACTCAGAGGACGACAGGATGAGAGAATTGCGGGCCAAACAGTCACTGTGGCAGCTCAGCGTGGTGTACTGGGGGTTGCCAAGCCCCTGAATAGTCTCGAATCACATCATACACATCTTGTTAAAAACACTTTAATAATCAAGTATTTAATAAACAGAATGCAAAAGCCTTTTCTTTTCATCAAGGATTGAAATGTATTCATTAATTTTAAGTTGAATTTGGTTCTGAGAGCTTAAAGTCTCACACAGGTTCTACCTTTGTGGATAAAATTCTTTAAAAATTAAAAGAAAAACTGCTAGAAATTACCATTAATATAATAAAATTAACTCAGTTTCATAGCAGAAACACTAATGCTCATATGTTCCCCACATTGATAAAGTGCTGAGAGCACTTATTACACTAAGGTTTTCTATTTTCACAATTTTGTCAGTTCATGTTGCCAGCCCTCTCAAGAGACATTCAATCCCTACTTTTTTAAGCTCCTAAAACCTATCCACTGACTGATAAATAGGCTTCTGGTTTGGTATTATTTGGTGGGGAATTGTGAACACTGACATGACCTGGCCAACATGCAAATTTTCTCTTATATAGAGCCTATGGACAGATTTATTAAGAACTGAGGGACTTCCCTGGTGGCACAGTGGTTAGGAATTCGCCTGCCAATGCAGGGGACACGGGTTCGATCCCTGGTCCGGGAAGATCCCACATGCTGCGGAGCAACTAAGCCCGTGCGCCACAGCTACTGAGCCTGTGCTCTAGAGCCCGCGAGCCACAACTACTGAGCCCATGTGCCACAACTACTGAAGCCCGCGCATCTAGAGCCTGTGTTCCGCAACAAGAGAAGCCACCGCAATGAGAAGCCCGTGCAACGCAACAAAGAGTAGTCCCCGCTTGCTGCAACTAGAGAAAGCCCGCACGCAACAATGAAGACCCAACGCAGCCAAAAATAAATACTTATTTAAAAAAAAAAAAAAGAATATATCAATTTTATGAGTTTAATAAAATAATTTTTCTTGCTATTAGTAGAGGGAAGAAGGCATTATAGAAATGCTTCAGTGTGCTTTTTCTAAATATATAAAACACTACCTGGTTCAATTCAAATCTAGGTTTTTTATAGCTGGTCTTTAGTACAAAGACAATAAATTTAGCATATAGGAAAACGGTTTCTAAACAAGATGTGGGCAAAAATAGTATTGATGCTTTATGGATTTAGACTCCATGTGTCATTTTACTTGCATTACTAGCTCTATTTAAAAGTAGCTTTACCTTTTAGTCACTTATTTTATAGCCTATAACTCCTATAAAACATTAGGGATATCAGGCTATTCTTCATGTAGCTCTGGTTAGTCATAGAATGACTACTATTATGGGCCCCAAACAAATGTATAAAAACATTTCCTGCATCATCAACATGCACGGATGATACAAGTTATTACACAAGCTACTTATATGGACAAAATCCACTTTATTTTGCTAATGTGTTGATACGATGATCTGGGTTATTAATCTTTGTAAATGTTGCTTTGGTAGACATCCTGAATGAGGCTGAATAGCAGTAAGAAAGCATAAACTCCTACATTATTTTTTCCAGTTGTAGTCATGGTTTCATACCAAGTTCTTTCACCCAGTTCCTTCTAGTGTTACTAGCTAAAGGCGAGGGCAAAATCTGTGTCCGTGGAACAATCCAAGGTAACATGATCAAATAGCAACTGACCATACGACCTTGGTCTCCTTGTGAATCCATTCAGTAACTGAGTTAGGCAGGAAAAGGTGAAAAAAATATGTATGTATGTATATGTACATATATATATTTGAATAAACACATTCTAAAACATGCCCATGTTTCTTCAGGTTCAATATTCAGAGCCAAGAAAGAAATTAGTAAGGATTTGAGCTTGCTGCATTTTTATACAGATCAAAATGAGATTATAGATGACTAAAGGGAAGTGGGCATCTGTGGGTTTCACTCACTCATTCGCAAGGTAGGGGTTAAAGTATAGAGCGTGTTTGATAAAAGCAATTTAGGTGTGAAATGAAATTGGTGGTTTAAAGTGAGCTTTTACCTATTTTAAAACAGATGGTACAGCAATAATTTTTTATCATTTAAGATGAGATCAGATTCTTGAAACTGTGAACTCTATCACAACAAACAGGCTACACTGTCTTCTCCAAATAATGTATATTAGAGAATGTGTATTTTCTGCAAGGTACATGTTTACGCTATGTGAAATCTGAAGAAAACACATTTTAAAAATGAAAATAGATTTATGTAACTTAGTTTCAGTGGTGACTGAAGGAACTTAGAGTGGGTGTGTAGGAAGGGAATTATTCGAATGAGGTAATGCAGTTCAAAGAAGCTGACCTAACAGAAATCAGACAATAAAACACTGGAAAAATTACTGTGATGAGAAGTACTTTCCAATTTTCACATTTATTATACTGTAGCTTGAATGCTTATAACCAGAATTATTTAAAATGGTTTAAAGCTAAGCATCCAAGATTATCAAGCAGCCCCAACTGCTAACCTCTGATCACTTTCTTTTACTCCTAAAAATATTTAGGTTAGGGATTTAATAAGCTGCTTATGATGATGGATGCAATGTTTCTCTAGCCAGTCCCTGTGATATATACTGCAAGTATGAATCATTTTTCCAAATTAAAATGTCTATGATCCTATGACTACGTGATGGGTGCCAAGAGAATACAACAGTGGAATCAAACAACTTCTATTCAGCATATTTAAAAATACCATTCTGCAAATTTCCAGTTGCCTCTGAGTAGAAATCAGAAATATTAGCCGCATATCATGTCAAACTGTAAGAAGCTACCCAGGCATACACGAACCAAGACACTGTTGCTATGGTGACTAAGCAAATACAGCAAATGGCTACTTCATTAGTGACTCCATGAAACTATAAATGCTGTAATAATAGATGGGAAATATCTGGCAGGATGTGGCCATCAATGTGGGCTGGAATTCAGAGAGAATTTTTGAAAAAATGAGGTAAATTTTAATATGCTGTTTTAGCAACGTTTGAAAAATTAAAAAGTGAGATTAATTAGCACCAAATGAAGCCGGGGGGAAAATCAGAGGAGTGGTTAGGTTCAAGAGAGAGTGCTCTGTTTAGGACCAGCTGCTGTGGTACTGATATTAAAGAGTGAGAGACACTTAGACTATCATTTAGGACGGCAAAGGGAGAAAGAAGGACTCCCTATTGACTCACTGCTTCAGACTTTCCATTGTGAATGGGGTTCCAGGCCATATGGTCTCACTTTCTCCCTATCAAGAAGATGAATAGAGGGGTGAGAAAGAATATTTTTGCCTATGTTTCAACTTTGAAGAATTTAAACTTTACGTTCAAGAATGAAAATAAAAGCTGGATATGAACTTCTGTAACACAGTTACAAAAGATTAATGCTAGAATTAGATTTATCTCAAAGAATTTAAATTATCCAGCATTCCACATACTCTTACTTAATCTTATAAAAACAAAGGCTGGAAACGAAAAAAACCCAAATGTTTTTGTCTTTTCCTCATGAATTATTTACATGGCCTCTAAGAACTTTTAACTGCCACTATATAGGAACTAACTAAAGACATGTTTATATTTTAGTATCTTCTAAATTCTAGTGATATAAATAATATGTTATATTAATATATCATATTATGTTTGTTACATAAATGATGTTAGTTATATCCTGACCTTTATTTTAAATTAAAACTTTTTTTATTGAAGTATAGTTGATGTACAATATTATGTAAGCTACAGGTATATGATATAGTGATTCACAATTTTTAAAGGCTATACTCCATTTATAGTTATTATAAAATACTGGGTATATTCCCCTTGTCGTACAACATATCCTTGCGGCTTATTTTATACCTAACAGTTTGTATCTCTTACTCTCCTACCCCTATATTGACCCTCTCCCTTTCCCTTTCCCCACAAGTAACCACTAGTTTGTTCTCTATATCTGTAAGTATGCTTCTTTTTTGTTATATTCACTAGTTTGTTGTAATTTTTAGCTTCCACATGTAAGTGATATCATACAGTCTTTCTCTATCTGACTTATTTCACTTAGCATAATGCCCTCCAAGTCCTTCCAAGTTGCTGCAAATGGCGAATTTTCATTTTTTTTTTATGGCTGACTTCTAATAAATACTAGGCAATGCTATGCTTGTTTTTATCCTTGTTTTGATTGGTGTAAACATCAAAGTGTAAAAGCCACACTTACTAGATACCTCAATATATCCTCCCAGATTTCGATTAGGACTTTCTAATCCTGTCCTATTTAGCCCAGTGACTTGTGCACACTACACCACAGCAGACTCTGCCCTTACTTTCTACTTGAATGGCTTTTTCATCAGCATTGCTCAAGACACACAAATTAGATTGGAATCACCTTTTTATGCCAAACTAAGCTATCAGGAATCAGTTGTTAAAACACGGGAACTACAGCAAAGGATTCACTGTAAAATGAAGATGAATTCTGGCAGCAATATGGAGAATGAAGCAGGGTAAGGAGAGACTGGTGTCAGGGAGAACAATAAACAAGAGATGAAGAGAAGCTACACAGTACCAGTGAGTGGAAGGGCAGAGCAGCATGTGAGTACAGTAAGTGTACATATGATACTGAATTCAAGAGGGTTCTGCAGACCTAACATAACCTAGGCCCAGTGTCAGGTACTGGAGGAGAAACAAATGTGAAAAAGCTACCAGCTGTTGGAGGAGTAGGCAAGACAGACTGCTACCCAAACAAAACAGCCTCTAGAACTTCTGAGGATCCGCTGGCATTTGCCACCTTCTTTTCTATTCTTACTCCTCCTTTTCTGCCTGGCAAACTCCTTCCTGGGTCATCGCCTCTCCAGTAAAGCCAGCCCTTACTCCGGAGGCGGCTGCTCCGTCTCCCATGTTCTTTACTCATGGCTCACATACTGGAGGGTCACAGTATTCCCACAGGCACCTGCGAGGCGAGTGCTGACAGCATTGTACTAAAGAAGGAAAAGCAATCCAGTGTTACTCAATTACATTCTGCCTAATACATTCAGAGTGTCTATTACCTGTCAGGGACCACGGTAACTACTGATCTGCACTCCTTTTCAAGTTCATTAGCAAAAACTGTAAGAGAAATCTTCAGTGAAAGCAAATGAAGGCAAGACTATCAGAGAAGAAACCTGACTCAAGCAAAGGTTCTGTGGTACTGTTTCTTAAAACAGTTTTATTGAGGTGTAACTGACATACAATAGACTGCACATACTTAAAGTGTACATTTGATAAGTTTTCACATACGTACATACCTGTGAAACCATGCGATACTTGTTTCAGAAAAACCACCCAGCCTTACAACCTAGGTTCCTCCATGCTGAATTTTGTATTCCCCGTGGAGGAATCAATAAACTCAAACTGAATTTTTTTTTTTTAAGTTACTGTCTATTTCTGATCAATAATCTCAGGAACTTAAGGACACAGAAGTTTTATTTTGTACTTTTAATAGAATGATAACTATGGATATATATATTTATATAAAACTCTTCTAAATTTCATATGCTAATGAAATGTCAGTATACATTTGCAGGCAATATAACTATACACTTTAAAAAAAGAGAAACAGGGCTTCCTTGGTGGCGCAGTGGTTAAGAATCCGCCTGCCAATGCAGGGGACACAGGTGTGAGCCCTGGTCCGGGAAGATCCCACATGCCGCAGAGCAACTAAGCCCGTGGGCCACAGCTACTGAACCTGCACTCTAGAGCCCACGAGCCACAACTACTGAGGCTGCACTCAAGAGCCTACGCGCCTAGAGCCTGTGCTTCACAACAAGAGAAGCCATCACAATGAGAAGCCAGCGCACCGCAACAAAGAGTAGCCCGCGTTCACCGCAACTAGAGAAAGCCCGTGCGCAGCAATCAAAACCCAACGCAGCCAAAAATAAATAAATAAAATAAATTTATATATAAAAAAAGAAACAACTGAACAATGATAGACTAGAAATACTGCAAATATACAAAAGTAGCTTTCTTATATTCTAGCTATATAATATTTTTTAAGGGAAAGCAGTTAAAATAGCAACAAAAATATAAATACACAGGGCAACCCTTACCAAAAATGTTCAACTCTATATGAAGAAAACTACAAATTGTTACTAAAAGTATAAAGAAGGCTTGACTAAATGGAGAAAACAACTGTATTTTTGAATGGGAAGATTAAATATGCTAAGAAGCTGATTCTTCCCAAACAATTTTATAAGTTTAAAATAAAAATTTACCGGAATTTTTTGAATTTGGAAAAAAAATTGTTCTAAAATTGACATGGAAGACTGAACAGGTAAAAAGAATTAAGAAAAACATTTTCAGGGACCTAATTAAATTTAAAAGCTTTTGCACAGCAAAGGAAACCGTAAACAAAACAAAAAGACAACCTACAGACTGGGAGAATATGTTTGCAAACAATGTGATGAACAAGGGATTAATTTCTAAAATATACAAACAGCTCATACGGCTTAATATCAAAAAAATAAACAACCCAATCAAAAAATGGGCAGAACATCTAAACAGGTATTTCTCCAAAGAAGAAATACAGATGGCCAACAGGCACATGAAAAGATGCTCAATATCGCTAATTATTAGAGAAATGCAAATCAAAACTACAATGAGGTAACACTTCACACTAGCCAGAGTGGTCATCATTAAATAGTCTACAAATAATAAATGCTGGAGAGGGTGTGGAGAAAAGGGAACCCTCCTACACTGTTGGTGGGAATGTAAATTGGTGCAGCCACTATGGAAAACAGTACGGAGGTTCCTTAAAAAACTAAAAATAGAGTTACCATTATCATCCTACAATCCCACTCCTGGGCATATATTCGGAGAACACTCTAATTCAAAAGATACATGCACCCCTATGTTCACTGCAGCACTATTTACAATAGCCAAGACATGGAAGCAACCTAAGTGTCCATCAACAGATGAATGGATCAGGAAGATGTGGTATATATATACACAATGGAATATTACTCGGCCATAAAAAAAAATGCCATTTGCAGCAACATGGATGGACCTAGAGATTATCATACTTAGTGAAGTAAGTCAGATAGAGAAAGACAAATATCAAATGATACTGCCTACATGTGGAATCTAAAAATATGATACAAATGAACTTATTTAAAAAACAGAAAGAGACTCACAGACATAGAAAACAAACTTATGGTTACCAAAGGGGAAAGGGGGGTCGGGGGGAGGGATAAATTAGGAGGATGGGATTAACATATAACACTACTATATATAAAATAGATAACAAGGACCTACTGTATAGCACAGAGAACTATACTCAATGTTTTGTAATAACCTATAAAGGAAAAAAATCTGAAAAGGAATATATATATATGTGAATCACTGTGCTGTACACCTGAAACTAAAATGATATTGTAAATCAACTACACTTCAATTAAAACAAAAAACAAAAAACGAAGTCTCCCCCAGACATCCAGATCCTCTCCTTGGAGGCAACCACTGACACAATTTCTCACATATACTTCAAGATGCATTCACTGACACTTTATTTCTAAAGAAGTTGTTGGGTGGAAATGTTCTGCCTGTACTCTAGCGCTCTAATAACTGTTATCTTTGGGAGACAGCTTGTAATAGGCCACTGTTATTCTCATGGAAAAGATTAATTGTTGGTGGGGTAGTCAAGAGAGAAGAAACACCATACTTAGATTTAATCATAGTTTCCAGTAATTTTATCTCAAGATAAAGGTAAAAAGTAGAAACATAGGGGCTTCCCTGGTGGCTCAGTGGTTGGGAGTCCGCCTGCCAATGCAGGGGACACGGGTTCGAGCCCTGGCCCGGGAGGATCCCACATGCCACGGAGCAACTAAGCCCGTGCGCCACAACTACTGAGCCTGTGCTCTAGCGCCCTCGAGCCACAACTACTGAGCCCACGTGCCGCAACTACTGAAGCCCGTGTGCCTAGAGCCTGTGCTCCGCAACAAGAGAAGCCACCGCAATGAGAAGCCCGCGCACCGCAACAAAGAGTAGCCCCCACTCGCTGCAACTAGAGAAAAGCAATGAAGCAGCAACAAAGACCCAATGCAGCCAGAAACAATAAATAAATAAAATAAAAAAATAATAAAATAAATAAATTTATAAAAAAAAAAAAAAAAAGTAGAAACATAAGCCAGTGATTTAAAAAATAGACTCTTGAGATAGTTGAGATTATAGATGAAATACTGATCAGGTTAAACACAGAAATACATTGTTCTTGTCTACATACTATTTGAAGACTGTACCTCCTTGTTAATAATTCCTTATCAGCCAGACTAGTATTTGTCAAAATGTGCTCTCAGGACCACTTACATCAGAATCATCAGGCTGCCTGTTAACAATGCATATTTGTAGTCCCAACTCAAGATCTACTAAGACAAAAACTCTGGAGGCTGGGTCCTGGAATCAGCATTTTAAATAAAGTCCCCAGGTGATCTGTATACACAGGTAAAAGTTTGAGAGCAACTGGGTACTACATAAGCCCTATAAAAACAGAAACCCTGTTTTCCTTATTCATTTCAGGCATACTACCTAGGATAATGCCTGACAAAGTACGTATCCCATTATATATGTTGGCAGTTTATTGAATGTACACTGGGCCTAACTGCAGAGTATCCTGATATGCTGTCAACACTTAACGGATTTTGAAACTGCATACTTCATCCATGATAGAAATTTGAATTTGGAAATCAACAGCTTTTAGAGATCATTAAGTTGTATGACTCAGTTTCATGGCAAAGCACTTGGAAAGATGTCAGGGAATTTAATTAGCAATACTTTATTATATATCTGAATTTCAGATAGATGGTACAGTGTACCAAGGACCAAGTGATCCAAAGGAATGGTTCCAAATTCTACATATTTTCTATTTTGTGATTTACTAAACACAGTGACATCTGTCCTAACTAGTACCAGAAAAGAAGCAAAAAAGAGCATCTCAGCAACCAAAACATATGTCACAAGGCCAAGTATGACAGCTCTGGGCACTTGACTCACAGGCGAGCCCATTAGACCTTCACTCATAGTCTATTCAGTCCTCTTTTACACACATTATTCATTCTAATAGAATTTTAAAACTGGTTCCCTAGCTCACAGGAAATTAAAAACACTAAATCAGAACAAAGAGAGGGGCTGCAACTGACAGTAACACAATCAACATTACAAAATGATAGCTGCTAAGAGGGGAGTGAAGAACTACATAAAATAATCAAAAGAACTCACAAAGTACAACACTCTGTGGCCATCCTGTGAAAGGGTAAATAACCCACTCTTCTTGATGTATCTGGAGGCAGCTACCACATAATTCAAAAATAGGCATTCATGAGAAAAAACAAGTTAAAGAGAAGGCTAAATTATGTTCCCAGTAAACTTTGTGAGGTATGGATACAGGTATAATGTGTAATATATTTTAGAAAGATTTTCATTCATGAAGCTAATTTAAAAAATGTTAAAGTTACAAACTTTTAAAAACAGTTTACTAACAGCTATTTGGAAAACTATTAGAAACAACTCATCTCTCTAGAGTTCCAGGAATAAAAAAGATACTAATGCACCAGAACAACAGAGGTAATTTTCAAAACAAAATGTCCTCGAAGGGCTTCCCTGGTCACACAGCGGTTAAGAATCCACCTGTCAAGGCAGGGGACACGGGTTCGAGCCCTGGTCTGGGAAAATTCCACATGCCACAGAGCAACTAAGCCCGTGCACCACAACTACTGAGCCCGCATGCCACAACTACTGAAGCCTGCACACCACAACGAAGAGTAGCCCCGTTCGCCGCAACTAGAGAAAGCCCGCGCGCAGCAACTGAGACCCAACGCAGCCAAAAATAAATTAAAAAAATAGTCCTTGAAAAAAAGAATTTTGTTATCTCTTGTTTGACATGGTCAGCAACAGTTATTCCTATTTTCCATATTTGAAGGACTGTATAGCATATATCCTGTCATTTAGTCACCACTTAGAATCCACGTGGGGGTTATTTCTGGAAAAGTCAGGGTTCTGTATTCTATGAATTATTTTCATCTTGAAACATAATATTTTATGAAAAAGAAATATTTTAAATTTATATTACAAAAAATAGTGCTATTGAAATGCACTAAAGATAACACAAATAGAAGTATAAACTCCTAGTGAGCTGCAATAAAATGCCATATGGCATTCAATGTAATTACGTAAAAAGCATTGAAAATTCTGTGAACAACAGCACTTGGCCACCACCACACCCACCCCCTCCAAAACTGGTGTGTGTACCAGACAGTACTGGTAAACAACAGATTTGTAAATTAACTTTAAATATTTCACATTCATGTTAGCTTCATAAAGTGTATGTGTGTGTGTGTTTCTTCTATACAGCAGCATCGTGTTGGACTATGCAGTAAGGCTTTTTAAAACCTAGAAGATAGAGTGTAGTTCATAAAGTAGATTTAGTATTTTTCTTTTGAAACTACACAGAATGTTGCATATAAAAACACAAGCTTTGTAAAGTGAGCAACTCAAGGGCAAGTAAAGTGTCTGGTATATAATAGATGCTCAATGTTTACTGAATAAATGATTTTACATAAACTTGTGAAGCTTGAGCTGTGAAACCTTTGGCATTATGATGTAAAATACTGATTCTGAGGGGGAAAACTCTACTCATTCTATATTATTAACTTCACTTTCAACAGGTAATAGCATCTTTAATTCCCTGTCCAAGCTATAGTACATATAGTATGTGTCATACCAAAGACATGCCATTTTAAAGAAAAAATGATTTCTTTGAGATTTTAAAATTAACTTTGGAATATCTGTAAATTAAATATAAATGAATTCAATTTTATGAGAATTCAACAAATAAAAAAGTATTAGAACTGAACAAAGGAAAAAACCCTGTCGATCTTAAGATAAATTTCCAAAATGTAAGAGAGTAAAAAGATTATGAAAAATATTCATTCATGCAACAAATAATTATTGAACATTATCCTGTGGCAGGCACTATGCTAGGTGACAGGGATACCGTCATTAAGTCATAACTAATAATTAATAAAGATTGCCACACAATAGTAAGTGCTAAGAATACAACAAAACTGGGTGATGGTGTAGCAAGTATCGGGGAGGAGGCTATACTATTTCATAGGAGTGGTCAGGAAAGGCCTATCTCAGGAGGTAACATATGACCTGAGAACTGCATGATGGAAAGGAGGCTGACCCTTTAAGATCTGGTGAAAGACTTGTGCTTAGGCTGAAAGAGCCCTCAAATGGGACTGTTCTTGTTCCGAGGGACGAAAAAGTGGCCATTTTGGCTGCTGCCTAGGGAATGAGAGAGGAGTGTGGTAGAAGAAGAGGTTGAAGAAGCTTCAGGATCACATCACATACAGTCTGGAAGGCCAGAGCATGGAGGATTCCTGTATATTCTAAGCAGGCAAATGGTATGATCTGATCTACTCTGATGACTCTGACTGCTATGTGAAGAATGGTCTATAGGGGGAAGCAGGGAGCCACTAGTTAGGAGGCGTCTGCTATAGCAGAGGGAAGGCCAGCTTTACTAGCAAGTGCCCCGTGCAGTCACACTGCGCCTGCACTTAGAAGGGCCTTGCACTTGATTTAATGCAATGCTGTCACCATTTTGAAATTCTTAATAATTTATGAACAAGGGGCTCTATATTTCCATTTTGAAACAGGCCCTGCAAATTAGGTAGTCAGTCCTAAATATAGCTGCAGAAGGCAGCTTAGAACAGTGTAGCAGCAGGGGTGACACCCAGTAGCTCCGGGTGTGTGGTGTCGGTACAGCTGACAGACCCTGAAAATGGACTGCATGTGTCTTGTCAAGAAAAGAGGACTCAAGGACAACTCCCAGGTTTTTTATCCGAGTAACTGAGTGGAAATGGTGAAGAGTGGGGGAAGAACTGCATTAGGGGTGGGAAAAAACCAAAAATTCAATTTCTGGCATGTGAAGTTAAGATGCCTGTGCGATATCCAAGTGGTGCCATCAAGGGGAATGTTGTACATGTATGAGCATGAAGGTCAGGAGAGAGGTCTGGGATGGAGATACAAATTCTGGAGTTGCCATGTGTGCATGGTGAAAGGGGATGGGATCATTTAGCAAGATAATGTAGGGCGGAAAGAGATCAAGAGAGAAGCAGGAGCTACAAAGACTACTAAGGCAAGAGGAAAACTAAAGAGGACCACAGTAACAAAGGGAGGAGAGTGTGCCAAGGACAGAGCTATGAAGGAGACCTGGGACCTCCCTCAGAGGGAAATATGCTCAATCAGTTGATTCACTGGCTCGCCTGCCTGTTCAGTCTAACACTGAAATTCCCTACAATCAGCCCTCTGTCTAATCTGCCAGGCTGATCTACTATGTTTCCTAAAACACTCCTACTGACTTATCTCAAATTATGCTGTGCTGTTCCACCCAGAATCCCTCCCTCCCCCTCTTCATCTAGTCAAACTCTCTGACTCCCTTCTCTGGCTTAACCAAGTCAATATTGTCTGAAACCTGATATTTACTGCTTGTGCCAACCTCTCTTTCATGCCCCTGAATAACTGTGGTAAACAAACACTGCCAACAAACATTAGACGTAGAGCATGAATCAGAAGTGAATTGCTTTAAGGCCTTGATTTTAATCATGTTGGGCTATAACCTAGCTATTCTGGCTGATACGAACCTCTCAGTTATCAGCTAATTTGCTACAAAGATCTACAGGAAATTCTGCATCCCAGTAAGGAGGAAGTCCATCCTGGTAGATCCTGAAATCTGTGTAATATAATACTCGTGATTCTTCATGTAAAAGGTGATGTGACCCAAATGGTTAAGTCCTTTCTAATAACAAAAATTGTGCTTCCTGGAATATTTGTGCTTTGTAATACAAGTCACATCGTACGTACAAAGAACACAGTTTTTGGAGAATAAACTAATTTTTTCTCAAAAAAATATGATTATAAAAAATTATAATCATATAATACTCTAAATTATTATTTAGGACCCATCTATGATCCATTCCCAAAAATGAATAAGCTCTGGTTGCTTTATGTTACACTGCTTAGTATATACTAGATGCTCAATAAATATCTGTTGAGCAAATGAGTAATAAATGACACTCTGAAGCTATGAAGCATGGGGAAGTGACAGAAGTAGATAAATTAACTTGGCATGCAACAGCTTGAAAAGGCATGACTCATTGTCATCAAAGTCCTAGGCAGCCTGTGAGACAAAACCTAAGTCTCATGCCTTCCTTTCTTCATTCGACAAATATTCACTGTGCACCTACTAGGTGCCAGGCACTCTTCCAGTCATTAGAGATACACCAGTGAATAAAGCAGACAAGAAGTCTTGCCCTCATGGAACTGCATTTTAGTGGGAATACCATTCATTGGCATATTTTGTTTTGTATAAGCTTACTACTAAGCCCACATCTTTCTCCCCTGTTTTTCCCACATGTCTACTACTTTTCAGTTTGAAAAGTTTCTGCCTGAACATTATGATTATTGTTAATTCCATATTTTCAGTTTTCCTCAAATACATAACACATTACAAAAAAAGGGTTTTAGACATTCTGAGGCCTTCAAAGTCACATACAGATCAGTATACAGTATATGACAACTGTAATACTAGGGTATATTAAAGAGAACTAGATCTTCAAAATGGCACAACTACTAGTTCATCAAAAGTACTCAAAGTATTACAAATTTCACATAAACTTCACAAAAGTAAAATAATAAACTTCATAGACATAAAATCACTTAATACTCTACCTCTCTTCTACAGATATATGGAGCTTTGAAATTCAAGCAAGTTACGCTAACAAAGCTCATTTTTAAGTTGTAGAATCTGAAATTTGATTTAAAAAATCTAAACTGAAACAATGAAGCCATTATATATTTTATATATAAATCCATAAATGTTATCCTGTTGTATAATGAAATAGAACTATGGTACTAACAATATTAGTTTAAGTTGTGGGGCATCAGGGCAATGATCATCCAGTACAAGAGAGGAGAGAAAGAGAACAAGCTCCTTTCCCTTTTCCTACGGATAAGCCAGGCACCGTTTTGAAACTACAAAAGCCAGAAGAGGCAGCCTGCCACCTAACACATTGGAATCAATCAGATCTCGGTTCAAATTCCAGCTTTGCCATTTACAAACTGTGAGCTTGGGCAAATCACAACTTCTCTATGACTCAGTATGCTCATTTGTGAAAATGGAAATAAGACTAAAAAAAACCAGTAACTAAAATAAACATCTAATTAATATAAATATGAAGCCATTTAAGAGTGTGTGACCCCTAAAATCAGTTCCCCAAAGCAGTCTTTTAAAATCTGTAAACAATATCTTCTCTTTCTCTACTTATAAATTGAAAGATTCTTTTAAAAAAATCCAAGTTTTCTTTACAAATACATCCCATGGCAATTGCATTAGAGTCTCAAGCAAAAGAGATAGTATATAGGATGTTTGTAAGTCAGGTTTTCTTGTACTTTGATTGATTAACTACTAAGAATATTTAAAGCCTGATCGATCCCAAGGTTTAAATCAGTTCCTCCTAGCAATAAGTTAAAGGCTTGATTATCATTATTCCTACTGATTCAATATACTAAATGGGACCCTTGTTCCCACATAAAGGAACATGTGGTATCTTTCCTTAGTTTTCAAGTGCTTCAGGGAATCACAGACCAAGAGATGAAAATCCAGTGCCTGCAAGGACCGGGCAAGCAACTTAAATTTTAAGCCAACTGGTAAGAAAACAGGACCTGAAGGCCTGCAGCAAACCAGAGAGTATAGCTCCTTCCCAGGTTTGTCTGTTTAGCGTGTACAATGGTGCCACATGAAGGGGCACATTTGCATCAGAGACAGCAAAGATTTGTATAATTATTGTGACAATTTTCTGGCAGATGGTAGTAATGTCTTATTTAACAAAATATGTAAATTACTATGATTTTCTGACAGATACAAATAAAAACACTTGAGGAAGGATCACCTTTAAAAATTTGTACAAGGCATCATACAGACTAGGGGTGGTCCTGATCCTGCCTAAGGACATTTGGCCACTTCTGTGGGTCACATTCAGCAGCAAGTTTTAAATTCTCAGAACAGATCTCCAACAAACGCAGCTAGGCCAGATCTACCCACTTGGGCCAGGAAGCACAGATGGTTATCCTGGTGATAAGTCCCCCTGACAAACAAAAAGGCATACTTAATCTGTGTTTAGGGCCAACCTATAAATGCTATAGTTTCAATGACTTTTCTTCCTTTCTCGTGAAAAAATGTGCCTACTCAAATACCTTGAACAGGTTAACCTGATGGCTATTATTTCACATTTAGTAAGAAAAGGTTTAAAATCAAATGCCCAGTTTGACTTAGGCCCATTCACTCTTAAAATATATTCAGAATTGATAGAATAAAAAAGATTAGAGCAGGATAAAAAGTAAATAGATGCGTAAAGACAGCATTACTAAGAGGAAAATAGATGAAAAAAGGAGATGCTGGGATAATAAAGATAAACTTTCCATACTTGACAGTTTTGCCTAAGGTTTAGCCCTGTTGATTTTCAATTGTGAGTGAACAAAGAGAAATTGTGTACTGAGGTATTTTTATCCTGCAAAGCTGTGAGGCTTTGTAGAAACACCACCACATGCCAGTACTGTTTCTCAGGACCTGTAATTTGAATCTTAAATACAGCTAAATGCATTTTTAAAAGAGTACTGATCCTGGAGAGATTCATTAATTAAGGTACACTGTAAGTTCTTAACTTTAAAGTACTGATTTTTGGTCAATTACTCTACTAGCATTTATTGAACATAAAGCTGTTGGAACAAACATGAATGAGATTATAGACCCTGACCTCAAGGAGCTCACTATCTAGTAGAGATATAAACAAAAGTAATAAAAGTAGAATGAAAAGCAAAATGTGATTAGTGGTTTATTAGAAAAAGTATAAGCAGGAGCTTGGTGGAATGGTACTTATCTTGGGTGGAGAGAAACAGTTGTGCAGGTTGACATTTGAGCTGAATCTTAAAGGATGAACAGGAGTCTGGAAAGCAGGAAAGCAAGGAAAGAGCACAGCAGCCAGTGGGACATGAAAGCACATGGGGAAGGCTGAAAATGACTGGTTTTGCTCTAGTGCACACTTGAGCCGGAATGGCAGCAGAGTAAGAAGGGGTGAGAAGCCCCGGAACACCAAGACAGCGGGCAGAAGAGGTGGGGAATTCCAAAGACAAGCTATGTTTAGGGTGAGACAACAGTACCCAGATACTGAAAAAAATCCCTCTCCTCCTGCAATCTTAAGGTAAAAGTATCTGAGGACTTGAAAGAAGGATTATATAGAACCTTTGTTTGTTGTTTAATTATGCCAATGGTTTAATTTTTTAATATATCAATATATTCCTGATAAGTTTTTATAATCATTTGGGAAATCCTTATTTCATCAGAATAGTAAATCTTTAGGAGCAGTCTACAGCTCAAGGGCTGTGGGGACAGCTGCTATGGCTCTTCAAAGGGAAAAGGGACATCTTTACTGTCAATCTCCCTAAGAAGTCTTTCTTACACCAGGAATGCCCTGGCAATCCAGTGGTTAGGGCTCAGTGCTCTCACTGCCGAGAGCATGCGTTTGATCCCTGGTCAGGAAACTGAAATCCCACAAGCCTCACAGTGTGGGGGGAAAAAAAAATCCATTATTGGGACTTTCCTGGTGGCGCAGTGGTTAAGAAACCGCCTGCCAATGCAGGGGACATGGGTTCAAGCCCCAGTCCGGGAAGATCCCACATGCCGCGGAGCAACTAAGCCCGTGCACCACAACTACTGAGCCTGCGCTCTAGAGCCCGTGAGCCACAACTACTGAGCCCACATGTCACAACTACTGAAGCCTGCACGCCTAGAGCCTGTGCTCCGCAACAAGAGAAGCCACCGCAATGAGTAGCCCCCGCTCACCGCAACTAGAGAAAGCTTGCACGCAGCATTGAAGACCCAACGCAGCCATTAATTAATTAATTAATTAATTAGTTAGTTAGTTAAAAACCAAAAAAAAAAGCAAACAAAAAAACACAAATAGGGACTTCCCTGGTGGCGCAGTGGTTGGGAATCCGCCTGCCAATGCAGGGGACATGGGTTCGAGCCCTGGTCCGGGACGATCCCACATGCCACGGAGCAACTAAGTGCGCCACAACTACTGAAGCCCGCGCGCCTAGAGCCCGAGCTCTGCAGCAGGGGAGGTCACCACAATGAGAAGCCTGTGCACCGCAACGAAGACCCAACGCAGCCAAAAATAAATAAATAATTAAAAAAAAAAAACCACACACAAATATTTCCTGACTACCTGCTACATGTCATGAACTATTCTAGACACTTGGGGGTATGCGTGTGTGTATCAGTGAACAAAATAGGTGCACACACACACAAAACAAAACAAAAAACAAACTATGGGAGCTTAAACTGCACTAGGGCAAAGCTGGTAATAAATATAGTAAATAAATTACATTAGGTGATATGTGCTATTGAAAAAAATACAAGCATAGAAGGAAATAGGGTGGTCAGGGTACGCCTTATTGAAAAAGTAGAATTTGGGAAGAGACTTGAAAGAGGCGAGGAGGTGAGCCATGCAGCTATCTGGAGAAAGCGTGTTGCAGGTAGGAAAGAACATCCAGTGTGAAGACCCTCATATGGAAGTGTGCCTGTGCTCGTGGACTGTTATGAGATCAGTGTGGATGGAGCAGAGTGAGTGAGGGGGAGGGAAGCAGGAGGTTCGAATGGGGAGAAGGGGAACAGAATGGTAGGGAGATCATGTAGGTCCCTGTATACAATTATAAGGACTTGGATTTTATTCTGAGTAATACAGGAAGCATTGAAAGTGACATGTGAGCAGAGGAACGGCACAACTTGACAGGTTTTAAAAGAACTGCTCTGGCTACTGTGCTGACAGTAGACTCCAGTGGGGCAAGGGTGGAAGCAGGAACTCTGCTAGGAGGCTATCGCCGTGATCCAGGTGAGAAACAATGGCAGATCATGTGGGTGGTGAGAAACGGTCAGACTGCAGATATAATATATCTGTATAATATTTTGAAGGTACAGTCAGTAAGATTTTTCTGACACATTGGATGTGCGGTGTGAGAGAGGAGTCAAGAATGCAACCAAGGTATATGGATTGAGAAAAGGGGGAGGACAGAGTTGGCATGAGCTCAGATGAGAACGAATGCTGGTGGAGCAGGTTTGAGAGGCAAGACTGGGAGTTCAGTTTTTGACATATTTGAAATGTCTACTGGACATCCAACCAGGCTTTTGGATATTTAGGTTCAGAGTTCAAAAAACGGCTGGAGCTTCTGCTTGTTCTGCCCCAAACAAACCCTGCGTTCCAGGCTTGCAGAACTACACACAGGTCCCTGATGTCTTCCCTGGGTCTCTGTACCTACATGTCTCTCTGTGTAGAAAGTGTTCTTACTCATGTCTTTTTCCACTTGGTCAAAAAAAATCTCAGCCTTCAAGACTTATGTCATATAGCATCTATTTTATGAAACTCACATAATTATCATCTCCTGAATCACCCTGTTTCCTCAAGTCACTGAAGTAACTGAAATATATAATGGCTGGTCTTTTAGCATACTCCAAAAGGCTAAACAATTTTAATGCCTTTTTTGGTAAGGAAAAAGCAGCCATTTCATAAACACAGCAGGTGACTTGCCTGATCTCATCATCGGAAATTTTTAGAAACTTTTAAAGAAAATTAAGACCACAGGAAAATATCTTGGCAAGCAGCTGAGTAATCAGATTTTGCATTTTCCAATTTCAGTAGTTATTTGAAGAAAAATTCTCAAAAGGACTTGTATTATATAATAAACTTTATAGGCCAAAAACAAAGAGAAACATCTGCCTGTGTTCCAAAGTTATTTACTGTTATAAAAATTTTTCATTTTGATTGTCATTCTTTTACTTGCCCTGGGGAGGCATTGAAATTAGAGGAATTATTGTACAAAGCCAGTCTCTTTGTTTCATTCCCAGGAGACAGACTTCCAATCTAATTGAGAAAAGGGGAAAATTTTTTTAAATGTGAAACTGAGAGCTGATCCAGCTCAGCCAGTTTGGATATCCATAGGGGCTGCTGCTGTCACTTGAAATTGTCCTCCCAACTACCAGTTCTGAGCAGCTACAATCTTCTAAAATGTAAGTTCCATGAGGGTAGAGATTTTTATTTGTTTTGTTCACTACTATTTCACATAGTAAGTGCTGGGTAAATGAAAAAATGTGTAATTCTAAACTCCATGGGGTTGAAATACATTCAATATAAACTATAAAGCAAGTACAATAAATACATTTCTTCCGGGTTTAAAAAATTGTTGACTCTTTGAAAGTCACAAAGTTTGAAGTATCAAGAATTCGCGATCATAATCTTTAAATATTAATTACAAAAGGTTAACCACATACTAAAGTGGGGAGGAGGGACCCCGAAGCAGAATCTCTAACAAAGTAATAAGTTTCTAAAAAGTTCTTTGTAGATTAAGAGAAAAGGATGGTATTCTAGCAACTAACTATACTTGCTTTTTAGTGTATAGTATTTTAGATACATATTCATCATGGGAAAATTATAGCCCTTGAAAATAAAATAGTACAAAGATCTTATTACATGTCTTTGGAGAATCAAGATTTATACGGACAACTAGAAAAAGACGTTGAAAAAATTTGATTCCAGGTTATATTAACACAGTAGCTTAATATACCCCAAATTAACAGCCCAGGTTCTGAAAGTTCTTTTGCCAAAGAAACTCTTACTTGAGTTTTTTAAAAATTGAGGTATAACTGACATACAACATTATATTAGTTTCAGGTGTACAAGATAACAATTCAATAACTGTATACATTGGGAAATGATCACCACAATAAGACTAGTTAACTTCCACCAGCATAGGTAGTTAAAAAATTTTTTTTGTCTTGGGATGAGAACTTTCGGGATGTATTCTCTCAGCAACTTTCAAATGTGCAATAAAGTATTATTAACTATAGTAACCATGTTGCACATGACATCCTCATGACATTTATTTTATAACTGGAAGTTTGTTCTTACTTGGTTTTAAAACCAAACAACCTTTGAAGAAAACACTTTCAACAATAACCACAGTTTTCATGCAGTCTACAGACAATCTAATATATGTATTTCAATTCCAAAAAAGAAATATCAGGTATTATTTTAAAGTTAAAAAACACCAACCTCTTTAATCTCATGTAGTTTTCACTGGCAGCAGGTCGGCATTCAGCTCTTTGTACCACTATTCCTTCCAGTGCAAGCTTATCTTGAATGGAAAGACAAAAATTAACAAATGTATTCAGAAATAACATTTATCATGTTCAAGACTGTATTTTGACATACCAACCAAGGTAACAGTGATTACAATCAAATATAGCTAATAATAAAAATCAAGGAAAGAAAAGGAATATTTTTAAGTTTACAGTAATATCATTGGTCAGAATAGAGAAAAACCTTATTCTTGGCTAGTAAAAAACTGGGCTCCTGTCAGGTTTATTTATTGGGCTGCTGCAGCCCCTTGCCAATAACAGCTTTTATACACTTAGCTCTTCCTAAAGAGAGTGGCTTAAAAGGGCATAAAAATCAAGTAAAAATTTGAAGGGTGTGGCAGCTATATCATCTTTGGCAGAGAAGTAAGTTCTGAAAACACAGCTAGCCTAAAGTACTAAATCAAAAATTCATACACACATGTATATGCATGCATGGGCACACACACACATATGTGCAAAAAAGAAAATTCTAGAACACACGGTGACTAGAACAGCTAGCTTAGAAAATACTGTGAAACTATGCAGGTCCTTGCTTGGGTTATACTGTGTACCAGTTCTGCCTGCCAGTTGCTGACTTCTATTTTCCAGCAAAATGATTAATATGGATGTGTCTAAACTAGAGCTTTAACTGCTATGAATATCTGTCCAAACAGAAGGGCAATTTTTCCCACCATTAGTAAGAATTCTTATGGTGACCCTGACACAAAATTCAAGAGAAAACAAAAGTTAGCACCTACTGAGTGCCTACTAGGCACCAAGTCACTTTAAGACCTCATCTTATTTGATAACGCATGTATGACTGACCCACGATGGTACCTGCTTTACTGCAGTCTGGAAATGTATGACTATGGTTAGGAACAGTTATGGTTCAGTCATATTTCCGGGAGAATTCACCCAGGTTTCCGGTAGAGATTCAGGAACTCCTCTGGCTCATCAGCAATGCATTTATGACCCATCTTTTCAGGGCGAATGACCTCATGCATTCCACAAACATTAACTAAATGCCTACAACGTGAAGGGAACCGTCTAGGCATTGCAGAATCGAAGATGACTGAAATACAGTACTGTCTTCAAGAAGCATACAGTTCACTGGAGGAACAGATAAATTGACCAAAACATAGAATGCAGATAGAACCATGCCCACATGATTTATGTTAGAAAATTTTTCTTATGGTGACCTTTCTCTATTTTGCCTCCAAAATCTAGGAACTCCTTATATAGCCCCTAAGTACTAATACACACAGTAACTCGATAGTTCAATGTAAAATATGCAAACAAACCGCAAGTAGAGGCTGACAGATGACTGCAAAGAGCAATGATGAGAAGCACGTCTACCTTACACCAAAATATGCCAGGAAGGAAATAATAAGAAGGCCGCAATTATTTTATATTAAATTTAAGTTTAAATATCTAAAAGTAATTTCCTCTTATTAATGAGTTTAGTAAGATTAAAATTTGAATTTTCTTAAAGCAAAAACAAATATTATATTTGAGCGTGCCTCTCCACTGAAGCTGACAGTTGTATCTAGAAAAATTCTTGCCATAACAATAACAAGATTTGGGAAAGATTCCAATCTATAGTGTCTTAAATGCATGAGAAAAGTTCACTTTTTAAACATAAATTAATCCTTTTTAAAAAGCAAAATAGGGGCTTCCCTGGTGGCGCAGTGGTTGAGAATCCGCCTGCCAATGCAGGGGACACGGGTTCGAGCCCTGGTCTGGGAGGATCCCGCGTGCCGGGGAGCGGCTGGGCCCGTGAGCCACAATTGCTGAGCCTGTGCGTCTGGAGCCTGTGCTCCACAACAAGAGAGGCCGCGATGGTGAGAGGCCCGCGCACCACGATGAAGAGTGGCCCCCGCTTGCCACAACTAGAGGAAGCCCTTGCACAGAAACGAAGACCCAACACAGCCATAAAAATAATAATAAAAAAAAATAAAATAAAATAAAAATCTGTATTTAAAAAAAAAAAAAGCAAAATAGATCTGGAATACTGTCTCTGAAAATAATTTAGTTACATATCCAGGTGTTTACTAATGCTGAATATTAAAAAGCTACCTTTCAATACCACCTGTGAATGTTCCCCACTTATTTATCTGTGCCTACTCCTGGTGGACAGGATGATTTTAATTTCTAGTTAAATGTTTCTGCTGTCAACGTTGCACACATAATACCTGAAAGGGTTAAAAGCATCCAAAGCACCTGCCCATTTCAACTTGGCCACCACTCATCACTCTTCTTCAATCAAGGTCACTCACACAAAGCAGTAAAATTCACTTCCCCAAACCATGATTTCCTGTCCATCATATCCCCTTTTCAAATCTACAATAGCCTTCAAATGCCTCAAATGAAAAGTCTTCATCAGCAGCAATGAAAACTTCTACCAATTGGCTGCTCTTAAATAACCGCACATCTCTGTTAACTCTTTGCCCTTCCCGCTCTCTTCCTAAATAAGTTTTTTAAAAACCAATTTACTTATAATACAGCCCCCTAAGCAAGATTTAAAGGTGTCACACACTTTTTAAAGCCTCACAGGAACATGTTTTCATATTCTTTCCACTAAACCATGCTTCTATTCTTCTCCAAAACATTGCTTAAGATTTCAGGGGAAAGCTATTAAATATCGCATTTTAAGGCATTTGAAAGCACCCACTTGCACACCACTGCTGTTAATTACAGATCATATTCATTAATACAGGAATCCTGACTTAAAACTACTTTGTTGGCCCAGTTTGAAAGAATGTAAATACTTGAAATATAATCTTTTTATTGCTCATATATTTATCAAATATTTACTAAGTGCCTTTATGTAAAAGATAATGCAAAAACACATCAGGAATAACAAAGATAAATGAAACTTGGCTCCTGCCCTCAAGGAGTAGAGTCTAGTGCAGCCATTCACAAACGTGTGGCATATATGCCTGAAAAGTAGCGAGGAATCCCAAAGAACCTTTTATGTGGGTTTACTACTGATATTGATTATACTAGCAACTAAAACTGAAAAATGTTTAGAAAATCAGAGTGAAAAAGGCAACAAGGCTTGGTATTATTATAAAAATAGTTTTGATTTCACAGGCCCCTTGACAGGGTCTCCAGGACCCCTCTACCCAGTGGTTTCCAGATCACATTTTGGGAGCTTCTGGTCTAGTAGGATGATGAGATAGGTATATAAACCACTTTAACACACTAGAAGCACTTTTGACAGACCTCCACTTAACCCACTTCTAGATTACCAAGGCTCTCAGTTCCCCTCTTAACTATGGTGACAGATGCCCACAGCTCACTATACACTAGTGGGTAGTAGGTTAATCTCTACTACTCCCACACACTTCTGCTCAAACTATGCTGGAACTTGTTTATGCTAGTTTTACTCTGTTAGTAATTATGCAATTTGATTATATATTACATAATGTCATTAATTAAGAGTATGGGGGAGGGAGATGTTTCTACAAAAACTAGGTTTAATGCTTTGTAAAATGTGATATAAAGATAAGTTGCTAAAAATCTGTCAAATTAGGTACTGGAGAGACAACTAGAGATTAGAAGAGAAACATGAAAGTCTAGAAGGATTCTGCATTCATATTGTTTCACAGTGTCTAAGTTTTCGCTCCTTTTTAAAGAAACCAAAACTGAAAATCTAAACTGAATTATGGGTTTACTTTTCACAGGAAAGAGAAATCAGATGCTCAATCAGTATCCTATACTGAAAGCAAAGGCCTTGTCCTACATGTACACTGGTGACTAAATGTGCATTTGTGGGTCTTAAAATGTTTAAGGCAGTAGGAATATATACTATTATCATTTTTATGATTCCCTACCTTTTAATTTAACTACTGGAAGGACTACTGGTCCTTCCATAAAGGCCGTGGGATTCTACTGTACTACATAGAATTTGCCATGGTTTATGAGGGTTATAATCTGCTGACAGAGACACAGAGTACTGGGATTAAAACACATACACACAAAGAGAATATGTCTAGCTGGGGATTAAGAAGAGCTTTGATAGAGAAAGCAATGTTTGTGCTGGACCTGGAAAAATGGGTAGGATTTAGAGTGGGAGGTGAAGCAGAAGGGCACCGAAGGTGGTGCGAACAGCAAGCAATGGCTTTTGTCTCTTCTCTGTTTCTCTGTCTGTCTCTCTCAGAATTTTAAACTAAGGGACCCATACCAGAGTCACTCCACCTCAGAAATCTCTGGAAGGACATGGTCACACCGGCACTCTGAAGAGAAGCCACATAGGCTCATCCCACTGAAAGCCCAGCCATGGCTTGGTTCCTATCTTTCCCTAGGCTTGGCCGTTTGTTCAACTCTTCTTTAGATTCTGAGAACTATTCCAGGATCTTTTTCTAAATTTTCTCACCTCCCCCGCTTTTTGGGCTAGATTGGTTTGCTTGTTGGTTTCTGCTACTTGTAACCCAAAGAATCTTCATGAGTATGAACATACACCTTTGGTGATGGTATTTTATTGATCTGTATCCTGCCACCTAGTTTCAGAAAACAATTGAGAGAAAGTTTTAAAGGCTAAGTTACACAAAGTGCATCCTATAACAAGAATGGAAGCGTTCTAGTTCTGATTCTGTCTCTAAACAGTGGTGTTACTTTGGAGAAGTTACTTTACATCTCTGGGCCTCAGCATCTATATGTATAATAAAGTCACTGGGATCTCTGAGATCTCCTCCAATTCTCTTTCACTAAAATAAACAAAACAAAACTGGCCTTCCCCTCCAACTGAGGATGTTTTATTATTTCATTAGTATTTATTTTGTTTGCCCTAATACTTTCTAAAAGACCTAGATATAATTAAATTTTCTTTGAGTAGAAATTAGAGAAAAACTGTTTCTTGGAATGACAATGAGAAAATGTTGAGAAGCTGCCCAAGACTTGAAAATATACAAACTTCTGTTCTAAGCTGGATCTTCCAACATACTCTATGTTGAGGAACCCAAGAGAAACAACTGACTGGCATGTTTCACAAGTTAAGAGCCTGGCTAGTTTGAACAAGTTAAAGTGAAAGTAAGCAGGAAGGGTGTCTATTAGCATTGGCATGTAAGTAATGAGAAGTAATGGGTTAAGAAGATGTTGGGCATCAGGAAGTTACAGGAGTTCATTTCCACAAGACCACTCGATCCAGTTCAATGTGGAGGCCTTTAAGAGCACTTCCAACTCAAGTTAAAACACAGACAAGGTTAGAACCAAGATTTTGGACTGATCCTTGAGATTTGAAGCTACTTTCCTGATTCTTCCTTACATCACACCTGTGTCTATCCTCACTGGAAAAGGACTAAAGAAATAATATTTAACAGAGCAAGAGCATTTAAAAGATAAACCATTTTTAATATTCCTATCAGTCTCCACTGTTCTCATTTAAAATCTTTTCCTAGTAGTTTCTGCCTGTGGTTCACAGGGCAAGGCCTATTAATACATGCTACTTGGCATCTTAACAAACCAGTTGGGCAAAGCTGCAATCCCTATGTTATTAAGAAGGTGTTTCTTACTGTATTCAAATTTGTCAACTGATGTTCTGATCTCTACCTAATACTCAGGAATTTTAGGAATAAAAGATCATGCTCATATTTCAGTAAACCTACAGAGTCAGCATTTGATTAATTACCTCAAAAGCAACAAAATGAGCAGCCATATAAGTATTCCCCAAAATTATCTGTTTATGCAATATGTTTTCTTGTAATGATATTCAAATTACAAACATGCCTAAATAGCTGGGAATTCCCAATTTTAAACCAAATACTGAAACCATAATTTGAGGACTAGACTTAGGATTAGAAAACATCTCGGCTTCCTCACTCCTACTACTGCTCTTCAACTTTTCCCCTATGGACTGGGAGAAAGAAGGTTTACATATATTCCTATACAAGGGATGTTGTAATGCTCATCAAAGAGTACCTGTGAAAGACAAGACTGGTTGTCCAGGAGTAGAAGAGTGGTTATGTAAGGTACAAAATCGAAGATGGAGGCCTTAAATGTACAAAGGAGTGTGGATTGTTCTATGAGTCTACAGAAGCCATAACAAACTTTTCATCAAAGAAATAACTTAGAGAACGACATTTTAAAAACAAACATTTGTATGTTTTACTGTTTACAAGGCAAGTTCACAAGTTATCATTCCTCCTATACTTCACAGTAGTCTCCTTTTTGCTTGTTATATACAATTATATATATAATTTAATATATATAATTAATCAATATAAATCTTCAAATACAGATGTGGGCATAATGTTGTAATGTATAAACAGACACAATCCCTAATCTAAAAGTTGCTTTCAAGAATAAGAGGTTGGCTCTTCCTCTCCACACCAGCTTTCTAGTTCCCAATTCCCTCTTCCTCTTTCTCCTCTTGCCCTTCTAGGCCTCTGACTCTGAGTCCCCAGTACCAGCCTCTGGCCCCATAGATGTACAGCCGCCCCACTGCAGGACCTCTGGTTTGCTGGCAGCTGTGTCTCAGAAAAAGCTGTCTTCAGCAAGGCAGAAGCAGTTCCCTGCTGGTATTCCCAGAGTCTGGCGGAACGCCTAACACATACCGTGTGGCTGACAGGGTCTTGGTGCTCCCAGCAGGTGTCAGGCCTGAGCCTCTGAGGTGGGAGAGACAAGTTCAGGACACTGGTCCACCACAGACCTCCGTGGAAGTATCAATCGGCGAGAGCTCTCCCAGAGATCTCCATCTCAACGCTAAGACTCAGCTCCACTCAACGACCAGCAAGCTCCAGTGCTGGACACCCCATGCCAAACAACTACCAAGACAGGAACACAACCCCACCCATTAGCAGAGAGGCTGCTTAAAATCATAATAAGTTCACAGACACCCCAAAACACACCACCAGACGTGGTCCTGCCCACCAGAAAGACAAGATCCAGCCTCATCCATCAGAACACAGACACCAGTCCCCTCCACCAGGGAGCCTACACAACCCACTGAACCAACCTTACCCACTGGGGGCAGACACCAAAAACAACGGGAACTATGAACTTGCAGCCTCTGAAAAGGAGACCCCAAACACAGTAAGTTAAGCAAAATGAGAAGACAGAGGAATACAAAGCAGATGAAGGAGCAAGGTAAAAACCCACCAGATCAAACAAATGAAGAGGAAATAGGCAGTCTACCTGAAAAAGAATTCAGAGTAATGATAGTAAAGATGATCCAAAATCTTGGAAATAAAATGGAGAAAATACAAGAAATGTTTAACAAGGACCTAGAAGAACTAAAGAGCAAGCAAACAATGATGAACAACACAATAAATGAAGTTAAAAATTCTCTAGAAGGAATCAATAGCAGAATATCTGAAGCAGAAGAATGGATAAGTGACCTGGAAGATAAAACAGTGGAAATAACTACCACAGAGCAGAATAAAGAAAAAAGAATGAAAAGAATTGAGGACAGTCTCAGAGACCTCTGGGACAACATTAAACGCACCAACATTCGAATTATAGGGGTCCTAGAAGAAGAAGAGAAAAAGAAAGGGATTGAGAAAATATTTGAAGAGATTATAGTTGAAAACTTCCCTAATATGGGAAAGGAAATAGTCAATTAAGTCCAGGAAGCACAGAGAGTCCCATAAAGGAGAAATCCAAGGAGAAACATGCCAAGACTCATATTAATCAAACTATCAAAAATTAAATACAAAGAAAAAATATTAAAAGCAGCCAGGGAAAAGCAACAAATAACATACAAGGGAATCCCCATACGGTTAACAGCTGATCTTTCAGCAGAAACTCTGCAAGCCAGAAGGGAGTGGCAGGACATATTTAAAGGGATGAAAGGGAAAAACCTACAACCAAGATTACTCTACCCAGCAAGGATCTCATTCAGATTTGGCAGAGAAATTAAAACCTTTACAGACAAGCAAAAGCTAAGAGAATTCAGCACCATCAAACCAGCTTTACAACAAATGCTAAAGAACTTCTCTAGGCAGGAAACACAAGAAAAGGAAAAGACCTACAATAACAAACCCAAAACAATTAAGAAAATGGTAATAGGAACATATATATCGATAATTACCTTAAATGTAAATGGATTAAATGCTCCAACCAAAAGACATAGACTGGCTGAATGGATACAAAAACAAGACCCATATATATGCTGTCTACAAGAGACCCACTTAAGACCTAGGGACACATACAGACTGAAAGTGAGGGGATGGAAAAAGATATTCCACGCAAATGGAAATCAAAAGAAAGCTGGAGTAGCAATTCTCATATCAGACAAAATAGACTTTAAAATAAAGACTATTACAAGAGACAAAGAAGGACACTACATAATGAGCAAGGGATCAATCCAAGAAGAAGATATAACAATTGTAAATATTTATGCGCCCAACATAGGAGCACCTCAATACATAAGGCAAATGCTAACAGCCATAAAAGGGGAAATTGACAGTAACACAATCATAGTAGGGAACTTTAACACCCCACTTTCACCAATGGACAGATCATCCAAAATGAAAATAAGGAAACACAAGCTTTAAATGACACATTAAACAAGATGGACTTAATTTATATTTATAGGACATTCCATCCAAAAACAACAGAATACACTTTCTTCTCAAGTGCTCATGGAACATTCTCCAGGATAGATCATATCTTGGGTCACAAATCAAGCCTTGGTAAATTTAATAAAATTGAAATCGTATCAAGTATCTTTTCCGACCACAACACTATGAGACTGGATATCAATTACGGGAAAAAGAAATACAAACACATGGAGGCTAAACAATATGCTACTAAATAACCAAGAGATCACTGAAGAAATCAAAGAGGAAATCAAAAAATACCTAGAAGCAAATGACAATGAAAACACAATGACCCAAAACCTATGGGATGCAGCAAAAGCAGTTCTAGGAGGGAAGTTTATAGCAATACAATCTTACCTCAAGAAACAAGAAAAATCTCAAATAAACAACCTAACCTTACACCTAAAGCAATTAGAGAAAGAAGAACAAAAAACCCCAAAGTTAGCAGAAGGAAAGAAATCATAACGATCAGATCAGAAATAAATGAATAAGAAATGAAGGAAAAAAAGCTACAGTAATCAAGACAGTATGGTACTGGCACAAAAAACAGAAATATAAATCAATGGAACAGGACAGAAAACTCAGAGATAAACCCACACACCTATGGTCACCGTATCTTTGATAAAGGAGGCAAGAATATAGAATGGAGAGAAGACAGCCTCTTCAAAAAGTGGTGCTGGGAAAACTGGACAGCTACATGTAAAAGAATGAAATTAGAACACTCCTTAACACCATACACAAAAATAAACTCAAAATGGATTAAAGACCTAAATGTAAGGCCATACACTATAAAACTCTTAGAGGAAAACATAGGCAGAACACTCCATGACATAAATCACAGCAAGATCCTTTTTGACCCACCTCCTAGAGAAATGGAAATAAAAACAAAAATAAATAAATGGGACCTAATGAAAAGCTTTTGCACAGCAAAGGAAACCAGAAACAAGACGAAAAGACAACCCTCAGAATGGGAGAAAATATTTGCAAACAAAGCAACTGGCCAAGGATTAATCTCCAAAATATACAAGCAGCTCATGCAGCTCAATATCAAAAAAACAAACAACCCAATCCAAAAATGGGCAGAAGACCTAAACAGACATTTCTCCAAAGAAGATATACAGATTGCCAACAAACACATGAAAGGATACTCAACATCACTAATCATTAGAGAAATGCAAATCAAAACTACAATGAGGTATCACCTCACACCGGTCAGAATGGCCATCATCAAAAAATCTACAGGGCTTCCCTGGTGGCGCAGTGGTTGAGAATCTGCCTGCCAATGCAGGGGACACGGGTTCGAGCCCTGGTCTGGGAAGATCCCACATGCCGCGGAGCAACTAGGCCCGTGAGCCACAACTACTGAGCCTGCGCGTCTGGAGCCTGTGCTCCGCAACAAGAGAGGCCGCGATAGTGAGAGGCCCGCGCACCGCGATGAAGAGTGGCCCCCACTTGCCGCAACTAGAGAAAGCCCTCGCACAGAAACGAAGACCCAACACAGCCATAAATAAATAAATAAATAAATAAATAAAATTAAAAAAAAAAAATTCACCCACTCCATCTTCCAAAAAAAAAAGAAAATCTACAAACAATAAATGCGGGAGAGGGTGTGGAGAAAAGGGAACCCTCTTGCACTGTTGGTAGGAATGTGAATTGATACAGCCACTATGGAGAACAGTATGGAGGTTCCTTAAAAAACTAAAACAGAACTACCATACGACCCAGCAATCCCACTACTGGGCATATACCCTGAGAAAACCGTAATTCAAAAAGAGTCATGTACCATAATGTTCACTGCAGCACTATTTACAATAACCAGGACATGGAAGCAACCTACGTGTCCATCGACAGATGAATGGATAAAGAAGATGTGGCACATATATACAATGGAATATTACTCAGCCATAAAAAGAAATGAAATTGAGTTATTTGTAGTGAGGTGAATGGACGTAGAGTCTGTCATATAGAGTGAAGTAAGTCAGAAAGAGAAAAACAAATACTGTATGCTAACACATATATATGGAATCTAAAAAGAAAAAAAAATGGTTCTGAAGAACCTAGGGGCAGAACAGGAATAAAGACGCAGACGTAGAGAATGGACTTGAGGACACAGAGAGCGGGAAGGGTAAGCTGGGATGAAGTGAGAGAGTGGCATGGATATATATACACTACCAAATGTAAAACAGATAGCTAGTGGGAAGCAGCCACATAGCACAGGGAGATCAGCTTGGTGCTCTGTGACCACCTAGAGGGGTGGGATAGGGAGGGTGGGAGGGAGACGCAAGAGAGAGGGGATATGGGGATATATGGATAGCTGACTCACTTTGTTATATAGCAAAACTTACATAGCATGGTAAAGCAATTATACTCCAATAAAGATGTTAACAAAAAACAGACAAATGGATAAAGAAAAAAAAATAAGAGGTTGAATAAAACCCAGAAATAAAATATAGTTTTATTTAAAAAAATGAAGTAATGCTGTATTGTAATAATAAATGAAAAGGAAAATCATAGTACTGTGATAGTTTGTCTTAGTTAGACCTTCATCAAAGGGTGTGATCCAGCTTTGGCTGTTGCATTTGAAATTAGAGAGAATTCAAAAACAATAGCAAACGTGATTAAATGGACAGAAAAACAAATCCTTCTAGGAAAGATTAAGTCTCCCAGAGAAAAGACTTTTACTATAGTGCTACATTACAGTTAAATAGTGCCAAACACTGTGCTAGATGTGATGAGGGGTACAAAGGAAGAAAAATACAGACCCCCTGCACTTAGAAAGCCTGTAATATAGTTGAGGGATACAATATTAATATAGACAATCCTATGACACATTTTTAAATCAACTGAATATGATTCAAGTTTCATTACTTTCATCCTCAATAACTCCTGTCCTCTTCACCATGTTTAGGAATAGTAGTAATACCACATACTAGTTTAGTTCTTTACAATTTTCAAGACACTTTAATAGTAAGTGATCCTCATAACTACAGAGTAAAAATTATGCCCTCATCATTAAGAACTCCTTTGAGATAAGTTCACTTTCCTGAGCTCATCAATTTCCTGAATATGGTAGGTCTTCAACTCTGCTTGATCCTAAGAATCACCTGGGAAGCTTTTTAAAAACTACTGGGCCCACTGTCAGAGATTCTACCTTAATTGCACTGTGTGGGCAAGAGGTGTTTTTACAACCTCGCTAGATTATTCTAATATGCAGCAGCCAGGATTGAGAACTACTGCCCTGGTATTTCTCTCCTCCTCTCCCCCACATCTTTTCCTCTTCCTGTATCTCTGTTAATTTTATTTTCTAGTGGTATGGGGATAACAGCTTACAGAACTGCTCAAATATTTCATCAAATCTAAGATACCATCAATTGTAATAGTCACCATCATTTTATGGCTTAAAATCATTACAAGCCAATGATTTTAAGACATACCCTGATTTCAGAAATGTTAAACGTGAAAAAGTGTACAATATGATAGACTTCTCCATCCCTGATTTGCAATCACTCTACTCTGTGTAAGAAACTCCATTTCCTCCTATGAACCATCATATCCTGTCCTGCTGGTTCAGGACCCCCTCTCTCCTCCACACCATGTCATCACTGAAGACACAAGAGAAACTAAAAACAAGATGATAACAGGAGGGACATTGGGAGGGCACAGCATCAGCAGCAGAGACTCTTTGGGTTACTGATTTCATAACAATATTAACTTTACAACTTTTCAAAGTCATGTCCCTCATCTTGAGATTGTAGACAATGGTTATTAACTTAAAACATCTCCTTCTGAAAGAGGCAGCAAAATTGCGTTTTGCCAAATAGCACTATAAAAATGAGTTCTACACAATATAATTTCAGTGTTCATTTGATGGCTCATAGAAGTGCTTTGCTCATCTAGATACAATAAAATTTTCCAGTGAATAATAATGCATAGTCTGCACTTCAAAAAAAAAAAAAGCAAACTCATTTTTAAAAACTTAAATGACTTCTGCCTACAGAATTATAAAATACAGGTTTCCCTGAAATACTCATCTCCCAAAGTACATTTAAAATATGAATTAATATGATTTGTAAATTGTTTTCAAGATTACCTGTGTAATGAAAAGCAAAGAAACGTGGAATGGAGTTTTGTCAGAACTTCTCATTTAGACTGTCATTTTTATTTGTGCTCCTTTTGATACAAAGTGTTTTCATCTTTTCTACACTCCTCAAGTGAGGTTTAAAAATTTGCTGATGCAGCAAAGTTTCCTGGGCTTCTCTGAAGACTCAGTTCAACACTGCAAAACATTTACAAGCTTATTCATCTGACTGGAATTACACATCCACATCACCTTCCTGCCAAAAGCTATACTGAATGTGTCCTAGGAGGACTTCAGCACTCTGCATAGGTGGTGAGATACTGTGGTCAGTCAGCTCCATAAGGTAGTGAGGTAGTACTTGCGGGGATGCAAGCCCAGTACAAGACAACATCTAATTTTGCAGAAAAATTTTATATTTCAAAATGAAACTAAAGTTTTGATGTTCAAATAGAATTAGATTAACACAGAAAAATCCTTGATTCTTAAAATATGTTAATACATTACACTGTGTAATTTATTTATATTTTTTAACACCAAAAAAGAGGCTAAAGTAACATGATTACAGCTGAATATCAAAGCGAATATTTCTCACTTTCAATGCTATTAACAGGAGGCTATGAAGAACAAGAAAGCCACACATTAAAAAAGAGAAACTCAGCTTGTGAAAGGTATAGGAAGATCAAGGCAAAAAGGAATCAGAGGACATGAAAGTCAGATGGCCAAAGGTTAGCCAGATTTTGGAAAATGAACAGATAAAGGTATCACTGCAGAATCAAGTAGATGGGTATCAAATTCAAGTGAAGAAGAAAGACCCAGATCAATAAGCCTTAAAATATCTGCAAAAGACCAGGGCAGAGACATAGTGCCAGGTTTAAGTGAAAATTGACAGCTACTGCTCTTTCTGTAGTTGGTTTTACTTTCTTCCTAAGGTAATAGGAAATAATCTTTTTTTAAAAACAGGCATTAATGTATGCAGGTGAAAATAACCAAAAAGATTTGGTAGAGGCAGAGAATGAAGAAACAGAAGCCCAGTGTTTTTAATAAAGGCAGCTTCTGAGACCATCCCTTTTCCTTGAAAAGGAAATTTTCCAAGGAAAAATTTTCCAAGGAAATTTCCAAGGAAATTTCAGAAAGGAGTGATCTGTTGAGTCTAGCGGAATTATCAAATCTTATATCTTCCAACCAAGAGAGATACCTTCTTGGTAAGGTTCCACTTCCTTGCATGGCAGGAGAGTATCTCTGGTATATAAATGGAGCAAGCATATATTATGATCATGTTCTGTGTCAATAATGTTGATGACAATGACCTCGTTTCCCATCAAGAGTTGGTAGATAAGATGGGAATTCCCATTGGCCTGGGATAAATTTTGCCTAATGCAGACAGTGGAAGATTAGCATCACCATATAGTGGAAAGGTTTTGCTAAAATTTGGTTAGGCATTGGGCCTAACCAATGAATATACTCATAATAAGAACCTGACAATGACACTGTTTACATCCTCAAAGTTGGCTATCATCAACAGGAACACAAATAACAAATGTTGGCGAGGATGTGGAGAAAAGGGAATCCTCATACACTGTTGATGGGAATGTAAATTGGCGCAGCCACTGTGGAAAACAGTATGAAGGTTTCTCAAAAACTAAAAACAGAGCTACCATATGACCCAGCAATTCCACTCCTAGGTATATATTCAGAGAAAACTCTAATTCGAAAAGATACAGGCACCCAATGTTCATAGCAGCATTCTTTACAATTGCCAAGATATGAAAGCAACCTAAGTGTCCAGCAACAGATGAATGGATAGAGAAGATACACACACACGCACATGCACGTGCACACACACACACACACACACACACACTGGAATACTACTCAGCCATAAAAAAGAATGAAATTTTGCCATTTGCAACAACATGGATGGACGTGGAGGGTATTATGCTAAGTGAAATAGGTCAGACCGAAAAAGACAAATACTGTATGATATCACTTATACGTGAAATCTAAAAAACAAAACAAAACAAAACAAAACAAAAAAAGAAAGGCAGATAACACCAAGTGTTGGAAAAAATGTGGGGAAACAGGAAACCACAAGCACTGCTGGTGGAAGAGTGCACTGATAGAGCTGATCTCGGGAGTCATCTGGCAGTTCTAAGTGAAACTGAACATGGCCAGCAAGCCCTCAAATTTCCACAGACACCCATAAGAGGACATGCTTGAAACTGTTCATCACAGCAAGGGATTGAGGCAGCCTGGGTGTCCATCACTAGGGAATCAAAAACAACATTTACTGGGTGCGTAAGTGTGAAATACCGTGTGCCATCCACAAGTAGTGAAACAGATGTATATACAGCAGCATGAACTAATTCAAAAAAGAGTTGAATGAAAAAAGTAAGAAACAGATATAGATATATATATATATGAGAAAATAAATCTTCAAAGTTGACTAAAGGGCTCTTTTATACGTGTGATTACAGATGTCTATGACAGACACTTTAAAAAAAAATATCCTTCTGCCTGCAAAGCGGATGAAATCTTCAAGTCTAGTGGTCAAGTGGATTTAAGCGAGCTAATCTTTGATGTGTAGGTTAAGCCCTTCTGCTGAAACCACTGAACTGATTACTTCCAGTTTGTATGTGCAGTGAGGCAGAGAAATGTAGTCACATAAACCATGGATGTTTGCCTTGGAATAGTTATTGAAGCACCATTTTTACAGTTCTAGGGATGTGTGGACTTGATTGACATTGACCCTCCCCACCCTACAGCCCCCAAAGCAGGTAAGTATAAGCTTAAAATAGACTAAAAAGAAGACAACCTGGCTTTCTCCTAAGGGGCATATGAACCACCACAGCAGCAATGATCAACAAAGCCCCGTGATTTCTGTAAACTGCAACCATCTTGCTTTCACGGGGATGGAGTGGAGTAATGCAGAGAAGCTGGGACCTACTGGGTACCATTTTTCTTTCTTAAGACCACAAGTTGGGAGCAATAGGACATAAAAGAAAAGTCCTATGGATTCTTATCAGCTTCCAGTCAGTCCTATGGACTCTTATCGGCTCCCAGTCAGACAAGGCTTCTGTTACACTACTGTTGCCAGGCCACGGCTGGCAAACAAATCATACAGGTCAGGTTTGCAGAAGCCAAGAACATCAGAGTGAAGTCTAAAGAGAAAGAGCGGTCAAGGGTTAGAGGCGCATGATGGGGTGGTTCGGGGTCTGTCAAGGCAAGCCAGCAGAAACAAAGGACCCACACCAGTCATTTTAAAAACCAGAAAGCAGAAAGCAGAAGTGAGCATCAGCAAGTGTAAGGTGGCCCCGGGGGTGACGGCTGAAGGGATCAGTAGTCCCACTTCCTCCAGTCCTGCCTCACCTCCCCACCCCATGGCAGCAAAGCCTCCAGCAGCACTAGCTTCAGGCCTCCCCCAGGAAGGCATCTATAAACAGGCCAAACAGTGCATAAGGAAGCAGACTAAGCCTTACATAGAATTCAACGATATCACTTTATTTAAACATACAAAGAAAATTCTAGCACAGTCTCCACCACTCTACTACAGTTATGTTCTATTGATTCCGGTGTCCCACAGAGTTCACCGACACAGGACTATGACTGCAAATAAAATTGGCAAAAGCCTTTGCTGGTTCTGCCATTACATGGTGCTACTCATGTGCACTGACTACGAACACAAGGATTCCGCTTCTAAAGTTGTACCCCCCCAAATCTATTCAATATTTCAGAAAAAGTCACAGCCATAGGTAAGACCTGATTCCAAAACCACAAAATCAACACACATGAAACTGTTAGAATATAACAGTAAACTCTTCTTAAATGATGCAGTACTGAGAGGAAGCTTTAGTCGAAATGTTGGCTTACTATTAACAAGTTGTAAAGTTCTACATAAAACACTAAAAACTCTAGAGAATGCAATCTTATCTTTGGTTCAATTTCATGGTCTCAAAGCAAAAACTCAGCCCTAAAAATGTTATGTCTTAGATTTCTAGTTTAATTTCAATGAACTTTTGATAAGCTCAATGATACGTAAATACTAAATTCAAAATGCGCTATAATTAAAAGTAAAATTTTTATATCTGAAGAAAATCTAACATTGTTTAGAGAAAACGCAAGGCAAGCATTTTTAGAAGAATCTGCACCAATATTTCTATCAACACAAAGTTGAAAAAATTTCAAATACCTTTAATGTAATAAAAATATAAATCAATTTAACAAAATCTAAAGTCTAATTCTGAGGACAATGCAGTTCCTCAGAATAATTTAGCAGGTAGATCAGCCAAATAATAGTGTACTGGGGACAATGCTCACATTTCTTACCACTGGGTCTTTAAATTCTAGAAATGAAAACTCAAGATCCCTAAAATGTTTTGGAAGGCAAGTTACAGCGGAAGGAGAAAAAAAAAGAAAGGGGAAAAAAAACACCACACTCACACAGTTCCAGCTCCAAAAAAAAAAAAAAAGGCAGCTAGGCTTTGGTCTTTTCTCTCTCCCTATGTGAACACTGAAAAAAAACCAACAGCGGCAAAAGAAACCCAACTAACTTGACCCATGACACTATTTTACAGCAGGTATTTTGAATGTGTCTCTCTGTTATCTTCTCGAGGGAGCACATGCACACGTGCACACACACACACACACACACAAACACACAGACACATGGTTACAGTATTTTCCACAGCAGTCCAAGTCTTTGTTCAGCAGTGAAGCACGTTTAGGGTGAAACAAGCTTATGAATTTTCCATAGGAAATCTTAACCAAAAAAAAAAAAAAAAAGATTACTGTAAAACCTGTATATTCGATTTTTTACCTTTAGGGTAAAAAGCCAAAATAACAGAGACTTTTGTTAAAGGACATGAAGAAAATTTCTTCTCACTTGCTAAAGATCCACAAAGCAGAATCACATGCAAATCCAATTAAATTCAAGTACAATGTCACAAACAACAGGTTTAAATATTCTCACTTGTGTCTCTAAAATGACTACACCACTTGTGAAATGTGTGACTTTTTTTAGGAGAAAAAATTCTATACACCTAGGTCCTTTCTCTTTGGGTTTCCTACTTATGATTTACTTTAAACAATGATACTAATTCAACATATATTATTCTCCAAAAGGTGACACTATTATTCAATATTAAGCCTGCCTGATTAATAACTTAAAAGACATTTAGAAGTGGATAAAAATTCACACTTAGCTGGAGAGTTAAACATATGTAACTGCTTAACTGCCAATAGGAAATTCAATTTATTCAGTAACTTTCATTACTTCAAAGAATACACATGAAAACCTTTTCACAGCGAGTTCCTTCCCTGATATAGTTAAATGCAAATTATCTTTTTTCCCTCTTACTCCAGAAAGCTCCTGCATACATAGCTGATACGCCACCTACTGCAAAACCGAGCTGACAGCACAGGCAACGCTGCCAGCATTTCCATTCCATCACCAGGCTGGGGCTGAATAAAGGCGTGTTTGTGTGGTAGTGTTTCTTTTTAAAAAATCTCAACGCCAAGAAGAACAAGCTGAAATAGCATTTTCAAAAATGGAGCGTAAAATAAACAGAAGAGAAAAAGAAAAGGAGTATGAAGAGAAACACAACAGCCTGGAAGATGCTGACCAGGGAAAGAACTGCAAATCCACCCTGATGACCCTCAACGTTGGTGGATACTTATACATTACTCAGAAACAAACACTGACCAAGTACCCAGACACTTTCCTTGAAGGTATAGTAAATGGAAAAATCCTCTGCCCATTTGATGCCGATGGTCATTATTTCATAGACAGGGATGGGCTCCTCTTCAGGCACGTTCTAAACTTCCTACGAAATGGAGAACTTCTACTGCCAGAAGGGTTTCGAGAAAATCAACTTCTCGCACAAGAAGCAGAATTCTTTCAGCTCAAGGGACTGGCGGAGGAAGTGAAGTCCAGGTGGGAAAAAGAACAGCTAACACCCAGAGAGACTACTTTCTTGGAAATAACAGATAACCATGATCGCTCACAAGGACTGAGAATCTTCTGTAATGCTCCCGATTTCATATCAAAAATAAAATCTCGCATTGTTCTGGTGTCCAAAAGCAGGCTGGATGGCTTTCCAGAGGAGTTTTCAATATCGTCAAACATCATTCAATTTAAATACTTCATAAAGTCCGAAAATGGCACTCGACTTGTACTGAAGGAAGACAACACCTTTGTCTGCACCTTGGAAACTCTTAAGTTCGAGGCCATAATGATGGCCTTAAAGTGTGGTTTTAGACTGCTGACCAGCCTGGATTGCTCCAAAGGGTCGATTGTTCACAGCGATGCACTTCATTTTATCAAGTAATTACCTGTGTCACGAACAAAGGCAACAAGCATGCAGCCAGCAAGCTTCGGAAAACCACAGCATCAAAGGCATCCCAAATAACGTGCCCAGCTAGCTCTGTACTCAGAGACCTGCTGCTAATCAATTACTGTGAGCTAACGGTATGTAAATTCTATTGCTAAAGATGTCCTTCTTTAGGGTGTTCCTGTTGATCAGACTCGTACACTTAAAGTGAAAACAGTGATCTTCTACCTATTGTAAATAAAGACGGAATGCTTTTGCTATTTGTTTATTTTTCCTTAAGCTGTCTTTCAATCAGAATGTCTTGAGTATTTGCACAATGAACAAGCATGTACATTATCTATCGTTCTTTCAAGTAAATGGTAATAAAATATTTTAAGGGACTGTAAGATTTTAAATCCTCTCTACTTATGGCAAAAATCTACAAAGAAACTGAACTGGTAAAATTAACCATTGAGAGCAAGACAGATGTGCAGATCTACTAAAACAGAGCTGTGGTGAAACAAAATGAGATTGTAAGAATTAAAGTTATGGATTTAATTTTTAATGGTAGGCACCAAAAGCTTGTTCATAGTTTCTGTATTTCATACTAGAATTACAGCTGAATTGATATATTGCTGCAAATTCCTAGAAAACTGCTTGATGACAATAAAAAAAAAAAGAAAGCACTACTAACTTCTTTGCTTGTATTAATAATTATAGTAAAAAGTTAAATGTGTCACTTTAAAAACAAAGAGTACCTTTTGACGACTTGACACAAAATTATGCATTGATGTGGTCAACTGGCAGGCTGCAGTAACCCTGGCTGGACTTGCAAATGACAAAAATCAGCCAATTCATTTCTTTGCAGGCTGAGCTCCAACACAGCATGGATAACTTGGTCTCAATACAGTACATGGCATTAGAATAATTAAAGAGTTTATTTTCAGAATCGTCCTATCCATTTTTCAAGCTCAAAAATATTAGATGAGCATCACTAAACATCCTTATGAAAGAACTTTATTCTTTTCAGCGCCTCTTTTGATGCTAAACCTCAGACTCAGTGAGTTGTGGTAATTTCTTTGCTTCATACTAAATAAGAAGTTATTTTTAGAAATTAAGTTTTATATATGGCTATCTCAATTAAATAATCTAGAAACTTAGCTTTAAACGTGAGTGTATTTTTTTCCTCCCAAAGAACAGCTAAATCATTTATTTCTATGCCACTTATTTCCTTTGGCTTCTAAGAACAAATAACATCTTAAATTCGCTCCTCTAAAATTGAACCATTAAAACTGATACTTAAATCTTAACTTTAATAAACTTCAACAAAATATTTCTGAAAATCTTGACTGAGGTTACATAAGTTAGCATATAAGCCAAAAGTTTGCTTACACATAAAAACTCAGCAAAGCTAATATTCATTCTCAGAACTATAACTGACTTCCCATTACAACATCGGAGGTAATACAAATGTTGGCTGTACACACTGAAAGAAATATTTAAAAACCTCTTGTACAAAAAAGTCCTTTAAAAATTCACATTAAAAACAAAAATCTCCACATCAACCATGCAATCTTCTTTTTGTATTACAAGAAAAAAATGTTTCTATTAAAGCATCAAATTATCTCTTAGGTACTTAAAAATGGCTTAATCAAGATTTAAAAGAACTATGAAAACAGAAAAAAATAATAAAATCTATTTTAGCAGTCACTATAATTGAACTGTTTATATACCTCTTCAGCTTACAAGTTGACTTTTCCTTGGCATTTAGACTTCGTAATGAAAAAAAGGGTAGTGATTTAATGTCAAAGCAAGATTTTCTCTAACAGGGTTTCATTACAGATAATAAAAATAGCCCTGACATCTCTTTTTACAGGAAATACAGCTGAACAAATCTCCTTAGAAGTATTATAAGTGAAGTTTTTGCATCAGTTCACAAAAAGAAAATTTAACTGTTATAACAAAATTATTGATGGAAACCATTACTTAAAGAAATTTGTCACTCATGTTTTTGTACATCTCTAAAAAATCGTTTCTGGAATGCATTTAATTTTTCCTCAAGCTTTTGATAAATCATAATATCCTAAAACAATTTAGGAATCTACAAGGAAATATGGCTAGATTGATAACTCTTGTGTAACTTTTCATAAATGTACCTTTTTAAATTCAAAATTACTTGCACTTGTATTTACATATTCAACTGCCTAAATACTGTAAGTGTACAGAAAATATCTAGTTTTTAAATTTCACTATTTAAAAAAAAAAACTTAGAAATACTTTCCATTCAAAAAATTCAAGAAATCATACAAAATGCCAACTGTAAGTCAGAGTGAAGCTGTCATAACATTTTTGTTTGTAGTCAATGAAGAATTTCTTCCTCAAATCTTTTCTCATAAGTAAATATTGCTCCAAAGAATAAATCACAAAGTGACTTGTCATCTTCTTTTTCAGAAGAAAGGTAATAAAAAATAGGTTACTGTACTTGCCATGAGCCAAACATATACACGCCTGTATTTGGAATTACACCACACAGTGATTCTGGCATTGCCCTTAAAATATTAAAAATGAACACATAGCTTATGGTGTACTATATTTCTAAAATGTGTGCAGTGTGCAGAACAAATGAAGGGAAACACTTATGAGACTTTTCAAATGATACAAAAAAGATGACTACCATCCCAGACTGAAGATCATCATACCAATTAAGCTTGTTCAGTTATTTTTTTTAAAGAAAATTACTTATATTTCAAGTGCTATTTTTAAGACGATAAAAAGGTAACATTTATTGTTTTATTACATGCCAGGTACCATGCTATGCACATATATTATCTCAATTAATTCTCACGATGACCCTAAGAAAGGTACTATTATTTTTTCCTTCTCACAGATGAAGAAAGAGCCTAAGAGGGCTAAGGAACCTGCTAATAAGATCATACAGTTATTGTGAGGTAAAGGTGGAACCAACATTTGAAACCCAGCTATACCAGTTCCAGAGCCAGCAGGAACTATGTCTGCTTTTGCAGGCCACTTATCTCTCTAACACCTAGAACCTGGTGTTACAGCTTAAAACAGGCATTCGTGAAGAACATGCTAAATAAAGAATACCAAAATACAGGTTTGCCTCACTTGATAAAAATCTCACAATGCAGGTATTCTTAAAATGTTGAGTAAAACAACTGAATTTTGGGAAAGCAAATAATATTTTAAATGTCATGTCGTGTCATTTAAAGAACATGAGATGAATCATCTCACAAGAATAAAGAATATCCCAAATTTGTATATTGGCAAATCTAGATTTTCACATATCAGGTTTGCTGAAAAGGGGGATTACTTTTTATGACTTATACAATCCACAGAACTGACACATTTTTCCTCATAGGAAAAAAATATGGCACAGTGAAACACACATGGGCTCTGGAGTCAGACTTGGGTTCAAATTCAATTAACTTCCACTAATTTGCTTACATGACCATAAGCAAGACTCTTAACTTCTTTGAACTTCAACATCCTCACAGTAAAATGGAGATAATAATGACTAGTTGATAGAGCATTTATAAGGCTTAAATTCTAAATTACATGTAAAATGCCTCACCCATCACAGACTTCCCATAAGCACTGGTTATTATCTTATCCAGTGTAAAGGTACCTTCATGACATAACCATGAAGAACAGGCACAAAAATGCACATTTACATTAATTAGGCTTTCAACTTAGACATGAACAGAACTTTTGACAAATGCACGCTTAATACTGTGATGAATACTATAAGATACAAGAGTCTACTTTGAATTAAATTGCTCCAGGCAAATGCAGTTTTCAACTTTATTAGTCTAAAAATACATATAATGAGTTTTTCTTGGGACTTTTATCTTCTGGCTTTATGCACAAAATCTACAAGATCAAAATAATCACTGCAGCTGTTTTATCAGCAATTTAAAATCAGTCAGCAATAATATATGATACCATACTCTTAAAGATACCCCTGTCTAATAAATTATGATCAAATGCCTTAAATTGAAATCATGTCAGTCAAGGTTAAAATCTGAGTATCTGAATCATAATTATCTTGCAAATAAAGCAGAAATGTAATATGGACTATCCAAAACAGCATGCAACTTAGAAATTATTTGTATTTAGCTTTTTAATATTTTTTATTTAAGTATAGTTGATTTACAATGTGTTAATTGTGTTAATTTCTGCTGTACAGCCAAGTGACTCAGTTATACACATGTATACATTCTTTTTTATATTCTTTTCCATTATGGTTTATCCCATGATACTGAATATAGTTCCCTGTGCTATACAGTAGGACCTTGTTGTTTATGCATTCTATACGTAATAGTTTGCATCTACTAACTCCAAACTCCCAGTCCATCCCTCCCCCTCTCTCCCTCCCGCTGTATTTAGCTTTGAAATATATAATGGCTACTTCTGTAGCAGACTTATCTTCCTAATCATATTTTGCTTAAGCTAATATTAAAATTAATTTGCTTCTGTGAATAAACACCAAGGGGGTGGGGATAAAGGAAGATGTGCTGGGCAGAGGGAAATATCTAAGATGAAATTTTATTTATTTATTTATTTATTTATTTATTTATTTTTAACATCTTTATTGGAGTATAATTGCTTTACAATGGTGTGTTAGTTTCTGCTTTATAACAAAGTGAATCAGTTATACATATACATATGTTCCCTCTTGCGTCTCCCTCCCTCCCACCCTCCCTACCCCACCCCTCTAGGTGGTCACAAAGCACAGAGCTGATCTCCCTGTGCTATGCGGCTGCTTCCCACTAGCTATCTACTTCACGTTTGGTAGTGTATATATGTCCATGCCACTCTCTCACTTTGTCACAGCTTACCCTTCCCCTTCCCCATATCCTCAAGTCCATTCTCTAGTAGGTCTGTATCTTTATTCCCGTCTTGCCCCTAGGTTCTTCATGAACTTTTTTTTTTTTCTTAGATTCCATATATATGTGTTAGCATACGGTGTTTGTTATTCTCTTTCTGACTTACTTCACTCTGTATGACAGACTCTAGGTCCATGCACCTCACTACAAATAACTCAATTTCGTTTCTTTTTATGGCTGAGTAATATTCCATTGTATATATGTGCCACATCTTCTTTATCCATTCATAAGATGAAATTTTAAATTTGCCTAATTTATAAAGAGGTGACTGTATTCCTACTTCTCTTTGCAAAGATACACAATAGTTCAAGAGTTTCTATCAAACAAAAGTCACTGATAGAAGTCTTATAAGCTATTATAAATAACTTACATTTAATTAAATCTTTCCAATAATGCAAAAACTATACAATATTAAGCATTCTGTACGTAAAATATGGCAATTCTAAATTTATCTAAATTACTACTTATTTTAGAAAAAATACTGAACTGGATATTAAAGAGTTAGACAATTATAATATACTTCTTTATTATCTGTCTTAAAAAACTGTTCCCTAGCATAAAATATAACACAGTTAACCTAACAGTACAGCAGGTTTTTCCAAACCAAGGATTCCAGAATATTCAGTTACATTTAAAAGCAAGTTTTACTAGTTATTTTTTTTTAAAGATCTAGTTAATTTTATACATTTCTTTTTGAACAAAGGCCCAACTTTTCAAAAGTAATTTTGACTATGGCCTTCTAGAATCTTTAGCACATATTTTTCTACATCATTAAAGTGTAAAATTGGACAAATTTACCGATTTTTAAAAAAAATTTCACCCTACTGATTTTGCCTCGTTATAAAAGAGATTTATTAACTAATTTTAAAGGTTCTTAAAATTGTTGAATGATACTAACTTTAACCTCAATGGTTGCTTGAGTTTGATAATCTTCTATGACTTAATGTGGTTTTACAAAGGACTACAACATTTAGCATTTACTTCAGGTGCCATACCATCTGATGAATTTTTATTTAGATTTATTTTAGAAAAACATTAAAATTAAATATACATGCAGACATCCTAAGAAAACTGCTTTGAGGTTTGCATATCTTTTCTATCCACGTATAGATATTTTTAAAGAAACCACCATGGAAAGAAAAAGGAAAGACGCAGGGCGCTGTGGGGCGTGGGGTGGGAGGGAGGCGCAAGAGGCAGGGGATGTATGTACACGTACAGCTGACTCACTTGGTTCTACAGCAGAAACTAACACAGCATCGTAAAGCAATTATACTCCAATAAAAAAAAAAGAAAAAGGAAAGACTACATACAGCTGTGTGCAGAAATAATTATTAATAAAGGTTGATGATTACTGGAGAGAAACATCAAAAGAATCTAAAAGTCACAGGTGACTGATTTATAAAACAACAAAACCAAAACAATGCAACCACAGGCATTTATGACACATATATGTTTACTTGTTACAACACAGCCAGAAAATAACATATTGGGATTCAATATATAAATATTCAGCTACCTTGAAAACTGGAGGCAGGCTTTAGCAAAATGTTATTTTGGTTCCCAGTTATATATCCCTCCCCTCTTTTTTCTATCTTATCAAAATTTAGATTATTTGGATATAAGGCGGATTGTACTTAATAAAAGGCAAGAAAAGAAGGCTCGACTATAGCTCTATTATAGAACAAAAATCTGTGTATTGTACAATTCACTACATGATGAATATATAGAAAAATAGCAAAGCTTGATATAAAAATTTGGTAGTTAACAATGAGGTGTTTTAATGAAGCAAGGGGTAATAAGCATTAAGTAAAATCATTCCCAATCTTCATTCTGTATCACCCTAAGACTTTCCATTTAACTAAAGGATGTAATAAAAACATTTTTAAGTAGAATTAATTCTCTTTATTAAAAAAAAAAAAGAGTATGTACCAATCAAAGTAAAAAAAGACATATCAACTCCACCAATGTTAAGAATTGCTAATGAAGCAAAAAAAGATGAAACTTCTACAGAGACTAATGGTTTTCCAACAAGGGAACAACCACTACCTACCTAGCTCTTCCCTTCAAAGAAATCATCTATGGTTGTTCCGGTAAGTTTCAGCTATTGTATTATGGTATTATAAAAGATCACTACCCTGAAAAGTATATGAATGGGTGGAAAGGAATAAGAAAAAGTGGGACGTGCTGGTAATCTGACCTTTTAGCAAAAGTCATAAAAATGCCTGGCATTCACTGAGGCATTACGATTTATCAGTCAGTACTTAGTACTTTATTTGCCTTATCGCCTTTCTAGTAGAGCTACACAGATTGCTAGTTACTTCCACAACACTCATTCTTCCCTTACTTGTTAGTAACTGAACCCTAATTCCATTGAGGTGGCAACTGTACCCAGATAAAAACCTGTATTTCCTGATATTCTGTGGCTGCAAGGTCAAGTTATCGAGTTCCGACCAATTGAATATAAGCAAAACTGAGAGGGTGTGACTTTTGGATATGGTCCTCTCACAAAGCTGGGTGAGCCTTTTGGCCTTGCCCTCCTGCCTCCATTTTGCTGCCTGGAATGTAGATGTGATGTTTATAACCACAGCACTCATTCTGGATCACCTTGAGAACAGAAGCCACAAACTAATGATGGCAGACAGTTGCTGATAACCATGGAACCGCCATACCAGACCTGCACTTCTTACCTCGGAACTTCAGTACAAAGAAGAAAAACGCATTAAGTCATTGATACTTTAGATGGCGGTGGGTGGTATCAAAGCCCCCGTTTTACAGATGAGAAAAGAGACCCACAGAGTTAAACAACTTGCCTCAGGCGCACCGCTAGCAAGCAATCTCCAATCACTGTGTAAGACCACTTTCACCCAGGCACGAGGAACTGAGCAGGAGACTCAGCAAAGGACGTGAGCCTTGAAAATGGGCAGGATAACGCTGAAGGGAGGAGGGCATCTCCACTCAGTAGACTATGCCAAAACCTGGCTTAAAATACTGGGAGACGCCAAAGTTAATGAAAAGGGCATCCAGTCAGCCTGGTGAGTTGCTACAGAAAAACCACACTAGAACAGAGAATCCATTGATGAGAAGTGCGGGGCCACAACCACAGAAAGGAAAAGGGGTAACTGATAGGTCCAGGAATGAGTGTAACCTGGAGAGAAACCTCTGTGAGCCAGGCAGATTTTTCCTCATTCAGGTACAGATTCATTACTGGATTAAATTCAGAAGAATAGCTACCTGGGAATAACCACCAAACTGATTTCTAAAAATGAACTAAAAATTCTTAATGGGAACATCTAAGAAAAAGTAGAATATCTTTATGCAAATAGGGGGAGAGAAAGGGTGTTTATATATCAGGTAGGCACAGGAACAACTTCACAGATTTCTGAGATATAGTCAACTTTTATACTACCACCCCTTCCCCTGCTTTGGGGGTGGAGGGGGTGTGTGAGGGTGGAATGGAGAAGAGCATAATCCTCCTGTTTCCCTGCGGTATCAAGCAATTAAAATACTTAGGATGAAAAAGCATCTTGCATGCTCTGTTTTAGAGTCTTCTGGGAGGGAATGAAGTAAAAAAACTGAGAAAGAGAAACAGTCTGAAAAACTGAACTTGTGGAAGCTGGGAGACAGACATGATCAATTTTTTAGAAACAGTAAGGGATGAATGAACGAAGAGTTACATAAGGAGCTACCTCCAGACACAGAGAAGGGCCCGAGGCTTTAACCAGCAGGGCGGCCGTTTGTTCCCTAAGTAGCTAGTATTATCTTCAATTTTCCAAATTAATAAGCTTGTAGTAAACTACTCAAATAATTAGACATTTTCCCGAAGAACAGGTTAACAGAAGGATCAAGAAAAGCTACTGCTAGCTTTTTTACACTTAAGTTAAAATACTGGAGCACAGATGATAAAGCTCACATACTTTTTAAAATAACCAGATAAAAAGTGACCTAAAGGACACGGATAAGTGAGTTTTTCTGGTTATATAACCCAAATTTGATGATCCCTTAAGAGGCAAAACGTACTCATGCACATATTAACAGATTTATTTTATATTTACTTCTAAATACATACTACTTGCTTTTGTATTGCACAACTTAAAAAGATAAAATACAGTTACTGTTGCTTAAAACCTTATTTTACACAGCCACATGGGAGGCAAATTATTTATAAATCATTAGAAGACTTAAACACAAGAACACAGTGTAAAAGAGTTCATCAGAAAGAAAAAGTATTTCGAAAATCAGTAAACAAATAAGTGAAAGATGTCAACTAAGACCAGTACAGTTAAATAGACCCGAATGTTGCCTTGCATCTTTTAGCTTCTAGTCACTTACAGTGCATTAAATAACTCAACAGATGAGGACAGACAGAGAAATGTTCTTATTCTAAAACACTCAAGGAAGATGCCCGCTACCCTAGTTCCTACCAGTCTTTTATAAAATTAAATAGAGAAGCACAGGACCAATGTCAGTGCGTGGTCAATCTTTCTGGATTGAACACACACCTAACTAAAGCTGCTAATAATATCTTCTGCTTGGCTTCACATTAATGACAGACTGCTTTTAAATTTTCTTGTAACCTGATACAGGCCAAAGCAATTCATTTTCTTAGACCCATATTTTTAAAACATATTTACACCGGACACTTATTTAAAATTGTCTTTGTAGCCAAAGACCCTTACACCTTTAAGTTTATTGCTCAGCTCTGTTCAAAATCCTAGCCTGCACAATTACAGGCTCATATTATACGTGTATAATAATAATAATAATAGTAATAAAATTAAATTAAAATAAAAATGAATAAAAGGTTAAAATGAGCATTAAATCATGCCAGGCATTCTGCTAAAAACATTGTTATTGCTACATCTAATTTACAAATGGAGAAACTGAAGTCTGGCAAAGAAGTGTGTCAAAGACTTCAGATCTCCTAATGAGAGATTGAGGAGGGTTTTAGTTCAGCAGTCAGGTTCTAGAACCCATTCTCAATTACTACCACATATATTCTGTCAACCTACATTCTCCTTCTAGCTTTGAAAAGTAGAAAATGGATTTTTTCCTCCATCTATGAAAAATAGTGTTCATCAAACAACTTAAATCAAACAACGTACATATGATTCAGAGGTGAGGTGCTTAGCTAATCAAAAAAGTGTTTTTAAGAACATTAGAGATGTTTACATATGTAAGTAATTGACACATTTTAAATAGTCTTATAGCTCTTCATTCGAAGATTCTCCCCAAACCTCTCTGGGCCAAGCTTTTTGACTCTGATTTATTGTTTTGAAATAATGACAATGACTTTCCTTAAAACTACTATGAATTGGGACTTCCCTGGTGGCGCAGTGGTTAAGAATCTGCCTGCCAATGCAGGGGACACAGGTTTGATCCCTGGTCCGGGAAGATCCCACATGCTGCGGAGCCACTAATCCCGTGCGCCACAACTACTGAGCCTGTACTCTAGAGCCCGAGAGCCACAGCTACTGAGCCCGCGTGCCACAACTACTGAAGCCCACATGCCTAGAGCCCGTGCTCCGCAGCAAGAGAAGCCACCGCAATGAGAAGCCCGCGCACTGCAACAAAGACCCAACACAGCCAAGTATAAAATAAATAAAATAAAGTAAGTTAAAAAAATAATAATAATAAAAAAGAATCTGCCTGCCATTGCAGGGGACACGGGTTCGAGCCCTGGTCTGGGAAGATCCCACATGCCGCGGAGCAACTAAGCCCGTGCGCCACAACTACTGAGCCTGTGCTCTAGAGCCCGCGAGCCACAACTACTGAAGCCCGCGCACCTAGAGCCCATGCTCTGCAACAAGACTAAACAAAAAGTACAAATCTATTTATACAATTAATACTAAGGTTAAATAACAGGAGAATTAGCTGCAGAACAGAATGTAAATCTTTTTTTTTTTTTTTTAAAGGAATTCCTTTATTTTTATTATTTATTTATTTTTAGCTGTGTTGGGTCTTCGTTTCTGTGCAAGGGCTTTCTCTAGTCGCGGCAAGTGCGGGCCACTCTTCATCGCGGTGCGCGGGCCTCTCACTATCGCGGCCTCTCTTGTTGCGGAGCACAGGCTCCAGACGCGCAGGCTCAGTAATTGTGGCTCACGGGCCTAGTTGCTCCGCGGCATGTGGGATCTTCCCAGACCAGGGCTCGAACCCGCGTCCCCTGCATTGGCAAGCAGACTCTCAACCACTGCGCCACCAGGGAAGCCCCAGAATGTTAATCTTAATAAAGTGAAAATACAACCAATGAAACTTGAGAAATTGTGTTTTGAGGAAAATAATTTCCTAATTTTTCATAACAGAGGATCAACAGATTGTCAAAAAATGAAACCTGGAGTTAAAAAAAATAAACAACGTAATGACTCCAATCCCTTAATTTCTCTCCCCTCACATCCACACCCCCAACCCCCAACTTTAGAAGGAGCTCTTGGGAACTCATATTTTTTGTGGAAAAGAAGCATTTATCTGACATTCAGCAATTCTTTCTATTATCTTTCTTCTGTTAATTCAAGTAAATTAACTAGCGTTCTTCCTATTCCCTATAATGGTGGGCTAAGTTATTTAGATCAAATCTCACACCAAAAACAACTGTAAAAGCTGAATAAAATTTTGAAAGTATTAAAAAGACTATTGGATAATAAGTAATCACCAAGCTCCAAAGATAGGGAAAACAAGACTCTCTGAGGTCATGGGCCAATCCGAAGAACACGAGACCCTTTGTTTAGACAGACGCCCAAGGCAAGTGTGGGGGGACAGAAATCAAAGTCCAGAACGCACACAAGGTGGAACGCCTAACAGAAGTTCCTTACTTTAAAAATTAAAATCCCAAAAGACTATACCCACAGGGTGAGAGTAAACAGGATGTGGAAAAGTCCCCTAACGTTCTATAATTTAAAATCTGCCCACTCAGACTAATCAGTGAATTCTGCCAAATATTTAAGTTAGAAATAAACCCAGTCTCACATAAGTTCTTCTTGGTATCAAAAAAGGGGGTCACCTCCCCAATTCATTTCATGAAGACAGTATAACCTCAACACACCAAAACCTAACAAGGACATTAGGAGAGAGGAAAATTATGGGCCAATTTTACTCATGAACATAAATGTAAAAATCTTAAACAAAAGATAAGCAAACTGAATCTAGCAATATTTAAAAGTATTATAAATCAAAGCTGAGCTGGGCTTATTCTAAGAATAGATGTTTGATTAGCAATAAAAAAAAATCAACATAATTTTCCACATTAATAAGATAAACCTTGTAATCATCTCAATAGATACAGAAAAGGTATTTGATAAAATTCATCATCCATTCATTGACACGCTTAGCAAACTAGGAAGAGAAGGGAATTTCCTTAATCCGATGAGGACTAACTACCAAAAACAGCAAACTAACTAAAAGTTACAGCAAACAAAGATGAAATGTTAAACAGAAAGTGACCTCATCACTTCCCCAACTAGTAAAACAGAGCAAGAAAAAGAAATAACAGGTATAAAATTTGGAAAGAAAGACACAAAACTGTGATTATATTCACAGATCTTATAATTATGTAGTTGTAAAATTTTTTTATAAGTCTATAGATAAACGAGTAGAATGTACAAAGGCAGTTTGGCAAGGTTGTTGGATATAAGATCAATGTTAAAATTCAACTGTATTTCTATATGCCAGCAACAAAGAGAGGATAATCTTTTTAAAGATACTTTATACAGCAGTGTCAAAAATATCAAATATATAGGAATTATAATTAAAATATATAAGAAATCTACAGAGAAAACTATAAACATTACTGAGAACAATTAAAGACTTCATAAATGTAAATATATTGCAAGAGTCAATAAAAGATGTTAAATTTTCCTAAGCTGCTGTAGAGAGTCAAGACACCCCCCGCCCCGGCCAAACCCAGTCAAATGCTTTGTGGAAAATTTCAAGATGATTCTAATTCATATAGAAATAGAAAGGGGCCAAGAATAACCAAGAAACTCCTGAAGAAGAACAAGGTGGGAGGGCTTGCTGTCCTGGATATCAAGAATTATTAAGCTAGAAGAGGAAAGAAAGTGTGGTATTGCACAAGAATAAATGAATTGACTAACAGAACAGATAGGAAGTCTAAAAACAGACCTGTGCTTCAATAGATACTTAAGGCAAAGATGGCACTGCAAAACAGTGAGAAAAAGATGGTTTTTAAAACCATCTTATGGTGATATTCATCCATAAGGAGGAAAAATAAAATTTGACCCCTATCTCACACCATACAGAAAAAACAATTCCAGGTAGACTGTAGATCTAAATGTGAAAGACGAAACAAAAGAGCTTCTGGAAAATGATAAGAGAATACCTTTATGATCTTGGAAACTGAAAGATTTCTTAAATGGGACACAAAAAGCACAAACCATAAAAGAAAAGACTAATAAATTGGACTGCACTAAAGACAATAACTTCTGTTTATCAAAGACACCTTTAAGAGAGTGAAAAGGCAAATCACAAAATAAAAGACATTTGTAATCCATGTAACGATGGGCTATACCCAGAATATATAAAGAATTACAACTCAAAAAGAAAAAGTCAATGCAATAAAAAATAGACAAGAGATCTGAACAAGCATTTCACAAAACAGAAATCCAAATGGACAATAAATATATGACAAGGGTTCAACTTCATTAGAAATCAGGGAAATGTCAAATCAAACCACAAAGACGAGTCACTACACATCACGATACCAGTTAACATTAAAAAAAAAAAGGACAATACCATTGGAGAGGAATTGAAACAAAAAGAACTCACATACACTGCTGATGGGACTATAAACTGGTGTAACTTCTTTGGAAAACAGTTTGGCATTATCAACTAGAAGTGAACATAAACTCTGTGACCAAAGTCCACACTTAGGAACATACCTTTAAAATTTCATGTACCAGGGCACAAGTATAAACATGTGACAGCAGCACTGTTAATAAGTCACAAATATCCAGCAACAGTAAAAATGGATAAACTGAGTTAAATACACACTGTGGAATACAGCAAAGAAAATGAATAAACTGATGCTATATATAACATGGATTAGTGTTAGAAAACAATGTTCAGTGAAAAAGCCATGCCAAAAAATAGTGCATACTCTGTGATTCTATTTAACATTCAAACACAGGCAATATAAAATATATTGCAGAGGGATGAAGGCTTAAATGCTAAAATTATGGGAAAAAAAGTGATTATCATAAATGTCAATGATAATGGCTACCTCTTTGGAGGAAGGAATGAGCTATGACAGAGGAAAGATATCCATGTTCTATTTCAACTGCTTATGTTAATGCATTTTTTCTGTATGTTAGTGTTCATATTTTAAAATGTTTTTTGGGACTTCCCTGGTGGCTCAGGGGTTAAGAAACCGCCTGCCAATGCAGGGGACACAGGCTCAATCCCTGGTCCGGGAAGACCCCACATGCCGCGGAGCAACTAAGCCCACGTGCCACAACTACTGAGGCCACGCACCACAACTACTGAAGCCTGTGTGCTCTAGGGCCCGCATGCTGCAACTACTAAGCCCGCGTACTGCAGCTACTGAAGCCTACGCGCCTAGAGTCCGTGTTCCGCAACAAGAGAAGTCACCGCAATGAGAAACCCGTGCACCACAATGAAAAGTAGCCCCCGCTCGCTGAAACTAGAGAAAGCCCGCGCACACCAACTAAGACCCAACGCAGCCAAAAATAAATTTAAAAATTTTTAAAAATATTTTAAAAATTATCTATATTGTTATTTTAAAAAATAGCCACTCTGAAAAACAGTTTGGCAGTTTCTCACAGAATTTAACATGCATTACCATATGACCCAGCAAATGCTTTCTCGGGCTTAAATAAAAACTTACGTTCCCCCCAAAGTCTATACACAAATGTTCGTGGCAGCTTTATTTGTAATAGCAAAAGACTGGAAACAACCCAGATACCCTTAAAAGAATGACTAGACAAACCGTGATACATCCATACTATGGAATATTCAGTGATAGAAAGGAATAAATTATTGAGACATGCAAAACCTTGGATGAATTTCCAGGAAATTTATGCGAAGTGAAGAAAGCATTTATATAACGTTTATTTACATAACATTTATGATACTTTTTAAGTGATAAAATTATAGAAATGGGGAACAGATCAGTTGTTGCCAGGGGTTGACGACGGGGCTGGGGTAAGCGGGGCTTGGGGAGTGGGAGGAAGGTGGCATGGTTACAGAGGGTAACACAAGGGATATCTGTGGGGATGGAACTCTCTGTATATTCATTATGGCAGTGGCTACATAAAACTACACATGTGATTAAAATGCATGGAACCAGACACACGCAAATAAGTACAAGTAAGACTGGGGACAGCTATCTGAATAAGATCAAAGGATGTCAATATCAAAGTCAGTGGACTGTACTTACAGTTTGGCAATATATTACCATTGGGGGAAACTGAGTAAAGAGTACACAGGATCTCTGTATTAGTTTTTACAACAACATGTGATTCTACAACTATCTCAAATTAAAAGTTTAATTAAAGTAATTTCAAAAACAGAACAAACACAATTTCTCTCTCTCTACCTTTCTTTCTGTCTCTGTGTATCTTTATGATGTACGGTTGGAATGATGTTCACCAAATGATAATTACAATACTTATTTCTTGATGGTGTAACTCTGGGTGATTTGAATGTTCCTATACTGTTATAATATTTTTTATAACAGGCATCTGTTTTTAGAAAAATAACAAGTCATTACTTATGTTTTTTTAATTTTAAAAAATTTTTTATTTATTTATTTATTTATTTTTGGCTGTGTTGGGTCTTCGTTTCTGTGCGAGGGCTTTCTCCAGTTGCAGCAAGCGGGGGCCACTCTTCATCGCGGTGCGCGGGCCTCTCACTATCGTGGCCTCTCTTGTTGCGGAGCACAGGCTCCAGACGCGCAGGCTCAGTAATTGTGGCTCACGGGTCTAGTTGCTCCATGGCATGTGGGATCCTCCCAGACCAGGGCCCGAACCCGTGTCCCCTGCATTGGCAGGCAGACTCTCAACCACTGCGCCACCAGGGAAGCCCCTACTTATGTTTTTAAAAGGCAATATAGTATGAAACTTATGCTCTTAAAATTGTAAGACACTATTAAAAAATTATGAAGAACTAAATTAATGAAAAGACATCTATGTTCATGGATTGGAAGACAATATTGTTAAGATGACAATACTCTCTAAATTGATCCACAGATTCAACACAATCCCTCCCAAAATCTCAGTTGGTATTTTTGCAGAAATTAACAAACTGATCCTAAAATTCACAGGAAAATTCAAGGACCCAGAATAGCCAAACAATCATGAAAAATAAAATGAAGTTGGAGAACTCTCAACTTCACAATTTCTTCACAATTTCTAAATTTACTACAAAACTATAGTAATCAAGACTGTGGTACTGGCATAAGGATAGATATACAGAGCTATGCAACAGAATTGAGAGTCTGTAAAAAAATTTCTGATTTTCCACAATGGTGCCAAGACAATTCAATGGGGAAAAGATAGTCTTTTCAAAAAGTAGTGCTTGGACAACTGGATATCCACATGCAAGAAATGAAGTTGGACTCTCACTTTATACCAAATACAAAATTAACTCAAAGTACACCATAACCGAAATGCAAGAGATAAGACTATAAAACTCTTAGAACAAAGCATAGGAGTAATTCTTTATGACCCTGAGTTAGGCAAAGCCTTCTTAAATATGACACCAAAAACAAAAGCAACAAAAAGGAAAAACAGACAAATTGGATTGCCTCAAAATTAAAAGTTTTGTGCTTTAAAGAATACCATCAAGAAAGTGAAAAGAGAACCTACAGAATGGGAGAAAATGTTTGTAAATCATATAACTGATAATAATACACATGTATACAGCTCTTACAACTCAATAACAAAAGACAACCAAGTTTAAATATGGGCAAAGGATCTGAATAGAAATTTCTCCAAAAAAAAACCAAGAAAACAAAAAAAAAACCCCAAACAAAAAACAAATTGCCAACATACACATGAAAAGATATTTACATCATTAGCTATCAGGGAAATGCAAATCAAACCCACAATGAGACCACTTCACATGCACTAAGATGACTATAATCAAAATGACAGACAGGACTTCCCTGGTGGTCCAGTGGTTAAGACTCCATGCTTCCACTCCAGGGGGCACGGTTTGACCCCTGGTTGGGGAAGTTCCACATGCCGCACTGTGCAGCCAAAAAAAACAAAAAACAGACAGACAATAACAAGTGTTGATGAGGCTGTGGAGAAATCAGAATGTTCATATACTGCTGGTGAGATGAAAAATAGTACAGCTGCTGTGGAAGTCGAGCAGTTCTTCAAAAGGTTTAACATAAAGTTACCATACGATCTAGCACTTTACTTCTAGGTATATACTCAAGAGAAATGAAAACATAAGTTCACAAAAAACTTGTACACAAATGCTCACAGCGGCACTATTCATTACAGCTCAAAAGTGGGAACAATCCAAACATCCATCAATTGATGAATGGATAAGTAAAATATGGAATATCCATACAATAGAATATTATTCAGCAATAAAAAGGAATGAAGTACTGATTAATGCTAAAACATGGATGAACCTTTGAAGCATTATGCTAAGTGAAAAATGCCAGTTACAAAAGACCAAATATTATATGATTCCATTTACATGAACTACCCAGAATAGATATATCTATAGGGACAGAAAGTAGATTACTGGTTGCCTATGTGATGGGGGTTTGGGGTGAAAACAACAAGTGACTGCTAATAGGTATGGGGTTTCTTCTTGCAGTGATAAAAATGTTCTAAAATCGACTGTGGTGTTGGGTGCACATCTCTGCAAATATACTAAAAAGCACTGAATTGTACATTCTAAGTGGGTAAATTGTTACTAAGTGAATTATATATCAATAAAGCTGTTCTATTTAAAAAGGCAATCTAATGCAAATACTTTTTCATTTACAAGACCACTAAATGACATCACGTTTACTTATAGACGAAATAGGGAATTATGAAAAATTCAGAAATTCAATACAATGTTTAAGCAGAGAACAGACAAGTGTTCATTTTGGAGCTATTTATTATTTTATTTTATTTTAAATAGGAGGGATAAGAGCAATCCTTAAAGAAGGAGTAGGATCTAAGGACCAAACTAACATATGCACAGAAAAGGTGATAAACCTGGAATTTGCTTTTAAGTAATCTAGCAGTGGATAAGGGAGGTAGGAAAGGGAGATAAAAAATGTAACAGGACTGGCTGTTGTCAATTTTTGAAGCTAAGCAATAAGCATATTGAGATTCATTTATTACTCTCTCTACTATGTTTGAAATTTTCCATTAAAAATTAAAAAGTATTTTTCTAAAAATAAATCAATAATTATATTATATTCTAATATAATATGTCATAATTTACTTCACCAGCTATTTGTTTTTGGACATCAGCTCTGTCCAATTCCATTACTAGTATGAATGCTGGATAAACAGTCCCCAAATCACTTAATGCAGACTTAGTTGGACCACACACCTTGGGAAAGAAGGGAAGATCAAAGGAAGCAGTAGAGGATACAATTAAGGTGCACATTTTTCACTTTTGCTCCACCCTCTACCTGGTACTGACAGATATCCAATTACCCCATGGTTAGCTCTGGAGGTTTTGAGATAGACTCTTATGATGATAATACATTAATTATCTCAGAAAAATAAATAAATAAAATTAAAAGTATAACCTTAAGCACCAAACTTCCAAAGAATTATTTAAAATATTACAGGGACTTCCCTGGTGGCAGAGTGGTTAAGAATCTGCCTCCCAATGCAGGGGACACAGGTTCGACCCCTGGTCCAGGAAGGTCCCACATGCCACAGATCAACTAAGCCCATGCGCCGCAACTACTGAGCCCACACATTGCGACTACTGAAGCCTGCGTGCCTAGAGCCCATGCTCTGCAACAAGAGAAGCCACTGCAATGAGAAGCCCGTGCAACACAATGAAGTGTAGCCCCCGCTCACCTCAACTAGAGAAAGCCCGCGAAGACCCAATGCAGCCAATAAATAAATAAATAAATAAATAAATAAATAAATAAATAAATAAATAAAATTACAAAGTCAGTTTTACAATGACATCTATGGTTCTGCAGAAATGGTACAAATGGTTTTCAAATAAATCTGATTTCCTAAACAGTTTAGACAGCACTATAGTATCCTCCACAATAAGGCAGAGTGTTTTAAAATGGAAATTCTTACCAACTTATATCAAATATGTATCATCTGATTAGATCTAAAGCAGATTCAATGTGTTTCTTACTATTTATAAAACATCACTATACCCACCTAACGATTTGCATAGTCAATTAGACAATATATCAACCAAGACAACTAAAAACTGGCTCCAGGAACTCCCCTGGTGGTCCAGTGGCTAAGACTCCATGCTCCCAACACAGGGGTCCTGGGTTCCATTCCTGGTCAGGGAACTAGATACCACATGCCACAACTAAGAGTTCTCATGCTGCAACTAAAAAAGGTCCTGAATGCCACAACTAAAAGATCCCCGCATGTCGCAGCTAAGACCCAGAGCAGCCATAAATAAATAAATATATAAATTTTAAATAAATAAATAAATAAATAAATAAATAAATAAAAACTGGCTCCAAATTAGGGCTAATGATTAACATAACTGAAAAGGGTCTTAAACAGAATTATAAACACTAGCAAAGCTAATTCTTTTCACTGAAGGGTAATGGCATGAAACAAATGATCATAAAATGTGAAATCCTTCACAAAAGTATTCAAAGCAAATTAAATTTTAGAATGACAAATATTCAAGTGCTACAGTATGGGAAGTACTGTGCATTGTCTGAATAAAAGTAATAAGAGATAATACTGAAAAACAGTCACCATTCGTGAAAGAGGCACTTAAAGAAGGATAATAGTTGTCTTTTGAAAAACACTATACCCCCAAATGATCAAAATGTTCCTCATTCTTCAGTATGAGCAATAAGAAGATGAAATAGAAATGCATATAAAATATTTATAGCTGCATGACAATTAACTTCAAAACGATACTGAGTCTCTCATGAGAAAATGGTAGCCCCCAAAAGAATGAGCCCCTTTGGAATTACATGTCTGACAAATTCCAGGCATTAAATATCACGTCTCTTTTCCCCTCCTTTCTTCAAACCTTTATTCTAGTAGCACCGCTCAGTCTGAGATGCTCTGCACCACAGCCCCTCCCTACCTCCTGGACCGTGAGGATGCGACCAATCTTTAACGCTCCCAAAGCATTTTCACCAAGATGCACACACTTCCAGGAGCTACCATTTCCCTTTAGCAAAGTAGGGGAAAGCAGTCATCATCAGAGCTCGACTCACTCTCTGATGTGTATGCACATCTGGTCCCAAGTCTCCTCACTCCGCGCCTCATCCTTTACACTCGCAAAGTTCCAAACCCATCCTGCTCTCACACCTCTGCACACGCTGTTTCCGAAGGCAACAGGCATGCTTTGCTTGCTCAAGTAGAACCCCAACTAATACTTCAGGTCTTAACTCAAGCTAGGTTCTCAGCGAAGCTTCTCTCACTCATCCAGGATAATCTGCTGCGTCTTCTCCCTTGCTCCCAGTAAACCACCTCCCCTACCACCCCCATTTCAGAAGCGAACTCTTTGAGGACAAGAACTGTGTGTCTTTCCAAACCATTTCGCTCTCAGGGCTTTGGTATAACGATCTCATAGTAGGTGGTCAAATTGTATCTCCTTAACCCACCTTGAGTTACTTATTTTTCCTATCAGAATTCTTGAGGGTCATGGGATAGTACTGCAAAAGTATTTTGTAAAAGCACCGTATAAATGATGGGTTTTTATAGGCTGTACTTATCTTTCAGACAGTGAATCACAGCGCTTTTCATCCTAAATTATAGTTGCGAAATATAAACACCCTGTTAGTCTCTACTGTCGAATTTCTTAATTCCCTAACCAAATAAACTAAACGATTCCATCCCTAAGATGGATTTGACAACCTCCAGGAATATTAAGATTCCCACTCCAGGAATCTTTTCTTTTAATTTCCCCTAGGGACTTCTCTGGTGGTGCAGTGGTTAAGACTCCGTGCTCCCAATGCAGGGGGGTCTGGGTTCGATCCCTGGTCAGGGAACTAGATCCCACATGCATGCCGCAACTAAGAGTTCACATGCCACAACTAAGACCCAGGGCAACCAAAATAAATAAATTAAATAAATAAATAAAGTTTAATATCCCCTAACCTCAGATATAAAGGAAAATTTACAGTGTTTATTATTTGCCTCAGAGGTGCAAAATGAATAGTCAGGCAAGAACCCCCAAATCACTTAAACCTGTTTCTTTCAAAGTTTTGTCTGGACTCCTAAAGCAAAAACTACAGAGCACATTATCATTCTGTCCTGTGTCCACAGAGATACAACTTGGCTTTTTACTCATCTCTTCACTTCTTTCCTATTCTTTCAATGGCAGGAAGGACATGGATACAGAACAAGAAAACTGGCCTCTAGTTCAATTTCTCAAAGGCATTCAAAACGATTTTGCTACCTCAAAAAAAGACTAAAAAAAAAAAAGAGAGAGACTGGACTAAAATTAGGCAGTCTCAAATTGGGGCAGGTAAAAGAGTTACGTAAAACAACTGAGTAGTTAATAAGGAATAATGGTTACTATCCTGGCCCTCTGGAGAAGAAATGTCCTGTCTAAAAATCTCAGTATTCACTAAAAACAGAACAAAAAGCTAGCCAAATAAAATACACCTGAAGGCTGGACTCAGTTTCTTACACCAGCACTATTTTAGTAGCCATAACACACATAAATTTGTGAGTTATGTTCGTGAGTTCCTTGCTGAACCTGAGAATCTTTAAGCACTTCCTCTTCTACCTTTGAAATTTAACTCAAAAAAAAAAAAAAAAAAAAAAGGACCATGAGAGCCATGTTTTCCAAATTAAAGATATTATGGCTGGGAGATAGTTTCAACAGGCCAGAGTTTGCTGGTCCCTAGTTTACTCTAATAATGAACCAATATCTTTGAATGTCTTGTCCTAAAACATCTTTGGCCTAGTACTAAAACTCTACCTTCAGTCTATGACTTTTTATTCTCCCAATATACTTTTTTTTTTAATCGAATTGTATACTTTATTTATTTTTAATTAATTAATTAATTAATTTTTATTTTTGGCTGTTTTGGGTCTTCGTTGCTGCGCGCGGGCTTTCTTTAGTTGCGGCGAGCAGGGGCCACTCTTCGTTGCAGTGTGGGGGCCTCTCATTGTGGTTGTTTCTCTTGTTGCCGAGCACGGGCTCTTGGTGTGCGGGCTTCAGTAGCTGTGGCACACAGGCTCAGTAGTTGTGGCTCGCGGGCTCTAGAGCGCAGGCTCAGCAGTTGTGGCGCACGGGCTCAGCTGCTCCGCGGCACGTGGGATCTTCCTGGACCAGGGCGCGAACCCGTGCCCCCTGCATTGGCAGGCGGACTCTTAACCACTGTGCCACCAGGAAAGTCCTATACTCTCCTTTTAACTGTGAAGCAAAGCCACCATCCTTGAATGTCAGAATTACAATACCTTTATTAATAAAATAAGGTCTCTTCCAACCAATATCCCAATACCACCACAACCCCACACACGCGCGCACACACAACTCCTATTCAGAAATGGTCTGGTTCATAAGGCGTCTCCCTCTCCACTAATAATGTGAGAAGATTACCATTTAAGTAGCACTCCTTCTAATTCTATAAATTCAGCCAATATGATTCCATTGGTTGAAGTATATACTATTCTCCAATGATGCATAAACTATGGGACAGACATAATCTTGTGCTGCAGAGTCATTCTCAGGTTCCCGATCAAATGTCATAATATCGTAACCCACAGGGTGAGCTTCTGGAGAAATCCAATCAAGACAGAAATAGTGAACTGTAACTCTACAGTTACTGTCCTCTACAGTTAGGGTGGGCCATGCCACACGACTGGTGTCCTTTGGTCATAAAGAGATACACCAGGGGTGCATGTTCACAGAGGGATGACCATGTGAAGAGGCAGCAAGGGGGCAGCCATCTGCACGCCAAGGAGAGAGGCCTCAGAAGAAATCAAACCTGCCAGCACCTTAATCTTGGACTTCTAGCCTCCAGAACTGTGAGAACATAAACTTGTTGTGTAAGCCACTCAGTCTGTGATATTTTGTTACGGCAGCCCTAGCAAACTAACACAATGTGATTTAATACCTGTGATTAAAAATTTTTGAACAAACTAAAAGATGTGGTTGCTGGATTTTTAGAAAAATGTGTTTTCTCCTTGTGCTTTTCTTTCTTTGTTAATAAAATTTGTACTGAAATATAACCTACGTTTAATAAAAGTACACAAATCATAAGTTTCCAGCTCTGATGACTTTTCACAAAGTGAATACATTCATGTAACCACCACTCAGATCAAAACAGAAAACACTGGTAGCTGTGCTTTCTGAATTCATGGCTTCAAAACTAATTTTCCATACTAATTGCTTACATATCTTGAGTAACTTTGTTTCCTTCCTGATACAGATGGTTTTTTATCTTTCAAGCATTAAGTCTTATTGGACACAACCAGTATTGTTTAGAAATATTGCAATATCAGAAACATTAAACTTCTTAAGGACTAACATGTTAAAAAGAAACCAACCAGAGTCATGGTTCCATCATTTTATCTATCTATCTATCTATCTATCTATCTATCTATCTATCTATCTATCTATCTATTTCTTCTTTTTTTAACAGGAAGAGACTGTGGTTATCTTTGTGAGACACACAGTCTGCTAAACTTATCACATAGGCTCCAATTAGTTTTTCTTTCTCCCACTTAACATCTTTTAACATTTTTTTCCGACAAGACTTCACAGCAAGTAAAGGCTTTTGTGGAAAGTGAATGTCAGTTAAAGCAGTGATGCAGTTAATTTATTTGAATTATTTTTCATGAATTTTATAGTCTTGAAATGAAATTGTTTCCAACAAGTGATAGTTTTTTCAGCTAATGAGGTACCATGTATTATTTTCCCCTTGCAACTGTCTTCCTGAGTAAATTATATTCTAATGGAAAAGTTCTATGGTTTTGAAGTAGTTATTTCAAAAAGCTGGAGAATACAGAGAAACTGCATAAATGAAAAACTAGATGCTGAAATCCAAAAAAGATCAGAGGCAGTCTCTAAGAGAACTTTATTGGAATCATAACCACAGTTCATGGAGGAATTGGAGAAGTCCAGATGAAGAGAAGGGCAGGGATGAAAAAAGACAGGATTACCCTGGGGGACTGAGGGGAGATGAGATGGTGGTAAAAGCCCAGTGAAGGCAAGAGCAGCGTGCTCAGTCATCCTGGTGGGAGCAGAGGCAGGCGCGGAAGACAGTGGTCAGTCAGATCGGGAACAGGCAGTTGACGGGGACAGGAGCAGAAACAGGCAGTGATTTGAGGCGGTGACACAGCGATGAAAAAAACTGGTGTGTCCTAAAATTACATCTCGATTTCCTATTTAAAATCTTCCTGAACCTCAGTCTCAGGATATTTGGGTCTATGAAAGTCTGCTTTACGTGTGGTATCCCCAGGAAACACAGTAGGGTTTAAAATCTCTTGGACACACAGACCCTCCAAGAGAGAAGGCTGAGGACCAAAGAACACATCAGAACTCTCACAGAAATACTAGTGTAAGTACATACAGTCAGCTGTGAAGTATGACATTAATTTAATGAGGATTATAATACCACATTCGGTCCATGAGTTTTTAAAAATGGGGTGTGTGCCAGGGAATTCCCTGGCGGTCCAGTGGTTCGGAGTCTGCGCTTTCACTGCCGAGGGCGTGGGTTCAATCCCTGGTCGAGGAACTAATATCCCGCAAGCCACATGGCACGGCCAACAAAAAGGGTGGGTAGGGTGCCAAGGTAATCCCTATAAAGACATCATTTTCACTTTCTGAATAAAGGTAGAGCTATAGTTTACTATCTCTATCTTGGTTTGTATTCCTCCAGAAGCTGACTGAGACAAGGTTTTAAAGTTCAGGTAGTTTTATTTGTAAGGTGATCCCGGGAAACACTGGAAGAGGATTGGGGAAAAGAGACGGGAAGAAGAAAGAAGTCAATAAAGAGCTGAGTCTAGGAAACGGGTACCAGTTGCGTGCCACTGTGGACAACTGCAGCAGTTCTTCTGCTGCAGAACTCTGCAAGACAGTGTAGGACGCGTGCCCCGGGTCACCCCACCTGAGGGTTAAGGGAGCTGGGTATTTACCCACCAACTCCTGTCAGATATTGGTTGAGGGCCGTTCCCAGAGTGAGAGTTAATACCCTGACATTTCTGACCCGCCCTCCAGGCCAGCGGAGGAGCTGGCAACAGAGAAAGCTCTCAGGCAGAGATATAGATACTGGGATTTAGAAGTTGGCCAGTGTGCACAGAAATGGCAAGGGCTGAGGGACTCTGGGAGGGCACTGAGAGCATCTAGGGCATGTAGGTCACAGTTCCTAAACCAGGGGAATCTGTCCCTAACTTGGGAATGTAAGAAACATCACCCTTCACCTAGAAGATGCAGAAAAAGGACTGAGAACTGCTCTAAATCAATAGACATTTCCCTTTGCTAAACAGTAGAGGTGCTCTTCTCAAGAAATTGTTTAGCTATGATACATAACAAGTTACAAAGAAAAAATCTGCCAAATCCTCATAGTTATTAAGTTCTGCATAGTTATATAAAAGAAACCAAAGCTGTAAACAACCCTGGGTGGTGTGTTTTTTTTCTCTATGAGCAGAGAAGGCCACAACTTCCAACCATAAAATATTCTCCAGAAAGGCTCTTTTAAAGAGAAGAGAAAAAAATGTAAAAACAATATGTCTGTAGAGTTTTCCCCCTTCTTCTTTTGGAATAGCTAATGATACAATATAAGCAAGAAACTGAGGACTGATACACATACACATGGTTCTTACAATAAACTGAAAAACAGACTTCAGGTGAACTTCTTTTCAAACACCGTCTTTCAGAGTACGCTGGCTCTCCATCAATGTTTCACCTCTGGCCAGGCCACAGCTGTCTATGTCTAACAGTTGGTAAGAACATTTAAGAATAAGGTTTTATTTAAGAACTTAAAAATGTTTATTAAGTCATTTTGCATTAAAGACATATAATTGACCTAACTTTCAAGAGGTTTATTTTAAACTTAAACTCAACTTAGATGAGATCCGTTTCTCTAGTCTTCTTGATCAATTTCTTTAATTTTCCAAGAAACTGATATTCTAAATTGAGGTCTGTACACAAACTGTATATGTCCCTATTGTTTATATTGAGATATACTAGTACATTCCCTACTCATAGTAACTATATTGAATTAAATAACATTTTTTAGTCCATTCATCATATAAATTCTTACACAGCTTCTATTTTATTGTTAACTTTTATTTTAAAAGCGCTCTATGCCTTTAGAGTTTGGTCATATTGCGCTGACAAGATTTTCTTCTTTCCAAATGTATCTATTTGTTAACTTTAACTTTATGCAATCTGAAAATAATCCATGACATTCGGTAAACACAGTTTAAGTATTTCCCTCTCCAACAGTGTTACAGATTTGACATCAGTGCCTTGGTACAGCTCTAAAAATGATTTCCTATTCTGTCACTTCTTTGCCAGCCAAATTCCTGAAACAGTTCTGCAGAAAGATTGCTTCATGCCTTCACAGTAATACAAATGACTTGATGAATTGTATTTTCTCCAGTGGTGCCTTCGTAAGTGGACATTGTAAGCTGTTAAATTGCAAACCACTGTGATTTCAGATAAAGTTGAACCATGAATCAGAAAATAGAACGTAAAGAGGAAAATAAATCAAGAAACACTGGAGTCTGAGCATTAAATAGTTTCCACTGACTACATCTATGATGATATTTTGGAATTAATGTTCATTTTTTTAGGTACCATAATGGTACTGTGCTTATGTATTTTTTAAAAAGGAATCCTTATGGAGACATGTACTAAGAATTTAAAGATGGAATGATATGCTGTGTGAGATAAAATAACCTTGTGAGGTACAAAGGGCAGTGGCTGGGGTATAGCTGAAGCAAGACTGATCAAATGTTGATCCTCTGAAGTTGGATGACAGGCACATGGAGTTTCACTATACTATTTCTCTACTTTTGTATATGCTTAAAATTTTTTCCACAATGAAAAGTTAAGCTGCAGGCCAGAAGGGAGTAGCATGATATATTTAAAGTGATGAAAGGGAAAAACCTTTCATCACTTTAATTCTCTACCCAGCAAGGCTCTCATTCAGATTTGACGGAGAAATCAAAAGCTTTACAGTCAAGCAAAATCTAAGACAATTCAGCACCATCAAACCAGCTTTACAACAAATGCTAAAGGAACTTCTGTAGGTGGGAAACACAAGAGGTGAGAACAAAAGAGTAAGGGAAGAAAAAAGACCTACAAAAACAAACCCAAAACAATTAAGAAAATTGCAATAGGAACATATATATCGCTAATTACCTTAAATGTAAACGGATTAAATGCTCCAACCAAAAGTTAAGCTGTCTCAAGAGCAGTTTCCTAAAAGCACAGAAATTTCTTCTGATACAACAAAAGAAAGAAAAAAGGCAGAAGGAGGAGGGGAAGGGGAAGAACAGGAGGAGAAGAACAAAAACCAACTACCGGGGAGGTGAACAGGTTCTGGTCACTCCCGTTGGGTCCGTCAAAAAAAAAAAAAAAAGGCATTTTTATTTTATAACTTTAATCTGATCCGTAGTTATACCAAATAGCTTGTCCACTAAAAATAACAGCTTCTCTTACACTAGACAAGGGCTTCTTATCCTTGGCACTATTGACATTTGGGCTGGGTAATTCTGTGTTGCAAGGGGCTGTCCCTGTGCACAGCAGGATGTTTGGAGGCATCCCCAATCACCAGATGCCAGGAACATGCAGCCAGTGTGACAGTCAAAAACGTCTCTGGATGCTGCCAAAGCAGCCCCCAGGTGGAAACCACTGCACTAGATAATACATAAACACAAATACACATCTGGAAAGACGCAGGTTAAAAACATATTGATAATCTGCAGACAGACAATGATCAGACAGATTATTTTTGTTTCTGCAGGGCAAACCCAATAGGGAATTTATGAAGGAATTGAGGTTTAGAATAAGTGAAGCTATATATCATTTTGATAAAATCACAGTGATAGGCCTTACAGAGGCTTAGGAGACAAAATGCAGCAGGGCAATGAGGGGTGCAAATATATATGAAAAAAGCAAAATACCTTTTTACAAAAGTAATTTGTTCTTTATCACTGACACCACGTTAAAAAAGCTGGGTGGGGACAGTACACAGGGTTTATTATATTATTCTACTTCAGTGTATGTTTGAAATGTTCCAAAATAAAAAGTTAATTTTTTTCCATTCCATTTCTCTCTTTCTTTTTTTTTAATGCTGCCAATTACTCACAAAATTGATTTTGCACCTACACTCTGAAAACCACTAGAATGATGATTAAGGGCACAGGTCTACAAGCTGTATGTTGGTCAAATTATATCCTATGCAAACTCCATTTCTCTCATCAATAAAATAACAATAGTGCCTACCTCATAGGCTTGTTGTGTGAGATAAATAATTCCTGTAAAGTGCTTAACATAGGGAACAAAATAAGTGCTCAACAGGTTACCCATTTCTGTTTAGCTATCACTGCTTAATGACAAGAAAGACATAAACCTTAGTAAAAAGTTCCTTCAATTTTTCTAAACCAAATAGTTATGAGAATATAAAACGAGGCACTCTGTGTCACAGCAAATGTAATCAAGAATATAGTCCAACTATAATTCAAAGATACATGTACCCCTATGTTCACAAAAGCACTATTCACAATAGCTAAGACATGGAGACAACCTAAATGTCCATCAACAGATGAATGGATAAAGATGACGTGGTACATATATATAGTGGAATACTACTCATCATAAAAAAGAATGAAATAATGCCATTTGCAGCAACATGGATGGACTTAGAGATTATCACAGTAAGTGAAGTTGGTCAGAGAAAGACAAATATCATATGATATCACTTATATGTGGAATCTAAAAATATGATACAAATGAACTTATTTACAAAACAGAAAGAGACTCAGAGACACAGAAAACAAATTTATGATTACCAAAAGGGAAAGGGGGTGAGGGAAAGACGGATTGGGAGTTTGGGGTTAGCAGATGCAAATCATTATATATAGAATTGATAAACAACAAGGTCCTACTGTATACCACAGGGATATTCAATATCCTGTGATAAACCATAATGGAAAAGAATTTTAAAAGGAATGTATATATATATGTATAACTGAATCACTTCGCTGTACAGCAGAAATTAACGCAACATTGTAAATCAACCATACTTCAATAAAAAAAAATCTCAGAGTCCCACTGCTATGGCAACTAGTAATATGCAGATGGTGATAATTTATGCAACAGTATAATTCATGTAAAAGCAGTGATAAGAAAACAATTCAAAAAAGAAAACAGCTGTAGTTTGAAAGCTATAAAGCACACACAGATACACATAAAGCTTAATTCAAACCAACTGACTCTCAACAAACAGGGGAAATGCACCAAGCATTATCATAATGTGTCCAGTGGTTACCCAAGTGTCACATCACACAGCACTGAACTAATCTGATTAGCAAAGAGAAAGTAAAAGAATCATCTGTGCCAAAACAAAAATATAATGAGCAAGAAATAAAGTAGGGAACAAAGGAATTTAATATTCAATTTTGAACCTCAAGTGTCCTAAGAAAAAGACTTAACTTTGAAGGAAGAAAATCTACCCTTTTGTCACTAACAAGCCATCTCACTTAAAAACATGCTAAAAAGTACCTTCAGAGTATTAGTAATTCTTAGGAGAAAATAAAGGAAAACAAACTATTTCAACACATATTTGCTTTCACAAGCCCATGTGCTATGTGCTCAGTCCTACACTAGACACTCTGGAGACAAGCATGAGCCACAGTCCCCTGCTCATAAGGTTTAATTCCGGGACAAAATGAATAATACAAACCTTACTGCCATACAAGTCCAGATGAAGGAAGAATCAACAAAGGCTAGAGCCATAAAGGGCAGAATGGTTATGACTGTAAAAGGCAAACAAATCCCTGGCAGAGGAAAACAAGGGGAACAGGAGAGGCAGCAGTGTCAGGAAGCTATTGTGAGAGAGAAGGGATTCCAGCAGATTGGACTAGAAGAGGGTAGAGAGGACAGGTGAAGTTTTCAGAGGATTTTGGATTAAGTGGTATCGAGAAATGTGTATGTGTGATGTCTACTATAGGAATGACCAAGTGGGCAACAGACTGAATGTGAGAGTTAGAGGAGGCTAAGAACTATCATGGCCAAGAGAACAGAAGAATGATGTTATCACTGACAGAAATATGGATACATAGAGAATAAAGGAATGCAGAAGTCAATTTGATTTCGTATCTTCTGAGTTTCAGGTGATAAGAAATCCAAGTGGATTGTCTGTTAAGACAACTAAAGATGGGATGAACATCAGATGAGAAACCAGACCTCTGTCACTGCTGCCACACTGGTCCAAGTCTCTGTCATCTCTCCCCGGATTATTGCAATAGCCTCTAGCTTCTACCCTTGTCCTCATGGTCTCCTCTCAACTGGCCAGAGAGGGCCTTCAAAATGTAAGTCAGGCTCCCCCCACGTGTCCGCCGAGTTTCTCCACCAGCAACATGGCCGCTGCCTGAGAGGAGAGCCGGGCCGCCGCCGCCTGTGTAGCCCGCGGGTACCTGGGACGTTGCCGCCGCCCGCGCGCGGGGCCGTCGGAGAGCCGTGTGGATGAAAGGCTCTTGGTGCTCCAGCCAGGCATCAGGGCTGTGCCTCTGAGGTGGGAGAGCCAACTTCAGGACACTGGTCCACAAGAGACCTCCCAGCTCCACGTAATACCAAACGGCGAAAATCTCTCACAGATCTCCATCTCAACATCAAGACCCAGCTTCACTCAACGACCAGCAAGCTACAGTGCTGGACACCCTATGCCAAACAACTAGCAAGAGAGGAACACAGCCCCATCCATTAGCAGAGAGGCTGCCTAAAATCATAATAAGGCCACAGACACCCCAAAACACACCACCAGACGTGGACGAACCCACCAGAAAGACAACATCCAGCCTCATCCACCAGAACACAGGCACTAGTTCCCTCCACCAGGAAACCTACACAACCCACTGAACCAACCTTAACCACTGGGGACAGATACCAAAAACAACGGGAACTACGAACCTGCAGCCTGTGAAAAGGAGACCCCAAACACAGTAAGATAAGCAAAATGAGAAGACAGAAAAACACACAGCAGATGAAGGAGCAGGGTCAAAACACACCAGACCTAACAAATGAAGAGGAAATAGGTAGTCTACCTGAAAAAGAATTCAGAATAATGATAGTAAGGATGATCCAAAGTCTTGGAAATAGAATAGACAAAATGCAAGAAACATTTAACAAGGACGTAGAAGAACTAAAGAGGAACCAAGAAACGATGACAAGCACAATAAATGAAATTAAAAATACTCTAGATGGGATCAATAGCAGAATAACTGAGGCAGAAGAATGGATAAGTGACCTGGAAGATAAAATGGTGGAAATAACTACTGCAGACCAGAATAAAGAAAAAAGAATGAAAAGAACTGAGGACAGTCTCAGAGACCTCTGGGACAACATTAAACGCACCAACATTTGAATTATAGGGGTCCCAGAAGAAGAAGAGAAAAAGAAAGGGACTGAGAAAATATTTGAAGAGATTATAGTTGAAAACTTCCCTAATATGGGAAAGGAAATAGTTAATCAAGTCCTGGAAGCACAGAGAGTCCCATACAGGATAAATCCAAGGAGAAACACACCAAGACACATATTAATCAAACTATCAAAAATTAAATATAAAGAAAACATATTAAAAGCAGCAAGGGAAAAACAACAGATAACACACAAGGGCATCCCCATAAGGTTAACAGCTGATCTTTCAGCAGAAACGCTGCAAGCCAGAAGGGAGTGGCAGGATATACTTAAAGTGATGAAGGAGAAAAACCTACAACCAAGATTACTCTACCCAGCAAGGATCTCATTCAGATTTGATGGAGAAATTAACACCTTTACAGACAAGCAAAAGCTGAGAGAGTTTAGCACCACCAAACCAGCTTTACAACAAATGCTAAAGGAACTTCTCTAGGCAAGAAACACAAGAGAAGGAAAACACCTACAATAACAAACCCAAAACATTTAAGAAAATGGGAATAGGAACATACATATCGATAATTACCTTAAATGTAAATGGATTAAATGCTCCCACCAAAAGACACAGACTGGCTGAATGGATACAAAAACAAGACCCATATATATGCTGTCTACAAGAGACCCACTTCAGACCTAGAGACACATACAGACTGAAAGTGAGGGGATGGAAAAAGATATTCCATGCAAATGGAAATCAAAAGAAAGCTGGAGTAGCAATTCTCATATCAGACAAAATAGACTTTAAAATAAAGACAATTACAAGAGACAAAGACGGACACTATATAATGATCAAGGGATCGATCCAAGAGGAAGGTATAACAATTGTAAATATTTATGCACCCAACATAGGAGCACCTCAATACATAAGGCAAATACTAACAGCCATAAAAGGGGAAATCGACAGTAACACAATCATAGTAGGGGACTTTAACACCCCACTTTCACCAATGGACAGATCATCCAAAATGAAAATCAATAAGGAAACACAAGCTTTAAATGATACATTAAACAAGATGGACTTAATTTATATTTATAGGACATTCCACCCAAAAACAACAGAATACACATTTTTCTCAAGTGCTCATGGAACATTCTCCAGGATAGATCATATCTTGGGTCACAAATCAAGCCTTGGTAAATTTAAAAAAATTGAAATCGCATCAAGTATCTTTTCCGACCACAACGCTATGAGACTAGATATCAATTACAGGAAAAGATCTGTAAAAAATACAAACACATGGAGGCTACACAATACACTACTTAATAACGAAGTGATCACTGAAGAAATCAAAGGGGAAATCAAAAAATACCTAGAAACAAATGACAATGGAGACACGACGATCCAAAACCTATGGGATGCAGCAAAAGCAGTTCTAAGAGGGAAGTTTATAGCAATACAAGCCTACATCAAGAAACAGGAAACATCTCGAATAAACAACCTAACCTTGCACCTAAAGCAATTAGAGAAAGAAGAACAAAAAAACCCCAAAGCTAGCAGAAGGAAAGAAATCATAAAGATCAGATCAGAAATAAATGAAAAAGAAATGAAGGAAACAATAGCAAAAATCAATGAAACTAAAAGCTGGTTCTTTGAGAAGATAAACAAAATTGATAAACCATTAGCCAGACTCATCAAGAGAAAAAAAGGAGAAGACTCAAATTAATAGAATTAGAAATGAAAAAGGAGAAGTAACCACTGACACTGCAGAAATACAAACGATCATAAGAGATTACTACAAGCAACTCTATGCTAATAAAATGGACAACCTGGAAGAAATGGACAGATTCTTAGAAATGCACAACCTGCCGAGACTGAACCAGGAAGAAATAGAAAATATGAACAGACCAATCACAAGCACTGAAATTGAGACTGTGATTAAAAATCTTCCAACACACAAAAGCCCAGGACCAGATGGCTTCACAGGCGAATTCTATCAAACATTTAGAGAAGAGCTAACACCTATCCTTCTCAAACTCTTCCAAAATATTGCAGAGGGAGGAACACTCCCCAACTCATTCTACGAGGCCACCATCACCCTGATACCAAAACCAGGCAAAGATGTCACAAAGAAAGAAAACTACAGGCCAATATCACTGATGAACATAGATGCAAAAATCCTCAACAAAATACTAGCAAACAGAATCCAACAGCACATTAAAAGGATCATACACCATGATCAAGTGGGGTTTATTCCAGGAATGCAAGGATTCTTCAATATACGCAAATCAATCAACGTGATACATCATATTAACAAATTGAAGGAGAAAAACCATATGATCATCTCAATAGATGCAGAGAAAGCTTTCGACAAAATTCAACACCCATTTATGATAAAAGTCCTGCAGAAAGTAGGCATAGAGGGAACTTTCCTCAACATAATAAAGGCCGTATATGACAAACCCACAGCCAACATTGTCCTCAATGGTGAAAAACTGAAACCATTTCCACTAAGATCAGGAACAAGACAAGGTTGCCCACTCTCACCACTATTATTCAACATAGTTTTGGAAGTGTTAGCCACAGCAATCAGAGACGAAAAAGAAATAAAAGGAATCCAAATCGGAAAAGAAGAAGTAAAGCTGTCACTGTTTGCAGATGACATGATACTATACATAGAGAATCCTAAAGATGCTACCAGAAAACTACTAGAGCTAATCAATGAATTTGGTAAAGTAGCAGGATACAAAATTAATGCACAGAAATCTCTTGCATTCCTGTATACTAATGATGAAAAATCTGAAAGTGAAATTAAGAAAACACTCCCGTTTACCATTGCAACAAAAAGAATAAAATACCTAGGAATAAACCTACCTAAGGAGACAAAAGACCTGTATGCAGAAAATTATAGGACACTGATGAAAGAAATTAAAGATGATACAAATAGATGGAGAGATATACCATGTTCTTGGATTGGAAGAATAAACATTGTGAAAATGACTCTGCTACCCAAAGCAATCTACAGATTCAATGCAATCCCTATCAAACTACCACTGGCATTTTTCACAGAACTAGAACAAAAAATTTCACAATTTGTATGGAAACACAAAAGACCCCGAATAGCCAAAGCAATCTTGAGAACGAAAAATGGAGCTGGAGGAATCAGGCTCCCTGACTTCAGACTATATTACAAAGCTACAGTAATCAAGACAGTTTGGTACTGGCACAAAAACAGAAATATAGATCAATGGAACAGGATAGAAAGCCCAGAGATAAGCCCACGCACATATGGTCACCTTATCTTTGATAAAGGAGGCAAGCATATACAGTGGAGAAAAGACAGCCTCTTCAATAAGTGGTGCTGGGAAAATTGGACAGGTACATGTAAAAGTATGAAATTAGAACACTCCCTAACACCATACACAAAAATAAACTCAAAATGGATTAAAGACCTAAGTGTAAGGCCAGACACTATCAAACTCTTAGAGGAAAACATAGGCAGAACACTGTATGACATAAGTCACAGCAAGATCCTTTTTGACCCAGGTCCTAGAGAAATGGAAATAAAAACACAAATAAACATATGGGACCTAATGAAACTTAAAAGCTTTTGCACAGCAAAGGAAACCATAAACAAGACAAAAAGACAACCCTCAGAATGGGAGAAAATATTTGCAAATAAAGCAACGGACAAAGGATTAATCTCCAAGATTTACAAGCAGCTCATGCAGCTCAATAACAAAAAAACAAACAACCCAATCCAAAAATGGGCAGAACACCTAAATAGACATTTCTCCAAAGAAGAGATACAGATTGCCAACAGACACATGAAAGAATGCTCAACATCATTAATCATTAGAGAAATGCAAATCAAAACTACAATGAGGTATCATCTCACACCGGACAGAATGGCCATCATCAAAAAATCTAGAAACAATAAATGCTGGAGAGGGTGTGGAGAAAAGGGAACACTCTTGCACTGTTGGTGGGAATGTAAATTGATACAGCCACTATGGAGAACAGTATGGAGGTTCCTTAAAAAACTAAAAATAGAACTACCATATGACCCAGCAATCCCACTACTGGGCATATACCCTGAGAAAACCATAATTCAGAAAGAGTCATGTACCAAAATATTCATTGCAGCTCTGTTTACAATAGCCAGGACATGGAAGCAACCTAGGTGTCCATCATCAGATGAATGGATAAAGAAGATGTGGCACATATATACAATGGAATATTACTCAGCCATAAAAAGAAATGAAATGGAGGTGTTTGTAATGAGGTGGATGGAGTTAGAGTCTGTCATACAGAGTGAAGTAAGTCAGAAAGAGAAAAACAAATACAGTATGCTAACACATATATATGGAATCTAAGGGAAAAAAAAAAAAAAAAAAGAGGTCATGAAGAACCTAGTGGCAAGATGGGAATAAAGACACAGACCTACTAGAGAATGGACTTGAGGATATGGGGAGGGGGAGGGGTGAGATGTGACAGGGTGAGAGAGTGTCATGGACATATATACACTACCAAATGTAAAATAGATAACTAGTGGGAAGCAGCCGCATAGCACAGGGAGATCAGCTCGGTGCTTTGTGACCACCTAGAGGGGTGGGATAGGGAGGGTGGGAGGGAGGGAGATACAAGAGGGAAGAGATATGGCAACATATGTATATGTGTAACTGATTCACTTTGTTGTAAAGCAGAAGCTAGCACACCATTGTAAAGCAATTATACTTCAATAAAGATGTTTAAAAAAAAAAAAAAAAATGTAAGTCAGAGTATATCACTACACTGCTCAAAACCCCCCAGTGGCTCCCCGTTTCACTCAGTAAAATCCAAAACCCTTATAATAGTTCACAAATCCCTTCATGATCTGCCACCGCCAACCCCCTTCCTCTCCAGCCTAATGGCCTCTTCCCCCTGCCCGTCGATTCTGCCCACACTGACCTCCTTGCTTCTCCTAGAACATTCCAGGCTTGCTCCCACCTTAGGGCAAATGTGTTCCCTCTGCCTTGAAAACTCCTAGCTGGATAACTAACTCCACAAGGCTACCCTTTGCCTCTTTCAAGATTTAGTTCAAATCCCACCTTCTCAATGAGCCCACATCTGACCACACTATTTAAAATTTCAAGCCCCACCCTCAACCTAGTACTCCTGATCCCACTTCCTGCTTTTTTCCCAGAGAACTTACCACCTTCTAGGCTGCAATATAATTTACTTATTATGTTTACTATTTGTTGCTGTCTCCTCTTACTAAAATGTAAGTACCATGAAAGCTGAGATTTTGCTCACTGAAGTATCGCAGGCCTAAGTAAGAGGGCTTGCAAAAACTAGGTACAAATACCAATTTTTTGAATTAACGAGCTGCTAAAAAGGGGTCAAAGATAATGAAAACTGGGGCTTCCCTGGTGGCTCAGTGGTTAAGAATCCGCCTGCCAATGCAGGGGACACAGGTTCGAGCCCTGGTCCGGGAAGATCCCACATGCTGCGGAGCAACTAAGCCCGTGCACCACAACGACTGAGCCTGCACTCTAGAGCCCGTGAGCCACAACTACTGAGCCCGCGTGCCACAAGTACTGAGCCTGCAAGCCACAATTAGTGAAGCCCGCGCGCCTAGAGCCCGTTCTCTACAACAAGAGAAGCCACCGCAATGAGAAGCCCGCGCACCGCAACAAAGAGTAGCCCCCGCTCGCCGTAACTAGAGAAAGCCCGCATGCAGCAACGAAGACCCAACGCAGCCAAAAATAAATAAATAAAATAATTAAAAAAAAAAAAGATAATGAAAACTTAGAGCAAAAAAGTCACCCTGTCTCTATCAGCTCTAAGCCTGCCCATTTCTTCCAATACTTTCTAACTCAGTAATGGTCTCACCATTCAACCAGATTCTCAAGTCAAAAAAGCTTGGAAACCATCCTAGACTTCTCACTCTTCCAGTCCCTGCCCAGTCAATTCATCACCAAAAGCTGTCAAATTTCCTCTAATATCTCTAGAACAGGAGGCCTCTTTTCCACTGCCACTGTACCAGTACAAAGATTTTCATCTCTAAACTAGACTATGAAATCCACAACCGAGCTTTTTTGCTTTGATCTAACCAGGACCATTGAACGGATTTTAGATGATGACAGAGTATGACAGGTAGCAGAAAGCTAAGTGAAGAATAGGATACTTGAAGGTGAGAGAAATAAATTTTATCTTCACTTTCTTCCCTCCTATTGATGTGCATTTATTCATATATTTGAGGGCCAGCTCAAATATTTTCTCCACTTTTGAAGCCTCTCCCAGTTCCTTCAGGCAAAGTACATATTCTTTTTTGTACATAACTCTAACAGAGCACTTTCTGTAGCAATTATTTTTTCACATATCAGTTGCCCAACGGGACAGGAGTCTAGTCTTATTCTAGCGTAGAGCCTAGCATCAAAAATATCTGTTGAACAACTTTTAGTCTAGAATTGGCAATTGTAAAATGAAAACATAAGTTTGAGCAAAGGTAGTGGTACAAAGGACAAAAGAAACAGAAGTTATCTGGTTACCAGAAAATAGTAGATAAAAATACTAAACTGAAGACCCAAGGAAAAAAAAAATAAAGGCCAAACACATGAGGCTTTTCCATGTAGATGAGGGTAGAGAGATAAGCTAATAGAGATCCCCATGGAAATTTAATAGAGAAAATAGATTATCTGGATTTCACAGAGAAATCTGGAGGTAGAAGAAGGGCTAGTCCAAATGGCCCTTAAAAATGAAACCCATTCTCTGAGATAGGAATGTGCAACTAGAAACAAATGAATTATGTTCATCAAATGCTCATAAAATGCAGATTGTTTTAATTAAGGAGAAAGCATTGTAAAAAATACCATCAGGCCCCTCTAACCCCATCACGCCAAAGACACTCAAATATGTAGAATTCAACCATTAGAAAAACTGGCTCAAAAGAGGTCTCTCAAAAACCAACAAAAGTATGTTAACTGAGAAAATAAAGCTATTAAAATTAAACTCAACACACTGAACTTAAGTGAAGGTCTAATCTTTTCTCATAAAATTCTGTTTTATAGACCTGGGCACTAGTAAAAAGAAATAAAGAGCCCAGAAAAGCAATTTTTTTAATAAAAAGGTACAGTTCTATGCTTGAGAGAAAAATGGAAAAATATTCAGGATAATGTCCGCCTCCATGTATATTTCAATGTAAAATAAATGGCTTGCTCATTGTTAAATGACTCAGTTACTTACACTTTGGCAGGTTCATAACAAACCAAGCTAATACTAGAGTGGTGGCTCTTTAGCTTTTTTGGGTCCCAGATCCCTCTGAGACCCCAATGAAAGCTAGGGTCCTGTCCTGCAGAAAAACATGCAGATATACACACTTAGCTAGCATTTTAAACATGTCACAGCAGTCACAGAGCTCCTGTTGTCTATTTATGACTTCCTAGAGAGCCAAGGAACCTAGTTGTAGAACTGATACCTTAATGAGTAGAAATAGCAAATGACGCAAGGCTCAGAAAAGGAAATGAACTGTTAACAATTCTAGAGCTTTTTTCTTGGTCCTCCAGGCAATCAAAAACACTGAACATAAAAATCTCTTCTGGTTGAATTTTATCAAGTGATATACACCCAGATATAGGTAAAATGCATGCACACACCTTAAAATATACTTGAAACCTAGAGAGTTTAAAAGTAAAATCTAATATTAATAATAGTAATAACAGCTAATAGTTACTGAGCATGTACTATGTACCAAGTATTATTCAAAGTGTTTTAAACATATTCATATTTATACACTAATGTAAATAACTATTATCTGTATTTCATAAATAAGGAAATTAAGGCACAAAAAGGTGCAAAGAGAGTTAAGGAACAATGACATGAAACAGAAATGACTGAGATTAGGCAGCAAAGACCTCCCTTATAGTGTGCACCATCTAACAGCAACTTAGACCTGCACTTGTATTACAGTTCTACAAAGCAAGAACATATTGTACAAACTCCAGAAGAAGGATGACAATCTTGATCTTTTTCCATATTCCTGGCAAGATAATCCTTATAATACCATGTTCACTTTGGAGTACACTGTAACCAGAAATGTGAATACAAAATGTTCAAAAAGATCACAATGCTAACTAAAGGATTTACGAGATTAAAAATGAAAGATTAATTTTGAGGATAACAAACCTTAGCTCTCTAAACCACTGTCTTCTGTGTAAGTACCAGCAATGAATCATGCTTTGGAAAAATTAGCAACTTGGTAAGAGGTAAAAAATCTGAAATAGGGTACCTTTTTCTACCAAGGCAGTTCAAGTTTCCCTAGCTCAAACTTTTTTCCAGACTGCTTCCTTTTTATCATCTTGGTGCCAACACCTCTTCCACTCCAGGGACAACCACAAAAGTAGAGAAAACCTCACAGGTTCAATAGGTCTTATTAAATCCCATCAGTTGCAAGACTAATTCAGATTCCTTGGATGTGCCTATCCTATGCCCTGCACAATGTAGCATACAATAAATATTTGTTGAATGGTTGAATCTTCTCCAGGAGAAAATGCATACGTTTAACATTTTCTACTTCCCATAATACTACACTACAAATTATTATGGCAACAGAATAATGAAATAAAACAAATCTTTTACCTTACCATTTTTAAAATTTTACATCCCAGGGGGAAAAAAAAGACTAATTTTTTTGACATCAATTTATGCAGCTATTGGCAATCCAAGACACCACAAAAAATTTATCTGAGTACAGGTGACGCCTGAACAACATGGGTTTGAACTGCACAGGTCTACTTACATGTGGATTTTTCTCAATGGTAAATACTACAGTACTACACAATCTACAGTTGTTAAATTTGAGCACACAGAACCACAGATATGGAGGAACCTTGGATACAGACAGCCCACTGTAAATTACGTGCGCATTTTCAACTCTGTGAGGGTTGGTGCCCTTAACCTTCCCATTTTTCAAGGATCAACTGTATACTCTATTTAAACAATAATGTTCTTAACATATTATAATTTCTTACAGCTTTCTTTTTTTTTTAACATCTTATCAGAGTATAATTGCTTTACAATGGTGTGTTAGTTTCTGCTTTATAACAAAGTGAATCAGCTATACATATACATATATCCCCATATCTCCTCCCTCTTGCGTCTCCCTCCCACCCTCCTTATCCCACCCCTCTAGGTGGTCACAAAGCACCAAGCTGATCTCCCTGTGCTATGCGGCTGCTTCCCACTAGCTATCTATTTTACATTTGGTAGTACATATAAGTCCATGCCACTCTCTCACTTCGTTCCAGCTTACCCTTCCCCCTCCCCGTGTCCTCAATCTCACAGCTTTCTTTGTAATATTTAATGAAAATACAACAAAACCATGGATGTTTTTCTTTTATACAACCAATAAACTTTCTGAATCAGGTAAGGGAAATTAGTTCTGTTAAAGTGAGGTGGCCTGCTGCTTTACTAGTAATATTCTAAATTCAGTGAAGGTTAAAAACCAAGAAACAATGAAAATAAACATATACTCTTACATATGCCACAAAAAAAGTTCCCTTTATATTTAATTCACAAACTGAAACACCTGCTCTGATTTACTGAACTGTTAAAACATCTGAGAGCAAACACACAAAATTAAAAACTATACACAGTTTCTTAGAAGTTGATACCAATTAAAAGAAATTAATCCCTATGCATTAAAAAGTATAGAAAGCATACAAGAGCCAAAATATTCCCTTTATTTTGACTAATATTCCCTAATATTAAGCAGTATTTTTTAAAACACAACTTATAGTTACTGAATATTAATTTACCAAAACAGGCAAGGCTGACCTTATCTTGGCAAAACTCATAATACTGTTTCCTCAACATCCTAGAAGACAGCTTGATGAACCACACTCTTCCATCTGCTTTGTTCTATTTCTTCATGCCCCAAATGGAAATTAAACCCTTCCAGTAACAGCCAAAATTTCACCAATCACAGGAAAGTACTTAGAGCAGAGAAGTAGTATGATATGAATAAGAGGTAGAAAGAACAATAGGTGGAACAGCCCTGGTAATGACCTTAGAGTATGTGCTGAGAGAGAAAATCTACAGAACATGTACAGGAATTGCATTTAAATAATTCTATTCCCACTTACCTGATGAGCTCTCAGTAAACACCGTTAATGTCTGTCCTCCAACACTTTGCAAGACAAATGGATGTTCTCTAGGAGCACTGACTGAAGCTGGTTTTCCGCCAATATCATGAATATTTGCAAGATCCTCATTCAAAGTAAATGACACCTAGTAGATACATTAACCAGAGCTTATTACAATAGACTTTTGTATTCAAAGTATCTGTACAGAAATTCTGACTATAAATCAAATACGTTTTTTAATGTGAATCTTTTCCAGTCATTTTATTAAGCATTTTTAAAAAACTTTATCAAAAAATCTTTAATAATTAGTCATAATAAGAGAATCTATCCCCATTTGTCAGAATAATGGGGCTAATCTACCATTATATAGACAGCTTTCAAATGTTTTCTCTGGCCTATGGCTGAAAAACTTCTATTTATAAAATAGAAATAAATTTTTTTTCCTAAACTGTCTGAGGTCAAGGAAGAAACCATGTCTTGTTATATTTATACCCCTAAATAAATTAGATACGTATTAGGTGGATGGATGGATGGATAGATTGACAGATAGATACATAGAGAGACAGACAGACAGATCTATGCATCCATTCATCCATTCACCCATCCTTCTAGATCTAGCCATCCATTCATCCATTCATCCATCCATCTCCTAGCAAAATGCCTGGCACACAGAAGGAAAACAGTATTTGCTGAATGACTGAATATTTTAAAAGTATTAAGAAAGCGACTGTACTTGAAGCAGGGGGAAGTGAGCTATTTACTCAGGAAGCTTAAACACTCCCATAAGCAGAGGATGTCTTTCTTTTTAGATCCAGTAACTGTCTGAGTACACGGTGCTGTTTTATTTTTGAATATTTCAACAAATACAACTAAATATTCACAAGGATAACTCAATATTGAGGTTTAGAATAAGAAGACACAGTAGGTGTTCTTTCAAAATGATTTTTACCTTATCTCCCCAAATTTTACATCAAAGGGATTTATAAACTTAAAATACTGATCTCTTAACCATGTAGAAAGATTATGAAGTATTATTTAAATATCTCTCTACTATGCGACAGGTACCGCAAATTATGTCCTGGACTTAATGGGTCAAAATCTAAAGCCTTCAAAAATCCAAATCAAATGCATTTGCCACACTGAAATAATGTTTAATGTATTACTGAAACAATACTAATTTTCATAGTACCAAGAGAAGGGATATTTAGGTCAAAGTAGAAAAATGCTAAGCATGAACAACTAGAAAGGAGCCTATTCATTCACACAAGAGTGGCATTTTATACTAGTATGTGTTCCTGACCAGCCACCAGTTTGATGTGGAGTTTTCCAGAATGTAAACACTACCCTCTCTTTACTATTACTAATGCATAGTAAAATAATCTAATGTTTTAAATAAAATTTCCATAGAAATAATCTTACCTCAGTCCTTCCTTGATTTCTGAAAGAGAGGAAAGAAAAAAATTTCAATTATTTAATTTCATATTTTTTTCAAATGTAAGCTAAGAACTAAAAGAAATAATGCTACTTCATATTTACATAAAAATATTACATTTACAGAGATTAACTAATATTTATCCTTGGCCCTCCTAAACTATTCTATTTGTAATCCTATAGGAAAAACAAATACACATTAATCCCACGTGAGTATTTTAGATATTATGAGTTTGTGTCTCTTAACACTATTACAACCTGACCTAATAATATTTTATCCAAATAATGATCTTATTACAATTCTTATTTTAATTTCTGAGTATTTTAATTTATTATTTATTTATTATTTTTGGCTGCGTTGGGTCTTTGTTGCTGCACGCAGGCTTTCTCTAGTTGCGGTGAACCGGGGGGGCTACTCTTTGTTGCAGTGTGCGGGCTTCTCATTGTGGTGGCTTCTCTTGTTGCGGAGCACGGTTCTAGGCGCACAGGCTTCAGTAGTTGTGGCACACGAGCTCAGTAGTTGTGGCTCGTGGGCTCTAAAGCGCAGGCTCAGTAGTTGTGGCACAGGGGCTTAGCTGCTCCACGGCATGTGGGATCTTCCCGGACCAGGGCTCGAACCCGTGTCCCCTGCATTCGCAGGCGGATTCTTAACCACTGCGCCACCAGGGCAGCCCTCTGAGTATTTTTAGCATTCAGCAGCATGTGAATGGCATATTTAATACCAGATATATAGAACTTCAACAAATTTTACTATTTATTTTATCTAGCTGAAGAAGTTTCACTTACCTAACAAAACCTTAAAGATCAAAAATTATTTTAAACTTACAAGCAATTTTCTCTGCTATAAAAATAATATATGCCCATGTAGAAATAATTTTATTACAGACAAGCCAAAAGTTTTAAATTAGCCAAGATTCTACTGTTAACATCTTCTACTGTTATCTACAGTAAATATCCTTCCATACGATTTTTTATTTATTTGAATTACGTTTTTTAATTTTTCTTTTTCTTTTTTTTACAAATATGGGATCAATGTACACCCTAATAATAGCCTAATTAAAAAAAAACAAAACAAAACATGTATTAAATACCTGCAAACTACTGAGTGGAAGGCCCCTATCCCCAGCCAGCAGAAGATATAAAAGCTAAATCCATAACTATAAAGTGAGATAAATTTTAATTTTAATTAAGAGAGCCACAATGTGCTAGGATTAGGTAGAAGGACACCGTTTCTTCCATTTTAAGAGTTAAGGATTGGCTCAACAAGAGGCAGCTTTTGAGCTATAGTATCAAAAGTAAATAGCTAAGTGGGACTTTCTTGGCGGTCGAGTGGTTAAGACTCTGCACTTCCACTGCAGGGGGCGCAGGTTTGATCCCAGGTCGGGGGAATTAAGATCTTGCATGCTGCGTGAGAGGGCCAAAAAAAAGAAAAGTAAATTGCTAAGCAAAGCCAGGAAAATGTGATCAGATTTGGCTGGGAGGGAAAGTACAAAATAAAGAATAGTAGGAGATGAAATGTAAAGGAGAAATGGGGCCAGACCATATAAGATCTTGAATATCACAGCACAGAGCATGGACTTCACTCTTTAGGCAATGGAGAGCTACAAGCATTGTTTGAACAAAAGTATACCAAGTACAAAGACATGTTCCAAGAAACTGACATCAGAAAGTATACATAGAATGGACATGAAGACCAGTTAGAAAACTACTATTTCTCCATAACACCTGGCTGAGTTCCAACCTGTCTTCCTTCAGTGGTTCAGTCATTCACTGTCTGTGACAAGTGCATGGTATAGTATGAGTATAGGTCTTTATCCTCAAGAAGGTCCCAGTTTAATGAAACAAAGACAGCTCCAATCCATGAACAACTACAAACAGGACAGTAACTTCAAGACAGAGGTACAACAAACTGTCATGGAAATGCAGATAGGAAAGCTAGGAAAAGATGAACTGAGTGGGGGATGAGATCGACAACAAGCGGCCATTCCAGGCTAAGAGAAGAATCCAACTAAACACCAGAAATGAGAAAGTATCCAGCATATTCTTTCTGACATCAGTGAACGGGAGGCTGGAGTCAAGTGGTAAAGAGCCTTTTAGGCCAGACTAAGGATTCCAGATTCTTACAGAGATTTGTTTACTGTAGGAATTCCCAGTCTTTCATACATTAAAATACAATGCCAATCTTCTTTTTGTTGGGGAAGTACCTAGAACAGAGGTGAAAAAATTTAAGATTTCACATAAAAATAATGAATTTCCAGCTTCTCTTACAAGACCGGAAGATCTGGTAACAATGTGCTCCCAATTCAGCATGACAACAATCCCCTCAACATGCAGAGACAGTCAGGCACTGAATTCACTACAGTCCCTTCCCTATCTCTCCAGAACTTTCCTTCTAGAGGAATTTAATTTAGCTACCCTAAGACAGAGGCACTGTAGGCAAAGCAAAGGTAACGACACAGAAGGCACTGACGTAATGTTTACTGAATTGAACTGAGGCTAATGCAGAAACGCATATAAAAAGTAATGAAGGCCTGAAGCAGACAGCTGTAGAATGCAAGCAGTGCATGGCAAAACTGATAGAAGAGGAAATGACTGAAAGTGGGCAGCAAAGGAAAAAGGATGGGTTAAAGATCATGCTGCCATTTCCCGTCAGTGACTAGAAATCACCCAGATGCAATTAGGGAACACAGGAGGGGAGGTCAACTTCATTTTCATAGACAGCTGACCCTTGAACAATGCAGAGGTTAGGGTGGACGACACCCTCTATGTTCATGGTTCCACGTCCATGGATTCAACTAACAGCACATCGTGGGGTACTGTAGCATATACTGACTGAAAAAAACCCATGTAATCAGTGGACCTGTGCAGTTCAAACTCTTATTGTCCAAGGGACAACTGTGTATATTATAATAGCATCTTAGTTGGAATGATAAGAGATTGATCAACTCTGGATGAGTTAATTTTCTAGAATAAATATTAACCCTTGAACACTTAAAATTTATTTTAAAAGGATTATGTATTGCTTTGTCTTGGTGTATGAATGTATGACGTATACATGAACTTTCGTCATTCTACATTACAACTAAAATATACCCTTTCCATGATGATCTGTGGTCAAAGTTATAAACATCCACTATTGTAAAACACAGTAATATCTTCAGAAATGGATGAAGTAAACACCTGGCCCACCCTTTCACTGAAAGTCTCATAATGTTTCTCGTTACTCTGAGTCTGTTTCTCAGTACTCCACAGATACTTCTTTAGACTCCAGCCTCATTCCTCTTGTCTTTTTAAAAAAAATTAATGTCTTTCCTTTTTCTTACACTTTTAAAATACATCTTAGATTTGACACCAACAGGGCCAGACTTTTCACTAATCATTGATAACCAATAAATCACCTACTTCTTCAGGATAAGAAAACCAACCAAATAATAATAATAATAACCCTGTGCTCCACAGGATTTTTTGTGGTTTTTGTTTTGTTTCATTTTGAATTCCTATTCATATGTCCCCTTCTTGAACAGTACAGCTCAAAAACCATTAGGGGAGGCCAAGCAAGGTGGGCATCTGCAGAGTGGGTTGAGCAGGGTAGTCATAGCCCAAGTGGAAAGGAAGTGCCTCGGGTGGAGAGGGCAGGCCGGGGCAAGGTACCAGAGCCCAGTGGGGTAAAGGAGGGCACCCCATAACGGAACGGCTCAACAAGAAATGGGTCAGAGCCTAGTGGGGCAAGAGCATCCACATGGAAGGACAGCCTGAAACAGGCTGTTGGAGCCCTAGCGGGGTAAGGAGGCATGCCTTTGAGGAGAGGGCAGCCTCAGAACAGGCGGTGGAAGCCTAGAAGGGCTGAGGAGAGCATCCCTGTAGAGGGCAGCAAATGTTAACAACAGTCTAACAAGGGTTGCTATAGCCCAAGGAGGGTGAGGAGGGCAATCACCTACGCGGGGAGAAGTGGGGGACTCTGAACAAGTAAGAACAGAGGCCTGAACAAATACGTGAATATATTAAGAATAACAGGAACCAGGTTTCTCACTTTCAGAAAAGAGGTACAAATATGAAAAGGGAGGAAACTAGAACACACCCTGTAGTGCTGAACTGGAACTGGGTATTGGTATAAATTCATGACTTTTAATACATGTAAATGTAAAAATAAATGTAGACCCAGAGGTATGTGTGTGTACATATACAACCTAGCTCTGCCCACTTAAGAGGGTCTGGGAGCAGCCATGAGCACCTGTGGTATCCAGAGTTTAGTTTCCAAATCCCATTTTCCTCTAGAGGAAACCAGGGCTCCTTGGAGAAATGACTGAGTCCAGGGCTCAGACAGAAATGTACAAGATGAGTCTAAAACATCTTTCCTTAACGAAAAGTAAGTGCTCAAAGAATGATGAAGACATGCCCAAAGTCTATGGAACTTACACTACTAAACTGTACACTTAAAAATGGTTAAGGCGGTAAATTTTATACGTATTCTTTACCACAATAAAGAAAACAAAGATCATGGGTGCCAGCTAGAAGGAGCTTCCATTGGCTAAACTTTGGACAATTTGAACATCAGAATAAATGATGATAAATTGAGTCTCTCAGTCTCTTTCCGTAAGGGCAGCACCAAGAACTGAACATAATGCTTGCACTGCGAGCCAACCGGCAGAGGAAACAGTGGGATTATTATTCTACTTTGTTTTGAGCAGCAATGTGTATCTGTGCTTATGTGTGTGTATTATATTATATTATATATGTGTGTATATATATATGTGCATTGATATACATATATGTTTTGCCAGACTGCCCTTCAGAAAGTTTGTACTGATTTAAACTCCTATCAACAGTATAACACTGTTCTAAACTTAGTCAATTTTTATAACAAAAAATTATCTCATTGATTTTTTTTATTTGCATATTTTCTATTATTAGTGGGCCCCGATATGACCTTGGAAGTGAAGTGTGTTTAGAAATAAAACTAGAAATTAAACGTCTCTGAAAGAAGCTCTATTAGTACAAACTGTATGACTGTCAGTAAAATATGACATATATCAAACATTTTGAAAACTGAAGTTTTCTGAGGCAGGATGGTAATGTAGAAAGGCTGGTTTTAAAATTAAACAAACTAAAGCAAAACTATAAACCAATTAAAATGCAGTACACATCAGATGTCCAAAGGTATAAGAATAGTCCAAGTACAGTGATTTAGGGACATGGCATGAATTGCTTGACGAAAATGGCCCAAATGTTACCAACTGTTAAAAGAAGCTGTTACTCTCATCTTATTCTGGGCTCTCCTTTTTTCAGGTATAAAAAGAACCAAATTTGGGAAGAGCTGCATTCCCAGCGGCATGTGTTCCCCCTCCCCTCTGCCTCTCTCGATTCCTTTACTCCACAGCGCCCGTCTCTGCTGGAATCAGCGTCCACACCATGTACTTCTTCCTAGCTTCTGGCCTACTGCACACCAAGCTGGTGCTGCTGCTGAACTCTGGGAGAGCTGACGGGGAGGGGAGGTGCCAGACATGATGCAGGGTCTACTGCCTGTACTTTGTGGTATGTGGGGCATGACAGCAGGTGAACACTTACGGAGTATCTTACATGCACTGAACCTATGAGGTATTAATACCATCTCCTTTTCACAGATGAGGAAAGAGAGAGGGTAATAAGCAACTTCCCCAAAGTCACATAGCTGGTAAATGACAAGGCCCGGATAAAGCCCAGAGATGACTGACTCCTGAGTCCATACTCATTATCAGTATACCACACTGCCTTTTTAAAACCTTAGCTATTTTTCATTTTTTTACCCAAATATACGTTTTTTCAACCACACAGATAACCCACCAAATGGTTAATCTGCCTCTAAGGATCAATAGTTGATCATACATCTTCTAGTCTTTAAAAATATTTGAAGACAGTTTCACTGGTTTGCCCTAAGTCTTCTCTTAAACAGCCATCGTACCTTCAAACGTTCCTCACAGGAAACTGATTTCAGTTTTCTCACTGTCCTAGTCTCACTCCACTGAATGAACTTATTTGTCCATGTCTCCAAGTGCAGCACTAAAACCTGAACACAATGTCTGCTCTGGAAGCTCACTGGCAAAGAAGAGGGGGGTTATCATCCCACTTCATTCTGAACAACAATCATCTATTAATGGAGCCTTCTGTTTATAGCCACAAAACCTTGATGAGTCATATTTAGCTGAAATTAAAGTATTGATAACCTAGTCACAGGCACTGCTAAGCCATTCCTCGCTCATCCTACACTTGTTTAATAGTGAATCTAGTAATCAGCAAGAAGAATGAAAACTAAGTAAATTAGAAACATAAATAAGATAGCCAGTAGACCTACTCCAGAACAAGCTGTTTTCAAGCATTTCCATAGCAATCTTAGGATAACAACTACTAAAAATCTGTTCCCATCATTAAAAGCATCTAGCTCTTCTACACGGCAAGATTGTATTTCATGTTAGGTAGAAAATCTGCTAGATTTTTAATTTACATATAAAATACACATACACACATCTGTTAATATTAAGGGCAAACATACAGTTTATTGCCAAAACCAGGACACTCTGGAGAGTGAAAGAGGGGACACTATTAATAATTACACAGGAAAAATATGTAAACCGGCGCTGTAAAACATGTAAACTGGTCATGACCTGGGGATACGGCCTCCCTATGCATATTAGATGTAACTATGTAAAACATCTGCTTTAAACTAAGGACAAGCTTGAAATTTTCTTCCAAACAAAGGGTGATCAAGAAAAATCACAGCACACCCATTACTGTTTATTTAGCATGTTATCTTTAATATTTATCTTAGGGATGAAAGCAGTACTTAGGGCTTACATAGGTTTCCCTAGAGCTTGGCTCCTTTTACTCTGTTTCCCATACCAGCTCCCTCCTCCCCACACCAAAAGATTTTACATTCCTCAACTAGGTATTTTCTTTACACAGAGGTTTTCAGGAATGCAATATTCATGGTAGGGAAAGGTAGCGAATCTAAACTCAGAAGATTAAGTATCTGTCCAAAGTCTCACTGATAGTAAGTGACGGAGCTGGCAATGGAACCTGTTGGAGTTTTCTCACCACGCAAAGGACTGAATTTAAGCCCAGTTCTGCTATTAAATGTGTAGCTGTTTCTTAAGAAAAGAAGATATTACTTGTCTCTACCTAACATTAGAACTTTGGATATAAAAGCATGCCCATTTCCAATAAATATCTTGTGAAAACAAAAGGAAGAATTAAAAGATTTGTCTGAAACAAATGCAAGTAAGATAAAGAACAAAAATATTGATATTTAGGGCATAAACCATGAAAGTATCAAAGTTCCTTACTTTAAAGACATGACATCATCCAAGAACACAGGACTGCTCCTCCAAAGAACGAAACCCAGAGGGTGTCCAAATAACATTTAGAAATTGAGAAGATGAGAAGGAGCCAGCAGGAGAGTGATGTCTCAGAAGTGAGGTGAAAAAAAAGGGTTTGAGGGTAGAAGTGATCAACTATGTCAAATTCTGTTGAAGGTCAATTGAGAAGAGCTGCTAGTTGACTCTTAGATTTAACAATGTGGATGTGGTAGGGGCTTCCCTGGTGGCACAGGGGTTAAGAATCTGCCTGCCAATGCAGGGGACGTGGGTTTGAGCCCTGGTCCAGGAAGATCCCACATGCTGCAGAGCAACTAAGCCTGTGTGCCACAACTACTGAGCCTGCGCTCTAGAGTCCAAGTGCCACAACTACTGAGCCCACGTTCCACAACTACTGAAGCCCGCGCGCCTAGAGCCCGTGCTCCGCAACAAGAGAAGCCACTGCAATGAGAAGCCTGCGCACCACAGCGAAGAGTAGCCCCCGCTCTCTGCAACTAGAGAAAGCCCGCGCACAGCAACGAAGACCCAATGCAGCCAAAAATAAAATAAATAAATTTTTTTAAAAACTTAAAAAAAAAAAAAGAATGTGGATGTGGTAGATTGTAAAAAAAAAAAAAAAAAAAAAATTTAGGACTACAAATTATTTGCCTCAAATCCCATCAAGAGGTAGAGTCTACTGCAAGTTACATTTACATTTGGCAAACATGATGCAAGCACAAGCTTGCAAAGCGCTTGTGCAGTGGGGCTTCCCTCTCTCTTACTACTAGGAACTCTTTCACCACCATGGGAAGGAGCATGCTGGAGATGAAAAACACGTGGCAACTGCCCCAGCTGACAGCAAGCCAACCACCAGACACATAAATGAGGCCATTCTAGCCAGGAAGACCAGCCAGGTCAGCCTCAACCAGAACTGTCTAGAACGGCCCCGAATTATAAGCTAATAAAATGGTTTTGTTCTAAGCCACTAAACTTTGCGGTGGTTTGTTATGAAACAAAAACTCAGTGATAAAGAGGTGGATATTGGTGGTAGACAAGAGCCATTTGAATGGAGTAGTGGGCATGGAAATCTGATTAGAGCTGGATTAAGAATGAATGGACAGTAAGAGGGGAACGCTAGGCCTATGGCTGACACCAGCTGAGCTATGGAGGCTTCCTTTTCAAACAAGGTTATTTTCTCAACCAGGAAACAATACTCTTACATTGTTTACTAGGTGTTCCCTACCCTCTTCCAAAGCCTCTATAAATAGGTATGGTGGCACAATGGCAAAATCCTTCTCCTGAAGCCCTTAACTTGGTGCATCCAGTTATGCCCAACTCAAGCATACCTCCTCAAAGATGCAGAGCAGATAGATGGATGAGGGAACTACATACTCTGCTACTTCACTGCCAATAGGCTTTACCAATAAATTTTACTTGATATTTACACCTTTCATTACAGGAATATGTGTGTGTGTGTGTGTGTACACATGTATACACACGAATCCTTACAGGGCACCTAATCATCTCTTGACAAGCCTTGGCATGCTCATTACTTCTTATTTTTCAGGTAAATTCTCTGTTTGAATAATAACTCTAATTACCTTTAAAAGCACTTGTAAAAAAAAATTCAAAAAAGTTTTGTAAAATGTCAAAAATTCATAAATAACTTACTTGGCAATCCGCAGTTTCCCAACTTCACCTCTTCCAGGGGCTTTAGCCCATTGCTGTGACAAATATTTAGGAACCTAAAACAAAATAAGACACTATTAGACTATGTTTTAGATGCTAACAAACCTTTTTAAACATAAAGTGATATACGGCTTCTACATATACTTTCTGTCTGTAATAACTGCTAATTAAGCAGCAAGCTCTCATTATATGTTTTGCACTGAAGAGGTACTAAGATATGTAAGAAATGATTTTAGCTCTCAAAGTATTTAAAGTCAGCTGAGTTGATGACACAAAACTAAAACTGGTCATATAATTTAACAATAATGAAGTGCTAACTTATGTTCCCAGATAAGTCCAATAAAAGTTCAGAGATGAGAAAGGCTACCAGAAGAGGCTTCTTGGAGGAGCATAACACTCTGACATGATATTATTTAGAGACACTACTGAGCTTAAGATGATTCAAAAGTCATATTTTATTATGTATAAGATTATAACTCTGACAAATATGATGAAGGATCTGCTGAAATAAAAGGAATTATTCAATATAACAGCTAGCAGTTATATAATAGTACTTTCCTGACAGTTATATGCACTTTTCATACATTTATACCTCACATCTCTATGAGGTAGGTACTGTTAATTATCCCCATTTTACAGGGAACTTTTTAAAAAAATTTATTTATTTTATTTTTGGCTGCGTTGTGTCTTCATTGCTGCATGTGGGCTTTCTCTAGTTGCGGTGAGCGGGGGCTACTCTTCTTTGCAGTGCACGGGCTTCTCATTGCGGTGGCTTCTCTTGTTGAGGAGCACGAGCTCTAGGCGTGCTGGCTTCAGTAGTTGTGGCACACGGGCTCAGTAGTTGTGGCTCGTGAGCTCTAGAGCACAGGCTCATTCGTTGTGGCGCACAGGCTTAGTTGCTCCACGGCATGTGGAATCTTCCCGGACCAGGGCTCGAACCCATGTCCCCTGCATTGGCAGGCGGATTCCTAACCACTGCACCACCAGGGAATATCCCCATTTTCCAGATTATGAATTTGGAGCACCCAGGGATTATAAAGTTTAGCCAAGGGTATATAATTAGCAAATGAGGAGCCAGGATTCAAATCCAGGCAGTGTGGTTCCAGCATCTATGTTCTTAACTGTGCTGCGTCTGAAATTAGATATATGTAATCAGAAGGGTTTTAATTCTCAAAAAGATTAAGGGAATATATGCTGAATGCCTACTATGGACCTTATCTCATTTCTTCTAACAAGTAGTTTGAACTCGGGAATCAGTACATACTTTTAAGGTATGCTTCATACTTTATATGTACATATAAAGTATGAAGCATAATGCCTCACACAAACAAGTACTCAGTGAGTGTCAGGTGTCATTATTATTTCCCACAGTAATCCTGGAATGATAACATGAACTTGAATGTGTAACTGAGTCAGAGAGACCTTCCAAGGCTGGAAAGGAAAAAAAAATTCTATCTAGCAAAATTTCTTTTGCAAAAAGAACCACTTGACCATCAGTCAAACAAGTAGCAGTGCTCTGGATATAGTAAAAGTTCAAGAATAAAAGAAGATCCTAATGGTATTTGTTCATTCTTTACACTGAAATATATTGAACAACTACCGTGTCAGACAATATGCTAGAAAAGATGAAGGGGAAGGGAGCCAACAGTGTCAGATACAGTGCTACACATTTTACACCCACTATCCCATTTAATCCTCCCAATCACCCTGCAAAATTGCTACCGCTCTCCTCATTCTACAGATAAGAAAACCGAGGCTCAGAGGGTTGAAATAACATGGTTAGCTAGTAACAGACACAAGAGGACTCCAGATTGGTCAGATGCTCTCTTTGTTATACAACTAAATAAGAGTATGTAAAGGATCCTAAAGGAAAAGGGGTTTTGAAGATTCCACATCTTAAAGTTTCAACTACACTGCACTCCACTTATCCATGCATACTTAGAGGATTTGGCAAACTCCTTCTGATAACTGTATCTACCTACTAGGTCTCCTTTGATTACAAATGAGAAGAAAACCCACTTAGGCATACAGAGGATTTACTGGCAAAAGTAACTAAAGATTCCAGAGGTAGTTTTAAAGTGGCTTGATTAAGGGCTCAAATGATGTAACCAGGACTCTTTCACCATCTCTCATCTCTTCTCACCACACTGACTCACTTCTTTGCCAGCCTTCCCCCTTGTGTAGCAAGATGGCTGAAGCCGCTCCTGAAGAGCAAGAGTTCTCCTTCCCCAAATCCCCAGCAAAACTGTAATTGTCTCTCGTGGCTCTGACTAGGTCATGTGTCCTTCCTTGGGCCTATTATTGAACCCACAGATGAGATCCTTGCACTGTCAGCCTGAGTCAATGACACCTCTGGTGAGGGACAGTCAACACCATTAGAATCACACAGACTGAAAAGAGGGAGCGCTAAGTAAGTGCTGTTATAGCACTTACTGTAAACGCAGGGTGCTGTTAAGAGTGTCAGAGCAAGAGGATACTGGCTAGTCAAAGAAGCAAATGTCAACATTACCTGTCAGAACTAAATACAAGATCTGAAACTGATCTGGACAAATACTGTTACAACATCAAATAAAACCCTGAATCCTTGAACTATGTAAATTATTACCTCATGGCCTCAATCTTGAAATACTGCCTAACAAGTGAGCCTTTGCTTCTTGCTTGTCTTTGATTTTTAGCCCCAGGGAACCTTCTTGTCAATTACTCTAACACAAAGAGAAAACTATGTTCTACAGATAGCAGCCTACTCTACCAAGCAATCACAAGCTGTATTCCCTAACAAAGTCTTCAGGGGAAAGATGGTGGCTTTTCTTCCTCATATTCCAAGTTACTGATTCAAATGAGCCCTACATTTAGATACTGTAAGACTTTCTCGTTATCAGTAACAGTACCCCTTTCCGCAAACTGTATTTCAAGGAACCATTCTGACCACCACCTCCTAACTTCCTGGCCCTTTCCTCAGTACTTCGACTCCAACAATTCTTCCATCCCTCAAATCACAGACTCTACATCTGTACACTGTCCCTGTCTGCTTACGTCCTCATGCCTCTCTTCAACAGAGCTACATTTCACAACCCATCATTATAACCATTCTCTTGCCCCTAACTCCCTCCATCATACTGGCCTGGCAGAACCTAATGCTGATTAAAGCCAAGCTATACTACTACTTAATTAATTGATTTATCTATTTATTGTTCTATTTGATCGTGCTATTCTTCCTCCACACTTGCACCTGAGCAGCTGAAGAAAAACAATCATGCTAAACGGTCTCCCTTGAAATACACGGCTACTAACATCAAGTAAGCCCTTCAAGATGCCAGGCAATTTAACGCCCTCTCCCTGGTCAATTCTCACCTGCAGTGGGAAAGCCACTGCAGACAGGTCACATGTTCTCTTCACTCCTCAAATATGTAACACTTCTTCCTTCCTCTTCCACTGAGGAAAGACGAACAATCAAAAGGATACTTCCAAATCTACCACTTAGGACTTCCCTGGCAGTCCAGTGGTTAAGTCTCCACAGATTCCACTGCAGGGGGCGTGGGTTCGACCCCGCATGCCTCGAGAACTAAGATCCTGCATGCCATACCGCTTGGCCAAAAAAAAATCAATCAATCAATCAATCAATCTACCGCTTAGCCACAGGTGGGGCTTTTACTTTGCTTTCCCCTTTTAACAGATGAACTATGAATGGCCAATCCCTCCAGGTGTGCAATGAATTTTTCCCTGTAGTCTAATCAAGGACATATTTCCTTCAATTCTACCCTTTCCTCCACTCCCTTTACGTAATTATTCCCCCATCAGAGTAACAATGATGATGGTGATAGCTAACACTCAGAGCGCTTACTAAATGCGGCAGAAGACTCTAAGATGGCCCCCAATGATCCCCACCTCCTGATATTCGCACCCTTGTGTAACTGCCTCTCCCTGGGTGAGAACAGGACCTGTGACTTCCTTCTGGTCAATACAATATGGCAAAGGTGATGGATGGGATGTTACTTCTGTGATTAGGTTACATCAGATTGTGACCTCTGTCTTGCTTCAAAGCCCATGTGGCAGGAAACTAAGGGCAGGCTCCAGCGAACAGTCAGCTAGGAACTTAGGCCCTCGGTCCAACGACCTTAGAGGAACTGAATTCTGCCAGCCACGGAACCTTGGAAACAATCTTTCCACAGTCACAGCTTCAGTTGAGAGTCCAGCCCTGGCTGACACCTTGACTGCATCCTGTGAGAGACTCTGAAGCAGAGGACCCAGCTAAGCCACACCAGGACTCCTGATCCACAGAAACTATGAAATAATAAATGCACACTATTTTAAGCTACTAAGTCTGTGGTGATAATGTTATCTAGCAATAGATAACTAATACATTAAGTGACAAGCACTCTTTTAAATGTTTTAAATATATTAACCATTTAACTCTCACACAATCCTTTTACTGTCTCCATTTTACAAATGAGGAAACTGAGGCACAGGGAGGTTAGTAAAGTAACTCATGATCACACACCGGGTAAGGGCAGGCTCTATAATTCTTTCCACCCTCTGTCCCATCTCTCTGCCTCTCTACAGCAAAGCTCTTTGAAGAGCCGTCTCTGCTGGCTGACCACAGCTCCTCCTCTGCCACTTTGCTCTGCTCTAGACAGGCTTCCCCTCTACTACTCTACTGAAACTGGTTCCCATGGTTACAAAAGCTCGCCATATTGCCAAGCCAATGTTTAGTCCTCGTCTTGCAGACCTATCAACAATATTTGAGAACTTACTGTTTCCTCCTTCTTCAAACACTTTCTTTACTTGGCTTCAAGTCACCCCAATCTCTCTTGATTTTCCTCCTACTTCTCTGGACTCTCCTTTTTGGTCTCCACACATCTAGATTCTCATCTTCCTGACCTCTTAACCTCAGAGGGCCCTGATTTCAGTCCTCAGACCTTTCCTCTTCTCTATCCACACTCAATCTTATGTAATCTCATCCAATCTCTTGACTTTAAATACCCTCTGTATAATGACAACTCCCAAATTTATAGCCCTCCCCCCGAAGTCCCAACTTATATATCCAACTGCCTACTCAAACTCCCCATCTGAATATTCACTAGACATTTCAAACTCAAAATATCCACACCAGAACTCTTATTTCTCCCTCATAAACCTGTTCCTCCTGCAATTTTCCTATCTCAGTAAAAGTCGACGCCGTCCTTCCAGGCACTCAGTCTGAAACTGGAGTTACTCTGAATAGCTCCTTCTTTCTCACATTCCACATCCAATTAACTGACATAGCCTGTCAGCAACACCTTCAAATTATATCCAGACTCCACGTCCTTCTCACCAATTCCAGGGTTACCATCCTAATCCAAGTCACCATCATCTCTTGTAATAGCCTCCTGATTCCCTTGCTTCCACTCTTGTCCATGTACACTTTAGTCTCAATACAGCAGCCAGAGTGACCATATTAAAACCTAAGTCAGATGATGCTGTTCTGCTCAAAGCCTTCCAATTTATTTAACAGACATCTACATAGTGCTTACCATGTGCCAGGTACTTTTCTAAGCACTTTAAAATTTTACTTCACTTAATCCTCAGAACAACTCTATTATTATTCCATTTCGCAGATGAAGAAACTAAGGCACCAAAAAAGTTATCATTTGTCCAAAGTCCCACAATTACTAGCGGTGGGAAGCCAGGATTCTAACCTAGGCAGTCTAGCTCCACAATCAGCACGCCAAGCTGCCTCTCTATGGCTACTTGCTTCCCATGTCACTCACTGTAAAAATCCTCTAATGTCTTAGATGATTCAGTCCGCTGCAATCCATGGCCTCATGGATCTATGGATCCATGACCCTCCTACTGCCTTCACTCACTTGACTCTAATCACACAGATCTGTGAACATTCCCAACACCATCCCATCCGAGGGCCTTTGATTCGTTGTTACTTCTGTCTGGAATGCTCTTCCTCCAGATATCTGAAGGGCATCCCCATAACTTCCTTCAGGTCTCTGCTCAAGGCCCACCTTATCAGTGAGGCCCTTCCCCATGCTATTAAAATAGCATCCCCAGCTACCTTCTACACCTTTTACCCTGATTTGTTTTTCTTCAGAGCACTTATCACCTGCTATATACATATCTGTTTATTGTCCATTCTCCCTCCCCATTAGAATGCAATCTGCACAAGGTAGATATTTTGTGTGTTTTGTTTACTGCCACATCCCTAGCATATAGAATAGCCTGGCACACAGTAGGAACAGAGTTATTATTTTAATGACTGGATATTGTTGAAAAAATGTTACTAATGTTAATGTAATGACAATGATGGTGTTATTAGGATAAATCCAGGATACAGAATTTAATTTTAATAAATCTCACTGCACTCTCAAAGGGAAACCTTATTTCAGAGATCTACCTTAAAATAAGGGGGAAGAGAGGAAAACACCAATAGTAGAGTGGAGCATTTTCCAACCTGCCACTGTCCCCTCATTGCTGGTTCCCTGAAATGCTATTAAGATAAAGGGAAGACAAGAATGTTCTGGAGCTCTTGAGGCTTCCCTGGTGGCGCAGTGGTTAAGAATCCGCCTGCCAATGCAGGGGACACGGGTTCAATCCCTGGTTGGGAAGATCCCACATGCCACGGAGCAACTAAGCCCGTGCGCCACAACTATTGAGCCTGTGCTCTAGAGCCGGCGAGCCACAACTACTGAGCCCGCATGCCACAACTACTGAGCCTGCACTCTAGAGCCTGTGAGCCACAACTACTGCAGCCCGCATGCCTAGAGCCTGTGCTCCACAACAAGAGAAGCCACCGCAGTGAGAAGCCCGTGCACCACAACGAAGAGTAGCCCCCGCTTGCCACAACTAGAGAAAGCCTGCGCGCAGCAACGGAGATCCAACGCAGCCAAAAATAAATAAATTAATTAATTTAAAAAAAAAGAATGTTCTGGAGCGCTTGATGAGACCACTGTTCTTCAGTACATTAACCAGGTCAGAAGATTCTATGATCAAACTGCTGGAGACTACAATTTAGGCCACCAAACAACAAGACAATAGTTCTAAGTGAAGTAACTATATCCATACACTAAAACAAATTTAAGAATCGAATCCAGTACAATAATTGTATCTAATACAAGCAATTGCCAACTTAAAAAAAGTAGTTAGTTGATAAAAACAAGTTTGGAACTCATACTGCATTGTCATCATTATTATAATAAAACTGTAAGTTCCCATGGAACTTCCCTGGCGGTCCAGTGGTTAAGACTCTGCGCTTCCACTGCAGGGGGCACGGGTTCAGTCCCTGGTCAGGGAACTAAGATCTGGCATGCTGCGTGCAATGCGGCCAAAAAAAAAAAAAAAAGTAAGTTCCCAGGTAAGCCTACCAGCTTATTTAATTCAAAAGGTTGCCAAAATACTATACCCTTGTAATGAAAAATAGTAGAATACAATGATACTATGTCAATCATATATAACTTTCTACACCAAGAGCTTACGGAAATGGGCTTCCCAGAAGTCCCAGCCCATTAAGTTGTGAAAAAAGAGGTAGAAGGAAAAGGAAAAAATAACGGTATATGTGGTTCCAAGGCTCCAAAATACTTTTTTTTGGACAGCTGATATTTTTATTGTTATTTTTATTTTTTTTTTAAGATTTAATTTTATTTATTTTTTGGCTGTGTTGGGTCTCCGTTGCTGCACACAGGCATTCTCTAGTTGTGGCAAGCAGGGGCTACTCTCTGTTGCGGTGTGCGGGCTTCTCCTTGCGGTGGCTTCTCTTGTTGCTCTAGGCTCATGGTCAGTAGTTGTGGCTCGTGGGCTCTAGAGCACAGGCTCAGTAGTTGTGGTGCCCGGGTTTAGTTGCTCCGTGGCATGTGAGATCGTACCAGACCAGGGATGGAACCCGTGTCCCCTGCAGTGGTAGGCAGATTCTTATCCACTGCGCCTCCAGGGAAGCCCCTGGACAGCTGATATTTTTAATTAAAACATTATATTTTATTTTTAAGGTGTACAACATGATGATTTGATATATGCAGTGAAATGATTACGCTAGTCAAGCTAATTAACATATCATCTCCTCACATAATTACCTTTTTCTGGATGAGAACACCTGAATTCTATTCTTAGTAAATTTCTGCAAAACACTCTTGTCAACATGTCACTTGTGAGATATCTGTGTTGTTTCCACTGTCTACACATTCATTAAAGAAAATGAGATGGAGACAAGATAATGGGTACAGGGATGTTTTCTCAGATTTCCCAAGACCAGGGAGTGTGACAGAAAATGACTCACTTTGACCATTGTAAAGCAATTATACTCCAATAAAGATGTTAAAAAAAAAAAAAGAAAATGACTCACTTAAGCATTATTTCCTCAGGGAAACTCCCTTGACCTCCCAGACTAGGTCAAGTTCCTTTGCTATTCACACTCACAGAACAGTCCTCCTTGCTTCAGTGCCCGTATCTGTTTGGAACTGTCTTCGTCAGGACTTGACTGATGTGTCTCTCCAGCAGCAGACTACAGATCCTAGTTTACAGAGCCCAGGCCATGTCTGTTCTTGCTCACCTTAACACACTCAGAGCCTAGAACAATGACTGGCGATCACTGAAAGCTTGTTGGATGAATCAATCCGCTCACTCAAGCTACAGGTCAATTGTAAGGTCAACAGTGCCTTTGAAGCCAAGGTGCTAAGGTGATTATATACAGTAGTTACTCCCCTAAGCTTGTTTGCCAACTTTGTGTCATCAAATATCTAGTTCCCCAACTACTAGTCTCCAAAGCCCTGTTTCTCCCGGAGTATTGGACACTGTATAAGACACTGATGTGACACGCTTTCCCTCGTTTAGGATTGAAGGCCTTATTCCCCTAGCTGCTGGGAGCGACCACAGATAGCCCTCAGCTGTTAGCTCTCTGTGGAACTGCCTCCACGGAAGACAGGCCCTTTGGCCACGATCGCCCACTGTTCCTGGGGCAAACCACCCTGTACCCAATCCTGCATAAGGCCTTTTCCTTCCATAGGTGATGATCCCAGGAGCGCTCCACACCAAACCTCTGCATGCTAACCTCCTCCTCAGAACCAGCTTCCCTGGGAACCCAGTCAATGACAGGCAGCTTCTACTCACACGTTTTCTTGAAGGTCAACATATGGAGCTGACAAAACCCAAGGCCATAAAAACAAAGTCCCCCACCTCACCTATGGTCTCCAGGGAGATGATTCATTAAAGAGAACCAAGGGGAAAAAAAGACATTTCCTATTTCTGGCATAAGCTTTGTAGCCAAACAGACCTAAATTTGAATTACTGTTCCATGCCTGGGCAAGATAATTAACCTCCCTAAACCTCAATTTTATCATCTGAAAAATATAATTAGTACCTACTTCACAGGTTTGCTGTGTAAAATACTTGGTACATTATAAATATAAGTTCCTTTTTCTCCTGCAAGACTCTGGGGTATCACCCATTCTGGTTTCATCTCTCCCTGGTACATAGCTTTCTCTCTGGCTGCCAATGTCCAACTGTTTATCTGTCTGTGAAAAAATAAAAGTTGAGCTTGGTGGCATTTGAGTTGTTGAATGGAGGACCCAATATTCACAGGGGATGGCGTCCATCCCTCCTGTCCTGATCCTCTCCTCCAACAAGTATCAATCAAAATGCTTAGAAGAGGAAGGTTGATGGGGCTTGAAACACATCTTTTTGCTGGCTAGGAAGCTGTTGGTTGGACCCATTGCAGCGCTTGTCAATACCTCCACCTGTCCATTTCCCTCAAAAGATAGCATTTCTTATAATTCAAGCTCCAGTATGATATTCATTACTTACAAAAACCCCACCACTCCTAAAAACCCTGGCAGCTTTATCTCCCCCTCTTCCCCATCAGGTACCCTACCCTCCTGCCAATCATAACTAGATAAGATGATTTTTTCCAGAAGTCTAAATATTGGAAGCCAGGCTTCCCTGGTGGCGCAGTGGTTGACAATCCGCCTGCCAATGCAGGGGACACGGGTTCGAGCCCTGGTCCGGGAAGATCCCACGTGCCGTGGAGCAACAAAGCCCGTGCGCCACAACTACTGAGCCTGTGCTCTACAGCCCATGAGCCACAACTACTGAGCCCACGTGCCACAACTACTGAAGCCCGTGTGCCTACAGCCCGTGCTCCGCAACAAGAGAAGCCACCGCAATGAAAAGCCCTCGCCCCGCAACAAAGAGTAGCCCCCGCTCGTCGCAACTAGAGAAAAGCCTGCATGCGGCAACGAAGACCCAACGCAGCCAAAAATAAATAGATAAATAAATACATTTTAAATAAATAAATAAATACTGGAAGCCAAACAAAAGAACTATGCTAAAAATTTTTTAAATATCATTTTTAGATCCTGATTTGGTACCAGCTGGCAAGCTAACAGTGGCATAGACTGAGCAACAGAAATAGGGCAATGCAAACTACAAGGGACTAGCTCCCTGCCCAGGTAAAAACTGCGGCTGTTTATGTTTTTCAGCAGGTGACATCTATTGTGAAGTTAAATCCAATCATGTCTATTATCTATCAAAACTTATTTAGATCATCATTCTCTTGTAGATTTAAGATATTCAAAACTCCAGAAATGGCATTTCATTAGGCCAGAACAGTTACAGGTAGTGGATATCCTGGTACACAACCTTCCACTGTATTTACCTTTTCCTGAACACACTCACTTGCCCTGCTGGGAAGTTTTTTCTAACTAATCAACTCCATAGGCTCTTCTGAAATGTCACCTCCCCCAAAGTCTTCCCTGTTCCCACCTGACAACTTTTTTCCTACTTAAAACTCTCAGAGATCTTGTATGTATAGCCCTTACTGTATTTATCCTTTTCTATATCTGTCTAGTGATGGAATTAATAAAATATGAACAAAATGGCCCATAAACTTGCGATACTCTAGGAAGAAACTCATGTATTTTACAACAAATGATCCTCAAAGATCAGAACTCAAGGCGTTATTTATAAGAAATACTAACGTGTACTGAAAAGATTTAAAGTCGTATGTAGTTCTATTCACAAATTCTAATTGGGTAAGAAGGAAAACTCTATAAACATGTTATATTTTAATATCACACAAAGAAAGCTGAAAATGAAATTAACCATTACAACTTGAAGCTCTCATATAATTTATTCCTATAATTCAGAGATAAAAATCCAAATATGCTTAGGATATGGGCATGAAAATCATACTGGATGCTAATCCCAGCACAAATGAAACAAATTCAAACTATCTGACAGGTGTGCAAATCAAACCTCATTGCCTACTAGCATTCCTTTAACTAAAGCAGAAATAAAAGTTGAAAAATAAAGAGGGAACATGAATGGATTTTAGAACAGAAATTATTTGATAGCAATTCTCATCCTCTTTAAGAGATAAGGTTGTCAGAGAACAAGAACTGGCCAAAAAAAAAAAAAAAAAAAGAAAGTCCTTTCACACCCTGGAAAGATGTAGTATTTGCAAGCCTGTTATTTTTCTTTGATACATAAGGTTAGAAAAAGAAGAAATACTGCAGGCCAAATTGATGTAAGGAAACAATGATACAGCAAACAATAAATAATTGAAACATTATAACTACCTTTATAAAACAGAACAAATCATTAGTCTGAGGTGAGTTCTTTTTAAAGTGATAAAATGTATTCAAATGGTCATATATGAAAGAACACTAAAATTTCTTAACTTTAGATTCATTGCTTTCTTTCACATCCTCATTTAGTCAGTCACCACACCCTGACAACTTTTGCTGAAAAAGTTTCCCTAACTCCTCAAAATTCACTATCAAATGCCTATGATCCTGTGATAATTTTCTAATTTTGACTCTAATTTTGTTATCTTTCCCTCGTTTTTTCTTTTTCCCTAAAAGAATCATTTGCATCCCTGCCTTACTCAAAAACCTCCAAAAGTTTCCTCACTTCTTGTAGACTAAAGTTAAAACATCCCCATTTCACAATGTGACAGTATCAGTATACAGTCCCAAGCCTCTACTCTAGGCATAATAATCTCCTCTTTGATTTCCAGGATACAGCATGTTCCTGTGCATTTTCACTCTTGCATTTCAGTTCCACTCTCCATGGTATACTACGGAGATACTATGGGTGGCCTCTGTCCACCCATCCAAATCTCTCTGTAAGGCAAACAACATTTCTTGAGCATTTACTGTGCTCCAAGCACAAACACATCGTCTCAAGCTTCACCATCTTTACAAGCTCTTTCAGTCTGTAAAGGAGCTCTCCTCCCTAATGATTCCCCTCCATTTAGCATGCAGGAGGAGAGAGATGCTTATTTACGCCATCATTTTATTTTATTTTTATAAATTTATTTATTTTTTATTTATTTATTTTTGGCTGCGTTGGGTCTTCGTTGCTGCACACGGGCTTTCTCTAGTTGCAGCGAGCGGGGACTACTCTTCGTTGCGGTGCGCGGGCTTCTCATTGCAGTGGCTTCTCTGGTTGCGGAGCACTGGCTCTAGGTGCGCGGGCTTCAGCAGTTGTGGCTCGCGGGCTCTAGAGCGCAGGCTCAGTAGTTGTAGCGTACGCGGGTGGCTTAGCTGCTCCGCGGCATGTGGGATCTTCCCAAACCAGGGCTCGAACCCCTGTGCCCTGCATTGGCAGGTGGATTCTTAACCACTGCGCCACCAGGGAAGTCTCTACTCCATCATTTTAAATCACACTGATATCGCCGTGATAAGTCAAATGAGTACCAGAGGCTAAGGCTAGCGATGAAGAATAAGAGTTCATTCATTCATTCATCACATATCTGAGCTATTACCATGTGCCAAACACAGTTCTGGGTGTGACAGGCAAGGAGCCTAGTCTCGCGAAATGTGACTGCATGTGCTGGGGAAAAGGAGGTAATCAACACTGAACACAGAATCACTTTGGACTCTGACAAGTGCTTTGAAGAATATAATACAGGTTCGACTTGCTAGCAAATAAGCATAAGAAAGCTACTTCAGAGAGGCAGACAGGACGGGCCTCTCAGATTTAACTGATGAGAACTCAGCCATGTGATATAAGTTTTTAAAAATCTAACAAACCAAAGGTCCCTACATTTTACTTGAGTTTCGGATACTGTCACAATCCCATTTTGAACATACATATGTCTTATGAAACCCTCCTAAAAGACAACACTCCCCAATATGAAAAAGTAAAGCACAAATACTGTGCTCACTAAGGGCTAATCAAGATTGCTGTCTTTACAAAACAAAACAAAATGAAAGACATTTGCTGACAGTTTCACGAGACCAGGTCATGCTCTAAAAGAACACTCCAGTCCACGGCCTCTCCTTCCCTGAGTTCAGAGCTCTCTCAGCTCTCCTAAGAACTTCATAGGAACCAACAACCTCAAAGAACACTTTAAGGGTACGCAGAGACCAGTTCTACTTTCTGGCTGAGAAAATTCTAACAGGAAGCAGACACTCAACTTCCTTACACAGACTGGTAACTAAAATCAGCTTCACCAAGAGAAGATGCAGAAATTCTTCAGTTTCGGGTAAAATGCAATGTGAGCGGTGGCTGACATTGGGGGACACCAAGACAGGGCCCCAGAAAAACCAGGTCGTGGGGAAAGGAGATCCATCCCAGGCAGGTTCGGGCTCTTAACTGGCTGAAAAACACTGGGCGTCCCTCAACTAATCTCCTCGTCTGCAAACGAGCATAACAATGAGTCCTGCCTCTCAAGATAACTGAAGCTCTAATGAGAAGGCCGCAAAGAACTTTAAAAGGCGCACGGGGTGGGACAGTCTCAAGTTACTGACACTACTGTAAGGAGGAGCGCAAGCGGGAGCCCCGCAAACCTTACCTTGACCAGCCACACTCCGGTGTTCTGCTTGGCGCCTGTCAGATCGAGTTCCCCGCGCTCGGCCATGGGTCTGTCGCCGGCAGAGGCGTGCGGGCCAGAGCAGCGGCCCCGGGAGCTGGGGGACTGCGGGGCGAGGGACCGGAGCACAGGGTAAGCCGGAGCCGGAGGCTGACTGTGAAGAGTCGGGGTTCACCTGCTGGGACGCTGGGATCCCGGAAAAAAGAGGAACACGCCGCCGGGAGCCGGGAACTGCGCCTGCGCGCTGCGACCGTCAGTACGGCGCGCTGCTGCAGACAAACTTCCTGAGCGGGCAACTCCTTGAGTGGGTGTGGCTACTGCCGCGGGCTGTACCCGAGTGATTAGAGCATAGGGTGGCATGGGCCAAAACGTCAGCAATACTTTCAAAGACTAGGTCAGCGTAACTGAAGAAAGAAGGTGTCAAAACAGAAAAATGGGGTTCAAAGAGACAAAGGCTGTCAGTATCTGTCCAACCCTGGCCAAGGAGAGAGAGACAGCGTTTGGAGGACAGGGTAGGAGTAATAAAGTGAATTAGCACAAGTGGTCTCAATTGAAAGGCCACCCTGAGCACCTCCAATTAAACAAGCAGAGTACACCCCTTTTAGACTCCAAAACCCGGAGCCCTGTAATTAGGTCAATGACAATAGACATGTAACAGACAAATCTGATTGTTAAACTTCCCTGCTTATAGAATTTCCTCTCTCTCTTCTTGCCTCTAGAATAAAATTCAATCCTCTCCACACAGGCCCTCTCAGTTTGATCCCTGCCACTCAAGGCACCACACATCCAACCACACCTAACCACACCTAACCCATCAGACCTCCCTGAATACAGCAGGATGTTCCTCAATTATTTCAGAGCCTCTGCACACTTTACTCAGATGCCCTATTCTTCCCTTACCCTTATTCTCACCTCTGTCTTCTGATTGGCAGACTCCTACTTAGGTGTCAAGACTAATGGAAATGTCACTTCCTATGAGATCTTTTATCAACTTCCCCAGAGGAAGATTCATTTTTCTTCACATCACAGTGTGCGATACTTAGCACGATGCACTATAATATACATGTTTACATGCTGCCTTTGCTTTCTAGACTATGAGCTCCTCCTAGGCAGAAATAGGGTTTTATTCATTTTTTATTCACAGCATCTGGCACAATGCTTGACACCCTGTCAGATTTCAATAGGCTTTGGCTGAATGAACATTTGCTGGAAGAGAAACAGACAGTAAGATATTGTAAGAATGGCAAGTAATGTATTGAATCCTGCATCAGAACCATACACATAATTGAAGAAATTCCATGTCTGTGCAGCATAGGGCTAGGAAAAGCTGTCAGGTGTCTGAGATCAGCTGGGAAAACTAATAGGAAAAATAGGAGACCAGGCATGTTTTAAAAAGGAAGATTGCATTCTTGTGTCACAGCTTGGGAAATGGCCTTAAAAGATATAAAGGACAAGTGGATAAAGAGAGCTGCTTTAAGCTTTGATCAAATAGAAGGAATAAATTAAAATATGAGACCATAAGAGAAGAGACTTAATGTAGCCTGGATGACCCTAGTAATGAACTTTAGAGTAAAGGATTAGAAGCTTGGCCTTGATCTGTGGCTTATGGGAAGCCTAAAAATGTGTGTGTGTGTGTGTGTGTGTGTTTACAGGGATTGGGGGAGAACAAATAGCTAAAGAAGAAGAAATGCCTAGAGAAGAAAGGAAGAAGTGAAGATTTTTAAATGATGATATAAGGAAAAAAAAAAAAAACTTATTGAGCACCGCATCCTCCTACATTGCTGAATAAAGAACAGACTTCTCCTATCTGTCCTTTTCAAATTTCCTTCCAGCTTGAAGAGGATGCTTATGAGCTGTGAGAGGAAAGGAGGATGTGGGCTCCATGAAGCAGATTCACAGATTCACTTTGGAGACCAGCAGGGTAACATATATTACAGCTAGATCCTTCACCCTCTTAAGGGCCTATTATATGCCAGACATCGATAATTTGGGCCTAATCCAGCTTTATGTTCTTTCCACCATGATCCCATACCCTTAATATCCATTCTCACACAGGTTCTATGGATTTCTGCTTGTGGTCAATTAGGCATATCCAGTGCAGATATTTTAGGTATCTCTATTGCCCAATCATGCCAGGGACCATTAGTGTTCTCTTTACTACTTGAAATAGAGTCATTAGCATCTTTAAATCTAATTAGATTAGACAGCCAGTTCCAAAAACCCAGAACCAATTTAGGAAAACCTATCCTTAACATCCTGTTCCTCTAGGATCACTCTCAGTACCAAAATCAGTATTAGTCAGGGTTCTCCAGAGAAACACATGATAGATAGATAGATAGATAGATAGATAGACAGATAGATAGATAGATAGGCATTTACTGTATAGGAATTGGCTCACATGATTATGGAGGCTGAGAAGTCCTAAGATCTGCATTTGGCAAGCTGAAGACCAGGAGAGCCAAAGGTATGCTTCTAGTCTGAGTTCAAAGGCCTGAGAGGCAGGAGAGATGATGGTGTAATTTCCAGTCCAAATCTGAAGGCAGGAGATGATTAATGTCCCAGCTTGAAGACAGGCAGAGAGAGTGCATTCTCCCTTACTGAACCTTTTTTTCTATTTCGGCCTTCAACTGATTGGGTGAAGCTCACCCATATTGGGGAGGACAATCTACTTTACTCACTCTACTGATTCAAAGGTTAATTCATCCAGAAATACCCTCACAGACACACCCACAATAACGTTGGACCAAATATCTGGGCAACCTGAGGCCCAGTCAGGTTGGCACATAAAATTAACCATCACAGACAGATACAGAGGTCACCACGCAAAAAGGAAACTCACAAATTCTTTACACTCCCAGATGATTGACTAGTTGTTTTTTTTTTAAATGGAAAATGTCAATATCTTATTTTATTATTATTAATGTAAGTATGTGATGCCAAAGAAATGAAGGTAATTTTACAAACTCAGAATTTTGGCAAATACATGAAATTTCCATTTTATTACAGTTTTATACCACATTAGTTCAAATGCATTTCTCTACAGCTCCTTCAACAGAGCTCCTCTGGAATTATTTCAGTCATCCGTAACATGTGACTTTACCAAAGGCTTTGAATGTAAAATAAACATATAAAATTTCAAACTAGTAACTTTTAATTATGAATGGGATAAGAAATAAAGTCATCAGATGATGGCTGGGGATATTAATTTCCAACAAGACACTTTGTTGAAATTTTTCTGATACCCCAGGTATAAATGAGAACCTTCAAAAAACAAGGGCAGAACCAAAGTACAATAAAGAAGCCTCTGCAGCTTAAGCCTCCCATAGTCCTAAACCTCTGACAGAAGCTAGGCAAAGCATCTTTCTTGCAAATTAAGTGGGTTTCCAGTGTTTCCATGTAGTTGAGCTTTCAGAGACAGACACTCAAGCATATCCTTAGGATATACCATCTTGGCTCTGGTTGTATTAATTATGCCTGAAGAGTTTAATACCCATCCAAGTCCAAAGGTGGAAGAACACATAAACTGGTATGGTAATCAACAAGAGCAGACTGTAAAAGCACACCACAGAGGCTGAGTATAACAGTCCTGCTAAAGAGACCAATGGAATAAGGACAGTCAATGTAGGAAGAGACAGAAACATTCTCTTCCTACACTTTTTACACACCACTCTGGCTTTTTTTAAATAGATTTATTTATTTTATTTATTTCGTTGCTGCATGCAGTCTTTCTCTAGTTGTGGCGAGCGGGGGCTACTCTTCCTTGCAGTGCGCGGGCTTCTCATTGCAGTGGCTTCTCTTGTTGCAGAGCACGGGCTCTAGGCATGCTGGCTTCAGTAGTTGAGGCATGTGGGCTCAGTAGTTGTGGCTCACGGGCTCTACAGCACAAGCTCAGTAGTTGTGGCACATGGGCCTAGTTGTTCCACGGCATCTGGGATCATCCCGGACCAGGGATCGAACCCGTGTCCCCTGCATTGTTAGGCGGATTCTCAACCACTGCGCCACAAGGGAAGTCCCCACTCTGACTTTTTAAAAGGTGGATGGTATTTAGAAAATTTAGTTGTGTTGTTTTTAAGTATGACCTAATGCTGCTTCAGTTCTTCTTGCTTCTTATTTTGATGTGTCACCCTAGCTGCCTGTGGTATCGTGTTAGGAATCCCATCAATAATTGGACAGGCTATTCCTAACTCTTCGTTAATCAATTCGTTGGTCGATGCTTCATATCTGAGCGGCTTCTTGGAGAGCGGGCACACCAGGAACTGCAGCAGCGCTGGGTCGAAGGCGCGGGGCGGTTTCCTCGTCCTCCCGCTCTTGTCTGTGGACGGCCGCGACACCGACGCGTGCAGACGCCTCTAGGCGCCCGCGGACGGCTCTGCGTGTGTCCCCCGCAGCGCTGAGGCGAGCTGGCCGCACGCTCCACTCAGCATGTTCCGGCGGCCCGCGCCCGGGCCTCTGCGCGCCCTGGACCACCCCCCTCAAGTTCTTATTAAATCTTTTAAGGCACAAATGCAAGCCAAGGAGGGAAGGCTCAAGAACTCACTAATGGCTGAAAAATTTTCAAGACCACGACATGTTTTGTAAATTTAGAACACCACAGTTCTATCATGTAGCCATTAGAGGATAAGGAGCAGTCATTAGAGATGTTACAGGTGAGCTGAGGGAATTAGAATGATATTAACAGTAGCTGAGTCCACTCTCAGATTTTTGTCCTTGGCCCTCCCATAGGGGCCCAGTGTCCCTCTAGGCCAGAGATTCTCTTTGTTCATACTTACTCAGAAACATTCTAGCAAGAGGAAGTATTACCTTCAGCGGCATTCATATAGGCAGAAAAACACCATCACAAAATCCTTCTTTTTAAAAAATTTTTTTCTTCCAATTTTATTGAGATATAATTGACATACAGTACTGTATAAGTTTAAGGTATACATCATAATGATTTGACTTACAACCTGAAATGATTATCACAATAAGTTTAGTGAACATCCATTTTCTCATACACATACAAAATCAAAGAAACAGAGGAAAATATTTTTCCTTGTGATGCGAACTCAGGATTTACCCTCTTGACAATGTTCATATATAACATGCCGCAGTGTTAATTATATTTATCATGTTGTACATTATATCCCTAGTGTTTATTTATCTTATAACTGGAATTTGTAACTTTTGCAAAATCCTTCTCAATAAGCCAGACTTACTCTGTATTGGTTATTAACATAAAGCTTTTCATTCAAAAATTACAAATGAATGTGGCAATGTGGTCATTAATTAGATTTCCCCTACACTAGTGATGGTATAGGTCGATAATTTTGCTTCGATATCACACCAGGGCTATATGATCCCATCTGTAAATTCTCCCTGCCTCTCCCTTTGTCCTCTCAGTTCTCTCTTTCACAGGATACCTGCCTTCCCTGGCAGAGTCCTTGCTTCCCCAGTCATCCACAGACAAAAAGAAATACTCCCTGCAATAGTTTCCACACGAGCAAGTGGTTGAGCATGAGATGTGGAGTCATGGCTTCAAGTGATAGCACCGCTGCCTACTCCCTTAATTATTTCATCATCTCGGCACCTAATTCCTAGCTTATAAAATGGGATTATTATACCTACCTTGTAGAGTTCTGACCTGATTAAATGTGAAAATAAATCACAAAGACTTAACACTACAATGTGAAAACTATGTGGTAACTGCATTCATTATATTGGGTCAAATAATTGAAAGGAAGCACAAAAGATTTATTATAGGCAGTGGTGTGCTGGTAAATGTTTAACAACTGGCTTTTTCTAACCCCCAGAAAAAGCCCTGGTTTGTAATGGTTGCCTGATTTTTTTTTTTTTTGAGGATTCAGTTTATTTATTTATTTATTAAAAAAAAATTTTTTTTTTTTTGGCCACACCTCGCGGCTTAGTTCCCCGACCAGGGATCGAACCTGGGCCCCCTGCAGTAGAACCGCAGAGTCCTAACCACTGGACCTCCAGGGAAGTCCCTGTTTGCCTGATTTGCAGTGTGAAGTTGGATGAGATGCATATTAGCATGGCGTGGTATAGTATTTTCACCCTATGGCTACATTAGATGTAAATAGAGCGCATAGACAATCGTAAAATACAGTAAAATAATTGGGAAGTGATGAGTTTTTGGTTTTATTATCTTGGTGTTCAGTATAATTTATTTAATCATTAGTGTTCTGGAGAAAAGGGAGTAGCATGAGAACCTGCTGTAGAGCACAGGGAACTCCACTTTGCTGTACAGCAGAAACTAACACAACATTATAAAACAACTATACCCCATTTAAAAAAAAAAAGGGAGTAGCATCTGCTAACCCCAAAGGGACCTATGTGTTGGTGTCTGTGGAGCGGGGGGATGCCAGCAGGCAGGGCACAGTGAGTGAGTGAGGAAGCAGTGACAGTGCCACCAGTTGGAGAGGGAATGGGAGGTCAGCCCATGCAAGGCCTTGCAGGCCTTGTTCAGATCAAATATAAACTTGAAGAAGAGGTTGGTTCTTTTTTTGGCCGCACTGCGCAGCTTGCGGTATCTCAGTTCCCTGACCAGAGATCAAGCCCAGGCCCTCAGTAGTGAAAGCGTGGAGTCCTAACCACTGGACTGCCAGAGCATTCCCTGAAGAAGAGTTTGAAGCCTGAGTATAAAATAATCAGATTTACATTTTAAAAAAGATCTCTTTAGCTACTGTGGAAAAAAGAAGTGAATAGGAAGGGGCCAGAATGGAAACCAAGAGACTAGTTCAGACATTACTGCACTAATCCACGTTGGAAGGAGCAGTGGTTTGCATTAGGAAAGTGGCAGTGGAGATATAGAGAAGTAGATGAACTGGAAACATATAGATAGATTTAGGAGGTCGAATTGACAAGGCTTTGTGATTCCTTGCTGTGTAGCAAAATAGGACCATTTACTGGGCAGAAGACCTGAATAGATATTTTTCCAAAGAAGACATACAGGGACTTCCCTGTGGAAGTAAAACTTCGCCTTACAATGCAGGGGGTGTGGGTTTGATTCCTGGTCGGGGAGCTAGGATCCCACATGCCTCATGGCCAAAAATCCAAAACATAAAACAGAAGCAATATTGTAACAAATTCAATAAAGACTTTAAAAATGGTCCACATCAAAAAAATCTTTAAAATAAAAAAAAAAAGAAGACATACAGATGGAAAATGGGCACATGAAAAGATGCTCAACATCACTATCATCAGAGAAATGCAAATCAAAACCACAATGAGATATCACTTCACACCTGTCAGAATGGTTATCATCAAAAAGTCTACAAATAAAAAACGCTGGCAAGGATATGGAGGAAAGGGACTATACGCTGTTGGTGGGAATGTAAGTTGGTGCAGCCACTATGGAAAACACAACGGAGGTTCTTCAAAAAACTAAAAATAGGGACTTCCCTGTGGTCCAGTGGCTGGGACTCCGCATTCCCAATGCAGGGGGCCTGGGTTCGACCCCTGGTTGGGGAACTGGATCCCACATGCATGCCACAACTAGGAGTCCACATGCCACAACTAAGAGATCCATGTGCCACAGCAAAGATCCTGTGTGCCGCAACTAAGACCTGGCGCAGCCAAATAAATTAATTAATTAAATATTTTAAAAAATTTAAAAAAAAACTAAAAATAGGGACTTCCCTGGTGGTTCAGTGGTAAAGAATCTGCCTTACAATGCAGGGGACGCGGGTTCAATCCCTGGTCGGGGAACTAAGATTCCACATGCCATGGGGCAACTAAGCCCGTGCACCAAAACTACTGAGCTCACGTGCCTCAACCAGAGAGCCTGCGTGACACAAACTACAGAGCCCACGTGCTCTGGAGCCTGCGCGCCACGACTAGAGAGAGAAAACCCGCACGCCACAACTAGAGAGAAGCCCGCATGCCTCGACGAAGATCCCACGTGCCACAACTAAGACCGCATGCAGCCAAATAAATAAATAAATAATAAATAAATCTTAAAAAAAAAAAAACTAAAAATACAATTACCATATATGATCCAGCAATTCCCCTCTTGGGTATATATTTGAAGAAAACAAAAATACTAATTCAAAAAGATACATGCGCCCCAATGTTCATAGCAGTATTATTTACAGTAGCCAAGATATGGAAGAAACCTAAGTGTCCATCAACAGATGAATGGGTAAATATGTGATATATATATATATAATGGAATACTACTCAGCCATATAAAAGAATGAAATTCGGCCATTTGCAACAGCGTTCTAGATCTAGAAGGTATTATGTGTACTGAAATAATTTAGACAGAGAAAGACAAATACTGTATGTTATCACTTACAAGTGGAATCTAAAAATTAAAACAAACAAATGAATATAACAAAACAGAAAAGGACTCACAGATATAGAGAACAAACTAGTGGTTACTGGTGGGGAGAGGGGAGGGGGGAGGGAGGAGATGGGGAAGGGGATTAAGAGATACAAACTATTATGTATAAAATAAACAACAAGGATATATTGTATAGTACAGGGAAATATAGACATTATTTTGTAATAACTTTAAATGGGGTATAATCTATAAAAATATTGAATCACTGCATTATACATCTGAAACTAATGAAATTTTGTAAATCAACTATACTTCAATGAAAAAAAAATAGGACCATTTACCAAGTGATAACTCAGTACAAGAAAACAGAACAAAACATTCACACATAGCTTTGCTCCTTCTGGGAGATGAGACAAGACTCTGCATGTATTTTCCCTGATGGATAACACAATTCAGTTGAATTGCTTTTGTTAAGTGTCTTATGTCTGATGTAACATATGGTTACTGTGGCCTGCTAGAAGCCCTCAGCCTCAGTAAGTCAGTTTAATTGCCCATTAGGGATTACTCTGGGAATAAAGTGTTAAATAAAGCATGAGAAAATTTAATTTGTCATTGCTGTAATGAAATCCAATTTGTTTTCATATATGATTTACCAAAACATTTATATCATACTTTATATATTAAATAAAATTATAGTTAGGAAACAGCACTGAAACCCTTGATCAAAGTGCCCAGATAAAAATCACAAATAACAGTAAGTCCTAAAATATCATATTAAACAGATGGATCCTCACTAGTGTTCAGATTTCAAAGCCAGGGAGGCCATGTGTGCTGAATATCAATGAGGAATTATGTCCATATTCCTGCTAAGAGCAAAAGCGAGGCCCTTCCTTATTGATGGATCTGACTTCCCACCCAAATACACAAACATCAGGGACAGGAATAGTTTTCACATGCAGGGTGAGGTGAAAATATTAGCTAAAGCAAGGATGTGCCTACCCATCAATGGGTAGAGTCAGAAGTTCAGTTTAAGGCTCCTTTCTATAAGTAGAGCTCTTGCAATAGCTTTGTCAATGCATTTTTTACTTCTCTCTCATGTAACAACTGAGTTGATGATGGCTCTGCTCCATGTCATTGTTGGGGACCTAGGGTTCTTCCATCTTATTATTTCGTCATCTCTGGGGTGTTGTCCTCCTCTGCATGATGGACCACAAAGTCTGCATCTTCCAACCAGCAGGAAAAGGAAAAGGGGAAAAGAATTATACATCACTTTGGCCAGAGCTTCAAAATATTTTTTTTTCATGGCAGCATTATTCACAAGAGCCAAGAGGTGGAAGCAACTCAAGTGTCCAAGAACGGATGAATGGATAAACAAAATGTGGTCTATACATACAATGGGGTATTATTCAGCATTAAAAAAGGAATGAAATTCTGTCACATGCTGCAACACGTATGAACCTCGATGACATTATTCTAAGTGAAATAAGCCAGTCACAGAAAGATAAGTATGTGTGATTCCACGGACAAGAGGTACCTAGAGTAGTCAAACTCATAAAAACATGGTAGAAAAAAAGGTAGAATAGAGGTTGTCAGGGGCTAGGAGGAGGGGGGAACGGGAGTTGTAGTTTAATGAGTACAGAGTTTCAGTCTTGCAAGATGCGAGAATTTTGGAGCTGGATGAGGGTGATGGCTGCACAAAAATGTGAATGAACTTAATGCCACTGAATGGATAAGACGGTAAATGTTCTGTATATTGTACCACAATTTTTAAAAACACCTAAAATAAAAAAAAAAAATTGTAGTCTGAATTGGGATGCAAATAAGGGCCATACGTTGTGACTGGTTGAAATGTCTCTTAGTTCTCATTCTCTCTCTGTCTCAGCCTCGTTGTTAAAGAAACTAGATTAGTTTCTTAGATATAGTTCTTTAACTATACACTTTTCTACATTCTGTATTTTACTCATTGCATCTGAGGGTATCATTTATGATGCTTCTCCTTCCCTTTTATTTCCTACAAACTGCTAGTTAGATCCTGAGGCATGATCAGACTCGGGCTTGATTTTGGTGGAGGTGAAGATGATTTCCTTCCTGTGTGCTCTTGTGCACTTCCAGACAGAGAGAGATCACATCTAGCTTTCTTTCTTCTTGCGATGTTGGCAACCATCGATGAGTATTGCTTAGACCCAATAATTCATTAGGGATTGCAAAACTGTTATATTCCAGGTGCTGGGCTGAGTCGCTGCTGTCCTGGGACAGAGGCTGCCCCTGAGGAGCCAGTGGGGACCAGGGCTGAGGGGTTGAGGCACATTAACCACTGACCCACCCACCATTGGCTTAGGCTCCCCATGTGGATTCATTGACACAATGACTCAAGGTTACTGTGTATGGGTTTATTTGGATGGACTATCTCTTAGGTACTACATTAAACATTTTTACCTACATTAACAGAGACACTTTTAGGCTGGAGGAGTACTCCAGGGAGTTTGGCTCTCAATCCACCTGTAGTACTCTGAAGCCCAGTCTTGCATCCTCTTTATCCTTCAACCCCAAAGCCATAGCTTTTTCTGTTTAATTTTCCTGCAACATCCTTTGATCACCCACCAAGAAGAGCTTCCATGGCCTATTAAAATTGGAGCTCCCAAATTTGCTACTGGCTGATTGCCTAATTGTTTTTGTTTCTACACATAATAGATTTCTACAGCATTTGCCTCTCAAGCATCCAGAAAGAAAAGCACTGTCTTTGCTAAACTAAGAGAATCAAGTGCAGAGTAACTCCATTCAATTTGCACAAAAGTTCGGCTCTGCATGGGGATAAACTAGGCTGGGTCACAAGTCTGCTCTGTAAGTAGCTGCCCCATGTGGACACATCTCTGCAATGCCTCAGGACCAGTAAACAAGCTATTTGTTTACTGTCCTCTGGGAGGACAGAACTGATCAAGACGGAATGACTCCTGAGAGGAGTCAGTAGTTAGTGATATTTCTGCTCCACTGCTATTTTATTTTTCTGGCTTCAAGGCTCAGATTCAACTTTAGCAGGAGAGAACACCCTTAGCAATTACATATTATTTTATATCCTTTTGTTCCTATGTACTCCTCATTAATAAGATAATCAGAATTTGCCTATTTCCTGAATCCAAAGAGCATTATGTAAATCACACTTTAAAACTGATTTTGTTATGTTGATTCTTTTGCAGTTCCTTCCAGCTTGCAGAGACCTTGAGCCATGAATGCTTTCTTGTGAAAAGGATGTTAATTGCTTTCCCTGGGGTCAAACACGCTCTTTGTAAACCACGAATCCAATACTCACTAAGAACCCAGATGAAGAATTGACCATTAGTCTTATAAGAGTTATAATTGAGCATTTTTTATTTAGCTCTAATGCAGATTTGTTTTCAATGGATTTTTTTCTCTTCTATCATCTTTTAAATAAAATAATTACTGTGAATCTTTACACTCAGATTATTCATTTATTGTATGAGAATTCTTTCCAAGAATCTCTTCCCTCAATGACTAAAACATCTCTCTCTCTCTCTCTCCCACCCCCCGACCCCATCTGTCTGTCTTTTCTTGGGTCACTGATGATTTACAAAGTGAACTTAACAGTCCTGATTTTCCGTATTGGTTGTAGTGGTGGGGTTGGCAGGTGGTAGAGAGACAAATGCCAGGATAAAAATTCCTCTCCATATCCAGACAGATTTAACCAATATCCTCTTGTGTGACTAGGCAGACTAGAGCAAGTATGTTGCACCTGCTATGTTACTATTTGAATTTAGATGAACTTTCTATGTACTATTTAAATTCCACCAGGCAAGAAAAAGGAAAACTATAATACTTCTATTGAGAGAATGCCAGAGCAAGCTACTATTGGACATGAGTTACTGCCTATCTTCCTGGGCAACTCCTGTTGCTGCCATTGGCTGTGACTCTGGAGTGGTTTTAAAATATATCCCAACCTAATCAAACTTACAAGCTTTTGCACAGCAAAGGAAACCATAAACAAAATGAAAAAACCTACAGAATGGGAGAAAATATTTGCAAATGATGTGACCGACAAGGGCTTAATTTCCAAAATATAAAAACAGCTCATACAACTCAACAACAAGAAAACAAACAACCCAATCGAAAAATGGGCAGAAGACCTAAATAGACATTTCTCCGAAGAAGAAGTACAGATGGCCAATAGGCACATGAAAAGATGCTCAACATCGCTAATTATTAGAGAAATGCAAATCAAAACTACAATGAGGTACCACCTCACACCAGTCAGAATGGCCATCATTAAAAAGTCTACAAATAACAAATGCTGGAGAGGGTGTGTAGAAAGGGGAACCCTCCCCCACTGTTGGTGGGAATGTAAGTTGGTGCAGCCACTGTGGAAAATAGTATGGAGGTTCCTCAGAAAAGTAAAAATAGAATTACCATATGATCCAGCAATCCCACTCCTGGGCATGCACCCAGACAAAGCTATAATTCAAAAAGATACATGCACCCCAATGTTCATAGCAGCACTATTCACAATAGCCAAAACATGGAAACAACCTAAATGTCCATTGATAGATGAATGGATAAAGAAGATGTGGTACATATATACAATGGAATACTACTCAGCCATAAAAAAGAATGAAATAATGCCATTTGCAGCAATGTGAATGCAACTAGAGATTATCATACTAAGTGAAGTAAGTCAGGAAGCCAAATACCATATGATATCACTTATATGTGGAATCTAAAATATAGCACAGGGTTTCCCTGGTGGCGCAGTGGTTGAGAGTCTGCCTGCTAATGCAGGGGACACGGGTTCGAGCCCTGGTCTGGGAAGATCCCACATGCCGCGGAGCAACTAGGCCCGTGAGTCACAATTGCTGAGCCTGCGCGTCTGGAGCCTGTGCTCCGCAACAAGAGAGGCCGCGATAGTGAGAGGCCCGCGCACCGCGATGAAGAGTGGCCCCCACTTGCCGCAACTAGAGAAAGCCCTCGCGCAGAAACGAAGACCCAACACAGCCATAAATAAATAAATAAATAAATAAATAAAATTTAAAAAAATATATATATAGCACAAACGAACTTATCTACAAAAGAGAAACAGACTCACAGACATAGAGAACAGACTTGTGGTTGCCAAGGGGGAGGGGGTGGGGGAGGGGGTGGGGGAGGGGGTGGGGAAGGGAAGGACTAGGAGTGCAGATGTAAACTAGCAGATGTAAACTATTATATACAGGATGGATAAACAATAAGGTCCTACTGTACAGCACAGGGAACTATATTCAATGTCCTGTGATAAACCATAATGGAAAATAATAGTAAAAAAAGAACGTCTGTATGTGTATAACTGAGTCACTTTGCTGTACAGCAGATTGGCAGAGCACTGTAAATCAACTATACTACAATAAAAAAATAAATTAAATTAAATTAAAAAGAAAAAATATGGCACAAATGAATCTATCTATGAAACAGAAACAGAATCATGGACATAGAGAACAGGCTGGTGGTTGCTGAGGGGGAGGGGGTTGTGAGAGGGATGGAGTGGGAGTTTGGGGTCGGCAGATGTCAGCTTTTATATAGAGAATAGGTAAAAAAAAACAAGGTCCTACTGTAGAGCACAGAGAACTACATTCAACATCCTATGACAAACCATAATGGAAAAGAATATTTTAAAAAGAATGTATATATATGTATAACTGAATCACTTTGCTGTAAAGCTGAAATTAACACAACATTGTAAATCAACTAAATTTCAATAAAATAATATTAAAATTGAAAAATAAAATAAAATATATCCCAATTCTTTGATACTCCTTCCTTCAAAATGTGAAGCCTAGGACTCCTACCCCTTGATACAGTGACTCACTTCAAACAAAAAGAATGCCATGAAAGTGAAATTATATGATTTCCATGGCTAGGATAACAAGGCTAGCTTTCCACCTGTTCCTCTCTCTCTTTCTCTCAGCAACTAGATGAGTCAGTTTATTTAGTATGCATACGGTCCCCAAATGCTCATTTGTAAACGCAACAATTATAACACAATCCAATTTAAAAATCTCTACTCTAATGAATAAAACAAAATAGCCACTACCATAGGAAAATTCAGCTGTGTATGTTTTAAGATGAAAATACCAATGGGAAGTTTAAAATTTATGGTTTAGAGCCTCATTATTCAAAGTGTGGTCCCCAGACTAACAATATCATATCACTTCAGAGCTTTGTGAGAAATGCAGAATTTAAAGTCCTACCCTAGACCTACTGAATCAGAATCTGCATTTTAAACATCCCCAGGTGATTCATATGCACTTGAAACTTTGAGAATGGAGGTGGGATGGGGGTGGTTGATGCATATACTCATTATTCAATAAATATTCATTGCACTGGGGATAGAGCAGTGAACAAGGCAAGTCAGAAACTTTCAGTTCTCTTCCAGCTCTAAAGCTTTACATTTTTAAAATCTAATTCTTTGACAGGTAGAATTATTTTTCTCTAGCTTTTCTCCTACCATCACATGATGACAGTACCATGAAACTCTGAATAGAAAAACAGGTGCCAGAGAAAGCGGGGTGGGGTGTGTGTGGAAATTCCTTCAAGATTATAACTCTACCCTAAAACTGGAGTAGAAGTATGCATATATACATTAAAACATCCACTGCTGCCGCTGACAGCTTGCTACAAATTGTCTCTTTAAGCATTCCAAGGTTCTCTGACTCGAATTTCAAAATTGCTCCACAAATCGCTGGGAAAGTTCACAGTATTTTGGAAACAGTGAGATTCTGACAGCCTGTCAGGCATCCACTGTTGTGTCTTGCAAAGTTACATCTCCAATGACAAGCCATGGTGCTAGAAAAAATGGCAGAGGAATGGCAGAGTTTCACCTATAACAACAAAGCCAAGACTTGCTATTTGCCACTAGCCACAGGTCTAGAAACATTTTTTATCTTTTAAATTTCATGAATAGGCCTTTAGGCAGTAAAAAAAGAAAATAGGGAGGAGAATAAAAGGACAGAAAAAAGAAAAAGAAGATGAAAAAGAAGTACAGTACATCAGAACTAACCTCCATTCCTATTCACTGGTCCCAGGTGCCCCAGGCTGCCTGCCTTTGGTCTAACTCCTTCATTTAGCAGTCGTGAAGAAAAAGCTAAAGCTATTATTTTAAAATGTCATTTCCTTTCCCTCAGAGGTCAGATTTACAAGGCAACTCTTTTTAAAGGCTGAAGGAAAAAATTGATTTTTAACACAAAATACTTTGTCGATTTTATAAGATCACTTCTTTTTTAACCCTTGCAAAGTGTCTTCCGCTTTTTATGCATATCTTGTGCTATTTGGCTGTAACATCTTTGGTCCTGTAAATCTATACAAATGTGCTTAAACAACATGGTTCAGATTATTTGTTGGGGGAAATTTTTGTCATAATAATTATACCACTGTTTAACAGTCCTTTAAAATTTTAATGAGCACCTGACATATATTAATATCAAGAACATATCAATAAATATTTGTTAAATAAATAACTGAAGCAGAGTTCTGAAAGACAACAGAAAATATAATTTAGACCCCCATCTGTCAAGGACTCGGCAGTTGGTTACATGACCAGTCACCGCCTGTTACCACAGCAAGGTTATTTTAATGAAAAGGGATAACATTGATTTATACCCTTTGGTTTCAGTTTGACTCCAGGATTGCTCAATATTAAGGTCTCTGGGGAAGCAAGACTGTTAAAAGCAATGCTGGATGAGGCAAACATATAATGGTCAAACGACTATGTAACTGAAAAATCCTCCCAAACCAAGCATTCACAAATGAGCTTGGTTTGTGGGTTTAGAATTATAATGAAGAGAAGGCAGTGTCTGAAGCCCTAAAGACTGTGTGTGTGTGTGTGTGTGTAAGCAATGGCTTCTGAAGCACGCTTTACAAAAGTACGCTTCAAAGGAGCTAGCTGAATGTTTTATGTTCACTGCATGCTTGTTAGTAACTGCCCTCATTTCTCCTGTTTACTTCTTTTCTTACTGATCTGAAGGATGTAGTTAAAATCCCAGTGACTTGTGGTTTCTGCTAGAGAGATAAACAGTGCCTGACCCCACGTGATCTGTTGCACGAATAGAGATCAGGATTTCATCTTCTAGCAACTCAATTTTGGGTGGTTGCTAAGGAGACTATTGGCATCTCTGTGTCCTAGGTGCCATATTGCTTGGAAAGAATTACAGCAGCTTCGCCTGTTACTTTCCGGGAGAGAAAACCTGAAAACTCATTAAGGCAGCCAACGTTTTAAAATTCTGCTGGTCTCTTTGATGTTTTGAGTGCCTCTGGCCTTGGAGTATAACTTGTGAACATGTTGGCATCTAAATGAGAACACTCTCAGAAATGACAGTGCAGCCTTGCTATAGAAAATAGAAGCATGAGTGGTCTGGCTGTGGGTACCAAATTCTCCAACCCAGCCTATAGCACAGGCCTGGTTTGTTTTTTGTTTCTTTGTTGTTTTTTTTTTTCAGTTCTACTCACCCTCCTTAAAGGTCAGTTCCAACCTTATTTTTTACAAGCCATAAGGTCCTGGGCAAGTACCCTCTCTGACCTTCAGTTCCCTTATCCTTTAAGGCAGAAAATTAGTGATCCCTCACAATGTTGTTCATGGGGATTAAAGAAGGTACTGAGAACATGAGGTCAAAAGCTACTTGTAAATTGCAAAGCATGTGTAAATTACTATTCCTGGGGACAGTAAATTTTGCACAAATCCAGATTAGCTCTGAAGCTAGAATGACCCTTCAGGATTGTCCCAAATAGGGCTAATATGGCCAGGCCTTCTTTCCCCTCTGTCATGAACTGAATGTTTGCATCCTTCCCAAATGCATTGTCAAAGCCCTAACCCCCAAGTGATGGTATTTGGAGGTGAGGCATTGGGAAGGTTATTAAATTGAGATGTGGTTATGAGGGTGGCACACTGTGATGGGATTAGTGTGTCCCAGAGCTCTTTCTCTCCCTACCGTGTGAGAACACAGTGAGAAGGTGGCCATCTGCAAGTCAGGAAGAGAGCTCTCACGAAGAACCTGACTGTGCTGGCACCCTGATCTTGGACTTCCAGCTTCCAGAACAGCAAGAAAATAAATGTGTGTTGTTTAAGCGACCCCGTCTACGGCATTTGTTACAACAGCCTGAGCTGACTCAGACACCCTCTGTCAATCAGTTACTGGATGTGGGCTGCCCCAGGAAGGGGCTTGACTTCTGTCTACACAGTTCAGGTAATCCCTGAAGGGGCTGATTAGCTGAAGGCCGTCTGTGGGTACACATCACAGTGGACACGCAATCATTGTTATTATCTCTCTCTCCTCCCTAACAAGAAACCCCATTCTGTCCAGCTAGTTTATGTCAGGCACTAATAACAAGCTCATTACTGACTTCACATTTCATTTATTCATCTCTATTGGGCTCCACTCCTCACCTCTTTTGCACAAAATCTTTTTAAATAGCGGGTCTCAATTACCTTTTCATTTGTACTGCATCCAGGGATACAACACGCGTCAATTAGCAATGGTAGCCTGTGATTTTCCCCAGGTGGGAACGGTGGGATATGGGCTCATTCTTCCTCTCAGGGCAATATATTAGGATCTTGGAAAAAATAACTAATCACATCCATTCCACGTGGAGTTTAACTCTTACTATCAAGTCTTGGGGCAACTCATTGTTACTCTTATGTAACAAAAACAAATGGATTTAAGCAGATGAACACCATGGTAAAATTTGCAATTTAGAAAGATTTCTCAAACTAGAATGTGGACCAAGTGGGGAAGTCTAGGAGCAGGGAGGTGGTAGAGGGACTTCCAGTCAAACACTGGAAGTGTTAACTACAGATTTATTTCCTATTTTGTCTTCCCTCAAATTCCCACTAAAAGGATGTTACCTTTAAATATATTTTTTAAGCATAGAATAACAGCAAATGAGGAAAGAGCTAAGCCCCATTTGGGAAGCTAGAAAATAGATGGAAGAATGAAGACTGACAGCAGCATGGAGAAAGGTACCATCTAAGTGCCTGGGGAAAGAGATGTCAGTTAGGGATGTGTTCAGCTGCATGTAATGGAATATGTAACAAGCAGAGGCTTCAATATCCAGGGTTTACTTTTCTCATATCAGAAGAGGTCCAGAGGAAAGTGGTTTCCAGCATTAGTTCAGCTATTCACCTATGCCGGGTTCTATCTTTCTGCTCAGCAATCCTTAGCTAGTTGACTTTTGCTTGCCTCATGGTCACAAGTTGATCCCTGCAGCTCCAGGTATCATGTCTGCATCAAAGAAAGAATGGGTAAAGGAGAAGCCTCATGACAGTCACATCCATCCCTTTCTATTGGGAAAACAAACATTTTTAAAAGTCTCTCCAGCAGACTGCTGCCTACAACAAAAGTGGTTATATTTGGTCTCTGTGGCTACACGGGAGGCTGGGAAAGTAAGTGCCTTGCCTGAGGCTGCACACCTGGTTGTCTTAAAGCTAACTGATATCCCGTTAGCAGAGAACAAGGAGGAACTAGATATCAAGTAGGTATCTGATAGGCTTGGCCATATATACCCACGAAAGGTGAGTGATTTGCCTAAAAGGCATCAGGTCCTGTGGAAGGAACGATGAGCAAGCTGAAATCTTTGAAATGTGTTGAAAACCTGTTGCTAATCCAGGTGGACACCTCTGTGGATTGTCTCCTACACCCATCCTGCCAGCACTCAACCTTGCCCCCTCTCTCCCTTATGGAGACAGGACCTATTCCCTAAAGAAACTGAAGGAAGAGAGGCTCTGGATCAGAGGACACTAGGCTTAGCAGAAGGCAAGAGTGAAGATCCAGACAGAAAGAAGGGGATTCAGGGGAAGTTTGCATGTGGAACGGCGAAACTCCAAGGAGGTTGCCTTGCTCCTGGAATGCCAGCATCTGTGTAGCCTCCGGGCAGGAGTCCAAAGGTTCCCTCTCTGGAAAAAGGGAAAATCCTCAGAGAACAGACCTCCTGATACTTCTTGTCACTGTCATTTTTGTCTTAGTGTTAATGTAAGAGAAAAGTTTTGTTTTGTTTTGTTTTTAAATTGCTGTGAAAAGCAACATGGATGGACCTAGAGATTGTCATACTGAGTGAAATGAGTCAGCCAGAGAAAGAGAAATATCATATGATATCGCTTATATGCAGACTCTAAAAAAAAAAAAAAATGATACAAATGAACTTATTTACAAAACAGAAACAGACTCAGACTTAGAGAACTAACTTATGGTTACCGAGGGGAAGGGTTGGGGGAAGGGATAGTTAGGGAGTTTGGGATCGACATGTACACACTGCTATATTTAAAATAAATAGCCAACAAGGAAAAAAAAAATTGTGGTGAAAAACACATGCTCTCTAACAAATTTTTTTTTAATTTAAAATTTTTTTTAGCCACACCACGTGGCATGCGGGATGTGGAATCTTAGTTCCCCAACCAGGGATTGAACCCGGGCCCCCTGCAGTGGAAGCCCAGAATCCTAACCACTGGACTGCCAGGGAAGTCCCTCTAACAAATTTTTAAATCTACCCTCTCAGCAAAATTGTAAGAGTACAGTACCGTAATATTAACTCTATGCACATTGTTGCACTACAGATCTCTAGAACTTTTTCACCACGCATGACTGAAACTTGCCATCCATTAAACAACAACTCCCTGTTTCTCTTTCCCCACAGTGCCAGGCAACGACCATTCTACTTTCTGCTTCTATGAGTTTTGGTGAAACAGCTTGACCAAAAGCTTAAGTTAAGCAAACCGTATCAGGCCATGTTTCGAAACAAGGAGTCGTGAAATGTGCTATTTAGTCTGTGTTCTGGAGATGTTCAGGACAAGCACTTCCAAAAAAACACAACTAGGGTTGAAGAAATCAGACTTCTTCTGTTTGGTCAGGATGGATCATTGTAAATTTTCCTGATGTAATGGCCTGTAAGGGAACTAGCAGATTGGGTGATGGACTGAGGGTGAATCATCCTGGGAGAGCCTCCCAGGCAACTTGTTTCCTTTCCTGAAATGTCAATGGTCCACCTGAATCTACCAGCTTGGCCTGTCTGAGAATAAACATGGCTTCTCTGGGTTTAATTAAAACTGTGCCCTTGGGAAGAAATAAGAAATAGGCCAAAGGTATGGGAAGGATAAACACCAATATAATGAAAAAATAAATTTAAATCCATAGTTTTAGTACTTGTGATATGATTTCTTTTGTGTTATGATTCCTACTCGTCTTGTGTGAAATGTATAGCATTTAAGTTGTGTTAAGCCATGTTAAGTAGTTCAAAATGGAAATCACGGTGGCCAATGTGAACTTCCATATTAGTGATTTTGAAACATCTGCTGGAAGAGTTCGAGTGTCTTAGAGTGATAAACAAGATTATTACTTTTGAGGGAATTCCTTGGTGGTCCACTGGTTAGGACTCTGTGCTCTCACTGCCGAGGCCCAGGTTAAATCCCTGATTGGGAACTAAAATTCCACAAGCCATGTGGCATGGCCAAAAAAAAAAAAAAAAAAAAAGTATTACTGAAGCCTGTGCACCTAGAGCCCGTGCTCCGCAACAAGAGAAGCCACCACAATGAGAAGCCCGCTCACCTCAAAGAAGAGTAGCCCCCGCTCGCCGCAACTAGAGAAAGCCCGTGCACAGCAACGAAGACCCAACGCAGCCAAACATAAATAAATAAAATAAAATAAAGAGTATTACTTTTAATAAGAAGTTTGATGGGCAATGTCCATTACTGGAACACAAGGAGCAACTGATAGTGTCAAGATCTCTTCCCTAAAGGTAACTGTTACTCCTTAAAAAGAGACCACTAGACTTAGTGACTTGAAGCCCCTTCGCTGGAGGACCCAACTCCATGTTGCTGAGAGGTGTTCCAGACGGACACTGCCTGAGGTCTTGCTGGAGCAGAAGGTGACTTCCCATTCATGCTTGTCGGGAAACCCGTTGCCAGACCACTGCACATGCTGAGATGCCTCCTCCCCGCGCTTCTCCTTGGAGTGGTTCATACATCCTTTTCCCTACTTTGACTAACCTGTGCTGGGTGCTGTGTCCAATAAACAGAGTAATTCGTGCATTGAGTGTTGGCGACTGTTTCGTGTTTCTCCAATCCCTTACTGCTGGGCCCTGAAACAAACAGTACTTACTCTTTCATCATGTTTATTATCAGTATTCCAATCACTTTTGTAATCACTGAACTATTATATAAATATTTTCCTTGCCTTTAAAGTAATTACTGCATTTAAAGGAATCTAAGGCATTAGACTTGCAAAGAATTTAACTGACTAAATTTGCAATTGATGTTTGAATGCTTGGAGAAAAGTCATTTGCAAAATTATGACTTTGATTTATTCGTTGTGTAAGTAGTTTGTGCATACTTAAAGGAACATTAATTATTGAAATGTTAATAAATTTGGGATTAGACTGAGTACAAGTAACAGTGAGTATTCCTCTCCAGCAGAGAAAACCCTAGAGACAGTTCAACACAGTGAGCTTTTGAATCAATCTGCACACACAAAGAAGCCAATCAACGTTTTTTTCCCAAGTTTTATTTTATTTATTTATTTTTGGGCCACACCACGCGGCTTTCGGGATCTTAGTTCCCCTACCAGGGATTGAACTGACGCCCTCGGCAGTGAAAGCACAGAGTCCTAACCACTGGACCGCCAGGGAGTTCCCTCTCAAGTTTTATTGAGGTATATTAACATACAATACACTGCATATATTCCTATGTGCAATTTGATTTTTTCCTATGTCTACACTTGTAAAATCAAGATAATAAACATTTCGATCATTCTAAAATGTTTCCTCTTGTTCCTTTGTGATCTGGTCCTCCCTGACCCACCACTTCCCCCCAGTACCCAGGCAAAATTAGTCTTTCTGTCCTACAGATTAATTTGTACTTTCTAGAATTTTATATATGTGGAATCAAAGAGTATGTACTTTTTTTGTTTCACCTCTTTTATCCACCATAATAATTTTGAGATTTGGCTATGTTGTTACATATATTAATAATTCACTGTTATATAGCTGAGTAGTGAGTGTTCTGTTATATGGATATACCACAATTTGCTTAGCCATTCACTGATTGATGGACATTTGGAATATTAGAAATAAAGTGCTATGAACATTCATGTACAAGTCTTTGGGTGAACATATGCATTCATTTCTTTGGGTAAATATCAGGATTGGAATAGCTGGGCCATAACATAGGTGTATGCTTAACTTTTTAAGAAATTGTTAAACTGTTTTTAAAAGTGATTGTTTTATTTTATATTCCTTCCAACATTGTTTGAGAATTCCAGTTGATCTGCATCCTTGCAACATTCGGTATGACAGTCTTTTACTTTAAGCCATTCTAGTGGGTATGTAATGGTATTTCATTGTGGTTTTAATTTGCATTTTCCTAATGACTAATAGTGCTGAGCATCTTTTCATGTACTTATTCGCCATCCACATATCTTCTTTTGTTAAGTGTCTGTTCAAATATTTTGCCCATTTTTTAATTGGGTTGTTTGTCTTGTGTTATTGAGCTGTGAGAGTTCTTGGTATATTCTAGATACAAATCCTTTGTCAGATATGTGTTTTGTGAATATTATCTTTCACTCTATAGCTTGCTTTTTCATTTTCTTGACAGTGTCTTTTAAAGAGCGAAAGTCATTAATTTAGATGAAGTCCAGTTTAACAAATTTTTCTCTTAGAATTCATACTTTTTGTTTCTTAAGAAATCTTTGCCTATGCAAGGCTACTAAGAGTTTCTCTTATGTTTTCGTTTAGAAACTTTATAGTTTTAACCCTACATTAGGTATATGGTTAATTTTTAGTCAATTTTTATTTATGGTATTAGGTAAGAGTAAGGGTAAAAGTTCTTCTTTTTTTTTTTTTTTGGCATATGACAATCCAGTTGTCCCAGGATAATTAACTGAGATTATCCATTCCTCATTGAATTGCCTTGATACCTTTGCCAAAAATCAATTGACTGTATATGTCATATATGACCATATCCCTATTCTGTTCCATTGACCTATATGTTTATATTTACTTTAATAGCTCACTGTCTTGATAACCGTAGTTTATTATAAGGCTTGAGATCAGGTACTGTGAGTCCTCCAACTTTGTTCTTTTACAGAATTGCTTTGGCTATCCTAGTCTCTTTGCATTTCCAGCTGAACTTTAGAAACAGCTTGCCAATTTCTGCAAAAATACCTGCTGGGATTTTGATTGAGATTTCACTGACTCTACAGATGAATTTGAAAGGAATTGCCTTCTTGATAACATTGAGTCTTCTGATCAACAAACACAGTATATTTCTCCATTTATTTATGTCTTTCTCTCACCAGTGTTTTGAGTTTTCAATATACAGGTCTTGCACATCCATTGACAAATTTATTCCTAAGTATTTCACATTTGTGACATGACCATAAATTGTATTGTTTTAAAATTTCAACTTCTGTGTAAGCTAGTATGTACAAATACAATTCATTTTTTTGGTATTGAACTTATATTCTGCAATCTTACTAAACCCAGTAAGCTGGGACATTTGTAGGGCTTATGTTATGTATTTTTCCTGTTCTCAGACATCAATGTCCCATGCTGCCTGATGCTGACTGTCTGAAAACCATTGTTTTATACATCTTTCTGTTTTCTGTTTTGTTTTGTTTCAAGTAGAAGAAATAAATCTGGTCATTGTTATTCCACTGTGGCCAGAAACAGAGGAAGCCAATCAGATATTTAGTGCCTCACTTTTTATCATGAATGTGCAGCTTGGGATCACTAAGTATTTTACTAAGATCTTCAACATGAAAGACAGAGACCTAAACAAATAATTTTTTTAAAAAAGGAATTTAAGAGAAAACTTTAAGTACTTTCATTAATATTCTCAGATTACCCAGCAAAATAAATATAGAAAGTTATATACCAAGAGTAAATTCCTAAAAAAAAAAAAAATTCTAAGAGATTTGGGGACAGGGCAAGAGGTGGGGAACAGGACACAATAAAACATAAGAAATAAACATGTTCTCTGGTTTCTCAAACTGTATTGGAAACAGAAGATAATGGAGTGTTGCCTTCAACATTCTGTAAGAACATAATTTTCAATGAATAGTTCTATTCCCAGCCAAATTATCAATGGGATTTGATGATGAAATAAAAAATGTTTCAGCCATGTAAAGTTTCAAAAAGTAAACTCCCATACACCTTTTTTCAGGAAGCTAGCGGAGGATAGTCTCCAAAATTGTCTAGTAATACACCAGTAAGAGGGGACCCAGCACAGGAGAGAAGGTGTTGAAAGACACAATGGCATCTCTACATCTGGCTTGGGAGCCTAGTCCATATTGGAGCAGGAGGATGGAGGGCTGCTAGAGAGAAGAATCCAAAAAAAAAAAAAATGCTCTTGGGAACATTGTCTCAATCGCCCTTCCTATTCCCTGAATCTCTGTCCTTTACTCCACTTCCTTTTCCAGTAATACATCTGCAGCCTCTGCTGTAGGGTCATCTTGTCCCACTGCAACAAGACCCATAGAAGACCACTGTCTCACAACTTGCGTCCTTGCTGCATGCATACTAATGGAAACTCAGAAGTACCAATCTAGGGTCAGGTAAACAAGGTACTCAGGGCTCAAAATTTAAGTATGCACTTACTCTCAAGTGCAAGCTCAGCACCTCATGCTTCCCCAAATCTAGTTCCCCAGGGATGGATGTTTGACCAGCTACCACTCCTGTGTCTGCCTCATTGTCTCCTGTCTTCTGGCTGTTCTTTACTCCCTTTTTCTTATGTTCCTCTTCTACAATGGGCTGAAGCATAATAGTAGGCAAATGTGTTTCCTTTAAGAATATTTTTTTAATATTTATTTGTTTGTTTATTTATTTGGCTGCACTGGGTCTTAGTTGTGGCATGCGGGATCTTTTAGTTGTGGCACGTGAACTCTTAGTTGCGGCATATGGGACCTAGTTCCCTGATCAGGGATTGAACCCGGGCCCCACGCATTGGAAGCACAGAGTCTTAGCCACTGGACCACCAGGGACATCCCCAAGAATTTATATTGTAATGGAGCAGGATCCTATGGAGAGTTCCCCAGACAGACCTGCCCCCACCCCTCTCCACTGCCATATCCTCTGCCTGCCTCTTGTTTGTAGAAAAGCTTTAGTCTCCCAGGCCTCCCATGAGTCACAAAAGGCTAGCTCAAGAGTTAAGGACTGGAAGAATGTGAACATACAGTAACAAAAGATAGCAGTTGGGCCAGGAGAACTGGTAACAATGTACACAACAGATCAGCCATATAGCTGTCACAGAATCTTTAGTTCCTCCCTAAAGGACATAGATAACAGTGTCTGGTGCACATCCCTGAGTTGTCTTGCAGATACTAAAATTGCCACCAGAGGGAAAAAGCTAACTGTATGATGACCAGACTGGAGCCATGACATAAGCTGTTCCATCTTGAGCAGCACTGAATCTGTGGCTTGCACAATTCCAGGAGCTGGCTTCAAGGAAATGGGAGCAAACTGACCTTGGAGTAGAAGATTAATTGTGCATAAAGCCATCAACATGACACTAACCAGACCACCACACTAGTTTTGAGATGATTACCAGAGCTAACTGTGCTGTTCTACAGGTAGCCCCCCTGCCTGTACACCACTGAAACTCCCATTTAAAACCTTTGTCCTCTAACAAAGGGGATGGTTTTGGGAACACTAGTTCGTCATCTTCCTGAATAAAACAACTTTTCCTTTTTAACCAACACTTGTCTCTCAAGTATTGGCCTTCTGAGTGGCAAGCAGCCAAACCTGAATTCGGTTCTGGCTCTGGCCGGTAACACTGTAATTTTTTTGTATTGGGTTGGCCAAAAAGTTCGTTTGGGTTTTTGGGTAAGATCGTACAGAAAAACCCAAACGAACTTTTTGACCAACCCAATATTAATTACGTTTAGGCCTTAGGGTTTTTGTTTGTTTGTTTTTAAGTCCTATTAGAGATTTCTTCATATTTTATGATGCTGAATTTTAATTTTAAAGTAGAATATCAACTCTGCCACCTCAACATTTCACAGGCAAAAAAACCCTCCAAAATCACGTGGATCATGACAATCATTTGTGATCCAGGCGTGATGAAGAATAGAAAAGGTATGAAGAAGAGAAGAAAGTGGGTGGAGAACACTGAAGTCTCCAAAACATGTTTTCTTCTCTCTAGTCAAATGAATCATATTGTTCCCTGAAAAATTTCTACTTTCAAGATTTGAGGACAGAATTTTCTTAAGTGATTGTCTGAAGCTGAAAATCATGCTAAGAGGCTAGAAATGGAAGAGCACAAATCACTACTCCAATCTTATGTCTATCTCTGAAAATATGCAGAAAGCACTTCCGAGCAGTGCACAGGGCTTCAGTGTGTAAGGTGCTTCAGAGAAACTGCATTGTCATGATTTACCAATCTTCAAGGCCAGGAGTTGAAAATGAGTCTTTACTTTAGTCAATTATGATTAGAGAAGAAGGAAAGCTTTATACTGCAGTGGTACCATCCCCACCAGCCAAAGACTGTTGGCAGAGCTAGAAACAAAAGTCTTGCTACTCTTCCAACTTCAGTTGAAAGCAAGTGATGATTTAGTATTCCTAATGTGCAGTATGGTGAGCACAAGAGTAAGCCAGTGGCTGAGAATGTTGTTCTGCACTATAAAAACTTTGGGGGAGGGGTTGGATGAATTGGGAGATTGGGATTGACATACATACACTATTGATACTATGTATAAAACAGATAACTAATGAAAACCTACTGTATAGCACAGGGAACTCTATTCAATGCTCTGTGGTGACCTAAATGGGAAGGAAATCCAAAAAAGAGGAGACATATGTATACACATAGCTGATTCACTTTGCTGTACAGTAGAAACTAACAGATTATTGTAAAGCAACTATACTTCAATAAAAATTTTTAAAAACTTTAAAGTAGGCCTCTAAAATTTATAATACTAATTTAAACATTTTGATAATATTTGAGATTTATTGTTAAATCCCAGAAGTCCTATGATGGTAATATTTAGATTTGGTCTGACCTTTGTCAAAGTATTTGTTTTAACATTTGGCCACTAAGCATTCATCCAATTTGTGTATCTGTTAACTCTATCTGTTAGGTATTTATTTTTATATGTATTAATATGGTTTTCCTCCCCTGCCCTGCCCCACTCCTTCTCCCCTAACCAATTTTCCTTATTATTTTATATGTGTTTTGGTTCTGGTTAAATTTTAATTTCGTCCACAGATTACAGGATATTAAGACAGAATGTGATTAATCTAGAAGAATAAAATCCCCTTAGAAATAGATGTAGGGAGAGGGCAGACAGCAGAAGCAAGAAGAACTACAATTCTGCAGCCTGTGGAAGGAAAACCTCATTCACAGAAAGATAGACAAAATGAAAAGGCAGAGGACTTTGTACCAGATGAAGGAACAAGAAAAAACCCCAGAAAAACAACTAAGTGAAGTGGAGATAGGCAAATTCCAGAAAAAGAATTCAGAATAATGATAGTGAAGATGATCTAGGACCTCGGAAAAAGAATGGAGGCAAAGATCAAGAAGATGCAGGAAATGTTTAACGAAGACCTAGAAGAATTAAAGAACAAACATCTAGAAGAATTAAAGAACAAACAAACATAGATGAACAAGACAATAACTGAAATGAAAGATACACTAGAAGGAATTAATAGCAGAATAACTGAGGCAGAAGAACGGATAAATGACCTGGAAGACAGAATGGTGGAATTCACTGCCGCAGAACAGAATAAAGAAAAAAGAACGAAAAGAAATGAAGACAGCCTAAGAGATCTCTGGGACAACATTAAATGCAACAACATTCACATTATACGGGTCCCAGAAGGAGTAGAGAGAGAAAGTACCTGAGAAAATATTTGAAGCGATTACAGTCGAAAACTTCCCTAACGTGGGAAAGGAAATAGCCACCCAAGTCCAGCAAGCACAGAGAGTCCCAGGCAGGATAAACCCAAGGAGAAACAAACTGAGACACATAGTAATCAAATTGACAAAAATTAAAGACAAAGAAAAAGTATTGAAAGCAACAAGGGAAAAATGACAAATAACATACAAGGGAACTCCCATAAGGTTAACAGCTGATTTCTCAGCAGAAACTCTACAAGCCAGAAGGGAGTGGTGTGATATATTTAAAGGGATGAAAGGGAAGAACCTACAACCAAGATTACTCTACCCAGCAAGGATCTCATTCAGATTCGATGGAGAAATCAAAAGCCTTACAGACAAGCAAAAGCTAAGAGAATTAAGCACCATCAAACCAGCTCTACAACAAATGCTAAAGGAACTTCTCTAAGTGGAAACACAAGAGAAGAAAAGGACCTACAAAAACAAACCCATAACAATTAACAAAATGGTAATAGGAACATACATATCAATAATTACCTTAAATATAAATGGATTCAATGCTCCCACCAAAAGACACAGGCTCGCTGAATGGATACAAAAACAAGACCCATATATATGCTGTCTACAAGAGACCCACTTCAGACCTAGGGACACATACAGACTGAAAGTGAGGGGATGGAAAAAGATATTCCATGCAAATGGAAATCAAAAGAAAGCTAGAGTAGCAATATTCATATCAGATAAAATAGACTTTAAAATAAAGAATGTTACAAGAGACAAGGAAGGACACTACATAATGATCAAGGGATCAATCCAAGAAGAAGATATAACAATTATAAATATATATGCACCCAACATAGGAGCACCTCAATACATAAGGCAACTGTTAAGAGCTATAAAAGAGGAAATCGACAGTAACACAATAATACTGGGGGACTTTAACACCTCACTTACACCAATGGACAGATCATCCAAAATGAAAATAAATAAGGAAACAGAAGCTTTAAATGACACAATAGACCAGATAGATTTAATTGATATTTATAGGACATTCCATCCAAAAACAGCAGATTACACTTTCTTCTCAAGTGTACACGGAACATTCTCCAGTATAGATCACATCCTGAGTCACAAATCAAGCCCGGTAAATTTAAGAAAATTGAAATCATATCAAGCATATTTTCTGACCACAACACTATGAGATTAGAAATCAATTACAGGGAAAAAAATGTAAAAAACACAAACACATGGAGGCTAAACAATACATTACTAAATAACCAAGAGATCACTGAAGAAATCAAAGAGGAAATCAAAAAATACCTAGATACAAATGACAACGAACACACGATGATCCAAAACCTATGGGATGCTGCAAAAGCAGTTCTAAGAGGGAAGTTTATAGCTATACAAGCCTACCTCAAAACAAGAAAAATCTCAAATAAACAATCTAACCTTACACCTAAAGGAACTAGAGAAAGAAGAACAAACAAAACCCAATGTTAGTAGAAGGAAAGAAATCATAAAGATCAGAGCAGAAATAAATGAAATAGAAACAAAGAAAACAATAGCAAAGATCAATAATACTAAAAGCTGGTTCTTTGAGAAGCTAACAAAATTGACAAACCTTTAGCCAGACTCATCAAGAAAAAGAGGGAGAGGACTCAAATCAATAAAATTAGAAATGAAAAAGAAGTTACAACGGACACCACAGAAATACAAAGCATCCTAAGAGACTACTACAAGCAACTCTATGCCAATAAAATGGACAACCTGGAAGAAATGGATAAATTCTTAGAAAGGTATAACCTTCCAAGACTGAACCAGGAAGAAATAGAAAATATGAACAGACCAATCACAAGTAATGAAATTGAAACTGTGATTAAAAATCTTCCAACAGGGCTTCCCTGGTGGTGCAGTGGTTAAGAATCCACCTGCCAATGCAGGGGACACGGGTTCGAGTCCTGGTCCGGGAAGATCCCACATGCCGTGGAGCAACTAAGGCTGTGGGCCACAACTACTGAGCCAGCACGCTAGAGCCCGCAAGCCACAACTAGTGAGCCCATGTGCCACAACCACTGAAGCCCGTGCGCCTATAGCCTGAGCTCCGCAACAAGAGAAGCCACCTCAATGAGAAGCTCACGCACCACAACGAAGAGTAGCCCTTGCTCCCCGCAACTAGAGAAAGCCCGCACCCAGCAACAAAGACCCAACTCAGCCAAAAAAAAAAAAAAAACTTCCAACAAACAGAAGTCCAGAACCAGGTGGCTTCACAGGTGAATTCTATCAAACATTTAGAGAAGAGCTAACACCCATCCTTCTCAAACTCTTCCAGAAAATTGCAGAGGAAGGAACACTCCCAAACTCATTCTACGAGGCCACCATCACCCTGATACCAAAACCAGACAAAGATACTACAAAAAAAGAAAATTACAGACCAATATCACTGATGAATATAGATGCAAAAATCCTCAACAAAATACTAGCAAACAGAATCCAACAACACATTAAAAGGATCATACACCATGATCAAGTGGGATTTATCCCAGGGATGCAAGGATTCTTCAATATATGCAAATCAATCCGTGTGATACACCATATTAACAAATTGAAGAAAAAAAACCATATGATCATCTCAATAGATGCAGAAAAAGCTTTTGACAAAATTCAACACCCATTTATGATAAAAACTCTCCAGAAAGTGGGCATAGAGGGAACCTACCTCAACATAATAAAGGCCATATACAACAAACCCACAGCAAATATCATTCTCAATGGTGAAAACTGAAAACATTTCCTCAGATCAGGAACAAGACAAGGATGTCCACTCTTGCCACTATTATTCAACATAGTTTTGGAAGTTTTAGTGACGGCAATCAGAGAAGAAAAAGAAATAAAAGGAATACAAATTGGAAAAGAAGAAGTAAAGCTGTTGCTGTTTGCAGATGACATGATACTATACATAGAAAATCCTAAAGATGCCACCAGAAAACTACTAGAGCTAATCAATGAATTTGGTAAAGTTGCAGGATACAAAATTAATGCACAGAAATCTCTTGCATTCCTACACACTAATGATGAAAAATCAGAAAGAGAAAAACAAATATCGTATATTAACGCATATATGTGGAACCTAGAAAAATGGTACAGATGAACCGGTTTGAAGGGCAGAAATAGAGACACATATGTAGAGAACAAATGTATGGACACCAAGGGGGTAAAGCGGTGGGGGGGGTGGGGATGGTAGTGTGATGAATTGGGAGATTGGGACTGACATGTATACACTGATGTGTATAAAATGGATAACTAATAAGAACCTGCTGTATAAAAAATAAATTAAATTAAATTCAAAAATTCAAAAAAAGAAAAAATAGATGCAGGGACTCATGTGGCTTTGGCTTCCCATCTTAGGGAGAAGGGGAGAGACTTAGGTTAAGCAGATAGTCTGTTGTTCAGAAATTTAAATGTGAGAAAGTTCAGGGGTTGAGTAGCTACAGTTGTGGACTGTTGCAGATACTGACTCTCCACACCCATTCCAACCACCTGTTGGCCTGGCCGTCTGCACCATATCACCCGAAAAATGAAAAACTACATTCCCAGAATCCTTTGCAGCTAGGCTTCAGATATATTTCAGGCTTCCCTGATTGGATGCACAAATGAAATGTTGACTTCGAATGAAGACTATGGAGAGAGAATCAGGCTCTGAATCATCTCTTGGCTGTTTTGGGTGATGACAGATGTTGCATAGTCAGACAACAGCTGTGCTTGTGGCTTCCCGAGTGGACAGCTTCCTAGTAGTGGCAGGGGCAGCAGCCACCTTGGGAGACTTGGCAGTTCTTCGGTGAGTATGGTTTTGGTTTGTGAGTCTAGGTTTTTGAGTTTTTAAAATTTTTGTTTGGTTTTGTCAACAGTTCTGTGAGTTCTTTATCTCCCTCAATAAATCTGGTTGTACTTAAACTAGCCAGAGAGGATTCTATTCTCAACTATTTTGGAAGTTGATAGTTCACTTTTTGTCTTGTGATATGATAAGCCCTTTACCTACATTATCTAATTTAATCATCACATGATCAAGAGATAAGTACTATTATTTATTTCTATTAGCAGATGAGGAAGCAACTTTTCCAATCTCTTCTGAAGGTAAAGAAGGGATACTACGGGAACTTTTAATTATGGAAAGTTGCAAGAATTGTACAAAGAACTCTTGTTTATTTTCAGATTCCCCACTTGTTAACATTTTACCACATTTGCTTTATCTTCTCTTTTTCTCTCCATACACACACACACGCACAAACACACACACACACATGCACAAACACACACACAGTATTTTTTTTCCCTTCTGAACCATTTAAGAGTAAGTTTCAGACATGATAACCCTCAGTATATATTTTCTAAGAACAAGGACATTCACTTACATAACTACAGTACAATAATCAAAATCTGCAACTTAACATTGATAACATTCTATCCTCTAATCTACAGACTTTATGCTTTGCCTACTGTTCCAATAATGTTATTTATAGAAAAAATAAAAATAATATCTTCTTTTCTAGTCCAAGATGCAATTCAGACTCACAAATTGCATTTAGTTCTCAAAGCCAATTTAGTCTCCCTTAACTGGAACAGTTTTTCAGGTTTTGTCTTATCCTTAATATTTTTGAAGTACACAAGCCAGTTATTTTTAAAATGTCTCTCAATTTTGGATTTATCTGTGTGTTTTTTGATGGAATAGTTTTAAATATATATATTATATGTATATTGCAAAGAATTCAGAGGTCTTTCAGGTAGAAATAAAAATCGCCTCTTTTCCAACCCCTTCACCATAAACAACTGTTGTTAACAATTTGATTCTTTGAACTTTTTACTTCAAAATGTTGCTTAAAAATAATTGCTTTATTTGAGTATGCATTGCTAAAAGTTTAAGAACATTTCCTACTTTCCTAGGTGGCTGAAATAACATCAGCATCTTAAAATTAATAATAGTTCCTTAATATTATCTAACACCGAGTCCACATTCAGTTTCCCATAATTGTTCCAGAAATGCCCTTTAGAGTTCATTTGTCCATACCAAGATTCAGTGCAGAATCAGACATTTGTAACTGATTGCTATGTCCTCTAACTCTCTTTTCATCCTGAAGAGTCCATAAGGTTGAATGGTAAGAAACAGTATGGTAAGAAAGCACTCACCTTTAATGTTGACCTTGGTAGTCTGTCAAGAAGAAATATTTGGCTGAAGTTCCAAGGGATCAGAGGTCATTCCTATGGCAGCAGTGAGCGTCCTCACCGCTGTGGACCAGGACAGGTGACTCAGGACCTGGCTGTTCAGGTAGATCACCTCTCTATGCTTTGATTTTCTCTTTTGCAAAGCAAATGAGAGTACCTAGTCCCTCGGTTTTGTGAAAAAAAAAAACAACTAATCATTGATCAAATATAAAGTATTAAATACAAATATACTTGCTATAAGAAATTACATCTAAAGCAGACAAGGGGAAAACTCAAGCCACAAGGAATTAGATAATGAATACTCAACTCACACAAAGGAAGAAAAGTCTGTAGTCTGAAGATGTTTCTTCTTTTGACTTATTTTTCAATTTTTTTCTTTCAACGTTTTCTTTTTCATATCATAGTGGCAGTAGGTGAGACCAGATAAGTTAATGGAGTGAACTGACAGCTATGACACAGGAGAACAAACACTGAACAATGTTTCACAAACCTTCTTTCATGTCAGCAAATGCTATGGCTATTACTTTTAAAGGAGACTTCAGTTTGCTTTGAGATTTATTCTATGACTTTATTACCTAGAGAAAGGAATCATTTGTTTACTACTCCTTTGGTTGTAAGCATGTTAAAAAGTCGAAAAATGAGACATAATTAATGATGACTTATGGACCTTTGTACTAGGTTGAATAGTGTCCCCCCAAATTTATATTCACCCAGAACCTCAGAAGGTGACCTTATTTGGAAGTAAGGTCTTTGCAGACATAATTAATCAAATTAAAGTGAGGTCTTTCTGGATTAAGGTGGGCCCTAATCCAATGACTGATACCCTTATAGGAAGAGGAAATTTGGACGCAGACACACTGAGCAAAAGCCATGTGATGATGGAGGCAGAGATTGTTGTGATGTGTCTTCAAGCCAAGGAGTACCAAGGATGGCTGGCAGATCTCCCAGAAGTTAGGAAGCAGCAAGGAAGGATCCTCCCTTAGAGATTACAGAAAAAGCATGCCCTGGGGACACCTTGATTTTGGACTTCTGGTCTCCCAGAACTGTGAGAGAATAAATTTCTGTTGTTCTAAGTCATCCAAGTTTGTCGTCATTTGCTACAATGGCCCCAGAAAACTAGCACAGCCTTGAGGTGTCATATGCTGCTGGGCTTTGGAGATCTGACTCATTATAACCAAAATTCGCCAACTGCTTTATAAACTCAAATTTCAACTTATTAATCTCCAGTGGGAAATAGCTGGCAGGATAACAAGCATTCTCTTGGGGAGCACCAACCTGGTATATGGGCCTAAATTATAAATCAGGAAGGAGAAGGAGAAATTAATATTTATCCAGCATCTGATATGGTTCAGGCACCGTACGTGTCACAAATAAAGATAAAGTTACAACTGTGATACGTGTCATAAATAGTTACAACTGTGCTTTGAAGAGAGGTATACTGTGGACATGAAGGAGATCAAAGAAAGTGAAGCTGAGGAAAGGATCTGGAGGAAGAATAGGAATTAACAAGGGGAAGGGGATACAGGAGGACGGCCGGTACAAAAGGCTTCCGTGTTCAAGGAACTGAAAGAAGGGCCAGGGGTGGGGGGTTGGCTTGTACAGTGTGAGGCAGGGGGGAAAGTAAGGCGTGACACATGCAAGGGCTCCCAGATGGGCTTCAGGCTCATGTCTTTCTCTTAAGGACGATGAGGAGGTCTTAAGGTTTGCTATACAAAGGAGTGACCTGATGAGATTTGCATTCTCAAAAAGATGACTCTGACAGCAGTTGGGGTACAGGTTGGAGGGAAGGGGAGAGTTTGATGCCAGCAAAGGATCCAGGGATTAGGACTGGACAAACCACACTCAGCAGACACTCTGTGAGACCCTATGAGAGTGAGCAGGAGGCCAGGCCCCTTTTCCCCCAGTGCCAGGAGTTCCCCCAAACCATACTCCTCCCCATAGAGCCAGACCTCCTCTTGGACAGAACTAGACCAGAGCATTTGCCTAAGTTATCAAGCAGAGAGAAGGTAACCCAAGTGGTTATTGAGATCATGGGACTGGATTAAGATTGTGGTGCTGCACTAAATTTTTACCCTTGCTACCCCAAATGATGTGAGTTCATAAGATCAGATTTGTTATGGGATACGGTGGCCTAACATTCTATTCATACACCTGAGTGCTGTGTGAGTGAATTCACAACCCTGACACAGGTGAAGAATAAACATTTATCAATGTACCATAAACATCCTTTCAGGTCAGAATATATACATCCTGGGCATTCTTGTGTGAATGTACTGCTATTTATTTAACTATTTTCTTATTTATCCATAAACAATCTCTCTCTGGTATTTGCTATTACACCAGCACCTTGAATGTATATCTAGATACCCTTCTGAGAGATTTTTCTATGGCATAGAGCCTCAGGGGGGAGGATTTCCAGATATAAGAGGAAGCATATTCAACCACTGATAGATCCTGGCAAACTTCCTAAAAGATTTCCTGATACCATAATTCTATCAATAGTCAGGGCACGCCTTTGCAATTATTTCAGCCTGGGTATGATATACACTACAGCTGCACACATGTTATCTAATTTTTGCGTAAAGTTTTTTTCTGATTATAAAAGTTATATGTGCTTCAGAAGATGGACAGAATTTCTTTCACTTGACCTATCAAGGAAAGCACTGTGTATGCTGGGATGAGATGCACGGTGCGCTGCATGGGGCGAGGGATAATTCTCCCCCCGGGATGTTCAGGTGAGAAACTCCCTCAGGAGGATGGGCTTCTGCCTTTGCTGAGCTTGCATTTCAGAGTAAACCCTGAGCCACAACGCAACCTTCTGTGTTCCAGAGGGGAGAATTTGAAGGTGGCAGGTGGGATGGGGATTCTGAGAGGAAGGCCCCCGAAGCCAGTGACAAGAAAGCCTGTGCAGGGGAAGGACGGGGAGGTAAACCCGAGATGCAGAGTAAGTAGAAAGGATTTTGGAAGTGAATGTACCATTTCCTGGAGTTCATAAATTCTCTTCTTTTTTGTGTTAGTTGTGCCTCAGGATATGTATTTAACCTCTTATTAGAGATTTTGTGAGTTGATGAGTTCTGGCCTTTGTCCCAGGAAGGCAGCTGCACAGCTTTCATGAGTTGTTTCAACACAGCGAAGAGAAGCCAGGAGAGCCAATTTCTGATGGCAAGAGTGGAAGAAGGTGAGGAAAGGTTGCCACCGATGGATAAGAAAGCATATCTGCAGGCTTGCTCTTGGTACTGTTCTAGGGAACACATCTAAATCTGCTTCGCCCTCCCTTCAAAACCCATGTGAGCAAGTGAAGGGGCAGGGGATCACTTAAATGTAAGGCTGGGTCCCAAGGTTTTAGTCACACCTCTGGAAAGGGGTCTGGGAATCCTTGTAGACGGTCCCAGAAGGGTTTAGGTATTGTGCACCTGTGCAGAAGAGGTGGTCAGGGACAGCTGGGCATCACCAGAAAATGCAACAAGGAGCAATGGGAGAAACAACCTGGGAAGTGTGAGAGCCACTGGGGAAGTAGGGCCACCTGAGAGCAGGGAGGGCCTGCCTCTACCTGGGCTGGTCAGGGGAGTCTTTCCAGAGAGCACAGCACCTGAGCTGAGTTTGAAAGATGGACAGCAGATCTCCATAAAGACCGGGGTGTGGAAGGGTGAATCTGATCCCTAGGGCTGCAGTCACAGAAATGTATTCTGCCACAATTCTGGAGGCCAGATGACCGAAATCAAGACGTCGGCAGGTTGAACACTTCCCTGGAGGTTCTGGGGGAGACTCCCTTCCTTGCCTCTTCCACCTTCTGGTGGTTACTGGCTTCCTTGGCTTGGGGTCACATTACACCAGTCTCTGCCTCCATCTTCACGCTGGCCTTCTCTTCGTCCCTTTTAAGCACACTTGTCATTGAATTTAGGGCCTACTTGGATGACCCAGCATGACCTCATCTCAAGATACTTAAATCAATTACATCAGCAAATAAGGTAACATTCACAGATTCCAGGGGTTAGGATGTAGACAAGTCTTTTGGGGGTGGGGCACCATTCAACCATCAGAGGACACTCCATTCAGAGCATCTCTGGGAAGAACACAAACTCCTTAACAGAGGGTCCTGAATGATCATGACCCGGCTATCTTTCAAGTCCTAACACCCACTATTTCCCCTGACCTCAAGGTGTGATTAATTGCTTTTATTTCCACCAATGAAAGGTTTTTCCATGCCTCCATGTTTTGTACATGCTGTTCCCTCTTTCCATTTCAGTGAATCAAGTTGGATGGTGGAAGGAAAATCAATAGGATGGAATGGTTATAGGGAGCAGGTTTAGGGGGTGAGGCAAGCAGGCTTTGTGGTTCCAAATGTTCATATCTCCTCAGTAAAATCTTCCTTTGGACAATCTAGCTACATTCGGGAGGTCCCTTTACCATTTTATCTGGCTTTAAGAAAGTCACAATTAAAAGGTTTAATTGGGTGAAATGTAAAGAGTTCCTCTCTGAAATTTGATTTCATGTTTACTCATGAATAGCAGCTGCTCTCAAAAGAGATTCACTTTTGAGTAAATTAGAAGTCTGTCTCTGAGCACATAAATACCCTAACGGTTTGTTTTGTTTTGTGTCTCAGGAGAAGTAAGTAGGGCAGAATGACCTGGATATTCATAAGGCTGCAGGTAACTTGTTTTGAACGCTCTCAGCAGACTGGAGAAGAGCAGCTGAAGTGGAGAGATGCTTGAATTTCACTGGGAATTGTCAACACGAAGCGAATGACAAAGATACCAGCCACAAGATCAATGTCCTCATATCTTTCTTTTATTGCCTCCTTGTAATTAAAGCCTAAAATGAATTATGAAAATATACAAACAAACATCTTCTGCCTTGGTTTTATGCCTGGCGTGCTGTGAAATTGTGGTGGGATGATTGCTTATGTATTATGCATGTTATACTACAAAGGAGGGACTTTAGTATGTAATACGGAGTTTCCATGTGATAAAAATGGGTCTATCAACACAAAGGCAGATGAAAAGTGTATTGCTTATAAAAGATCATAAACAGATGAGGAGAAATTAAGAGGCAGGGAAGAAAAAGAAGCCAATGTGGGCCAGACACAGAAAAGGTATAGAATATCTGGTGCACAATCAAAGGCACATATTTTGGGGGGGTGTGGTACACAAAATTCTAAGATGACCACCCAATGGCCTTGTATAATCCCTCCTTTTGAAGGTGGGCAGGATCTGTGGATATGACGTGTGTCACTCCTGTGACGAGGTTGTGTACTTATGGCGAAGGTTAAGGGATTTTGCCCATCAGTTGATTTTGAATTAATTAAAAGGGAAATTACCTGGGTGGATCTGAATCAGATGAAACTCTTGAAAGTGTAAGGTTCTCCTGCTGGCCTTGAAGCAGCCATCATGAGTTCTATAACTGCAAGGAGAGTTTTGCCAGCAACCAGGTAAGGCTGGAAGAGCACTTGGCGCCTCAGGTGAGACTCCATCTCATGGCACTGACACCTGATCGCAGCTTTGTGAAACCCGGAGCAGAGGACCCAGCTACGCCACATCAGGTCTCCCAAGATACAGAAACTGTGATCTAATAAATATGTGTTATTTTAGGGTGCTCCATCCCAGGTGATTTGTTACACAGCATCATGCTAAGTGCTGGGGATACAGTGGTCCCCAAGGCAAACACAACCCTGCCCTGCAAGGGACACAACAAGGAAAGAGATGACCATTGGCTGATGTGTGAGGAAAGGGAGGTACTTTTCAATTAACTCCTCCTATTGCCCCTGTAGTGATTCTTTCACCACAGCCCCTCTGCCATTATGCCCACAGGGAAGCGGAACAGGGAATTTGGAAAGGAAGGGAATATGACGTGGGGGAAATCCCTGCCGCGCAGGCAGGGAAGGAAAAACAAATCCTGTTGGGTTCTGAGAGGTGAGGCGGAGGAGAAAGAAGGCAGGGGGGGCAACCACGTGGGTTGGTCCCCCCTCTCCTTCATCCTCCCCAAAGTTGGGGGAGGGGAGAGGTTTTAAATAACCGGAAAAGTTCTGGGGAGATTTCAGAGTAAGGGGTATTGTTCCACTCTTTTCTGGGTAAATACTGGGACATTATTAAGTGCCCTTAGGTAAGTGCTGAATCCATCACGTCCCTGCTTAGGTGGTGAGCTGGAAATAGATCTAGGCAGAGGGATGGCCAGAAATAGGGCCCGTTCCCTCCTCTCAGGTCTGCAACCTGATCAACAGTCAGCTCATTCAGTCCCACTTGCTTCTCTTGAGACACAAGATAAAATAAACCTTTAGGACGTTTATGTGCTCAGAGGCAAACTTATAATTTATTGAAAAGTGAACAACTTTTGTGAGCAGCTGCTATTCATGAGTAAACATGAAATCAAGTTTCAGAGAAGAACTTTCCACATTTCACACAAGAGATGGTTTTCAACCAGAAGAGAACAGGGTACCTTTAACTAGCAAGCTGAAGTGTTTTCTATCATTAGTGTGATGGTGGCTTGAAGGCAAGATCAGACCACTATTAGCAAATAATGGAATCTTTTTCTTCTTCTTTTTTTCCTTAGCATCTGAAAGTATCTGAGGTATAATTGGCCCCAATATAAGCAGTACCTTAGAGCGGGGGTTTTCAATGGGTGCAATTTTGCTCCCCAGCAGACATTTGGTAGTGTCTGGAGACATTTTTGGTTGTCAGAACGGGGGGCGGGGGGGGGGCGGGGATGGTTGTGCTACTGGCATCTAGTTGATAGAGGTCATCGATGCTGCTAAACATCCTACAATGCACAGGACAGCTTTCCTCACTAAAAACTATCCAGCCCCAAATGTCAGTGATGCTACTGAGAAACGCTTCCCTGGGGAAAGCACGAGTTGCTAAGGAAGCATTGATGAGGATCCCCCACTCAGATGAGGGTGAAAGGGAGGAGCAGGGAAGGAAGGGTACAGACAGGGAGTGGCCTGAGCAAAAGTCGTGGGGTACCTAGAGTTGGAGGCAGCTGAGAAACAGGAGACCTCTGCAGAGGTGAGCCGTGCACAGACTCTGGACTTCATTCCAAGGACCTGGGGGAGACGTCGGGGGGTTTTAGGCACAGAGCAAGTTTGCCCTTTACAACTTACAAAGGAATTTCAACTGCTTCTCATTGGATCTTCATAATAACTCGGCGAGGAAGGAATTGAAGCTGTTATTATTTCTATTTAAAAATATATCTGTGTTTCTTGACTTTCCTCACACAAACTGCCCTCCTGCCTGTGACAGGAGGAAATGCCGACGGAAAGAAGAGGGAGAGATGCTTTCCTGCCTTCAGGTGTGGAAGTGGCAAAGCTGTGCATTAAGGGGTGGTAACTTCCTGATTCTCCCACGGACCATCAGTGTGTTCATCTTGCTCTGCTTATTGGCCCTTTGGTGAACCACGACTAGGCAGCAGCTACTTAGAACCACACAGTTAAATCAAGTTCTGCTCTGGCAACTGTCTGCACAAGAATTGTTGTGGGATTAGTGGAAACAAAAATGGACTATGAGTTCATATAGACATAAGGAGAATTATCACTATGGGAGCATGATTAGCTTGTCAGAAGTCAATGGGGGCTTCCCTGGTGGCGCAGTGGTTGAGAATCTGCCTGCCAATGCAGGGGACACGGGTTCGAGCCCTGGTCTGGGAAGATCCCACATGCTGCGGAGCAGCTGGGCCCGTGAGCCACAACTGCTGAGCCTGCGCGTCTGGAGCCTGTGCTCCTCAACAAGAGAGGCCGTGACAGTGAGAGGCCCGCACACCGCGATGAAGAGTGGCCCCCGCTTGCCGCAACTGGAGAAAGCCCTCGCATAGAAAACGAAGACCCAACACAGTCATAAATAAAAAAAAAAAAAAAAAAAAAAAAAAAAGTCAATGGGCTGCGCACTATGGAGAACAGCATGGAGGTTCCTTAAAAAACTAAAAGTAGGGGCTTCCCTGGTGGTGCAGTGGTTGAGAATCTGCCTGCCAATGCAGGGGACACGGGTTCGAGCCCTGGTCTGGGAAGATCCCACATGCCGTGGAGCAGCTGGGCCCGTGAGCCACAACTGCTGAGCCTGCGCGTCTGGAGCCTGTGCTCCTCAACAAGAGAGGCCCGCCCACCGCGATGAACAGTGGCCCCCGCTCGCCACAACTAGAGAAAGCCCTCGCACAGAAACGAAGACCCAACACAGCCAAATAAATAAATAAATAAATAAATAAATAAAAAATCTTAAAAAAAAAAACAAAACTAAAAGTAGAGTTACCATATGATCCAGCAATCCCACTCCTGGGCATGTATATGGAAAAGATGAAAACACTAATTCGAAAAGATACATGCACCCCAATGTTCATAGCAGCATTGTTTACAATAGCCAAGACATGGAAGCAAACCAAGTGTCCATCAACAGATGAATGGATAAAGAAGATGTGTTACATATATACAAGGGATTATTACTCAGCCATAAAAAAGAATGAAATAATGCCATTTGCAGCAACATGGATGGACCTAGAGATGATCATACTAAGTGAAGTAGGCCAAAGACAAATATCGTATGATATCACTTATATGTGGAATCTTAAAAAATGATACAAATGAACTTATTTACAAAATAGAAACAGACTCACAGACATAGAAAACAAACTTATGGTTACCAAAGGGGGAAGGGGAGGATAAATTAGGAGTTTGAGATTAACAGAAACATACTACTGTATATAAAATAGATAAGCAGTAAGGTCATACCGTATAGCATGGGGAACTATATTCAATATCTTATAATAAACTATAATGGAAAAGAATATGGAAAAGAATTTGTATATTTATATACATGTAAGACTGAATCACTTTGCTGTACACCTGAAACTAACACAACATTGTAAATCAACTATACTTCAATAAAAAGAAAGTCAATGGGCTGTGAAACCTTATTGAACCAGATGTTAATTAGTGTGGAAAGATAAGCTGCACAGAAGGGCAGGTTACCTCATAAATGGGGTGAAATACTGGTATTCAGATAGAAGAAGGGCAGCACATTTAGAGCACCCTGCTTAAAGTATGGCTCGTTCACATCACTGACTTTCAGAGCATCTCCTACTCTTTGTCTGCAAACGGACCGCCCTGAATTTGCAATGTGCTGGCTTTTCCTGGGAGGCACAATGCAATGAGCCTTCTCCACAGACTCTATTTATAAGGTCCTCCAACCGCACAGCAGCAGGTGAAGGTGTAGTGTTTTGCCTTCTTTTTTTAAAAAAATTAATTAATTAATTAATTAATATTTTTATTTTTGGCTGCATTGGGTCTTCATTGCTGCGCGCGGGTTTTCTCTAGCTGTGGCGAGCAGGGGCGACTCTTTGCTGTGGTGCACGGGCTTCTTGTTGCGGTGGCTTCTCTTGTTGAGGAGCACGGGCTCTAAGTGCATGGGCTTCAGTAGTTGTGGCTCTTAGGCTCTAGAGCACAGACTCAGTAGTTTTGGCGTGCGGGCTTAGTTGCTCCGCGGCATGTGGGATCTTCCCGGACCAGGGATCGAACCCGTGTCCCCTGCATTGGCAGGCGGATTCTTAACCACTGTACCACCAGGGAAGTCCGTGCTTTGCCTTCTGTTCTGCAGGTGGTGAAGAGGAGGATTCTGTGTATTCACCGTCCAGGGCAACGATTGCTTAGCAACTTCTCTGATATATCTGAGAGATATTTGCCAATAAATGTAAATTAAGTGAAAACCAGAATAAATTCAAGAAATAATTTCCATCGGGAACCATGATTGTTTTTCATCGTTTAACTTTGGGGACTATGCTAAGTCCTCTGAACTTATTTTCCTTAACTGTAAAGGACACACGCAACACCCCTGTGCTCTAGAACCTTCAGGGGCTCCCTCCATTGTCAAAATTAAATTCAAATGCCAGGCACACAAAATATTTTACAATCTGACTCCAAGTACTCTGCCTTCCTTCCTCCCCATTTGGGACCCCAATATGGAAGCAGTGCAGAGGCCGCATCAGGGGCCCTGCCACTCCTCCCTTGGGATGCCCATTTAATGCCTCCTTCTTTCTGACAATGTTAGACAATGTTAGAAACTGCCCTTCCAGACATCTATCTGGAAGATGTCTCTGGATCACTTCAAATGATGAGGTTGAGGGTGTAGGCAAAATGACTGTGTTTGCAAACCCATATTTTGGGCATCAGAGCCAAGCTCCTTGTCCTTTGACCTGTACGTGAATGTCAGTTTGATTCTTTTTTTTTTTTTTTAACATCTTTATTAGAGTATAATTGCTTTACAATGCTGTGTTAGTTTCTGCTGTATTACAAAGTGAATCAGCTATATGTATACATATATCCCCATATACCCTCCCTCTTGAGCTCCCACCCTCCCTATCCCACCCCTCTAGGTGGTCACAAAGCACCGAGCTGATCTCCCTGTGCTATGCGGCTGCTTCCTACTAGCTATCTATTTTACATTTGGTAGTGTATATATGTCAATGCTACTCTCTCACTTCGTCCCAGCTTCCCCTTCCCGTCAGTTTGATTCTGACATTGGTCATTTGCAAGTACCGTTCAGCTCACAAGGATCCCCTGCTTTGGGGAACTGCCATCCCAATCCACAGGTCTCTGGAGTGGACCTCTGGCAGCTGTATTTGTATCATAGGATCCATAGTTTTTAGAGCTAGCACTTGACCCTGTAAAGGAATCTCTTTTCTGGAAATTTTTAATTGGGATCCAGGAAGAGTCGTACACATTAGGTGGCTGGAGCTGCAACTTACAAATTTAACAGCCATGAAGCAGCCACCTTCACTGTGAACCTGTAGAGGATGCAGAGGAAATAAGTCCCCGGAGAGAGGAGTGTAACAAATCCATATGGAGAAGCAGAGATGGGAAATGGAGAAAGAGACCTAGAAGCTTTGCAGACCTTAATTTCAGTAGCTTTCTGAAGCCCAGCCCAGCCACATTCCTGTGCTCGTGGACCAGGAAGTAACATCGTATCTTTACAACAAATCCTTGCCTTTTCATTTCTGTCTTACTCAGTTGCAGATTACAGCACACTAGGCTCATTTAATGGTGCAAATGCCCCCTCCTTTTCCTCTTTATCTTCAACCTCCATTTTCTTACCTCAATCCCACTGCTTAATAGCAATCCATTGTGACTATAACACAAGTTGTTTATCCATTTTCCAATGGATGGACATTTAGGTTGCTTCCTTTTTATTTTTGTTTTTATTTTTTAAAATTTTGGCTGTGACATGTGACTTGCAGGATCTCAGGTCTCCCGACCAGGGATTGAACCCGGGCCAAAACAGTGAAAGCACCAAATCCTAACCACCAGACCACCAGGGAACTAGGCTGCTTCCTTTTTAAAAGAAATTTAAAATTTCTTTTTTTGCTATTTCAAAGAAAGCTGCTAACAATATTCTTGCATATGTCTACAAGTGCACATAATTAAGAATCTTAGGGTATATTTCTAGGAGTGGAATTGCTGAGTTGGAAGTTACATATGTTTAACATTACAAGATAATGTCAAATTGTTTTCTAAAGCATTGTACTAGCTTGTGCTCCCACCACCATTACTAATCAATAAATGACCAATAATATTTACTGAGCATTTATCATACACCAGGCAGTCACCCACTAGTAGAGGTTTAATGTTGCCCACTCTTGCATTCCTAGGAAAAACACTGCTTGATCATGATGTATCTTATTTGTAATATACTGCTGGATTTAGATGGTTAATATTTTATTTAGATTTTTACATCCATGCTCAGAAGTACAAAGGGCCCAGATTTCCTTTTCTTGTCCCGATACTGCCTGGGTTTGAAATCAGAGTTATACCAGCCTCAAGAAAAGAGGTTATCCCTCTTTTTCTATTTTCTGGGATGATTTGTATAAATGGTTATTTTCTGTTCCTTGAAAATCATCAAAACTCAACAGTAAAACCATTTAGGGCTTCCCTGGTGGCGCAGTGGTTGGGCGTCTGCCTGCTAATGCAGGGGACACAGGTTCGAGCCCTGGTCTGGGAGGATCCCACATGCCGCGGAGCAACTAGGCCTGTGAGCCACAACTAGTGAGCCTGCGTGTCTGGAGCCTGTGCTCCGCAACAAGAGAGGCCGCAATAGTGAGAGGCCCGCGCACCGCGATTAAGAGCAGCCCCTGCTTGCCACAACTAGAGAAAGCCCTCGCACAGAAATGAAGACCCAACACAGCCAAAAACAAAAATTAAAAAAAAACAAAAAAAAACATTTAGAGTGGGCCTCTTTGTTGAGGGTAAGATTGGGGAATGTCCTTGATAACAATGTCAATTTCTTTAACTATTATCAGTCTCTTCAAATTTCTTTTCCCTCTTGTATCAATTTTGACATTTTTCGTTTTTTTTCAGAATGAATCTCTTTTATCTAGGTTGTCAAATAGTTACTCATTTTATTATTACTTTAAACTGCTGTGTTTGCAGTTACTTTTCTATTTTGTGATTTAGTTGTTTCTTGTCTATTGTTTTCTTGATCAGTTTAAAAAAAAACCCAGCTTTTAGTTTTCTAAAAGCTGATGTGCTCTGCTTTTATTTTTATTGATTTCTTTCATCTGGTTTCTTTGGGTGTGACCTGTTGCTTATTTTCTGACTTCTTAAGCTCATGTGTTTTTAGTATTTTGGTTTTTGATTGTCTGTTTTCTTATTTTTCTGCTTAGAACATCAGCCTCCGAGAGCTCCACAAAGCTCTCTCCCCTCCTTCCAATTGTCATTTAAATGTCACCTTCTCAGCGGTCTTCCTTGCCCACTCTATACAAACTTGCAATTCTTCCTCCTTCTCCATTCCCCTTCCCTGCTTTATTTTTCTCTGCAGCACTTATTACCATCAAACATAGCATATATTTTCCTTCTTTATTACTTATCATCTATTTCCCCACATTAAAATGTGAGTTCTTTTTAATGCCATTTGCAGCAACATGCATGGACCTAGAGATTATCAAACTAAGTGAAGTAAGTCAGAGAAAGACAGATATATGATATCACTTACATGTGGGACCTAAAAATATGATACAAATGAACTTATTTACAAAACAGAAATAGACTCACAGACATAGAAAACAAACTTATGGTTACCAAAAGGAAAAGGAGAGAGGGATAAATTAGGAGTTTGGGATCGAAACATACACACTACTATATATAAAATAGATAAACAACAAGGACCTACTGTATAGCACAGAGAACTATATTCAATATCTTGTAATAACCTATAATGGAAAAGAATCTAAAAAAAAGAATACATACGTGTATATATATGTGTGTGTGTATAACAATCACTTTACTGTACACCTGAGACTAACACAACATTGTAAATCAACTATATTTCAATAAAAATTTTTTTAAAATGTGAGTTCTTTTAATTTGGTAAATTTATGGATCAATCATCATCATATCTAGAACATTTTCTTCACCCCAGAAAGTTTCCTTGTGCCCCTTTACAGTTAATTTCCCCTCCACCCCAGTCTCAGGCAACCACTGATCTCCTTCTGTCTTTATAAATTTGGAAGATAGGGTTTTGACTGTTTTGCTCACTGCTACAGCTCTAGTATCTAAAGCACTTGGCACATAACAGGCGCTCAATAAATAATTGTTAAATAAGTTTTTCAAATAATCTTACCCCGTTCCTGCCCCCCACCATATGCTCTATCAGTTTCTGGAGGTGTTGTGTTTAAAATCTCCAAAATACTTGTTGATATATTTGTTTCTCTCTGGGATTCTGTCCATTGACGCTTTATATATTTTGGAGTTATTGTTGATCTATGATCTATTGTTCCTTTTTTCAATATGTGACATTCCCTTTATTGTCTATGACATTTAAACTTTGAATCCTATTTTTTCTAATATTAAAATTGGTATCTTGGTTATTTTTTAGTTCCCATACCTTAATCTTTTCCCATCTCTTTATGTTTTACCTGTCTAGATCCTTCTTAAGTGTGTCTCTTCGTGTGGGTAAAATGTTACTAGATCTTATTAATTTTTTTAAGACTCTACCTTCTAAATGGTGAGTTCAACGTTTTCATTTATTTCTGGCTTTTTTTTTTTTGACATTTTATCTTATATTTTCTACACTTTAATTTTCTGGATTCATCTCTCCTTTCCAGACTTCTACTGGGTAAATTGAATTGAGACCTTTAATTATATTTACTTTTCCCTAGCACTTTCTTGCACACAAAAAAATCTGTCTTTCCCCCACATAAGACAAGTATGATACCACATTCTCGCTTTCCTCTGGTTGGTCTCCAGCCAACCCTGCTTCCTTCTCCAACACGCTGGGGATCACCTGGCTTTAGTTCTAGATTGCAATCATCAGAAGAAAGAGAAGATCCCTCCTTCTTTCTGAGTGTCCTCCGGCGCCAGATCACAAGCACTTTTTCTCTCTCCCGAAGAGGGAGATGAGAAGACCTCTCAGCTGTCTTTGTAGGTCTCTAGGTCCATACACTTTTTCTCTATAGCATTTATTAGCATCAAAATTCTATATATTTTACTTATTTATTATCTGTCTCCTCCTATTACAATGTTAAGCTCTTTTTAAAAAATTTTATTTATTTATTTATTTTAAAATTTACTTATTTATTGGCTGCGTTGGGTCTTCGTTGCTGTGTGCGGGTTTTCTCTAGTTGCAGCGAGATTGTGGTGGCTTCTCTTGTTGCAGAGCACGGGCTCTAGGCGCGCAGGCTTCAGTAGCTGTGGCGCACGGGCTTAGTTGCTCCGCAGCATGTGGGATCTTCCCGGACTGGGGATCGAACCCATGTCCCCTGCGCTGGCAGGAGGATCTTAACCACCGAGCCACCAGGGAAGTCCCCAGGCTCTTTTAATTTTAATAAATTTACAGAATTGTTCCGTCATTATTGTAATCCAGTTTATCAGGGCAGGGCTGGACTGGGAGAGGGAGCTTGCAGCCTTTGCGAGTTTGCCACTTTCTGAAGTTCCATCTTTTTGCTTAGGCCAGCTTGAATTGGTTCTTGTTATTTGTAGCCACAGAGTCCTAAGAGCAGCATCTATCAATCTGCATGTCATAGCATTCAGCTGTAGACACCAGGTTTTGTGGACAGAAAGTTATTATGGAACTACATAATGCACTCTTCTTTCTAATTTGCACATATTCACGGATTTAAGAAATTTGTAATGCAAGCATGCAAGGTTACTAGCACACCCCTTCTCTGACATTTTTACTCTAAAATAGCCAAGGGAAGAAATTACTGAATTTTCTAGATCTTGGTCCACAGCTCTGCTCTGAAAGAGTCATCGAGTTTTGAAACTCTCCTCCCCATTTTCTATAGTACTGACATAAAGTTCTGAGTAATTACTGAAAAGAGTTGAATTTGGATTTTATAACTTAACTTTTCTAGTCATTATTTTGAAAAGCATCACTTATAGCAAAATAAATTAATGAAAACTTAAGGACAAAAAATTTACAAGGAGGATCCTGTGCATGATGGTGACAGGATGGTGATAACTAAGCATCAAGAAGTGTCAAGTGAGCACCTTCTCTATGCTAAGTACTGACATTAAAGACACAATGAGAATAAAATATGGTCCCTGCTTTTGGATGGCTTACAATCCAGTGAAGAAAGCATGCATGCATTGTGGTAGGCATAAATCTAAGACAGTCTCCAAGATACCAGTCCCTGGTGTGCAAACACCTTCTCCCATCTAGTAAATTAAACAATAATCTAGGTACTGCTGTGAAGAGATTTTGATGATGTAATTAACATCCCAAATCAATTGACTTTAAAATAGGGAGATTTTATCCAGATGAGCCTGACCTCATTACATGATCCCTTCAAGTCAGTGTCTAGAGGTCAGAGACGGGGAAGTCAGAGACTCAAGGTGTGAGAGAAATTCAGCGTGAAGAAGGTTCTTCACTGAAGATGGAAGGGACCATGTAGCAAGGAATGTGGGCGGCCTCTAGGAGATGGGAGCAACCCCTGGCTGACAGCCAGAGAGGAAAGAGGGACCTCAGTCCTACAACCACAAGGAACTAAATTTGGCCAAGAACCTGAATGAGCTTGGAAGTGAATTTTTTGTCTCTAGAAATGAACACAGGTGGGCCAGCACCTTGATATACACCATATAAGACCCTGAGCAGAGAATCCAATCAAGCCTGTCCAGAGTTTTGATCTGTAGAACTGTGAGCTCATAAATGAGGGTTGTTTTAAGCTGCTAAATGTGTGGTGATTTGTTATACAGAAATAGAAAACTACTACATGCACAAAAAAGAGAATAATAATAATACAAGAAAGCTTTTGTGCAAGACATGTTGCTGTATTACACGTGGAGCTGTAACTGTCTCCATGTCAGGAGACTATGTGTGCAGATAATGTGGAAGATTCTGGAGGATATTTTGAGAGTCTGTGTTGTTGCATAGTTAAGAGCTTAGGCTTTGCAGTCTACGTGACCAGATTTAAATCCTGACTCCATCTCTTATAAGCTGTTTGATGTTCCATAAATTACATACTATCAAGGAATGTTCTGAAAAGTAAATGAAATATAAACACCTACTTGAATGGCCAAAGTCTGGAAGAGTGACAACACCAAATGCTGGTGAGGAGGTGGAGCAACAGGAACTCTCATTCATCGCTGGAGGGAATGTAAAATGGTACAGCCACTTTGGGAGTAGCTTGACAGTTTCTTACAAAACTAAACATACTTTTACCATATGATCTGGCAATTGCATTCCTTGGTATCTACCCAAAGGAGTTGAAAACTTATGTCCAGACAAAAACCTGCACATGGATATTTATAGAAGCTTTATTCATAATTGCCAAAACTTGGAAACAATCAACATGTCCTTTAATAGGTAAATGGGTAAATAAACTATAGTACTTCCAGACAATGGAATATTATTTAGCAGTAAAAAGAAATGAGCTAACAAGTCATGCAAAGAAATGGAGGAACCTTAAATGCATACATGTCATTATACATTTATCCAAGCCCATAAAATGCACAACACCAAGAGTGAACAATAAGGTTAGCTAAGGACTTTGGGTGATCATGATGTGTCAATGTAGGTTCATCTTTGGTTAAAAAATACACTATTCCGGGGCTTCCCTGGTGGCGCAGTGGTTGAGAATCTGCCTGCCAATGCAGGGGACGTGGGTTCGAGCCCTGGTCTGGGAGGATCCCACATGCCACGGAGCAGCTAGGCCCGTGAGCCACAACTGCTGAGCCTGCGCGTCTGGAGCTTGTGCTCCGCAACAGGAGAGGCCGCGATAGTGAGAGGCCCGCACACCGTGATGAAGAGTGGCCCCCGCTTGCCGCAACTAGAGAAAGCCCTCGCACAGAAACTAGGACCCAACACAGCCATAAATAAATAAATAAGTAAATAAATAAAACCCAAAGTTAAAAAAAAAAAAAAAAATAACACTGAACTTGATGGAGTAAACTTGGGACCCACTGTGACCTGCTTGAGCAAGCCACAGCGAGGTTAGTCTAAAAAAAAAAAAAAAAAAAAAAAATACACTATTCTGGTGAGTGATGTTGATAATGGGGAGGGTATGCATGTGCAGGGTATATGGGAAATCTCTGTATCTTCCTCTCAATTTTGTTGTAAACCTAAAACTGTTCCAAAACAATAAAGTCTCAAAAAAGAAAAAAAAGTAAATGAAATATAATGCCTACAGAAGACTTAGTGACCACAGAATGGAGATATTTTATATACAGATATATTTCTAAAAGGAGTATTTATTAAGTTAAATGCTAACTAATTACTGTTTGCTAGAATTTTCCCTAAGAGCTATAGAATGTTTGTCTCGAAAGGCACTCTGTGATATAAGGGTTCTACAGTTCATTTCCCCTCTCCTGTACTGTATTCACAGTGCTCCTGGACAAATTATAGGCTTTGAGAAATCCTGCAGTACAGAAACCTGTTTAACTTTGTTTGACTCAGTTATTCATCAAACTTACTTGACTGCAGAACCCTTCAGTCGGGAAAAATATATCATCATCCATGACAGCAATTTCTGTGGAGCTTACAGATGTAGACAATTCACTCATTCATCCAAAAACACTGAGCACTGGGCAGCAGGCACTCTGCTGGGGGCTCACAGGAAGAGTCGGGTCTCCTGTTTCTTCACACTTAACACACCAGCAGGGGAGCCAGACACTACCAAATAATCATCAAACACATTATTTAAAACTGCAATAAGTGCGATAAAGAAGTGAAGGAAACTTGAGAGAATAGCATTTAGACTGAGAGAGCGTCAGGGAAGATCTTTTTTGACAAAGTGATGTTTAAGCTGAAGTCTGAAAGATGGGTAGAAGTCAATCAGGTATGGAGTGGGGAGAAGCATTCTGGGCAGGAAGGGAAGATGGTGTGTGTAAATGCCTTCCAGAATCTAGAAACGGCACATGGGGGATATCAACAATATTAATTTGCGGAAAAAGATCAAGGTTTTAGGTTTGGACATGATTATCTTGAGATGCTGTGACATAATAAGAAACATACACTTGGTCTTAGCTCCTGGCTCCTGGCACAGAACTTCTAAAATCCTTGTAACTTCCTTGTTATTCACAATAAGTCTTTCCGCCACACCTGCGTTTATGCTAACGCAGTGACTCTTGGAGGATGGGAGTGGTTGTCAGAAGAACTAACCTTGCGACCAGGGTGTAGGAACTTTCAGCTCCCCACCCTGCCTCTGGGGAGGGGTGTGGGGCTGGAGATTGACTTAATCACCAATGGCCAATTAATTAATCAATCATGCCTATGTAATGAAGCCTTAATAAAAACCCTAAACAACAGGGTTTAGAGAGCTTCTGAGTTGGTGAATACAAGGAGGTGCTGGTGAGACAGGAGGGAAGGGGGCAGGGCACAACCATTAAAAGAATGACAGAGCTGTTGAGGATACAACATAAACTGGTTAGAACCTACTAGGCCCAAGATGGAGGAAGATTGGACTTCCAGTAGACCTTGAGCCTCCTGATACGCTCATTATAACACATTAGCATCTGCTGAATAACACACTCACAGGTGCCATGACAGTTCCGAGGCCAACCGTAAAAGGCCAAAAAGTGGGCGACGGCCCAATTCTGGGATAGGCCCGCCCCTTCCCCAAAATATTTTAGTAGTATAATCCTCCCACTCCTTAGCCTGTGAAATTACCCAGCCTGTAAAAACTAACCACCCACGCCCTCCGGGGCCTCTTTTGCCTTCGGAGATGGCCCACACTCTGTCTGTGGAGTGTGCATCTGTCTCCCAGGGCTGCTCTCACTTTCTGATATGGACCACATTCTGCTTATAGGATGTGTATCTCTCTAAATAAATCCACTTCTTACCTATCGCTTTGTCTCTCATTGAATTCTTTCTGCACTGAGATATAAAGAACCTGAGCTTCATTAAGTCCTGAGATGAGTTGTGCGGTTTCAGCTGGAAGATTGTGGGTTTGCATCCCATCTGAGGTGCGACTGGGTTCGGGTCCCATCTGAGGTGTGGTTCTGTTAAGGAACCGTTGACAGAAACCACCTGCCTTGAAACAGAGACACAGATGTAGAGAACAAACGTATGGACACCAACGGGGGAAAGTGGCGGGGTTGGTGGTGGTGGGATGAATTGGGAGATTGGGATTGACATGTATACACTGATGTGTATAAAGTAGATAACTAATAAGAGCCTTCTGTATAAAAAAATAAATAAAATAAAATTCAGGGCTTCCCTGGTGGCGCAGTGGTTGAGAATCTGCCTGCCAATGCAGGGGACACAGGTTTGAGCCCTGGTCTGGGAAGATCCCACATGCCGTGGAGCAACTGTGCCCGTGAGCCACAACTACTGAGCCTGCGCGCCTGGAGCCTGTGCTCCGCAACAAGAGAGGCCGCGACAGTGAGAGGCCCGCGCACTGCGATGAAGAGTGGCCCCCGCTTGCCGCAACTAGAGAAAGCCCTCACACAGAAACGAACACCCAACACAGCCAAAAATAAATAAATAAATAAAATAAAAAAAATAAAAAAAATAAAAATAAAATTCAAATATTCAAAAAAACCCCCCCAGAAAACCCGCCTGCCTTGGCCAGGCACGCTATAACGGCTTGCATGAGTTGTCTCACAACAGGAAGGAGAATTCGGGAGGGGCCAAAAGGAGGGAGGAGACGCCAGCCCATAATATGTCCTGCTAACCTCCCAGAAACCCACACACAGGACTTCATCTTGGCTGAGAGATGCACGCACCACCAGGAAGGACCCAAGTCAGACCACATACAGGCAACAAGCAAGACGACTGGCCAGAGATAACCCAGAAAGCCAACCCCATTACCATGAAACCTGAGGCTGCGAGCCATGTGGCAGAGCAGTTCTCCTGGGTTCCCTTACCCTGCTGCTCTCTGCTCAGGCTCCCCTTCCCAGTAAAGTCTTTTGCTTTGTCAGTATGTGTGTCTCCTTGGACAATTCATTTCCTAGTGTTAGACAAGAGCCCACTCTTGGGCCCTGGAAGGGGTCCCCCTCTGGTAACAGTTTCACTGGGAGGGTGGCACACCCAGAGAGGGCACACATGCACCCCTCCCCCCTTATCTCGCCTTATGCATCTCTTCCACTTGGTTCTTCCTCAGTTGTATCCTTTATAAAAAACCAGTAATAGAAAGTAAAATGTTTCCCTGAGTTCTGTGAGCCATTCTACCGAGTTATGCACCTCAGAAGGGGGTCCTGAGAACCCTAACTTCTAGCTGGTTGGTCAGAAGAACAGGTGGCGACCTGGGACTTGTGATTAGTGTGTGAAGTGAGGGCCCTTGTGGGACCGAACCCTTAACTTGTGGCATCTGACGCTAACTCCAGGTAGAGTGTCAGAACTGAAATGAGTTGTAGGACACCTAGTTGGCGTCCACAGAGAACTGGAAAATTGTTTGGTGTGGGGAAAAGAACTAACACATTTGGCATCAGAAGCAATGTGAGTCTAGAAAATTCTTCCCTTCAGATGCTCATGAGATAGTTAAGGGGAGATGTCACAGGTAACTGGAAATGAGTTTGAAGCTCAGAAAACAGATTTAGGCTAAACAGTTAAATTATAATTTGCTTGTATTTCAATAAAAATGTATTAAAATTATAGTAACTGAAAAAAAAATCACTGGGGTATATGAGAAATTAATCACCAAATTTTGTGCCTATTCTAACCAGGAGGAAAATGTCTGAGCGTGCCTTTAATTTAGTCTTATTTTCCTTAAAAAGAACAAAGCTTATTCTAGTGATTAAGCCTCTTAAAGCCCCCGGGAGTCCCAGCTGGCAGCCATAGTAGCTGTTCCAAAGCCAAAGAGGAAAAGTGTTTGTGTCTGCTTAAATATGGAGTAATTAATGACGTGGGAAAAATATATTTTCTTTATTTGCTTTTCAACATGATGGCTTTGCATGATAAAGGATAGAGTGTGAAGACTGAATATGAATGCCACAAGGGAAAAAATATGTCAGCTGGTATGTCTGTGTTGTATAAAGAATGCTCAGATGTTTAACAGATATGCTGCAAAGACCAAGATGGCATCTTGAAACATCTAGAGAATTCTCAAATTAAAGTTCCTAGAAAATGATAACATCCACAAGGAGCTTTGGGCATCTCAACAATACTAATAAAAATTGGGAAACTAGGGCTATTGCAAGGGGATGTGCTGGACAAATTTTCCTGGTAACAAAGCAATGGTGGGGATTTTTTTTTTTTCTTCCAGGCAGAGGACATGGGAATATGCGGTCTAGCGGCATTGGAGATAAGAAGTGCTTGGCCCACATCCTTTTTATTTTATTTATTTTATTTTATTTTTATTTATTTATTTATTTATTTATGGCTGTGTTGGGTCTTCATTCCTGTGCGAGGGCTTTCTCTAGTTGTGGCAAGTGGGGCCCACTCTTCATCGTGGTGCGCAGGCCTGTCATTATCGCGGCCTCACTTGTTGCGGAGCACAGGCTCCAGACGCGCAGGCTCAGTAGTTGTGGCTCATGGGCTTAGTTGCTCCGCGGCATGTGGGATCTTCCCAGACCAGGGCTCGAACCCGTGTCCCCTGCATTGGCAGGCAGACCCTCAACCACTGCGCCACCAGGGAAGCCCTCTTTTTATTTTTTTAAATTTATTTTTTATTTTTTCACATCCTCTTTAAGGGCTTCCTATTCATCCTTGAGCTCTCAGCTAAACTGCAAGGAAATCTAACTTGATCTCCAGCCATCCCCTTCCCGTCATCCCTGTCATAGGCTCTCAAAGAACCCAGTCCTTCTTTCACAGCATGTGATACCATTGTAACAAATCATTCATTATGTATAGGCATAGAGATAGTCCACAGCTCAGGTGAGCAAGAAATATAACTTAATTTATACTTCAAGATCCCATTCAACCACAGTGGTAGAACTTGGGGGTCCCCAAAGTTTCTCTAGTTCTGAAGGACTAAAGTTCTATAGTTGGAGAGAGGAAGGGGAGGAAAAGAAGTGTTGAGGGTGATCATTCTGTCTTTAGTGTCATCTGTCCCTGAAGCTGTCTGCTAAGATTCCCAGAGTCCTGTCTGGTTCTATTTCCTTAGGCACCTTGGCTGTTGAACAACAGCAGTCAGAGAGATCCTTGGAAAGCTCTGTGCCCTGCCACACCTCCTCTGGGGCAATGCACACAACCTCACTATTTCAAAGGGAGAAAGCAAGGAGAGGCAAGGAAATCACTAGAGAGAGAAAACATTGGTTAATATTTAAAAAATAGTAGTTCAAACATATGTTTACTCTCTGGGAATGTGTAGTGAAAGTTGTGTGGGAGATATAATTTGCCAGTCTTTACCTGCTCTGTAAGTCTAGTGTGGGAGCTTAAATCCCTTTAAAAAAATAAAAAATAAAATAAAGGGAAAAAAGTTTAAAAATACTGTCCAAAAGGTGGAAGCAACCCAAGGGTCCACTGGTGAATAAACAAACAAAGTATCTACACATACAATAAGATCTTGTTTGGCCTTCAAAGGGAAGGAAATTCTGGGACTTCCCTGGCAGTCCAGTGGTTGAGACTCTGTGCTTCCACTGCAGGGGGCGTGGGTTTCTATCCCTGGTCGGGGAACTAAGATCCCGCATGCCACGTGGAGCAACCGTTAAAAAAAAAACTGAATAGTTACTTGACTCTGGATCTCAATGTATAATGATAAATAAAGATGTTTTAAAAAAAAAAAAAAGGAAGGAAATTCTGTCACATGCTACAACACGGATGAACCCTGAGGACATTATGATCAGTGAAATAAGCCAGTCATAAAAAGACATACTGTGTGATTTCACTTACATGAGTGTAGTCAAATTCATAGAAACAGAAAACAGAATGGTGGTTGCCAGGGGCTGGGGGAGAAGGGAGTGGGGAACTGTTTAATGGGTATAGATTTTCAGTTCTGCAAGGTAAAAGAGTTATGGAAATGGATGTCGTTGATGGTTACACAACAATGTGGATGTACTTAACGCCACTGAACTGTATACTTAGAAATGGTTAACTCTGCACTCCTGGATACAGGCTGCTTTACTAAGAGACACAGTATAGTGGCTTAAACAAGTTTCATGTTACATGTATATTAATCACAATAAAAAAATTATCCAAACACATGGGTAATTAGTTGTTTAACATCTTTCCCTGGAGCTAGAGTGGGATCTTGTCCATCTTATTCAGTGCTATGTGTTCACCATCTAGTACAGTGCTTAGCAGATAGGAGTAACTCTGTAAATATTTGTCAAGTGAATACATGGTCCTGGGAGCAGGACTTGGGGGCAGATTATGCCTCAGGAAAGCAGTACTCCATATAGTGACCGACCTACAAAACATTGGCGGGGGGTCACAAAATTTGCTACTGCTAATATTCAGTTGCCATACCATAGTGCCTGGATGTTTGTGAACACGTATCTTGATTAAATACAGAAAGAGGGAAAATAGGTATTGTGTTACATATCTCTGGTCACATTATTAATCACTTGGTTCCCTGTAGAAGAGGGCTTCTTCCTGAGAGAGCCTTTTAAAACGACAATGATTTTTTTTTCAATTTTATAATATTCATTGTATTTTCACAAATTAGCACAAACAAATGACACTTTAGCCTATAAGATTAGACCTAAAATGAACATGTCAGCCTTTTAATTATAGAAAATGAAAGAGAGAAAGGATGTAGCAGAAGGTGGGGAAAGAGGAGAGTTATAGGGGGCAAAGGGAAAAAAAGGTTGGCTCTGGGAATTCCCTGGCGGTCTAGTGGTTAGGACTCCGCACTCTCACTACCAAGGGCCCAGGTTCGATCCCTGCTCAGGGAACTAAGACCTCACAAGCTGCGAGGTGCTGGCTGTAAGGAAGCTATCAATTGCCACTGAAGATAATATTTATTAAAATTAAAAATTCATATGCCTTTTGACCCAGCAAGCCCACGCCTGGGAATCTATCCTACAGAGATAAAACCACCATAAAAACACATGTACGTGGATAGCTATTGTAGCATTATTTGTTGTGACAAAAAGCAGGAAACAAAGCCCAGGGCTGAATAATTTATGGCACACCAACACCATGAATTATTATTCAGCCATCAGAAAGACTGAATTAAATCTAAACCAATTCACTTAGAGAGATTTTTATGAGATTATTGTTGAATGAGACGAGAAAGATGCAGAAAAGTGTGTATAATATAATCTCACTTTTGTAAAGCCCCCCCTCCCCACTGCCCATGACAAAAACTCTCCAAATCTCTGTATGTGCTTCTGTGAGCATGGAGACAAATGTGGGAGAATGCATACTTGGTTGCTGACCTGGTTTGTGTGTTTGTTAGTGTGGGAATGGCTGGTATTGGAGGGGAGGAAGAAAAAGAGGAAAGGAAGGAGGAAACCAAGTAGAAAAGAAAAAAGAAAAAGCACTGTACCAAAATAATAATAGCACATGATACATATTTATGTAAAATTATATGTGATATGGAAAGAACTAAGTTAAAAAATTATGCAGGTCTTTCCCTAGGTCAAGGGCTGCTTTTTAGCTTTGATTCCATCATCTCTGAAATATTCATGTTACAGGCAGAGGGAGTGACAGCCTTAAGCAATATTGACCTCTAAGAGAGATTAAGATTCTTGATAATGGCTGGCTTGCCTCTCGCCTGGCTGTGATGGGGGAAGGGCCTGCTGCCTGGCATGTGGGAGTCAAATTACTTATTTATAATAATAGACATTAAGGTGGTCCTCAGGACCTTACAAGAAGCTCCCACAGGTAAAACATGAAAATGGAGTGAGAAGGAAGAAGTATGGAAAAAACTCCTGGAGGGTACCATCTTTTATTCACTCTGAGATCTAATATAGATCCAGGGCGTGAGAACCACCTTCATCAAAGTGTTCTACTATATGATCTGTGATATATGATGTAAAGTATATACAGAGAAGAGGTAGATGGTGTGGAAAAACATCATGTGGTGGTTTTGGGGGCTTGCAACCCCCAAAAGCTTTCTTTGGGGTCAAGCAGCCTTGGGTTCAAATCTGCATTTGCTGGCTATAGGCTGCTTTAATAAGAGACACAATACAGTGGCCTAAACAAGAAAATAGTTTAAGTGTTTCTCATGTAATAATCCTGATCATTAGTTGAGGGCTGATCTGGTGGTTATGGCGATGCTCACCACTTTCATCCTGCTCTTCTTCCATCCCTTCATCCCTGCATCAGTAAAGACCATTCATCATTATATTTGCCTTCCAGGCTGCTAGCGGGAGGAAAAAGAATGGGGAGGGTGTGCTCCATTCCTTCTAAGGGCTACACTCAGAAGCTGAACACAACCCATTGGCCAGACTCTAGCCATATGATCATATCTAGCTGCAAGGGAGGCTGGGAAATGTGGTCTCTGGCTGGCATGCACGCAGTTAAAACTTCCATTGCTAAAGCATACAGGGAGACAGACATTAAGCCAAAAACCACACAGCTATAGATTTATAAATCCTACCAAGTGTGCTCGCTTTGGCAGTTCCTATACTAATAAATAAATAAAACCTACAAAGGAATGGTAGGGTGAACTCTGAAAGTATGAAAAGGAAGCCCTGTTGTAGTCTGGGGAGTCAGGGAATTGACTTGTTTCAGCAGAGATCTACAGGACTTGATTAGATGGAGCAAGGAAGAGGGTTCCAGGAGGAGAGAACAGCATGTACGAAGAAGAGGCACAAGGCATATTTGAGGAATTGAAAAAAGGTGTAATTGAAGCAAATACATAAATCCGTTCTCTTCCCAAGGATCTGAGGCTGGTTAGTGAAATATACTCTAACGTGCATACCTAATGGTCTAAAAGAAACCATTTATTTTCTGTGGCTTGGAAATATCCCACTGTGGTTCGTCTGGCAGCCCAGAGAAAGCTGACACTGGTTTGGGAAGGTCTAACTATTCCTCATATAAGACCTGGGTAAATGAGTGAAATGTTTCAGTACGTTCCTTAGAAGAATTTGACAAAGTTGTGCGCCTGGTTTGTGTTATTTATGATTTTAAGTAACATTAGGACGTGGTCCTAGAATTTTTGTCTATAATATATTGAAATTTGGTGTTTTGAAAATCATTTGCCTTTTTGCATGAAAGGAACAAATTGGCATTTGGGTCATGAATCCACCTTGCCATGTGGGAGGTGAGAGCAACAATAATCGTTGACTCGCAGAGACTCATTTCCATATGCTGCACAGGAAAATTGGTTTCATTTACTTTATAATTTCACCTCCTATTAAAGCCTTGTTAAGTATGAGTCATAGTAAACTTGAGGTCCTAGAATTTGAGAGAGCCCAGTATAAAAAATTCATGAAATCTTTCTGCACTGTTTACTCCACTTTTCCTTATTGCAACTGGGTAATCGTTTTTGCTTTTGTTTTTGAGTTTTAATGTGCTTCTCTCCTTTGCTTTCCCAAGGACATAACTTTCACCTTAGTAAAGGTATGTATCTGATTTGGAGGAGATGAAAATCTTTTATGGGAGGAAAGCTGAGAGAAAGGGTAGTTTCCAATTTTTGGAATTCAAAACCAGGATTTGGCAGCTAAGCTATTGTCTTTTTTTTTTTAAAGGTTTAATTTTTATTTATTTTTGGCTGCGTTGGGTCTTTGTTGCTGCGCGTGGGCTTTCTCTAGTTGCGGCGAGCGGGGGCTACTCTTCGTTGCGGTGTGCGGGCTTCTCATTGCGGTGGCTTCTCTTGTTGTGGAGCACAGGCTCTAGGCTTGCGGGCGTCGGTGGTTGTGGCACGTGGGCTCAGTAGTTGTGGCACATGGGCTTAGTTGCTCCGAGGCATGTGGGATCTTCCCGGACTGGGGATCAAACCTGTGTGCCCTGCATTGGCAGGCGGATTCTTTTCCACTGTGCCATCAGGGAAGTCCCTAAGCTATTGTCTTGAATACGGATTTTGTATGTTAGCATGTTTAGCAAACCCAGGAAGCAGGCCCTGGTATACTGTAGAAAAGTATAGTGAAATATAAAAAAGATATCCCGAGGGAGGATCACCAGTAAAATACAGGATGCCCCATTAAATTTGAATTTCAGATAAACAAGGAATACTTTTGTTAGTATAAGTCTGTTCCAAATATTGTATGGGACATACTTATACTAAAAAAATTATTCGCTGTTCATGTGAAATTCAAATTTAACTGGGCATCTTGTATTTTTATTTGTTAAACTTGACAATCGTACCCCTAAGATCTAGGACAGCAAGGCAAGTACTACTTATACAGTAATAGGAAAATAAGATGTGAGGGAAGTCTAGGGCATGCTGATCATACTGACCAGCCAAACTTTGAAGCCCTTTTCTCTATTTGAGCAGAGCCTGTACTCAGTGTAGAATCAGAAAATACCAGATACTTGCTTTCCCAGCCTTCCTTAAATATACATGAGGGCACCACTTGCCAGGCAGATACACCTACCCCAACTTTGATTCGAAAGCTGGTATTTGGAAGAAGCGGGTGCAGTGCAGAGTCAGTTACAGTGATGGGTGATGACAGTGACCTTGGCAGCATCCAGTGTCCAGTGTTCAGTGGAGTAAGCTGTGGGGTCCAGTGTCCATAGCAACAGCAGTGTCTCTAAGGCCTTATCCTGAGCATCATTCCTGGCTGCAGAGCCTCGGTGCCTCGTTTTGGTACTCCCTGGGACCCTGCAAGTTACCAATGTCCTTCTGATGAGTTCCTTTGCTCCTTAACTATGTCAGAGTCAGTTCTGTTCCTTGCATGTGAAAACTGTGCCTGCATAGTACTTGAAGTATGAAATATAAGCCTCCTCAGGCTTGAGAAATTGTGGAGAGAAGAATAAGAGGAGCGAGAGGAGAACAGAGTGGGCAGAACTGTGCCTGGTGAGGAGATGGAATATAGATCGGTTGGGGAGGGCAGAGGCCTTAGAGGACGCTCCTGTGCCGGTCTTCACCCATGGAGCAGTCCTGGGAGTTTGTGGCCAGTTCTGACTGCCTGATGGGGATCGTAAGGACCAGTGTCCATTCGGACTGCACAGTGTTTGTCCTCGCTGGGCTTTTAAATATTTTCTTTTTATTTTTCGTTTTCTAAAATTGTGGTTAAAAAACACATGACATACAATTTACCTTCTTGGGACTTCCCTGGTCGTCCAGTGGTTAAGACTCCGTACTCCCAAGGCAGGGGGCATGGGTTTGATCCCTGGTCGGGGAACTAATATCCTGCACGCCGTACAGTGTGGCCTAAAAAAAAAAATTGCCATCTTAACCATTATTAAGTTGAGTTCAGTAGTATTCAGTATATTCACATTGTTGTAAAGCAGATCTCTTGAACTTATTAGTCTTGGAAATCTGAAACTCTCTCCCCATTAGACAAAACTCCCCTTTCCCTCCCTCCCTCCAGCCCCTTTCTGTTTCTATGAATTTGACTCCTCTAGGTCCCTCAAATAAGTGGATTCGTACAGTATTTGTCCTTTTGTGTCTGGCTTATTTCACTCAGCATAATCTCCTTAAGGTTCATCCGCGTTGTTAGCATGTGACAGTATTTCCCTCCTTTGAAGGCTGAATAATATTCCATTGTATGTATAGATCACATTTTCTTCCTTCATTCTCCCATCATTGGACACTTGGGTTGTTTCCACCTCTTGGCTATTGTGTATGAACACGACAGTGCAGATATCTCTTCAAGGGCTCTTAAATATTTTGAATTGCTCGTGGGTGCAACCATTTCATCTTGTTGAGGTAGATGGAGCCACCGAGGTTTAGCTGTCCAAAGCCTCCCTCAACTCCAGTATGGCACGGATAAAATCCGAGTGTGGCTGAGGAGCTTGATTGGTGGAGGAGCGGTAGTTCTGCAGCTAAGACCTGTGCAGGGAAGAACACCCAAGCCTGGGTTGATGGCGAGTCACAGACAGACCTCAGAGCAATGGGGGCCCAGTGAGGGCTCAGAGTTCAGGGAACGCTGCTGGGCTGGGTCCAGCTGAGTTAGACCAGAGTTGCCATGGATTTTCAGTCTCAGATACCAGCATGGCAGGCAGCACCCCAGGGAAAAGAGATGCCTTCCCAGGTTCTTGAAATCCCCAGCTCTTTCCGGCCATGATAAGGTTGTAAAAACCATGGAACTCAATACTCCTTCAGGAAGAGAAGCAGAGGGCAAGGTGAGCTATCTGAGAACCACAGGTTACCTACGCGGATTGTCAAATTACTGTATTAGACATAGAGTTACTTCTGTACCTGGCAAAGGTGTGGACAAGGCAGAGAAGGAAGGCTAGATCAGTGGTAGATCAAACAGTTAACTTTTTGTGACCCTGCTCTATTTCCCCACCTCCCAACTAACATCTTGTGCTTCAGCCACATAGCACTGCCCATCACTCCCCCCAGAGCCACCCATGCATCATCACTCGGGCTCTGGAAGTCCCTATGGAGTTCTGAGCAAGCAGCTCGGCTGTTGCTCTATGTGTCCTGGAGAAAAATCAATGGTTTCCAAGGTGCCTCAGCTTCGAACCCTGTGGGTTTCTGTTCATTCAGTCCTCTCGGTGTGGAACTCTCCCTTCTCCACTTGAGAAACCACATTTGCCTCTCAAAAGCCAGACCAAATGCCACGACTGGGAAATGTATTGAGACCTGTGCTCCCTTCTGCGTTCCCTCTCCAGGCAGAATCAATCACAGCAGCTTCCCCCTGCCTTTTGTATTTGACGGTCATGTGTCTGTCTGCCTTGCTGGGCCATGAGCACGCTGACGACAGAACACGTGGTTTTCTTTGTTATACCCCAGCTTCTGACATGAAACTGAGCAGGGCACTGTGGGGCTTTCCTGGGAACAGAGTCCCTCCATGTCCCCCATCTCTTTGTTTGTAGAAAAGCTTTAGCTCTCTAGGCCTTCCCTGAGTTCCAAAGAGCAAATTTAATCAGAGAAGAAAATGAAGAAACAAAGGAAAACAGTCTAGCAAGACAAAGTAATAATAGTTTAGCCATAAAACAAAGTCAAGGACCTTTAATTCCTCCTCAAGGGATATAGATAATATCCTGAGCCATACTCTTGAGTTGTTTTGCAGATATTAAAACCCACACCAGGTGGAAGAAGTTAACTGCCTGCTGACCACAAGCAAGCAGGCCCCAGACCAGCTGGAATCAGAAGGTTGATGATGTTAACCCCCGAAACATCACCGTGTCACCTTACCACCAACCAGTCAGAAGCATGTCCACAAGCTGATCATGTACCCCGCAACCCTCTCTCTCATCTTTTATTTATTTATTTATTTTAATTATCTTTTTTTTTTTTTTTTTTTTTGCTGCATTGGGTCTTCATTGCTGTGCGCGGGCTTCTCATTGCAGTGGCTTCTCTTGTTGCAGAGCACGGGCTCGAGGAGCATGGGCTTAGTTGCTCTGTGGCATGTGGGATCTTCCCGGACCAGGGATCGAACTGTGTCCCCTGCATTGGCAGGTGGATTCTTAACCACTGCGCCACCAGGGAAGTCCCCCTCTCCCTCATCTTGCCTTTAAAAACCCTTCCCTGAAAGCCATTGGGGAGTTCAGGTCTTTTAAGCATGAGTTGCCCATTTTTCTTGCTTGGCCTTGCAATAAACGCTATACTTTCCTTCACCACAAGCCAGCGTCAGTAGATTGGCTTTGCTTCGTGTCCGGTGAGTGGACCCGAATTTGGTTCAGTAACAGACATGGAGCCTGTCCCTAATGTTAGCTGAACAAATTGAATGAGTGCTTTCCTTTGTCTCCCCCTATTTAACTCTTCCAATCTCACATCTAAATGGCCTTTAATCGTATTTATCTTTGATTTAAGTGCTGGTGAGATTCCATTCCATTCATTATAGCATTTAGGGAAATAGTTTGCACATAATGGCACTCTATGGTGGCTGATAGATTGGATGTCTTGGTTTGATACCTGCATTCACAGAATGTCAGAGTTTGAAGAGACCTTAGAAGTCATCTGGTGTAAGCCCTTACCTGGTATGTGAATTTATGATGTCTGTATGCCAATGATTTTATGTCATCCATGTGGGTATCTATACTAATACATCCCTCTGGCTCTACACTATTTCATGGTCAATGCTCTTTGTTCAGTTATCAACAGCATTTTTTAAAAATTAATTTTTATTGGAGTATAGTTGCTTTACAATGTTATGTTAGTTTCTGCTGTACAGCAAAGTGAATCAGCTATACATATACATATATCCCCTCTTTCTGGATTTCCTTCCCATTTAGGTCACCGCAGAGCACTGAGTAGAGTTCCCTGTGCTATACAGTAGGTTCTCATTAGTTATCTATTTTATACATAGTAGTGTATATATGTCAATCCCATTCTCCCAATTCATCCCACCCCCCTTTTCCCCCCTTGGTATCCATACGTTTGTTCTCTACGTCTGTGTCTCTATTTCTGCTTGCAGATAAGTTCATCTGTATCATTTTTCCAGATTCCACATATAAGTGATATTATACGATATTTGCTTTTCTCTTTCTGACTTTCTTCACTCTGTATGACAGTCTCTAGGTCCATCCACGTCTCTGCAAATGGCATGATTTTGTTCCTCTTTATGGCTGAGTAATATTCCTATCAACAGCATTCAGTGTGTGCTGATGATTATGATCATGATGAAAAGTGTTAGCTGCCAAGGGAATTTCTCTGCCATCCTCTTGATAACAATATTAATTTCTAATATTTAGTAAATGTCGGCTATTTTGAAGACATTTTGCTGGACACTGGAAGGACAAAAATACCAGGGCAAAAAAAAAATAGTACTTGCCTTTAAGGAACTAGTAAGTCTAGAAAAGGAGATAGACCAGTCAAATAAATACAGTACAATAAGATAAACTGTTGGATGGGAGTGCGTGGAAAGCACAAGGGAAGCCAGGCCAGTGAGAGGATGGGGAGGGGATGGGTGGTGGCACAGAGCGGATAGAGATTATGGATGAGGGGTTTGCCTGATGGACAAACTGGGGATGCAGTTCCAGAAAGAAGGGATGGAATGTGCCAAGTGAGGAAGCATGAGTGAAATGCTGGTGGTCATTATGTCCAATCCTGTTTTGCAGCCGTAGCACGAGAGAGGCAGTGGTTACGGAGGCAGAGACGCAAGTGATGAGGCTGGAGAGAAAGGCAGGAGTCAGGTCATGAAGGGCCTTTCTTGTTATGCAAAGGTACTGGTTTTCATTATGCTAGCATTAGTGAATTTTGAGGACTGGACTGATATGCATATTAGAGACAGCTTGCTGGTATCATTATTGTTGACAGAGGTTGAGGCTTAGGGTAGAGGGAGACTAGTGAGGAGGTGATCTAAATATTTTGAGAGAGAAGGGATGAGAGCCTGGTGGAGGGGATGGATGAAGAACAGAAAGAAGAGATATTTTAAGATGTACATGTAAGAGGTCCTAGTGACGTGGGGGAGAGAGAAGGACTGGAGGATGACTTCTGGTTTGGTGACTAGGTGTCCTGGGTGGATGGTGGTAATGAGTTGAGGATGAGGAGTCCATGATCCTCCAGTCAAGATGGTTAATGGCATTTTTATCTACTGCTCTGAAGCTCAGAAGAAAGTTCTGGCTAGAGATACAGACTCAGGACTTCCCTGGTGGTCCAGTGGGTAAGACTCAGTGCTCCCAATGCAAGGGGCCCAGGTTCGATCCCTCGTCGGGGAACTAGATCCCGCATGCATGTCTCAACCAAGAGTTTGCATGCTGCAAACTAAGAAATCCGCGTGCCACAACTAAGAATTCTGTGTGTTGCAACTAAGAAACCTGCATGCCGCGGCGAGGATCCCGTGTGCCAAAACTAAGACCTGGCGCAGCCAAAATAAATAAATATTTAAAAAAATCAATAAATAAAGATACAGACTCGACACTGACAGTCCCCAGGGAGAGGTGATGCAGGTTAAGGATCTCCAGGGACACAGAGACATAAGAATAGGCAGCGCGGGAGGAGCCAGCAAAAGAGACGGAGGAAGAACAGGAGAAGGTCACGGCCAGGTGAAAGTTTTAAGGGGGAAAAAGTGATGGATAAAGTTAAATGCTGCAGAGAGGAGCAGGACCTTAAAAAAAGTCACATATTTTAGCAACTTTGGGGGGTCACTGGAAGAGCAACTGCAGTGGAGTGGGAGTCAGGAAGCCTAAAGACAAAGGTAGAAAGCTTTTTCTAGGAGTTGGGTTGTGAAAAGGAAAGAGAAGATGATGAGCAGAGAGAGTTGAAAAAAATCTTTTTAATGAGAACAGACTGGACCTACTTACGTGTTGAGAGGAAAGTGCCAAATAAGAGATGGACCGAGGATCAGGAAGGAAGGGGATAATCAAGGCATCGAGGGATTTGAAGGGACTGCGGGATTGGAGGAAGGCTGATCCTTTCCTCTGAAACGTTGAGGAAGGGCGTGGGGACAGGTGCTGATGAACATGTCTGCTAGTAGTGGCGGGAGTAGGGGTTGACCAAGAGATGTTTGAGGGAGCCTGTGCCCGTGGACTCTACACTCATTGAGCTAGGAAACACCATCATTGGAGGGAGGGTGACCATCCCATAGTGGTGCAGACTCCGGGGGCACCGCTGGGGTTCACATTCTCTTCCTGCCATTCACTAGCTTATGACCTTGAGAAATTTACCCAAACACCATGTGCCTCAGTTTCCTCATCTGTACAATGGAGATGATAATAATCCTCAATGGATCGTTGTAAGAATTAAATGGGTTAAAATATGTGAAGGGCTTAGAACAGTCTGGGCATGTAATCAGCACCGTATAACACTTATTGTTAGTATCATCTTCTGCACCATCATTATCTGCGGAGCCAGAGGGTTTTGGGTGCAAGCTGGAGGTTGTAAAGATTTGGACCAGCTGTTGAGTAAAATAGGAGAAGGGACTAAGAACATGAAAGAGTGCTGAGTGATGCTGGGGGATACAGATAAGACCAGAAGATAAAACTTGCTAACAGTGTAAATCTTCAGAGGTGTGCAAAGTTATTACTGAATAACCTATAATAATGAGACATGGGTCTTACTTCCCTTTTCTAGATGGGGAAACTTTATGTTTAGAAAGGTCCGGTCACTTGCCTAGGGTCACACACTGGTGAGTGGCAGACACAAGGGATCTGACTCCAGTGCTCTGCCTTTTAACACCCTGGTGTACAAAACATGCCACAGAGCAGCTCACAAACCAAACTGTCATCAGGCCTTTGAAGCTGTGGTTGCAGGGGCGATAATGGAGTTGTAACACACACAGGGAAAGAACAAAAGAAACGGATAAACAGAATGCTTATGAACTTTGTGAAGCACTGCTAAGACACTGGCTAGTGAAAGTTTCCTTCAAAACGAAAACAGGCTAGTTCACATCTCACTTACTGGCAATACAAAGCCAAATTCCGATGGGTTCTGGTAAAGAAGCCTTTTTTTTTTTTCTTTTTTGGCCACACCGCACGGCATGCGGGATCTTAGTCCCCAACCAGGGATTGAACCCAGGCCCCCTGCAGTGGAAGCGCAGAGTTCTAACCACTGGACCGCCAGGGAAGTCCCAAGAAGCCTTTTGATAAGTACGTCCTTTATTCAAGGACTTGCCTCAACATTAAAGCTGATGGGACAGAGAATGTATATTATCTGGGATACATATATGGTGGGATCCAGCAGAGTGCCCGGCACACCAAGGTGATTAATGTGTGTTTGCTGATAAAGTGATGGCTCTGGAGGGTGAGGGAGAAAGATTTGGGAGATGCTTTAGAAATTAGTCTAACAGAGGAAGTCCTATCAAAAGGCTTTCTCTCTAACATTTTACAGTATTGGCAGTACCCAGAAATTACTTAATTGTCTGTAAAACACCTAAACTGAAATCATTCAACCATATTAACTGTCCTCCTAACAGCCAAAGCCTTACCAGCTTCTAGAAGGTAATGGCCCAGCTGGTTTAAATGGGTCTCCATGGTTACAGGCATGCTCTGGTTTCCATGGTTACATTTCCCAGTCCCTCACAGGAGTTAGAGACATATATTTGAGATTTAAAAGGATTTTTTCTTTTCTTTGCCAGCCTACACAGAAATCCAGGGTTCCAAAGTCTGGGATGAAAGTTTCAGTGACCTCTTGGGAAGAAAAAGGGGAAATGGTAATAATATTTGTGACAGTTCTATTTTCCTCATTCTCATTGAATGAGGAAGAGAGGATTCAGCGGGGAAGTATCGTGGCCGTAGAATGAATTCGCTGTATTATGAGCCTGAGTATTTTGCTTAATTAGTGGAGGAGGAAAATGGGAGAGGCAACAACATGACATGGTTTCCCAGGGCGGTGGGATGTTTCCAAAGGTGGAGGGGGTCCTTCTGCATTAGGGTCCCTTTAAAGTGATCATTCCTCTTTGCCATAGCTGCGCCGTAATCGCCTTGCATTAATTTCCCCCTCAGTCCCCATTTCAAATCATCCCTCTTGGCCCATTTGGGCTCAGCCAGGCATCTGTCACAAGGCATCAGCCCAGGTCAAGACACTTGGATCTGCCTTTTCTTGGCAGAGGGAACCCATGTGGAATTCTGGTGCCTCCTTGTGGTACCTCTAACATTTCCAGCTCTGCTTCACTCTGGAAAAACCTGAAGTTTTTACTGCTAGTATTTAGGAAGCAAAAATAGTTTTTCTCCGTGTATTAATGTATCCATCCATCCATCCATCCATCCTTCCACCCAACCCTCTCCCTCCCACAAACTTTACTGTGTACCTATTATATTTCAGCTAGGCCCTGGAAATGATATTAATAAGAAATACAGGCTCTTTTCTTCACAGAATTCACAATCTATCGGGGTATAGGGAGGGGACAAAATAAGCGAACAGCTCCTAACAGTACAAAGAGCTATGGGAGAATGACAGAGGGAGGGACCCACTGGCTGGGGAAGCTGTGTAAGCTATCGAGATAGAAGACATTTTTAAGCTGGATGTTCAAGGATCCTGTCCCTCAAGGTTGCAAGATTAGAAAAAAATGACAATATTTCATCAAATAGGGGTTTCTGTTATCAAAATAGAGTATACAATGTAGTAACAGCTGTCTCTATCTGGGTTCATATGCTTGCTACCTTCAAAGCAGCTCTGCAGTCAGAAGCAACTACAAAGACTTAGTGCTGTTGAAAAAAACCTAAACCTGAGAAGCTGTCCATATCAGACAAACTGCAACACAGCATCATCAGCTGACAGTTATGGGGCATCTGGAGCAGAGGTGACAGGCACCTCCTGGGAGGTCCAGGCTGTTCACTGGGCAGAGGGTGCTGTGTGTGTGTGTGTGTGTGTGTGTGTGTGCGCACACGTGCACGCAGAGTGGCACAAATACAGGTGAGGGGGAAGGCACAGACACCGCTCGCCCTCACCCTAGCGCCGAGGGCTTTGTGAGCCCATAAGAAGAGATGGCACCTTAATCTGAAGGCTATGGAGTCATTGAAAGATTTAAGTAGGGCAGTGATATAATCAAGTTTGTATGTTACAAAAGTCATTTTTATGGCATGATATTCATAACCAAGGTCAAGAATGACGCCTGGGCTCTGGCTTGAGTGACTTCATTGATGGTGGTGCCCATTCACAGAAAGACATGACAGTCTAGGAGGAGAGGTTGGAACATGGCAGCTACACCTACTGGTTTCTTGTGTGTTCTTTCAGAGAAGCATATTTTGATTTAAAGCAGATAATGAATTCTATGTTGGTCAGGGGTTTGAAGTACCTGTGGAACTTCCAAGTGGAGATGGGTGGCAAGCAGGGGATTTGGGGTTAAAGAAAGCAATCTGCCTAGAGATTAGATTTAAGGGTCCTGGGTATCCCAAGGAAAAGCAAAGTCATAGGTGAAAAGAGCAGAATATTTTGAAGAACATTTGTATTCAAAGGGTGAGTAGACAGAAAGACACTTATGAAGGCCTGTAGTGGACACATGGGATTGACTGCTCCCTTTGCCATGTTTATTGAAGGAACTGCCATGTTTGTTTGTTTGTTTTTTGGCCATGCTGTGCAGCTTGTGTGATCTTAGTACCCTGACCAGGGATTGAACCCAGGCCACTGCAGTGAAAGCACCAAGTCCTAACCACTGGACCGCCAGGGAATTCCCAGTGCCATGTTATTATTATTATTTTTAAATTTATTTATTTTATTTATTTACTTATTTTTGGCTGCATTGGGTCTTCGTTGCTGCACACGGGCTTTCTGTAGTTGGGGTGAGCGGGGGCTACTCTTCACTGTGGTGCACGGACTTCTCATTGCGGTGGCTTCTCTTGTTGTGGAGCATGGGCTCTAGGCGTGTGGGCTTCAGTAGTTGTGGCACGCGGGCTTCAGTAGTTGTGGCTCACGGGTTCTAGAGCGCAGGCTCAGTAGTTGTGGTGCACGGGCTTAGTTGCTCCACGGCATGTGGGATCTTCCTGGACCAGGGCTCGAACCTGTGTCTCCTGTGTTGGCAGGTGGATTCTAAACCACTGCGCCACCAGGGAAGCCCCCGACTGATTCTTTTAAACAGCAGTGTTATGTTTCATAGAACGAAGGCAACAATTTATTTATAACCAGTCCCCTATTGATGAGCATTAATTTCTTGCTATTACAAAGAATGCTCAATTAAATATGACATGTCATTCTACACTTACGTGAGTATATTTGTAGAATAAATTCCTAGCAGTGGAATTAAGGTTCTGTTGTATGTAATTTTTATGAATATCAACAAATTGCCAAAGAGGCCACATCAAATTCCATTCCTCCCAACAATGTATGAGAGAATGAATTTCCCACCAGCTTGGCCAACACAGGGTGTTTTAACATTTTTTGACTTCTGCTAATCTATTAGTTGAAAAGTGATTTCTCATTGTAGCTTTAATTTGCATTTCGTTTTTATGAGTAAGGTTGAGTTTCTTTTCAAATATTTAAGAACTGTTTTGTTTCTGTGACTCATGAGTTCATATCCTTTGCCCAATAGGCTTGCTGATTTTTTTTCTTGTTCGAATTTTTCTTATTGACTTTCATCAGATATTCAAATGCTAAGGAAATCAGGTTTTTGTCTGTGATGTGAGTTGCAAATATTCATTTGTCTTTTGACTGTTTTCTATGCAGAATTTTTCTTCAATATAGTCCAATTTATCAGTGTTTTATTTTAGGGCTTCTGGATGTTACATTATCCTTAAGCAGTCCTTGTCCATTCTGAGATTATTAAAATAAATTCTCTTACATTTCCTTCCAGTATTTTTACGGTTTCATTTTTTACATATACATATTTAATATTTCTGGAATTCGTTTTGATCTACAGTGTGAGAGATCCAACTTATCTTTTCCCCCACGTGTCTACGCAAGTCTCAACATCATTTATTGAGTAATCTATGCCACCCCCTGCCACAGCTGATTTGAGATTTTTTAAAAAAATATTTTTAAAATTTATTTAGCTGTGCCGGGTCTTAGTTGAGGCACGTGGGATCTTTGTTGCCGCGTGCAGGATCTATCGCTGCAGACTCTTAGTTGCGGCATGCGGGCTCTAGTCCCCTGACCAGGGATTGAACCCTGGGGTCCCCTGCATTGGGAGTGCGGAGTCTTAACCACTGGATGGCCAGGGAAGTCCCTCATCCAGCTGATTTGAAATGCCTTCTTTATATTTGTGTCTCTTTCAAAACTTTCTATGACACGTGAGCTTTAATCCCATTTGCGACCTTGTCCTTTTTTTTTTTTTTCATTTTCAAAGTCTTTTATTTAAATAAGTTTTTCTCTTGGTGTGTTTGAATTTTCCAGAAAAAAAAATACTGACAAATACTATACAACTTGGACCATTTATATTTTTCCTGAAGAGGTAACTGCCCTTTTTCGACATCTTCCCCTCCTCCCAAGAAACCCAAAGTGAATCCATTAAGCAGTGGGAGAAAGACCTCTTCTGACCATTCGGAAGTCCTGGGCCTGGGGGCTCCTCCCCAAGCCTGGGCTGGTTTAGGAGGCCTCTTCTTTACCATCCTTTTTGCCCTCTGTTAGCTTAACCTCCCCAAGATGGGCCAAGCAGCCTCCAGTCCTGAGGCACCCCTGGCGGCCAGTGGCAGTTCTGGGACAGAGGCTGGGAAGGAGTAAAAATGGAGAGGGACACAGGAATGGAGCCGGGGTGGTGCCCACAGAGGAGGGGAATGAGAGAAGAAAACAGGGGAGAGAAAGATGAGAATGAAGTGGGAAGAAAAGGTAGTGGACTCCAATTATTGCTTTGAGCTCCTTTCACGCACCCACGTATTCAACAAAAATTTGAGGGCGTATCACACACAGGGACTGTTCTGGGCGACCTTGTCCTTGAAGGAAGGTTCATTGTTGCTGTTTTGTTTTTAAGTAGGGGAGAGACTTGAGCAAGTTTGTATGTGGAGGGAGAAGCAGGTGGTGCAGGTGTGCAGAGGAGGCACAAATGGGCCATGAGGGGAAAACAGGGCAATTTACGGCAGCTCCAAAGCGTTGATCGCGTGCCCACCTCCGGCAGGGGAGTGCGTGCTGGGAATTTCCCCAGCAAGTTTTTTGCATGACATAAGGCATCTTCCCTTCCAGCTCACAGAGCCCCCCTCCCAGTTTGTCAGTCTCCTCGTGGCCTCTCTTCCTCCCCACTCAGTCTGGAATGTGTGTTAATCGCTTGCGTTCCCACCCAGGATTCCACTTCTCTTAACATCCCAACATGGATCAATGCCATGACTCATCTTTCACTGGTCTCTGTGTAGGACCATATCCTTTGCCCTCAGGGTTTATTCCAAACCTGCCAGCCCCTGACCCCTTCCTCTCAGCAAATGACCTGTCTCTTCTGGGTGGAATGCAGGTTTTCTATCCAGAGTCCATGGTTGGGATTCAAAGGTTGGGAAACTGAAATTATATGTAAGAATCTGTGTAATGTGCATTTTTAAGAGGTGAAACATCCAGAGTGTTCATCATATTCTCAACACACCCAAAGGTTAGAAAAACCTCAATTTCAGCAAATTGAGTATGCCAGGAATAATCTCCCTTATCCTTTTGAACTTTACCTAAAACCTATTGATACCCGTAACTGCCCTCATTTCCTTCTCTCTACTTTCAGAGGATGTGGCTCTCTCTTCCTGTTTATCTAAGGCGAATCCCTATTCATCATCCTTTAACTCCCCCCTTTCAGCGAGATTATTTTCTCTTAGCTCCCCATCTCTCCCTTCCACTGTCTTTCCTTTCAAACTGGTCCCTCTCAATCCCAAACACACATAACAGCACCACCACCCAAGCCCCTGTGTTGCTCTCTGTTTTGCTCTCAGCTCAACCTTGGTAGGTCCTGCTGTCTCCTTTGTGATCTCCTGGTGTCCTGTGTGCATGTCTGTCCTGAACTTGCCACGCTGCATTATCACAGCTATTTCTCTGTATCTGTCTCTCCCTTTAGGCTGTGAAGTTGAGGACCACATCTTAATCATTTCTGCATCCCTAGACCAGGGGCTCGAACATTGTGTGAGCTCAATAATATTTGTACACGGGACTTAATTTAGTTCTCCTTCTGTAGACTTCCTTCTTCTCTATTGAGTTCTTTCCTTGAGGTATAGAAACTAGAACAGGAAGCAGTACAACTTTTTCTTGTATTTCTTTTCTCTCCTATATTATCCAATACTCTACTAGCTTTTTGGGGCTATAGTTACACACTGAGTTGGTCTGAATGACTCCTGAACCCTTTTCTGCCTTGTAACTGAGAACTCAAAGCTCATACTCTAGTAAGTATAATTTGTATTATCATCGCCTAAATTAATGTCATTACTGCCCACACTGAACCTTAATTGCTTGTGAGGCAGTACAAACAAAGCTCATTTAGAAATAGTTACCTATGTAAGGAAAAATATTCTACCGTTTTTCTCTTTAGAAAGATACATTTACACATGATCTAATTGCCACGTATAGGAGGCCAGCAGCACTATGGCAACATATCTGATTGCTAATTTTAAACAACAATTTATTAATGAACTATCTTCACTTGACAACACTTCTTTTTTAAAAAATCCATTTCTAACTACTCCATATCAGGCCTTCTACTGACTGTAGTGTTTTTTGTTTTTTCAAATTTTTGCCTGCCCAGAATATATTTTCTTTTGGTAACAATCCCTCCAGTTTCTCCTAGGGAACCATTATGCATGGAGGCCAGAACCCTCAGAGCACCTGACAAATTTAGTGGCTACCATGTCCTCAACCAATGACGACTGCTGATGAGAAGTTGCTAACACTAGGCCTCACCTCGGGCTTGATGAAGCGAAGGCAAATTTGCTTCCTGTCTTGTTACATTAGTTTCCTAGGGTTGCTGCAAAAAAAAACTACCACAAACTTGGTAACTTAGAATTTATCTCTCACGGTTGTGGAGGCTGGAAGTGTGAAATCAAGGTGTCAGAAGGCTCTAGGGGAGAATCCTTCTTTGCCTCTTCCAGCTTCTAGTAGCTTGCAGAGTACCTTGGCTTGTGGCAACAAAACTTCAATCTCTGTCTCTATCTTCCCGTGGCCTTCTTCTCGGTGTGTCTTTTTTTTCTTTTTTTTAAAAAAAATATTTATTTATTTATTTATTTTTGGTTGTGTTGGGTCTTCGTTTCTGTGCGAGGGCTTTCTCTAGTTGCGGCGGGTGGGGGCCACTCTTCATCGCGGTGCGCGGGCCTCTCACTATCGCGGCCTCTCTTGTTGCGGAGCACAGGCTCCAGACGCGCAGGCTCAGCAGTTGTGGCTCACGGGCCTAGTTGCTCCGCGGCATGTGGGATCCTCCCAGACCAGGGCTCGAACCCGTGTCCCCTGCATTGGCAGGCAGATTCTCAACCACTGTGCTACCAGGGAAGCCCCCTCGGTGTGTCTTTTTGTGTCTTAAATCTTCCTTTCCTTTCTCTTGTAAGGATACCAGTCATTGGATGTAGGGCCCAACCCAAATCCAGGATGTTCTCATCCTGAGATCCTTCATTTAGTTATATCTGCAAAGATCCTTCTTCCCAATAAGGTCACATTCTGAGGTTCCGGGTGGACATGCCTTTTGGGGCTACTATCCAGCCCATGACACTTGCCTCTGGCACTCCTCCAGACCCAGCTCTGCAGATGTTCAAGAGGTAAATCTGAGAATCTCCTACTCCCCTTCCTGTTTCCTCCTACTTTCATGATTTGGGAGTTTGTGGCCCCAACTTTGGCTAACACCTCTCGAGGGCTGCCTCAGATATTGGACACCTTCTATCACGATACATGATAAATTGGCAATGGCAGGTAAGCTTCCTCGCTATTGACTGGGTTGAAGCTGGCAATCCTTTATATATGTTTTCATTTCCTTCTTTTCTTTTTTCTTGTCTTGTTTGTAAATGGAAAGGCTAAATAAATCATTTTGAGTTGTGTTGTGATTTATACATGGCAGCAGAATGTGGTGAATAAACTATGACAGCCTCATTTCTTATCTACTTTGTGCTAAATGTACTTCTTGATGTCAGAGGATTTCATGGAACCAAATAAGCAGGGGACAAGAAGTGCTGTCTTACTGGGCAGAACCTACCGACGCTAAGTCATCTCTAAAGCAGGTCAGTGTGTGCTTGTTCCCTCCCCAAACCTCCCACACAAAGATTCATAACCAGGAGAACTGGTAGAAGCTACCTAATGAAAAGGAGATTCACAGAAAAGAAAAAAAAAAAGCCAAAAAGGGAATTTCCTGGTGGTCCAGTGGTTAGGACTCTGCGCCCTCACTGCCGAGGGCCTGGGTTTGATCGCTAGTTGGGGAATGAAGATCCCAGAAGCCGTGCAGCATGGCCAAAAAAAAAGGGGGGGTGGTTCACAAAGGTGAACCTGGGGTGAATAGACAGGTAGATGGGTGATATCCCATTTTTGTAAACAAAACACTGGTATTCTCATTAACAAATTGGTGGGAATAAAAAATGAGATGGGGGCTATTGCAAGCATCAGATGTTTTGTCCTTTGTAGCACATGTTACCTTGTTTCCAGTTACAGCACTTTCACTTTCTTTTAGGGAGCTACCCTCCCAAGTTCTCAGCCTATGTGGTTTAGATCAGGTTTAACCCACCCTTTGGCTTCAAAGGTAGAGATGTGAACCAGCCTGGGCTATTGGGTGACCTCCTGACCATATGATTGATTCAGGGGTAAACACGTGACCAAAGCTGGTCCCTAGAGCCAATTAGCCTTAGTCCTTGGGCATTATTGGCCGGAACTAGTGGGAAAGAGAGGTTTTCTTTTCACTGGTTGCTAAGCTGGTAGGATGTCAGTTTAGAAGGGCTGCTATCTCTGCCTGTCACCACCTGGGAAGCCCACCTAAAGATGAAGTCCACACAAAGGAAGCAGGCTGGGGGACAGGGACAGAATCCTTGTGACATGAACTGGGCATCCACATCCAGTTGTGCCTCAAGCCGGGGTTATCTTTTTTTGCTTAAGCCAGTTTGAGTTAGGTTTCTACCACTTGCTGCCAAGAGTTCTGATAAATATAGGAATTTTCTGAGGTCATAAGAAATGAGTGGGTCTGTTATCCACGGGTCTACAATAATGATAACCAGCATTTATTGCTGGATTTTGTGCTAATTGCTTAAATGTGTCATCTCATGTAATCCTCATAACATCCTATGAGGTATCAGTGCCCCCATTTTAAGATAAATTATAGCAGAGATAGGTTAAGAAACTTTCTCAAGTTTACACAGCTAGTGGCAGTGCAAGGATTTGATCCCAAGATGCTGTCTCCAAAATTTCCGCTCTTAACTAGCAGAGTATAACTCCCTGATGTTACTCAGAGCTCTTAGTTGCAAACAAAATAATATACCTGGCCACTTTAAGCAGGTATGGAAGCTATATAAACAGGGATATGTCCAACCTCACTGCAATGCTCTGGTGTTACCACCGTTCCATACCACATCACAGGCCTCCAACATGGCGGGTCACAACAGTGATGCTTGGGACTGGGTACCAGAAATGCCACCTCTGCTGCTGTTGAAAATCTAGCCACCTCCACCACAAGAATGGGAATGTCTGCTTCTTTACTTCTCTCTCCTTGGAATCCCAATCCTATGTGGGTACATCTGATTGGCTGAGCCCAGGCCACATACTTGTGCTCTAGCAGCAAGGGAAGCTGGGAAATGAGTTTTGCCTTCTGTTCTTTGAATCAAGAGGCTCAGTGGCCACAGCATAACAGCAATCTGACTTTTTTGATTCTAGAAATCTTAATATGCCATGTTTGGACCAAACCAAGTTTGGTTCTTACACTTTGGAGTACATTAGAATTACCTGGGGAGCTCACCAAGAACAGATGCCTGAGCCCACACCAAAACCTACAGACAGAATCAAAATCTCTGCTAATGAGGCGAGGGCATCTATATTTTTAATAAGCTCTCAGGGGATTCTGATGAACACTGAAGTTTCAAAAACATTGACCTAGAGGATTTTGTTGTCTAAATTGGTCCACACCATGTTTGTTCAACTATCACCCCTCATCCCTCTAAACCTAGGTATTACTCAGTTCTGATAAATGCTGAACTAAAGATGCAGTCCTTCTGGGTATTGATATGCACTAATTAGAAAGAATATAAGGACTTCCCTGGTGGTGCAGTGGTTAAGAATCTGCCTGCCAATGCAGGGGACACGGGTTAGATCCCTAGTCCGGGAAGATCCCACATGCCACGGAGCAACTAAGCCCATGTGACACAACTACTGAGCCTGCGCTCTAGAGCCCGCGAGCTACAACTACTGAGCCTGTGTGCCACAACTACTGAAGCCCGCGTACCTAGAGCTCACGCACCGCAACGAAGAGTAGCCCCTGCTCGCCACAACCAGAGAAAGCCTGCGCGCAGCCATGAAGGCCCAACGCAGCCAAAAATTAAAAAATAAATAAATAAATTTATTAAAAGAAAAGAATATAAATGTGAATTTTTAAAAAGCTCTTTATGATTAGATGGTAAAAGGAAATGCTCTGAATCCATCTTTTCATGTTTTCTTAGAAGGACCACAGTATTATGAATGGGTCAACTGACATCTTATACGTTGATAGGGTGAGTCCTAATCTTGTCTTTATTGACAAACCAGTTTGACTGGCAAACATTTTTAACTCTAAGAGTCTCAGTTTCCAAGTATGACAATTTTATTAACCAGTGCACAAGGCTGTTGGGAAAAAAAGACATTTAAAAGACCATAAAGTGTCCAGTTAAAATGAAGACTGAAAATTGGCCACAATTTCTAGATTGATTTTTCTGGCCAGTGTCAAATTAATTATGCCTGTACCTGTTGTAAGAAGTAGCAACCTTAGGTTAATAAACTGCTTTCTTTAAGTGTATAGTGCGGATGAGGTATTACAGTATTATGTATTCTTAGGGGAGCAAGATGTGTTGCTTTCAGCATTACTCAAAAAGATAAAAATCATCCTAAGTTATATTCATAGGCAACTCCATTTCTTCTTTTCTGTCCAGTGATAAAAGGAGCAAGTTTATTTTTATCTCAGAGCGCTGATTATGTAAAGAGAAAACTTTAGGACAAAATACCTGATCATACGGTCTGTTCAGCCAACATTAACCCATCCTAAGGAAACCAAATGGAAGTTCTATAAAGGGCTGCACAGTGGAAAGAAGGTGATCAGAGAGACTTGAAAATGAGCTTCGAAATGCTTTTCAATATTCTAGCTTAGGTTCTGGACATTTTTTGGTCTTAATACAGTCATGTACCTTTGCTGTTTGCCATTATCTATAGTCATCTTTTATTAGCAAATGCAGAAACTGATATCTAAAAGTATATTTGCTAGCTTAGTTCAAATAATACCTTAGCTGCCAAAGCAGTTACCTAAGACTTTAAAATACTTCAGTAACATTCACTGATTAATTCCCCCAAGGAAAATAGTCACAAGGCACCCACTCTGAAGTTCATCTTTAGCATCCCATTGAGCCCCCTCACCCTTTCAATGTTCTGTACTTCCAGGGCATTCAGTGATCTCACAGGGCCCCAGGCAGCCAGGGACAAGGATCTTATAACCTAACTATTGCTCCCAGGGACTCTCCCATTTTAAAAGGCGCCCAAGAGAAGGCAAAGTCTAATGAAATTAGACTGAATTACCACTGACAGTATAATCTTAAACCCTGTAGCACCTGGCTGGTAAAAAATGTTTCAAGAATGAAAACTTTTAAGCATCAATTCACTCAATAGAATTGATAATCCACTCCTCATAATGCAAGTATTATCAGTACTGGTGATTATAGCCATGTAACATAAAATGACTATGTATTTAAGAATATTTCATATAGGAAAGTGGAACGCATAAACAAGGGAGAAGGGAGTGTTTATAGGAACATATATGATAAGTACGGTGATTCTCAAACTTGAGCTGACAAACAATCACAGGGGATAATTGTTAAAAATGGAGATTTCCTGACTGTAACCTCAAAGATCCCCATTCAATAGGGGTGGGTTTGGGAATCTGCATCTAAACAAGCTCCCCAGGTGATTCTGATGGAGGTGGTTCAAGGCTCTCAAATTAAGAAACAGGTCTACTGTATTCTCCAGTCCCCAAATGAAAAGGTTCTGCCATGTCCTGGAATTCTAAAGATTAATTGCTATCAATTAATTAACTGATTGATATCAATCGATATCTATTGAATTCATCTGGTGTTATTTAGCTCTTAAAAAGGCTGTATATAATCCTCAATAATTAGGCCTAAGAGGAGGAAATGAATGATCATTTATAACAAATTCTGAAAAAAAAAAAAAAAACGCCAACAGCTCTACTTAAATAATTGCAGGTTTGGTGATAAAGTATAGGCAGGAGTTCAATGTACTAATATTCTGATAACTGATGACCATTATTAGTGAGGATTCATACAGGTTTTCAGAGCAAGGGCCTAAGGTATGAATTCAGATATCTTTAGGAAATTCTGGAAGGCCAGTAAGGTAGATGTTTGATGTTAGGATGCATCAGGTCAACTCCTATGCTATGTTTATGACTTGACCGAGAGCCACTCTCCTCTGGGAGGCTCCTTTTACCTTCTAAAACTGAGTTAATTGCAGTTACATGGGCTTCCTAGTATCTGTTGGCACAGGGACCAACCCTACGCGTATTTCTCACTGTACACTGCCCACACTGGTGCGATTCTTCAAACACCAAAGAAAGAATGCTTCAGGGTTTCTGCATACGTGGTCAGTCTGTAAGCACCTTTTGGCAGGAAAGAGCTGCTTGGAGGAAAGGGGTCTCTGCAGGAGGCCCCTTTTGTCTTATCACTTACCTTAAACCCGGCAGCCCCATGCTCTACTCAACTCCGGTCCCAGCACACCTTTCAATTTTTTGATCACACAATACCTTGCCTAACCTGTTCTTTCCATGGATCAAACAAGTAGAAATGAAGAAAACGTAATTAACAGATGATCAGATCTCTTCCCTAGCTTCCCCTTCAGTAATCTCGCGAACAAACTGTGTGAAGCCAACTGTGTGAACAAGACAGCATCTATAAGCCTGCACAACGAGCCTGCAGAGGGGGATGGCGACGACTCTGACCCCCCCATCTCAATGATTAACTGAGGTTACTTCCCTTTTTCCGTTTAAAAACTTTCATGGGGGCTTCCCTGGTGGCGCAGTGGTTGAGAATCTGCCTGCTAATGCAGGGGACACGGGTTCGAGCCCTGGTCTGGGAAGATCCCACATGCCGCGGAGCAACTGGGCCCGTGAGCCACAACTACTGAGCCTGCGCGTCTGGAGCCTGTGCTCCGCAACAAGAGAGGCCGCGATAGTGAGAGGCCCGTGCACCGCGATGAAGAGTGGCCCCCGTTTGCCGCAACTAGAGAAAGCCCTCGCACAGAAACGAAGACCCAACACAGCCAAAAATAAATAAATAAATAAAAGTTAGCTTAAACTTAAAAAAAAAAAAAAAAACTTTCATGGCTGAGCAGAATCTTCAGAGGTGGTTTTAGGGGGACACTGAGTCCACAATCTCCCCAGACTGCCAGCATTCTGATTAAAAGCAGCTTTCCTTTCTCGCGACATTTGCCTCTCTCTCGAGTATGGATTGAGCAGCGAGCAGCCAGACCTGATTTGGTAACAAGTCATTTTTCAAACTGCTAGTTTGTCATTTTTTTAGGTTTCAGCTTAAATAACATCTCTTCAGATAGATTTTCCTTATCACCTTACCCAGGCAGGATTTCCATCCTCAATTACCTGTTGGATTGTCCCATTACCCTGTTTTCTTTATAACACTAACCACAGTTTGTGGCGTCCCCCCCAGTTTTACGGAGAATTGACATATATCACTGTATGAGTTTACGGTGGACAGCACAATGGTTTGATTTACATATTGTTAAATGATACCACAACAGGTTGAGCTAACATCCATCTTCTCATACAGACACAATAAAAAGGAAAAAAAAATTCTCCTCATGATGAGCACTTAGGATTTACTCTCTTAACTTTCCTATATACCATACAGCAGTATTAGCTATAGTCATCATGATATACACTTACTTGGTCTTTTTTACTGAGATCTTCTGCTCTCCCACTTCTCGCCAGGCAGGGAATCTGCGTTACTTACCTGTGAACACTCTGTAGTGACTAGCACAGAACATCCTCTCATGGACGAGGGCTACGAATGTCTGGTTCACCACTGTGTTCTTAGCACCTAGGACACACCCGGGTATTTAACAAATGTTTACTGAATGAATAAACACATTATCTCCTCAAGAAATACTTATTATAGGGAAATGATCTGAAAACTCAAGGGCTTTCTTTCCTTGGATCCTGTATGTCCAGATTCCTATCATTTAATGCTTAGCTTTTGTATTGCAAAGCATCTCTCTGGTCACTTCCCCAGTTAAGGAAGAGAGAAATATTCTGTAATAACCTAAATGGGAAAAGAATTTGAAAATGAATAGATATATGTATATGTATAACTGAATCACTTTGCTGTACACCTGAAACTAACACAACATTGTTATTCAACTATACTCCAATATAAAATAAAAATTAAAAAAAAAATAAAGGAAGAGAGAAATCCCAAGTCCTGTCTCCTTAGTAATTCAGTTTCTAACTCTGATCCTACATAATACAAAATTGGGACTTAAAAAAAAAAAGAGGTTCATTTCCCCTGGAATTATAAAAGAATACATGCTTCCTGAAAGAATTTGAGAAGTAGAAAAATGGAAAAAAAAAAACCCTAAAACAAAAAACTGTAAAATCTCATAATCAACCAATCCAGAAAAAACCCACCAACTGTCACATAAAAATGGAATATTGGTTACAAATCCAGTGCCAGCCCCTCTTGTGCCATGGTGCTCTTAAGAGCATTTCCAATTTGTCTGTCTTGTGTTTCTAAATAGTTTATATTTGTAGTTATACTGGGATAATGAAAATCTGGCAAGTGAGTTGGAGTGAAAGACTTTTTTTTTAACCCACAACAGCCCACAATGATCTGGTTGGTTAGAATAAATCTTTACAGGATATTCTCTTTATGCACATTGCCTGCTTCAGATAAGCTAATAATATTAAAAGAAACAAAACAAAAATAAAAGACGACAACTTCTCAGATACAGATGCAACTTTATTCATACATAAAAAAATCACACCTCAGGAATTCTTCTTTTCTAAAAACAGTCTTTTAATTGTAAAGTGCAAAAGGAAAACATTGAAAGGGGCAGTGTATAGCTTTTTAATTTTGTACATACTCTAGTCACGGTTAAATATTTAAGCTGCAGAAAAATATACCTCTCCTATAATAGGAAATGCATGACCTTTTGTAACTGCAGACTAAAATCACATGATGGTGTCAAAAGCCAAAGTAAAAAAATTAACAGTCTGAAGTAGAAGACTTGGCACTGATGTTACATGGGTACTATCCTAGCTACTTCCCCCATGTTGACTCTTCCTCTTAGGTATACAACTCAACAGAGACTGTTTTTTGTGAACAATACTTGTCATTGCTATGGAAAAAGTGAAGAGAAGTGATAAGGGCTCCTGTAAATAGTCTAAAAACTATCTCCCACGATCATACATTTCTAAGTAATATATAATGTTAACATTATCCACCCTATATAAGAAACAAAAAGTGCCAAGATGTTTCAGGATCAAATAATTTATATGATAACTGTTAATCTATTCTGGAGCAGGTAGGCCTCAGTACCATCTAAAGCCCGACCTTACTTCTAAAAACATATCATTAATTCAAAGAACCATAAAATGTTCAAGTGATAAATGTCAAGTAGCTGCTACATCTGAACAAGATAAAAAATTCTTAGAAAACCGTAGCTTTTCTTTTCTTTCTCTTTTTGGCATAGGGCTTAATTTATGATATTTTTCCCACTACAAAAAAATTTATCGGATGAGACAGCCTTATTATGGGTGTAGCTACCACCTCTCACCTTTTGTCTCCCCTCCCAATTCCCCCACTTGCTAAAGCCATTTATTTACCAGTAATGTTGGTATTATTTGAAGCATCAAAATCTACCTGAGATGACCATTTAGAGAGCTGAACAAAATCATATAATTTCAGGGACAATGAACTTAAATGTCACCTTCACCAAACAGTAAAGAATGTTAAAATGTCTGCTCCCCTCTTTGAACTTAGTGTTGGTCTTTTTTCTTCTTCATTTTTAAGTTTCAAAAGAGGTCACAGCTCTACAAAATTTGGCCAAGAAGTATAGAAAATTAAAAATTCCTTAGCAGAAAATGTCAACAATCCCAATTTTCTGCCAAATGGAGAGGAGAATTGATTTACCAGGCCTTTTGCAGCTTTGGAAGAGGGAAGGGAATAAAATGAAGACCACTTGTCTATCCTGTTCAGATAGCTACTTTCTTCTCTTATTGTCAATGTTGTTATATTGGGTTTGGTCTCTCCATGGGGTAAAAACCTCTGGCTTGGCCTCACATTTCGTTAAAACTGTCCTCAGGGTAGCATGAAAGAGCACTAGACCTGAGGTACCACGTAAGGTGGTCACTCATGGAAAGTATTAATATTTTCTCCCTTTTGTGAAGGTCACAGACATTCCAAGGGTGATGGAAGAAATAGTAAATACGTACTAGAGAAATATCCCTATCTACCTTCAGGTGAGGAAAGCAAAGCAAAAGTAAGTATCCAAAGATGACACTTTTACATTAAAAATACCAAAATTTCTCAAAAATATATATTAGGAATTTACATAAGGATGACGAACTAGAAAACATTTCTTCCTTTCATCAGGGGAAAAAATCATAACAAAATTAATGAAAGTAATAGATGCTCCTGTACAAAGTTTTGTGTTCAGAAAATATCATCCACTAAAAATGACATCTTTGGTCAAAAGGTAGCTCTGTTTAATCTGCTTAGACTAGACTTTTTCCATTTGCTTAGGAGAAAAATTCATTTTATAAATAGCAACACTCGTTGAGTAGGTTACTGTTATGGAAGATCATTTTCTATGATCAGGAGAAAAATGTGTCACATAATTTGACTGAACAGTTCACTCAATTTTCATGAAGCCTAGATGAGCTAGGACTCAGAATCTTTTTTCATTAAAACCGTGTGCTTCATCAAAACTAGAGCACAGAACCAGCAAAGCAACCGGGATTAATCTGTAAGGAAACATAACTTCCAGAATCTGAATTTAAGCTTTAACTATTAAGGGTTTTGTTTAATATCTTAAGGGGCAGTGCTTAAAGCATCACAAACTTACAATACTCCATTGGTGTTTTTTTTTTTTTTAAATCTTTATTGGAGTATAATTGCTTTACAATGGTGTGTTAGTTTCTGCTTTATAACAAAGTGAATCAGCTATACATATACGTATATCCCCTTATCTCCTCCCTCTTGTGTCTCCCTCCCACCCTGCCTATCCCACCCCTCTAGGTGGTCACAAAGCACTGAGCTGATCTCCCCGTGCTATGCAGCTGCTTCCCACTAGCTATCTATTTTACATTTGGTAGTGTATATATGTCAATGCTACTCTCTCACTTCGTCCCAGCTTACATCAGGGTGGTTTTGATTACAGTTTCCATTTCCATTTTTGTATTCAGGGATTATGAGTTTGATTTTTTTTAAAAGTTACTTATGATTGATATAAAAAATCTGTCCCCAATAAATTAGCTAAAGCATGTTAAATATAAATGAATCAAGTCAGATCATCCCAAAGCAGGTTAAAGACTTAGAAAGCTTTGGTGGAGATCACAGAGACCAGGTCTCAGACTTCACACTGGTAACGGTTAATGGTGTTCTCTTGTCCCTCAGATTGCCTTCCCTAGAAATACTTACTGAAGTTGGAAAAATCAAAATAGTTTTTCCTAGTACATGAAATAATGCAGAGGTCCCTCTTTCTGACTTAGAAACAAACAAACCAAAAAATCCAAACCACAAATAAAAAGCCCTGATTGCCACAACAAGCAAATTGATAACAAAATGGACAAAACCTCCATACCCTCTATTTTCAAGTAAATGTTGTGTATTTACTGGCTGCAGTTTAGAGGGAAACCCAAACAATTTCAAATTCATGGATTCACTGTGAGGACCCGACACACTCACTCAGGGCAAGTTCATAATATCTGATGAGGGGGTCTGAGCTGTGGGAGAGACTCAGTGGATGGTCCTGACCAGATCTTAACAGGGCACTTGTGAGACAGCACAAAAATTAGGGAGTGGTGGGGAGGGGGGAATCCTCAAAAAAATTATTTGAAGAAAAGCCCACATTTCCTCAGAAGCCAGACACATAAAATTCTACTCTATGTAAGACACAGTGATTTCATGTTTCCACGTGACTTTAAAGGACGCATGGTTTGTAAGACTAAAGTAATCCTCTAATCTTAAGAAACTCAAAATAAAGGAAGAAAGATGGACAGACAGAAAAAAAGAGTATTCTTCAACTCTTCTTCATTGCACAGGGAAATCCCCCTGAAGTAAGAATAAGAAAATTCAGTAAGTTGGAAAATATTTCTCACTTTAACCGTATTTTCTCTGAAAGTCACATTTTCATATTGATGTAGGTTTCATACAATTAAAAATCACAAAGATTTTAAGAAGCAACCTTAGCTTTTATGTAATCACCATTACGAACCCTTGTCAGTTCGGGCTATGTATGAGTGATATAACGGTTTTGAACCTTAACTTACAGAGCACATTTCAAAAGCAATGAACATCTTTTGTGATCTTGTTTAACATAAAAAGACTGCTAGCAAACCTCATTCTTTAATGAAGCATGCATATTTACCCAAGCTTCAAACCACACTTTCCTTTGCCATGTTTCACAAATGAAAAGCTTTTATTTTAGCATTTTGAATAGTAATGCCCTGTTAGGTTATTATGAGGACAAGTCTACTTTCCCAGTATACAACATTTTTTATTCCACAAGGCTGAATTTTCAAACCTCACAGTTTACTTAGAAAATAAAGATCTGCAGGTTTATAATCTACTTTATTATAAAAGGAAATAAATTTTTACACACAGTTATATATGAGTATTTAGAAAAGTTCAAATTTATCAGTATGAAAATATACCTCACTGAAATATACTTACTTATAAAAACATATTGCCTTTGCCATGTGAAAACCTGGTGTTTAGTTCCCTAGATTTCTTTATCAGGGCTTTTTTCTGAGCTTCATCAAACCGATGAACTTTGAGATCCGTATCACGGTTAAATGGTATTCTTTCTTGGGGCTTATTTTTATCTTCAGCAGCCTTATTCTTCAGTTTTTTCTGATGAATGTCCATAAGAGATTCTGACCTTTTTGATTCCTGGGGAGAGCAAGACAGTAGAAAGAAAAATCTTATATAGATCATTGACAGAATATAATCATGAAACAAAAGAATGAAGTAGTAATGGTAAACATTAAGGAGGGCTATTTACAAACCCAATAGGTTTGTCCAAATCTAAGACAGCATCTCTGAAGAAAATGTGTTATCAGAGGCAAATTCAATTAGACCAAAATGAAGGTATCTACCAACTATATGCCGTGCAATAAAAAAAGAGCAAGACGGAGAGTAAACTAATGTTTAAATAACCATCATGAAAATCATCGTGTGATTAGTCAACATTAGAGTCCGAACCAAGAACACAGGTGAGAAAGAAGAGCAATTACTATCTCACTTGGGAGCCCGGTTAAAGCTTCATGGATGGGCTGGTCCATGAACCCTCAACGGGTGGAACTGAAGAGATGGGCACTGCCAGGCTGAAGCTAAAGCAAGTGCAAAGTAGAAAAACCACGGCACAGAGATGATAAAATCCAAGGCCAGTGCAGGAAAAGCTGGCATAGTCTGTGTGCCAAGAGAATTTTTGTCCTTTCAGCTTTATCTCCTTCATTTTCTTTCTTTTTAGCTGGGGTAGGTGCTCACATTTTCTTTTTCTTTTCCTTTTTCTTAAATTGAAGTATAGCTGATTTACAATCTATTGGTTTCACATTTTCAAGTATATCTAGTAGGATGAGGTCTGAGCAAAGTCAACTGGTTGCATAAATTAGAGATTCTTTACAGACCTTTCAGTATTGGTTAAACTAAAAGACAGAACAGCCCTGGATTGGAGAAGCAGGGAGTGGGATGCAGGAGTAGATGCAGGTAGTACAGACCAGCAGCCATCAAACTGCGATATATGTATCCTTGGGGGCCACACGGAGGGGATTCCACGGGGTATGAAGGCATGGAGAATTTCAACGTTACCTACCCATGATTCTCAACTTCTTAGCCTCACTTAAAGCTGACTTGCCTGGTAATGCATCTCGTGAGGATGTCTCCCCTTTCATTACAGCCCTTTCCCATTTAACAAAGGAGAGGCCTTTCAGAATCTTATTACAGAATATTGTCTTGGACAGCAAGTCTCCAGAGCATCAAATAAAAAACCTGAAATACTGTATGAATGAAACTTCTTCTAATCAAGGAACTGTAAACCCAGGAGGCTTTGTGTCCTTTTGTGTCTCAAACATATTTCTCTGAAGAGCGTAATGTCCTTTCGGAATGGGTAGTTTGGCTCTTGTTGGAATGTTCTGAATGCAGATATACTGCAGAATGGGGCAATGAAAGAAAAGACAATTTTTGCTTAACAATCACATCTCTTCCAGGCCCTGCCTCCTGTCAGAGAATATATTTGAGAGCAAAGACATGAGGAGAGCTCAGTAAGAGCAAAATAACTGGTAAGAAACGATGAAGGTGGCAGCATCTTATTTTATCAGAAGACAAACTCATGGTACCTACGACCTACGTTACAATTCAGAAGTGTCATAGGAATGATCATAATCACATCTATTTGAACAGAGAAATGAAGTCAGACTTTCTCACAGAAAGTCAGTCTCAATCGTCTGTCTGATTTGACAATGAGATCTGACTTTATCAGTTAAGTTATGTGGTTGCTATTTCCTATAAATTGAGCTCTATCTGGATGCTGTATTAGTAAATATTTATTTGAATTAGCACTATTTCCATGTTCTCAATCCCTCTCATTTCATAAATTGGTCATTTCATAAATCTTGGTAAAGTCTTTAGGAAACAAATTGATTTGCAAGTTAAGTGCTTTCGAATTCTTTATTTTTAATGAAAACTGGAGGTGAAAAAAAATCAAATGTTGCTAAGAAAAAATAACCTATCAATACATATGGCATGGAGAAACAGTTAAGAACTAAAGTTCTGCATTTGGAAAAATCTGGTTAGCAATGACGGTGCTGACATTTTCAACACTGGTGACCTTAGGCAAGTTATTTAAGCCTCAATTTCTCAGCTGTAAGATAATAAATCATAATAGTAATAATGTCTAAATATTTGGATGAGGTAGGAGTTAAGTAATCTAATGAATACAAAGGATTTAGTAGTGTGGCGGGGTTCGTAAGAATCAGTCAAGGGACTTCCCTGGTGGTGCAGTGGTTAAGAATCCTCCTGCCAATGCAGGGGACATGGGTTCAAGCCCTGGTCCGGGAAGATCCCACATGCCACGGAGCAACTAAGCATGTGAGCCACAACTATTGAGCCTGTGCTCCAGAGCCCACGAGCCACAACTACTGAGCCCATGCGCCTAGAGCCCATGCTCCGCAACAAGAGAAGCCACCGCAATGAGAAGCCTGCGCACCGCTTTGAAGAGTAGCCCCCGCTCGCTGCAACTAGAGAAAGCCTGCGCACAGCAACAAAGACCCAATGCAGCCAAAAAAAAAAAAAAAAAAAATCAGTCAATAAATGTTAAGTATTCAATTCACTGAGCACATACTATATTGTAATCCTCACAACATCTCTATAAATTAAATGTTATTATTCCCATTATACAGATTTGGAAAGTGAGAATGAGAAAATAAGCCCTGTTCACGGGGGCTGGAGAGTCAGGGCACTATAGCCCTTCCTCACTCTCTTTACCCTGTCCCTCAGTATCCAGTAGGGTGGCAATGCTGCCAGCTTGTGCCCTTTGGAAAAAAGATGGAAAACGGTCCTCAGCTGAGAAGTTATTAAATGTCTAGCCGTTCTGAATGCAAAAAAAAAAGACCAATGTGAAAAAAAATCAAAGTTGAGAGAGAGTTGACAGTTGAGAGATCATTAATAATAATTTTTTGTTAATAGATCATTATAAGGTTTAAGTAAGTAACTAGAGATCACACCAAAAGCCAATTCATATAGAGATCAATTTGCTAAATGACTGGTTTGCTGATTTACCAAATTTGATCATTTAACAAAAGTGTGTAGGTTTTATATTAATTTACAAAAAGACAGGGCAATTTATTTTGAATGGGCTAGTTTTTCAGCAGTTTTTGAAAATTCATGCTAAGATTCTAGTTGTTTGGTTTTTATTTTGCCTTCATGGTAATATTTTAAAGAGTGTTCAATTTATCAATACTAAGAGTTATAAGATGGTTTAGTCTTAAGACTATATTAATATTTTGAAAACTATATCTCATAAGTAACCAAAATTTCAGCATAAGATTAGAACCCTAATTTTTTGGATGTGTTTTAAAATAAATTGCAGACACTGTTACATGTATCCCTAGTATTTCAGCATGATTTCACTAACTAGAGTTCAATATTTGTTTGCAATTTTTTCTTTTAAAGTAAATTTACATACAATGAAATGTACAAATCTTAATACTACATTCACTGAGTTTTACAATTCAAACTCCTAGCAATTTCTGGAACATATTTCCATCACCTCAGAAAGTTCTGTATGCCCCTTCCTAGTCCATCTCCATAATCCCACTCCAACAACAACTATTCTGATTTTTTTCCCATCATAGATTCATTTTGTTTATTGTAGAGCTTCATATAAATGGAATCATACAGTAGTACTTGGATAGGAAGTCTTGCGTAAGACTCCTTTCGCTCAGCATAATGACTTTGAGATTAATCCACGTTGTTGCATTTATTTGTAATTTGTTCCTTTTTATTGCCGAGTAGTATTTTATCATGAACACAGTTTGGCTTTTTCTTTCTCTCATTGATGGACAGCTGGGTTGCTTGAAGTATTTAGCTGTTATGAATAAAGTTTCTATGAACATTCCTGTATAAGTCTTTTTGAAGCTATTATGAGTGAACACGCTCGAGTCTGCGAAAACACGTTTTCATCTGTCTTACATAAACACCCAGGGGTGGAGTTGCAGGGTCATAGGGTAGGTGTTCGTTTAGTTTTATAGGAAATGCCTGTTTGGAAAAAGGCCCAGCTTGTTAATTTTCAGCTATTCTTCCTTTCTAACATAACTCATTACAGCTATAAATTTTGCCTCTAAGTACCACTTTATATTACATCTCACACATTTTGATATGTCGTACTGAATATTTTTTTATCATTCAGGTTTAGGTATTTTCTAACTTCCATTATCATGTCTTCTTTGATGTAAAGTTTAAATTTTGAATTTTCTAATTTCCAGTTGTGTAGGGCTTTTAAGTTATTCTGAAGTTTAACTTAAATTCTTTGTGGTGCCTGAATGATAGTGATTCTTTCAGTTTTGTTGAGACTTGACTTTGAGCTGGTCAGTTTTCAAAGATGTTCCATTTGGGTTGGGTTTCTGGTCAGTTTCTAACTATCTTTCATGTATGCTTCACTGTTTGTGGTACTGGTCTACATATGCCCAATAAATCATGCTAACTATATTTTTAATGCTTATGGAAATTTTCATGAACTAATACGCTAGGAACAGAAGGTAATTTTCCTGAATACCTTTCAGGGACCAAAGGGTTCAATTGTTTACATTTATTCTTTGAGCTGGAACACTAGTGTTTTGTTTTTGTTTTTTTTTATGAGTAAGAGACTATTACAAAATAATAATATGCCCAATGAATACTGACTGTTTAGTTTATAAATTTAAATTGAACCATATTTTAAATTTTTATATTTATATAGATTTATGTTTTTCTCCCATATTTAAATCATTACATCAAACATTCCAAATCAGCTTACAATTTAAAACGTATGAATTGGGCTCTCTAGGAGTTAGTAGGGCTCTTACTTTATAATCATGTGCTACCCATCTCTAGGAATTGAATTTCTGATATATGACTTAAGTAAAAAGTGAACTGAAAATGTTACGAGATGCATTAAAAAAGCCTACACGAAAGGACTACACACACACACACACATACACATACACACAAGAGTATTTTTCAGAACAGATGTATATAAAAAGACTGAGATGAAAAGGAAGACTAAGAAAGAGAAACAAGAAAAAGAGAAAAAATGAGAAGAGCATTAAAAGATGGGAAAAAATGAAAGGCCGTATATTTTACCCCCTGACTTACATTGTATGCGGATACCTGCTCGGCCAATCTCTTTTCCATTCCTGTCAATATATGTTCTTCATCCTTCTTACTGAATGACTTTCTTGCTTCTGGTGTCTCCTGAAGAACGAACACAGAAAACACATTACTAAACCATATAATTAAGAGAAAATAAAAAAGAAATACTATTATTTTAATTCAGATTGAGTAATAGGAGACTAAACGAAGCCAGGCCCGTTGAATCTCTTCCCACTAGAAATGTTAATATACTTGATAAGGTATCTGTTAGTGTTCTACTCTAACATTTGCCTGAAAACAAGAAAAAAACCCAAAAAACCTCCAACCAATCAACTAACTGGATTTTATCAAACTCAGAGATGAGACTGACAAACAATAATGAAATGTAGAAGAGAAAATAAGGCTTAAAAAGAAATCTTATATTATCTGTTTTCAAAGCTAGGAAAAGCACTCTTGAGGGAAAAAAAATAAAAAGAAATAAATGGGGTACAGAAAAAATAAAAATAAAACTATCTTTATTCACAGAGGACATGACTGGCAATGTAGAAAATGCCAAAGAATCTATTAAAAAATTCTTGGCATTAGTAAGCATAAGTGTAGCAAAGCTGCAGGATGCTAGGTCAACATACAAAATATACCAGCAATGAACAACTGGAATTTGAAATTTAAAAAGAAATACCATTTACCATAGCACACACACACACACACAAATGAAATACTTAGGTAAATTTCCAATAAATTTTAGTTAGGAAAAAAAAAGTATTCTGGAGAATATAGTCCCAACCAGGAAGGAAGAAGGCCCATATAAAATCAGCTGAAAACCACTTTCCTCAAAGCATGTTTTTATACTGTTGCTGTTTGCTTAAGAAAGCCAAGGAGGTCCCCACACCATTTTTACCTTAATGATGGACTAAAACAACATTGTACTTAATAAATAAAGTATGTTAAAAAACATAGGAGTAGCTCATTCCTTATTTTTCCATAAAAATTTCCCCAGAAAGATTCTTTTACTTGTAAATATTAAGAGAAAAAATGATGTTCTGATAAGATGGAGGTGAAAACCTGACCAGTTAAGAGTTAGTAAATCTAGTCAAGACTGGGAAATGAGAACATAACAGATCTTATTCAATTAATTTATGCATAACACTGCCATTTCTTTCTAAAAAGCAATCTTACTTCATTTGGGCATGTTGGTTAAGTGAATGTGCGAACATTAGTGGTATGAGAGATGAATGCTGGGGAATCAAATATAAAAAAGTAAGATGAAGTGGTGGAGAAAATCTACAAAAAGGTAATTTGGAGAGAGATAAAAAAGGAAACTTGACTAAGATCTGTTACAAAAATCAAAAATTAGCCATGACCTTTATACAGGACAGCTCTGTGACACTATATAATTTGTACCACAAATATAAGTCTGTGGTATTATATGCTGTAATACAGTGTCACATAAAATTTAAGGGGTATTAGTCATCCCTTTGGGAGTCTGTTGTAAACACAGAACAAAACACTTTCAGCCCTGAAAAGAATGACCAGATCTAAAGAACTCAGTCACAGGGCCTAAAATCACTTGAGTTCAAATTATACTGGCTAGTTTCTGTTCGTTCCGTTTTTCTGTGGTATTTTTCTTTGAGGAAGACTCCCTGCATATCTGGCTGTAGGCTAGACATCTACTCACATACAATGAGGAACACAAGGACTGAAAAAAGCACAAATAAAAAGTCCATGTAAGCAAGGGGATTAAATGTCTTTTTGGAGACAATCTTAAAGGCTAAATTATAAAGAACGTCAGTATGTTATTTTTATAAAAGACCAGTTAAGAAAGAGCAGACAGGCGTTCCAACACTAGTCATTCACGGTGTGTGGCTCGCTTCTATACCGTACCTTCTGTTGTCTCTTCTGCCCTCAGGTGTGTTGGTTCACCTCACCTTTCTGTTACAACTCTCAGATTTCCTTGAATACTCCGGGCAAAGGAGAACTTATGATTTTGCCACATATTCTGCTAAAATGTGGAGACTGCCACATATCATCCACATTTTAACCATGACACTATTTCACAACCAATTCTCCACTAAAATGAAAGCGCCGTAAGGAGCTTTTTCTATTACCTGTGACCAAACAGAATACCTGGCAGAGGAGATATTCAATTTACAGTTATAGAATGAAGATGGAAATCCTCATAATTCTAGGTACTGATGAACAAGATAAACAGAGTTAGGGGTGTGAATTGAAGTCAGAACTGATAAAGCTATAATCATAAGGTGCCAATTAGTCAAGCACTTAAGATTGGAATGGGACATCTCAAGGAAACTGAAACTTTGGGATGGAGTGAATTTAAGGAGTTAGTGCTGAGGATACTGGTTGGACCCCTAACTTACAATGGAATATTTCATAATAAATGGAGAGGTCCAAGAAAAGAAAATCTAACAATAATATTTTATGCATACTTTTGTGGGTATTTTTTAAATAAATTATTCAATGTATTAATGAAAGGGCTTTTTGCCTATCTTGACAGTAATATGAAGTTTAGTGCACTTGAGCTACTGTTATTTTGAGAGAGAGTCCCTATGTATCACTTAACTTGCTAGGTTAATCTGTGCCTTGGCTTGTTCAAGACATTTTAAAAGAAATTTTCATGGAGATAGTATGATGTATAAAGACCAGGGGATTTGGAGTCAGAAAGGTCTAGAAGGGAATTACTGTTCATGACTTACCAGCATTTAATTCCAGAAAAGGTGACCTCATAGAGGATAGTGTCTCCCTTCATAAAATGAGGTCAGTAAACCTATGTCTCCAGGTTCTCGAGATTTAGATGAGACAATTTATTGGGAAATAGTAAGTAAATACACAGGAAGCAACTGGCGTCACTTCCTGTTAACTTTCCTTCAGGGGAAATCTTTTCCCTTTGGAATCATAATTTAAAAAACAGTATGCAAATAATTTTGCCTCCTATTTTTTCAAAATAGAGTCAACATGGACAAAAATACAGGAACAAACCCTCTTACCTTAGCTTTCCTTTCCCTGTCAGCTGGCATATCTGTCCAGACTGATCGATCTCCAGATTTGTCAGCAGCTCTTCTCTTGAAAGTTCTGGGCCCAAGACCAAAGTCTTTCAGCTCCTGAGGAAGCTCAGTCATCCAAGACTCTCTTGTAATTGGTTTAGATGAATCCTTAAGAGAAATGAAAAGTAAAAAAAAAAAAAGTAGCCTTGGAAAATGTGTATATGTGTGCGTGTGTGCACATGTATGTGTGTATGTGTGTAGAATACTGTATAAGTGACTATGCTTCTCAACTGAGGCTTGAAAGTTAATTAACAGCCTTTAAGAGAAAGGATTTAATAGACTATTTTTTTTTTGGTCATATATGAATACTTTTATCTAATTTATTGTTCCTTTGACTTAATGTTATCTTTTGCCATACAGAAATTTTTAAGTAGGCAAAATTTCTACTCTTTTCCTTTTATAGCTTCTGAATTACCTAAAGCCTAAATTTTTATACACTTACATATGTACATATACATTTTTTTAATGTCCGTTTTTAAAATTGAGATTTTTAATATATTTGGTCAATTTCTCAGAGAAAAGTGTACTATGTATTTAAAACTTACATCATCTCCTTTAGTCAGTTTTTCTTTCATTCTCTGGGCCCTTTTTTCAAACTCTGTCGTTACACTAGAGTTAACTGGTCCTTTGGCAGGCATCGGCCCAATAATGTCCTCCTCTTCACTGCTACCTGTTTCCTTCTGAAATAAGAAAATGATCCTAAATTACTTAAAATTTAACTGTGACTGATAACCTAGAAACAGAACAAAAAGCAAACACTGTGTTGCTGGCTAATCACTGAGCACCCTTCCTGTGCCTTCCTCAAGTGCACCATACAAAAATGACAAATCCAGGGGCTGTGGACTGTCCCACCTCTTCCCTATGTCCACGGCAGAGCTCATTAACTCATCTCAGTCCTCTTCCTGATGGACATAGATGTGGCCTCACAATTTCTCTGTAATATTCCAGAGAATTATTAATGATTCGTCAGAGATGACACAAGTTGAAACCATTTTCTTTCCTGGTACATAAAGAGCTCTTTGGAATAAGATGCACACAAATAAGACATTCTTGGAAGCTGTATCAGCCTTCATGATTTAGTACAGTCCACCGAAACAGAAATGCTGTGCAAAGCCTTACAAAATACTGGTCCGAACGAGTTAATTTGGTTCCCAAAATATTTCTCTCATTACCCCAAAGACACAATATTATTGAAATAATTGAATTCCAGTAGTTCTTAGTAAATCATTTTTTTAAGTTAATTAATTTTTTTAAAGAACAGTGACTATATTTTAATTTTTTTTTTTTTTGGTTGCGCTGGGTCTTCAATGCTGTGTGTGGGCTTTCTCTAGTTGTAGCCAGTGGGGGCTACTCTTCGTTGCGGTGCGCGGGCTTCTCATTGAGGTGGCTTCTCCTGTTGCGGAGCACGGGCTCTAGGCGTGCGGGCTTCAGTAGTTGCAGCACATGGGCTCAGTAGTTGCGGTGCACACGGGTTCTAGAATGCAGGCGCAGTAGTTGTGGTGTACGGGCTTAGTTGCTCTGTGGCATGTGGGATATTCCTGGACCAGGGCTCGAACCCATGTCCCCTGCATTGGCAGGCGGATTCTTAACCACTGAGCCACCAGGGAAGTCCCATTACTAAATCATTTTATTAAAGGGTTTTCATGTAAGACTGTGTTAGATGCTATATGCACTTGGGTTTAAAACAGTCCTTGTCAGACACAAAAGACCCCAAATAGCCAAAGCAGTCTTGAGGGAAAAAAACGGAGCTGGAGGAATCAGACTCCCTGACTTCAGACTACACTACAAAGCTACAGTAATCAACACAGTATGGTACTGGCACAAAAACAGAAATATAGATCAATGGAACAGGAGAGAAAGCCCAGAGATAAACCCATGCACCTATGGTCAACTAATCTATGACAAAGGAGGCAAGGATATACAATGGAGAAAAGAGAGTCTCTTCAATAAGTGGTGCTGAGAAAACTGGACAGCTACATGTAAAAGAATGAAATTAGAACACTCCCTAACACCATACACAAAAATAAACTCAAAATGGATCAAAGACCTAAATGTAAGACTGGACACTATAAAACTCTTAGACGAAAACATAGGAAGAACACTCTTTGACATAAATCACAGCAACATCTTTTTTGATCCACCTCCTAGAGTAATGGAAATAAAAACAAAAATAAACAAATGGGACCTAATGAAACTTAAAAGCTTTTGCACAGCAAAGGAAACTACAAACAAGACAAAAAGACAACCCTCAGAATGGGAGAAAATATTTGCAAATTAATCAACAGACAAAGGATTAATCTCCAAAATATATAAACAGCTCATGCAGTTCATATTAAAAAAACAAACAACTCAATCTAAAAATGGGGAAAGACCTAAATAGAAGAAGACCTAAATAGCCCCTTCTTTCTCCAAAGAAGACATACAGATGGCCAAGAAGCACATGAAAAGCTGCTCAACATCACTAATTATTAGAGAAATGCAAATCAAAACTACAATGAGGTATCACCTCACACCAGTCAGAATGGGTATCATCAGAAAATCTGCAAACAACAAATGCTGGAGAGGGTGTGGAGAAAAGGGAACCCTCTTGCACTGTTGGTGGGAATATACATTGATACAGCCACTATGGAGAACAGTATGGAGGTTCCTTAAAAAACTAAAAATAGAATTACCATATGACCCAACAATCCCACTACTGGGCATATACCCAGAGAAAACCATAATTCAAAAAAAAGACACATGCACCCCAATGTTCACTGCAGCACTATTTACAATAGCCAGGTCATGGAAGCAACCTACGTGCCCATTGACAGAAGAATGGATAAAGAAGATGTGATACATATATACAATGGAATATTACTCAGCCATAAAAAGGAACGAAATTGGGTCATTTGTAGAGACGTGGATGGATCTAAAGACTGTCATACAGAGTGAAGTCAGTCAGAAAAACAAATATTGTATATTGACACATATATGTGGGACCTGGAAAAATGGTACAGATGAACCGGTTTGCAGGGCAGAAATAAAGACACAGATGCAGAGGACAAACGTATGGACACCAAGGGGGGAAAGCGGCAAGGGGGGTGGTGGCGGTGGGATGAACTGGGAGATTGGGATTGACATATATACACTAATATGTATTAACTAAATAACTAATAAGAACCTGCTGTATAAAAAAATAAATAAAGCAGTCCTTGTCCTCAACGAGGAGAGAAAGATAAACAACAAGATGAACAACAATAAGATGTTTGTCCTCCAGCTGTGACAGGAAGCTTCTTCCTCTTATTTTTTCAAACTACCAGGATTAGGCAAGTTAATTTGTGTTCTTTACATTTTCCCTGCTAACCATTTAATGGTTAACTTTCTGTGGTTTCTTCTCTGAACCCTTATAACAATTGCTCTTAGTACAAATAACTAGATAATCACATATTGTCTTGCGGCTTATTCTAAGCCACACACACACACACATACACTCTCCCTCTCTCAATAACTATGGACTTTGCTTCATTTGAAGACTGGGAAATGGCATTATTATTCCTGTTTTCTTTTTGAGGAAACCTACTTTGAAAGGTTAAACAACTTCTCTGAGGTTATGAAACTAGTATCTAAGACTCCAATATTCTAAGATCAGGGCCAGTATTTTTTCTACTTATACTACAGCAGCCCCTCTATTTTCTTTATTTCAACTGCTAATGATCTAACTTTAAATGTTTATAGCTTACTTCTACAACAGTAAGCTCTTTGATAGCAAAGACATTGTCTTAAACATATTTATAGCCCCCTACAAATATAATACGTGGTGACATAAAACAAGCAGATATAGAAGACATAATAAACTTTTAATACTGTAAGAGACATGATATCAATATAGTGTTGAAGTTTAGGATGATGGGATAAGCTAATGACAGTTACACTCCCATCCAACAAGAGATGGTTTTATAAAGGTAGATGCCTGAAATTTTTAGAAATAAAAATCACTTAGGATATTGGGAGACAGAAACTAAATGCGTGGATGGAGGAACAAACAAAATCAGGCCCAATACACTAAAATAAAAAGAGAACCCAGAATCACAAACCTAAATCCAATCTAGGTATTAAATCATTTTGGTGTCCTGGATGAGTTATTTAAATTTTTTTAAAAAGGCGAGTTATAATATTTTATCCAGAGATATAATAGAAATTACGTACCCTACTGGTTTATAGTTAGGACTGCAGAGTTAGACCTAGTTTCAAGGCCTCAATTTGCCACTGTATCAGCCCTGTGACCTCAAGCGTAATATTATCATTATTTTTTAACATCTTTATTGGAGTATAATTGCTTTACAATGGTGTGTTAGTTTCTGCTTTATAACAAAGTGAATCAGCTATACATATACATATATCCCCATATCTCCTCCCTCTTGCATCTCCCTCCCTCCCACCTTCCCTATCCCACCCCTCTAGGTGGTCACAAAGCACCGAGCTGATCTCCCTGTGCTATGCGGCTGCTTCCCACCATCTGTTTTACATTTGGTAGCGTATATATGTCCATGCCACTCTCTCACTTAGTGCCAGCTTACCCTTCCCCGTCCCCGTGTCCTCAAGTCCATTCTCTATGCCTGTGTCTTTATTCCTGTCCTGCCCCTAGGTTCTTCAGAACCTTTTTTTTTTTTTTTTTTAAGATTCCATATATATGTGTTAGCATACGGTATCTGTTTTTCTCTTTCTGACTTACTTCACTCTGTATGACAGACTCTAGGTCCATCCACCTCACTACAAATAACTCAATTTTGTTTCTTTTTATGGCTGAGTAATATTCCATTGTATATATGTGCCACATCTTCTTTATCCATTCATCTGTGGATGGACACTTAGGTTGCTTCCATGTCCTGGCTATTGTAAATAGAGCTGCAATGAACATTGTGGTACACGACTCTTTCTGGATTATGGTTTTCTCAGGGTATATGCCCAGTAGTGGGATTGCTGGGTTGTATGGTAGTTCTATTTTTAGTTTTTTAAGGAACCTCCATACTGTTCTCCATAGTGGCTGTATCAATTTACATTCCCACCAACAGTGCAAGAAGGTTCCCTTTTCTCCACACCCTCTCCAGCATTTATTGTTTGTAGATTATTTGATGATGGCCATTCTGACTGGTGTGAGGTGATACCTCATTGCAGTTTTGATTTGCATTTCTCTAATGATTAGTGATGTTGAACATTCTTTCATGTGTTGTTCACAATCTGTATATCTTCTTTGGAGAAATGTCTATTTAGGTCTTCTGCCCATTTTTGGATTGGGTTGTTTGTTTTTTTGATACTGAGCTGCATGAGCTGCTTGTAAATTTTGGAGATTAATCCTTTGTCAGTTGCTTCATTTGCAAATATTTTCTCCCATTCTGAGGGTTGTCTTTTTGTCTTGTTTATGGTTTCCTTTGCTGTGCAAAAGCTTTGAAGTTTCATTAGGTCCCATTTGTTTATTTTTGTCTTCATTTCCATTTCTCTAAGAGGTGGGTCAAAAAGGATCTTGCTGTGATTTATATCATAGAGTGTTCTGCTTATGTTTTCCTCTAAGAGTTTTATACTGTCTGGCCTTACATTTAGGTCTTTAACCCATTTTGAGTTTATTTTTGTGTATGGTGTTAGGGAGTGTTCTAATTTCATTCTTTTACATGTAGCTGTCCAGTTTTCCCAACAGCACTTACTGAAGAGGGTGTCTTTTCTCCACTGTATATCCTTGCCTCCTTTATCAGAAATAAGGTGACCATATGTGCGTGGGTTTATCTCTGGGCTTTCTCTCCTGTTCCATTCATCTATAGTTCTGTTTTTGTGCCAGTACCATACTGTCTTGATTACTGTAGCTTTGTAGTATAGTCTGAAGTCTGGGAGCCTGATTCCTCCAGCTCCGTTTTTCTTTCTCAAGATTGTCAAGCATATTATTTAATCTTTCTAGGCCGTGGTTTGTCTTTCAGATAGGGATTGTAACAGCTCCAACCAATAACTACTCTATTGCTAAGAGAACCCTGTGTTTTGTTCATTTTCTTTGGAACCACGTGCTTCTCAGGAAACTGGGACCTTCTCTAATTCCTGGGCAAAAATGCTGATAATTCTAAGCCAATCACTTTGGTTTCATTCCTCTTGGCCAACTGATTGGCTTGAGCATGGCATATGATTCAATTTTGGCCAAAGAAATGTGAGGAAAGGTCTACAGGAAACCTGGAAAGGTTTTCCTCTCTCTAAAAAGGGGGCACAGGATAGGGACCCTATGTCTGGGCACTGCCATCTGCATGTTCATCTCAGCACTTGGTCAGCCTAAGAGGAATTAACATACTGTAAATGATAGAGAAGACATAAAAAACTGGGCCCTGGATGATCCATTAGTCTGTTGAATTTACCAACCCTGGAATGACCCTTCCTCTAGACCTCTTCTTAGGTATGAAACACATTTTTCTTATTTGGGGAATACAGATTACAGACCATCCAGGAAATTATATAAACAACCAATTTGTTAACTAACAAGGTTAAGACTACATTTCATTGTGAGTTGGATTTTTTGTTATTAGCAGCTAAAAGCACTCTAGCTGGTGGTAAGCAAGCCAACATAAGTATCTAGGGGAAACCATTTGGGAGAGACTTGGACAGCAAGTATCAAGGCTCAGGAGTAGGAGCCTGTCTGGCATATTTAAGGAGCAAGGAGCTCAGTGTGGTCAGATCAAAATTAGAGAGAAAATCAGGGAGCTAATGGAGGCCAGATTATAGAGGGCCCTGTAAGGACTTTGGCTTTTATGCAGACAGAGGAGGAGCAAATTGATGGTTTTGAGCGTGAATGACATGATCTGATTTTGTTTTATCTGGGCCACTCTAGCTGCTGTGTTGAGAAGAGGTAGCGGAGGAACAAAGGCTAAGTCATGAAGACCAATGAAGCAGGTGAAATATGATGTTGACTGGGATCAGGGTAGCAGAAGCGGCTGGATTCTGGACGTTTTTGAAGGTGGGAACAACAGAATTTGTTGTCAGACTGATTTCTCTGACTAAGGGCCTGACACACTGTAGGTGTTTTATAAACATCTGCTGAAAGAATGAGTAAATGACTCTGGAGTTCATGAGCTTAACCACTGCATTATGCATTATGTATTTCCTTTAGTAACAACCTCAGTGGAATTGCTGAATTCTCAGTGGAGATGCACAGGAGTATATGAATTCATACACAGGAAGGCACTGCAGATTAGCAGACTGAACAGGTGATATAAAATCCTAAGAACTGGGTTTGAGCTCTGACTTTTGATAAGTAGAAATTGTGTGATTTGGAGTTAAGTTACCCAATTTCTCTGGCTTTTAGCATCTCTAAGATACAGATCATGATTATTTCATAAGGCTTTGGAGAAGATGAAAATGCATATATGGGGAAAATGCATTACAAATTATAAAGTATTTTCCAAATCTCAGCTATTGTTAAGGACTGGCCCTCTGTAAGAATATAGGCTTCCTCCTTGACTTCAAAATTACTTGTTCTTTCGGGCTTCCCTGGTGGCGCAGTGGTTGAGAGTCTGCCTGCTAATGCAGGGGACACAGGTTTGAGCCCTGGCCTGGGAGGATCCCACATGCCGCGGAGCAACTAGGCCCGTGAGCCACAACTGCTGAGCCTGCGCGTCTGGAGCCTGTGGTCCGCAACAAGAGAGGCCACGATAGTGTGAGGACCGCGCACCGCGATGAAGAGTGGCCCCCGCTTGCCTCAACTAGAGAAAGTCCTCGCACAGAAACGAAGACCCAACACAGCCAAAAATAAATAAATAAATTAATTAATTAAAAAAAAAAAAAAAAAAGAACTCCTGCAAGAAATCGGTGATAACTTAAAAAAAAAAAAAAAAAAAAAATTACTTGTTCTTTCTTTTCAAAACATCATGTATCCACTAGTGCCCTTGTTATACAATGGTATGAGAGCTGGGTAGGAGAAAGTTAATTTCAATATTTTATAATAATTATTTCACTATTAAAAATTTTCTTAGCTTGTTCTCTTCTGGATCAGATCACAGTGATTCTTTAAACTTTTCATCATGTTCTAGTTTCTAGTACTTTAAAGCTTCCCTTCAATGATGAGAAGCATGAATAGGTAACACCCTGTCACATGTAATTTGCCTTGTTATTTTTCTAACAGAATCTCAGGTCTGTGACAGCTTTTGATTTCATCTACCTAGCTACAATCCTAAATTAGTTTGAATATGATTGAGTCAAATGATTGTAGTTATTCCTATGTAAAGTCTTGAGTTTCTTACATCTTATTCTTTAATAGAAAAAGTTCCAAACCTCAGAGTTGAAATACGATGATACTTGTCTTGGATCATCTCTGCCTTTGTCACTTTTCTGTGCAGATTTAAGAAAACCAGGTGGTAATGCAGGACCTATTATAGGCCTGAAAAATAAAATGTACCTTTATCATTCTCCCTGACTTTAAAAAGTCAGCTTTCAGAACAAAAGCTCACACAAATAATAAAAAGCCAGATAATAACAAATGTTGAAAATGAGAATCTTATTCAACATATTATTTTTACTCTATAACCTAGTATTTTTTCACTGAGTATCATAAAAATAAAAATCTAATTTTTTGTATTTTAACTTTCTATTTGTTAGTCAATGATTAGATGCTAAACCAGTAATCCTCAATCTTTGTGGCAATGGTGTATACCCACTTCCTAAAAGAACTATGTTAAATAAAAATAATAACTTAAAAAAAAAAGTCCTTATTATGGACTAAAGCCTGTGAAGATCTTTTTTATTTTGTGCCTTGGCTTTCAGTTTTGATATTCACCGTCCACTGAAAAATACCTTAGTGGCATTATATTTATAGTCAGAACTACTTAAGTATGAATTGAGTTCTAAGGACATATATAGCAAATGCATACAACAGATGTTAGTAATTTATGGTTATGTGTGCCAAGGCAGTATAAAAACCTAAACACCATCCTAACTAACAATCCAATAATGATGTGGAAGCATATAAGAAGGAAAATAGTTCATTTAAGACCTATATAGAAAAGAAAAGTTAGTACGCTAACTACATTTCAACCAGTGTACTTTTCTGTTTCCTTCAAAAAACCCTGGTTGGTATAAGTCACTCCATTTTCTATCTGTGCAAAATAACACCCAAGCACAACATGAACCAGTAGGTGGCAGAGCTGGAGTTTGAACCCTGGTCCATCTGATGCCAAAGTTCATTTTCTTTCTAGCTGCCCTACTGCCACATTCTGAGGGAACAGACATCCGTTCAAAAGAGAAAACTGCCTAAATTCTGGGCCTTAAAAAGAAAAAGTCCTACTTTATGTATGGAAAAAACAAAAGAGGAACGATACTTTCTACTCTCTTTCATACTGTTAAGTTTCTCCATTCTTTGGTTTTTTCCAGAGATGTCCCTGTGCAAGTGTTACCAACCAAGATGGCACTGATGCCCTAAGTTGAATTTTCCAGATTGCACTATGTTCAATTAGAGTCTTACAGACAGGTTTCCCGGTAGGATAGAAACAGTACTAGAGTCACAAGGTCTAGGGTCTGATCCTGGCCATTTAATTACCTCTTGTCTTGGTTCATAAAACTGCTATGAACCAAAACAATTTTGCAAATGAAAAATGCGGAAGTGTGGCATTGTTAGAAAGATCAAATTAGTTATCATTTATAAAGTATAAGGAAGTGCTGTATGGGTTTTTTTCTGAGTACAGTTTTTAGCAGATCTACAAATGCAATTACAGCTCAATTCTCTGGCCTCAGGGAATTTGTGAGGATAAAACCACTAACACATAAAATCTTAAAATATAGTAAAGTAACATAACCACGACACATGCTGTGGACGTGTATGAGGTTTTGCCTCCAATATATGCTTCCACCTGTTTATTTCAAACATCTATTTTACTATTGTCAAAATAGAAAGAAATCGCTATGTATCTAATAATCTATTTTCTTGAACAGAATGTTATATCCCAGCAGTCAGCAAATTTCCCATAAAAACCCAGACAGGAAATTTTAGGCTCTGAGGGCCACATTTGGTCTTTGTTGCATATTCGTCTTTGTATTTTAATGACCCCCTAAAGATCATTCTTAGCTCAGGGCCATACAAAAATAGGCAGTGGACTGCCTATTCCTCTTATTTCTTCTTTCTTTTTTTCAATAATAAGCATCCCTTTACTTGCTGATGCCATTACAGAAACTGACTACATTCGCAACAAAAAGTGTTTTTTGAGTTGAAGTCAGAGGCAGTTACTCCCCAAAAGTTACATGAAAATTAGAAGCTGACAAGTGTGATTATAACCTCTGAATATAAAATGTACAACAGCCTTTTCTACTTGTTCTTGCATATTGGGATACAGTGTTATGAATTATAAACAATATGGTGTGCAATTTCATATTCAGCAGTTAAATATTTTATAATTCCGAGAAGACAGGAATCAGTATTTACTATATGTTTATTCTGTGCCAGGCACTATATAAGAATCACACATGTATATATATGCATATAAATATGAAATCTCAATCACCACGACAATTCTGTAAGGTACATGTTGCTATCTTATTCCACAGATGACAAATCTGAGGTTCGGTGAAGTTAACTGTGTAACTTGGCACATAGGAATTTGTCTATTCTTTCAATAAATAATTAAGAAGACGTCTGAATTAGAAGTCAAATACCGGGATTCCAGCCCCAGGTGTACCACTGACTATGTGTGCAATCTTACTTGTTTAAAAAAAAATGGGGAAGAAGGGTCGTGTTTCACCCAGCCTGCCACAGAACACTCTTGTGAGTATCAAATAAGAGATGTGGAAGTTTTTTATGAATTATAAAAGTGTCATAAACGTGTAAATAATTATTTTCCTTATATGAATTTTAAAATTACAGTTACTTTTACTTCAAATTTATTTCAAATGTTATATAAACACATAAGTTAAAAAACAATTTCAGACAACTCTTTAATGAATTAACGGACACTAGAAAAGACTGGCCGGAAGTAGTATACATTACCACCTTGGAGGAGAATCATCCTGCTTTTTAAATCCAGGAGGAAGGGCTGGTCCAAAAAACCCTTCATCATCATCATCATCGTCATCCTGATTTCTCCTCTGTTTTCTGAAAACACGGTAGTGTAATTTTATGCATGTATGTCAAAATTTTCTTCATAGAGAAATTTCCATTTTTAAAAGAACATTAACTTCAACTAGTTGTACAAACACTGAAACAATAAATTAATCTTGCCAAATAAGAAAAAAAAATCTACCACAGATCTTATACTAATCTTTTCTTGAAATTCATTTATGGTCTAAAAATAGAGATTGGTTACTTCTTTACAGCAGTAATATATCAATTTTCTATATTTTCTGTGTTGTTTAAGAGTCCATTCAATGAAGTTTCAAATACTCTACTTGCTAGATATTTTTGAGCAAAAAGTTTATGGCACTGGTTTTTAAATTCACTTAAGTAATAGCTTTAAGTTGCTACTTCTGTCTCTTACTCATTAAAATGCTTTAAAAAAGACCTTGCTATCCAATAATAAACAAAGATTCGACTTCTTATTTACATCGACCTGTGGTGAGTAAGGCTAGGTCAGAGGGAATCATTCATTTACTTAAACAAAAAGCACATACTGCATACATAATTTTTTTTTTTAAAGCATATTCTTTTTTTTGGGTTGTGCGGCTTGTGGGATCTTAGTTGCCCAACCAGGGATCAAACCTGTGCCCCCTGCATTGGAAGCACGGAGTCCTAAGCACTGGACGACCAGGGAGTTCCCTGCATGCATAATTTTAAAAAGAAGATATATGGTCTATTTAGAATATTTAATCACTTCAATAATACCTTAAGGAAAAATCCTTTATATAAGACTTTTATTGAAATTCTAGATATCTCCAGAGCTATATACTACTAAAATAAATTTCTTTCTGAAAGGTATAGTTCATGAGGAAATGCCATATGAAGTAATTTCTTCCTGTGCTGTATAAATGCAGGTTATGATATCCCCTTACCAGCTCTCTGTTCTAGCCAGCGTACACCAGATTTGAAGCTTGGTTTACCATTTAATGTAATAAGTGACTCACCTTGCAGTTGGACCAGTGTCATCTTCTTCAGATTCTTGATTTCCTTCTTCAGACAAAGAACTACTGTCCTCGTCGCTGTCTGATGACTTTGAACTACTGCTTTTGTAATTAGGGGGCAGAGCTGGTCCTGCAACTAAAGAAGATGTCTTGTGTATGTCATAAGTAGCCACAACTGTTTCAATGAACTCCCTAGTTGACATTTCACACTTTCTTTTCTGAAATTCTCAGCACAGGCTGGCTATCATTTATTATGGATTTTAATCTCATTTGCTCCTGTTGTGTACAGTGGGTTTGTCTTTCCAACTCCAGGAAGGCAGAAATCATCTTACACAGTGTTAACTATGAGATTCACAAAAGCTTTAATACCCAACTTATAATTATAGCAATAGCACATAATTTCCCTGACATCTTGCAATTTTTGCATTGGTTGCAATTTTGGTTGGTGCAACTGCCAAAATGGTTTCATGATTTTGTTTTTTCCTTACGGACAGCATATGGTAGACAATATTTATATCACGGAGCTAACCAAACAACAAATTTGCCATTCCACAGTCTAACATAGTAAAAATCAAAATTATCCATTCTGGTTTCTGACTAAGAATCACCACTTAAAAATATCTTTATTGGTTAATTACCATACTTCTCAGTTAGCTTTCTGTTCGAGATGATTTTCCAAGCAGAAACAAAAGTAGAGGCACTCTAAATTCTCCTGCCTACTAGTAAAGATTCAGAGAAGAGAATGAGGTCACATTGGGATGCAGATGCCAAGGAAGAGGTAAGGGTGTTCTGTGCCCACTCACCAGAGTGAATTGCTCTCACTTCATGGCTTAGCAAAATTATAAATTATTGCATGATATCATTGTACGATGTCACACAGACACAACTGTCTATGTCGATCCTCAGCAGTGATGCTAAAACTCTACTGACATAGTTCCCAAGCCTGGGTGTTTATCAGACTTGCCAAAATATTTTTAAAAAAGAGATTCCTGGGCCCTTGCCCCAGAGATTCTGACTTAGTTGGCCTGGAGTAGGGCCTGGAAATATGATTTTCCAAAGAGCTTCCCAGGTATGCTATTCCTTCAGTATTAATAACAACAAAAACTTAAAAGAGATTTACATGCATTTCCCTATTTAATTCTGACAACAACCTTATTAGGAAAGCAGTATTACTTCTATCTTACAGATGAGGAAACTGAGGCAGAGAGACAGTAACTTGCCCAATTTTACACAACTAAATAGTGGAGCTAGGATATGAACCTCTTAACCACTATATTAAACAACATTCAACAAAGTCAACATCCATCCATTCAACAAATATTTATTGAGTAAGTACTTCTGGAGAAACAACTTAAAAAAGAAACAAATAAAAAAAGGTGACTGTGAATACGTGGGAAGGTAATTTTAAAGACAGAGATCAGGGAAGGTTCTCCTGAGAAGACATTTGTAGGGAGACTTAAATGATGACAGTGGTCATGCAACAATCTGAGGGAAGAACATTCTAGATGGAGGAATCACTAGTGCGAAAGTCCTATGGAGAGAACAAGCTTGATGTGCTTGAGGGACAAAAAGGCCTGTGTGGCTAGAGCAAAGTAAGCAAAGTGACAAGACAAAATTGGATGGTACAAAGGGGCCACACTATATGCTTCGGCCCCAGACTCCAGCTGTGAATTCCAGCTCAGCCACTTCCTAGCTGTGTGATCTGGATATTATTTAACCTTCCTGTGTTACTCTCTTAATCTGTAAAGTGAGGTTAACAGTAGTTCCAATCTCATAGGGCTGTTGTGAAGAATACATATTATACCTGCAAAGCATATAACACTGTATCTGGCATACAGTAGGCACTCCATAAATGTGAGCATAGGCTGTGGTAATTGAGTTTGGATTTTAGTTATAACAGGCAGTCACTGCAAGGTTTTAAGTCTGGAGAGATATAATCTGAGTTAGCTTTTTTATTAAAACAAAAACAAAAACAAAAAACTCAGCTTGTGGACAATAGGGAATCAGGAGCAGGGGAGATGAGTTAGAAAGCTGATATGAAATGGTTTGATTTGCAACTGCTTTGAAGAAGCAGGATTTGCTAATGGTTTGGATGTGAGAAGTGAGAGCCAAAAAGGAACTGAGGATGTCGTAGGTTTCTGGCCTGATTAGCTAGCCAGGAGGATGGTAATGCTATTCTCTAATACGGAGAAGACTAGGAGGGAAGCATGTTTGGGGGAAGAGCTAAGAGCTTGCTTTCACATCTTCAGTTTAACATGCCCATTAGAAATTTCAGTGGTATGATCAGTGGTACTTGGGTATATTAATATAAAACCCAGGGGAGAAGGCAGGCTCAGTGTTGGAACCACTGGTCTATTTCTGAAATTTTTTTCCTATTTGCTCCTTGTTGTATTACCATAGAACAAGTGCTCAATACACAACAAATTGAATTAAAATATCCAAACTTTTATCTTAAAAAATTGGATGCATTTTTTCTATATTCTCCCATGTATCATTAAATAAAGGCAGGAATTATAGAAAATAAATGCTAAACTGGGGCTTCCCTGGTGGCGCAGTGGTTAAGAATCTGCCTGCCAATGCAGGGGACACAGGTTCGAGCCCTGGTCTGGGAAGATCCCACATGCCGCGGAGCAACTAAGCCCATGCGCCACAACTGCTGAGCCTGTGCTCTGGAGCCCACGTGCCTAGAGCCCGTGCTCCTCAACAAGAGAGGCCACAGCAATGAGAGGCCCGCGCACCGCAATGAAGAGCAGCCCCCGCTCGTCGCACAAGAGAAAGCCCATGCCCAGCGACGAAGACCCAATGCAGACAAAAATAAATAAATTTATATATTTAAAAAAAAGCTAAACTGGTAATACGGCATGCCTAGAAGAGAACAATCAATGAGCAAAAAGAGGAAAACAATAAGAATTAAAAGATAAAATTCATATCTCCAACTGCTGTTTAAGACTGAAGAACAGTTAATGTCTTCGTATGTAAATGTTCCCCAACTATAAGTGGCGATTATATCTGACTTCTGACCGTAATGAATAATGCCTTTACTGATTTCTGGTTTATCTTTGTATGTACTACTAATTCCTAGAGAAAGCACCTTTTAGAATATAGCAAGGGAGCACACAACCTTCCATAAATATCCCTTTCTTCAAAATTCTAGGCGGTTATTGTTTAACATGAAAGAGACTAGGGGATTACATTTCACTCTTGGCTCTTTCCATCTTCCTCTTGCTCCTAAGTATTAAAGACAGAAGTTTTTTTTCCTTTTTAGCTCCTTTCTTTTCTTTTTTCTTTTTTTTGCTGCATTGGGTCTTTGTTGCTGCATGCAGGCTTTTCTCTAGTTGTGGCGAGCGGGGGCTACTCCTCGTTGCGGTGGCTTCTCTTGTTGCAGAGCACGGGCTCTAGGCGTGTGGGCTTAAGTAGTTGTGGCACGTGGCCTCAGTAGTTGTGGCTCACAGGCTCTAGAGCACAGGCTCGGTAGTTGTGGCGCATGGGCTTAGTTGCTCCGCGGCATGTGGGATCTTCCCGGACCAGGGCTTGAACCCGTGTCCCCTGCATTGGCAGGCGGACCCTCAACCACTGCACCACCAGGGAAGCCCCCTAGCTTCACTTTTTTTTATAGGTATCATTCTTCAGAACTATATAAAATGTCTCAAAAAATTGTTCTAGGCATTTGTAATGAACTATTCCATCTCTTTCCTACTAAATCAGTGATGCGCGTCATTAAGGTAGCTCTTCTACTGCAACGGTAATTTTACAAGTAGATTACAACTTCCATGAAAATAGAGATTATGTCATATATTCCATTATGTTTCTCTTGTGATATCTATCACACAGAATTATGCATACAAAAAGAAATACTCAGTATAAAGCACATTCAATCTCATTATAGATCAGCAATCGATTATAATAGGAAACACTGACTCTGAACCCCAATTAAACAAAACATTATTCCCTCCAAAGCAATTCCATTCTTCTCATTAGTAGACTTAAACTACAAAAAAATTATACTGTTATATTATATTTTGAATTTCAACAATAAAGATTTGTGGAAATTTGTTTTCTCTCTTGTTATATACATATTTTTATAATAATCTTGATTTTGCCTGTTGACTGGCAAAGTCTAAAATATTTACTATCTGGTTCAGGAAAAGCCTGCTGATCCTGTGACAGGATTGTCATGGAAATGTCAATAAGGAGCATCCAACTGTCTTTTGATGGGAGTAGGTAGTGACGTCAGTGGCGCAGTGGTTAAGAATCTGCCTGCCAATGCAGTGAACACGGGTTCGAGCCCTGGTCCGGGAAGATCCCACATGCCGCGGAGCAACTAAGCCCGTGCGCCACAACTACTGAGCCTGCGCTCTAGAGCCCGTGTGCCGCAAATACTAAACCCGCATGCCACAACTACTGAAACCCGTGCGCCTAGAGCCCGTGCTCCGCAACAAGAGAAGCCACTGCAATGAGAAGCCCGCGCACCGCAATGAAGAGTAGCCCCCCTGCTCAGCAACGAGGACCCAACACAGCCAAAAATAAATAAATAAATAAATTTAAAAAAAAAAGTGATGGTTGGGCTGAGGCTAAAAGATGAGATTGAGTTAGCTGGGCAAAGGGAGTGTGGATTGGAGGAAGAGTGGTCCAGGCAGAGGGAAAAGCATCTGCAAAGAACTGAAAGCCTAAGGGCCTGGCACATCTAGAAATGTGTTAAGAGTGGCTGGAACCAAGAGAAGAGAGGAGGGATCACCAGGGGGAAACGTGGCTGTGAGGTCAAACAAGGTCAGGACTGAAAAGGGTGCCTTGAATTTAGCAAAAAGGTGCCGAGACGATTGGTGGGTGGTCTTCATTTACTTCCACAGTGAAATTGGTGAGAGTGGTCTCCGTGGATTGGCAAGAACAGAAGCCAGAATGCAGTGGGTTAAGGAGAAAACGGAGAGGATCCAGAGTTGGTCAGAGAGAAAGAGGAGTAGCTACCGGGGGATGTGGAGTAGTCTTCATGAAGATGGGAACGATCTGAATGTTCTGGTTAAATGCTAAGGGCAAAGAGCCCCCAGGACAAGTGAGGGAAGGGGTTCCGAGTAAAAAGGGAAGGATTAGCCTTGGAAGGAGGTAGTTCCCCTCTTCCATTATAATCAAAGGGAAGATGAAAGAGTTGGGCAGAGGTTCGGGAAAGTTTTTAGGTACTGTGCCAGAAAAGTGAGGAAGTTCTCTTAAGATGGCATCTACTTTTTCTGCGAAGTAGATGGAGAGAGTGTAAAGAAGAAAGAGAAGGTTTTAAAAAGCCATGGTTGATCATGGGGGAGGAGACCTGCATGGGGAAACGTCTGAGGATGGCTGGGCAGAACTGCGGGCCCAGCCAGGGAGGAGACTATAGTTTTTAGCAGCATTAGCCTGTGGAGGGGTGAGGTTTCTTCTAGCAGCACTTGGAAGCCTGGGTGTGGGCTCACCAGGGGTGAAGGACTGGATTGATCCAGGGCTGAATTTTTGCTAGATGGGTTTAACAGAATACTGAATGGGATAAGGCAGTTGAAAACACTGGCAAGAGAAGGCACGAATGGACGGACCATGGAGGCTAAGTTGAGCAGGGACAGAAGTAATTAAAGGAAATTTAAGGCCAAAATGGACTGAGGCAGAGATCACATGGCTCAATGAGACTAAAAACAAAAATAAAAAATAAAAAAATTGTAATGAGAGTAACTGAGTAAGAATGATGGATGAATAAGGGGTTCTGGCTGATAATAAGATCTGAATTTAAATTTTCAGAGATGGGGGAATTCCCTGGCAGTCCAGTGGTTAGGACTCCATGATCTCACTGCCAAGAGCCCGGGTTCAATCCCTGGTCAGGGGACTAAGATCCTATAAGCTGCACAGTACGGCCAAAAAAAAAAAAAAAAGTTTTCAGAGGTGGAATAGGATCCAGTGTGTGACTGCAAATGTGGCTGGGATGAGTGGCGTGAAGGTTGCCGCAGATGAGGAGAATAAAGTCAGAGTCAAAAGAGCCCAGGCTCCACTCAGCTTACACAAAGCAGTGTCTGGAGTATGCAGACTGGTCGTGAGAAAACATCTGCACCCCCGTGTTTTTAACATGATCTCAGGGGACATTTCCTAGCACTCAATTTTCCAGAGTATTCAAATAAAATTAAATTGGTCCATTTCAGACCTGTGTGCTAAATAAAAAGTTTGGTTAAGCCCACTTTTCTTCAACCTTAGTTGAATGGAACCTTCCTTGCTAAAATAAAAGCCTAACTTTTTAACAGCTATAGCAGAAACAAGACCTGGAAAGAAACCTCTAGGTGGAAACATGGCCTCTGCGTAGTCAAAGAATGCAAATTAGATTCAGAAATGGAAGAGTTATTCTTCCAGCTTTGCTCTTTGCCAACTTCAGTCAGTCCCAGGCTACAAATTAGTACAAACATGAAAGGAGATGGATACTCATCACGGAGGAGTCTGAGAAGCATTTATTTGGCAAATACGAGGTGCCTGCTATGTGTTAAGGCTAGAAGACTATAGTGGAATGGTGGAGACAGATATGTCAGCAAGTTATTCGAAAACAGTGTATTAAATATGTGATGTAATTAAGTAGGCAAAAAACCCGTGGGTAAAGAGGAGGGCGTGACAATGCTTGGGAGAGTTTGGAAAGCCTTCACTGAGGTGACACTGAAGTTAGGGCTTGAGGGATGAGGTGGGAGTTTGTCAGGTATGTCAAAAAGAGCAGGGCGAGGGCCGAAGGAGCCTAGAGAACTGAAGAATTGCGCAGAAACTCGGATTGGTTTGAGCTCTGAGCCGTGTGTGTCAGGACAGGACGAGAGGCTAGGAAGGCAGGTCGGGGGCTAGGGCGCAGAGCATCTTCTGCAAGAGCCAAGGGCATTCATTGCACGTTAGAAGGCAAGAAGGCACAGAGGTTCGGAGTACGGGCTTCGCTCTAAGTCGGGCTCCACCACTTAACCAACTGTGTGGTATGCGCAACAGCCTGGGCCTCAGTGTCCCCATTTGCAACACGAAATAATAATCTTTACCTTATACAGTGGCCAGGAGTATTAAATCACTGAATGTGTATCGATCGTTTAGCACAGCGTCCAGCCCATTGAGAACTAAATGCGAATACTTCTTGGTGATAATGATTACCAGGCCAAAGCTCGTTTCTACAGCCCCCACGGCCACGCTTGGGAAGGAAAGTTAGCTCGGGTGGGGCCGCGCCCACTCGCCACTCCTCCGCCCTCCCGGGCCTCGGGACCAGTACTCCGAGAACAGGGCCGGGCCAGAGACGGGGTGGGAGGGCCTGGCGGGCAGGGGACACGCCGCCGCTTACCGGGGCTGGGGTCCCGCTCCTCGTCCTCCGCTGACCCGCTGGCCTTGAAGCCGGGCGGCAGTGCCGGCCCGATAAGATCCCTCGCCATACGCGGTGGCGGACACTGGTCCCGCACACAAGTGTATCCACACCGAGTCAAACCTCCCCACTAGACAGCCCGCCATACGCCGAAAATGAGGGACGCTTTTCCGACCCCGACCAATGACGTAGCAGCCTGTGATTCGCTGACCTGTGTCATTAACGATAACGGAAGTGACGTCTAAGGCTTGCTCCACATTCGCACGCTGCCTTCCCTACTAGGCGGATGGCATGGGTGAGCCGGCAAGTGGTTTCTTGACTCGCACGGGGTGTTTTTCAGCTCCCGAGGTGACCCCCACTTTGGAGCCTCTGAGCGACGGTGCCTCGCTGCCGGACAACTGGATGTTCTGGGCGATGCTGCCGGCGCCGCCACCACCGCCTTCGTCGCTTCCCGCAGCAGGGTCCGAACCTTCCTCAGAGGCGCAGCCCGCCGCGGAGGCCCAGAGCCTCCCCGAGGCGCCTCCCCCCTTTGACGCCCAGATTCTTCCCGGGGCACAGCCCCCTTTCGACGCCCAGTCCCCCGTTGATTCTCAGCGTCAACTCAATGGCCAGTCTTCCTGGAATTTCCAGGCTTCACCATCATGGTACTGGACACAGTCTCCTGGTGTTTTTCCTTGGCATCGGCAGCCCCACAACACTCCGGGTAGGTTGTTACTCCTCTCTGTACCACCCCTTACCTTTCCTTTTCCCTTCTTCCCTCTCCTTTTCCACCCTTGTTGCTCTCTCCCCTTCTGATACTGCCTTGCACTCTTGGAGTCTGGTCATTAATGTCTCACAGTTCGTTCCACAGTTATGTTTTTCCTGCCTGTTCATTCAGTTTAACAATTATTTATTGAATTCAAACTATGAACCAGGAAGGGGAGCTATAACAGTGAACAAAACATACAAATATCCTTATTTTGAGCTTAAATATCCTGGTGTAGGAAGACAGACAATAAACAAAAGAAAGCAGTGTGTATTAGAAGGCAGTGAGTGCTATGGAGAGAGAGCAGAGAGACAGGCAGTGCAGTTTTAAATGTCAGTGTCAGTCGTAAGTAAGGTGACATTGGAGCAAAGACTTCAGGGAGGTGAGGGATCAGAGCAGTGCATGTATCTGGGGGATAGCGATACAGGCAGAGGGACCTTCAAGTGCAAAGGCCTGGAGGCAGAAGCTATAGATCAGAATGGAACCCAGTGAGGCAAGAAAGGACTGAGCCTGGGGTGGAGTTGCAGGCGATAGAAGAAGAGGGCCTTGTAGATCGTGGGACTTCTACTGTTATGATATGTTTAGTGCAGGGGAGTGGCATGCTTTGATTTATGTTTTCAAAGGGTTAATATGGCTACTAATTGGAAATGACAGAAAGGGAGATGAGTTAAGAAGGTACTGCAGTTAACCTGGTGAGAGATACTGGGGACTTGGACCAAGGTGGAGCTCAGGAGGTGATGAGAAGTAGTTGGATTCTAGATATATCTTGAAGGTAGGGTAGGGTCAGCATGATTTGTTGAGGAATTGGATGTGGGATGGGATGTAAAGAGGAGATGAGAATAACTTAAAGTTTTTTGCCAAGCAAGTGGAAGGATGTGGAGGGAGTAGATTTGGAAAGGAGACCAGGAGTTGAGTTTGGAATATGGTTTGTGTCAAGTAGAGATACTGAACTGGCTGTTAGCTATTAGTTTGTACTTTCAGGGAAGGTTTGTGGCTAGAGATGTAAATCAGGGTGTCATTAGCATAGAGATCACATTTAAAGCCATGAAATTGTTCACTTAGAACAATTCAATTTACATTAAGTTGAATCCAAATCAGTGTTTACTGTATGCCTAATGCTGGGGATATGAATGTGCCTAAGACAGTCCCAAGCGAGGTGAGATAGGTTCATAAATATAAATCACAACGCAGTGTGACTGGTGATAGAGGCATATAAAAGGAGATTTCAGAGTATGGAGAAAGTTGGGGAAAACTTCTGGAAGAAGTGTATTGGGAGATGTTTAATATTCTGGAAGAGATACTTTTTAGGTGGAAGCAAAGAGGTGTCAGTGCAAAGTGAGTTCTGAAGGTTGCAGTGTTCTGGTGTGACTGAAGCATAGTATGTGGAAGGTACAGGGAAGAGCAGGGTGAAAAAATAAAGTGGGAGCTCATCGAAGGACTCTAGGAAGCTACTTGCTTCCAGGGTCTTGAGCAGGGTTGTGATGACTGGAGGATTATTTTTGTGGTGCCAGTGTGCAGGGTCTGTTGGAAGAGAGGGCTTAGGAAGTGGAAGCCAGTCTGGAAGGCTGTCACAGTGATCTGGGTGAAAGATCAAGGTTTCTGAGTTGGGTCATGGCAGTAAGAAAGGAAAAATATTTGAGAAGAAATGTATTTCACAATGGTCTGTTTTCCTGGTGTCAAATTGATGCTGAAAGAGCTCCATTAGGGATTTTATGGTTTCCATTTTTTTTTTCTTTTTAAAAATACTTTTATTTATTTATTTATTTGGCTGCGCTGGGCCTTAGTTGCGGCACATGGGATCTTCATTGCGGCGTGTGGGATCTTTAGTTGCAGCATGTGGGCTCTTAGTTGCGGCACGCGGGATCTAGTTCCCTGACCAGGGATTGAACCCGGGCCCCCTGCATTGGGAGCACAGAGTCAACTACTAGACCACCAGGGAAGTCCCCGGTTTACATTTCTAATGTTTGAAATAACTACAAGGAATTTTACCAGGTTAGCTTGTCCATTCCTTTACTTAGACATCCAAAGCATCTATGGACATGTAATCTTACCAATATGTATTAATTTGAAAAATGTTTATTTGGTAAACTAGTCTTAATCTTTGTTAATTTGTTTGAATTACTATTCTGCCTAGAAGTAGTTTACCACTGTTTTTACTCAAGTATTTATGACATTCTGTAGCAAAATTTTAAATAATTGTATAGTTGCAAACATTTCTGGATCCCTTTTTGTTTTTCAGTTAAACATTCTTATCTTCCACGAAAACATGATGCAAAGGTCAATGACTTCAACATCTCTCCCAGGAGAAAACAGAAAAAAAGGGTATTTTTTAAGATTTTCTTGAATGTGACAGTTTGGTCCCTATGTCACTGTTTCATATCTTGTGTTTCTATCATAACTGTCTCCGTGTTTTGCATTCATTATTGACACAGCAGAACCTTGCATAAAAGGATCTTTAAGAGTCTTGGCTGTAAGTAAAAACTTCAAGCGAAATCTTTTTGAGAAATAAATGGAGAAATTGTAGAAAAAGAAAACATTTAATTCATTTCAGTACAGTATTAGGAGTAAATATAATGGAGAATTATGATTACAGATAAATGTAAATGTTATTAAACTTCAATGAAGTAAACAAAAGTATAATATATGTAAGTTATATATAATATATATTATATATTTAATTTATTTATTTTACTAAAATATTGGGAGGAGAAGGATGAAATTAAACGTTTTTGTTTTTTTTAATGAGGAACAACCCTTCGTTATGTTCAGAAACTGAGTCTTAAAATAGGCTTCTTTTATTCTGATGTAGCTTATAATCTGGTCTTTCAACTTTTAAGATGTGTAAATAATTTTATTAGTTTAGAATAAATTGAGTAAATTTACAGCATGAAATTAGTACCCTTCATTTTGGCATCAAAACTATGTAACTAATATTAACAAAATATTGTGAAAGTATGTTTATTAACATAATCTCAACATTGAACAATTGGGGCCCTATATAGCCTATATTGTAATAATCATTTTTGTTTTATGTTTAAACATAAAAATGGTAAATTGGGAATTAAAAGAAACTAATATTTACCTAAATAGTTCTTTTTTTCTCATTCTGTAGTTAAAATATACACACACACACGCACACACTTGTTTTTCCTAAAAGAAGAAATACTGTTTTTACCCTGAATGTTTATTCTTAGGCCATTTTGACATATGCTCTATTAAGTTTTAATTAGATTACCAATTTGAAATCTACTCACAATTTATATTAGCTTTACTCAGATTTAAAATTTTTAAACAAACCTGGCTTTTCCTAATGTGTTTGTTAAAAATAAAAACAGAATCATCCCTTCATTAGAAATGTATTCAGAAGTTTTTGCCACCTGTAAGGGTTGTGTGAAAAATCAAAATATGTACTATATTTTTACTGATGATTAAAGAGTTCTCACCAAAAGCCTAATGCCTCTTCATTTTTGTTTGCAGAAAAGAAAGGAACCAGTTTTTCACTATTTTTGTGATACCTGTGATCGTGGTTTTAAAAATCAAGAGAAGTATGATAAACACATGTCCGAACATATGAAAGTAGGTTTTCTTAGTTGTCCTGATATTTATTTAGCAAAATGGTATATTTGGTAGAAATTCTAAGCTTTCTTCCCTTAAAAGTTTATAGTTTTCATAGAAATGTTGTTTGATGACTTGACAAATTGGGACAGTGACCCTGGGATTTGCAGTTTGAGGGTGGGAAGCCCACTGCTTCAGGAAGTGTGAGATGGCAGTAAAAGAGAAGGGAGGTCTGGCAGCTGTTTGTATGTATGCGCCTCCTCTGCTCTGTGAGAGGCTGGACCTTCCCTCCGGTTGCTCCGTGCGCCTTTGTGAGTTCTTTCTCCTTTAAGGCTGCCCTTGACTCTTTAACCACACAGTGTAATTTGCCTTGGCCCAGCACCCTCTACGGATGGTTTAGACCTTATTAAGTACTTTTAACCAGGATATTTGAGAAGTAAAAAAGTTAAAAAGAAAGTTCTTAATTTGGAAAGGTTCTCTTTCAGTTTGTAGGCGTGCCCCTTAACTTTAGGAATTAAGAACATTTTACAACATTGCTGATGTCGTGCATTCACTCAAGTGGAGAAGTAAATGATATGCGTTACTGTACTATATACTTTGGGAGTGCAGTTCTGTTTTGGAGTGATTTTTGTTTTAGGTATTCAGTGATAACACCACATAGATGGGATACTATGTAATATGACCAGAATATGTCTGTATATATAGTAGTAAGGTAAGTTTTTTATGGAAAACATTGAATAGCCTTTCTTAAAAATTCTTACAGTGCCCTGAGGTAGGTTGCTGTTTTAGTGCACATGAGAAGATTGTCCAATTCCATTGGAGAAATGTAAGTTCTTTTTTTGTTTGTTTGTTTGTTACATGCTCTTTTCATTTCATTGATTTATTATCTTCATAGCTCTCTATTTACATAGCCTACTAATAAGTAACATTCACAGAACACTGTACTTTGTAAGGCATTTTTACATCTACTATTCAATTTTATCCTCGTAAGCCACTGTGTAAAGTAAATAAATCTTGGCCCTATTTAACAGATTGGTAAAATGATATGCCCAGGGTCTCAGAACTGACCCCTGCACTTGAATTTCATGATGGCAAATTCTGTTTTACTGTACCATGCTGTTTCAAATTGTTTTGTGTATTCATTATTTCTCTAGCTAACTTTCTCAACTTTGGTTGGTAGGTAATTCATTTGGGTATTTAATATCAATCAAGTATTGGGTGACATTTACTTTGTAACCAAAATGATATCATGACTTTTTTCTTATCAGTAGTACTAATCTAAAGACAAGAGAAAAATTCTTTTTCCTTTAAAGGAAAAGTCATACTAAGGATAGATAAAACCTGCTTACTTAGTTTTAAAATTGTCTCTGCTAGTAAATTTACTTTTGGGTACACAGTCTCCATTATCCCCCATAATATTTGAGATTTAGTCAAAAGCATACAATACGCTTCTTGATATTCAGCAGACATTTTCCCCTTAGACGCATGCTCCTGGTATGAAGAAAATCAAGTTAGACACTCCAGAGGAGATTGCAAGATGGAGGGAAGAAAGAAGAAAGTGAGTAAAGAATTAAGAACTAGTGAAACAATTTTCTTTTACTGTGGCAAGGCTGAGTACTTGAAAATAATGACCGTTCTGGCCCTAAGGAACAATTTGAAAAAGGAAATTTGGCCTTTTGTTATTTATTTATTTAAATTTTTGAATTTTATTTTATTTTTATTTATTTATTTAAAAAATTTTTGAATTTTATTTATTTTTTTATACAGCAGGTTCTTATTAGTCATCAATTTTATACACATCAGTGTATACATGTCAATCCCAATCGCCCAATTCATCACACGACCACCAACACCCCCCCGTGGCTTTCCCCCCTGGTGTCTATACGTTTGTTCTCTACATCTGTGTCTCAACTTCTGCCCTGCAAACCGGTTCATCTATACCACTTTTCTAGGTTCCACATACGTACGTTAACATACAGTGTTTGTTTTTCTCTTTCTGACTGACTTCACTCTGTATGACAGTCTCTAGATCCATCCACGTCTCAACAAATGACCCAATTTCGTTCCTTTTTATGGCTGAGTAATATTCCATTGTATATATGTACCACATCTTCTTTATCCATTCGTCTGTCGATGGGCATTTAGGTTGCTTCCATGACCTGGCTATTGTAAATAGTGCTGCAGCGAACATTGGGGTGCATGTGTCTTTTTGAATTATGGTTTTCTGTGGGTATATGCCCAGTAGTGGGATTGCTGGATCATATGGTAATTCTATTTTTAGTTTTTTAAGGAGCCTCCATACTGTTCTCCATAGTGGCTGTATCAAATTACATTCCCACCAACAGTGCAAGAGGGTTCCCTTTTCTCCACACCCTCTCCAGCATTTGTTGTTTGTAGATTTTCTGATGGTGCCCATTCTAATGGGTGTGAGGTGATACCTCATTGTAGTTTTGATTTGCATTTCTCTAATAATTAGTTATGTTAAGCAGCTTTTCATGTGCTTCTTGGCCATCTGTATGTCTTCTTTGGAGAAATGTCTATTTAGGTCGTCTTGCCATTTTTTGATTGGGTTGTTTGTTTTTTTAATATTGAGCTGCATGAGCTGTTTATATATTTTGGAGATTAATCCTTTGTCTGTTGATTCATTTGCAGATATTTTCTCCCATTCTGAGGGTTGTCTTTTCGTCTTGTTTATGGTTTCCTTTGCTGTGCAAAAGCTTTTAAGTTTCATTAGGTCCCATTTGTTTATTTTTGTTTTTATTTCCATGACTGTAGGAGGTGGCTCAAAAAAATCTTGCTGTGATTTATGTCAAAGAGTGTTCTTCCTATGTTTTCCTCTAAGAGTTTTATAGTGTCCAGTCTTACATTTAGGTCTCTGATCCATTTTGAGTTTATTTTTGTGTATGGTGTTAGGGAGTGTTCTAATTTCATTCTTTTACATGTAGCTGTCCAGTTTTCCCAGCACCACTTATTGAAGAGACTGTCTTTTCTCCATTGTATATCCTTGCCTCCTTTGTCATAGATTAGTTGACCATATGTGCGTGGGTTTATCTCTGGGCTTTCTATCTTGTTCTATGTTTCTGTTTTTGTGCCAGTACCATATTGTCTTGATTACTGTAGCTTTATAGTATAGTCTGAAGGCAGGGAGTCTGATTCCTCCAGCTCCGTTTTTTTCCCTCAAGACTGCTTTGGCTATTCGGGGTCTTTTGTGTCTCCATACAAATTGTAAGATTTTTTGTTCTAGTTCTGTAAAAAATGCCATTGGTAATTTGATAGGGATTGCATTGGATCTGTAGATTGCTTTGGGTAGTATAGTCATTTTCACAATATTGATTCTTCCAATCCAAGAACATGGTATATCTCTCCATCTGTTGGTATCGTATTTAATTTCTTTCATCAGTGTCTTATAGTTTTCTGCATACAGGTCTTTTGTCTCCCTAGGTAGGTTTATTCCTAGGTATTTTATTCTTTTTGTTGCAGTGGTAAATGGGAGTGTTTCCTTAATTTCTCTTTCAGATTTTTCATCATTAGTGTATAGGAATGCAAGAGATTTCTGTGCATTAATTTTGTATCCTGCAACTTTACCAAATTCATTGATTAGCTCTAGTAGTTTTCTGGTGGCATCTTTACGATTCTCTATGTATAGTATCATGTCATCTGCAAACAGTGACAGTTTTACTTCTTCTTTTCCAATTTGTATTCCTTTTATTTCTTTTTCTTCTCTGATTGCCGTGGCTAGGACTTCCAAAACTGTGTTGAATAATAGTGGTGAGAGTGGACATCCTTGTCTTGTTCCTGATCTTAGAGGAAATGCTTTCAGTTTTTCACCATTGAGAATGATGTTTGCTGTGGGTTTGTCATATATGGCCTTTATTATGTTGAGGTAGGTTCCCTCTATGCCCTCTATACTTTCTGGAGAGTTTTTATCATAAATGGGTGTTGAATTTTGTCAAAAGCTTTTTCTGCATCTATTGAGATGATCATATGGTTTTTATTCTTCAATTTGTTAATATGGTGTAACACATGGATTGATTTGCGTATATTGAAGAATCCTTGCATCCCTGGGATAAATCCCACTTGATCATGGTGTATGATCCTTTTAATGTGTTGTTGGGTTCTGTTTGCTAGTATTTTGTTGAGGATTTTTGCATCTATATTCATCAGTGATATTGGTCTGTAATTTTCTTTTTTTGTAGTATCTTTGTCTGGTTTTGGTATCAGGGTGATGGTGGCCTCATAGAATGAGTTTGGGAGTGTTCCTCCCTCTGCTATATTTTGGAAGAGTTTGAGAAGGATGGGGGATAGCTGTTCTCTAAATGTCTGATAGAATTCACCTGTGAAGCCATCTGGTCCTGGACTTTTGTTTGTTGGAAGATTTTTAATCACAGTTTCAATTTCATTACTTGTGATTGGTCTGTTCATATTTTCTACTTCTTCCTGGTTCAGTCTTGGAAGGTTAATACCTTTCTAAGAATTTGTCCATTTCTTCCACGTTGTCCATTTTATTGGCATAGAGTTGCTTGTAGTAGTCTCTTAGGTTGCTTTGTATTTCTGCAGTGTCTGTTGTAACTTCTCTTTTTTCATTTCTAATTTTATTGAATTGAGTCTTCGCCCTCTTTTTCTTGATGAGTCTGGCTAATGGTTTATCAATTTTGTTTATCTTCTCAAAGAACCAGCTTTTAGTTTTATTGATCTTTGCTATTGTTTTCTTTGTTTCTATTTCATTTATTTCTGCTCTGATCTTTATGATTTCTTTCCTTCTGCTAACTTTAGGTTTTGTTTGTTCTTCTTTCTCTAGTTCCTTTAAGTGTAAGGTTAGATTGTTTATTTGAGATTTTTCTTGTTTCTTGAGGTAGGCTTATATAGCTATAAACTTCCCTCTTAGAACTGCTTTTGCTGCATCCCATACGTTTTGGATTGTCGTGTTTTCATTGTCATTTGTCTCTAGGTATTTTTTGATTTCCTCTTTGATTTCTTCAGTGATCTCTTGGTTATTTAGTAACGTATTGTTTAGCCTCCATGTGTTTGTCTTTTTTATGTTTTTTTCCCTGTAATTCCTTTCTAATCTCATAACGTGTGGTCAGAAAAGATGCTTGATATGATTTCAATTTTCTTAAGTTTACTGAGGCTTGATTTGTGACCCAAGATGTGATCTATCCTGGAGAATGTTCTGTGCACACTTGAGAAGAAAGTGTAATCTGCTGTTTTTGGATGGAATGTCCTATAAATATCAATTAAATCTATCTGGTCTCTTGTGTCATTTAAAGCTTCTCTTTCCTTGTTTATTTTCATTTTGGATGATCTGTCCATTGGTGTTTGTGAGGTGTTAAAGTCTACCACTATTTCTGTGTTACTGTCGATTTCCTCTTTTATAGCTGTTAGCAGTTGCCTTACGTATTGAGGTGCTCCTATGTTGGGTGCATATATATTTATAATTGTTATATCTTCTTCTTGGAATGATCCCTTGATCATTATGTAGTGTCCTTCCTTGTCTCTTGTAACATTCTTTATTTTAAAATCTATTTTATGTGGTATGAGTATTGCTACTCCAGCTTTCTTTTGATTTCCGTTTGCATGGAATATCTTTTTCCATCCCCTCACTTTCAGTCTGTATGTGTCCCTAGGTCTGAAGTGGGTCTCTTGTAGACAGCATATATATAGGTCTTGCTTTTGTATCCATTCAGCAATCCTGTGTCTTTTGGCTGGAGCATTTAATCCATTCACGCTTAAGGTAATTATCGATATGTATGTTCCTATGACCATTTTCGTAATTGTTTTGGGTTTGTTTTTGTAGGTCCTTTTCTTCTCTTGTGTTTCCCACTTAGAGAAGTTCCTTTAGCATTTGTTGTAAAGCTGGTTTGGTAGTGCTGAATTCTCTTAGCTTTTGCTTGTCTGTAAAGCTTTTGATTTCTCCATCGAATCTGAATGAGATCCTTGCCAGGTAGAGTAATCTTGGTTGTAGGTTCTTCCCTTTTGTCACTTTAAGTATATCATGCCACGCCCTTCTGGCTTATAGAGTTTCTGCTGAGAAGTCAGCTGTTAACCTTATGGGAGTTCCCTTGTATGTTATTTGTCGTTTTTCCCTTGCTGCTTTCAATACTTTTTCTTTGTCTTTAATTTTTGCCTATTTGATTACTATGTGTCTTGGCGTGTTTCTCCTTGGGTTTATCCTGTATGGGATTGTCTGTGCTTCCTGGACTTGGGTGGCTATTTCCTTTCCCATGTTAGGGAAGTTTTCGACTATAATCTCTTCAAATATTTTCTCTGGTCCTTTCTCTCTCTCTTCTCCTTCTCGGACCCCTATAATTTGAATGTTGTTGCGTTTAATGTTGTCCCAGAGGTCTCTTAGGCTGTCTTCATTTCTTTTCATTCTTTTTTCTTTATTCTGTTCCACAGCAGTGAATTCCACCATTCTGTCTTCCAGGTCACTTATCCGTTCTGGCTTTATACTTATTAGGGAAGAAAGCTTAATAGATGTCTAGCTAGAATCTACCAATGAAAAATCCCATGAGGATGCTGTTGTCTGAGGATACGACCGGATACCTCATCCTGAAACAGAAGACCAAGTTAGAGCTATTAGGATGGTCAGCAGCACTTTTAAGTCAATAGCTGTTTTTCTGGAATTAAAAAATGAGGAGAGCCTGAGATAGGAAGAGTTACCTTCAAAGGTCAAGAAAGATACTTAACAACTTTTAACCAGCAGGTTAAAGTTGTACTTTGTTCAACTTAAAGTTTTCAGCTTAAAGCCCCTGTATGTGTGTATATGAAGAGCTGTGTGAAATGTTGCACTGTTATGTGAGAGAGTTAGTTACTGCCCTTTAAAGCTTGAAAGGTAATTCTGAGGAAAACCAGCATAAACAAAGATTTAGAACCAACCGAGAACAAATAGAATTCAGTAAATGTGTATGTGACTATCCATTGTTAATACTCTGTAAAGAGTTGGATGAGGGTGAAGGACAATCAGAGGAATTTAATTCTTAAGCAAGTAAACCTGGGTCCAGCCAGTCAGCAGTCAACATGGACTCAATGGATTTAATAGAATTTTAAGAGCATCCTTGGCTAACAAATGTAAGAATCTAGGGTAAGAATCTAGGTCACCAGGAGTAGGGTATACTAGAATGCCTTTTCCTCTTTATCTCCTGGCAGAATCTTATTTATCTTGTAAGACCTGTGTTTTTGTTTTTTTTTAAAACATGTATTTATTTATTTATTTATTTTGGCTGTGCTGGATCTTAGTTGCTGCGTGCAGACTTCTTCTTAGTTGCCGCATACATGCGGGATCTAGTTCCCCGACCAGGGATTGAACCCAGGCCCCCAGCATTGGGAGTGCACAGTCTTACCCACTGGACCACCAGGGAAGTCCCAAGACCTCTCTTAAGTGTCACCTGATTTGTCATTCCCTTCTTCTTCTTCATTTCCTCTATCTCAATGCTGCCAGAGTGCTAGTCTGTAACAAGATAAGGAACTTGTACCAGAATATAAATCTATACCTTACTTCCTTCATTGAGAAAGTCTTGGTAAGAAGAAAATGTCAGCTGAACTAAATGTATTTTGCTTAGGGACATAGCTGATTTATACCCTGACGTAAGTGTGTGGATTGTCTGCCAGCCCACGGACCAACCTCCCCTAAAGCATTATTCACTACTTCCTGTGTGACTACATAGCTTATTAATACAAACACAATAGCGTTTGTTGCATTATATTATAGGTGGCCCTAGTCTTAGACATCTTTGATTCTGCTGCACTTTGCATAGTACCTGGGATTTATAGCATGTGGAGAATAAATATTTGTGGACTGAATTACTGTTAAATGGTGCAGTATGGGAAGAACCAGTCTTGGCATTGATAAAGAGCCTTAGCCAATTGCATGGTCAAACTTAGAAGTCAAAGGAGTTGGGACCATGACGTGATTTGACTTAGTGAAGAATTCGAAGAAGTTCATGTAAAGCTCCTTGCCTCCTCTAGGTGGCTTCTTTACAAGTACAATTTTTTTCTTCTCATGATTCCACTTCACTCTGGGTTTTTGTTTTGTTTGTTTTGCTTATTTGTTTTTTATCTGTTGGGTGTATCTTTTTCTTACTGTTTTGCACAGAGGAATAATCAAAGAAGAAGAGTTAGCTCCACTTCCTGATAGTTAGTTTTTAAAGAGCTGGTGATGGCAGTATTGAAGATTATGTCCTGCTAGATGGATTGGAAATTGCCTACCTGCAAAGGTTTTTCCCTGGTACTTTGCCCTGACTTTGGTCAGTTGGAAGTTGTTGCAGCTCAGTGGTGCCAGCCCCTGTTGTATATGTTTAATTCTTCTGAGGAGAATGATGATGGCTGCTAGTCAGCAATGATTATAAAGCAACTGAGAAGTTAACTAAGTAAGCTGTTTAATCTCTCAAGTTTTGAGTTCACTTAAGGCAATAGGGAAGTTCTGAAATGAGTTCCTGATTAACCAACTTTGGTTCTTTTATATCTAACGAGTGTTTAAATTAAGTCATTATATAAACTGGGAAAATTGGACCCACTATTAAATTAATGGTAGCCAGCTTCAGTGATTCTGTTCTACTATGTCTCTAGCTGTTTTACTCTCCCACAATCCTCCACTCTACCCTCCTTCTCAGCATATAAGTGGAAGGACCTCATCTAGTCTGGAGGAGTGGGGTGTTCCTTGACAAAGGGCAGTTGAGCTGAACTTAGACCTAATTAGGAAGAAATAAGAGGAGGCAGGGGCTAGTGCACAGACAGATTGGCATGAGTATAGGAACTTGAATATAGGTAAGAGATGATAGAAGCTTTTGAAAGATGGCAGTTGTGGGGACAGAGAGAACTCGGTGGATATAGAACATAAAAATGGGCACTGTTTGGTAATTGGACAGTTGTGAGGTTGAGGAGGAAAGAGGTTTTGAGGAGATGTCCAAGTTCCTCTGTGAAAGCACCTTTGTGAAAGGTGGTGCCTCTTACTCAGACAGGGAACCCTGGAAGAGAATCAGGTTTGGAGGTGTTGATTTAGGACATCGTGGAGTATGAGGAGATTCTGAGAGAACTATTTGAAGATGTTGTGTAAGCACTGGGACTCAGACCAGACTGGCTGGAGATAGATATTTTAAAATCATGAAACCATGAATGCAGAAGATACTTCCCACAGAGAGAGGGTAGAGTGGAAAGGGGAGATAGCCTAAAAGGGAGTTAAAACCAACAAGCCTGCTGAGCAAGAGCCAGAGAAGTAGAAGAAAACTCAGAATATGACCTGTCATGGAAACCAGTAGAGGGGAGGATTTCAAGAAGGAAGATGTGATTACCAGTGCAGATTGCTGTGGAAAGGTCAAATAAAACAAGAACAAAAAGTGACTGATTTTGTGACCTGTAGGGCCCCCTTGATGTGGATTCCAGATGATTGCTCCTTGGCCGTCCTTCTTGGAGTTTCCTGCCATCTGTCTCCACAGCTCTCTGCAGCTCTGACGGCCTCCCCCATGATTCTTTTTTTTTTAAATATTTATTTATTTATTTGGCTGTGTTGGGTCTTAGTTGTGGCAGCGGGATCTTCATTGCGGCCTATGGGATCTTTTGTTGTGGAGTGCAGGCTCTTTGTTGCTGCATGTGGGCTTCTCTCTAGTTGTGGTGCACGGGCTTTAGAGCACACAGGCTCAGTAGTTGCAGCGCGTGGGCTCTCTAGTTGTGGCGTGTGGGCTCTAAAGTGCTCAGGCTCAGTAGTTGCGGCGTGCAGGCTTAGTTGCCCCGCGGCATGTGGGATCTTAGTTCCCCAACCAGGGATCGAACTCACATCCCCTGCATTGGAAGGCGGACTCTTAACCCCTGGACCACCAGGATAGTCCCTCCCCCGTGATTCTTAACAAGACGGATTGCAGTTGCCTTTGCCACCCTGCCCTTGGCATATATATAGATGGTCCAACAGAAGTGTGTATCCTTTGAATTCCGCTGACTTTTTGAGACTCAGAGCTTACAATAAAGAGTTTCATCTGACACCTTTTTACCTTCCGATTTCCAGTGTCCTTTACCTCCATGCAGTTTCTGCCACTTACTTTCACGGCCACCCTGTGGATCTTATCTTCTGGACTTTCTGCCCCAGAAATTTTGAAGTTGGGCTTACTCCTCTTTGGTCATAACTTTCATTCCATCCAACTGTCTCACTGTCACCTGTACCTGGTCCCGGACTAGTTGAGGCCTCCCACCTCTTACCCCCTTTACCTTCTTTTTCTCTCATCCACCTTCCGTCTTTGCTTCTCTGCCAAGTTTAAGTCACTTCCACCACTCTCAGCAGCTCAGCTCCCTCATCCCATTGCCCTTCGTTACACCCACCTGGCAAAATCTCAGCTCTGGCTCAGTTGCTAAGTGTTGTTCAAGAAAACCACACAGTTGAAGTACGCTCTGCAGGGGAACACTCAGCAGTGTTGATCACACTTAAGGAATTGACTTTGACCAACGAGGTCAGGCTATTCTCTTTGTGTTTGTTCTTTTTTCATGCAAAATGAGATGCTAGTATGCACGTATTTCTTAGTTACATAGGTGACTATGTAGAATAAAATTTAAAAATAAATTTGTTAAACTGATTTTATTTTAGCCAGCTAAAATGCCAGTGAAAACAGCACCTTAGAACTGACAGTCAGGGTACTGTAATGTGGGCTTAACATATCTTTCCTGATTAATCCCACATTACTTATAGGAGTTCTTTGTCCCAGCCAGACTTGGTTTTTTTCTTTTTCATATCCCAAACAAGTGTTTTGAACTTTTAACCTCAGTTTTGATCATGCTGCTTCCAGAAAATCCTCCCTTCTCCATCCTTGAAGTTCTGCTCACTGCTTTAGTCCAGCTGAAATCCTGCCAGACTAAAATTTTGGGAGTATTTTTCCTTATCTGCCTAGAGGGGTATCTTGTCCCTCTTTGAATGTGGTATCCCCTCTGCCTCCTTAGTGTAGTTGCCCCTCATTATGGTCCTATTGATGAACTTTTTTGCTTATGTGTCTTTTTTAAAAAAATAAATTGCAAGCTTTAGAAATGTAAGAACCATGGTTTGTGTGACTGTTTATATCCCATGGTGCCATAGGTAGAAGGGATGCTTATAAATGTTGATATATGTAAATGGGGCTTGAAAATATTTTTATTATGGGTGTAATTCTGTTTTGGTATATACAAGTAAGTGGTTAGAAAAATCTTGCTGAGATTCATATTTTTAATTTATGTTTTAAACTATACCTTTGTCATTGTTAAAGAAATTGGGCAATGTTGATTTGATTAATAACTGTAGTTGGAATTCAGTAATATAACTAATGGTACTTAAATTGCTGTGGTTTTGAACAATAAATTCTCACCACGTAGGACAGATCATCACCAAGACAAACCAAATTGATCTGTATTTGAATGCATTACTTTCTACAGTAGCTTTCCCCATTTGAACGTGAACTCTGCCACCTTGTGGTTTTGTGCAACAAGTGCTTTAAAGGAAAAAATTCCACTGGCTAGAGAAACTTAAGGAATATTAACATTTGAAGATGCAAACTAGCTTAGGTAGCACGTGTTTCTATAAAGTCCCTGGTAGAAGACTAGTTTGGTTTTGTAATGTAATCAAGAAATCTCAGCCACCTTTGAATTTATGTTGATGTACATTATAGCTTTGAATAACTTCCTGAGAAGAGTTTAGCTTGAAATTAGAGGTAAACATTCAGTATTTGAAAAGGCAAAGATTGTTTTATATATGGCCAAGGTTACTGAAAAGAGATAGGAGTAGACTCTTGCCTTTAAGACCCTCACTCTAATGGGAGACGTAGGAAGAATATCCATAGGTGGCCATGAGAGCACAGGCAACTGAAGCGTTAATTTTTGCTGTGTGGGGATAACAGTGTCTGGTCAAGGGGTAGCTGGCATCTTTGGAAGGCAGGGCAATCAGTTCGTTTTGCAAGACTTCTTGTGAGAGGGGTCGTGCCACCCCTCCCCCCCCCAATTTATTTGAAGGTGAAGTTTATTCTTTTTTAATGCATAGTTCTGACAAACATCCGTAGTTGTGTTTAATTAAAAACTTTAAGGCTTTCCACTAATAACCTGCAAAAAAAGAAATCCTAGCCAAAAAAACCCGTAGTGATTCTTTCTTAATTCCTGTCCTGTCGGGTACAAATGCTGTATGATTTGGCATTAGGAAAAATGAGTAGTAGAGGTTCATTTCCCAAAGCTCTATTTTAGAGACATTGAAACATACTTCATGGCAGATTGGGAGTCCACTAGGTGGCGTAGTTGTGTTATTTATTTTAATACTGCAGTTACCGTGGCTCTGAGGAAACACTTTACAGCTGTGTCCCCAGTTCTTTCAGAATTCCAGCAGAGGGGCTGTGCTCCTAAAGAATGCTACATCTTTTTGAAGTTTGGAAAGACTTTGAAATAAAAATGCGGTAGTGTTGAAGTAGCCGTGATTCAGGGAGAATAAAGAGGGATTGTGTTTTTCTACAGAAGAGGCTTAAGGGAAAAGCCAAGGAGTGGGTGGTGATTTGAGGCTAAGGAAAGAGAAAGGTAACCAGAATGAGATGTGCTAAGATAATGGTTGGTTCCATGTTGCCAATTTATTGACTCTGGGGCTTAAGGATTGTCTCTGGAGGCTTAAGGCTTAGGCTAGGGGAAGACAAAGAGGGGGCAAGAAATGAAAGAGGGAGAAGAGAGCAAGATAAAGAGCATACGGTTTCAGGGCCAGTTCCTTTTGGGGTGTTGGGAAAAGGTGGAAGTAGGGAAAAAAGTGATTTTAGCAGATAAAAATAGAGAAACCAACTGTGAAAATACCACTTGTCACAGTCTTTATAGCTTTATAACATCCATTCTCTACCAGGAGATATTGGACTAAATTTTATTGGTATGTAATTGTGCAATGTAAGACAATTTGTGATTTTTTTCAACAGTTTTCTCTGGATTTGTGTACTTTAGAAACCTGAACTGTGTCCTTTATCAAAGATCCAGACTTTTCCTGATTCTTGTATCTCACTAGTATGTTGCTGGAAGGAGCTTCTGATTATTGTTGTATGTATAACTAGGTCTTGTGTTTCTGGTTTTCCATTTGGGGGGATAATTTGCTCTCTGGTACCCTTGTTTTCCCTAGTTTTTAGTCTCTAGGTTCTATGTAAATAAGAATGGTATAACTTTTGCAAGAAAATTTTATTAATTTAAGCACTGAAAAATAGAATCTTATAACTTTGGAAGGGATATAAAGATCCCCTACCTTTAGGAAAGTGACACTTTAGTCAGCCAGAAAGAAAAAGTGAGCTGTTTTAAAAGACTTCCACCAAAGGAGTTTCCACAACATTCTTCATGTCTCATTTAAGGAATTCTTTCTTATATCTCACCTAAAATCCACTTGCTGTAACAAACTGTTTATATTCCTTATCATTGAGAAGCATTTACATAGCTCATTGCTTATACATGAAACACTGTAGGACCAAGTCTTTATGTTTAGCATATGGCCCAACATGTTAAGGGTTGGTCTGTAACACTCAGAAGAAAAATGTTAAAGAAACACATTTTGTGTTTCTTTAACATTTTTAAGAATAAGTAAGAATAAGTGAATTTCAGAGGTGTGAAGAGTGTTGATTAGCTGTGAGTTACACGTCTACACACTGTGGTGCCTGTGAAAGTCATCACCTTTTCCTCATCATTTCTTCTTGTGTGTAGTTTGTCTTCAGATTGAGAACAGCTGGCTGCCATCTTCTCTGTAAGATCATTTTTTGTCACTTCTCTTCCTCTTTTAAAGGCTGCAAATAGTTCCAGTTCCTTTCATCTTTCTTCAGAGGTTTTCTTTTTTCATCCTGTTAATCAGCTTTGAGTCTCTTTTGAATCCCCTCCAAGTTTTATTTTTCCTTAACATTCCTTTTCAGTTTAGAAGTACAAAACTGGACGGCAGTGCCCTGAGAGTTTCTGATCACCTTTGAGTGTCATGAGAGGATGATTTCACACTTGTACCTGTGCCAGAGTCTATTTCATATCACCTTAGATTATGTTTGCTTTCCAAAACTGTACTCGTGTGGTGCTGACTGCCTGTCAGATTTTTATCTCCTGTGACCTTGATCTTTTCCTCTTATGTTTATTTATAACTTGCACATTAATCATCTTTTATTTGTGGAGTTTATTTTTCTTGGCTGGAGAGATTGCTTTGCACTGTCCTCACTGAAATTCATTGCCTTTCTTTTTCTGCTTACTTCACCACTTACTCAATGTCATTTCTATTCTTATCTTCCAGTGTGCCCAGCCCATGGGCTTCTATTGTCTGTGCTATCCCAGTCCGTGATGCAGATGTTAAAAAAAGAAGGGGGTAGAGACAGTGTCCTCGAAATGATGGCAGAACGTGATGTGTTGATGTTTCTCGAAATTTACTCTAATGAGCAGCCAGGCTGAGTGGTAGAGGGCTGTCTGTGTTCCCCTCCTTTCATGCCTTTTATGCTCCTCGGATCTGTTCCTCTCACCACCAAAGTTTGGTGCCTCCATCACCACACAACTGTGCTAAGGAACAAAGAAAGCTTTGTCAGAGCAATTCATCTTGCACACTGCTGTCAGATTTAATTTTTTTCACTGCCTTGTTCATATCTTTCCCTGTTCATAACTTTCAGTGGCTCCCCAACACCACTGAATTAAAAATAAGCTTTCTCATCTGGCATTCGAGGCACATTTTGGCCCCAGCCTCCCTTTCTGATCTGATTGCCTGTAACTATTTCTTTAAGAATGAACCACTTGCCATTCTCTCACACTTTTGAGGCCTTGGTTTGTCTGCATTGTTTACTCTGCTTAGAACACTCTGACAAAAAAAAAAAAAGGTCCCTGGCAGTCTAGTGGTTAAGACTCTGTGCTTCCACTGCATGGGGCATGGGTTTGATCCCTGGTTGATCCCACAGGCCATGTGGTGCGGCCAAAAAAAAAAAAAAAAGCACATGCTGACGCTTTTCCATCAGATTTTTGTCTGTTAACACCATTTAAGACCAGTGTCTTTCATGTTCCTTTCTTTGTGGATTTCTCCATCTAGATATGATCTTTCCTTCCCACCCTCCCTTATACTCCTTAGGGTGCTTATTATATTTTGTCTTTTGTTTTAACTAGTCTTTACAAATAACCATGCTTTTCTTAACCTTCCTGGTAGACTGTAGCTTTTTTTTTAAGAACTGTCTCTTCCTCATCTTGGTAACTTTGGGAATACCTCCTAGTATGTATTTGCATAAGTAGATGCATAAGAAAATACATTTTTTCTTATAGTATTTATGGGTATGTGCCAACTAAATGAACTATATATCAGTTTCAGCACATTATATGATATATTTGATTTAAATTCTATTGTAAGCTCCTTACTTGGTAACAGACTGGTAGCAGAGTTTGGACTGGCAGCTGGTATACACTTTGAGTAGCATTGTTAGAGTCTACTTTTTCACCCTTAAAAAAATTCTAGAAGGAATTAAAAGTTTATATCAATTTACTGTATTAGTCATTAAACAAAAATTGTTAAATGCAGGAATTGCTTGATTGCGTAATTAAAATTTACTCTAAAAGCCCTTTTATAATGGACTTTTATTGTTCTCTAGAAATTACCCAACTCTGGCTAATATCGAAAGGAAGAAAAAGTTAAAAATTGAAAAGGAAAAGAGAGGAGCAGTGTTGACAACGACACAGTATGGGTAAGTTCCTTAAAATTGCTTGTACCCTCAATGCTTATTTTAAATGAATGTATGTACTTATAAATAATAAAAAAGAGCATACACCCAAATCCTAAAACCGCTATACTTTCAATTCTGAAATCTTTGCTTTTGTAACTTTTTTACTTAAAAATTTTAAAATTATATTTTAAAATAAGTAGTACCCTATATTTATGTGGTTTTCAAAACGATTTACAGTAACAAGTCTTTTCTGTCTTTGTCTCCTAGCTAAACAGTTCTCCTTCCCAGAGGCAACCCATTTTATCTTTCTAGAGATATTTCATCTTTATATAGCACATAGATAATAGTCTTTTTTTTCCTTTTTTGATACTATTGTACATCTTGCTGTTTTTAGCCAAATAATATACTTGGAGATTGTCCTATATTGACATATAAACAAGACTCCTCATTCTCTGAGGGTGTGTAAGAAGCATAAGAATACCCCACAGGGTCTTTTTTTTAAAAAAAAAAAACAGTTCTCTACTGACAGACATTTAAGTTTTCACCAGTCTTTTACTAATAAAAAGTTGCCGTTATTGCCCTGTACATACATTTTACACATGTGCACATATTTCTGAGCATGGATTGCTAGAAGTGGTTTTGCTGAGTCAAAAGACATGTGTATTTATTATATTAATAGCTAACTGCCAAATGCCTATCATAGAAGCTATTGTAGTTTACTCTCCCACCAACAGTACATGAGACATCCCGTTTTCCCCAATGCCTCACCTTCATAGAATTTTTTCCATTTTGTTTTGTACTGAAGTGTACAACTGAATGAATTTATATACATTCACATACCTACATACCCATGTAACTTCCACATATTAATAATATGTAGAATGTCTTTACCTCACAAAGCTTTCTCTCTTAGGCCCTCCTTAGTTCCATGCCTCCCCACAAAGGTAACCTCCTTTCTGATTTCTATCATCATAGATTTATTTTACCTGTTCTTAGAACCTTGTATAAGTGGAATCATATAGTATTGATGTGTCTTCTTTAGTGTATAGTTTCTGTGGCTCAAAATTATCTTGTGAGATTCATCCATATTGTTGTGTATAGCTGTAAATCCATTCTTATTGCTATATGGAACTTAATTGTGAGAATATATATTCATTCTACTATTGGTCATTTGGGTTGTTTCCAATTTGGGCTATTATGAATAAAGCTGCTATGAACGTTCTTTTAAGTGTCTTTCGTGGACATAAATACTTGTTTCTTGTTTACATTGGCCATACACACACACACACACACACACACACACACACACACACTAGGTCATACTAGATATTTAGTTATAATAGATACAGTCAAACAGTTTTCCAAAACACTTGTACTAATTTATACTCCTACTGACTCTGCATCTAACTGCTGTGTGTCCTGGTCAATGCATAGTATTGTTATACCTTTTCCTCATGTTATACCATTTCCCTCATGACTAACGATGTTGGACATCTTTTTATATGCTTTTCCGTCATGTTGATGTTCTCTTGTGAAGTGCCAGTTCAAGTCTGAGACCACTTGTCTTTTTAAAAGGGTTTTTTAAAAATTATGTGTAGCATAGACAAAATTATTTAAGTCAATAAATTTTTAAGGAATTTCATGTATTCTGATTCTTTCCACTGCCAATCACCTTAGTTCCTCCAAACTCATAATCTTCAAGATAAAATAGCCCTTCAAAAAGAAGTTGTCATGTTAGCCCACAATTCTTTTAGTTGGGCTTCTTTGATCTCCAGTGGAATATGGACACACTTCAAAATTCCACACCTGTAATCTTTGGGATCCAATTTCCTCAAGCGATTTACTTTAGGACCATGTTTAGGGTCAGGAGATGGATCTGCTTGGTTCTGAATTTGACATCCTCTAAAAATGTGTTAGGTTCAAATCATATTCACTCCTAAGCCATCACACCCTAGAACAGTACAGATCATTGGGATCTGCCAATACCTTTTTAAAATCCAGACTCTGTGTTCAAAATAAAAGCCTAAGGAAAGAAGCCATCTTTGTTTCATGTCAACATTAAAATTAGAGTACTAAATCAATACAGCTGATAATTTAAAAGCTTAAGATATGAGGGAAATTATCAGCTCTATAGTCCTGGAAGCAATCTTTATGTTTATCAGTGCACCCCCATCACTTGACTCTCTTTTAGGTATCATGTTCCTTCTCACCTGTATCAAAACTCATACTGAACAATGAGTTCTGGGTTGCAAAAGAGGATTTATTTTTGCCCCTGTCTAGAAGTCTTTGTCCACAAATTAAACAAAAACAAACACAAGTGCTATTGACCACTTTTTAATTGGGTTGCTTTTCTTGATTAGTAGGAGTTATTTACTTAGATACAAATCCTTTTTTGTGTAGAGTATAGGTAGTGCAGATATATATAGTCTTGCAATTTGTGGCTTGCCTTTTTACCCTTAATAGGTGTCTTTTTTTTTTTTCTCCATATGATAGTCTTAACTGCTCAGATATCTGGGGTCAGCTGGGGGTTATCTGGTGATCTTGACAAGGCTTAGTCACAGCTGGGGGTTGGTTAGCTGATGGTTGGGGTGCCTATATAGTTACTATTCATGGTACTCTTCATTCTTTAGCGTAGATCCATCTTTCCATCTGATACCATTTTCCTTTTGCCTAAAAGACTTCCTATAACATTTCTTATAGTGAGGGTCTGCTGGAGATGACTTCTTTCAGCTTTGTGTGTCTGAAAAGATCTTTATTTTCCCTTCCTATTGGAAAGATATTTTTGCTAGATACATAATTCTAGGTTAACAGTTTTCTAAAAATTTTATAGTACTTTAAAGATGTTGCCCCATTGTTTTCTTATTTGCATTGTTTCCAAGAGAAGTCTGCTGTCATCATTTTGTTCCTCTATATAAAATACCTTTTATCTCTGACTGCTTTTAAGATTTTCTCTTTTTCACTAGCTTTGAGCAATTTGATTATTATGTGCCTTGGTATTATTTTCTTACTTTGTTTTATGTCCATTGAGAGTATATGTAATGAACCTTTTTTTAAAAAATGGTCTTTGTTTTCCTATGCATAGTTTACATAAGCATGTGATCACATAAGTATTTGTTTTCCTCCTAAGAGTACTAATAGCTGTGGTTTGAGAGGGCGCTTGATTTGAGCTAGCTGTGAAATTGTGCTTGGTCTATGATCTTTAAGTTTATCCTCCTGTAATGTGAAGAGAATAATACCTGTCTAATCTATTTCAAGGAGTTACCATGAAGTTTAAACAAGAAATGAGGTAGCATATTTGTAAAAGCATCAGAAACTTTAAGGCTACTTACAATTAAGTAGATAAGAGTTAATGCGCTTTGTAAAGTCTAAGGAACATTTTATCTTAATGTATGATAGGAATGAAAGAATGCTGCCAATTAAATTCACTTGCTGTTGATTGTACAACATAGCCCAATTTCAGAGGGATTACATTATGGGAGGAAATGTGCAATTTGGAATTGATAAAGTATGGTATATTGTGGTATGTTATACTTTTAAAGTTCTACTTTGGAAGCCATTGAATTTATTTTATTCTGGTCTCTTTAATGTACTAGGTGACAGGTGATTTATTTGACAGCTAAGTTTCTTTTGCATTCAGTAATCTTTTTCAAATTTTTCTTGAAAGGTCAGTGCCTTTTATATTAAGAATTGCATTTTTCTTACTCCAGCAAGATGAAGGGGATGGCCAGACATTCACAGATGGCAAAAATCAGAAGTCCTGGCAAACGTCACAAATGGAAAAATGGTCATGCTGGACAGAGAGCAGCCATTGGGTCAGGCAATCCCTTGTGTGATTCGAAGCCTGAAAGAACACCCGAGGCAAATTCAGACCCTCTGGGTGTTTTGGTAAACACCGATTCCGGTAAGCTAAATAAGAAAACACCGTGTTTTTAAGAGTATAGCCAGTGATGCAGAAATTGATTCTTCACATCCTTGTTTGGGGAGAGTTTAATGGCGAAAATGTAAAAAGGTGGAATGATGCTTTTGTTCTTAATAGGAGTGTTTTGTCAAAAACCTCGTTTAAAGAAATTTTTTCTGAATCTTGGGAATGAGTGCATGAGGCAGGCAGAATGTGGGAAAAAGATTATATTTATTGGATAATTTCCTCAGTATCATATAATCTTGGAAATTTTCTTAAGATTATTTTGAATGTATAGGTGTTGTGGATTCAGATTTGCACCATTATGTGAATTTTCCCACCTAGAAAGCAGGAATTCCAATGAAAGCCAGCATTTATGCTGCTCAGCATGAACATGGTCTCTTTGGGTAAATAATATTAATTCCATATATTTAAATAATACTGTTCTTCCTCAGAGCATAGAATATATTTATGTGTGTTTATTGTTTTTTCTTAAATTCCTTCTAGAATTTAAGAGATAAGTTTACTCTTGCTTATAAGTTGAGAAATTAAAGGACCAAAATGTTGCTGTCACAGAAAGATACCGCTAAGGCTTCATTTCTCTTCTGAAAAATAAAAATGTTTATGTAAATATTTTAGCACCTTTCCTTCCAATAACGATGTGAGGCTTTATCCAGTTGCTAGTGATTCTTCTTTTGCAAAGGGGTGTTATTGATGTTACATTGCAGGTTTGCTAGCAGGCTCTGTTCAGCTTGGGGGAAAGCAGCTTCTACGACAATCACAGATTATGTTATAAATTTATTTATTTATTTTTGGCTGTGTTGAGTCTTCGTTGCTGCACGCAGGCTTTCTCTAGTTGCAGCGAGCGGGGGCTACTCTTCGTTGCGGTGTGCGGGCTTCTCATTACGGTGGCTTCTCTTTGTTGCAGAGCACGGGCTCTAGGCGCGCGGGCTTCAGTAGTTGTGGCTTGCAGGCTCTAGAGCGCAGGCTCAGTAGTTGTGGCGCACGGGCTTAGTTGCTCCGCGGCATGTGGAATCTTCCCAGACGAGGGATCGAACCCATGTCCCCTGCGCTGGCAGGCGATTCTTAACCACTGCGCCACCAGGGAAGCCCCGTGGCAGATTACTGAATTTATGGATGGGAAGAAACAGGGGGATAACTACTTCACTGACTAAATCAGGATGGAAAAGATCTTGGCATAAGGGAATGTTGGGCTAAGAGTGACAAGATACAATTTACTAGGAATAATAATAATAAATTATTTTAACACCAACTAACACTTATTGAGTAAGGTATTGGGTTGGCCAAAAAGTTCGTTTGGGTTTTTCTGTAACATCTTACAGAAAAACCCAAACGAACTTTTTGGCTAACCCAATACTTACTGTGCTCTAAATGCTTTGTATATATTAGCTCTTTTCCTCATGACAACGTTTTACTTATGTGCAGATGCTACTTCCATTTTCGAACCAAGGAACTTAGAGTGAGTAATTTACCTTAGTCATGCTGCTAGTTAATGGCAGAGCTAGAATTAGAACTTAGGTGTCTAACTCCTAGTATACTATACTACCTCTACACATGAAGTCTGAATTTGGCCAAAAAAATATTGTAGGAGTCTAGGATAGTTGAGATGTGGGAGAGAGTTTTAAAAAGGCATCTTCTTATCCTTGCTACTAGCAAGGCAAAGACAGAAGACATTTTGGGCCAGGGCTGAATTTACTCTTGGGCACTGATTTTTTTTCCTTCAAAAAATGTTGGATAGAGCCCACATACTTCTTCAAACTTACAGTTTGTGACCTTGATGATGAAATACAATCTGTACCTAAATATAAACTTCCATGTCGTTAAAATACTTGAAACACAAATGTGAAGACTACTGTTATAAACAGTGTTACTAATTTGAAAATTACATAATTCTTCCCTTTATGCAGTTTTCTAAATGAACATTTGAAGGATTCTGTAATACTGAATACTCTGTTTTTGCATTGTTAGCTTTGGTTGGGTAATTCTGTTTTCTCATTTTTAAAGAAGTGTTTCAGTGTGTCAATCTGGTGAAACACTAACAAAAAGATGAGTATATCTTGCCTCTATTTGTATCTAGATCTTCAAGAGACACCTTAGACCTGAGAAACAATAGTTAAATGCCTTTCATCCTCATGGTAGAAAGCATTCAGTCAGATCTAGGAGCGGTTGAATGAGAGTAGCAAGTAATTTTGTTTTGGCTTAATGTTGAAACTCTTACCTATTCTGAAGGTCAGAAATGAAAATGTAAGTCTTGAATATAAAAATCCTAAAAGTAAGCTGTAAATTTATAATATTGTTCTTTGAGGAAATCAAAATACCCACAATCAAATTATGGTAGCTTAATTTTGTAGGAAAGATTCCATTTAAATTTATGTTTTTCTTTACCTGGGATTTCTTCTGGACTTTCACATTTTCCAAATCAATGTTTCAGAGTGTTGGTTTTTCAACTTTCCACTCCAGGTATAGCTACAGAAAACCGTATGTACCATTTTTTCACATGCCCTAGATATTCTCAGCTTCTCGACTTTCCAGTTTATCAGTTTTACCTTGTTTGGAGGCAGCTTCCTTCACATGGGCCAGAGCCGGCCAACCTTCATTAAGATCTAGTTGTGCTTGTTATTCAAGTTGTCGGTGGCAGGGCAGCATGGTGACAACGTGGCCCTATTCATGCTCCAATGTGGCAGTTGACACTTTTCAGCACTAAGCTCACTTTAAAAATGAAGATCCCAATTTCTTTTATTTTTTGCCTTTTTTGGGCTTAGAACCTTATCTAGACAGCAGCATTCACATTTAGACAAGATAGTAGTTCTTGAGAATCTCTATAAACCTTATGTCATGTTTAGAAAATCACGCCTGAGCCCACCTTTTTGTGATGGTAGTTGGTAGTATGTGAACCCTCATTAATTGTGCAGGTGCTTTATTTATTTATTTTTAAAGATGGAGAATTTTTAAATTAAATTAAGTTAATTAATTAATTTATTTTTGGCTGCATTGGGTCCCCGCCGCTGCGTGTGGTCTTTCTCTAGTTGTGGTGAGCAGAGGCTACTCTTCGTTGCCGTGCGCGGGCTTCTCATTGCGGTGGCTTTTCTTGTTGCGGAGCACAGGCTCCAGGCGCATGGGCTTCAGTAGTTGTGGCGCATGGGCCCAGCTGCTCCACGGCATGTGGGATCCTCCCGGACCAGGGATTGAACCCATGTCCCCTGCATTGGCAGGTGGACTCTTAACCACTGTGCCACCAGGGAAGTCCCTGTGCAGATGCTTTAAATTGGGAATTGACATTGTTTCAAAAGGAAAGCCTGTCATTTGGAGTCTCTCAACTTATGAGTTTTGAGTATGGCCTGTTGTCACTAGATTTGCTAGTGGTGCTCTGCTCTTGTTTAAATACAGCATGTTCTATGGCTTTCCTGGCCCGTGGTTTTAACAAGTATTGTCTGGGCTAGAAGGAAAGGAGCTGGTCAGTAATGTGTCCTTGAGCATCACTGACTACAGTGCCTCAGTGTCCACAAAACAGAAAGGATCCAGTTTGTTAGTCATTCATTATAACAAATATAGCTATTGTCATAGAACACTGGGACATCAGTCTAACTATGCATCGAGGTAAGCTAGATGGCTTCTGCTGTTAAAAAGGTAGGCATACAAGTAAGAAGGTAAGCTGGCCTAGCACATCAGAAATCATGAATTCCCAATGTTAAATACCTGGTTTTGAGGTTTGGAAACTGTAAACCAAAGTTCCCATTTTTTTAGAGTGACTTTTTCAATATATAGCTTTTTCTTTGTGAGAATTTATAAATCATCTTGGGGTTACAGCATATAATTGTGCTTTGTTCCATAAAGGCAATAGGAAATAGTAGTGGGAGAGGAGGGTGGCACAAATAAAAAAATAAGTTGTAGAAAGAAGCCAGATGAGAAGCTTTTTCCAATGTTTAGAGTTGGGTAAGACATTCAAAGGGCAGTTTGTTTTTTTTCATTTCAATAGGGATTTACTGAGGTCCTACATTTTGCTTGCCCAGCCCTATAATTCAGTGAAGTCTTTCCCTGCCTTCAAGAAACTCATAGTCTAGTGATAATTTTTAGATTAAAAAAAATTTTTTTGGTCATTGGGAACATGATGTGTATGTATGAGACAGAGAGGTGAGATTTACTCTAAGAAAAGTGTCACTATTTTTTTTTTTTTAACAGTAAGAGAAATTATTGGAGTTGGTATTTATAATGCTCTTGAAGTTTGATTTTATAATCTTCATTGCTATTATTTTTGTACTGGTGTTTTTATTTTAAGTTTTTAAAATTTTTCTTAATTTTTAAATTTTTTTCAATTATAGAAACTTTTATTATCCTAAATTAGGCCCATCAAAATTTTTATCACACGTTAATATTAAATTGTATAAGACCTTAAAATATTACTCAGGGATCTTTTTCGTTATTTCATTTTTATTTTTTATGGTTTCTGTTTTTTTTTAAATTTTTATTGGAATATAGTTGACTTACAGTGTTGTGTTAGTTTCAAGTGGACAGCAAAGTGAATCAGTTATACATATACATACATCCACTCTTTTTTAGATTCTTTTCCCATATAAGTCATTACAGAGTATTGAGTAGACTTCCCTGTGCTATACAGTAGGTCCTTATTAGTTATCTATTTTATATATAGTAGTGTGTATATGTCAATCCCAATCTCCCAATTTATCCCTCCCCCCCTTACCCCCCGTAACCATAAGTTTGTTTTCTACATCTGTAACTCTATTTCTGTTTTATAAATAAGCTCATTTGTACTCTTTAAAAATTCCACATATAAGCGATACCATATGATATTTGTCTTTCTCTGTCTGACTTCACTCAGTATGACAATCTCTAGGTCCATCCATGTTGCTGCAAATATACTGGTATTTTTAGTTTAGAGAGATGTTTTGTTGGCTGTTTTTATTAAAACGTGGGTGAAGTTTCTTGAGTATTATTTTATCAGCTCTGCCTATGGCACAGTCATTCCAAGATGGCTGCTAGAAATGCCTACATTAGAACTGCCAAGTAGATCTGAGCATCTTTGTGAACAGCCTTCTGTTTTTGAGATGAAGAGTCACCATAGAGGATGTTTTGATAGTGCCAAAAGTGTCATTACATGTGGTGGGTCCCCAAAACATAACTGAGGGGGACGAAATAGGAAAAGAGGTGTTCATGTGTATGAACTCCTAGCTGTTACCCTTGGGAAGGCAGTTAAGTGTAGTGAGCTTTGTGACACTCCTCGTCATGAGTACACCAGCCACTCACGTTGTGGTTTTAATGTATGTCTAAAATTCTTTGCTATTCCTTGCTTCAAGAGGTGGAGCTTAATTTCCCTCCCTGTGAATGTGGGCTGGACTTAGTGACCTGTTTCTAGAAATAGAATAATGAAAGAGCAGAATAGTAACATTATGGTGGAGACTACCAAGTGATCATGGTTAATATCACCAGTAATAGGTTGAGATGTACCCCCTGCTATGTGATGAGAAGGTCACTGCCTAAAATCCACAGCCTCAGTCTAATCATCAGAAAACATCAGACAGACCCAGCTGAGGGATATTCTACAATAACTGACCGGTAGTCTTTAAAACAGTCAAGTTCATGAAAGGCAAGGAAATACTGAGAAATTCACAGGTTTGGAGAAGACACAGATCAAGGAGTCATGGTGATTGAACGTGATGTGATATGGTAGATTCAATCCTAGAACAGAAAAAGGACATTAGTGGAAAAACTGGTGGAATTACATTACAGTCTGTAGTTTAGGTAGTAGTACTATTCCAATGTTAATTTGTTAGCTATGGTAAATGTACTGTGGTTTGTAAGATGTTAATATTAGGGGAAGGTAGGTGAAGGGTATATGGAAATTCTTGGTACTATCTTTGCAACACTTGTGTAACTCTAAAATTGTTTCAAAATATAAAGTTTAGAAAAAAAGGGAGGCAAGAAAGGGGTGATATGTAGGCCAGTTAAAGCTGTGTGGTCCACTTCTTGAACTGAATTGTGAGGAAACACTTTCCTCCAGGTTTTATTTTCCTATGTTTTCTTTTTCTATTCATTTCTGATTACAAAAATAATGCAGAAAATGTGAGGAAAAAACTGAAAAGCATAAAATAAAAAACAACCTACTTAACTTACAGACAGCCACTGCTCACGTTTTGTTTTATATCCTTCAATATTTTTCTTATACACATGTATGTGATTTTTTAAGAAGAATGGAATCATTTTATTGGAAAGAAAAAAGAATAAGCTCTGAATCCAGATAAAATCAGGTTTCTTTTGTGGCACCACCTCGGCATAGCTCTATCATTCTGTACCAGTTAGCATTTTTGAACCTGTCCTTAACTCATTCATGCAAGAGTTTGTTCTTCAAATATTTTTTGAGCACTTATGTACTGTTCTAGGCTCTGAGGATACAGTACTGAACAAAGCCAAACCTCTTCTCTCCTGTACCTTATGTTCTGCTTGGGGCAGCTACAGTAAATAGGGGTTGATATCCTTCATAACGATGAGTAAAACTAAGGAAAAGGATAGAGAATGGCAGTTGGAGAAAGGGGTGTGCTATTTTATATAATCAGCAACGGCATCTGTATGATGAGGCGACATTAAGAAATCTGAGTAAAATTGGGGGCTGAGACCTGAGGGGAGAGTTTCCCAAGCAGAGAAAGCAACAAGTGCGAACACCCCATGGTGAGAGCTTGCTTTGTGTATTCAGGGAACAGCAAGATTGGAGTGGAGTAAGCCAGGAAGAACGTGGTGTAGGACCAGATCAAGTAGGGTCTTGTAGGCAGGAAAGGACTTGGGACTTTACTCCGAGGTTGAGCAGAGAGGTGATGTGATGTGTTAAGGTGGAGGATGGACTGCATAGGTGGGCGGCTCATATCAGGGTGTTCTTTTAGGAGGCTGCTAGAACTGTCCAGGTAAGAAATGTTGACTTGGACTGGGGTTATAGAAGTGAAGTAATGAGGAGGAGTATGATTCTGGATATATTTTCAAAATAGAGCTGACTGTATTTGTTGCTAGATTGGATATGGTATGTGCAAAAGAGAAGAGTCAAGGGTGATTGCTAGGTTTTGGCGTAACCATGAAGAAGAGCTGGCGTTTATTGAGATGGAAACTACTGGCAGGCATGTTTGGAGGAGAAATCAAGTGCTTGTTTTTGGACGTGTTAACCTTTGAGATGCCTGTTTGATACCCAAGTAGAGATGTTGAATAGCAGTTAGGTTATTCTGGAGTTTAGGGGATAATTGAAGGCTGGAGGTATACATTTGTGATTTACCAGCATCTAGATAGTACTTTAAGATTTGAGATAAAATGAGATCATAACAGGAGGAGGAGGAGGAGGCATAAAGAGAAAAGGATGCTGAGGATTGGACCCAGGGACATTCAAGAATTTTGAAGTTGGTCAATGAAGAGAATTTAGTAGGGAGACTGGGAAAGGAGAGCCAAGTGGAAGGGTTCTGGAAGCCAAGTGAAGGAAATGTTTTTAAAAGTAAAACATGACTACGGTTGGCCCTTGAACAATTTGGGAGGTTAGGGGCACTAGCCCTCCACGTGGTCGAAAATTCAAGTATAACCTGTAGTCTGCCTCCCATGTAATGCAGTTTTTCTGTATCCACAGTTCCGAATCCATGGATTCAACCAACTGCAGATCAGTTTCAATAGTATTAACTGTCGAAAGAAATCTGTGTATAAGTGGACCCATGAACTTCAAGCCCGTGTTGTTCAAGGGTCAGTTGGACTGTCAAATGTCGTCACTAAGTTAAATAAGATGAGCACCAACAAGTATTCCTCTTTGGCAACACAGAGGAATCCAGTGAACTTGGAAGAAAAAAGTTCACTGGTGTGGTGGGCCTGAAAGACAGATTGGAGTAGATTCTGGAGCATGTCAGATAGCTGTAAGAAATTTCAGGCCCGGGTGTTCCCTGGTGAATTATATAAATAGTTATTTGGGGTTTTGCTGTGAAAGGGAACAGAGAAATGGGCTATAGCTGGAAGACATTTATTAACATTCTTGACCATAGAGACATTTTGGTAGGATGACTTAATTTTAAGAAGAAGACTTTATATATCTGTAGGAGATATTCTAGCCCACTAGTTAAAAATTGGTATTTGGAATCAGATAGCCAGAATTTAAATTTGACCCATGTGTTCTATAGATTTGTTACCTGAAGGATCATCCAGTTCAGATTCTCTGAATTTTGGTTTCATCACCTGTAATTAATAGTGAAGGCGGGGCTTCCCTGGTGGCACACTGGTTAAGAATCTGCCTGCCAAGGCAGGAGACACGGGTTCAAGCACTGGTCTGGGAAGATCCCAGATGCCGCGGAGCAACTAAGCCCGTGCGCCACAACTACTGAGCCTACGCTCTGGAGCCTGCGAGCCACAACTACTGAAGCCCACGCGCCTAGAGCCCATGCTCTGCAACAAGAGAAGCCACCGTGATGAGAAGCCCACGCACTGCAACAAAGAGTAGCCCCAGCTCGCCACAACTAAAGAAAGCCCACGCGTAGCAACAAAGACCCAATGCAGCCAAAAAAAAAAAAATAGTGACGGTGATACTTCAAAAGGATTAAATGAGCTCATGCTTTTTAAAGAGCATTATATAGTCAACTGTATGGTACTTTTTGGTGCCTCTCTTTGGGTCTTAGAAGGAAATACTACACTTTGGTACATCATCATTCAAACAATGAGATGACCAGTGTCTATACTAATATTGTTACAGATTCTGTTTTATCCACTAGTAACTTATTTATGTGTATATAACTGCATATTTTCCTTTCCCTTTATTAATTCAGGAGAAAAGGTAATAAGTTAGCTAAAAATCGACAAGGACCAATTTTTGGAGGGGCTGCTGCTGGGCAGTGTGGGTTGGTGGAGGAGAGAGGATTTAACTTCATCCACCAGAAGGTGGTAATTCCATGCTCACATAAAAGTTTACTCCTGTTTCCTACTGGCATGTTTTGGTTTCCCTTAGACTGACTTGGTAAACGTTAAGTACTGTCTTGAAACATTTCATATTGGTTGTGGGTTGAGTTGGTTCATTACACAGACAAGTTACTTACTGTCTTCATTCTTCAGTCAGGCATTACTGACTTGTTTAGAATAGATGTAATACATTTTGAGAGCTGCCAAAAATAAATGTAATAGGTGGTGTCCGGGGGCTATAGCTAGGCTTACTGGGCTCTGATCAAACACTTTACCTTTGGCAGGCTCTTAGTACTTGGTAAATTCTCATAGTTGGCTTGTTTACTTAAGTTCTTAGAAGTTCTAAATAATAAAAATTTTGGGCAGATTCAGTTCAGCGTAACTCTTTGTGCCTTTAGCTATAGAATGTTGAAATATTGTATGTGCCCTCTAAACCAGTCTTAAAAACAACAAAAAGAGTGGATATTTTATATTTTATTTATTCTAAGTCTAATTTTCAGAGTCTGATCCTAATCCAGTGAAGTCAAATAAATTTATGGCCTTCCTGCTACCTTAATAAAATTAATTAATAGTATAAATAAAATAACATAATTAATAACAAAGACTGTCTAGTTAATTTAGAGAAGGCCCAAGTTCCATAACCTGTGAAGCATGGTAAGAAACTGAGTCGTGTATAGCTTCCATTTGCCCCTCTGTTTTCTCTTTGGGGCAGATAGCTTATCTGACCATAAAGATTTAAACCAAGGGGAAATTTTTCGAGTCTCCTGGATTTCATTTTTCGGAAGATTGAGGAAATGATCAGAAATTACTTTCTTTTCACTAACACATGAGGGAGTGGGGGGCTGTCAGCTTTCTTTTTTGTGGTGGTAGATATTTTTGGTATACAGTTTTACTCTTAGGTCTTTCTATTCCAGAGTCTGATAAAGAGGAGAAACCACAAAGTGCTGTCATACCTAAGGAAGTGACACCAGCCCTGTGCTCCCTAATGAGCAGCTATGGCAGCCTCTCGGGGTCGGAGAGTGAGCCAGAAGGTAAGTCATGGCCTCAGTTGTTACAGTTAGGTTTGTTTCGTTGCCTTTGATGTACACTACGCATCAATAGCATCCTTTCATGTGTATGTATCTGAGGACAAGATGTGTCATGCACATTCTTTGATCCTCAAGTTCCTTCTTCATTTGATTCAGAAGTTAACATGGGATGAAGTGAAGTGAGAGAAATGGGGAAATGTATTGCTCTTCTAGGAGAAAATGGCAAAAATAATATAATGAAAGAATAGGAAGGGGAAGAGATAATATCCACTAGTGAAATCAAAGAAAATTCTAAAAGATACAGTGAAGAAGGTTAATTACTTCTCTCTACTCTCAAGAACCCTTGTCTTAACATGTTTTGCACCTTTAGTAGGTGGAGCGAGGTCCTTTAGGACAAAGAGGATAATAACATTCCTTACACGTATATGGGGCATTGCTCTTTATAGAGCTCATTTACCTAAATTATCTCATTTGGAGAACACAGTAACCCTATACTTGTGTTGCATTCGCCTGTGTATGTATTTTAAAGGTTGAGAGACACAGAATCCTTTAGATAGTCTTTCTGAGAAGTTAATGTTGTTCAGGATACATGTCTTAACCTTTAAAGATGATATATAAACCAGCTCAATCACTAGCGTCTCTTTTAGGGCCACCTAAAAGAGCTGCGAGTAGGCTTGGCAGTATGGCAGTTCTTAACCCAAGGTTCATATCAGTAATCCAGCATTTGTTTAGTGAATAAGCATGTGTCCTATTGTGCCTGTGTACCTGGCTCTGCATGGTCATTTTATCTAGGCTTCACCAACCAACCATGAGAGAATTCATGAGTGTGTGTCTCAGATACGTAATCACAGTAGGGGCTGTACTCAAGATAAGAATACAGGGTCTTAAAAGTGAATATGTAGGATGAAGGGAAGGTTTGAATGTAATTGGATGAAGATGGCAGGACTTTTAATGTTGGCTAGGCTAGAGAAAATCAATGTTTGTGTAGTTGAGATGTTGAAGGAAGAGTTGGGCTTTAATACGAAAGTTAAGGTTTAGATCTATCTATAACAGGAATTTTTTTTTTCCTTTTTTCCTTTTACTGTGGTAGCTGGCTAAAAGCTAGTTGAATTTTGAAATGTAAACTACTTTGGCTTTATCAGAGTATTCCTTAGCAGACGGTTGCCTCTTCTTATTTTTTTTTTTTAATCTTCAGAAAAACAGTATTTATTTCTTTACTCTTGTTTCCATTATACTGATATGAAGATGAAGTTATTCTTTAAACACGTATTACATTTCCTGCTTATCATTTGTATTTATGACAGGTGATAGCAAAGAAAGCTATTACCAGATTACTGAATCCCATAAAAACAAGCTGTACTAATGCTTTCTTCTCTCATTCCTAAGATAAAACATTTTATACTCATGTCTTCATTTTGAGGCTGCCACTATTTTTTAAATTAGAAGGAAGAAAGGAAACTGGAAGGGATCTTTGAGATTTCAACCCTCCATTTTATAGACCCTTAAGCTTCGAGAGGGTAGGTTTGCAAAGCTAGTATATGGCAAAGCTGATGTAAAGCTTAGGTTTAGGGACTTAAATGTCTAAAGAAGCCAACTATATTGCCTTCCATTACAGTTTTTCTTTGTGTGGCATTTGCTGTCTTCCTGCACAGTAATGCATAGCTTTTCTTTTCTAGTACATAACAGAAGATGTTGTCTGTTAAAAGATATGTTTAATTTTGTATGAATTCATTTTGACTCATTGTCTAAAATGTCCTGCCTTAAGGAAAAAGTCCTTGCTTCACATTCCTAAGCCTTAAGAATTATTTTATGTAATTTGAATTCAGCTTTATTAAGCCATCCAGGTCACTAGCAAATTTCTAGCTTTCAGTGTTAATTCTGGGCTATAGGATAGGATAGGATATTGACACAGAGGGACTTCAGAATAAATAAACCAAGGAAATAAAGTGAGCCTTCTCTGAACCATGAAATAGCGTCTAGAAGGCTGCTTATTTAAGTGGGTTCTAAATGGAGAGAAGCAGTCTGATTCTTTCTCACAGATTTTAACGACCGTATTTTCATATTTAAGACCTGTCTTAACTTAGGAATTAACATAGAAGCGTGTAGAGGATCTTAAGCATGAATAGTGCTTTTCCAGAATGAATTTTAAACAAGGGAAGGGTCCTTCCATAAAGACTGAGCAAAAGAAGAGGCTATATACTTGGTTCTGGGGCTGTCAGAATCATTAAGATATAATAGGAAAGAAAATTTCAGTGAGCAGTATTTCCAAACGTTTTATCTATCCTGGGTCTTGCATGTTAGTTTTTTGTTTTTGTTTGCGCCATATGAGAAGTTAAGCACAGTTTTGCAACTCCCCAAAATTGTTACGTTTCTTCAAACAGGTTTGGCTATGATTGAGGGACCTCCATACTGAAAACTGATTCAAAAGGCCACAAACCAAAAAAGAGTGATTTAGGTTTGAAAAAACTCAGTGGCTATGTTTTAAATCTATTTGGATTGATAAATATTACATTAAAATATGATACTAAGCTGGAAAATGTTGTGAACCTCAAGAAACATATAAATGGTCCCAGTTCCTCATTCCTTAGCAGGGAATTGACAATATAGGCTCTGATTCATTTGACTTTTTGATTCCTGGATTGGGAGAGCAATACTTGAAGGGAAAGGAAATAATAGAAAATAGTGCCCTAGTTTTTCTTTTTTGCCTTTAATTATTATTCCCATAGTTTTGAACTCTGCAAACCACTTGTGAATTCTTAGCTCCATTGTTTTATGGTTATATTTCTCTTATTTTCCTCTTTTCCCCATTACTTTGAAGGCACATTAAAATCACTATCAGGGCAAATTCTTATATAGTGCTTACTCTGTTTCAGGCACTGTTTAATGTGCTTTACTCATTTAATTATTGCAGTAACCTCATGAAGTAGGTGCCATTACTTATGAGGAAATTTAGGCAGAGATAAATAGCTGCTCCAACGTCACACAGCTAGGAAGTCTTGGATCTAGAACTTGAACCTAACAGTTTGTAACAGAGTCTGTGCTTCTAACACTTACCCTGTACTTTCTTTCAAATGTAATTTCCACATTCAGTCCTATGTAATGCTTGAATGTTGAGGGTTTTGAGGCATATGATTAGCCTGTTACACTCTTGTCCAGGCAATTGAACTCAGTTCCCGACTTCTAGAATAGAACTCTTTATATCACATCAGCCTATAATTCATGGTAATCAAAAATATAGAAAAATCATTTGGGGCTGAGAGGAGGGGATTCCTCTCTTAATACTTGTGAATTTTCAACTGATTATATGGCTGTTGTTTTTTTTTTTTTCCTCAATATGGTGAAATACACCGATTGATTTTCAAATGTCAAACCAACCCTGCATTCCTGGGATAAAGTCTGCTCGGTCTTGGTTTATTACCTGTTTAATACATTACTGGATTTGATTTGCCAATATTTTATTAAGGATTTTTGCATCCGTGTTCTTGAGGAATATTAGTCTGTGTTTTTCTTCTCTTATAGGCTTTGTCTGGATTTGGGATAAGTTGGGATCTGTTTCCTCCTCCTCTTTTAAGGGTTTGTGTAGAATTGCTGCAATTTTTTCTTGTTTGTAGGATTCAGTAGTGAAACCATCTGTACCTGGCATTTTCTCTGGGGGAAGATTCTAAATTAATCAAATTTCCTTAATAGGTATAGCACTATTCAGATTTTCTATTTTTTCCTTGAGCCAATTTTGGTAATTTGTATTTTTCAAAAGAATTTGTTTCAGTTTGACCAATTGTCAAATTTATTGGCATAAAGTTGTTTGTGATATTTTCTTGTGATATCTGTAGGATTTATAGTGATGTTCCTTCTTTGATTCCTTATACTATAAATTGGGGGTTTTTCCCCCTTTTTTCTTGATCAGATCATCTTGCTAGGTGTTTATTAATTTTATAAATCTTTTCAAGGAACTACCTTCTGGCTTCGTTGATTTTTTTCTATCGTCTATTTCTAGTTGATTTTCACACTTTCACTCTTTCTTTCCTCCTCACTTTCTACCTCATTACAGTAGAAACTTAGATAAGTTATTTTAGATTTTTTTCATTTCCAATGTAAGCATTCAGAGCTATACATTTGCCTCCATGCATTGCTTTAGCTGCATCCCGCAAATTTGACACATTTTGTTTTTATTTATTTCAAAATATTTTCTAATTTCTCTTGTGATATGTCCTTTAACTCTGGTTATTTAGAAGTCTGTTGTTCAGCTCCAATTTTTGGAAGGTTTTTAAAGATAGTTTTCTGTTATTGATTTTATTTACTTCTGTTATGGTCAGAGAACATATTCTGTATGCTTTCAGTTTTGCAATTTATTGAGATTTGTTTTATACCCCAACACAAGGTGAATGTTTATGTGAACTTGACAAGAATGTGTGTTGGGTCGAGTGTTGTCAGTTTGAATTGGTTGTTAATGGTACTCAGGTGTTTCATATCCCTGCTCATCTTCTGTCTCATTGTTCTTCAGTTACTGAGAGAAGAGTATTCAAGTCTCCAACCTTAATAATGGATTTGTCTATTTCTCCTTTCAGTTCTGTGAGCTTTTGCTGCATGTATACTGAAACTCTGTTTTTAGGTGTTACTGTTTTGTCTTCTTGACAAATTGACTTCTTTATCATTATGAACTGTCCCTCTTTATCGCTGTCGATAGTCCCTGTTCTGAGGTCTCCTTTGTCTGATATTGATATAGCCATTCCAAGTTTATGATTGCTGTATACACAGTATCTTCTTCTATCCTTTTACTTTCAACCTTTGACTTTATATATGCAGTCCTTACCTTGCATTGTTCCTTGGTAACTGAGACTTAATCTCAGTTCAAATTGTGCAAAGCAAGGACTGCCTGCAATTTAAGGTTGGTTTCTTGTAGACATTATGTAGTTGGTCTTGTTGTTGTTTACCAGTCTGACCACCTAACCTTTTTTTTTTTAACATCTTTATTGGAGTATAATTGCTTTACAATGTTGTGTTAGTTTCTGCTGTATAACAAAGTGAATCAGCTATACGTATACATATATCCCCATATCCCCTCCCTCTTGCGTCTCCCTCCCACCCTCCCTATCCCACCCTTCTAGGTGGTCACAAAGCACCGAGCTGATCTCCCTGTGCTATGCGGCTGCTTCCCACTAGCTAACTGTTTTACATTTGGTAGTGTATATATGTCCATGCCACTCTCTCATTTCGTCCTAGCTTACCCTTCCCTCTCCCCGTGTCCTCACATCCATTCTCTACGTCTGCGTCTTTATTCCTGTCCTGTCCCTAGGTTCTTCAGAACCATTTTTTTTTTTAGATTCCATATATATGTGTTAGCATACGGTATTTATTTTTCTCTTTCTGACTTACTTCACTCTGTATGACAGACTCTAGGTCCATCCACCTCACTACAAATAACTCAATTTCATTTCTTTTTATGGCTGAGTAATATTCCACTGTATATATGTGCCACATCTTCTTTATCCATTCATCTGTCGATGGACACTTAGGTTGCTTCCATGTCCTGGCTATTGTAAATAGAGCTGCAATGAACATTGTGGTACATGACTCTTTTTGAATTATGGTTTTCTCAGGGTATATGCCCAGTAGTGGGATTGCTGGGTTGTATACCACCTAACCTTTTAAGTGGGGTGTTTAAACAAATAATTATAGTCAATGTTGTAATTATCAATATTTGTTTCTATTTGTCTCATCTGTTTTTGGTTCTATTTGTTTATTAGGTGTATCTCTTTGTTTTATTTTTTAGGAGTTGGTCTACAGTTTATAGGATACAACTTTAACTTATCACAATATACTTTCAAATGATACTATAACACTGCGTATATAGAGTCATACCTCAGAGATATTGTGGGTTCTGTTCCAGACCACTGCAATAAAGCAAGTCATACAGATTTTTTGGTTCCCAGTGCATATCAAAGTTATGTTTACACCATACTGTAGACTGTTAAGTGTGCAATAGCATTATGTCTTAAAAAAAACAGTGTACTTACCTTAATTAAAAAATAGTTTATTGCTGAAAAATGCTAACCATCATCCGAGCCTTCAGTGAGTCATAATCTTTTTGTTGGTGGAGGGTCTTGCCTTGTTGTTGGCGGCTGCTGACTGATCAGGATGGTGGGTGCTGAAGGCTGGGGTGGCCGTGGCAGTTTCTTAAAATAAGACCGCAGTGACGTTTGTTGTATCAATTGACTCTTCCTTTTATGAACAGTGTCTCTGTATCATGCAGTGTTCTTTGATAGCATCTCATTCACAGTAGAACTTCTTTCAGAATTGAAGTCAGTCCTTACAAAACCTGCTGTTGCTTTATCAACTAAGTTTATGTAATATTCTAAATCTTTTGTTGTCATTCAACAGTCTTCACCAGGGGTAGATTTCATCTCGAGAAATCACTTTCTTTGGTCATCTCTAAGAAGCAGCTCCTCCCCTGTGAAAGTTTTATCATGAGATTATAGCAATTCAGTCACACATCAGGCTTCATTTTTAATTCTGATCCTTTTGCTATTTCTACCACATCTGCAGTTACTTCCTCCACTGAAGTCTTAAACCCCTCAAAGTCATCCATGAGGGTTGTAATCAACTTCTTCCAAATTCCTGTTAATGTTGCTATTTTGACCTCTTCCCATGAATCATGAATGTTCTTACTGACATCTACAATGGTAAATCCTTTCCAGAAGGTTTTCAATTGACTTTGCCCAGAGCCATAAGAGGAATCACTAATCTATGGCAGCTATAGTCTTACAAAATGTACTTCTTAAATAATAAGACTTGGAAGTCAAAATTACTCCTTGTCCATGGGCTGCAGAATGGATGTTGTGTTAGCAGGCATGAAAACGACATGAATCTCCTGGTACGTCTCCATCAGAGCTCCTAGGTGACCAGGAGTGAGCAGTCATATTTTGAAAGGAATCTTTTTCTGAGCAGTAGGTCTCATCAGTAGGCTTGATATATTCAGTAAACCATGTCATAAACATGTGCTGTGTCATCCAGGCTTTGTTGTTGCATTTATAGAGCACAGGCAGAGTAGATTTAGCATAATTCTTAAGGACCCTAGGATATTCAGAATGGTAAAGGAGCATTGGCTTCAACTTTAAGTCATCAGCTGCATTAGCCCCTAACAAGAGAGTCAGCTTGTCCTTTGAAGCTTTAAAGGCAAGCATTGTCTTCTCCTCTCTAGCTATGAAAATTCTAGATGGCATCTTCTTCCAATACAAGGCTGTTTCGTCTACATAGAAACTCTGTTGTTTAGTGTAGTCACCTTTGTTAATTGTCTTAGCTAGGGCTTCTGGATAATTTGCTGCAGCTTTACATCAGCACTTGCTGCTTCATCTCGCACTTTTATGTCATGATGATGGCTTCTTTTAAATCTCTGTTAGTTTCAGACCTTTCTTCTGCAGCTTCCTCACTTCTCTCAGCCTTCATAGAATTGAAGAGAGTTAGGGCCTTGCTCTGGATTAGGTTTTTGCCTTAAGGGAATGTTGTGGCTGGTTTGATCTTCTGTCCAGACCACTACAGCTTTCTCCATATCAGCAGTAAGGCTGTTTCCCTTTCTTATCATTTGTGTGTTCACTGGAGTAGCACTTTTAATTTCCTTCAAAAACTTTTTCTTTGCTTTCACAACTTGGCTAACTGGTACAAGAGGCCTAACTTCTGGCCTGTCTCAGCTTTTGACTTAAAGTGAAAAACGTGAGACACTTCCTTTCACTTGAACACTCAGAGGCCACTGTAGCACAGTTATTAACCGGCATAATTTCAATATTGTGTCTCAGGGAATAGGGAGGCCTGTGGAGAAGGAGAGAGATGGGAGAATGGCAGGTAGGTGAAGCAGTCAGAACATACATATTTATGAATTAAGTTTATTGTCTTATATGGGCATGGTTTGTGGTGACCCAAAACAATTACAATAGTAACATCAAAGATCACTGATTACAGATGACTGTAACAAGGTTAATTAACAGTGCAAGTTTGAAATATTGAATCACCAAAATGTGACACAGAGACATGAAGTTTGAAATATTGAATCACCAAAATGTGACACAGAGACATGAAGTGAGCAAATGATGTTGAAAAAATGGTGCTGATAGACTTGTTCAATGTTGTCACAAACCTTCAATTTGTACAGAACGCTCTATCTGTGAAGAACATTAAACCGAAGCACAGTAAAATGAAGTATTCCTGTAATTTAAGAATTTTACAGCAATATACTTAGATTTTCCTCTTCCCTTCCATTGTGCTATTGTTATCTTAGATTTTAATTCTATAGATGTTATAAACCCCACATACATTGTTATTATTATTTTTGCTTTAAATAGTCAATTACCTTTAAAATTTTTTTCAAATGAGAAAAAAGGTCTTTTGTATTTATCCACATATTGACTTTCTGGCACTCTTCATTCCTTTGTGTAGATCCAAGTTTCCATCTGGTATTATTTCTTTCATAGGGATGATTTTCTGTAGCTCTTTGTGGTAATCTCCTCAATTATTGGCAGTCATAGCTCACAATTTGAAAAATTTTGTATAATACATTGTACATGCTCAGTTTTAACTAATAAGTAGCCAGTATTATGGCTGGGGAAGGGGAATATTATGGGGTTTTTTTTTGTTATCTTTGGAAGTTTTCCCTGTTTTTTAATTTGTTTTTTATTTTTGTGTTTATTTTTCATCACATTTAGAAGCTCCCATCAAGACTGAAGCAGACATTCTGGCAGAAGACCAGGTTCTTCATAGCAGTACTCCTAAGAAACCAAGTCAAGATGTTAAAGCAACTGTTAGAAATTTCTCAGAAGCCAAGTATGAGAGCCAAAAGAAAAGTTTTAAAAACACAAATCCTAAGAGGAAAAAGAATTATCGCAATTGTCAAACATTATTTGAACCAAGAACACACCATCCATATCTCCTGGAAATGGTAAGTGATTTTTCTTTATGTTCTGATCTTTGTGTTCTTCTTGTGTCTTGAAGATAGAGCTCCTGGGCTTGTGTGTGTATATTTTAAGGTTACCAGAGACATGTGCTCCTTGGAGAGTTATCTATGTATCTTAATTCTGAAGCTGCATTTGAAATATAGCTGATATTCGGTAAATGTGGAATAATTACAATTTTCAAAACTGCTTAAAATAAAGGAATCTAGGTTTAAGTGGTTGGTAAAGAAATATGTATTGAAGTGTACTGACCTTTTTAAAGTTTTCCTGTTGAAAGCACAGCTAAATACAGTGCAGGCTGAAGGGAGAGAAAGGGTTTTATGTTTATTCTGTGCATTATTGGCTTTATTCTCAGCATGATGTGCTCAAAAATTTATGATCTTTCTTCAGATTGTAAAGAAGCAGTGCCTCTTTTGATTCTAAGTGATGGACACGAAGCTGTTCAAAGATCCAAGACTTTCATATCTAAGAGTGATAGAAATACTCTGAAATTTTTAGTGGAATTGTAAAACTATCTATTGACATTCTGTGCAAAGTCTGATTTTGCCTGGTCAGATACATGCTTCTTCTGTAGCTGAAGTGTTCTGTGACTACACTCTATGACATGTTATAATACATGTAGACACAGTTGCTTCTTAATAAAATTGATCTGAAATATACTCTTGTTTTGTAAATTTTGGTGCTATATAAAGTAAATTGCATTCTTTAAATGTTTACCTTACAAGTGGTATATTAAATCATCTTTCTACTGAAAGGTCCTGTTTGGGTGTTTCTGAACTACATTAATGACATCAGAAGTAAAATGAGTAGTTACATTAAATCTTTTTGGCGAATCACATATAAGTCCTTGGTTATGTATTCTAGATACCAGGGATTTTCAGCTTTCTTTCAATTACAGTAAGCACAAAAATGGGCAGTTCTGAAAGATCAGCAGTGTTAGGATTTTTTACTGCTAGTTTCATTATTACTATATTTACCGTATCTCCTTACCACTTTCTATACTGTTTATAGATTTGGGTTTGGGAGGATCCTGTTTGACATGATGTTTAAATTTAAAGAATTGTAGACTTTTAAACCTATTTTTCCTGTCCTTTGCTTGATAGTCCTAGAAAGGGCCTCAAATGTGAACATTTGTGCTTAAAGCTAGATACTTTTGGTTAAAAGGAAATATTCTTGCATTGTGTTTTAGTAAAATAATTAGTAAATACAATACACATCTTTATTGTTCTGTGTTCTTTATATAGAGAAGGCACACATGCTATTTTAGATGGTGTTTCTTGGATATATTTTATTTACCAGCTAATCTTTTCATTTATCATTTTTTAGCTTTTAGCTCCAGACATTCGACGTGAAAGAAACGTGATTTTGCAGTGTGTTCGGTACATCATCAAAAAAGACTTTTTTGGACTTAATACTACTTCTGCAAAAACTAAAGATGAATAGGTGTCTGGTGTTTTAGCACACATATCTGAAGCATGTAAAATAGTAACATCTTCAAGTTTGTGGAGGAAAACCTTTTTTTTTTTTAAACTGGATTAGTAATTAAATTGTAAGCCTCATGGGCTATTATGTAGGATTTTCAAGTCTTTCGTTTGACTCTATACAAATAAATACATAACTGATTTTTAAGACTGTGTCTGTATTGTTGGGATCATACACAATATTTGCTGGCAGAATTCTACTTTTTATTTGTATTTATTGCTGTCATGTAAGGAAGTCTGCCCTTGGGCCAGTTAAGAATTGAAGGTACTGGTTTAGTGGTAAAGAAAAAAATTTAAAAATTTTTTAATTCAGCTGAACAGAGCTATAGGTTGGGGAGAGAAATACAGTCATTTTGTTTTTAATACGGGAGAGGAAGAGTCATTCTTTAACTTCAGCAAAGGGGGATATTTTAAAAATAAACCAGAGCAAATTAATATAATGAGAAGGTCTTGAAATTTAAATTTTCACTGTTTATTTCAAAGGACATTTTGAAATTCACCTATTGGCATTTAAGTAGCTCAAATATTGATCGTTTGAAACATTACAGATACGGCCTCTGTGTGTGTTTCAATTCAGTTGAAGTGCTTCTTTTTGGTATGGTTCAGAATTGGACCTTTTAAAAAATTTTTCCTTTGAAAAAGTATGTAAAGTATAGTACTTGATGAGGTTCAATTAGTTTCTTATAGCATAAACAGTAGTTTGTGAAATCATGGTACCTGAGTTTTAAATAATTAAAATTTGTCCTATAAAGATAGTAATTGAACCTTCTAAAAATGTTTTAAATAAATAGCTGCTAAGATCTTTTTATCTCCTATAATACCAGAGGTTCTGGTCTTATGTTCTAGTCATTTGTGCTAGGTAGTGCTAGAGCTCTACTCTTTTGACGTACAGCCAAAGGAACTGGATTTTTATAAATTAGTCTCTTGTTGTAGTTGGAAAATTAATTTTATCTGACATTGTGATTATTGAAATCCATGAATCTTGCCTTCAAGAAATAAGGCAAGAAAGCTGGTAGCAAGTCTCTGCCCTCTTGTTCCTCTACATCTGTAAGATGCCATCCCAAATCCTGGAACACCAGGCACGAAACACCGTGACATCACAGACCTGAGATTAAGATTCATACTGAAGTCAGTGTTTCCCTACCTGGTAACCACCATACAGACCTTTTTATTCTGCTTTACTCTATTCCTCCAGTGAGCCCCATATTTTGGAAAATTATCTGTCCAGTTCATTAATTCAGTTCGTATACTACTTCAATGGATTAAAGATAGAAAAATGAATAAGGCCTTGCATTATTCAAAGATGTGACTCTTAACCCAATTCATCTCATCAGGATGGATGAAGTAACCAATGTTACAAACTGACTTAATATTCAAATTTTGACTGGTCTGCAGTTTTATCACAGGTTAGCATGCAATTTCTATAGGCTTTTAAATATATAAAGGAATTCACAGACTCCTAGGCTACTTTCAAAGAACCACTATCTCCAGGGGTGTTGACAATCACTGTTTTAAGGTGTATTGTGCAATGTTTTATTTTCAATCTTTCTTGTTTTCTAATAAATGTACTTAAGACTGAAAATGCTCCTCTGAGTACTGCCTGGGCTGTGTCTGACAGTCTTAAGCTGTGGTGACTGTTGTTTATTTCTAGTGGGTAATTTCAGATTCAATTGCCTTTATATTTAAACCAGGAATTACTTAATGTGTTTAAAATTTCCAAGCAGATAGAGTGTAACCTGTACGGTTTCTACTTTATGGAATGCATAGTCAATATCTGTAAATATTCTGTGAGTTAACGGGGGGCGGGGGGGCGGGGGAGGGGTGGCTTGCCTGTTCTTTTTTGGATTTAACTTGTTAATTGTCAGACCTTCTACATTCTTATTGTCCATTTAATGAATTGATTTCTGAGATGTGAAAGCATTATGTGACTGTTGGTGAGCTGTGCCTTTTATAACTGAGATATTCTCTTTTGTCCTTAATACTTTCTGCATTGGCTCCTATTTTCCCCAATTAATGTAGTCAAAACAGCTTTGGGGAAGTTCAATCTAAGAGTCTCTGGGAAATTTAATCCATTCATGTTAATTGAAATTGTTGAAATGTTTGGACTATTCCTACCATCGTATTTTGTATTTTCTGAATATCGTGCTTGTTTTTATTTTACCATTTCATTGGCTTGATTGATTGTCGTTTTTTTTCTCCTTGTTTTTCCTCTTAGTGCTTTGGAAATAATTCAACCTATTGTTGTTCCTTTAAGGGTTACCTTTTTTCTCTATATTTACAGTTAATCAGTAGCCATATTTTCCACCCATCTCCCGATTAAGTCAGTTACCTTAGCATTCTGTCACTTCCCCACCTGGACCTCTTCTCCTGGTGTAATCATGTGAGATTTGTTTTAGATTAATCTCTATTATCTTGGTGTGTATGTGTGTTTGTGTCTTGATATTATGCATCATTATTTAGACAGCTATAAGTTTCACTGTTTCCTTCTCACTGCTTTTTCTTTCATCCCAGGGTTAGTTTTTTGGTTTACTGCAGCATATCATCAAGTAATTAAATGTTGAATCCTCATTTCAATTAAAAAAAAAAACAGTTTAGGGTGTTAGGTTCAAAATTATTTCCCTTCAGAATTTTGAAGCTATAACATGATTGCTAGCATCCAGTATTGCTTCTTAAAAGTCAGACACCAATCTGATTCTCTCTCTTTATTTATTGGTAAAAACTTATTTTTCCCCCTCATGAAAAACTTTCAGGGTTTTCTTTTTATGCTTGGATTCCTAAAATTTCACCAATAATGCACCCAGGTATGTGGAATATAATATATGTCATTCATTCTGCTTACCTAATGGTCCTTTCACTCTGAAGAATTGTACCATTCTTAGACTAAGGGCAATTTCTAAAATGATTTCTTTATTTTCTTTCCATTTTGCCTTTTGTTTTTCTAGACTTCTTATCAAGTGAATATGGGACCTCCTGACTTGATCCTCTCACTGGATTTATATAATTTGTCTTGGTCTTTTTGCTCTATTCTGAAAGATTTCTTCAAATGTTATCCACCAGATCACTAATTCCCTCTTCAAGCATGTCCATTACATCATTTAGCTTTTCTGTTTAGTTTTTAAGTTTAGTAATTTGTTTTTAAATAGTCAAGATTGCTTTCGTGTTCTAATTACTTTTTTCAAAGGTATAGTACCCTTACATTTCTAAAGATATCAATTAGAATTTTCATGTTATTTTCTATTCCTTGAATTATTTGTTTTCCCCATTGATTGTCAGTTGTTCTGTTTGTTCAATTTACTAATTATCTTTATCACTATTTGTTGTCCTTAAAGGATCACTCTTAACATATGAAAGAGATTCACTTGATTAATGGGTTGGTAGTGGGTATGGGTTTTTCCCACATTTGTAAAAGCCTACTTTGCTCCCATAGATGTTTACCTTGACTGAGAAAAGGGAGCTTGTTCACGCAGAATTTTTAGAATACACGGATGGGGAGTGGGCGAGAGATCTAGGCTATTGTCTCAGCCTCACTCCCATCTCTTTGCCAAAATACAAAGGGTTTTAATCTGAGGTTTAATCCCGGGCAGAACTATCTCCCACTCCCACCAACCACTTGGTTTTGGAGGTGGGCAAGGTTAGCACTTGACTGTTGCAGCTAGAGGCCTCCAGCTTTCTGTCACTTGTGGACTCAGCTTAGAGTATCCCTGGAATTGCTTTTACCTTTCCTATTGCTGTCTCGGGGGCTGGTTTGGGCTGAGGCCTTCCTCTCTTGTTTCTTGTCAGCCTGATCAGTTTTACAGTGGTTCTCAAACTTTGGTTCACCAGAATCACTTGGAGGGCTTGTTAAAACCAGATTGCAGGGCTCTGCCCCCAAAGGTTATGATTAAGGGGAGTTGGGATGTGGCCTAAGAATTTGCATTTCTAACAAGCTTGAGGTGATGCTGATGAGGTTTGTCTGGGGGGAACCACATTTTGAGAACCATTTTATAGGAGTTTCTCAAAACCACTGGCTTCCTGATATCCTCCTTTATCTTGTATTTCTTCCCTGTTGTAAATCTTCAGTTGTTTTTACAAATATCATTTCAAGGAATTTGGAGCATATGGAGAGAGTGGTCAGTTGTTGTTGTTTTTTTTAATTTATTTTTGGCTGCGTTGGGTCTTCGTTGCTGTGTGCGGGCGTTCTCTAGTTGCAGCGAGGGGGGGTTACTCTTCACTGTGGTGCGCGGACTTCTCATTGTGGTGGCTTCTCTTGTTGCGGAGCACGGGCTCTAGGTGCATGGGCTTCAGTAGTTGTAGCGTGCAAGCTCAGTAGTTGTGGCGCACGGGCTTAGTTGCTCCGTGGCATGTGGGATCTTCCCAGACCAGGGCTCGAACCCATGTCCCCTGCATTGGCAGGCGGATTCTTAACCACTGCGCCACCAGGGGAGCCCCGATTGTTTTAATCCAGACTTTTAATTGAATCTCTTTATTCATTATAGTCCTCATTTTTTTGAGTAAACATCTTTAATTTTTTTTTCTCCTTTTTGTGGCTTTTTAAAAAAGCATTTTATTTTGGAGAATTTCAAGCACATGTAAAAGTATATGAAGTGTAAAAAGAGAATAATGTAATGATACCCTTCTTCCCAACCATCGTGCAGCTTCAACACTTTATCAGTTTGTTGCCAATCATGTTTTCATTTACACCTCACCCATTCCAACCCACCCTACCCTACCCTAGCCCACTCCACCTGAGATTATTTTGAAGCAAATACTCAGGCATCTTATTATTTTATCCCTATATATTTTAGCATTCATCTCTAGAAGATAGGGATTTAAAAAAAGACACCTATCATTACAAATTAATTCCTTAAGATCATCAGCTGTCCAATCAGACAAATTAAGTTTTTGTAACTTTTTATGATAACATAGTTAAGATCATTCTGTATATTTCATGTTGTGCCTTGTTTTGTATATCAAAAGTGCCATGTTGGAAAACTATATTTTGGACATATTTAAAAGCTCAACCTATTTTTGTATTTACTAATACTAACACCTTCCTCTTTTCCATTAAAAAACAGACATTTAAATTCTGAGATGGACAATGTATCAATATTTTAATTTAAATGTGAAAACGGTGGTGCTCCGTGCAGTAGAGCTCTCCGCTGCTGCTGGGTGCTAGGTGGTCAGTGAGTCCTCAGGGAGAGGGGAGGAGAGAGCCTGGCTGATAGAACAGGCCAGGGTGGTTTTTCTTCTGGTGGTTTTCTAACGTCCACAGCCCACACTCTGAATTAGCATTTGAAAGTTGCCTTATTCACTTCCTTTGTCCAGTGACTGTTTTGTTTGCCTCTTTTACAAGGCTGAAAGGGACTGCGTGGTCACCGGGAGGGAATAAGCCACTTCATCTGTGGTGGAAGCAGAGCTTTGGAGGGCACGCTTGCTCCAGAACAGTCTCCTGTTAGCATAGCTGGAGGCAGCTTGGGAGTGGCTTAGGGAACAAATGATTATTTCTTCCTCAAAACTGGAAGAGGAGAACATCAGTAAGTGTGAATAAATGGAGTAATAAAGAAGACAGATACTCAGAAAGTACAGAGAAAAGACCCCAAATTGAAATTCTGTTCTTACAGCTGTTGCCATAGACTGTGCCCTGCAGTGCAGTGCATCCTGTGAAACACCGGTCGTGGCTCATGCTTGGAACACTTTCTGGGTCTTCTTATAAAGAGAGCAAGTGTCTTCTATCGATCTTCCGTACCCAGCCGACGTAAACAAGTCTTTGTACACACCCTGGAGAAACTATGATGTCTTCGCTTCAGGACCTTTCGCCCATTGTGTGAAGGTTTCCACATTCCAGTTTCTGGCAGCTTCATCTCTGGTTATTAGCAGCGAATGCCATTGTTTCCCGGGTCAAGTATTTGCAGTTTAGTGTCTATATGTTTTTCTGATTATTTTTATGTTTTTATTTAATTTGTAAAGCTAAACTATAGGCTTTATTTGGATTCTACTCGTTTTCCAAGAATGTCCTTTTTGATGGTTCAATCCAGGATACCACGTTGCATTTAGTCGCTGTGTCTCTTAGTTATCTTGTTTTCAATTGTTGTTTTTCAATGTCAAAAGTAATATGCTCATTGTAAAAATTCAAATAATCCAGTAGTATATAAGATAAAAAAGTGAGGTTTGTTCTGTCCTATTCCCTTCTCATATTCCCCAGAGAACCACTGTTAACTGTTTGGTGTGTATTTCCAGACATTTAAAACACATGTAAGTATCTAAATATGCTTGTATAAACTTTGTGTTTAAATGGAAAAATCATAGATAACGCTTTGCAAATTTTTTCAGTTGACAATATGTCACAAATATTTGTGCACGTGTGTTTATATACACATATTTATATATATCATATATATATATGCATGTATGTATACATATGCTTTCACTTTTTAAATCATTCCCCAGTGGGGAAATTTGTTTCCAATTTTTCTCTGAGGTTAATGATACTACAGTGAACACTACTGAATTTACAGTGATACACAGTCTGTGTGTATGGGTATATGTATGCACCTCTGGATACTTCTGTGGAAAAGAGCGTTAGGATCAAAAATCAAATGACCTTTAAAAGGCTGTATCAAATTACATTCTTATTAAAAATATGTTTTAAAAAGGATTCAGGGCTTCCCTGGTGGCGCAGTGGTTGAGAATCTGCCTGCCAATGCAGGGGACACGGGTTCGAGCCCTGGTCTGGGAAGATCCCACATGCCGCGGGGCAACTAGGCCCGTGAGCCACAATTGCTGAGCCTGCACGTCTGGAGCCTGTGCTCTGCAACAAGAGAGGCCGCGATAGTGAGAGGCCCGCGCACCGTGATGAAGAGTGGCCCCCACTTGCCACAACTAGAGAAAGCCCTCGCACAGAAACGAAGACCCAACACAGCCATAAATAAATAAATAAATAAATAAATAAATTAAAAAAAAAAAAAAAAAAGGATTGAAACTTGAAATAGAAATGGATTACTTTATGCCCTTTCAGTGTCAAACTAGAGCAGTGGTTCTCAAAGTGTGGTCCAGGGACCTCTGGGGGTGTCTAAGACACTTTCGTGGAGGCTATGAAATTGAAACTATTTTCCTAATCCTAAGACATTACTTGCCTTTTTCACTCTCATTTCTTTTATGAAAGTACAGTGGAGCTTTCCCAAAGGCTACACAATGTGTGATGCTCTCATCACTATGTGCTTGGCTATTCTTGTGTTTTCTAGAATTTTCTAAGGTGGTGGGTTGAGGATATGTGTATGAGTTTTTAGAGATTAACTCAGGTTGTTCTCAAGACTTTTACTGTATTCTTACTAGCTCTCTTTGGTTATCCCTGCTATATAGTCTCTGTAACCGCTGTAATTATTGTCATCAATAAGTTGTTATTTTGAAATCCCGGTGATTTGCAAAGCTTTAAAATGATGCCACTCAGCTCACTAATATATTTTGTATTGGAAAAATGTTATTTATGTTAATATGTAAATGGTTTATTGTTTTTAAGTGAATTAATATATTTAAATTTTGTTTTAATTTCTAATGCTATGAATATCAGTAGACACAACTCACATAAATAAAAGCTCTTGGATAACTTTTAAGAGTGTGACAGAGTCCTGAGACATGTTTGGGAAACCACTGTACTAGAGCATTGCCTAATAAACAATGCTAGACGCTGATGTTTAACTGCCACTTTTTTTTTTTTGGCTGCGTTGGGTCTTTGTTGCTGCATGCGGGGGCTACTCTTCGTTGTGGTGGCTTCTCTTGTTGCGGAGCACGGGCTCTAGGTGCATGGGCTTCAGTAGTTGCAGCACACGGGCTCAGTAGTTGTGGCTCATGGGCTTAGTTGCTCCGCGGCATGTGGTCTCTTCCCGGACCAGGGCTCGAACCCGTGTCCCCTGCATTGGCAGGTGGATTCCTAACCATTGCGCCACCAGGGAAGTCCTAACTGCCACTTTTTGTTTGTGATTGATTATGGCCCAGACTCTGTAAAGCCAGGTGTTAACTTGTACATTATTGATAAGCTGCAAGTGATCTTTATTTGGTGGAGTGACATGCTATTTTTCTCTAGTAGAAAGGATGTTACAGTTGTTTAGCCTTGTAGGACATTAACCACTTTAGCATCTAACTTTGTGACCTTATTCCCACATTCTTTTCTGGTATCCTCTTTCGTCACCCTTCAGGGTCCTTTGGTAATAAGTTAAACAAACCTTTGTTTTGTACCTGTGCTTTACTGTGTTATGTTTCCAACTTTTTGAAAATTATTCTTTGACAAGTACATGGGAATTTACCAGTGTATTACAAACCTTTTTACTAGTTTTGCTGATACATGAAATGTGCCAGTATGTAAGACTTAAAGACTTAAAAGTTTTTAAAAAAAAAGTAAACATTTCGTCCTAGTTCAGTTGGGGCTTACCATTCAGGTGCGTGAGGAGGATGTGAGACTGTAAGAAGGACTGAGTGGTGCCCAGGCTTCTGTCTCCATACCCCTCATGGCACCGGTTGGGGAGGTATGTGTGCGTTTCCTTGGAGCCCTCCTACCCCTAGAGGCGGTCCTCTCACTGCGGTAGTGGAGTGGTCCCCAGTGTTGGGCCTTTCAAATATAACACAGGTTATACTTAGATGACCTTTTTGAGGGGCAAGAACATCCAACAAACAGCAGATACAGTAATTTTGTTAGTCTGTCAGGTGAGAGAATGGCTTTTTTTTCCCTGACACTAGTGAAGCTAAGCCTTTTTTTTTTTTTTTCTTCTTTTTGGCCATTGTATTCTGTGAATTACCTGTTCTAGTACTTTATTTTCCTGTTGGTTGCTTGTACATTTTCTTTTTTTTAAATTTATTTTATTTATTTTTGGCTGCTTTGGGTCTTCGTTGCTGCGTGCAGGCTTTCTCTAGTTGCAGCGAGCAGGGGCTACTCTTCGTTGTGGCACGCGGGCTTCTCATTGCGGTGGCTTCTCTTGTTGCAGGGCACGGGCTCTAGGCACGCGGGCTTCAGTAGTTGTGGCACGCAGGCTCAGTAGTTGTGGCTTGCAGGCTCTAGAGCACAGGCTCAGCAGTTGTGGTGCATGGGCTTAGTTGCTCTGCGGCATGCGGGATCTTCCCGGACCAGGGCTTGAACCCGTGTCCCCTGCATTGGCAGGCGGATTCTTAACCACTGCACCATCAGGGAAGCGCTGTACATTTTCTTTTTGATTTGTACAGACACTTTGTTATGGATCTCAATCTTTCGTTAATATTTCAATCTCTTGCTAGTATTTTATTTGGGGAAGTTTGATCTATTGCTTTTTTGATGGCTTTGGGGCTTTGTGTCATACAAAAATATATTTTTTTCTTGTAATATATGTTTGTGATATTATATTTTGGTCTTTATTTTGTGTGTAGTATGAGATAGGAATTTGTTACTTAAAAAAAAATTCCCTATTCTGTAGAACTACAGAGGAGGAACTTAAGACTTTTTTTTTTTTTTTTTTTTTTGCTCTCATCCCTTTATTCTTACAGTTAAAATGGTTTACCTTCTTGATACTGCCTTCTACATTTTGTGCTCTACAGAAAGGTTTCTGTTTTTCTTTTCTTTGAAGATGATGATACTGTATAATAGGAAACAATCTATTATTATTATGTAATTTTACAGCTAGAGATTTCTTTTTAATATCCTCAAAGGCAGAGTTATTTAATCAAGGCTACCTTTTTTCCTTCCTATGCTCTTTTCTCCATTTTCTTAAAACTACTGAAATTTCTTCCTTTTTTTTTTGGCTGCGTGGCATGCGGGATCTTAGTTCACTGACCAGAGATCAAACCCACGCCCCCTGCAGTGGAAGTGCGGAGTCTTACCCACTGGACTGCCAGGGAAGTCCCACTTCTTTGTTTTATTGGAATGGTAGCAGCAGCCAGTTCACAAATTCTGCGTTTACACAATCAAAGATTGCTGACCCTAACCACTAAGCTATCTGAAGATAACCAGTACTTGGGTTCTTTTTTTATGTTACAGTAACCACTCATTTTTTTGTCCCTTCTCACAGGACTGTGACCCTCATATATCTTGAGGGAAGTAAGTCATATATCATTGTCTTGCTTGAGAGTTTCTGAGACATATAATATTACCTACAGTACACCAGTCAATATTATTTGCAGATGAACTGCATAAATCCCAGGATATGGAAGAATTTTAAGATTCTTGAGAATTCTGTTGCTTGAAAATAAATCTAAGATGACATGGTTTCAGCTCTGGAAATACTTTCTGGTTTTTGTTTTTAGACATAATATTGTCTCAATTCTTTCCATATTTATTTTTATGTTTATTTAAAACAATGCCAAGTCACTGTGATAGAAGTCTATTTCCTTGTAGAAGCAGGAAAAACAAACAAAAAAAAGCTCTGAATTAGATGCATATTTGTGTTACAAGGCTGGGCACTTTTCTTTTCAATATTTTGGAACTTGGGGACATATTCAAGAACAGGTCTTTTGACCACAACTAAAATAACAAGGTTTGAATTTGGTAAGCACTTATTAGATCTCATATGGTTTTTGGTGGATATGATATATGAGACTGCGACAAGGAGACATTCATCAAAATAAGAAATCTCTGAAAGGTACTGTTTTAAAATCAAAGAGCTGAGAAGATAGAAGATTATCAGTCAAATTATGTACTGAGGGACTTCCCTGGTGGCACAGTGGTTAAGAATCCGCCTGCCAACGGAGGGGACATGGGTTCGAGCCCTGGTCCAGGAAGATCCCACATGCTGTGGAGCAACTAAGCCCGTGTGCTCTGAACCTGCGCTCAAGAGCCTGCGAGCCACAACTACTGAGCCCACGTGTCTAGAGCCCGTGCTCCACAACAAGAGAAGCCACTGCAATGAGAAGTCCATGCCCCGCAACAAAGAGTAGCCCCCGCTCGCCGCAACTAGAGAAAGCCTGCACGCAGCAACGAAGACCCAGAGCAGCCAAAAATAAGTAAATAAAATAAATTTATAAAAAAAAAATTATGTACTGAGTCTGGCTTGTAGAGCTTGTGGTACTTATTGTCTTTAATTACCTAGCAAGGAAAAATGGCATTTGAAAATTAATTGTTCACTGTGTCAGATACTGTATTACTTTGATGTAGACCAGTGGCTCCCACACCAGGCTGATCATCTGAATACAGGTTCCTACCCTGAGATTCTGATTTTTGTAGATATGGGGGTATAGCCCAGGAATGTTTTAACAAGTTCCTCAGGTGATTAGGATGGTCTGACAGGTTTGGAAACCTCTGATGTAGACCATTTTGTGTGCATTAGAAGCCCCTGCAGGATGTCTTGCTTGTTCAAATACAGATTGCTGGGTCTACCTCCCAAGTTTCTGACTCATAGGTCTTTGGTGGGTCCTGAGGATTTGCAATTCTATTAAGTTCCCAGGAGCTGCTGCTACTGCTGCTACTGGCCCAGGGACCACACTTTGAGTACTATTGACATAGACAATCCCCAAGGCTCCCCAGTCCCCGACTAGTCAAGCTCAACAAGGAAACAACAAACTGAATTCTACGGCAAGGTTCTCAGTTTCTGTGGCTCAAGTTTTGCATTTCTTTTTCATGTTCTACTTGGTCATTTTTACCCTTTGTAGTGAGCATTAACTGATGAGCCTCTGTCCCTAAGGAAAGTTTTCAGTGGAAAGAAGATGTTTGCTGGCTAGGGTGGCTTGGTAGTGGAATGGCAATAGCCCAGGCATTGTGTAAAGCTGGGCTAAAGTCCCCATTCTTTGACCCTGGTTTTATTGTGACCTTGGGCAGGTCACCTGATCTCTCTGCTGTCCAGCCACAGAGCTCCAGCCATACTTCCTCCTGCCAGGAGGCCTTTACTCCTCTCCCTGCGTGGAAAGCTCTTCCCTTTCTTCTAACATCTTCTTATTGCTTGCTTCAGCTTGGATCTCTGCTCAGTCCTCACTTCCTCAGGAAAGCCTTCCCTGACCTCCCCAAGTAGGTGAGGTCCTCCTTTTTTACACACTCACACCATGTACCTGCCTTCCTCAGCATTGCCAAAGTTGCAGTTTTATATTTACTTGTGTGATCATTTGATTTGTCTCTCTTCACTAGACTGTAAGCTCTGGGACTTAAACTATAAAAAAAATGTATCAGTTTGTGTTTCCTATTGTGTTTCAGCTGCAAATACTGTGCCTGGCACATAGGAGTTGAATGAATGACAATGAATGGGGTCACGTTATACAGAAGGGCAAAGGCAGGGTGGGCATTCCAAAACTGGCTGCTTTCCTGCCTGTGGATTTCTAGAAGACACCCTGTTATTCTTATAACAAATTCTTTATTTTGCACAAATGTACTCAGTTTCGGTTATTTGCCAGAGCCCTGACAGTACGACTACTATTTATTGATTACTTCCTATATAAGTCAGGCATCAGCTATGATCTCACATTTGACATTGATCTAGGAGGTCAAGAATCTTAGTCTACTAATACCTAGGGCATTACTTTCTCCTAATATTCTAAGAACCAATGTGTACTGTAAAGATATTTATAGATAGAAGATAGATTCCTTAGCACTATATTAAGGAAAAACAGCAGAAAGCAATTTTATGCTCAAACTAGATCTTTAAGGTGGTCTTTGAGGTTGAGGATGGGTGGTACCAAGGGAGAGTAAGGTAATTTCCAGCTACAGTAGTCCCCCCTTTTGCACTGTTTCACTTTCTGCAGTTTCAGTTACCTGTGGTCAATCACAGTCCAAAAATATTAAATGAAAAGTTCCAGAAATAAATAATTCATAAATTTTAAATTGTGCACTGCTCTGAGTAGCATGAAGAAATCTCATGCTGTCTCACTTTGTCCTGCCCAGGACAAGAATCTCACATCATCACAAGAAGAAGGGTAAGTACAGTACAGTAAGGTACTTTGAGAGAAAGACCAAATTCACATAAGTTTTATTACAGTATATTGTTATAATTGTTATATTTTATTATTCGTTATTGTTGTTAATCCTCTTACTGTGCCTAATTTATAAATTAAACTTTACCATAGGTATGCACGTATAGGAAAAAACATAGTATTTATGGGGTTTTGTACTATCTACGGTTTCAGGTGTCCACTGGGGATCTTGGAACGCATCCCCCGTGGATAAGCGGGGACTACTTTACTTGCAAATATGACTGTTCTCTTTATATAGTTAAATCTCTGGCGCAGTGGTTAAGAGTCCGCCTGCCAATGCAGGAGACACGGGTTCGAGCCCTGGTCCGGGAAGATCCCACATGCCGCGGAGCGACTAAGCCCGTGCGCCACGACTGCTGAGCCTGCGCTCTGGAACCCGCGAGCCATGGCTACTGAGCCTGTGTGCCACAACTACTGAGCCCGCATGCTGCAACTGGTGGGGTTTAGTTACTGGCCAGAACAAGACTTGACTAACAATATATCCAACTTACTTCTATGTCAATGAGAAAAGGGATCAATATCCTGTAATTTAGAGAAATCTAGATTCAGAGAGACATATAATGGCACTAAATAAGAAAGGGGGACCCTGGCCCAAAGACTCAACTATTCTAGGTCCTGTAGAGAGATCTCTGGTGTGGAAATGTAAGCAATTCAATTATCCAACTAACTGTCCTGGCTCTATGTTTATATGTAACCTTCAGATAAATGTTGGGAGACAGTTCTCCTAGGGTCTCTTGTGTTTCCTTTTTTCTGGATTGTCTTTTCAAGAATCTTTCTATAGCAATCAGCCTTGAAAATAGATGTTGTCTCTCTAGAGCATAGGGCCGACAGGCTCACTGCACGTTATAAAAGATTCAGAGACTGATTTGCTTTTATTTGCTGACATAGTCAATTCTGAATCTTTCAAACTGAGGACCAGTCCCTGCCCTTGGAGCATGAATTAATAGAGATAAATAAAGACCTCTTGGAAAATAGCAACCAGCACCTGTGTTCTTTTTTTTTCCCTTCTTTTTTTATAAATTTATTTATTTATTTTTGGCTGTGTTGGGTCTTCACTGCTGCGCGCGGGCTTTCTCTAGCTGCGGCGAGCGGGGGCTACACTTCGTTGCGGTGCGTGGGCTTCTCACTGCGGTAGCTTCTCTTGTTGCGGGGCACGGGCTCTAGGCACATGGGCTTCACTAGTTGTGGTTCGTTGGCTCAGTGGTTGTGGCTCACGGGCTTAGTTGCTCCCTGGCATGTGAGATCTTCCTGGGCCAGGGATCAAACCTGTGTCCCCTAGCTTGGCAGGCGGATTCTTAACCACTGAGCCACCAGGGGAGTCCAGCACCTGTGCTCTTAAAGAAGTGTTGATATGAAATCAGGCTGAATGAGTTCCTTTATTGGACTTGTATCAGAGTCCAATCAGGAGACAGAAACCACAGCAGGTATCTTAATAGGGGACTTAATATAAAGGATTGTTTACATTAGGGAAGAAAAACAGGTATTAGGGAAGAAAAAAGGCAAAGACGGGACACAGGTGTCACAGAGGTAAGAATTATAGGAAATAGCGATCACCCCGAGGCTTGGGATAACACAAGTAAGAGGCTGGGATTTTCTGAAACTTAGAACCTTGGAGCAGGGCCCTGACTCGGACCTCTGGGCTGGAGGACATCCTACTTTGTTGGTCCTGGTTCCTCAAAAGCTTAAAAGGGAGACTGTGGAGCTGGCACTCACACCTCTGGTGAGGGGACGCTGGTGTCCATGCTAGTGACTCTGAGCAGGGAGCGGAGGTGCCGCTCATGCTGGTTCTGGAAGTGTTGGAAGGAACTGCTGCCCCTGGAACCAACAGCTGCTGCTAGGATGAGTTATGGTGTGGTCATGGTCAGGCTCGGGAACTGGAAGCAAACAGCTTCATAGTCTCCCTCTAGTGCCCCCTATCGACAGAGCCAAACAGGAAGCCAGCTGGTGAAGGGAGCACAGCTACAGAGTGACGCCCCAGCATCATAGAGCACAGGAGAGAAATAACCAGCACAGGATTTTTAAAAGCCTGTTTGACTAGAGGTTAGGAGGCAGGAGGAGGGAATTCATTTCCTGGGGGCAATTGGGCAATTGCCCGAGGAGTCTCCAGCATTATCTTGAACTTAATATCTTCCTTTTTTTTTTTTTTTTAATAAATTTCTTTATTTTATTTATTTATTTTTGGCTACTTTGGGTCTTTGTTGCCGCGCGCGGGGGCTACTCTTCGTTGCAGCGCGCGGGCTTCTCATTGCAGTGGCTTCTCTTGTTGCGGAGCACGGGCTCTAGGCGCGCGGGCTTCAGTAGTTGTGGCTCGTGGGCTTCAGTAGTTGTGGCTCGTGGGCTTCAGTAGTTGTGGCTCGCGGGCTTAGTTGCTCCGCGGCATGTGGAATCTTCCCAGACCAGGGCTCGAACCCGTGTACCCTGCATTGGCAGGCATATTCTTAACCACTGAGCCACCAGGGAAGTCCAATATCTTTCTTTAGGTCAGGGAAGGGAGTAGCCAAGGAGGACAGCTGACTTGGAAATCCTGTATTATTACTTGGTAGCATGGGCAATTACCTGGCCTATTTTGTGGGCTACATTAGGTGGAGGCAGGAAGAAACATATTCATATGATCCAGGGAGACAGGCCCATTGGCAACTTTATTAGATTACATATGATTTTATGGGCTTGTCTTAGAGCTCGTGCAAATTCCCATGTCTGACCCACACCCTGATAATGACTGATATCTTTTAAGAGATAGAACACCACAGATGTTTGATTATATCTCACCCATAACTTGGGGTCCACATGGCTTCATTTTATATGAGCTGATTTACAAAATGGGAAGCGGGGACTTCCCTGGTTGTCCAGTGGGTAAGACTCCACGCTCCCAGTGCAGGGGGCCCAGGTTCGATCCCTGGTCTGGGAACTAGATCCCACACGCATGCTGCAACTAAAGATCCCACGTGCCACAACTAAGACCGGGTGCAACCAACATAAATAAATAAATAAATATTTTTAAAAAACAACAACTGTGAAGCATGATGCAAACGAGAAGTGGTATTTATTATTTGTATCCTTTCTGGTCCTTAACTGAGTTCCAGGGAAGTGATGGGTTTCTGTATCCAAGGGAGGATTTCAGAGAAGATAAAGAGAGCAGGGAGCAAAGGCTCAGAACTTACAAAATTAACAGAGTAGTTTTATACTTTTAAGATTTGGTGTTTACAAATAATGGCTCTCCTGACTGTTCTTTTAGAAGCCAGAATTTGGACCCAGGTAAATTGGACAAGTATCTCAATAGAGAGCACTAGTTCATTAATTGTGGCTGTTTTAAAATAGCAGTGACTGACTTTGACCATGTAAGTATTTGAAAGTTTTATGATAGACTTTTTTCCAGAATCCATTTATTTATTTATGTATTTATTTATTTATTTTACATCTTTATTGGAGTATAATTGCTTTACAATGGTGTGTTAGTTTCTGCTTTATAACAAAGTGAGTCAGCTATACATATACATATATCCCCATATCCCCTCCCTCTTGCGTCTCCCTCCCACCCTCCCTATCCCACCCCTCTAGGTGGTCACAAAGCACCAAGCTGATCTCCCTGTGCTATGCGGCTGCTTCCCACTAGCTGTCTATTTTACATTTGGTAGTGTATATATGTCCATGCCACTCTCTCACTTTGTCCCAGCTTACCCTTCCCCCTCCCCATGTCCTCAAATCCATTCTCTACGCCTGTGTCTTTATTCCTGTCCTGCCACTAGGTTCATCAGAACCAGTTTTTTTTTTAGATTCCATATATATGTGTTAGCATAGGGTATTTGTTTTTCTCTTTCTGACTTACTTCACTCTGCATAAAGAATCTATTTATTTTAATTGAACGAAATTTATTAATAGTCTGGTACCAGGAATTGGACAAAACGTCATGCCATGCCAGGCTTTCATGGTGGATAACTGTAAGTTCTAAGGTGTTGCAGGAGTTGATCTGGATCTAGGTAAAGAGCACTGTTGTATGAGATGCTGTTACATCAGCTTTTTTTTTTTTTTTTACATCAGCTTTTATTATACTTAACCAGTGTATTTTGTTTGGATTGTGAATGTGGAAGGCCTATTTCATTCTAATTATTGCATGTGACTTTTAGTTTAATAGTTATCATAAGTGAGAATTTAATCAGTATCTGGGTAAATATGTATATGTAATAACTTTACTACTCAAACAGTGGGGAAACTTTTTTTTCCAAAAATAGAGGATGCACATGTTTCTGAAATGCATTACTATGTTTCTAAATTTAAAAAGAAGGAGGGCCTGGGAGAGAAAGACACCACCTGGGGTTAAGCAGGTTACCTGAAACTCTTCTGACCAGTTGACTGGAATTGCTCTCTGCTTTCCTAAAGCATAGCTTGGGTCACCAAACATCAGAACCATTTACTAAGCACCTCTCTGCTGTGTCACTATTCTGGGCCCTGGATGGTCTTGGGAGACGAACAAGGTCACTGCTATTTATGTTAATACCATACAATAAGTATGCGTGCCTGTCAATAAATAAATGACATGTAAACACTGCAGAGAGAGAAGGGGACCTGGCGCATTCTGGGGAGGCCCTTCATCAGAGACTACACCGGGGGTGAGGGCAAAGTGGTTTGGAGTGCGAAGGAGAGCCTTGATCAAACAGTCAAGGTAGGAGGGATGTTTCAGAAAGGACGAAGGGAAGAGCCCATGTTGCTGGGCCACGTGTGGGGAGCCCAGTCCGGCAAGAGGAAGGAAGGAGTGAGGAGAAGCTGGATTATGTGCCTCGGCCTGAAGAGGAGCTTCACAACTATGGGACACGGCTCACCCTTTTGGGAATGAGAGACGGAGTGTGCAAATGGACGGTGGCCAGGCCACAGATAAACACAGAACTCTGATCCACAGCCTGAAGCAGCCTGCCCAGGAAACCCACCTGTGGTCTACACTAAACCACCCAGGAAGCCAGCCAGGCTTGTAGGGAGTCAGTCTGCTATCTCTAGTAACAACCCAGGAGGCTAAATAGCTTCTGAAGCAATCAGCCCAAATGACCAAGACTTGATTAATAACTGACAGCTGCCCTATTTCGTCTCCACGTCCAGCAAAGAACCAATCAGAGAAAGCCAAATATTCACCCCTCCACAATCACATAGGATCCTCTGCCTCTAGTCAGCCTGACTCCAGCTTCCCCAGGCCAACAGCTTCAATCAGGGCAGACCTCCTGCAGCTGTCCGGTCCCTATGACACTTTCCCACTTCCCTGCCTGCCTTTGAGTCTCTGCCCAAGTGCTTGTGACAGTGGCTGACTTCCTTGCTATAGCAAGCTCTGAACAAAGAGCTTTTGTTTTTCTCATTTGCTTGGTCTTCGTTTCTTCCACAGGAGTATTGCTGCTGCTGGTTCTGATTTGTCTGCTGTATAGCTTCCCCCTTGCATTTCTGTTTCTACTTTAACGCACACTGTTTGGCCTTTGCTCAGAATTTTGCCCAGAGAAATATCAGAAAAAGATAGATTCACAGCAATGCCGATGGGTATCTGCTTTTTGAGGGTCACTAGGAAATGGTGTTGAGTGTTTCCTTTTAGGTAGAGTGGAAAGAACAGGGGCTTCAGTGGAACGGGCAGTGGGAGAGAGAGTGCTGTCCTGATGTAGTCTGAGTAGCTTTTTAATTTTAAGGGGACATTGCTAAGGGGATATTCAGCTCTTCTTGGATCAGTCATTAGTAGTTGACTTACCCTGCACTCAGGAAGTATTACAGCCTAATCCTCTTTATAAAAGTTTTATTATCCTGAGAATGGCTCAGGAAGAAAGATATTATTATTGTTCAACAGTGTCTAATTGTTGGGAACTGTTTATCAGCTGCTTGGAAGTTAATGTTCTACTGAAGGCCCCCTCCAAAAATCACGTTTTCTTAAAGGTTTGGGACAATACTTAGTTCAGCTACTTTCTAATTTGCTGAGTCTTGGCCATTACATCTAATGGGAAATCATAATATACTGACTGTAAGATAAATTCCCCAATTTGTTTTTGATTTTTTTTTTACAACTCTAATATGTGCATTGTTAAAAGCTATGGTCCCAGCCTTCAGATGTCTGAGTCAAAGCCGCCTCTGTTCTTGGCAACAGTAAGTTAACTGGCAACACAGGTTCTGTGAACAGCGAGTGGTAAGTATTACTCTCAGGCTGATGAGAAATCTTTTTGCCTTCCTTATGCCCTATCATCACAGAAGTATTTTATATGCCGTGGTTGTGGAGCCGGCTATGATTATGGCCTGGACAAATGAAGTGGCAGATTAAGATTCGATGTGGAATCCTCATCCGCAACATCCAAGTTCCCCGGGTTGCATGCGAAGGCTTCTCTGTTGCCCCAGCCTAACGCTTCAGCATTACCTTCCTCTAGGAACCCCCATTCCAGGCACTCTGGTCTGGGCAGTACCCCTACCACATGTCTCGTATGTACCTGCTTCCGGAGTTTTGCTCCTGTTACCTCACAACTGGGCTCTCCCCACCACCTACACTTACCAAAGGTTCCTCCTCATTTTTAAAAGCCCAGCTCAGACCCTCCCTCCTCCTTGACATTTCTGTGATTGCCCTTATCAGAAGTGATCTTTTTCCTCTTAATTCTTATTTATTTATTTATTTTTGGCTGTGTTGGGTCTTCGTTTCTGTGCGAGGGCTTTCTCTAGTTGCGGCAAGTGGGGGCAACTCTTCATCGCGGTGCGCGGGCCTCTCACTATCGCGGCCTCTCTTGTTGCGGAGCACAGGCTCCAGACGCGCAGGCTCAGCAACTGTGGCTCACGGGCCTAGTTGCTCCGCGGCACGTGGGATCCCCCCAGACCAGGGCTCGAACCCGTGTCCCCTGCATTGGCAGGCAGATTCTTAACCACTGCGCCACCAGGGAAGCCCTTTCCTCTTAATTCTTATAGCGGTTGCTGTGCATATCACTCAGAGTGCCCTTCAATGCGGTCCTCTGTGTAACCGTCTTCATTCGTTCATCTGGCCGACAGATATTTACTGAATGCCCACACTAAATTCCAAGTTTTGTTCCAGGCAGGGGAGACAGCCGTGAACAAAACAGCAGAAATGTTTTCTGGTAGGAAAGACAGATAACGAGCAAGACAAATACGTAAAGTACATAGTAGATCAAGTGTCACTAAGTGCTGAGGAGAAAACGTAAATCTGGAAAAGGCAGGTTACTGAAATTTCAGCTGGGTGGACAGGGAAGGTCCCGTTGAGATGATAATTTCTAAAGGACCTGAAGGAGGTGAGGGAGCAAGCCATGGACATGTTCCCTCCATCTGGAAAGCTCTTCCCTCCCCACTCAGTGCAGAGGCCCCGAGGTGGGAGCATATCTAGAGGATTTGAAGAATGACAGGAGAGTAGTGTGGCTGGAGCCCAGTGCATGGGGGTAGGGGTACAATTAGTGGGATGGGGTGTTGTCATGTAGGGCCTTGTAGATCATCGTTGGGACTTGTGCTTCTATTCTGTGTGAGACGGGAGGTGTTGAGGGTTTTGAAGAGTTAAGGGACGTGACCTGATTTGTTTTAAAAGAATCTCTCTAGCTGTAGTGTTGAGAATAAGCTCTGGGGGATGGGAGAGCTTGTCGGCATTTCAGTCATCCAGGTGAGAGATGATAGTGACCAGGGCCAGAGCAATGGGGAGAAGTGATCAAGTTCTTTATGTAGTTTCATGATAGAGCCAGTTGTGTTTCCTGAGGGATTGGGTGTAGAATGAGAGAGAAAATGGAATCAAGGGTGATTCCAGGATTTTTGGTGGGAACAACCGGAGAATATTTCGGCCATTAATGGAAATGGGAAGACTGCAGAAGTTGCTGGTTTGGGGGAACGGAAGTGGTGGACTCTCTGGAACTCAGTTTTAAACATGTTGAGATGCTCAGTAGTCATCCATGTGCAGATGTCAACTAGGCGGTAGCTTCAGAAGGGCAGAATGTCTTAAGCCTCATGAATCTTCGTGCCTTGTTTGTTGATTATGTGGACCAGTTAACCAACAGTGAACAATAATTCTGAATAGAGGTTAGGGGGAAAAGTTATGAGATTTCTAACCTTAGACTGTGAGAGAGGGAAAACATTACTTTTGGATAACAATGAAGAAAGCGGTATTTCTGAAAATGGCTAGATGATGAGGAAGAAAGGACCAGGGGTGCATCTCTGTCAGCATCTATGAAGTCTTAAATCACAAAATGTTTATTTTCATTGGTTTAGGAAGAGCCCCAAACATCTTCACTCTCTGTTGAATATTCCATCTGGCCTCAGAATGCATGTTGTCATTGTTGCTGATGGCATTATCATCATTATTATTATTATTATCAGTGACAGTCCCCTATTTTATGCCATATGTATAATAGTAGAGGCAGTTTGATATTAAGAGTTCAGATTCTGGGACAAAATGCCTGCATTTGAAGCCTGCTTCTACTATTTATAAGTTGTAAGACTCTTAGCAAGTTACTAAATCTTCCTGTGTTTCAGTTTTCTAATCAGTAAAATGGTAATAATATTAGTACCTATCTCATTGGGTCATTGTGAGAACTGTTAATATATTAAAGCGTTTAGAATTGTATGGCATGTAAGTGAATCCTATATGCGATAATTATTATTTTTTTATACCAAGCACTGTCTTATATATTGGGTGCCATGATGAGCACTGAACTTGACATAATCCCTGGCCATGGAGCTATTGATGAAAATTGAGACAGATTATCTCCCAGGTATAGAAGAAAATGAGTTTCGAAAGCTCACTCAACTCAAAACTGCTGGTAGGAAATCCAGAAATGAATCACAAATAGTTTTAACCTTCCATACAAGGTCCAACTTGATTTGCACCTAGCACTTAAGTGGCAAAGCAAGCTAACTGAAGGTCTCAGAGGGCCATAATTTCAATATTTGGGCAACTGCCATGTGGAACAGAAAACTACGATGCTGGGCAAGTTTTCTAGGTGCCAGGCCATGGGGTACCTGGCCTTGCACAACTCCAGAGCGTGGTCCTCCAGAAAAATGAGGAAAGCTCGTCTCTGCCCCAGGGCTGAGCAGACAGATAGGGGTGAGTATGAATACAGTCTGACAAAGTTCTCCCTTTCTTGTGCCATCAGAGCAGATGAAGGGAAGGTGTGGGGAGAAAAGAGTGTGTCTGTGAGGCGGGGGAAGACACTGGGAGACAGTGATGTGATTCCATGTTCTATGTTGTAGTTGCTCAGATGCTGAAATTGTGGCCCACTGAGACTCTTAGTTGCTTTGCCACTTAGGTGCTGGCTGGAAACCAAGACTATTCCCCTGGGATTGACTGATTGCTTGATTACTAAATGAATGAATGAATCAAGTAAGCAACCACTTAAACATTTACTGAGTGTGGCTCATGTGTCAGGAAAGATACCACGGTGTGAAGATATTTTTACCTGGCTGAGGAAGAGTTTCCTCTTGCCAAGAACTGTGCTAGAAGCTGGGGAGACAACAGAATGAGACCCAGACTGTGCCATCAGGAGCTTACAATCAACCATGGGGAGGGAAGCAGGGAAATTCATCCAGCCTGATGACTGATGGGATGGGCCCACAGAACAAGCACCTAACCCAGTTTCGGCAGTTCAGGGGTACTTGTCCTGAGTCATGGGACGAGAAGGCGATGCTAGATTCGGGATAGAGGTGAAGGGCAGAGTTATATAACCTAAAAAAGCCCCGAGGAAGCTCTGTTGTCCCAGTGGCCTCCTGAGCTCAGATCCAATTTTAGAAATTGAACCTAGTGTTAGGCCATGAAGATTAGCTCACCCCAACTGGTCAGCAGGGGCAGATGCTGTTACCCAAAAGAGCTTTGAGGTTAACTTTATGCCGTAGGCTGGGTCTGCGTTGGCCAGAGCTCTCCTTGGGAGAGTGGAATTTAATTGGCACTTATTTTCGATGCCCTTATAAAGGGTGACTCCTGGGCCCTCTGAAATGGAAACCATTCGTGCTCCTAAATGACTGGCAGGCAGGAGACCTGAATTGTACCCACCGCTTTGGCTAATGTAGATGCCCGGCAAGTAAAATGTATTTGGGGCTTTTTTCAGGATCAAATGTATCAAATGGTGGATGAAATGGGAGAGCTGCCCAGTGAGAGTCAGCCTTAGATGCATGGGAACAGGAATAGCGGTTCCTTGTGTCAACAAGGAGGCTTGTGTGTGTGTGTGTGTGTGTGTGTGTGTGTGTGTGTGTGTGTGTAACTAAAGAAATGCAGCTCACTTACTGGTCTGGCTAAACCTCAAAAATTTGTGTTTTTTCCCTCCTCCCAAGAACACTTTGTTCATGCTGCTGGTTAAAAAGGGGGCAGCTTTCACACAGAAGTACAGCAGGAAGTATTTAAGTTAGATAAAAGGAAGGACTACTTGGCAGAATGAGTGAGTGCAGGACTGGGTTCCCAGGGGGATTATGGAATCTGATTTTTATTCATGGACTTTCCTATTAAATAACTTAAATAATAAGGGTGGCAAGGCATAAGCCTACATCACCATTTTTTAAAGGCCTGTGCTTTGGGACTCAGAGGAAATGAACCCACGGGCTTTATGGGGCTGAGCTGGCCTTGGAGTTGGGGTCAGATGTGGGAAGAAGAGTGGGGAGGGTACAGAGAGAGGTGGAACAAAGGCATCAGGGCAGGAAAGCATGAGGGGCAAGTGGGACAGAGACAGTAGGGTGACTGGAATGTGGTCTCTGAAGAGGGGGCACGGGAGGATAATATTAACAGGTTATGTGAGGGCCGGATTATGGAAAGCTGGGAGGGCTTGGCCAGGGAATTTAGATTTTACTCAACAGGCAATTAGGAGCCATTTTTTTTTCCAGGTTTTTGAGCAGGAAAGGGAAATGATGGAAATTTTGCTTCAGGGATCATGGTCTTTTAGAGGTTGAAGGGAACTTAGAGTCCTGTAGTTCAGTGTTTCTCAGACTCAAGTGGCATCAGAATCATTTGGTGGTGGTGGGTGTGCTTGTTAAAATTCAGACCCTGCTCCTAGAAGTTCTCATTCCGAAGCTCCAGGTGGGGCTGGGAATCTGCAGTTAAACAAAGGCACTAGTGATCTTGGTGTCACTGGTGTAAGACCTACACTGGGAGGTCACTGCTGGTCTCCTGGGAGACACTGTCCAAGGGGTCCAAGCAGGGAGGCCTCGGGGGAACTCACAGAGAGCCACTGAGAAAAAGAGTCAGCCCTAAAACACGTTCAGGCCAGAAAGCAGGACGCTGACTTTTTGTTTTGTTTTTTGGCTGCGTTGGGTCTTCCTTGCTGCACGCGGGCTTTCTCTAGTTGTGGCGAGCGGGGGCTACTCTTTGTTGTGGTGAGCGGGCTTCTCCTTGCAGTGGCTTCTCTTGTTGTGGAGCATGGGCTCTCGGAGCATGGGGTCTAGGCGCGCAGGATTCAGTAGTTGCATCACGCAGGCTCAGTAGTCGCGGCACACCGGCCTAGAGTACACAGGATTCGGTAGTTGTGGCGCGTGTCCTCAGTAGTTCAGGTGTGCGGGCTCTAGGGTGCGCGGGCTTCAGTAGTTGTGGCGCATGGGCTTATTCGCTCCGCGGCATGTGGGATCTTCCCGGACCAGGGCTCAAACCCGTGTGCCCTGCATTGGCAGGCAGATTGTCAACCACTTGCGCCACCAGAGAAGCCCCAGGAAGCTGACTTTGGACAGTACCGATCCAGTAGCAAGTTTCGGTCCCCCTTTCCCTTGCCCTCCCTGCACTCCAATCTTGGAGGCCCTTGGAGCCCGGAAGGGAGGAAGGCCAAAGAAAGAAATGAGAAGTGGGTCACACCCTCTTTCCTGGACAGCAGACCCTGGCCCCGGGTCTGCTGGTAAGTACTGAACCAGCACACCACTATTCTTTAACCAGCACACCAGCTCTCCAAGGTAAAAAGCCCTGCCTTGGAATATCTGCCTATTTCCGTGGTGTAAATACTCTCCAGCACGGCCATCTCAGGCTACCCATGTGATGCCACCGAATGCAGGGTTAGGAAGAGAAGCTAAAATTCGATCTGGTGAGCTGGTAGGAGCCTGACTCAGCTCCCCACCGTTCCTAGCCTGAAGTCATGCCCACGATGGGTGGTGGGGGAGAACTATCTATCCAGAAGGAAGACTGAGTTGCTGAACAGTATATTGTCCTGAACTGTGCTTTGTTATTTATTTAAAGTGACCATAGAGCTCTCTGTTACAGCTCAAGTTCTCATCCAGTGACAGGGGAAAAACGGAACCAATTTCAGTTCGGGGATAGTAAGAGACCAAAGGAAAGCTGCATTCTGGTTATATCCTAAGGATGGCGCCTGTCCAATGTATGGGTTACATGGGGGAACTTTTATCTTTAAAACTGGGAAGGTACTTTTAAAAGAGAATTATCACGTGGACATAAAAAACTGAAAGGTATACATGAAATCTCCGCCCTCAGATTGAGAACCGCAGATGTAGGGCAGTCTGTAGTTGATGAGGTTTGTTTTGGAGAGTTTTCTTTACTGTTCCAGAACAGATGCCCCCCGAAGGAAGGCAGCAGCTGTCTCACTGACTGAAAAACAAACAAGTGAAACTGTTCGAGGATGCAAAGATCGCACAGGAAGGACCCCCCCCCCCAAAGACGCGCATAAGACCTATACTATGAAGATTAACTGAGCAAACATACTGGAACGTGTCTAACACACAGAGCAGGTTTTCAGTCGGTAGGTTGTGGTTTTCCTTCAGAGGCTTCATGACGTTCCAATGGTGTTGGATTATGTCGACTCCCTCTTCGGGAGTTTCATCCGTGTTCATGTTGATGAATGTCACAATGGAAGCCTTAGAGAGCCTCGGTCAGGGGGAGAGCGGGAACCTTCCAAGACCCTTTGGCCGGTGGGGAGAGAGGAGGGAGTAAACGAGAACCAGAACCAGCTTTTAAAGGGGCTCCCACGTGTTCGGCGCTCGCGAAAACAACTTCTGTGTAGTTTAAGCCGCCACGAGGCCACCGGGACCACAGCTCTCCCACCCCGGCTGCCCGAATAACTGGCTCTTTGTGCTTCCTCATCCACGGGGCCGATTGTAAGGCAGAAACTGTGCCCGGAGAGATGCTGCTTCCAGCCGAGACCGGGCTGGGAAACCGCGGGGACCTTCCCTCAATCACGCCTGCCGGCAATGCGGGACTTTCTCCGGTTTTTCAAAGTACGTTCACACACCACCATCGCCTACTTTCAGTGACACGAATACTGCCTTTTACCGTTCAGTCAACAGAACCTGGACTGTTTCAGGCTTCCAGGCAGCCCTGCCTCCTGTTTCTTGAGAGAAAAGGGAAAGTTTCTGGGGACGGGACGGGGCCTGCGTACAGCCCTGCACAGCGCGGAGGGGAGAGGGACACACCCCGGGCGCTGGGGACACCCGGGCTTGGCGGCCCAGGGGACGCGGCCCGTGCGTTTCCTCAGGCGTGCGGGTCTGCCCGGCTGCACCGAGGCGGGTCTGCTGCGCTGCGAGCGGCTGCCCCGCGGCTGGTCAGCGGCCGCCAGGGCCCCGGCGCCCAGCCCACTCCGGCCTCTGTGGAGGCGCTTTTACGTCCTTCCAAAGGAGTGTCAGTCCTTTGGTAGTCTGCCCATTTCTTGTGAGAAATTATGAATAATGACTCATCAATCTAGAATCTACACCGGTGTATACGTGGTGTCTAAAAATCAGGAGACTGGATGAGGTCATAAAAGACGCGAACGTGGAAGAATAAGAGATTCGAGCGCCCTCCTCAACGCGCGGAAGAATAGAGGGTGGGTCGGAAGGCATCTCCGCATGCGCAGAAGCAGGTCTGACAACGGTTGACGGAAGAGGCGGGGCGGGAGGAAGCTGAGGCTGAAGACTTAATTTGTCTAGATTTGGTTTGCTCGTCGTCGTTTCCCACATGGTCTAGCGGTTAGGATTCCTGGTTTTCACCCAGGCGGCCCGGGTTCGACTCCCGGTGTGGGAACTTCTGAACTTTTAGGACAAAAGAAAAGCAATTCAAGCCCCCCATAACTAGCGGGGGCGGGGGGACTAAACTAGCGTTTTTAGAAAACGCTGTAACCCCATTTCAGAGCAGCCAGGAGAGATTGAAGCTGGAGAGAATCAGGGTCTACCCTGAAGCGGACGTCGGCACACAGCCCACCCAAACCCGGTCCGCTGGCAGGAGCAGGAGGAAAGGAAGTAACTCGGAACAGTGCCAAGTTAGCTTTTGAAATGTCTTTAAATCTGAGGAGCAGGGAGCCAACCGGTCCCGTGCTAAGATATATGCTTCAGCTGGTTTTTCTTCGTAATTTCTCCTTGTACTGTGAATATGGAACTAATGACCAAAAAGTGCTCTTCTGTGAAAGAAAAAGAAAAGCCATATTGTAGGGCATTATAGGGCTTTTAAGTTGCCTAAAGCCATTCCTTTGAGAAGGACAGCAAGATTTCCAGAAAAGACATATTATTAAGGGCAGAGTAGTTCAGGGTACAATCGATTGTGTTTGTGATTCAAAGAGCTCACTAAACCAGTTATTGCGGGGGGGAAGGGGGGGTGGTGAGGGAGGAAAAAAGAAAATTAGGTTATTACAAATATTGAGGAGTGAGGCAATGGCAAAAACAGCACTTTCTTCTCATGCCCTAACATATTTATTTGACACATTCTGTTGAAAAAACTTCAAGAATTCATGATAGGCTCAACAAGCTCTCTAGAGTTAGAAATCTTAGTACTGATGTGTGACGAGACAGTTTCCAACTGTTACCCAAATAAGTGCATCCTCTGCTGTAATCGTTTGTCTTGCTTGCCTCTCCAGCCATTTACCATTAGGAAAAGTCTCCAGGCATTTAGAAGCCACACTTCTTTCCCACTGGTGTTGAACTCTTTGAAGCTTCCCCAATTTGTTCCCAGACTGCCATTCACCCTGAGAAACGGCTGTGAAAAAGACTTGGCATCCACATGACTTCGTTTGAAATTTGCTCTCTTTTTAAAGTCCTTTGGGATTTTAAGGGACACAAAAATGCCGTCCTTCATGAGAAAAATACTAGGCTAAATATATGCTTATTCAAAATTCCTAAATAAAGAGCTTGGAGGAGAAATTGATCATCAGCAGGTGATCTGCATTTATTGAATCGAGTAGGACAGAATTGATAGGAAAATAAAAAACATAATAAGAAGAAGTAATATTTATTGAGCATGTACTATGAACTAGGATAAATGTTTTACACGCCCTTTTCAGTTTAATCCTTATTTTGTTATCAGATATTATTATTATGTCTGTATCAGCCAGGGGCCCAGTAGGAAACTGATGACATTCTTAACAGAGTTTAATAAAGGGACTATTTAGAATTTATTTAGGGTCTAGGAAAACAACAAGGAACAATGCAGTCCTCAGGGCTCCTGGGCCTAAAATGAGTAATCGGGGAAGGGTGGCTGAAGGAGAGTGCTGCCACTGAGGGTCTGTGGCTTTTGTTTTTGTTTGTTTTAAAACTTGCTTTCATACGGCAGGTGAGTTCCATTCACATGAAGGCTGTTAAATCTACTCATCCTATGAATCGTTCATTTCCATAAAATAGACTTGTGGCCTCACGGATTTGACAAAAGCTTCCTTTGGATGCATATGATAATTAAGAGATGCAGAGCATAGTAGATACTTCTATAGACATGTACTTAACTCAATGAAAAGAGCTTAAGTTTGTGGGGAGATGGTTGCTTGAGTTATATTTGGCATTTTACAGCCTTGTATTTTTGCAGAACATTTCACAGTAATTTTCATTAATCATCTTCCTAATCAGTCTTTAGATTCATAGACTATTTGAGCTGCAAATGCCCTCTGCAGTCATTTAATGGAGCTCCTTATTTCACCCATGAAGCATTGGGTCCCGGATTTTATGCCTCTGATTCCCTAGGACTGGATTTTAGGTTGTGTTCCCCCAAATTGAATCTTTCATGGTGTCCTGGCTGAAACCACTCCCTCCTGCACCACTGGGTGCTGAGAAGATGAATTTTAAAAATTCTGTCGTGTCTTGATTTTGGTCAGTGTTCACCGTCATAACAATTTTCCTGTTTGAAGTTTTGAGTTAAAAAAAAATTTTTTTTTTATTCCCCATACAGACATTTCCAGAAAGTGATGATCTTTATTTGGGATATTTGAACTAGTCATAGGTTCTCAGTATGCTTTTATTTTTATATATGGTCATAAACTTTGGGGGAGTCTGCATAGATATCGCTTTATGCCCACCCACATGGGTATGTAGAGTCACACAGATTTGTATGTATGTTCCCTGAGAGATACATGTTGCATGCAAAAAATGTCCTAAATAATTGCAACATTAACACTTCATATTAATACAGGAAAGGGAAGGCAAGTATGAATTTTTTAACTTACCCACGTTGTAGAGCTGAACAACTTGGAAAAACACTTAATACTCGGAAAATCACTGGAACAAATAATCAAAAAATCAATCTGCAAACACCTAGAAGACCACAGGGTACTGGGTAATCATCCCACATAGCTTTGTGAAAAACAAAGCTGATCAGATGAATCTAATTTCCTTTTGTCACAGAGTGACAGGCATGGTGGATGGGGGAGCAGTCAAGATAATCTATCCTGACTTAAGAAACCTTGAGATTTTGTACTTTGTTGTGTACTCATGAAGAAAATGTAGGTAAGACTATTGCTGTCTGGCAGGGATGCATTCAAACTGAAGTTTGGGGCTCAGCTTCACCCAGATAGGCAGCTTACCCTCATTCTATGCAGCAATGACTTTGTCCTCCATCTTAAGTCTCTTCGGCCTGGATTCCTTTTTTAAAAAAAGTGTTATTCAGAATCTCTGTGCAAATTACATCATCTCTCTGTTCCTCAGTTTCCTAGACTGTAAAATAGGGGTAATAATAGGACCTACCTTATAAGGTTGTGAAGATTAGATAAGATAATGCATATAAAGTGCTTGGCCCAGTTTGGGGCCAATGACAATTTGTTGCCATCACCACCATTATCATCATTGTCATCATTATCATGTCTAGTTCCTCTTTCTCTACTTCTAATCACAGTGTTAAATCTGATCATTTCTACCTCTTCAGTGATGCCGAGGTACGTTCTTATCTATTTCCCCTGCCACTGTGCTGGGCAGATCATCTGTTCCCTGGACTATTGCAGTAGTTACCAAACTGGTTTCTCTGACCCCCGTCTCACCCATCTTTTCTATCTCACATCCTACTGCCCGTCACAGTGTGGATCTGAGCGCGCTGCTCCCCTGCACCTTCAGGGCTTTGGCCTGCCATGTGCTCCCAACTTACCTTTACAACCTGCTTCTACCGCTTCCCTCCGTGCACCCCAGGTTTCAGTTAATTTCTCACTTTGCCCTGTATCTGGCCTTTGCTCAATTTTTCCTCTACTGAAATGCTCCTGTGTCCTTTCTCTAAATATCTGCATCTTATCCATCCTTTAAGGCTTAATTCAAATGTCCAGTCCTTCACGGAGCATCCCTTACCTCTCCTGCTGGGAGACTCCTGATGGGAATATCTTCTGATTCCCCTTAGCATCTTGTATACCTCTCTTCTGATACTAATTCCTCTCTAACTTCAGGTCTTAACTTAGATGTCATTTCCTCCAGAAGTCTCTCCTGCCTCTCTGACAGTGGGGGAGATGCTTTGGTCTGCGTGTTTCTCTCTCACTGCATTTACCACACTTGCCATGGCCCCCCGCTAGAGCGCATGCTCCAAGGCCAGTGCCCTGCATGCAGTAAATTCTTAATAAACATGTGCTGAGGGAATGTGTGAGCCGGACAAGGACTGTATTGTCTCAAGGAACATCTTAGGTTCCAAGTTACAGAAAGCCACTGGAACTAGTTCAGGCCTGAGAGAGAACGATTGGCTTATATAACCAAACTGTGGAAAGTGGAGTGGTGTGGCTGGCCTCAGGGACAACCAGAACCAGTGTTCTGTCTCTCTGTCTCTCTGGGTGTCAGATTTATTCTCACCTATTATGGACCAGCTGTTTCCACATGGCAGGGATCTGGGCACCACCAGCTCCATACTTATTTCTCACAGCTCCTCCAACTAAGAGGGAAGGTCTTTCTTTTCTTAGTTTTTGTTGGAAAGTGCTGGGGAGGAATGTGGCCTTGCCTGGGCCCTGTACCCTCTTGATGGTCAATGCACGTAGGGTATTGTGATTGGCAGCCCTCATTAGAACCGCATGGTGGGGAGGAAGGAGGAACAGGGATTAAAATTAAGCCAGAGAAATTAAATAGTGGTGGTGGTTGCATAATTTTGAGAGTATACTAAAACCCCCGAATGTAAAAGCCTGGATTTTATGGTATATGAATTATATCTCAATTTTAAAAAAAAAGAAAAAAATTAAGCCAGAGATAAAATCTTGCTGGCAAAATAAGCATTTTTATATTCCTTTTATTTGAGCTACTCATTCAGCAAACATTTATAGGCACCGATTATGGGCCAGCACCCATCTAGATTTACATTTTAGTTGGGGAATCTTCCACACACACAAACACATGAATAAGGTAAGAAGTCTGGATTTCATTCTAAATGTTATAGGAAAGCTCTGGAGGTTTAAGCACAGAGAGGGTTCCACCGCCAGGATGAGACTCCCTGGATTCGAGGGGCTTTGAGAACCTTCTGGCCAGTTTCTCTGTTTGTGGTCAGAACCAACCACACTTTTATGGGAAGATGAAAATGTTTAACAGGTCTTTGAAATGGCTTCCATAACCTCATTTTCAGAATTTGGCAACTTTGTCATAAAATAAAGTTTCCTTGTGGACTAACCTAGATCACATTACACTTTGTTTTCAGCCTATTTGCCTGGAGTTAGCCAAACTGCAAAGTTTGGAGGCACAGCCCTCAAGACTGCCCTCACTTTGGACACCGTCCTTAAGTTTGGGGCATTACCAAAACCACCCCCAGGTTTGATGATGTGCTGGAAGGACCCACAGAACTCAGTGAAAGCTGTAGCGCTCACAGTTACGGTTTATTATGGGGAAAGGATACAGGCTGAAATCAGCCAAAGGGAGAGACACACCGGGCAGAGTCTGGGACAACTTTCTGTCATTCTCTCCTCTCTCCCCATGGAGTCAGGATGCATTACCCCACCCCCATCCTGTATTGATGTGTGACAATATGCATGGAGTATTGCCAACCAGGGATGCTCACCTGAGTTTTTATTAGGGCTTCATTATGTAGGCATGATTGATTACTTGATCACCCACGTGGCTGAGCTCATCCTCTAGGCTGCCTGATAACATGTGACCCAAAGCTCCCATCCTAAGTCACATAGTTGGTCTTTCTGGCTTGGCCAGCTCCCACCCTAAAGCTATCTGGTAGGGCCAGACCCCGCCCTAAACAAAGACACTCCTTTCAGGTAGGAGTGTCTTTGATAGATTACTTCCCAGAAGCCAAGGGCAAAGGCCAGACCTCTCTTTGGGCAAGGCCAAATTCTTTACTATGAATTATTTTTTTTCCAGTTTTCTTCTCAGTGGAAATGAAGGAGACAGGATTGGTTATGTCCTCAAACTGTTTGACAATACATAGGAAAGTGTTCAGGGCAGCAGCTTATGATGGCTCTGACTTCTCTCCCACCTTTTTTCCAGACTTCCTAAGGGGAAGTTTTAAAAAGAGGGGTGAGGAGGGGCTATGGGGATTAGCAGTTTTCTCTGAGGCCTACATTTTTTTGGCTGGCCGTCCCACGGCATGCTCTCATCTTAAAATGGAAACAGCGGACCCTAGAGGAGTGTTTGATGCTGGGGATCTCTGTCTCATCAGAACCACAGTGAGTCTGAGGCGTGTCACCTGCATTAGGATTTCCACGGGAAGCTCAAAAGCAAAATTGCCGAATCGCGTGCAGAAAATGGAGGCCTGTCAGGATTTTGTCTGGATCTTGCAGCGTCTGACGGTGGACCTGGGGAGTTCACCTTGTTATTATCAGGGAACCTCATGCCCCACCCTCAGTGAGTTTTAGCTCTGTTGATCCAACACCTGCAGCAGTCCGACTGCATCGCCTTTGACCCTGACTCACTCGTGTATAAACCTAGCAAGTCTATTTGCCAAAGGCAGAGAACCCCATCATCTATTTCTTGCCACTGGGTACCTCTGGTGAGTGCTGTTTTCCATTATAAGCTCTAATACAGGAGATTGGGGAGGGAGAGGGAGGGTACAGAGGAAGGCAGGACATTTTGTAAGCATCAAATACGTGCACTGAGCCTGCGTTGGGAACAGTGAACCTGCCAGTTATCAGAAGCTGGAGTAATTTTCCATAACCTGTGCTCATTAATGTCCTGATTGGGGTCAATGGATTCAAGGGAGGTGGCGAGAGTGGTGCACTAAGGGAAGTAAAGGAGGAATAATCAGAATTTGGCAACAGCTCAGTGGTGGGGTGTGAAGGGAAGGGATGATTTGTTGACAACTCCAAGATGATAAGCATCCCCAGAGAGACAGAGAAGTGGGGCAGAGAGAATGAGATTTGTCTCCTCTGACAACTTTGAGGCACTGCTGGGACATCTAAATGGAGCAGATGAAGAGCGCAGGCAATCCAGGCTGGAATACCCGTGAAAGCACACGTCTCTGGGGCAATTGTCATTTTCAGGCAAATAAGAGGGTTTTCTAACTGAATGGTGCCTGGCTATTGCAATCAGTGGTGTGGTGGAGAGAGTGTGTGCTTGGGAAGATGTGAGAGATTCTGTCACGTATCGAGCCTGTAGTGACAGACACGCGCTTTTGTACATAATCCTCTAGCCCTGCAGTGACACATCTCAAGAGCACCAAATGTGCCCTGCGCAGCTCCGAGGGCCTCCAGTTCCACTGCAATCATCATAGATTTTGATAATTTTCTGGCAGATGGCAGAAAATTATCTGCCATCTTGTAAAGGGTCTTGAGAAAGGTGTGACTTTTTCCAGTTTGAGCAAAGATACTATATAAGCTTTCAGGGGCTCTGGGGTGCTTGTTAGTCTTTTTTTTTTATTAACAAGTCTTGGTTAATAAAGCCTGCAAAATTTCTAGTCCCTTCTGATCTTTTTACATTATGTGAAGAATCAGTCGAAGACCCTGAGCTACTAATTATTTTATTTTATAAATTGGGCACTTTAATGCTGGCACATTGTTTCTTGCATATGTTTTGTGTGTGATTGTGGGACACACTGGAAAGCTGGGTTGGTACGAATTTCACGGAAAACTGTTTAGCATGTAATACACATCCAGAACCGTAGCATGTTTCTTCCTTTTATCTAGTTATTATACTTTCAGAAATCTACATCAAGGGAAGAATCAGAGAAGAGCAAAGATATAGATGGATGAACAAGGATGCTTTTTTCCTTACAACATCATCTATCATTAAAAAATACTTGAAATGCTAAAAAGGTCCTGTAATAGGAGAATGAATGAACAAATGGTCCATCCATATGGCGGAATATTGTAGAGCCGATTATTTACAGCCAAGATTATCTAATGACACAGAAAAAAGCAGAATCCCAAACTCTATGTATAGTTTGAGTCCAACTTTGCATAGAAGACAATACACACATACCTAAAAACAGGAAGGAAATATACCAAAAAGTTAACAGTGGCTATTTCTGGGTGGTACAGTTACATTTAATCTTTTTCCTTGTACTTATTTCAAGTTTCCAAATTACTTTTGACATGAGTATAGTCAGGAACTTCCCCCCCCCAAGTAAATCCATATAGCTTGGGAGTTTGGGTTGAGTGCTATGAGATGCCCTATAGTGTGCTCTCAGCTACCCGCAGCACGAGGGCATTTCAGAGCCATCCAACCTTTCGTGAGCCTCTATGTGGTGCTCTCACCCTTTAGACATGGGTTCTGGGCTGACCCCTGCAGTGGGCAGGGTTGACACTGAAGGGACAAGGCTCCAGGCCCACTAACCTCCCATTCATGCCCTCATCCAGGGTGGCTGGTCCATCTTCTCATCGGAAAACAAAACCTGGATGCCCTGGGTCTTGCACAGGAAATGCCATTTTAGCCATAAGTGACATTCTTTTAGTGAACCAAGACTGTCTGTTCACTGAAAGCTCTTCTCTAGCATTTAAAGACTTTTTTTTTTTTTTAATTTTATTAATTAATTTATTTATGGCTGTGTTGGGTCTTCGTTTCTGTGCGAGGGCTTTCTCTAGTTGCGGCAAGCGGGGGCCACTCTTCATCGCGGTGCGCGGGCCTCTCACTATCGCGGCCTCTCTTGTTGCGGAGCACAGGCTCCAGACGCGCAGGATCAGTAATTGTGGCTCACGGGCCCAGTCGCTTCGCGGCATGTGGGATCTTCCCAGACCAGGGCTCGAACCCGTGTTCCCTGCATTGGCAGGCAGATTCTCAACCACTGCGCCACCAGGGAAGCCCGTATTTAAAGACTTTGTTAAGCGCACAACCTAGATCCCATTAGTCTTCTCCATCTGGTAACTTCCCTCTTGTCAGAGTGCTTCCTTTCCTTATTGCTGTTTTGCAAATGAAAATCAGAGTGGCTTTAAAAAAATTTTTTTTTAGTTGGAGTTTTGATCTGCTGGGTGTGGAAATCCCTGAGAGATTTCTCACAATGAGATTCTATATCAAGAATCACAATAATTTGAATTCTTATTTGAGGGTTAGCAGAAACAACAGGTACTTTAACAAGCTGGGAAGAGGCCAGTGTCAGATATGACAAATAAAATAGTAAAAAGAGAAAATAGAATTCATTCCTATTAGGCTCAGCAATAATAAAAGCATAATAACTTGGATATTTAGAGAGAGCTCTCTAACTTTTAAACATGGTCTTCTGAGGACGTGGTATAAATGTACATAGACATATGTATGTAGAAAGTCATTCTGCTTTCAAGAAAGTTAGACACGCCCCCGCAAGAGTTCATAAATCTCCAGTCTCCAATGACTTTTTTTTAAATAAATTTATTTTATTTATTTTTATTTTTGACTGCGTTGGGTCTTCATTGCTGCGCGCGGAGGCTGCTCTTCGTTGCGGTGCACGGGCTTCTCATTGCAGTGGCTTCTCTTGTTGCGGAGCACGGGCTCTAGGTGCGCAGGCTTCAGTAGTTGTGGTGCACGGGCTTCAGTAGTTGTGGCGCACGGGCTTATTTGCTCTGTGACATGTGGGATCTTCGTGGACAAGGGCTCGAACCCATGTCCCCTGCATTGGCAGGCAGATTCTTAACCACTGCACCACCAGGGAAGCCCTCCAATGACTCCTCAGGTTGAGTCCCCCAAAGGGCAGAGACCTGTAGGAAGGGGGACATAGCGAGTGTGACTACAGCTCTCGGGTAAATGACCATTAAAATTTAAATGTTTTGCAGCTTCTTGTGAGTGTACAATTATTTCAAAATAGAAAGTTAAAAGAAATTAAGTGAGAATGAGAAACGTTAGGAGCCTAAGCATTGTAGCTTCATTATAATAACTTTTGCCACCATCCCTAGGAACACGACGTAAAAGTGAAGTTAGATGCTGGTGAGTTGGGGGTAATGGGCTTGGGAGTAGCGGGTGCAGGGGATACAGAGAGACTAGAAGAGACAACCTAGGGTTCCACTGTTCTACCACTGCTACTGGACAGAGGAAGCAGCAGTTGTATTTCTGTGAATATTTTGGGAGGGGGTGTGATGGGGGAGAGGGGCAAGGCTGAAGTTGGTTGTGCGGGGTTTTTTTGTTTTGCTTTGTTTTGGTTGGGTTGTTTAATTTTAGATGACTAGGTGTAGATATGCGTCCCTGGCATTGCTGTTGAATTCCAGTGTAGACACCCGAGGTCCTCTGTCCTTTCCTTCACCACCAACTGCTTGCTTGGTCCGCCCAGGGCTGAGTTAGGTCAAACAAGTTCAACAATTTCTGGAGATGTTCTGAGGGATCAAGTGTACAGCCAATGTAAGATTCTTTTTTAAGGTGGTATCATGGATTCATTCTCCAAGTTCTGCTTAGGCCACAAGCCACTGGTGAATAAAATGATCTCAGTGATCAGATGCAGTGCACATGGGGCAATATTCCTTCACTGGTTCTGTTTGCCCTGGACGCTGAAGCTAGAGCCAACCTTTTCTGGTGAGATTCCCAACTGGCCCCCCCAAATATTTGGGGTTTTTTTGCTCCAAATTTTAAAAAGCCAGCAGGTCTGGTCAAAGAACGCTGGCTGCTTCCATGAGCTTTTTTGAGCACAAAAACTGATTCCATGCAGTTAGCGGTTGCCCAGCGCACAGCTCTGAATGGAGCCCTTCCCAAATCCTTCCCACTTCGCCTCATAGCCCGAGCTCGTGCTCCCTTTCTGGCAAGGATACTATGCACAATTCCCTGTACATGGAGAGCTGGCTCCATTTCCTAGCAATTCTACGAGGTTCTCTCTTCTTTGATGGTAAAAATGGAGCAGTCTAAACATCTCCAAAGTACTGGGATCTAAAACAAAGAGCACCTGGGGCACTGGTGACAAGAAACAGAGTCCCCCTTTTCAGCAGAGAGCTTTTAGAATTTAGAATAAATCTGGCACTGAAGGTTTGGTCACAGTGATTGCTTCAATTTGGGGCCTGCGAGGACACAAATATTTCGAATTTCTTGTCCAAACTTGGCTGACAGCGTAAGCTTTCTTTATTTTGTCATCTGTAATCATATGTAAACAGCTACTAGTTTTATAGAGGAGTAAAGCTGGGGGTGAATCAAACAGCCCTGGGGCGAAGCTTCAACTTGACATAGACTTGGAATCGATTTTACTGCCAACGTGTGACATTGGGGGGGAATTCTGTATTTTCTTCGAATCCCAGTTCTTCATCTAAAAACCAATAGCAAATGCAATGCCTATGTGATAAGGTCAATGAAAGAATGACCAAATAAACTAACATAAAGGTGTTCAATAAGCACTACAAAATCCTTCCCCTACCCTCTCTCCTCCTCCTGCTCTCCATTCCCTTTTCTTGTCTCTAGAGCTGTGATTTTCAAACTGTTTTAACATATGGAACTTTTAAAACATTCAAATAAACATGTATGTAGAAGTCAGGCATAGAAAACAGATAGAACCCCGAAGCTGCTATGAAGGAAGCGCCCGGTTCCTCCTGTCTTTCTTTCCTCGGAAGAAGTTTTCTGCAATTTAACTGCGTGGGGATGGCCTTTCTCCTTTACTGGGAGACCCTGGGGGGGAGCACAGGAACAGGACTGGATCGCTGGGCCCTGCGATGCTCCCCACCTTCCACTGCCCCTCCCCCTCCCAGATCCGGGCACCTGAAATCTTCCCAGGGAGGGCTCCGGTGTGATTGGGTTTGAAATTAATGCATTTTGGGCTGGAGTTCTTTTCCTTTTGGTGGTTTCTCTGATGAACTCACTTTCTGGAAGGAAGGCATGGCTAGCTGCCTGAGGGGTCTTAGCAAACCAGAGGCTTGATTGGTTCAGCCGCGGGATGAGAGCTGTGTGAGCTCCTGTTTGGTGTCCGTGTGTCAGAAAGCAGGGGAGGTGCTTGGTGTGCACAATCCTTTACTTGGCTTTGTGTGTTTACCAGATGTGTACTGGCGCCTGGAAAAGACTGATGGAATTAGCCCTGCTGGTGCAAGAAGCGGGGTTAGAGGGTAAATCACAAAACACTTGGCTGTGACCTGGGAAGCTGGGCTCCAGCAGGGGCTGCTACTGGTGGTTGTGCCTCTGCCTCCGGAGGTGAGGTGGCCTCGGCTTGAGGCTGGCCTTAGAGGGCCTGCAGCTAGGCAGGTCCCCGACCCCCCAAAGGGCCATGACGTTCTAGCCGGTGCGTGTGCACCCCACCCCACGTGACTTGCCCTGGCCCCGCCTCCTTCTCCTGTTGGCTCACGATTTCCTTTCCTGCAGGACCATTCCGGGCCTTGACAGAAATGGCACATTCCTCCCTTCTAGGGAGGAGGAACATCCAAGGGCTGCGAAAAGGGTTTCTCTCCCTTTCTGTGGCTCTGATTATAGATTGCTGGGTCTGAAGGGTGAGGACAGCCTGGAGTCCTGCCCTGAGCCGGGAGTCGGTATGTACAGTAGTGCTTTCAAGATCTTAGTCATCAGTAAACAGAGCTATTATGCCTGGGTCTGATGTGTTCTCTCTTCTGCTGGGCGGCCTGTGGTTGCCATGGATATGGCTTTGTCTTTGGAGGCCTATAACCAAGGAGGATTTAAGTAAATCCTCATGGGTCAATATTTCCATAAAACCAAAAAAAAAGGCGGGAGGGGGAAGAAAAAAGGAAAACTTTCTTAAACAACTCTAAGATACCCTTAAACAGTTCTGAAATCATCACCAAAGCAACAATAATGCCCTCAGGCTTGCCAGAACCCGTGGGGGCACACATTTTAAAAAAAAGGACTCAGAATTACAAAGATGAAGTTCATTTAATGGCTCTGATTGCAGCAAGTGAAAATGATGGTATTTCCCAGTTGAGTGTTTTGAACAATATAAAGTTACTTTTTTTTTTTGCTAGTGCTTATTTTTCAGAATGCCTCTTGATTTGCCATTTCTAAGATGTGTCATATTCCAGCATATAAACGAACCTGTGTTTGAAACAAACAGTAGTTATTTCCATCTGACACGGGAGATTCGGTGACATTTGGTGATGACTGTGGAAGATGGGTGGATTGAATTAAGAAGGCTTTAAAAAAAAAAAAGAAAGAAAGAAAGAAAAAGACTGAGTCTTGCACAGTAACCAAAGAGCTCTGGCATCTTTGTTTGAAAACACATGCACTCTCCTGGGATTCCTCATAAGTCACTCGGAAGAAAGCTACTGTCACCTGGTAAAGCAGAGGTCCGGGAGCTGGGGAGTAGCCACAGCCCCGCCATGCTTTGGTTCTTTGCTCCAAGAGCCCCATCCTTTTTAATGGGCTGCCCTTTGTGTGTGTTTCTTTGTGTTTCCAGAAACCACACTGCCTCAGTCAGGGAAGCAAGCTGTGGACTTTGGGCTGAGGACCCCGGCCAAGGTGCCCACAGCTGGGAAAGTGCTGCTGCCATAGCAGCGTCCTTGCTGGCACCACCCGGTGGCTCCTCCCCTCATGGCAACAACCCAGGGGCTTGTCATCCCTCCTACCTGCTTCCCTATTTATTGTCATTGGCAGCAAGACACTTCCAATAAAGAAACTGCATCTGAACTGCAATTACCCAGCTTCCTTTTCCACTGAAGTGGGGCAAAAAGTGATGTTAATTTCCTTTCTGTGTGCTCGAGTTTTCACGTGTTTGTACTTAGACACTGGATCAATCCACAGTCTCCTTGCTTGCCTGCCTCAGGAGTTCTCCCCAGTCCTCACCTGTGATGTCACCTGGCAACAGCTGGGACTTCCTGAGTGGAAGATTAGGACCCTCTTGTTCTGACTCCAAGTGCCTGGATGCAAAGTCCTCGGTGATGGTTAGGAACAGAGAGGGCAGTGACGCTGCTGGCGGGTTGCCACCAGGGTCAGTGGTGGCTTGTCTGGACGAGGAAGGGAAGCTCGTGCCTGAGCTGCCTCTGGCGGGTCCTGGGAGAAACAACATGCTCCCGGGCCAGCTTGCCCCCATCCTGCCAAGAACCGCCTGGGAGGCTGAGGTGGTGTGCTGTGGTGGTGACCAGCGAACAGAGACCCAGCTCTTCGGTTTGATGAGGCCAGTTGTGGGGTGAGTCTGGGGGCCCTAAGAAAACTCTGGGGTATGAAGAGGAGTCTCTAGATAAACAGCTGCTAAGTTCTCTGAACCACCATATTAGACCCTCAAGGGAATTTTGACCCCTATGCTTCCAAACAGTTCCTCCAGGGCCACCACCAAATGGGAGAGATTTCATGGAAAAGCTGCGGCTACACTTGACATCAGGCTGAGAATGGTCATTTTGATCTGGACTAAAAGTTTTCTGATTTTCCAATTTGGTAAATGGAATAGAGTGATGTCTGAGATTTGGATTTGAGGGTGACTCTGAAAGGACCCAGGGAGGTTATAAAGCTTTAAATGACACCAGTTCCAAAAAATCACGAGGAAAAAAAGGAAGAGGCAGCTAAAAGAACCAACATGGTGGTGAGGGAAGGCTGTTAGAGCTTTAATTTTAAATGAACACAAACAAAAGATGGAAGGAGGGGCACGTAATGAAGGGTGTCACAAAAGAATAGCAGGAATCTGTATATTAGTGTCAGGAAAGCTGAAGTCCAGAATATGCTAAGACTTGTGAAATAGCAGCTGACATGAGAATAATGCTCCATAGTTTGCAAAGCATTTTCATGTAAATGATCACATGGGTCCTCACAATAATCCTTGGAGGGGGGGCGGGGTGGGTAGGAGTTATTATCCTCAGAGTGTATGGGGACTTCTCAGAGGCAAAGCTGGGATTTGAGCCCAGATCATTTGAGGCCAAATGCTGCGTCTTTCCACTATCCCACATCACTTTCTGTTAACCCTGTTCAAAAGTATATATAGAGGAGGATGGGGTAGTGTACCGCAGGCAGGTGATAGAAAGCAAAACCAGCTGGTCCTGTATTTTCTTCAGTGCATCACAAAGCAAAACAGTCTTCAAAGGCTAGAAAAAATTTCTCAAGATGGATGAGACCCTCAAGGAGAGGTGAGTTCTCCAAGCCTTAGGCCTAGACATTGTAGATGGCTGTTTCCAAAGGGACCTGAATTTCCCCTGCATGGCACTTACTCCAGAAATTACTTGCTCAGTATCTGTGTTCCCCACTAGACTTAGGTTCTTGAAGGCAGGGACCATGGTCATCTTGTCCATCATGGTATGGCCATTGACTGCCCAGACAATGAAGGAGTGACGGCAGACCGGTGAGCAGTCATTTCTGGGAAATTATGGGAGGTATGCTACAGAGAGAGGCAGAAGTCATCATGGGTTACAAAAATGAGAAAGGTAGATTCTAGAGTCCACTTACCAATTAGCTGACATTAGTCTCGAGGTATTTATATTCATTTCAAAGATAAAACTGAGGCCCAAAGGCCTAAAGCAAGTCCCGTGAACCCATCTCATTCATCCCAGAGACCTGATCAGAACCTCTGTTTTGGGTCACGCAAGGCTGAGGTGGGGCTATCTGGTCCACAGTGTGTCATAAATGCAGAAAAACAGGATTTCAAGGCAATAATCTTCTTTTTTTAGGCTTTAGATCTTACTTTCGTGGTGAGTTGTTCCATTAAGTATTTAGTCTCAGGAGAGGAAGTTTTACTTTCTGCTTGTGCTGGAAGGTACCTATTTTGGAGAAGTTGGAAGCAGATACATTTAACACCAAGCTTTAGCAAAGCTTTCAATTGTCAATCCCCTCATCATCAGCATAATTACCACACGTCCAAGTATAAACACAGGCAGAGTTCTCTCTGAAGGACATTGAGATAGTGAGGGACTGGGTACAATTGAAATAGATTTTCCGAGATTTCTTCAGCTCCTCTCTCCATGGGAAGGACATTGGTTAAGGGTGGGCCTCCCATTTCCTCTTCTCCTGACCTCCAGGCCCACTTTCCAACTCCACGTGTGGACTTGGAGAGCTGGAAGGAGCCTGAGCTACCCCCCCCCCATCTCATGCTCTCCTCCTCACGCATGTCACTGTAGTCAAGAAGGGTCTTCTGTCTGCCCCTCAACAAACTTGGCATGTTCCCACCCCCAGGCATTGGCATCTGCTGTTCCCTCTTCCAGAATTCCACCCCACATCATTATCCCCACGACTGGCTTGGTGTCATTCAAGCCTCAGCTCAATCAGTCTCCTCTGGGAGAGGCCTGCCTGACCCACTCCCCATTGTATTTTCTTAATAGCACTTTCATCGCAATATGAACCTACTTTTCCTTCTCCTTGTCCTAGCTCCCCTTTTCCTCTCTCTCCTTCTTGGTTCCTCCCGTTTTCCTTCCTCATCTGTCTCCCCTACTAAAATGGGAGCTCTCTGATGGATCCTCAGTGTCTAGGATGGCAGCTGAACAGGTGTTCCACACACGTATGTTGCGTGAACAAGTTGATTCACTTACCTTCTTTCTTGGCTGCTTCCATTGAGAACACTTTAGGACGCTAAGATCATCTATTTTCAACAAATGGTGAAAGGGGGAAGGTCAATGGAGACCATTGGAAAGCACTTTGATATTGGCAAAGAGTATTCATGTTTCAGGGGTCTCTGATAACCTGAAAGCAATCCACAGTGGCAGGCTTAGATCACAAGTTCTGGAGGCATCCTTAAGTCGAAGGAACTGTGCTCTGTCTTTGTGCAGTAAATGAAACCTCCGGGAAAGCTGAGAAAAAAGAATGGGGTGAGTTCCCTCTGGGAATGTAAAAAGCACTGATGACTGGAGATAAGCCTGCTCAGGGTCTCTCAAAATATCCTTTATTCAGATTGTGTTGCACCACCTGATTGCTGCCCATGGGCGACATCAAGGTTGGAACGAGCTAAGGCAAGGTCAAAGATAGGCAGTAGTGAGGAGCTTGAGTGGCAGAGGAGGCAGAGAAAAACATGCCCCAGGAGGTACTGGCTCAAATCTAGCATTTCTGCCGATTTTATTGAATGAGGTGGGCGCACCCCCTCTTTATCTTGGTTTGGCAAAATGGGGATGGTGTTGCTGACTTTCTTAGTGGGGAAGGTAGGAAAGGTTGAGGTTATCAGGTCATCTTTTGGAGCAAGGCCCCAAATAACAGTCAATTAAACAAGATAGAAAGTGTTCTCTCTCATGGAAACTTCTGAGCCTAAGCATGAACGGCCTGCGCAGCAGTGATGGAGTCATTGACCCAATTGCCTTCCATTTTCTTGTTCTGCCATCTTTGGAATACTGCCCTCATCTGCATGGTGGACACTACCTAATCCATATTTAAGCCAGAAAAGAGAAAGAAGGGGAAGGCACTCACCTTTCAAGCTCACACATACCTTCCATTCACATCCCGTTGGCCAGAGCTTTGTCTCATGGCTAGACCTCAATGCAAAGGAGTCTGGGACACGTGGGCTTTAACCAGGGTGGCAACATCCCAACTAAACATTCTACAAACATGAGGAAAAGCAGTATCAGGAGATAGCATCTCTGCCATAGGCGACTGGAGGAAATGTGGCAAAATGCCTCGTAAGTACAATGTTCGTTCTCCTTTGCAACTGCCCCAGGGGAGGAAAATCAAATGGGGATTGAGAGGTTCTCTGCCAGGTCTTTGCAGAGCAAGGAACCGCTTGGATTTTGATAAACAAATCAATGGAAATTTATTCCTAGAAAGAGTATGAAGCCCAGTGATAATAAGCAAAGCATGTGAGTGCCATAGAACAGAACTGGAGCAATTTTGAAATCTTCATGAGAATGTAGTGGCTATCAGGTAATTTGCCTAATCAGTCAGAATACTGCTTCCTGCATCCTCCATCAGCCACTTAGAATTAACTATAAAGCAGGTCCAGTGTGGAGTCTACATCTAGAACTACTGGGATGTAAGCTCTATAAGTATTAAATTTGTGGCAGGCACTTATTCAACCAGTGCACAATTACTAGAAACTTCCCCAAAGCGTCATGCTGTACTATGGGGGTGGGGCAACTCTGCTCCTGAGAATGAGAGAGATGTACCTCAAGAGTTCAATAACAAAACACCGGCCCATGAGTTCAGCCATTAGGTCAACAAATATTTACTGAACATGGATTATGAGTCGGACTCATTGTGAAAGGGCTGGGGCATATTGCTGAAAAGCTAGTCAAGGTTCCCGCCCTCAAGGTCCACATCCTAGTGTGAAAAAAAAAAAAAAGACAGAAAAGAAGTAAGCAAGCCTGTGAATAGACAGGATACTACATCGTGATAAATATCATGAAGGAACCAAATAGAGTGATGACAGAGAAATTGGGCAGTGAATAGGAAGCTCAGCGAGGGCCATTCTGAGGTGATGACATTTAAGCTAAAACCTAAAGAATAAGAAGCCAGTCATACAAGCAGCCAGGTGAAGAGAGGGGAAAAAGAGCTTGGGGTATGAGTGGGCCGGCAAGGAGACCAGTGTGGCTGGAGTGTACTGAGTGAGGGGAGAGGGACGCAAGATGAGACGGAGAGGAGAGGGCTGGTCCCAGAGAGTTTCTGGAAAGCGGGGATCTTGAGCTGGTCCTTGAATGACAGATGAGGTTTGAGTCTGAGCGAGGGGGAAGCATTTTCAGAGTAAGGTGAGCTATGAAGGGCTTGAGCAGTGTACGTGCAGGCTCAGGGTAGTAGATAAGAAGGGTTCATATTGGGAGTAGTGAGAGAAGGCTGGAAAGGGAACCTGGGGTAAGTTCTAGAAGGTCTTAAAGGTCAAGGAGGTTGAATTCTCAAAGATAATGTTCAGCCATTTGAGCAGGAACAGAACATGATCAAAATAAGGTTTTGGAAAGATTTTCTTGGTGCTACACCAAGGCTTCTTAATCTTAGTTCTATTGATGTTTGGGGCTGGATCATACTTTGTGGTGAAGGGCCTTCCTGGGCATTGCAGGATGTTTAGCAACATCCCTGGTCTCTAGAGGCCAGTAGAACCCCTCCAGGCATGACAACCAAAAAAACATCTCCAGATATTACCAAGTGTCCCCTGGGGGGCAAAATTGCTCCTGGTTGAGAACCAATGCTTTAAAAAAAATTGGTTTCGGTTATTTTTATTTTGTTTTTTTTTAAATCAGATTTTTGGACTTGAAGTATCTTGCTTATTGACTTTGCTTCTTTCACTGTAATTGTGTGGACATAGGAACTGGAAATTTAAGTAGTAGGAAGGCCACCTTAGTTCTAGTTCCTGAATTCTGTTTGAAAATTTAAGAAAAGCTCACACGATGTTTATACAAATAAGTTTTAATTCACTCTAAAATGAGGCTTTGAAAGCCGTAAGAGGTGTTTCTTCCATACCTCACATTGATATTTTTGCTGTTCTTACAACATGTACCTCTCTTTTCAGATAAGAAGGCACCCTAAAGCAGCCCCTGAATTTGGGACGTGAGAGAGGCAAGGCACAGAGGAAAAGGCCCTTTTCCAAAGAGGAGATGTGTATATTCAGCTGAAAAATAAACATTAAGGAGGATTGTTGTGAAATTTGTTTTTCTTGAGGCCCCTAAATTTAAATTAGCTTTGTGAGAACTCTTTGGGATTAAAAACACCCCAAATTAAAATACTATATTCTTTCATTGCTTCCCTTCTCCCCTAGATGATATTTGAAAGATATGCAAGAGAATATGAAGAAATCCAGAAATGTTTTTAAAAATATATCTCCCTATGTCTTTAAAATAATGTACTGGGTTGAATAGTGTCCTCCCCAGATTTATGTTCACTTGGAATCTCAGATTTGGAAATAGTCTTTGCAGGTGCGTTTAGTTCAGATGAGAGCATACTGGATTAAAGTGGATCCCAAACCCAGTGAACGGTTTCCTTTTTTAAAAAAATTAATTAATTTATTTATTTTTGGCTGTGTTGGGTCCTCGTTGCTACACGCGGGCTTTCTTTTAGTTGCGGTGAGCGGGGGCTACTCTTTGTTGCGGTGCGCGGGTTTCTCATTGCGGCGGCTTCTCTTGTTGCGGAGCACGGGCTCTAGGTGCGTGGGCTTCAGTAGTTGTGGCACATGGACTCAGTAGTTGTGTCTCGTGGGCTCCAGAGAGCAGGCTCAGTAGTTGTGGTGCACGGGCTTAGTTGCTCCGCGGCATGTGGGATCTTCCCGGACCAGGGCTTGAATCCGCGTCCCCTGCATTGGCAGGCGGATTCTTAACCACTGCACCACCAGGGAAGCCCCTGAACGGTGTCCTTAAAGGAGAGGAGAGAACACAGCGACACACTGAGAAGAAGGCCACGTGGAGATGGAGGCAGAGATTGGAGTGATGCATCTACTAGACAACACGAAGGATGGCTGGTGTCGCCAGAAGCTATGCAGAGGCAGGGAAGTATCCTCCCCAAAAGCTTTGGAGAGAGTACGTTGATTTTGGACTTGTAGCCTCAAGAACTGTGAGAAAATAAATTTCTGTTGTTTTAAATTATCCAGTTTGTGGCAATTTGTAGTCATTGCAGCCCTAGGAAACTAATTCAAATGGTAATTTTATTATTGCTTTTAGTTTTTTAGTAACACTGGAACTTGCTAGTTCCTGCCTGGAACTCCTTGTTCTTCAGAACTGGCATCAATTTGCAGCACAAAGTTGGTCTTTGCGCCGTGCTTTGCCACCACCAGAGTGGCTTCAAACATGACCACTTAAACTTTAGTTCCCACTGCACCCAAAAAACACCGCCAAGAATTCTGTGCACCAAACAGTTTTCCTACTGGAAGCCCACACGTGGAAGCAATGCTTCCTTCGGACCAAATTCCAAGACTAGAGGTTTGGGCAGCGCTCTGCAGCAGTGGGTAATGGCTCCCAGTCTCCTAAATAAAGGTTAGCGACCTCACCAGAGATGTCACAACCTAAATTAAAAGGGAAAGGGGGAGGCTTCTGGTCAGATCCCAGAGGAAAACAGGGGGAGGTGAGTCAGTGGATAATGGGTGTGGGAATAGAAGAGAGGACAAAAGAGTGAGGGATGGGGGGAGCAGCGGGGGGAAGGGGAGAGAAAGAGAAGCAGGACAGCTGAATCCTTTCAGAGGAGAGGGAAATGATCTTAATTTACCATAGGCCAAAACAAAAAAGGAAGATTACACAACATTGTTAAGGACAGTGTTTCTGTCACTCACCCTGATGGTAGTAATTACGTCTATTATGCAGATTTGCTGGTTAAGGTGCCGTCCTGCCCGCCTACTCCTGAGGGGATTAATGCGGGAGGTTCAGCATCATCAAAGAGAGACCATGAGGTCCGGAAGCTCTCATTTGTACTCTGACAAATACACAAAGTTTCTTATAAAATCATCTCCTCAAATTAACTAAAACAGGTAGCCATTTTCTCTTCCTCTAAGCCATGTCCTTACTATGTCCTGTGTTTATTTTGCTGCTGTTAGAGGAGGCTAGACATTTGCTGGGCTTGTTTTTAGCAAAAAAAAAAAAACACAAAAACAAAGAAAAAGAAAAAAAAGAAAAAAGGTTTGCACACACATTTTTAGAGAAGAAGTGACTGTATTGCTTGTCTAGAGAACAACTCAGAAATTCATCTAAATTTTAGGTGAGGGATGGGGGGTGGTGGTGTGGAGGTGTTGTGTAAATGATTCCCAGGGCAGCCAGGGAGCAAACATTGCCTGCTGTTGGCGTTGGAAATTTTCACTTTATTCAAAAACATTTATTTAGCACCTACTGTGTGTCAAGCACTGGTATAGGGGCTTTGGATATAGAAATGATTTTTTTAAAGGGGGTCTACTCTTTACTAGGAAGACTGATGAGTAAATGATTCATTCTTTCATTCATCAAATAGTTACTGAGTGTCATCCATGTGCTAGAGACTGTTCTAGCACTTAGGGTACAAGGGTAAACCGAGCCAATGAAGGTCCTGCCTTCTCTGGGTGAGATAGCTGAGGCACGTATCCAGTGGATGGAGGAGGCATGCATTCAGCCTGGAGTTGCCGAGGAAGCTCTCTCAGCACAGCTATCTGTAAAAGCTTGGATGGTGCCGAGGAGGACTGCTGACTGTTCTTTTATTATTTTTAAAAATTTTATTTTTATTTATTTTGGCTGCACCGGGTCTTAGTTGTGGCATGAGGGATCTTTAGTTGTGGCATGCAGACTCTTAGTTGCGGCATGCATGTGGGATCTAGTTCCCTAACCAGGGATCGAACCCAGGCCCCCCGCATTGGGAGCTCGGCGTCTTACCCACTGAGAAGTCCCGTGACTGTTCTTTTAATGGTGACTTTAAAGTTATGTGAAGTTTATGTGTGGTGATCATCACCACTGCACTTTCTAATAACTCAAAAGTGACCTGGCCCTAGAAACCCAGCCTCTCAACAAAGGACATTTTAAAATGGTGTTTTCTGCTCAGTCTACGCATTTCTGCTCTGCATACTCATCCACCCTTCAAGTGTCAGCTCCTTCCTGCTCTCTGATGACCCCAAATGCATGACCCCTGAGCTCCAAGTCTTCTGTCTACCTCCGGCTGGATGTGTCCACTTCCCAACCTTGGTGACCGGGGTCTCCCAGACACCTTGCCCAGCCTGGAGCCCTCTGACAAACTTCTCCTCCCTCCCCTTATGCTAAATCCTTCTCTGAGCTGTGTCCTCGTCTCCACTGCTGTCCACAGGACCAGGGCAGAAGCCTGTCCATACCTATTTAGCCTCTGAATCTGCCCAGGACTTGAGGAGCCAGGGGAGGCTCTGGGTGTATCCCCAGCATCGTCTGGGTCGTCCCCCCACCAGTAGTACACCTGGTACCTGGCACATGGCACCTGGCGTGGGCAGAGAGAGAAAGGGGCTCCTTTCCCTGGCCTCTCCCTGGAGGTTTTCTTCTCAAGCTCTCAGACCACCTTTACTACGGAGCTCAGGTGGGTTCCCCCAGCTCAGTGGGTTTCGAATTCTTCAGCTGTGGGGATCCATTGGAGACTCCTTCTGAGGACTCAACAGAAAATAGTTTGCCGGCAGCTGAGCTCAGCAGCTGAGTTCAGGATGGGAGAGCGAGGGGAAGGGAGGAAGGGGGCATCCGCTGTACAAACTCCCTCCTGGCCTCAAAGGTCTCTGGCTCCTGGCAGGGGTTCAGGCCACTCTGTCATCTCTGCAGGGTCCCCCTTCCTGCTCTGGGGCTCCCCTTTTTGACCACAGTGCCACTGTTTTCTGGGCAGCCAGCAGCCTGGGAGACGGAAGGCTGGAGGCTTGGCCCGTGCACGCTCTGGTGGTGTGAGAGGCACCGTGCTTGCCCTGCTTCTCCTGCCAAATGAATCGTGTTCACCTAAAACTCGGAGGTGGCGCCTTCTGTGCCGTGGCTACACCCAGAACCAGGCTGGAGGGCTTCTGAGCTGGGCGCTCTGTTTATACCCATCCTCCGCTGGGCCTCACTCAGGGCCCCGTCTCCTGTCTCACCATCACCATGCAGCGCAGACATCTGAGGGCCATCACTAATTCACTAGGTGTCCTCCTGCAGCCTGGGCATGCATTTTTAATGACCTTTTCTCTCGAGACTCAGGTGACACAGGCCTGCCCCCTTCTCTGTCCTCACGGAACACAGCTGAAGTCAGCTGCAACCTGTTATTCCACACGGTGGGACTCTCTCCGGCCACCTCCCGGAGAAGCAGTACTTGCTGCTTATTTGAAACCTATTCTAAATATTTCAGACTTTTTAAATGGCCGTGGAATTAATTTTAGATTTAGTGCCTTTATCAAATTGCTAGAAGAGTCCTGTAGATGAATAAATCTAGGCACCCAATTTGAGATTCAGAGACACTGAATCAGTTTCCCAAGGTCACACAGCAAGTTTGTAGCAGGGTCAAAAGGAAAACCCAGGTCCTCTGCGTCTCAAACATAGGCCCCTTCATCATACTATGAGGTCTTTAAAATGATAAACTTAAATTCAGACGGAATTAAGTCATGAAACCAATCTCTAAAATGACCAAATAGTCAAGAGAATAGTTAAGTACAGTCATTCACCTAAGGGTGAGAGCAATAGTTACTGTTATTCAGTTCCTTTGTTCCGTTAGACCTGTAGAGATGAAGCGATTAAACTCTCAAAGTGGAAACCCAGAGTGCAGGAAGAAGAATGAGACAAAATATAAAATAATATCTCAAAGAAAAGAGAAACTGGAATAGAAATGGTAAGTCACGGGAGCTTGGCTGCAGAAAGCCATCAGGAGCGTGAAACAGAGCGGGACCCTGTGGTCCTTGCCCCCCATGTCCTCAGCCTGCCTTTTGTCTGAGAAAAAGTTTAGCCAAAGAATAAGTTTAGTCAGAGAAGTGAGAAAGTGCAGAAATAAAGGAAAACAGACAAATGAGACCAAATAATAATAGTTTAGTCATGAAGCAAAGTCAAGGACCTTTAGTTCCTCCTCAAGGGCTGTAGATAATATTCTGAGCCCTATCCTGTGAGCTGTTGTAGACACTGAAACCCCCACCAGGTGGAAGAAGTTAACTACATGATGACCAGACTGTAGCCATGACATAAGCTGCCACGATTCTGAGAACTGGCCTCAAGGAAATGGGAACAAACCGGCCCTGGAACTGAAGACTAACTGTACTTAAAACAATCAAGATGATGCTGGTCAGACCACCGCATGACCAATATCAAGGTGACTGTCAGAGCTGACTGTGCTGTTTCTGCATGGAGCCCCCTCCTTCCGTCTATAAAAGCTCTTGCCCCCTGATTGTCAGTTGGGGGGAGTCGGCCTTTGGACAGGCGTCCGCTCTGCCCCCCATCCCCCCGTTTGTCAGCATCCAAAATAAAGCAAACTTTCCTTTCTACCAACCTTGCCTCTTTATTGGCTTTTGAGTGGAGAGCAACCGGACCCCGCTTTCGGTAGCAAGTGGACATGCAGGGAGGCCGCAAAGCGTATTAGAAAAGGTGGGGACTCTGGACTCTGCCAGACAGTTTTGCATCCCAGCTTTAGCGTTCACTAAGTGTGATTTGGGGGCAGCTAATTTCTCAGTTTCCTCCTCTGTGATATGAAGCTAACATCTGTATTGGAATGTTGATGTGGTGATAAAGTGAGAAAATATATACACATAAGCACCCAGTGGTGCCTTGTATGCAGTAGGTGCTCAGTAAGGGGTAAGATTTATGACTACATGAAACTTGAATTAGAGGGGAGATCCTGGCCCCTCTGAGGCCAGCTCTGAGCAAAGTTTTGAAAGAGGACTGGAAAATCTCTGTCTCTGGCACCTAGCGTCCAGTAACCCAATTCTCCTGCCCAGAATTCCAACCGGGCAGGCCCCAGGGCTGCAGAGGGACCCAGCTGGACCAGGTGACTTGGGTTTGTCCTTCCTGGTGAGTGTTGAAAACCCTTCTTTTCTGTCCTCGTGCCTTCTAACATGGTGGTTTTTAACTGGGAGCCGATTTTGCCTCTCAGGAAACATTTGGCAATATCTGGAGACATTTTACATTTCACAGCTGGGGGTGGGTTGGGGGTAGGGTCTAGTGGGTAGAGACCAGGGATGCTGCTAAACATCCTACAATGCCCGGAACAGACCTCTCACAGCAAAGAATTATCCAGTCCCAAGTCAATAGTGAGGAAGTTGAGAAACCCTGTTCTACTACATCAAACTGTGTCTTAGTTTTTTTAGATGAATGTTCAGGTCTGTATTGTGGATGCAACGCCAAGCTTCACAGAAGATGGGAGACAAGCAATATTGTAACAGCCAAGCTTCACAGAAGATGGGAGACAAGCAATATTGTAACAAATTCAATAAAGACTTTAAAAAATGGCCCACATCAAAAAAATCTTTAAAAAAAAAAGGCGGGGGGGTACTTCCCTGGCGGTCCAGTGGTTAAGACTTCACTTTCTAGTGCAGGGGGTGTGGGTTCGATCCCTGGTCGTGGAGCTAAGATCCCACATGCCTCACGGCCAAAAAAACAAAACATAAAACAGAAGCAACATTGTAACAAATTCAATAAAGACTTTAAAAAATAGTCCACATCAAAAAAAATCTTAAAAAAAAAAAAAAAAGAAGATGGGAGACAGGGCTCTGAGTCTGGGGGCTTCTTTACTTAGTCTGTATCATATGATGACTTTTTTTAACCTCTGTTGCAACTTATGGGGGCCTAGGCTAGGCTGCCGATTTCACTCTTCAATAGACATCTCTTGTTTCCTTTCCACCTCCCTCTGGTAGGAAGTAGCATCCTGATTTTCCTTGAGAAACTTGCTATCCTGCACTCACTGTCTTTGTGGTTTGGGTGGAGCTGACGGGGAATGTGACCGCTGTACTGCTTGTCCTTCGTGGTTGGTTCAGCAATGGACACAGGCCAGTTAGAGGCAGGGGAGACAAAGTTCCAGAACTTCTGTGAACTGTGGGGAAAGAGACTTTTTTTTCTGGGTGCCCTGAGAGCAGAGGATACAAGCCTCAAGATGCAGAAAGGCATCCTTCTACCAGGATCACATATGAGAAGAAGTACTCAGTGAAGTACTCACCAAGAAACGCAAGAGATGTGAGACATTCTTGTTATCATCAAATGTGAGAATAAAGTGGACGGTCTATTTCGCGCCTTTGAAAACAAATTTGCCAGAAACACTGACATGGAAACAGGATCTTTCCTCTCCTTCTACTGCTTATTCCTCAACTAGAGTTATAATCCTTTGTGATGCCACAATTAGTCACCACTGGAGAGAATTATAATGTTGCAAAGAGAAGACTAGGATTTCAGGTGAGATGTAAATGGGAGCGAGTGACCATTTTAAAGTTTTGTTTGTTTGTTTGTTTTTTGCATTTGTTAATGATATTTCCCCTTGATCTGGTCGGTTAGCTGTCCTCGGCATATTTTTCTTTGTATTCCTAGCTCCTGACCCAGTGTCTGACACCAGTTGATGTTTAAGAGGTCTTTGGTGTGAGTTATTTTATCTGAGCCCTAGATGGCCATCAGGTGCCAGGGCAAGTGTGATGGTACGGCATGTGAGAAAGTAGATGACAAATCCCAGACGAGGCCCTTGGAGTGGGCACAAAAGGCCGAGCAGAGATGGAGTTGGAGCTGATTTTGAAGGGAAGAGCTTGTTTGTGCGGATAGCAGCTTGTCCCAGTGTCCCAGTGAAATGGCTTTTCTGCTGCCCCCATCTCCTGGTGAAGTTCCCTGTCCTTGGCCACATGCTGGACAGAAGCATCCTTCTTTCAGAGCCCTCCGGGGGAAAGTGGAATTTAATGGCAGGTCTTTGAAACGTTTGAGATGGGGGAAAGAGCATTTCAGTGCTCTCAGCTGTTTTTAATCATGCACGAGGTAGGGTCTTGACTATGCCTTTGATGGAAACCTTTGCTTTTTTAGGGAGATCCACCTGACTGGGCTGTTAAATTGAGACGCCAGAGCAGTCAGCTGTTAGTTGCTGCTCTGTATAACAGTATATAAAGGCTGTCTTTGTGGTGGGCAGAGGTGTACCTCTGCAGCCCATGTTTCCTTTGGGACAGGACTTCTTTTCCACCTGTGGACCCACTGTGTGCTGTGCGTGCAGGCTGTGGTGCTGTGTGTGTGTTAGGTCTGGCTCAGTTGCCTGCAGGACACAAGGAGCTGAGACCCCAAGACCACAGGAAGGGCATGCTGGCATCACCTTGGCCTTATGCTGGAGAAGGGGCCATAACAAAGAGTTGGACTGGGTTTGGCGAACATGCACTGGTTCTCCGAGTCTAGAATAATCTAGACTTTAAAACATATTAAAATGGAAAACACAGCTGTTGACCTATGTAGTTGTCATAGGAGCGGGGGTGTTCCTTTGAGATAATTCATCCAGATATGCCTTATGATTTGTGCAATTTTCTCTAGGTATATTGTATATCAACAAAAAATTTATAAAATTAGGAAAAGAGCTGTCCGTTCTTTTGGTAGTTTTTGCTAATTTAGGGAAATAGAGACACCCTTCGTTTCAACCACTGCATGAGTATTACTTAGACTGATATAGGCTTAGAGCGGAGTGGAGGTGTCCACCGAAGGGAGTGGGCTTTCCCACTGTCATCACCTGGGAAGAGGTAGTTTGGGGGCCGGAAATAGGAAATTTACTAGGCAGGGCTTCTGTGGGGTGGAAGAAACTCACCCCTTTTTCTAGACCTTACGGTACTGGGCGCTGAGACATTTTGGTAATCCAGGTTGGTGGCTTTTAGCTAGACAGGAAAGAATCTTGTAGAGGAATGCTTTTCAACCCTTAAAAGAACTTATGCCCTATTTGATAAACATAAAAATGTCATTGAAGTGAGAGGAGTGGTTTGAAGGATACCCAGAGACAGGAAGATTGAGGTGTGTCTCGGAGTTGAGCATAGGGCGGCTTCAATTGCAGTGCAGCTTGTTGCAGACTCCTGGAATAATCTAGAAAGGGCATGTTGGTGTATTCTCCCATTCACACTGTCAATCTCCTTGTATGGTAATCGTCTGCTTTTTGTCAGTCTCCTTTTCCAGATGGCAAGCTTCTGGAGGTCAGGCATCAAGTCTATATAGCTTTTAGCACATCACTTGGGCTTGATAAGTGCTCAGTAGTATCTGTTGAACAAATGCTTGAACCTCTGTGCTCACCTGTCCTGTGATGTGTTTCCCCGTCTAAGCAGTGTTCCCCTAGAGACTCACCTTTTTATCCCCAAGGCCAGCGCAGGGCCTGGCACAAATTTGGGGCTCCGTAGACATTTGGGGGACTAATAAAGTGCTGAAGTCTGATCAGCAATAGACCTGCAAGAAAAAAGCTGTAAGAAGTGGAAGCAAAGTGAAGTGGGAGCATTTAGTGTAGAGTACATCTGCTTATGGAAACTTAAGCACACAGGACCTTTTTCATAAGCCTAAGTAGTCATTCACAAGCATCCTCCTCAAGGCTGAAACACTGAGTCTGAAAGAGAAGGATTAGTGGGGAAAGAATAACAAATTCTTTTAGGATGAATTCATTTCTCTTCTGCCAGAACTGACTCACTCTTGGGGGGCTAGGGAGAACTTGCGCCCTGGAGTGAAGATGGAATGGGATGCTAATTTTACTACTTGATTTTATTTCTCTTTTAGGCCATTTTGCTGTTGCCAAGTTTTCTCTTTTCTCCCAGGGGTGTTAAAATAGCAGCAGTTGTTGATATATTTAAGGCTTTAGGACCCTTTCAGAGTGTCATACCATCCTAATTTCCCCCAGAGAAACATGATATTCCTGGAGGCACGCAGAGTTTGTGGCCTTGTAACCACAGTAGCTTCTATTTATGCAGAATTTATCATGTGCCAGGAACCAGCTAAACATGACATTGAATTGCTCTCATTTGATATCTCAATTTCCCATTTGACAGGTGGAGAAACTGAGGCTGGGGGAGTTTAGGAATCTTGCAGAAGGTCCTAAAGCCAGTAGGTGGCAGACCTGGGACTTGAACATAGACTGCAAACTTGTAAGGCTTCTTGTTGATTGCCTCCCCAGGAAGAGAGGGGGTTGTGATTTTGCTGAGTTCCCAAACGGGGGAGGGTGTGGATTATGAATCAGAGCATAGAATGTTTTTAGAAGATCCTGGCAGCCTGTGAAATCCCATTCACTTCCCTGACTTGGTATGTGCTTGCTGTCACTTCCGTGTCTTTAGGACAGTCCGGCCCTTTGACATTGCTCTGGCTGCCACTGAGACACAGAGCTCTAGAGGTCCCAATGTGGAGTTGCAGACAGTTGCTACAATCCCGTCCTTCTAACTCTTCCCATGGCTGGAGTTTCAGATCCTTTTGGCCTTTCCTGTCTCTTGTCCCAGTGCCACGGCACATGGGCTCCAGTGGACTTCGGGTGGGTCCAGCAGTGCTTTGCTTATATGCACACCAGTCACCTCTCACCTCCCCACGCAGGGCACCCCTGCTGATGCTTCCATGAGACCTGCCTGGTGCCCACACACGGGCAAGCTGGAAGCGTGGGAGAGTCAGTGCCCTTTGGGGCTCACCTTCGACCAATGGGAGGCAAGAGCTGATCAATAAACTCTCCCCCCGGGGCTTCCCTGGTGGCGCAGTGGTTGAGAGTCTGCCTGCCAATGCAGGGGACACGGGTTCGAGCCCTGGTCTGGGAAGATCCCACATGCCGCGGAGCAACTGGGCCCGTGAGCCACAACTACTGAGCCTGCGCGTCTGGAGTTTGTGCTCCGCAACAGGAGAGGCCGCGATAGTGAGAGGCCCGCACACCGTGATGAAGAGTGACCCCCGCTTGCCGTAACTAGAGAAAGCCCTCGCACAGAGACTAGGACCCAACACAGCCAAAAATAAATAAATTAATAAAAAAAAAATAAAAAATAAATAAAAGAAAAAAAAATTAGAAACAAAACAAAACAAAAAACTCTCCCCCCTCCCCACACTAACATGGGCGGACTTTAGATGCTGTTTGCATGATTTCTCTTTGAGGACAGGGACCAACTCTATAGCTTTTTGCATAATACCTGGGGTTTAATGAGTATTAAAGAAATATATTTGAATGAATGCCACATATATAGCCATCTTGCACTTAGTGACTGGTAGGCAACTCAGTGACTGGTATCCTTAAATTGATCCTCCCTTCTTCTCCCTCGATCTTGCTTCCTATAATCCTTAGAAGATTATATTCCCTAACAAAGTTTTGAAGCATCTGAGCCCTCTGCCTCAGACTCTACTTTCTGGGGAATCCTAGCTGAGACAGGTGGCGAGGTCTGAATAATCTCATATTCATTCAGAGTCTTTCGGGACAGCCAGCACCCCTGGTGTGCACATGTGCTTTGTGGTTTCGAGTTAAGGACAAGACACACAGAGACGGAGTGGAAAGCTGTGGGTCTGTGACCTGAGGCTGGGAGGTAAGTTGTGGAGCGTTACCTACGTCTTACTTCAAATAGCTTTCCATTTCCTCCTCCTCACATCAAACTCACCTGTAAGTGGCCTCCCCACATGACTAAGAAGTATAGGAGTTTAGCCCAAAGTTTAGCCCCGCACACTTGGCCTCTTCTTAGGGGGCTTTGTGCCACTTTAGGGAAGAAAGGTATGTGACATTTGTCTTCATGCCTATCTGATTGAAACCTGACTCCTGGTCCCTGGGTGAACCAGGAGCGGCTTCCCTCTGCACTGGGAGTACAGACACACGACGTACAAGTAAGACATGAGAAAGCTGCAGTGATGTCTGCAGTCCTCCTGAGACCCAGTGGAAAGAAAGATGAGAACTTCCAGTCAAAGAGCAGATTTAGGGTCACAGTTTCCTACCACCCAAGGCCAAGCAGGTGGTCATCGGGCTGAAGAGAAGGGGTCTGATATTATTCTAGCAGCCAGTGGGTTCCGGGGACACTGGGTCCTTGGCCTTCCAGCCAGGGGAGGAATGGTACTTTTCCAGCAGTGTGTGTCCTGTTGCTGCTGGCTGCCCCAGAGAGACTGCCGGGAGACCCTCTCTAAAAATGGGGCCATTTGAGGGTAACCCTGATTCTTATGGAGAGGCGAGAAACTCAGTACCAGTAACCCCTAAATCAGTACAGCTAAAAGCCATTCACATGCTTACACACATAGCAATTGTGAAAGACATGGAAGTGAATGTAACTGTTGCACAAGCCTGGGACACAGGGTCAAAGACCCCAGGGCCTTATTTATTTGTCTGTTTGTTTTTAATGGTTTATAACATGTTTTATGTGTACAATGTTATATTTCAACTTCTGCATACACTAGAGCATTCTCATCATCAAAAGTTTAGTTTCCATCTGTCATCATACAGTTGACTCCCTTTACCAATTCCCCACCCCCCACTCCCCTTCCTCTATGTGTTTGTTTTTGTTTCGTATGATTTGGACATTTATTTTGTTTTTTTGCTTGTTTGTTTTGTTTTGTTTTGTTTTCAATTCCACATATGAGTGAAATCATACAGCATTTGTCTTTCTCTGTTTGACTTATTTCACTCAGTGTAATACTCTCAAGGTCCATCCATGTTGTTGCAAATGGCAAGATTTAATTTTTTTTAGGGCTGAGTAGTATTCCAGTTTGAGGTAGTTTATTTTTGTGTCTGGTGTGAGATAGTGGTCTAGTTTCATTCTTTTGCATGTGGCTGTACAGTTTTCTCAACACCATTTATTGAAGAGACTATCCTTTCTCCATTATATTTTCTTTGCTCCTTTGTCATAAATCAATTGTCCATGTATGTGTGGGTTTATTTCTGGGCTCTTAATTCTGTTACATTGATTGTATGTCTGTTTTTCTGACAATGCCATGCTGTTTTGATTGCTATAGCTTTGTAATATAATTTGGATCAGGGACTGTGATACCTCCAGCTTTGTTCTTTTTCCTCAGGGTTGTTTTGGCTATTTGGGGTCTTTGGTGGTTCCATATATATTTTAGGATTTTGTTGTTGTTGTTGTTCTATTTCTGTGAAAAATGTCATTGGTATTTTGATAGGGATTGTATTAAATCTGTAGATAGCTTTAGGTAATATGGACACTTTAACAATGTTAATTCTTCCAATACATGAGCAGAGAATATCTTTTCATTTCTTTGTGTCTTCAATTTATTTCAACAATGTTTTATAGTTTTCAGTGTATAGCTCTTTCACCTCCTTGGTTAAATTTATTCCTAGGTATTTTATTCTTTGTGTTGCATTTGCAAATGGGATTATTTTCTTAACTTCTTTCTCTGCTAGTTCATTGTTAGTATACAGAAGTGCAACAGACTTTTGTATATTGATTTTGTACCCTGCAACCTACTATATTTGTTTACTATTTCTAATAGTTTTTTTGGTGAAGTCTTTAGGGTTTTCTACATATAAAATCATTAGCAAATAGTGACAGTTTGACTTCTTCCTTTCCAATTTGGTGCCTTATTTATTTTTCTTGCCTCATTGCTCTGGCCAGGACTTCCCAGGTCCTTATTAAAAAAAGGCCAGAGGGATCCAGTCTTGCTTCTGCAGGCTGAGCAAGCAGGAAGCGAGCCTGATCAGACCACTCCCACAGTTGCTCATTGCTGCCACACAGTGTCACTGTTGGAGGCAGTTCTTGCATAGTTTCACCCTCTGCTCAGATGGTCCCCCAGCTGGTCCTGACCCAGGCTTCAGTGGTTATTTGAAAGATGACAGTCCCACTCCTCGTACAGAACTGTGCTCAGCCAAAGTGTGCCACAGGGGCTGTGTACCTTCTTCAGTGCTCACCCATGGTCCCCAAGCAAGGTGGTTGTGCCAGAGTGGCTGGGTCCTGGGGGTTTAGCTCTAGAGTCCTGCGATGCCAACAACAGCCTGACTGCCACCTTTCCACCCTTAGGCTGAGTGAGCCTACGTCCTTTCCGAGGCTTCCTTGGCTTTCCTGCTGAGTGCCATCTTGAAGCATGCTGCCATACTTGCCATTTTGCATGCTGTTTTGAAACATGAATTTTGGCCTGCTGTGTCCTTAGAGAACTGCTGGCTATACCCTCTGATATTTGTTGTTCTGAGCCCTGTGTCTGACTGGCCACAGGTGGTTCCACTGTCCCCTTCCCTCTGGGCAGCAGATGCTTTCTGGCTCTATATTATTTATGTGTAACTAAGAAGATACCCCAGATATGATTCTCGGGGGGAATGATGATTCCCCTTAAGGTGACTCAGAGCTCTCCCCAGGGATGGTATGGCTGCCATAATTTATAAATATCCCTCTCAGCAGGTACCTATGTAACCTCTGCCTCAAAAAGTACCATGTTGCATTAAAAAGAACCATATTCAGCAGAACAGTAGACAGAACACTTCTACAGAAATGACTTAAGTTGGAAAACAAAGTCCCTGTTTCTTATCACTTGTATCAAACATTTAAAACCACTGTGACAAAGGTCAGTGAAGTGTCTGTTCACAACATTTCTCTGGTGTTTGTGTTTGCAAAGAGCCCTTTGCTAGCCTACTTATAAGGAGCAAGGTCACTGTCCTGGGATTCTTGAAAATGTGCAGAGGAGAAGAAACCGCTCTTTCCATGCGGCAGGGAAAGTCTCAGGTCTCATTTCTTCTTCTCCAGTTTATCTTACTGAGCTTTTCTACCTTGAAACCCTTTTTTCCTTAGCAGTAGCAGTGTGACAGGGTGAGTTTAGTTTGCGTTGGCAACATTCTTGTGGACTGAGGCTTTTTAGCAGTTATTTTCAAGACTGTGCTTAAGACCAACAAGACTGAAGATATCTGAGGATGCCAGTTCTGGTCTTCATTAGAGATTCTAGAGATTCCTGGCTAGCACATATTTATTCTTGAGGCCACAACCATCCAACTGGAACTGGAGAGAATCTCTCTTGTCTTATTTTCAAGGCTGGATGTAATGAGACTTTGTACTGAGCCCCCAGTAGAAAGGGCATTGACCCTTCTCAAAGCCCCCTCTGCTCCTCTGTGTCCAAGAAATCCCCCTAAGGAAGTGGGAGAAAAGCCAGGGTCAGTCTTGACTTGATTATGTGTTATATGGATATTTCAAGGCTGGCTTCTCTAGCAAAATACCTCCACCCAGCTGGGCTCCACATGTAGAAAAGAAGGGCCCTTTTATAAAATACCCAATACAAGATGTTGACCTCTTGGAATCCTTTGGCCAGACTATTTCAAAGAGTGGGTCTTGTCAAAGGTCATCTAAAAATAGACAAAGGTAAATAGAAGTTAATCAAAAAGAGCTGAAAGGACATCCTCTAGCCAACTCGAGGTGATAGACAAGGCCAGGATTGTGGGAGGTGAAATGTCCCGCCCACACCTCTGACTCACCCCACCCTGAGAGGCAACTGTTCATTTGAATCCTGAACCTGGGGGTTGGGGGTACCTTACACTCACCCACTCTGCTCAAGCTCTGACATTTTGAGCACCAGCCCAGGATCTTGTCAGCTGTTCCCCCCTAACCATGAACCACACACCATTGGTTTTGGGGATTTTCGCTGAAGTCAAGTTGCCCATAGGCTGCCCTTCAACACTTATTTCTGTGGCTGTTTTGCCAGCCCTCCTCCAGCACCCAGGCAACTTCAGAAGCAGGCATCTGGCTATGAGTTACAGGGTGCTTTGCAAATTACTTTAAATTCAATGCAGCAATCGTTTGTCAAACACCTATTATGTGTCAGAGGCTAGAGTCTAAAAATATAGATATTCCGTAGACTGCGAAGCCAAGCTACAGTTTAGCCTCAGAGCGGTGTTGGGAACAAACAAAACAAAACAAACCACAGCAACAAAAGCCACAGTCCAGCCACCAAAAATGTAATTTCAAGCAAATATGTGTATGTGATTCATGAACATCCCTAAGTGGAATTCTGGCCCTTATCTTAAAACACCTGTGTTCTCTCTTCTCCACGTTCTTCATACCCCACAGGTGTCCCATGCCTCTCCCAAACTCCCTGAAAGCCTCTTCCCCTGACCAGTCTCCAGGCTGCTCTGCTCAACCCTGTTCCTGCTCTCAGCTCTTTGTCACAAAAACCCAAAGGGCCAGCTGAGCAGAGGCAAAGCCTGAACATGAGGACCCAGAGCTCTCTTTGGCGGAGATGGGACAGGCTTGAGCTGAAACAGGATGTTCTGAGTTTTGGTCCTGCCCCACAAAAATGAAAGCCACCTAGCTCTCGTCTTAAAGAAGATCACTGTAACTGGGGACATTAGCACCAAAACAAGCAATTCCATTCGAGAAGTGAGTTGCTTTGGGATCCTGGAGAGGTGGAAGATGGCCGAGGGAGGAGAGCTCTAGCTAAGGCTTAAAGGAGGAACCTCTGCGAATTTGGGGCAAGTTGCTTAATTTCTCTATGCCTCAGTTTTCTCGTCAGCAACCTGGGGATAACACATGAGACGGCTGCTGCAAGGCTTACGTGAAGTGAAGCCTCGGCTAGGGCTTGCTGCAGCGTGCAGCAGTGCCCGATAAACATCTAATTAGTACACCGATATGTTGGATAAGCACATTCCCGGGGTGTCATCACAAAGCAGCTTTGTTTTCTCTCCCACTGCCCGGGGCATCTGGATGAAAAGTCTCAAGACTTTTCTGGTCACTCTGAGGAAATGCAAAGCTGTAGAGTCATTTCACACGCAGACATCAGAATGTGCACGCTTGGATATCGGTTAACATGTTAACCTTCCATCTCTGTGCAGGGCGGCTGGCGGGGCAGGGCTGAGGTCAGCTTTCTCTCTCTTTCTAGCTCACCTCCTTCCATACTCACCAGGTTGTTCCTGACCTCGCTGGGACTGGGGTGCAGGAAGCGGGGAGGTGGGGAGGGGGACAGCGCCGACGTGTCTGGCACTCAGTGCCAGGAACTGGCTCTGGGCTGGCAGCAGCCTAGAGCTGACTTGTTCTCCCCCGGTGCCCCCTCCCCACATCCACTCATCACGAGGGACTTTTGCCTGCAGTGGCCTCGACTGGGGCAGAAGCAGCTCTAGTCTGTTCTTCCCGGGCCCTCGGATTCCAGCGGTCCACCTCTGGCAGCTCCAACCTGCCCACAGCTGCCTCTTGCCCAACCCAGAGCTGGTCCCTGGGAAGCTTTCAGGCGCCTTTGCTGCAACCAACTCTGGGAGGGCAGGCCTTTCCCAATGCGGGCACCTCTCCCCCGCTGTCGGCCCCTCTCCAGCTCCCTGCACCCCAGAGAGATGGTGTGTGGCCACCCGACGCTCGCTCATTGGGAGTCAGACACCAGCCTACTCCACTCCTGTCCTCAGACTGTAAGGGGTTCGCATCCTTCTCGGAGTGAGCTCCTGACAGCTCTGCCCTCTTGAACTGAGGGAAAGGTGGACCCGACCTCTGTTCATCCTCCAGGGAGGGTGGGACTCACCAACAAGCGGATTCTTCCGTGCCCTTTTCACAAGCCCTCTCTTCCCACAGCGCTCTCCTGCCCTCCTTATTTGTGTGTGTGTGTGTGTATGTGTGTGTGGTTTGTGGTGAGGAGTCTGGGTCTCCTGGCGGTTCTCGGCCACTCACCCTTGCCAAGGGCTCCAGAATGATTCGCCTCACAACTCAGTTTGGTGTGTTTATCTGTTCTCTCCGTATTTCAGCTGGGGCTTTGGTGGTAACCTCCTCCGCAGCGGTTAGTGACCATGATGATCACTGGGGTGGGGGGTTAGGAGTGGGCGGTCTGCCGGATGGTGGCATGTGTTGGGAAAGATGGAGATGAGATGGCAAAGGTGGGCAGGGGCTTCTTTGTGTGGATGGCTTATGGCTGTGACTCTGGTCTGCTCAGGTCCTGCGTTGGGTGCAGGAAAAAGGGTGCAGAAGGCGAGGCCCCCATCTCCTTCTGAGAATAACAAACCTGTGTTTACTGCTATACAATACAAAGCGTCCTTAACATGCATCTTTTCTTTTAAAACTCACAACAACTCAGTGAGATCCTCATATATTCCTTCCATTTTCACAGATAGGACACACGTGCAGGAAGCTAAGTGCCCAAGGTCACACACCAGGAGGTTAACAGATTCAAGCTTAGTGATTGGCCTTCTGTTGTGCTTTTTTCATTACACCACAATACCTGCAGTCAGGGAAGGGGTGGAGGGAAGGGGCATCGTTCTGAAAGCGGGTGCTGGGCAGGTAGCCACCCGTGCCCTGCCCGGCTGGCTGTGCTCGCAGCTGCAGTGGACATTCTGTCCTCCACACCCACCTGCCAAACAGAACTGGCCGACCTGGGCAAACACGGGCTATGACTTCACTCTCCCTGCTTCACACTTGACACCTGAAAGATCGAGCTAGTCCTGGCCAGGCTCTCAGGCTCTCCACCCTGTGGTCAAATCTCCTGGGTCACCCAGACCCTGGTTAAGAACCTCTTCATCCGCCAAAGGGTCCTGGATGAGCGCCCTCTATCTTCCAAAGAGAGAAGAGCAGGTTCTCAGCAAAGCGGTGACCCACTCTGTCTAAGATCCTCCGGGTCCCCCAGCAACAGCAGCTGCGCTAACCCTTTGGCTACCGGTGTCCCTGGAAGTTCACCTAAGAATGATCATCCCCTTGCATCTCTTCTGCATAGTTTTGTTTTAATTCATTAGACCAGCGGTCCCCAACCTTTTTTGGCACCAGGGACTGGTATCGTGGAAGACAATTTTTCCACGGACGGGGGTGGGAAGGGCAGGATGGTTCAAGCGATAATGTGAGCGATGGGGAGCCATGGGGAGCGGCCGATGAAGCTTCGCTTGCCTGCCCGCCGCTCACCTCCTGCTGTGCGGCCCGGTACGGTCCGCGGCCCTGGGGTTGGGGAACCCCCGCACTAGACGGTAGGATCATATGCCAAAGGAATGGGTGATAGAGGGAATTTCGACTGTTCTCTCTAGGAGGCTTATATGACATTAAAAATTATTTATTTATTTATTTATTTATTTTGGCTGCACCGGGTCTTAGTTGCATCATGCGGGATCTTCGCTGCAGCATGCGGACTTCTCTTAGTCGCAGCATGTGAACTCTTAGTTGCGGCGTGCATGCAGGATCTAGTTCCCTGACCAGGGATCAAACCTGGGCCCCCGGCACTGGCCCCACTGGACCACCAGGGAAGTTCTGACATTTTGTTTTAATTAATTTTTGAAAATTATTTATTTGGTTGTGCCAGGTCATAGTTGCGGCTCACTGGCTCCTTAGTTGCGGCTCCGGGGCTCCTTGGTTGCGATATGTGAACTCTTAGTTGTGGCATGCGTGTCGGATCTAGTTCCCTGACCAGGGATCAAACCCGGGCCCCCTGCGTTGGGAGTGCAGAGTCTTATCCACTGCGCCACCAGGGAAGTCCCTGTTTTAATTAATTTTTAGTTTTAGGATAATAAAGGCAATATATATTGATTGTAGAAAAATTGGAAAATATAAAAAAGTAGATGAAAACAGAAGATGGCTCATGAGCCTTGCACACTAAGATTTTTGTATATTTCCTCCTAACATCATACTCACAAATATAAAGCCTATCTACAGACAAGCATGTCACAAGACTACAATTGTATAATATAGACTGTATCATAAGCTGCTTTTTTTCACTTATCAGTATGTCACGAGCTTATCCCCGCAGCATTAAGCTCAGTGAACTTTTAAACAATCCCGTGTGACAGATTCCACATTGCACTAGAAAGACACCAGATGAACCAAAATAGTGAGAGGATAATTCGTGAGTATCCTCCGGGGACCTCCCCTTGACGAGACACAGGTCACATCTTAGCAACCCAGCCTGAAGAAGCTGACCCCACAAAGCTGTTAAGGCTTAGAAATCTCCTTTCTTTTCTTCCTTAAAAATAAAATTGAACTGAGTGTTCCCAAGTTCTCCCACACTCAATGGCTTGGGGTGTGTGACCACCACGAATGGGTCCTCCAAAGGAAGCCTGTGTTACATCCTTACATTCTTTCCCTTCCGTGTGCAAGTTCAAGATCCTCCTTTATTGTGTCTTTTAAGTAGAGACCCTAGGCGCAAGCTCCATCCCAGATCTCCCATAATTAAAACACGCACAACATTGTTGAAAGCCCTTTTACATAAGAAGATCACTTGGCCCATTGAATGATGGGACTTTGAATGGATTTTTAATAATAGACGAAACCGTGTTACCTCACAATGTCTCAAAGGAAAGCTCTCTTGCTTTTAAATTCAAGTACATAGTACATTCAGCCAGAGGAATTCAGAAACTTAATGATTTGGCAATGGGTTGTGTTGGGCGGGTTTTAGACAATTTCTAAGCGTCAGCAAGAGGCCTAATAGTTTCCAACCCTCTCTGAGGAACCGTTCTCACAGCTGTAACTAAAAGCGCCCCCTGATCCACCGGCCCCATGTCTCTGGCCTGTTGTGAGAACCACGTGATGGACCCCTCATAGAAAAGTTTCTCTTTTCAATTCAGGACTTTGCTAGAAACTGCTTTAACCACTTTTCAGATTGGGCTCTAGCTTAATCCTCCTTTTCCTACCTCCTCGGTTCACACATATTTCTATATGAGGAAAATCGGAGTACTCTTTAGCAATAGTTTCAGCTGTTGCTTCCATAGCTTGTACATCTGGTTACCCTGGGGGCGTGGCACCCAATGAAGTAGTGGGTTTGGGGCTTTCGGCTGGAGCGTGGATAGCCACTCGAACAAGACAGTTGGTCAGTTTTGGTTGTTCAAATATATCAATAGTTTTGACTTTGTCCCCAGGGAATGAGGAAAGGAGAGAGTGTGGAACGGAGAATCTTCAAATTAATTTAGCATATCAAGAATTATGGGGACTTCTGTGGCGGTCCAGTGGTTAAGACTCCACGCTGCCACTGCAGGGGGCACGGGTTCGATCCCTGGTGGGGCAACTAAGATCCCTCATGCTTCGCGGTGCGGCAAAAAAAAAAGAAGAAGAAAAAAAAACCCAAAAAAACCTTGCCTGGAGACTTAAGTCATTAGGGTTTCTTCAGAAAATTACAGAGCAGCTTCCTCTGCCTCTGACGGTTTAGGCCTGAGGCTGTCTGTCACCAGCCCTGAGGGGGAGGGGGCGTGAGGAGAATGGCCCTGAGCCTTCTGTCGAGGGTGTCGGGGTACAAGTGAGGCAGAGGGTGACTGAAGGCACAGGAGGTCAGCTGGACTCCTTTCTTTCCTTGCTTCAGGATGAATCCAGGGGTTGGGATGGAAGAAGCCATTAGAAATACCAGAAAGTTAGGGAGCCTAAGGATTCAGGGACATAATGAAGCAGAGGCTGAGGCCTCTAGGAGAGGCCCAGCTCAGCATCTTGACCAGAGCATGGGTGTGGAGCTGGTGGGGACAGCACTCTTGGCCACTGGCACCTCAACAGGGTAAGCTGGATCCAGATCTTCCCTGGTGTCTTGAATAGAGGATTTGGAAGTTGTGTTGGGCAGAATTACGGCCTCCCAAAGATGTCCACGTCTTTATCTCTGGAACCTGTGAATTTGTTACATTACACGGCAAAGGAGAATTAAGGTTGCAAATCAGCTGACCTTAACATACGGGGATTTTCATGGATTATCCAGGCAAGTCCAATGTAATATCAAGGGCCCTTAAAAGTGGAAGAAGGAGGGAGGAGAAAAAGAGCCAAGAGAGATTGCAGCATGCGAAGGGCTCAGCCCACTATTACTGGCTTTGAAGATGGACGATGAGGCCACCAGCCAAGGAATGCGGGCAGCCTCTAGAAGCTGGGAAAGGCAGGAAACAGATTGTCCTCTGGAGCCTCCAGAAGGAACACAGTTCTGCTGACACCTTGATTTTAGCCTGGAGAGACCCACTTTGGATTTCTGACCTCTAGAACTGTACAATAATAAATTTGTGTTATGCCACCATATTTGTAGTAATTTGTTACAACAGTGACAGGACACCCCTTTCATCCCCTATTACCTACTGGTTTTATCAGTCATTGATGTTTGTTGCCTGGATACATGATTTCTTTAGGAGTTGCAAAAGGCAACTGGTAATTATATGTCCATTTACATAGTCTAGCGGGGGAGAACCCCTTTAGACTCTCAGGGCCACGGTAGTAGTGATTATGTTTACTTAGTTTACCGCTAAACATTGAGGGCCTGGCATATAGTAGATTCTCAATAAATATTTGTTAAATGAATAAGTAATGACATTCTTTTTAAGGTTCTAATATCTCATAGATTATGCATTATTATTCTCTTTCTACGTTGCCCAGATGAGCATCTTGACAAGGGAGGAGTAGAGTTTAGTCGACACCTGAGAAGAAAGAAATTCAGGGAATTCCCTGGTGGTCCAGTGGTTAGGGCTCTGTGCTTTCACTGCGGAGGGCACCGGTTCAATCCCTGGTTGGGGAACTAAGATTCCTGCAAGCGGAGCAGCGAGGCCAAAAAGAAAAAAAGAAAAAAGAAAGAAATTCATCTGATTGGCCTCATTTCATCCAAATGATCCATCGTGAGAAAATGACCTCACAAATGCAAAGTAATTGCTCCACTGCCTGAGGAAAGATCCAGAAAAATATGGAAGCTGGAGGACAGTGTGCTCTTTCCCTGTGTGCTTCTCCGCACCATGTGGGTTGTGGAGGGTGGTTAGAAAGAATGGGTAACCGTGGGTGCGGAGAGATGAAAGCATTGCTAGCTCAGTCCGGTTACCGTAAGTGGTCAACGGCATCACGCTATTTACATGTTTACTTCAAGCTGTTTCATGCTGAAGAATCGGAAGGACCCTGGGGTGCCTCTAGAGGCACCGGGAACCTTGAGAATCAAGCACTGTCCCTCCAGATTGGAGCTGGAACTAATGGGGGCTGGGGCAGCAGAGGGGGTCCTGGAAAGGAGAGGAAGGAGGGAGAGCAGAGAAGTAAGGGACCCCTGGATACTGCCTGCAGGTGGAGTTTAAGTGGACTAGGGTGGCCTGAAGGGCAAAGACATGTTTGCTCTTCCGGGTTCCTTGTGTGCACAGGCGGGTCAGCTTCTAAAAGGCTCATCACCTCCTGGAGTGAACCGGATGGGGACCTTGCCCTGGTCTTGGGGACACAGATAAAAGGCTAAAATCATTCATAAGTGTCTTGTGCATGGTTGGGTGGCCTCTTTTCTCTAGTCTCAAAGTTATATGATTCAGGTTGTAAAGTAAATTTGAGGCAAGGGTTATGATCTTGGCTGTCTCAGATGGTGGTTTCCAATGGGCAGAGGTATAATAATACTGGGAATGCTAGACTAGGGAACCCTGGAAGACCAAGACTTTTAGAGGGAAGGACCAAGGCTGGCTCAGTGGACACTCTTTCTTTTTCCTCTTTCCTTCTTTTACCCACCTCCACCCATACCTAACCTGAAATTCCACACATCCAAATACACCAAGGGTGGTGGTGATTTTTTAAGGAATTTTGAAGAAGTATATGTCTAACTGCTAAAGGTACTAGCTCCTAGTAGGGGAGCCAGGGAGTGAGATGCATTAAATAGGAAGTGATCTCTAAGCCACTCCTATGCCAGTCCTGTGGGGGCCTCTCTTCTCCCCTCAAACTGTAAAATTTGCATTGTTCACTGGCAGAGAGCTCCAGATCATTCGCCTTCCTCCCTCTCCCTTCTGGGACTTATATTTTAGCAGGTTGTGGTGTGCTGAAAAATGTCCTTCTCCACCCGCAAGATGACATGTTCTAATCCCCGGAACCTGTGAATGTTACCTGACATGGCAAAATGGACATTGCAGACGTGCATAAATGAATGATCTTGAGATTGGGAGATTATCCAGGTGAGAATGATGTAATCACAAGGGCCTTTACATGAGGGAGGCAAATCAGAGAGAGCAGTAGAAGATGAGATGACAGAAGCAAGAGGTTGGAGTGATGTGAGGAAGGGGCCAAGAGCCAAGGAATGTGGGCGGCGTCTAGCAACTGAAAAGCTTTGAAGCCTCCAGAGGGAATGCAGTTCTGCTAACACCTTGCTTTTCGACTTCTGGCCTGCAGAACTGTAGGAGAATAAATCTGTGTTGGTAATTTGTTACAGCCGCAAGAGGACACATACAGAAGTGTTGCACCCTCTTTGGATTTACTAAGAACAGAGAGCTGTTGCTGGAGGGACAAAGAAAGAATGTGACTTGTTTTGTGGATTAATAAGGTTTTAAAATCCAGTGTACATGCTCCAGAATGAAGAGGATCTCCTGAATGGTGCCCTGTCCTTATCTAGAATTGAGCCTGGGATGATGTAAAGCCGGATATGGAAGTTCTTCTTGATAACTATCAGGATTTAATTTGACTAAAGTAGCTTGATTTTACTAAATTCCCACAGTAATGGAGACTGGGGCGGTCTAGGATTTCTATATAGGTTGAGCTAAGTTTTTGTTGTTGTTGTTGTTGTTTTTATCAGTTTAGAAAGGGGCTAAGAGACTTCTTTTGACCAGGGTTTGTATAGAAAATCTGCTGTTACTTGGATTGTATGATTCTTCAAGGTGACTTAGGGATGACTTGCTGATGAGGAACACAGACACATACAGACCCGGACATCACATTTTAATTTTTGCTGACTCATTTGAGAATTAGCTGCCGGCATCGTTACCCTTTAGCTCGCAATACTTTGATATGTGTCCCTTAAGAGCAAGGATATTCTCCCACATATAAAACATACTCCAGAAATTTAACAACAATGCAATACTCATCTAATGTACACTCCACATTCAGATTTCCCTATTTATCTCTAAAATGTTCTGTATAGTTTTTTTTTTTTTAATCCATGATCTCATCAAGGGTCACATTTTGCATTTAGCTGTTATGGCTTTTTATTTTATTTTAATTTATTTTATTTATTTTATTTTTTTGACTGCGTTGGGTCTTCGTTGCTGCGTGGGCTTTCTCTAGTTGTGGTGAGCGGGGGCTACTCTTTGTTGCAGTGTGCGGGCTTCTCAGTGCGGTGGCTTCTCTTGTTGCGGAGCACGGTCTCTAGGTGTACGGGCTTCAGTAGTTGTGGCGCGTGGGCTTAGTTGTCCCACGGCATGTGGTATCTTCCCGGACCAGGGCTCGAACCCGTGTTCCCTGCATTGGTAGGCGGATTCTTAACCACTGCACCACCAGGGAAGCCCCCTGTTATGGCTTTCTAATCTTGGCAAAGACTATTGTAATAGAATATAAACTTCATGAGAGCAGGCAATTTAACCTTTTTGATCACTACCTAGCACAAAGTAGATGCTTAGTAAATACATTTAAAATGAAAACTTGAGGAAGTAATTACCACTCCTCCAAGTTATCCCTCAGTGCAGCCACTGGGGTATTTATCCCCCATTCTCCTTCTGATAAATAACCCTCCTCACCTTCCTCCCACCACAGATTTGCATACATGAGCCATTCCAGCTAACCATAGTATCCTATTCCCATGAAAAAATGAGTATAGTTGACAGTTGAACAATGCAGGAGTTAGGGGTCCTGACCCTCCACTCAGTCCACAATCCACCAATAACTTTACAGTTTAGCCCTCTGTCTCTGTGGTCCCACATTTGAGGATTCAATCAACTGCGAATCATGAAGTACTATAGTATGTATCTATTAAAAAAAATCCACGTATAAGTGGACCCACACAGTTCAAACCCGTGTTGTTCAAGGGTCAGCTGTATTGCAGAAGAGGGCATGTGACAAAATCAGGGCAAATGAAAATTCTTCTGAGATGTTGATTTATTTACATACTAGGAAAGAGATATTCTCTTTCACTAGGATTTCTAAACCAGAAGCATGTGGTCTAGAAGAGCCATAGCTATTCCCCCCTAGCTGTTAAAGGAAACAGGAAAGATTAAAAATTTTTAAAAATTCAGAGCAAAGCCAGGCCAAGAAAGGAAGATCATGAATGTAAGAGTCCTGAAAACCTTGTTCTGGCACCTGGATCCAGCCCTGCTTGAAGTCCACATCCATTCATAAATATCCCAGATACATAAGGCAATACACAGCCATTTTGCCAAAGTAGTTTGAGTTGGTTTTCGGTCATTTGCATCCTAAAGAGTTCTGCCTAATCCAGCCACTTAACCTTGCACTACAGAAAGTCAGTCTTATGCTATCCTTCATCTGGTGAGAAAAGTTACTTCTGAATCACATCTGTTGTTCCACGGGCATAATTCCCTTAATGTGAAGATTCATTTAGTCATGTAACTTTTTAAAATAAAATGTCTATTGTCTTAGGAACTCTGGGAACTACTACTAAATATAAAATCAATTGGAAATCATGAAGCTATAAAGAAAAATAATCAAGGGAGGAAACTTGACAGGATATTCCGATTCGGGCAGAACATTTTGAACTTGAAAGTGAGGTTCTATTTATAATTGCTGCCTTGGATATTCTTGTATTTTACATTTTTTCAAAGCAAAAATTTTAATAGCCCCCCAATAATAACAACAACCAAAAAAAAAAAAAAAAAAAAAAGAAAAGAAAAACAAAAACAAAGAAGAAAGTTCTGAGTGAAACTCTGCTCCAATCATCTTGGAATCGTAAATCCAGGTCAAATGGTTACCTGTACTGTGCCGTTTCCTCTGAGCAGATCTTCCTTCTCCCTCCTATTCAGATGTCAGGTACCTTTGGATAAATAGAGTCATGAGCCACTGGACTAGAGGAGTGACAAATAGTATGTGTCGTAGGAGGATATCAATTGGCATGCTGATATTTGTCACAAGGACTTAATTAGGATAAATGGCAGAGAATACGCTGAGCGCAAGGCCGACCCACTCACCCGCGGCCTATGGAGGGCTTGCAGGGTGAGATAAATGGGATATGAGGAAAAAAAGTCACATTAATTCTGTTTTGCTACAGAGAGCTCTTGAGAGAGCAAGAGAGGGGGCGCTCTGGTATCTTTTCCTTGGGGTTCAAGGGGACAGTGAAAACTTGTGGTGGGGATTATAAACTCTTAAATTCCTAACCCCAGGACTCCTCAGAAATCTTCAGAACCACGTCCCGAGAGCCCTGGGGCTCATGTTCCATGATAAATGTCAAGGACTCTGCCTTTGCACTGGTCTCAGCTTTGTCGCCCTCACCTTGCCTGATCGTGAGTTTTTCCATGAAGCAATGAGACGGCCTCCATGTCTCGATGAGAACGTTTGCTAAACATCAGGGTTATTCTTTTACAGTAATACCTCTGTCATAGAAACAAGACTTGTCCCTCAAGGTGCTGATCTCCAGATAAGGCTCCAGAGATCCTGGGAATGGGTGTAATCACGCTCTACCCAGCGGCGCCACCCTGCCTGTGGGGACAGCAGCCCCAGGTGGGGTTGCTACCAGCTGCGTTGTGTCCTCCACATACCATTACCCTCTTCCTTCTGAGTCTCCTTTCTCTTTTTTCATCTTGTTTAAAGGTTTTTATAGAGTGCCTGTATTTCTTTAGAAGTCAAGTGTTCAATTCAGCGAATAATGAATGCATGAAGGAGGGAGGGAGGGAAAAAGGAGTGACTCTGTCAGAATTCCCTGCTTAAGAAGGAAAGATAGTGCTTCCCTCGTGGCGCAGTGGTTAAGAATCCGCCTGCCAATGCAGGGGACACGGGTTCAAGCCCTGGTCCGGGAAGATCCCACATGCCGCGGAGCAACTAAGCCCGTGAGCCACAACTACTGAGCCCATATGCTGCAACTACTGAAGCCCGCACACCTAGAGCCCGTGCTCTGCAACAAAAGAAGCCACCTCAATGAGAAGCCCACGCACTGCAACGAAGAGTAGCCCCCGCTCACCACAACTAGAGAAAGCCCGCGCTCAGCAACAAAGATCCAACGCAGCCAAAAATAAATAAAATTAAACATGAATTAATTTAAAAAAAAAAAGAAGGAAAGATATACCTGCACTCGACAGTGTGGTCCTAACGCATCTAGTGGTTAAATTAGTTGGTTTTAACACTGAAAGGAATTTTGAAGCGTTAAATCCGAAGTGATGTTTTTATGTATGATACGCATGTACTTGTATGTGTGAGTATAAGATACTATGAGAAATGATACTTATGTGGTCACAGCATCATCAATTCATCTAAGTGAAGAAGAAATGCCTGTTGACTAAAAGGCAAGCCCCTGTGTTAACACACTAAGAATAAAATATACGCTTATCCTACTGTATAGCACAGGGAACTATATTTAATATCCTGTGATAAACCAAAGTAGGAAAGAAGATGAAAAAGAATGTATATATATGTATACTGAATCACTTTGCCGTACAATAGAAATTAACACGACATTGTAAATCAACTATACTTCAATAAAATAAACTTTGAAAATATACACGCTCAAATAGTTAATAACCTTATGGGGAGAAGAGATCACTTAGTTGTTTATTCTTTCTTCATTTATCCATAAAGTATTTCTGCAGAGCCTAGTCTGTGTCAGGGTCAATGCTAGGTACTGGGGTTGGAGCAGAGAGGGAGAAAGATGCAGTTCTGCCCCCTGGGGTTTTGTGATCCAGCTGAGGTTACAAACAGAGGAAATCTTCCCAAGGACAAATGGGATGGATGCCTCTGGGGAGGCCCAGCAGTCCATGGCTGCCCTGTCCACACAGCCCCGCTAGTGGCCACTGAACAATGGAAATGTATGACTGAGGAGCTGAAAATCCAATGTTATTTCCTTTTTTCTTTTAATAAATTTATTTATTTATTTTTGGCTGCATTGGGACTTTGTGGCTGCGCGTGGGCTTTCTCTAGTTGTGCTGAGCGGTAGCTTCTCTTTGTTGCGGAGCAGGGTCTCTAGGCACGCGGGCTTCAGTAGCTGTGGCCCGTGGGCTCTAGAGCGCAGGCTCAGTAGTTGTGGCGCTCTGGCTTAGTTGCTCCGAGGCATGTGGGATCATCCTGGACCAGGGCTCGAACCCGTGTCCCCTGCACTGGCAGGTGGATTCTTAACCACTGCGCCACCAGGGAAGTCCCATGTTATTTCCTTTTAATTAATTTAAATTTAATTTAAAAACCAATACTGGGTTCAGTCCTGGCAGACTTTTTAGTATGTTTGGAACAACTTGGGTGCATGAATCTACTTTTCCAGTTTTAAACTTTATGAGATCTAAATACAGATCAATGTTTCCTATGAAAATTTAGGATCCTAAGTGAGAGGTGCTGTATGTATAAAATTCACCCTGGGTTTAGAAGACTTGGTACCAAAAAAAAAAAAAAAAAAAAAAAAAAACCACAAAAGAGAATGAATGTAAAATAACTCATTGATAATTTTTTTAATGTTTGTAACATGTTAAAAGTAATAATATTTTAATTACATGGGGTTAAATAAATTAAATTATTAAATTGATTTTTCTTTTTTTTTCTTTTTTAATATGACTACTACAGCAATCTAGATTACATATGTGACTTGCATTTGCTTCTTTCGGACAGCACCGGTCTGTGGGATTTTGAAGGAGAGAGAAAGCTTATCATGAAAGAGGTTGGTTTTTGACATTAATTTTACAGAACTGGTGGGATGGGTCAGGGGCAGAGGGTAGAGGGCATTCCTGGGAGAGAAGAGACTGGACATCAGTACGACGTGGGATTATGCCTGGGATGCCAGGTGTGTGGGAGAGCCCTGGGCATTGTGTTTAGGGAACAGCAGTGGGAAAGGCTAGTTGGGATGATGGAAGCCATGATGTGGGAGCCTTGACCGGCCAGACTGAGCTGGTTATGCTTAATCCAATTGGCCAAGGGAGAGCTGGGAGGCTTTCGAGCAGGGGCAGGATGGTAAAAGCAGCTTTAATGGTGTTTATCTGGCTGCAGTGTGTAAACTGGGATGAAAAGAAGAGAACCAGAGACAGGGAGAGATGTTTTGAAGATCCCAGCAGTAATTCTAGAAGTACCCTGTGGGGTAGAAGGATTGCTTCCTTTCAGCCAAGAATCCAAAACCAAACAAACAAAGAAACAAATAAGTTAATGATAAAAACTTCACATGGTTCTTCTACAAATAAGTGTATACCTTCTTCACACTCCATTTCCTACAGATTACCCTTTTGTGAGTTAATTTCTTCCCCTTTAAGTTTAAAAAAATTGAAAAAAAAAAAACCTTCTATGTAGCTACAACGTAATTTGGGCATTGTCCTGGAGTCTGGGACGATCACTGTGGAAGGAGACCTGTTATTTTGCTTATCATGGGGCAACCACAAACCTCCAAGGAGGGTGAACCTCTTGGAGTCAAGAGTTGCAGGAAATAAAGATTTTAAGAAATGGATACTAATGACTAGAGATGATTTATAACGTTCAAGATTCACAGAATTGTAGAACAGAGAGGCTTCTAAGTATCATCCAGTTCCACCTTTCACTTCATTGACGAATAGAACAAAGCCACAAAGCCAGTGAGCAACAGAGCAGTGGTTAGAATCTGAGTTTCCAGACTTGTACACCTTCCGCCATGCCACGTGGAATACTGTCCATTAGGAACATCAAACACATAATGAGTCAAGAAAGGTAAGGTTAAAGGGTGAAGAAATGTGAAAGGTAATAGTCAGGTCTATCTATATATAGAGTGGTTATATAAGCACACACAGACCTATGAATAAAATGCACGGGGCCTCTGGAGTGTCACTGGTTGATCCTGGGACAGCTGCCCACTGTGGGGACACAGGGGAGGAACACTTAATCCCCACTAAGGAGGGACTGCCGGGTAGAGGACCAGTCCTACCACCTCCCCTTGAAGCTTTTCAGTGTCACAGCCTTGTCCTTTCCACGCTTGCAAGGAAGAAAGCAGAACTGGAGAACTAAAGAGGGAGAGAGATGCTGAGAAAACGTAGGATGGGGAGGGTGTTGAAAGGTCAAGCTGAGGGCTTGGCACAGATGTCAATGTTCGGAACACTGTGCAGGCTCTTTAAATAGAGCCCTCACAGGTGAATGCAGTGACAGAGAAAAGCCGCCCTGTGCTCCAGGGAACTAAGTAAATAAGCACAGACGTCAGATGTCCAGAGCTGGGTGGGGCTGGGCTGAACCAAGAGCTCAGCAGAAAGTACAGGAACGTCTTGGTTTTTTTATTGCCAAGTCCTGCTCCATTAGATGGCACCTGTGGAGTTGCTCACATTTCAGGAAATATTTTCTGCGTAGAGACCTTTCAGAGGAAAATATGAAATTCAACCTCAGCTCTGAACCAGTCCAGCACCTGAACCATGATTAGAGCTTATGAATAGTGTAGGTTCTCTTAAGGGGTCCTAATGACATTCAGTGAATGGGCTTATGAGCATGTGTTTTATACCTTTTCCTTCAAAATGGAAACTCAAGGATTATGATTAAATAGTTGAAGTGCTGATCGTATAAAAACCAACCCATGACCCCCGGTAAAAAGCCGCACAAACTGGCATGGTCCCCCACCTTGCTGTATTCTTCTTTCCACGCATAGCACAAGCGTACATAAAGCAAGAGCACAAACCCAAGCAAAGGCCGTGTTTGGCTTTTGATTAGACGTTAAACCTCAGACGATCATTAAACTTCTTGAACTCTGTGGCTTCCGTCCAGGCGGGAAAGCAGGTCAAGCAAGTAAAGCTGAGAGTAGAGTATGCAATCTTTTGTTCTCAGCAGGCTTTGAAGATTGTTTCAGGGTTAATGTTTGACTTTGGGTCTTAACTATTTTATGTCTTGGTTTCCTCACCTACAAACAAAACATACATCTTGCAGTGAAAGAAGATCACACTTTCCCATTAATGTGAATGGTATAAACTCATTCCTTTGGAGGGTAAAGCAAAATGGTGAAGAGTTCAGGCTCTAAGCAGCATGGTCCAATAGAGGTATAATGTGAGGCCCAAGTGTGGGCACATGGAGTGTTAACTTTTCTAGTAGCCACATTAACCAGAAGTAAAAACAAATAGGTGAAAAGCATTTTGACAACATTTTATTTTATTCAATATATCCAAAATATTATTTCAATATATCAATATTTTAAAAATTATTAATGAGATATTTTATGTTATTTTCTTCATACTAAGTCATTAAAATATAGTGTGTATTTTACACTAACTGCACATCTCAATTTAAACAAGCCACATTTATAATACTCAATACCTATATGTGGCAGGAGGCTCCCCCACTGGGCAGGACAGCTCTAAAGTCAAATTATGTTGACTTTGCAGCCTCCTGATCTTGAGCAAGTTACTTAAGCACCATGTCCCTCAATATCTACATCTGTAAAATGGGAATGATAATAGGATCCATGTAACTAGGTTTGTCATGAAGATGATGTATGTAAATATACTTAAAGCCCTCAGTGCAATGACTGGTATATATTTAATCAATCAGTGTAAACTATCATTATTAGTTTTGGTAAAAGTACACAGGGTGAACTTGTTTTTCTCCACAATAACGTTAATTCCAAACCAAATGAAACTGAGTTGAATTTACAGCTTAGATTTTGGGGGCTGGGGGGGGGGAGGCAATTATTTAAGCAGCCCAAATCAGGAGAAAATACTTGAAATACTTCATTTTTTGATTACATTGAACCAGTAATTTTAAAAATATAAAATGGCCTTTCCCCTATGGCCATGACAAGGGAAAGCAATAATAGTTTTAGCTAGTTACCTGTCAATTGTTACCTTACCTTATCAGAAAGATTTAAGGCAGCTGAATAGTATGTTCCCACTGTTCGTAAAAGTGCATGCATTTAGATTTTGAGGGGCAGAATTTAGATTTTGGAGCTTTTAAGATAATAAAACATTCAGTGTTAAACTGGAGCTCCTTGCCTTGTTTTCTAATGCAGTTTTGCCTTTGGGTGACAGCCACGTCTGGGGACTTCTGCACTGTCCTCAATCTCAGGGTTTTGTTTTGGTGCTCCAGATGTCCACCAAAGGTGCAGAGCATTTGCTTTGCGGACACAGGGCCCAACTTGTTCTATGAATTTTTTCTTAGCCTCTTCTTTAGCACCTGTGAATGAGCATAAAAGAGGTGAAAGATTTGATGGGGCCAAGTTATCAGGGCTTATCCACACGAGGCCAAGACCAAGAAGTATTAATGTCACTTGCTGCACAGTATTAAGAAGACCCACAGGAAGTCAGGAAACTGGCATTTCCCCCTCCTCCTTAGTCTTATTGATGGCACCAAACATCTCCATGACGTTTTGCTCAAAGTATATGTTCATCTTTTGTAGGAGGTTTGAGGGATTTGGGGCTGATCAAGGGAAGAGATATGACCATGAGAGGCAGCAACACAGCAGGCATTGCTGGGCCCTCCTTGGACAGGGTTGCCTGAGACGGGCTCTCTCACTGAGACTGAGACGGTCCAGAGGATCCAGGAGGCCAACATCCAGAAGGGGAGGCGGGTAAGGGAGCTTTCGGGAGACAGGGAACTAGAGGAGTCTCAGCGGCATGGTAGGGTGGTCTCTGGGTCAGAGAGCTCCAAAGGGTGATGGCAGCTGGGGTCTTGTAACTACAAGGCTCTACCTTATCAATGGCCAGCAGGTGCTGGGTGAAGTTTCGAGGGCTATGCAAAACAGGTGGGCTCTAAATGGCTAAAAATCTGGTTGTTTGAGCTTTTTTTAAAAAATAAATTTATTTACTTCTTTATTGGCTGCATTGGGTCTCCGTTGCTGTGCGCGGGCTTTCTCTAGTTGCAGTCAGCGGGGGCTACTCTTTGTTGCGGTGCGCGGGCTTCTCATTGCAGTGGCTTCTCTCGTTGTGGAGCACAGGCTCTAGGCGTGCGGGCTTCAGTAGTTGTGGCTCGCGGACTCTAGAGCGCAGGCTCAGTAGTTGTGGCGCACGGGCTTAGTTGCTCCGCGGTGAGCTATTTTTTAGATAACTGAATGTGTAAAAATTTGAGTTCAGTGCCAGCAGGCTTTTGAGGGGATGAGTCTCAGCCTGCAGTGGAAAAATAAAAAACCTGGGGGCCAGTCCACAGAAGTCATCTTTGACCATTTACTTAACGATCGTTCATTCCATGTGGGAAGAGCATGGCACGGTGGGGAGAGCACGGGAGAAAATCTCGGGTCTGGTTGTGGCTGTACCTCTCCCTAGCTGTACCTTGGACAGTCGCTCAATCTGGCAGACCTCACTGTCCTCATCCATAAAGTGAGGGGTGGGACAGACGACCCTAAGCTTCCAGCTCCAAATATCTATGACCCTCAGATTCTTAATACATTCTCATGATGGTAGACAGGATACACTTTATTATTTCCATTTGCTGGATGGGGGACCTGAAACACAAAGTGGATAAGTGCTAAGCTTTGTATCAAAACTCACCCAGGGGCTTCCCTGGTGGCGCAGTGGTTGAGAATCTGCCTGCCAATGCAGGGAACACGGGTTCGAGCCCTGGTCTGGGAAGATCCCACATGCCGCGGAGCAACTGGGCCCGTGAGCCACAATTACTGAGCCTGCGTGTCTGGAGCCTGTGCTCCGCAACAAGAGAGGCCGCGATAGTGAGAGGCCCGCGCATCGCGATGAAGAGTGGCCCTCGCTTGCCGCAACTAGAGAAAGCCCTTGCACAGAAACGAAGACCCAACACAGCCATAAACAAATAAAAATAAAATAAATTAAAAAAAAAAACGAAAAAAACTCACCCAGTTCGTGGCGGAGAACTGGATTAGAACTCACATTTGTGGATGTCTAGATCCTTTGTGTTTTCTATTATCCTGATAGGCAAATAGGGAATCTATTTGCCTAAGGCAGGGAATCTTTATAAAATGTTCTGGAAATTAAATTAAATTCTGCTACTGCACGTAGCTGTGGCCCAATCAAGAGAAACCCAGACTTAAGATTTAGAGGAATGCCATATTAATAATTATTGTATTAGTTAATAATGCCATTATTAATATTATTGTCCTGTTTTTTCCATGCTTACACTTATAAACATTTGGTGTAAAAGAACTACAGCACCACTATTTTATACGTATAGTTATTATATAATAACGATTGTTATTACATAATTGCTTTTTGTTATCACCTTACATTTGTACATACTTGAAGGTTTAGTAAGCATATTCCTACCTGCTATATCTTTTATTCTTTCCGAGGCAGTGCGCAGTGGTGTGCTGGGTTTGCTCAACAACCAGCTCTCCGGCAGAGGAGATGTGCTGATTTTCGTGGTGTAAATACTCTCACCAGGGCCAGTTCTGAGGTACCAACACAAAGTCACTGCAGAGCTGGGAAGAGGCGTGCCTGTTTGGCCCCTTCCAGCTTTGCTACCCGCTCGGGCAATGCTGAGTGAGGCTGAACCAGTATTCCAGCTCTTGCTTCATCTGCCCATAGATTCTAAACTTCTTTCCAATCATTGATCACGCTTGTAAAAACATGCTCAATGCTTGTTCCCACTGGATCGTTACTCTCTGGGGGCTAGAAATTGTGTTCTCTTGTTTCCCCACTGTTCCCAGGGCTTATTCTCACCCATCTGCTGTTTTCTATAAAATTGCAAAGCGGATGAGATGTTATTCCCGAAGACCTCCTGCCCGGTGATGTTGGGCCCAGGTACCAGAATTTCCCCTACATCATGGGGCTCATCTTATCATCCTGCATGGATTTCTCCTGTGTGTGCTCTGAACTCTCACTTCTGACAAAGATCTCTGTTGTGGTAACTACTATAAAGATTTGTTGCTATTTTTAATAAAGCATATCAATTGCATACCTGAATCAATCATGGAGATTGAGAAATACAAACTCTTGTTTTCCTCACCATTGTCGGGACTGTACAGAGAGTTTGACTTCCTCTTATGGTCACCAGCTAGAGAGCATTTCCTTCTGAAAGAAGGGAGGTTTACCTAAAAATAAATGAGTTTTAAAATTCTTTATCCTAAAACTTGTCTAAATTGTAAAATAAATCACTCAGGAGATTTGGTGAATATTTTGGCTCTGAGAGCTTCTGTATTTGACTGTCCTGGAACACTGTGTCCTCTAACTGTTAAGCCATGTTCATTTGTTTCTGGCTCCAACATGTCGCAGGACTTTGTGGTCCTGTTTTCCAGACCTGAATTTAATTGGAGAGTTAATTATTTGAGCAAGAACATGTAAGCCAAGTTGAGTTTGGGGGTGAAGCCTGCGATCTCTATTCCGCTTCAACAGACAAGAAAGTCTTTGTGATGCTCTGTTGATGATATTTTTACATAAGCAGATGTTCCATATAGCAGAGGGAAGAAGCTGGGCAGAGGAGACCGTAACCAGATCGTGTGAAGCCGAGGACAGAAGCTCCTTTATCTCTTTGCAATCACTTAGCCTCGGAAGACCCGAGGCCTGAGCTGTGAGGTCCTCACTGCTGTTCTAGCGGGCCTTTGAGCTCAACAGGAAGGAATGAGGGTTCGTCAGCTCAGCCTCAGCCTTCGGTTATGATTTCTGATGAACGTGTGCTTCTCAGATGGAATTCATAAGCACCTTGAATAATTTACCCTTCTTCTCATTCCAGAAATTCTTTAGTTAGGTATTTTCAAAAGTTTTTTTTTTTTTTTTTCTTTTAAAGTCACGTGACCCAGGCTACTAGCCGGCCTTCACTAGTTCACGGTTTCCATGGCAACCAGGTGAAGGAGCCATTCAAGTCCATCTACAATAACCTTAATGAAAATGATGTAACATCACTTAAAATAGGTGTCCCTTCTCTATGTCAGAGTTAGGTTCCCTATGCTTCCGATGACTGTCTCTAAAAAAATCCTTTCCTCTACATGGCAAGTGCTGTACATTTCATTGTCCCCTGGTTTCCTATATCTCATTAAATTATTGTCTTACTATGGGGGAACTGCATATACTATCCACCTGTGGACTGTGGAAATGGGGGGCCCAGGCCCACCTGAAAGCAGTAGCTGCTACCTAATTTCAGCCAATTGTTGCCTTTTGAGGCCAGTGTTACCAATTGTTCTGATTTTATTTTTAAGGAAGAATCAGAAATCCAGATCTGTAAAAAAAAATTTCCTAATTTAAAAATTCTGGCAGTGAATTCATATGAAACATACACACATGTATGCGTGTGTGTACACACAGACTAGTGGAACAAATCATACTAATTTGTCAGGTTGTCTGGATACAACCTGTAGGCTACTGGGTTGAGTCCTGTGCTCTAAGACATTCTCAGAACCATATGTAAGTCTGGAATGAGCTAGGTACTGACCTCTGTTGTTTCAATTTTGTCACAAAAAATAGATCTCAGATTTGCAGATATGACATTAGGGATTTATTGAGAACCACTGGAGAATCCAAGAGATGAAATGTACAAGGAGGATCTGTTGGATCAATGTTGGGAGGAATTTATTGAGAATCAGAAGTGCTGAAGATAGGATGGAGATATACCAATGAAATGCGATACTAGAACCTTGATAAGATCCTAGATTTGCTGGGCGGGCAGGAAGAAATAAGAAAAATTATTTTCAGGGCAATTGCAGAAATTTAAATAGAGGCTGTGTATTAGATGGTAATTAATATTAATTTCTTAGATATGTGTGATAAATAGTGCTGTGGTTATATAGGAGAACATCTTTGTTCATTGTACTCTTCTTTCAACTTCTCTGTAAATTAAAACTTTTTTTTTTTAAGGAAGAGAAAAATAGACTTTCAGATGGGTTGTTAGCTTACTGCCTTGAGAAACATTCAAGTTAATTCATTCAAGTGGCTTTGGTTTGGAATGTTGATGTAGTGACTGGCTACCTGGACCCTGATAGATGACTTTCAAGTCCTTTGTTAAGGATCTGCTAAGGACAGGACCCAAAGATGCAAATCTAGGATGCTTTTAATTGCTTAATTCCTCAAGCCATCCATTTTTGTCTCCTGACTTCAATGAGATAATATATACAGCCAACTAGTAGAGTTCTAGATACATGATAGGCATACATCAAATGTTATTTTTCTTTTCATTAAAAACAAATAACTTACCTATGGTCATGCTTTGGACCAAGTATTGCATCTCACTAAAAAACATAGTAGGAATACATTTCAGGAATTCCTAACTAATTAACACCTATCCAGGTGAGTTTTCACAGTTAAACCCAGGAAATAATTTCACACTGACACTTGAAGAAATGATTTGAGGTTCTCACTTCAGGGGTACCCTTGTCCTCAGATCCTGCTTAAGAAAAACTAAAAAATGTCCATCTTGTCTGGTTGCCTCTGGGTCTGATTTGGGATACCCTCTCCCTGGACTCACCCTTCCCAGGGAATATTTGTTTTAGCTTCTTTTACCCTTTCAGACTTTATTTGTTGTTTTTCAGGTTTAGTTTCTTCCCATTTTATTAAGTGTTAGATTTCCACCCCCGCTTTTTTCCTGTTGTCTTTAGTGCCTTCAACTGATGGGCACACTTAAGTTTCATCAGTTCATCTCATTCCTTCTGTCTTAACAGCAACATTGACTTTAAAATTTGTTTAATCTTTAAAATGATCTTTGAAATCTAGTCTTTCCTTTCACACCCTTGCCACATGGTACTTTTATTAGGATTTAGCCCATTTTTAAGGTGCTCTTGGCCATGACGTCAAAATTGATGCTGCAATAAAAATGTCATAAGCTTTTGAATAACATGCTTTGCTGAAGCCTAAATAATTTCTACTGGCTATTTCAATGGAGTCCAAGATACTTGGGCATGCAAAATCAGCAATTAAAATTTGCCCAGAGGTCTTAGTGACTGGCTCCAAACTGAATATGTTAGCTATCTTGGAAAACCATCAAGATAAAACCATTAAACCATTTAAAACCATTAAACCATTTAAATACTGCTTTTGATATCCCTGCCCACCACACATCCCAATGATAATAACAGAAGTTAATAGATTTTGCACACTTGTTGTGTGCTGAGTGAATAAGAGCTCTGTCTCCTTTAGTCCTTATAAAAAACCTACAAAGTGAATACTATTATTGTCCTCTTTTTTACAGATTAGTCTTAGAGCAATTTAGCCCTCTGCCCACTGTCCCACTGTAGCTGGGATGAGACCCTTTCCAAAAGCCTATGCTCTCAAGCAGTGTGCTCTATGGTCGGGTGGCTTTGAAGTCATAAAGAGGCAAAGGAAGGAGAAATTGGAGATGTTGATTAGCAGTCAGGCTGGCTAGTGTGAATTCTAAGGGTGCAGGATTTGTCTCCCTACTTGAATTTTTTATTCAGGTGCCCTGTAACTCTAGTTAGCTAGAACGAAATGCAGCTCATTCTTTTCTGCTGTCTTTCGGTAGCTCCAGGTCAATTGTTATTTTTTTTTAAGTATGATATTGGTATTGTGTTCATGATTTTTAAAAAGTGTCTTCCTTCCTTTTTAAGACAGTAACATTGAAATGATGTGATGTCTGGGATTGGCTTCAAAATATTCATTTGGTGGTTGGGGGGGGGATGGGTGGCACGATAAAGGAAATAATATTGGCCATGACTGTTGTAATTAGGCGATGGGTAGATGGAATTCATTAAACTATTCTATTTTTGTGTGCATTTGACACTTATCATAATAAAATGTTTAAAATATTTCTGGGTTACTTCACTTGCCTTCTGTAAGGATGTCATTACCCTCCAACTTCCCTGGTTACAGTCGTCCCTCCGTATCTGCAAGGAATTGGTTCCAGGACCCCCGCAGATACCAAAATCCTGGGTGCTCAAGTCCCTTATTAAGATGGCATAGTATTTGCATATAGCCTACGCACATCCTTCTGTATACGTTAAATCATCTCTAGATTATATATACCTAATAAAATGTAAATGTTATGTAAGTAAATAGTTGCCAGTGCTCAGCAAATCCAAGTTTTACTTTTTGGAACTTTCTGGAATTTTACAAAATGTTTTCCCTCTGAGGTTGGTTGAATCAGCGGGTGGAGAGCCTGTGGTTACAGAGGACCGACTGTATTTCATTTTCTTTATTAGAGGTTCACATAAAGATTGCCAGTCATTGAAGAGCAGCATTCATTCAGGCATCTTCCTTGTGGACCTTCTTTTCACTCTTCTGTGATAAGACTTTTAAAAAGCTTGGTTATTATAATGCATATTTTCCTTAATCCTCCTTCCATTTACCTTTTTATTAAACAATTTGACAGACTGCTACCACAAGCTTCCCCCACCACCCCGGTGCCTTCAATTCTCTAATACATTACTTTCTTTACAAATAGATTTTGTACAGTTAATTATGACACGAATTTGGTACTGTTTTTTCTACAAGAATCCTTTTCCAGAAGGATTGTAGTGTTCCAAGTTTTAGGAGAATGTTGATTCTTTTTCATTATTATGAAACTCCAGTGACTATGATGTGTCTTGCCTCTGAGACAGACTTATATTAAGTAAGTCTTATTTAAACAGAGCTCAGGTTTGAATGATGGTCTTGCCTATTTGTTTGTGCATTCATTCACTCATTTGTCAATAAAAAATTATTAAAGGGCTTCCCTGGTGGCGCAGTGGTTGAGAATCTGCCTGCCAATGTAGGGGACACGGGTTCGAGCCCTGGTCTGGGAAGATCCCACATGCCGCGGAGCAACTGGGCCCGTGAGCCACAACTACTGAGCCTGCGCGTCTGGAGCCTGTGCTCCGCAACAAGAGAGGCCGCGACAGTGAGAGGCCCGCGCATCGCGATGAGGAGTGGCCCCCGCTTGCCACAACTAGAGAAAGCCCTCGCACAGAAACGAAGACCCCACACAGCCATAAATAAATAAATTAATTAATTAATTAAAAAAAAAAAATTATTAAATACCTACACATATTGAGTACTATGAAGAACAATTTGCTGTCTTAAATGCTGATATTTTAGAGGGATTTTATAAAATAATACTTTAGAAATTGTGTTTATACTGAAACTGGATTTGGAGCCAACATTGGCTGAACTACATTCTTTAGGGATCATAAAGTTAACACTTCTCCTTTTTTTTTTTTGACTGCGCCATGCTGCATGTGGGATCTTAGTTCCCCAACCATGGATTGAACCTGTGCCCCCTGCATTAGGAGCGTGAAGTCTTAACCACTGGACCACCAGAGAAGTCCCCAGTTTACACTTCTTTTTACATAGTACGCACCTAAAAGCATGATTAGGAGGAGGGAATTTATTCACTCAACCAGTATTTATGGAGGGCCAGTGTGTGCCTGATATTCTTCCAAGATCTAGGGATACTTTGCTGAACAGGTGAAATTCCCTGCCCTCTGGGAGTTTATATTCTAGTGGAAGATACGAATAATAAATAAACAAGTTCATACGTGGTGTGTCAGACAGGAATACGTGAGCAGAAACAAAGTAGGGAAGGATGAAGGAAGCCTACAGTGTTGAAAGGTCCTTGAGGTGGCTTTGAGAGAAGAGCTGAGGGTGTAAGGGGCTTGCCTGGGGGCTACCTGGGCCGGAGCAGTCCAGGTAAAGGCCTGATGCAGGAGCTGCTTGGCTGATGTCAGAACAGCAATCCACCCATTTTTTTTTAATACAACAAAAACCATTTAATCAAGTGAAAAGTGATAAACTGAACCATAAACAAATATGCAACACAAAATATTTTCCATTGCAAACATGTTAAGATGAGTATGGGGTTTCATTACCATCTTGCTGCCATTTTCTTATGTGTTACTGGCCTCCATACGCCATGTTGTCTGTAATCATGCAGATGTGAATGGAAGTTCACAACAGCGTGGCCGGAGCAGACTGATGGAAGGAGAAAGGCAGGTAGTGGGCTGGAGGGGCCAGAGCACAGGGTCTTGGAGGCACAGTAAGGTGAGGATTTGGCTCTTATGCAGAATAAGGTGGGAAACAAAACTGACCTTGAACAAAATCACTCTGGCTGCTGTGTTAAGACGACTGTAGGAAAGCAAAACAAGGCTGACCAGTTAGGATTCCAAGGTAACAATTCAGGTGAAAGGAGGATGGCGACAGTAGGGGTGGTGAGAAGTGGTTGGCGTCTGGATGCATTTTGGAAGCAGAGCTGACATGGTTTGCTGATAGGTGGGATGTACGGACCGAGCAAGACGGGAATCAGGGATGCCAGCGGAATGTATGGCCCGAGCAGCTGGAAGCTGGGGTTGCCATTCACTGAGCCAAGACGCCCGTGGGAATAGTGGCTTTGAGGATGATCAGGAGACAGGTTTGTGCATGTTCAATTTGCACAGTCTATCAGACATCCAAGTGGAGATGTCAAATCAGATCTATGGTTTGAAGTTCAGGGGAGAAAACTGGGTTGCATAAAAATTTGAGTCTGTTTTCCCATCAATGGCTTCCTAGAATGTTTGTAAAATTAAACAAGCCCTCCCCGCAGCAGGTAAAAATCTCAGAAACATCCTTCATAGTCTCTGTTAATTGCCCCCCAATCCCTTTGCTGTTTAGAATTGGAAAAGGCTGGTACCGTGGAAAGAAAAAAAAGCATTTGACATCAGGCAGACGTGTTGGAATCCTGCTCTACCACATAACAGCTGGGTGACCTTAGCAAGTTACTCAACTTCTCTGAGCCTCTCCTTTAGAAAAATGGCAGTTAGGCTGTACATCTCCAGTATTATGGGAGGCTTAAATCTGATATTGGATAAACACTTGTGCAGAGTGTCCACTTGTATGGAGCTGGGAAGAGCTGAATGATATTAGCTCTTTTCCCCCTGATAGGAACTGCTTAAATGGTATTTATAGCAAAGTGACTCGCCAGTAATGAGGAGGTAATCTCCAGGGAGTGGGGCAATGGCTGGTGTGAGGAGGGAGCACCAAGAAATTGGGGGCAGGGAGCAGAACCCATCTCCCGCCTCCCTCACTCTTCCGAGTGTGAGTCTAGACTCCACCACGTAGGTGTTAAGTTGGATTCTTTCCCATTTTGGGTAACTTGGCCATTTAAATCTAGAGACTGCGTTTGGCATTTAAATATTTAAAATTATACATGATTTCTGAGGAAATCCCAAAGGCATTAAAGGTTTTGCCTGCCGAGATGAGTCCTGAATACTGATGAGCATCTTTCTTCAGAAACTGTGATAATTGCAGAGTCCAGCCAGCGTTGTTAAAGGATTAGAGTCAGGACCCTAGAATCAGAGTATTCCATTACATTAACATAATGAGGAGATCTCTTGACTGGTCACAGTAAAATCTCACATTAATGTAAAAACACTGCGTTTTGTTTCTCTTACATGAGCTTGAATTTTAGCAGTCCTGAGTCTCTCTCTAACTGGTTTGATTCCTGACTAAGGGGTCCACACAGCTGGGGCAGAGAAAGAGGGGGAGGGGTGTGCTCCCCCCAATTCCCAGAGTGGGTCTCTTTCAGTGATGGCATCCCTCTTGTGGTAAAATCACGTGTCCTGTCACTCTGCCTCCTTCTCAGCATCTTTCCAGAGATCTAAGAACACCCTGTACCCCCAACCTGGAAGAGCATCCCCTACATCTTGCCCTTCTGAATGGATTCTTCAGTTGGCGGTATTCTGATTTAGCTTAAAAACATCCTAGGGACTTCCCTGGCAGTCCAGTGGTTAAGACTTCGCTCTCCAGTGCAGGGGGTGCAGGTTCGATCCCTGGTCGGGGAGCTAAGATCCCACATGCCTCGCGGCCAAAAGACCAAAACATAAAACAGAAGCAATATTGTAACAAATTCAATAAAGACTTTAAAAATGGTCCACATCAAAAAAAATCTTAAAAACAAAACGAAAAACCAAAAAAAAAAAATTTCCTGTACCCAGACCCACACCAGCCCCCAAGTAAAGGATGGGTTTACCGTGGATCTTTTATCCCCAAATGCTTCTTGTTTGGCTCTGAACTTAGGATTTTGTTAGTAGGAGGTTCAACAGTCTCACTCCCAGGAAGCTGAAGCCCAAGGATTCTTGGACACGTGAAGGGAGGAGGCGCTAGATTACCCACCTCATGCGTACTAAGGGTTTGGAACCATTTTTTTTCTTAAATATTAAAGAAAATTGTGACTATAACCAATTAGAGTCAAGACACATATTAAAAAAAATAAATAAATGAATTGTTAAAAAAAAAACAACCTCAAGATGTTCCTGAACAGTTTTCTCTTGGAATTTCTCCTGGAGGGCCAGTGTCCTAAAGCCACAGTCAGCACAGACAGGGCTGTGCACCCAGAGGAACCGATGACGGACTCCACCTGAGGCTGTGATCAAATTTCCCGTGAAGTCACATGATGATTTCATATAGGTTACTGTGAGAAGAGATCTCCAGAGATTCAGTGGCTGTTTTCCTTGGGGCTTCAGCACCGTAGAAAGGGAGACACATTAATGATTAAAAAAATCTATTTTTATAAATTTACTGACGGAGGGCATTATGCTAAGTGAAATAAGTCAGACAGAGAAAGACAAATACTGTATGATATCACTTACGTGTGGAATCTAAAAAGTGCAACAGGGCTTCCCTGGTGGCGCAGTGGTTGAGAATCTGCCTGCCAATGCAGGGGACACGGGTTCGAGCCCTGGTCTGGGAAGATCCCACATGCCGCAGAGCAACTAGGCCCGTGCGCCACAACTACTGAGCCTGCGCGTCTGGAGCCTGTGCTCCGCAACAAGAGAGCCCGCGATAGTGAGAGGCCCGCGCACCGCGATGAAGAGTGGCCCCCGCTTGCCGCAACTAGAGAAAACCCTCGCACAGAATCAAAGACCCAACACAGCCAAAAATTAAAAAAAAAAAAAAAAAATTAAAAAGTGCAACAAACTAGTGAATATAACAAAAGAAAAGCAGACTCACAGATATAGAGAACAAACTAGTTACCAGTGGGCAGAGGGAAGGGGGAGGGGGAGGGGCAATATAGGGGCAATAAGATTCTATGAAATCATGTGTGTGAAATTTTTGAAAATTGTAAAGTACTGTACAAAAAATCTTTCATTTGATTAAAAAATAAATATTTAAATATATATATTTTAAAAAATCATGGTTACTTCTTTTTTGATTATAAAAGTACTGTATGTTCATTAGGCAGATCCAGGTTTTGTGAGTCACAAAGCTTATACAATTTGGGGCTACTTCTTTAAGGAAAAGAATAATAAATCAGGAATATAAAATGAACTAGGATTTGATTATTGATTTTGAAGGGGCCCATGCCAGCGAGGGGCCTGAAGTTCATGCTTCATTAGCTTTATATTCAATCTGCCCCTGAGGTTAGATATGGAAAATTAAGAAGCCAAACTGCCTTTAACCCCATTTTCCCAGAGGGTTATGTAACTCTTGTTTTGTTTTATTTTAAAATAACATTTTTATTAAGATAAAACTCACATACCATTCAGTTCACCTATTTAAAGTACAAATTTAGTGGGTTTTAGTATATTAACGAGTTGTGCAGCCATCCCCATAATCCATTTCAGAACATTTTCATCCCCCCAAAAAGAAACCCTGTACTCATTAGCTGTCACTCACCATTTCCTCCAGCTCACCTAGCCCTAGGCAAAAACTAATCCTGTCTCTATAGATTTGCCTATTTTGGACATTTGCTATAAATGGAATCATGCAAAATATGGTCTTTTGTGGCTGGCTTCTTTCACTTAGCATAACGTTTTTGAGGTTCATCCATGTCATAGTGTGTGTCAGTACTTCATTTTTTATTGTCTAATAATTTCCATTATATGGATATACCACATTAAAAAAATCTGTTCATCAGTTGATGTGTTACTTCTTTCAATCCCCTGGCAACACAACTGATGGAGTCCTTAAAGAAGGGAAAAATCTAGCCTCCTGTGTCATCCTTATTTTTCCCTCTCCCGTTTCTTCACTTCCTTCACTTCCCCCCAGTTCTGGTGTATTGGAAATTAAGAAAGAGGCATTGCTGTCGAACGGGAAGACATTATTATCATTGTGACAAATGTTACTGAGAGTTCATAGTTCATGGACTCAAGACAGGCCCTGCCTGCAGGTAGGGTTTGGCCCAAGGGCATGGCCAGCCCCAGGCATTGCTGATGGCCACAGTCCTTTCCAGGGAGTGATGTATGACAAGTTCGGGGAAGATGGAGAAGATCTCAAGCCTGAGGCACTGTGGACAGGCAGGTGGTGGTTTGCAGTTGGGTTGCCTCTTCGACTCTGCCCCTGAACCTGGAGTTTGCCCGTGGCCTGGGGGATGGACAGGGTACCAAGCCTAGCTGGAGGTCAGGGCTGGCTGGAGGATGCTGGCATTATTACAGGGCTTGAGGGCCAGAGAATGCTGACCTTTGGACTATTTGCCTCCCTGGTCTGGAAGACACTGGAGTGCTTCTGAGCAGCCGACTTCTTACTGTAACAGAGGAAAGATTTTTCCTCTACCTTCTACCCTCTTAGGTCTGGGCTGGACCTGAGAATTAAATTGACAAAGGACAGATTTACAGGAGACAAGCATACAGATATTTGATGTTAATATTTTTATGTGGCATGGGAGCCTTCAGAGAAATGAAATGAAGACCCAAAGAAAGGGACAGTCCTGAGAGCTTGTACAGCATTTCCACAAAGAATGGTAAATTTTGGACCTGCGACAAGACAAAGGAAGAAAGGATTTGGGTCGGGGCAATAAATTGTGGGAAAGTGACTAGGAACTATAATGGGGGAAACTAATGGAAGATAAAGGTTATTTTAGTAGGTTTGTTTGTGCAGATCTATTTCAGCATTGACTCCAAGTCTCCGGTGATAAGAATGTTCTTGTCCTGGTACAGAGAGGGCATACAATGTCATGGGAAATTTTATGTCCTGATTTTAGGTAGAATGGAGGAGTTCAGAGAGCCTTTCCTGCATCTACTGTTTCCCAAGTGTCTTCAGATTAACAAAATCAATCTGCCAAAGCAAACTATTTTGGGGTGGCATGTTCTGATCCCCTACATTACCAAGGAAGGATGTGGGCCCTGCAGAGAATCAGGCTGAGCACCCATTCATTCAGCAAATAATTATTGAGCACCTAATATGGACCAGGCACAATCCCAGGCTCTGGGGATAGAATAGTGTGATGGTTAATTTTATGTGTCGACTTGACTGGGCTGAAGGATGCCCAGATATCTGGTAAAACATTATGTCTGGGTGTGTCTGGGAGGGTGTTTCCAGAAGAATCGGTATAATAAATAAAGAAGATGTCCTCACCAGTTGGGTGGGCATGATCTAATCTGTTGAGGGTCTGAATAGAACAACAAGGTAGAGGACAGATGAATTTGCTTTCTTGTTTGAGCTGGAACTTCCATCTTCCCCTGCTCTCAGACATCGGCTCCCCTGGTTCTCAGGCCTTGGAATGTGGACTCGAATTATACTACTGGCTTTCCAGGGTCGCCAGCTTGCAAGTGGCAGATCATGGGACTGCTAGGCCTCCATAATCATCTGAACCAATCCCTCATAACAAATCTCTTTCTATATACCTATATGTATCTTATTGGTTCTGTCTCTATGGAGATCCCTGACTAATACAAGCAATAAACAAACCAGTCGAAAATCCTTGCCCTCAAGAAGCTTTACCTTCCTCCACAAAATAAAAAATACAGTATACTGAAGATGATAAGTGCTATGGAGAAAAATAAAACCCCCCCAAAAGAGAGTTTGGAAATGTGAGGTATTATAATTCCCAATTGGATTCTCAGGAAAGGTCTCACTGAGGAAGTAATATCAAGCAAAGACTTGAAGGAGCGAGCTATGTCATATCTGTAGGAGGTGTTCCCAAGCAGAGAGACAGCTAGTGCAAAGGCCCTGAGGTGGAAACATACCTGATGTGTTCAAGGAACAGAAGAGGGCCAGTGTGGCAGAAAGAGCAAGGGGGCGGGGGAATGGTAGGAAATAAGGACCAAAGGGTAACAGAGGCCAAAGCACACAGGCATCCCAGGTCATTAAAAAGACTGTGACTTTCACCATTGTAGCCACTGGAGGATTTCCAGCAGAGGAGTGCCATCTACTTGACTTGAGTTTTTCAAGGTTCACTCCGGCTGCTGTATTGGAATAGGCTGCCAGGAGCACAGAAGAAGAGTGACTAGTCCGAAGGCTGTTGCAACAATCTGGGAGAGGGATGATGATGGCTCCAAGTAGGGTGGTAGGATGGATGGTAGCATGGGGATGATCAGATTCCAGATATATTTTAAAGGAAAAGAAGGCAGGATTTGTTGATGGATTGGATGTGGGGTTGGAGAAAAAACTACAAGTCTTGTGTGACAGCAGCTTTGGAGGCTGAACACTGGATGAGGAATGGCCAGTAGCAGAGATGGAGAAGCCTCACGTGCAGCAGGTTCGGCAGGGAGTGGGGATTCACATGGGTGTGGTGCAGGTTTGGGCGTATTACCTTGAGATGTCTGTTAAACATGAACATGAAGATGCGGAGTAAGCAGCTAAATCTGTCACTCTGGAGTTCAGGGGAGAAACATCTGGGCTGATGGACTGTCAGGGCAGAGATGTAAACTTGGAAACCCACAGCATTTGGATGTTTTTCAAGCTACTAGCCTGACTTAGCCCACAAGGGAATGATAGTCTATTAAGAAGAGGAGACAAGGGATGTCTCTGGGGGACTTCAGCATTGGGAGGTCGGGGAGCTAGGGAGGGACCAGAAAAGGAGACTGAGGTAGAGCAGCCTGAGAGCTCCAGGAAAACCTGGAGAGAGTGACGTTCTGGAATCCAAGAGAAGGAGGTGTTTTCAAGGGAGGGACGATGCGGAAGAGAGAGAAGGAAGAATGGCTGGAGCCAGGGACATGGGCGGGGGGGAGGGGGGGGGCGTTGCTATGTTCTGAATGTGCCCCCCTCCCCCAAACTCTTATGTCGCAATCCTAATGCTCAATGTGATGGTCCTGGGAGGTGAAACTTTTGGGAGGTCATGAGGTCATGAGGGTGGAGCCCTCATGAATGGGATTAATGCTCTTTTAAAAGAGACCCCACGGAGCTTCCTAGCCCCTTCCACCATGTGACAACCATGAGAAACTGACAACCCGGAAGAGGGCTCTCTCAGAACCTGACCATGCAGACCTTGCAGACCTCTGACCTCATTTCTGCTGTTTATAGCCACCCAGTCGCGCTGTTTGTTATAGCCGCGCAGACACAGGCATAGAATGAGAGCCGGTTCTTCTGGCACGACAGAAGGGAGATGGGTGTGGCTGGAGAGACCAGGGAGCTCCCTTTGGAGGGCTTTAGGCTCTCCTTGAAACAGGGAAGCACAGGCACCAGCCCAGAGGGAAGGGTTAGGGAGGGTGTGAGGTTGGAGTGGAGGGCGCACAGTGGAAGGGGAGGGCCAGGGGAGCATGTAGGACGGCTGGGTCACACTGGGGCTGGCCCATTGGACTGTGTGCTCATCCCATTGTTTTCTTTTCTCCAGCCGCAGTCAGCTGCCTGATGGCAGTTTTCAGGTAGGTGGAGAGTGGGTTTTACCAGGACTGGAGACTTGCCAAGTGAAAGTAACTCGTTAAGAGAGAGGAAAGGTAGTTTATAGTATATGTGAGGGAGCGATCTCGACTGACTGTAGATTTTCATGACTGGACGTGGGATTTAATGAAGGTTAGGAGGGATAAGAGGATGTGAGGGGGTGAAAGACAATGAAAAAGTGGTAAAATCAATGGATTTTAAACTTCAGTGTAGATGCTAAAATAAAGTAGCATTCTTTTGTTTGTTCTGGGCACTTAGGGCTATCAGCACAGTCGGAAAAAAGCACGGACTTTGGAGCCGCACAGATAAAGAGTTTTATTTTTCAGCTCAATCACTTAAGAGAGGCTTAACCAAGTCTCATTTCTTCATCTGTAAAACAAGGCCCTCATTCTTCCCCTGCAGGGTTATGTGAGGTGTAATTTAGAAGACACACATGCAAGGCTGCAGTGGGTGACACTTACCAGGGGGTTCCTAGCATCCCTTCCAGGCTGGATGATCCCCATTCCTTCTGAAATCAGCTCCCCATCCTCATCAACCTACAGTGAAAATCTTCAGATGAGTAAGTCAGACAGAGAAAGACAAATATCATAAGATATCAGTTTGTATGCAGAATCTAAAAAAAAAAAAACGATGCAAATGAACTTATCTACAAAGCAGAAACAGACTCACAGACTTAGAGAATGAATTTATTGTTACGGGGCGGGGGGGCGGGGGGGAAGGGTCAGGGGGAGGGATAGACTGGGAACTTGGGATTGACATGTACGCACTGCTATATTTAAAGTGAATAACCAACAAGGACCTACTGTAAAAAAAATCTTCAAATGCTTATTGAAATTATTTAATAACATATGGTATTATTCCTATACATAATGGTTCATTACTGATCGATTAATCATTTAAATCACACTCTGAAGGGAGTGACTGATGAGAAGCTAGTTTTCAAAAACAAAAAGAAGTATAAGGAGAAGGAATGGATAAAAGATAAAAGAACAGAAAAAAATAGAAGATCAAAGGAATGAAAATTAATGAAGAGAAGAGGGAACAGGTGTTGAGAACATCAGATGTGGCTTTGTCCAAAGAGGCACACTTGTAGAGCGCTGCCATTAATTTCTGTGACTCAATTTCCCTCCCCTTTTACCTCTGGGGCCTCCTTCCTTTTAGTCTGAATGGTTAAGAGGTGGAGATTAGGCAACAGGGTTATTCATCACGTGTTGGACTTCATTCCAATGTCCAGGATAATGGATTTAACCTCAAGATAAGGTCTTTCTTAAATAAAGGGGGAAAGAAAAATGCTCTCACAGTAGGGAGTTGTTTGCTCTGGAGGCTCTTGTGGTTTGAATGTTATCAGTGGGCAGGTGTAGATTCGATTAGTACCTGGGCTCTCGCAGTGCACAGTGGAGAGGTGGGGATGATCTGGCTAGGGGGTCAGGTGGCTGCTTTGGGGCCATAATTGGCAGGAGGAGGGGGAATTGCTTGTCACCTGATGTGTTTGTGGTGTTGGTTCTGCCGTTCTCTTCCTTCTTGCTTTTTCTTCACCTTTATTCCTGGTTTTCTTCAGGGCCTGGGCAGAGCATCCCTCCGAAAGCATGGCCCCCCTGGAAAGTGCCTGAGACTAAATCTTCATGAAAGACTAAGCATATGAAGGCACATGGTTGGGATATTGGTGATCCTACAAGGATCATCTTATAGGGAAGGGGAGGCAGCAGTGTTCCGTAACAGCGGGAAGATTTGCATGTCAACCCCTCCTCACGCCACCTTCCAGGTCATCCCCATCACCTCTCCCCACCCAGCTGCAATTAGATGCCCAGGTGGCTCCCTTGATGCTTCTCTGTCTAGCACAGTATGTGTGGTCCTGTGCTGCAGCCTTAGGTTTACATCCCTCCACCTCCTGCCCCTGCAGACAGTAGCCTCCCTGAGGATTTAACTCTGTGTCTCTGGAACTTAGCACAGTGCCTGTCACATGGTTCAAGTCAGTTTCGGATTTGTCAGTCTGCACCAAGTACATGAAATGTCCCCATTTATAGTAATACTTACCTTTTAAATGGGATTAACAGATACAAACTACTATATCTAAAACGGATAAGCAACAAGGATACACTGTATAGTACAGGGAATTATACCCGTTACCTTGTAATAACCTATAATGGAGTATAATCTACAAAAATACCGAATCACTATGCTGTACACCTGCAACTAACATAATATTGTAAATCAACTCTACTTCAATTAAAAAATAAGTTGTGTCCCAGGGCCTCTCAGTTTGAAGACAACTAGAATGTTTCCCATTAACCAGGGGGAATGTAACAACATGAAGTTATATCCATAGGGTGGATGCATGTGCCCCGGTCACATTCCTTTGTCTCAGCCCAGAGGTCACGGACAGCTTTGGTGGGCAATTCTCATCCGCTCCTGAGATAGGCACCCTCTGAAATGGCTCCCTTCAGGGGTCTCCTGGTTACATGCCTAGTTATAACCCCCACTCCTTGAGCATGGGATGGACTGAGCAACTCACTTCTAATGACTAGAATCCAACAAAAGTGATGGATGTTACTTCTGAGGTTAGGTTATGAAGCTTTGACCTTGGTCATGCTTGCCTTCTCTTGCTCTCTTTGAGGAAAGCCAGCTGCCATGTTTTGAGCTACCCAATGGAGGGACCAATGTGACAAGTAGGCCTTTTGATCAACAGCCAGCAAGGAACTGAGACCCTTAGCCCATCAGCCTGTAAGGAACTGAATCCTGCCAACAGCCACCTGAGCAAGCCTGAAGTTGTCTTTTCCCCAAGTCAAACCTGGAGATGCCTGCAGCCCAGCTGTAACTGGTTTTTTTTTTTTTTTTTAAACATCTTTATTGGAGTATAATTGCTTTACAATGTTGTGTTAGTTGCTGCTGTATAACAAAGTGAACCAGCTATATGTATACATATATCCCCATATCTCCTCCCTCTTGCGTCTCCCTCCCACCCTCCCTATCCCACCCCTCCAGGTGGACACAAAGCACCCAGCTGATCTCTCCCTGTGCTATGCAGCTGCTTCCCACTAGCTATCTATTTTACATTTGGTAGTGTATATATGTCCATGCCACTCTCTCACTTCGTCCCAGCTTACCCTTCCCCCTCCCCGTGTCCTCAAGTCCCTTCTCTATGTCTGTGTCTTTATTCCTGTCCTGCCCCTAGGTTCTTCAGAACCTTTTTTTTCCCCCTTAGATTCCATATATATGTGTTAGCATACGGTATTTGTTTTTCTCTTCTGACTTACTTCACTCGGTATGACAGTCTCTAGGTCCATCCACCTCACTACAAATAACTCAATTTTGTTTCTTTTTATGGCTGAGTAATATTCCATTGTATATATGGGCCACATCTTCTTTATCCATTCATCTGTGGATGGACACTTAGGTTGCTTCCATGTCCTGGCTATTGTAAATAGAGCTGCAATGAACATTGTGGTACATGACTCTTTTTGAATTATGGTTTTCTCAGGGTATATGCCCAGTAGTGGGATCCAGCTGTAACTTTGGTTGCACCCTTATGAGGGACCCCAAGCAGAACCCCCAGCTCAGCTGCACCTGGATTCCCAGACCACAGAAACTTTACAAATATGTGCTGTTTTAAGCCAGTCAGTTTTGGGGTAATTTGTTACTCAGCCATTGGTAACTGATGCAACTCAACTGCCTGCTTCTCTCTGACTGAGGGCATTTTCTCCCCCCAGGAGTTTGGCATGTCCACAAGTGCCCTGGAGTTCATGTCCCCAGGAGATGTAAACCAATGAGGCATGACAGTTGGTAGATGGGTACTCCAGCTTTCTAATCCTTGGGGCACAATCCTAAGGTGTGTTATACACAGCCTCTCAGAGGACATCTCTCAGGGGGATGGAGCCTCAGTAGCCCGTTGAGGTAACCCATTTGTTAAAGCACCTTTTCTTGGCTTTCTTCCCTTTGCTGCCTTACTTTTCCTATTTACCGTGCTTCCTGCGATCACCTCCCAAACAAGCCACTGGCATCCCACTCCTTTTTCAGGGTCTATTTTTTTGGAGGAACCTACACTCAGATAAAGCCTCTATATGGTCTTTTCCAAAAGTTTCCCTGAGGAATAGGGGAATACAACCCCTATTCAGACACCCTCCAAAAGTTGTATTAATCCTGTTATTTAGGGCGATGACAGGTCTCTCGATTAGGGTGAATTGCAGCAGGATTAGCATGAGCACTTTCGCAACACTTTCTATCTCTTCTGTCGTTTCGTAAATCTAACCATCTGCGCCACAATCCTAAGGGTCCTGGGACTTGTGACAATGACAACCACAAACAACACATGTTTTAGAGTCTAGAATTTAGAGACTCCCAAGCAATCAAATAGTGAAGCTGTGTGATGGGTCTCAAAAGATGCAGTGGATGTTGATGCCAAAGAGAATGGCTGGTGGTCTGTTTCTCACTGCCAGGTCCTCTGCCGGCTGCCCCACTGGCCGTCTTGGCGCCGGTCACAGACCTGTTTCCCTGCTGTCCTGCTCACCAAAGTCATAGAATTTTTCCTCCTCAAATAGTCTTTGGGCTCCTTTCTTTCTTTCTTTCTTTTTTTCTTTTTGGCTGCACCGCATGGCATGTGGGATCTTAGTTCCCCAACCAGGGATCGAACCTGTGCCCTCTGCAGTGGAAGTGCAGAGTCTTAACCATTGGACTGCCAGGGAAGTCCCTGGGCTCCTTTCTTGAGGGTTAGTTGAATGTGACCTTACTGCCTGGATACTCTATCATAAGGGAAGCTTGAAAATACTTTCTGGAGGAAGCCGACGGGAACGGTGAGAAAGGAGAACTTGAAATCCATTGCCCCTTTTAAATAGCTGCTGGGTATAATGTTAGCCCAGTGGTTGTCAACTGGGGGGTGATTTTGCCCCCTCTCTGGAACATGTGGCACTATCTGCAGACATTTTTGATTGTCACAACTTGGCAGGATGGGTGCTATCTACTGGCACGTAATAAATAGAGGCCAGGGATGCTGCTAAACCTCCTGCAATATACCATACAGCCCCCCAGCTAAGGATTATCCAGCCCCAAATGTCAATAGCGCTGAGGTTGAAAAACCCTGAATACTATAGCGAGCTCTTTAAAAATAAAAGTGGAAGGATACGGTTTTATACATCATGCTGTTTCCAAATGCAATCAATTTAGAAGCAAAAGAGCAACTTAAAAAAAGAAAATAAAGAAGAAGCCAGGAAGCAGTGGTCTCATGGGGAGGCAGTGAAGCTCAGTGGTTAGTGGCATGGCTGTGAACTCAAATGGATGTGAGCTAGACTCCAGGGTGTGTATTCACTTGCTCTATGACCTTGAGCAAATGACTTGACCTCTCTCAGTATCACTTTCCTTGTTTGTAAAATAGGCATAGTCATGGTGCCTGCCTCATTGGATTGTGATAATTAAATGAGGGGAGCATGTAAAGCATCTGGTACAAAGAATAGCATCTAGGAAGCACCCAATAACTGGAAGCAAGATAGAGCCTCAGCAGGAAAGAACGGGGGTCTGGAATCCAAGTGCTGAGGAAACAACACGGCATTGAGAAAAGGGAGTGTCCGTTCTCAAAGATATTCAATATTAGGATGGAATCCTCTCTGCAATCCTGCTTGAGAAATCATCACAGATTCTGCCTTACCACCCAGAACTTCGCTGTCTAAATTCCTACTGGTTTTGGTTTTCATTTTTCAATATTTGTTCCTTGAATATAAATAAACAATCCATGGTTGGGGCCTGTGGAGGCCTTCACACAAATGAGGGCCTTCTCCCCAGGAGCCAGAGTTCAGACAAGGAGGCCCAGAGCTTGACCCCATCCCGCCTGCCCCCTGTGCTTCTTAAGAGCTGCTTTGGGTTACCTCAGGGAAACAGCCTGCACAAATGAAGCAGCCCAAGACAAATAAACGCTGACCCTTCTTGGTCTGATATTCAGGGCATGAGGCCTCAGGAGAAGAATGAGTCCTCACAGGCTGGGAGGTCTCCTGAATATGTCTGGTAGCTGGCTTCTGAGAGAAGGGGAAAGAGAGAGAAAGAGACAGGGAAAGAGAGAGACAGAGAGACAGAGAGAGACAGAGACAGAGAGAGAGACAGAGAGAAGAAGGAGGAGGAGGAGGGAAGGAAGGGAAGGCGAGAGGCAAACAGACAGTCAGAGACAGAGAGAGGGAGAGAGAGAGAGATTTGTTAGTTCATCAGCCCCTACAATTTTAGAGTCTGCACAGTATACGCTATAGGACCTCGTCAAATGTTATTTAATCAAAAGAATGTTGGAATTCTAATGATGGACATGACTCTTCCTACCATTCTCTGTTAGATAAGAGCATGTAATCAGATTTGTATTTTACCTTCACTAGTTATTTTTACTCAAGGCTGGAAACACAAACCTTATGTTTTAAGATTACAAAACCTCTCTCCATTCTCTCCTGCTAGTGAATGTAAATGAGCTGAGTCTCAATTTCCCCATCAAACAATTAATATCTCTATCTCACAGCACATCATTTGAAAAGCAGGATGAACGTATGGGTTACTTGTGTCATTACCGTGACGAGTGAAGATGTTGGCTATTTTCCTTGTCCATCAGTAGTTAAGCCAATAAATTCGCAGCCTGACAAAGCCATGTGCCCATCACCTTGTGTGACAAGGGACAGAGATGACCAAACAGGCAGGCGTCTGATCAATTTTTTCCGTTTATGTGAGCCCGGGAAATGACTCGTAACAAAGAAACTTGACCAGTCCCAGATGTAAGACAGTCTGGATTGCCCAGGCTATTTAAACCAGAGCAGGACAGTGCCGACTGGGAACATAATGACGGGGTAGTATCCTTGCCTATCAAGTGTCCGAGGGCAGGTCAAGCCCCTCGACAGAGCCTGGGGTCCATCCTTCTCTTCATGCTTGGTCGCCCGGGTGCAATTCAAGGTCCCCTCGGTGACAGTTACTAACATACATTGAGGCAAACAGACTCAGACCTGTCCTTCTCCCTCCCCTGCTGGCACCATTGGCCAAGGTGTTTTTCATGATTTCTGAAGGTACGGTCAGCGCCCTCAGCGCTAACAGCAGGGCTGCCAGGCGCAAGGGGCTTCAGGGACACATCTGAAAATCCGTGGTGTTTTTCCAAGCAGTTATTCAAACAAAAGGTGGCCACTCCATCCTGGAAAACCTGAGGGGCCTCTGAGAGCAGCCTTCCTGCAAACTTTTTCAAGACCAGAACTTTCTAAACGGGTGACTGCTTTGTAGCTCACCCCAAACCTGCCCTCCAGAGAAACACCACATCCTGAGATGCAGAGCCTTTGAATTGCGAAATAGGTCTTCCTCCTAATTTGTTTGTAGATCTGCTTTTAAGAAGCCGCTCCTCCAAGCCAGGAATTTGATTTTATGGTCACCAGCAATGGTCCAGGAGCGGATGTGGAGGGGGAAGGAGGGTGGTGGGTGACTGCAAGCATGCTTAAACTCCCCTTCTGAATGGCGGCAGCCTGGCCAGTCCCTGTTCCATCTTCCTGTGGCCACAGGATGGTGATGTTTGGGAATGTAACTGTTACCTCTCAATGGCTGTTAACATCCTAAATTGGAGCGCCAGCAAGGCACATGCAAGTGACCAGTGATATGTGTAGGACCAAGAGCTTCTAAACCAGAAGCAAGAGGAAAAGAGGAGGGTCATTTATGGCAAGATTTAAAAAAATCCTGGGCTTCCCTGGTGGTGCAGTGGTTAAGAATCTGCCTGCCAATGCAGGGGACACAGGTTTGAGCATTGGGAAGATCCCACATGCCGCAGAACAAATAAACCCATGCTCCAGTTACAGAGCCTGAGCTCTAGAGCTTGCAAGCCACAAGTACTGAGCCCACGTGCCACAACCATTGAAGCCTGTGTGCCTAGAGCCCGTGCTCCTCAACAAAGAGAAGCCACTGCAATGAGAAGCCCATGCACCGCAGCAAAGAGTAGACCCCGCTCACCGCAACTAGAGAAAGCCTGTGCGCAGCAACGAAGACCCAATGCAGCCAAAAGTAAATAAATAAAAATAAATAAATTTATATTAAAAAAAATCCAAATAAAATATTGTGAACTGTTTGCTGAAGTGTATGTAAGTAAAAGCAGAACGTGGCTGAATCCACCAGGAAGCTATGCCCTGGGTAACCATTGTCATCCCCATGATGGATTTCATGCTGAATGCTGACGGTTGCCAGGGATCTTCCTCCTGCCCCTGGGAAGCTCTCCAACAACTTTGTTCACATGACTAGTTCAGCACCTCCATTCTGTGATATCACCAGGTCTGAGTCAGTAAGTTTCCCCACTAGATTGGAAGCCCACTGAGGGCAAGAACCATGCTTTCTTTATCTGTTTCCTTAGCTCTGAGGTCAGAGTGTAAACAGCCTCACTGCAAGTTAAATAAATGACTCACTGAAGTAGCATCAGAGTTTAGGAACAAAAATTCCTACAGGTCAAGTCGTCTGAGAATGAGCCCCAAAGGTGAGATTTAGCCTGACTTTTGTAGAAGGACCAAAGGAGAGGGGGCTGGGGAAAGAGTGGTACATACAGCCCCCTCCCCGCTTACTCCACCCAGTCCTGAGCGTAAGGAAGAGGACATTTGGGGTCTGGCAGAAGCAGAAACAGAGGCGCAATGGACACATGAAAAGTGAGCTCAGGGCTGGTTGCAACGTGAAAGGAAAAACAAGGGATTATGGCAAATACAACTGGAAAAGTGGATCAGAGCCTTGGATTTGAGGAGTCTTGAAATAATGTTAACGGGGCCTTTTTACTTGATTCTCACCATTTTTTCCACCAGCGATTGCCTAAACTTGGGGTTGAGAAGATTGAAGCTGCCATGTGCTTGAATCCCCCAGGAGACTGTGGAGACCTACCGTGAACAAGGTGATCCTCAGGCCCCAAGCTCTGGAGGCAGGAACAGGTGTCCTGACCTGCTCTGGCTGCAGGAAGGCCCCAGGGGGTGGCCCCTGCTTCTCTGTCCCTGTGGCTCCAACAAAGGCTGCTTCCAGCTCCACTGCCCAGCCCCTATCATGGCTTCATGGGGCCCGGAGGAGATCACACAGGTTTGTGACTTCAGAATGGGGAGGGCAGAGGGACGGGAGCTATCCTGCCAGCAGGAGTTGGCTGGATCAGACAGGGCCCCTGGTGAGGCTGCTGCTGAGTATGGATGAATCTAGAAGCCAACAGCCCCCTGGGAACGGTGTTGGGCCTGGATCAGACCGCTCACACACACATTCAAAAATACTTTTATTTGGGTTTGCAGCATAGATATCCCCTGGTGTCGTGCAAGTTCAGCGAATTTCTGGGAATCTAGATGCCTCTTTTATTCCAGTTAATCAGATTATATTGACTGATTAAATCGGATTTGTTAATAACATTCACATATGAGCAGCGGAGAGCTTTATTAATAAGTCATTATGTTGGGGACTTTAAATACCTGGCCTTCAAAAGCAATTCCAAATGTTTTGTCTTGCAAACTTCTGGACTCTCTAAGGCAATGGCTTATGCCTGGTGTGTTACATTCCTGCAACGCTCAAAGACCTCCTTGAAAAAAACCCAGGAACATGTCCCAGGCCTTTAAGCTACTGCTTTGCTCTGAAAGGTATGTTCTTCAATTTTGCTTAGTGTTTTTTCCTGACCTTTCTTTAGGAGAGTTGCAATCTTGACTGGTTCTTGGTGAAGAAATGCATAAAAAAACAAAAGAGGCTCCCCTGGGTGATAAATGGATACACGTGGTCCGTTCTTCCCATTTTAGAGACAGAACCCCATAAATTGCCTGATATGCTCCCTCATTCAGGGAGGAAATGAGTTAAAGAACTGAGTGAATAGAGTTTGGAATCCAGAGGCCTCGACTTTCCCAGTTTAATAAACTCCGTAGAGGTCCATGGCTGATGGCAGCAAGTGACCTTGGCTGTGATGATTGAGCACAGAGGCTTGAAGTCAGAAGGGGTTGGAGTCCTGGGTTTTGCATGTGGTGAATCTGGCCAAGCTGACGATTCTGTGCCTCGGTTTCCTCATCTATCCCCACCTAATGTGTTTTAGGATTAAATGAGTTATCACATGTAAAGTGTTTAGGGCAGGGCCTGGCACATATCAGGATCTCAATAAATGGCAGCTAATATAATACACGTCTAGCTCCTGTTACCTCTCTGATGAACAGAGCCGCAGGGAGACACCTTTACCGAGAGCTCCTTCCTCTTCAGCCGCTTCACTATTTGGTGGTGGATGAAGAATATGGACAAAGGAAACAGCACTTAGGAGGGCACACAGGGTATCAGGCAGGTGTCACACGCTCACAGGCATTCAAAAGCCAAGCAGGCCACTTAAGCTGTAAGAGAAGTGGAGGCTGTAACAAGACAGGGGAGACCCAGGCATTGAAAAGGGCAGGTCTGTCTAAAGGCATCCAAATGCAATGTTAAAAACACTCTGTGGGCTGTACCAATCACATTGAAGGGCTATATCCTGCCCGGACTCTGATGTAATTACAGTTGCCTCTCTGTATCCTTGACTGTGGAACCTCGGATACAGAGGGCTGACTGTATTCATTGTACGATGCCATTTGATGCTACAGGGGACTTGAGCATCTGTGGATTTTCATATCTGAGGGGGTCCTGGAACCAATCCCCCATGGATACCGAGAGACAACTGTACTGAGTTTTGAAGTGAAAAGGCAGGCAGAATGGGTTAAAATCAATGAGAGAAGAACTGAGGAAACCATATTATGGCAAAAATGAAAGGTGAAGACTCCTGTCCTTTGGACCTAGGATGGTCTGCCCAGTCCCCAGGGCGGAGTCAGATGTGGAGCCCCAGATGACCCTGGGAGCTTCTCCCCATCACCAGGTTAGTCATGCTTAGCCAGGGGCACCCTTGTTTCATTCAGTTCCTCTTCCTTCCTCCATTTCTTCTCGTCTTCCCTTCTTCTGTCTCTCTTTATCTTTTCTTGCCATATTTGTGTTCTTCCTTCTCCCCACTCTAGGTCTGGCATGGTGCCCAAGGGTGCCTAGGGCCATTGCGAAGAGTCAGTGGTGACATTCTGAATGGGGGAGGGGCAACATTGGTTCATTGATCTTATACTGGACCACACCCACTGTAGAATATTACTATCTTAAAGTGTTAATTCTGGGAAGAGGCATTAGCATAGCAAGAAGGCCTGAGTAGCAAAATAAAACCTCAAAGAAGAGTTGAAGAAAAAGTATAAGACCAGAGTGCCAATGAACTTAATTTCTGGTTCATCCCAGAAGGGACCAGAAACTAGTCAGAGACAAAAACACATGTTCTGTGTTATAAATTATACACAAAAGAAATCATTTCTTGTCCTTGGCTATTAATCCATTATATTTGGTAAAGTCGCTTTTTCCCCCCTTATAAACTGCTAAATTTCTCCAGATAAACCATAAAATAGTATTTGGATCGAGTTACATTATCTACAAACATCAGTAAGAACCACACCCTGATCATCCTGTGTGAGAAATGGATCTCGACTAATTGAAGAATGAGAAGTTAAAGGAATTAAACCAGCCTCCCAACAAAGGAAAGAAAGCAAATAGTCCAACAACGAAAATAAGAAATATGAAATACATGAGTCTAAGTGTTAGTGGGAGTGAGGTGGTGAGGAACTGTGGGGAAAATATGGATGGCTGGTCCATTTTAAGTATAATATTAGAAAGATAGCCTATGAGTGTCACATTATGAATATGGTCCCAGGATGTAACTTTAGTGTCAGAATGACTGGAGCTCAAATCCTTATTTTCTCTTTATCTCTATAATCTTAGATGTGCTAATATACCTTCTTGTACATTATTTTCCTCATTTGGAAAATGAGGATAATAACATCATGAAGATCACATGAGTTAATGTAGGTGAGTTATCTAGACCAATACTAGACAGAATTCAAATCTGAAAATTGTAGCTGTTTTTATTGGTTGGGGCAGATAAAATCACCCAATGTAATAAAGTTTCCTCCATATCTAATTACTTATCATGAGGTGTTCCCTCTTCCTCTGTGATTCAGTTGCATTCTGCTTCACTCTTTAGGAGAAAGAGCTAAGCTTGGAGCATCTTTGTTCATAACCTTACCCTCCCCTCAGTTTATTGCCCTTTGAATTTTCGTGATAATAGTTGTTCCTATTGTGATTTCTCTTCCTTAAAAGTATTCTCTGCTTCTAGGAGTACATGCATTTCTGTTTTTCCCTTTGAAATCCTGATACAATGACAGTATTTTTTACATGACACAACCCCAACAGAAATGAAAAGATAACAGCAACAAATTTTGGAAGCTTGTAAGCACTTGGATGACTGTTGACCAACTTGGCTGACCCAAGGCGGCAGAATCCTAGGCCAATGGTGGGGAGAGCAGAAAAGCAGCTCAATGTTTTAGAGGACAGTCAAAGGCTCAGGAATCCATGATACACGTATTTATGGAATTGGGTTTGAAGGTGAGGCTAGAAACATGAATATTGATTAAAAGTCCTTTAAAGAGGTAATTTGCTTTCTAAACATCTTCTCTTGCCTGTGTAGCTCAGGGACTATTCGGTTTTTTTTTAACATCTTTATTGGAGTATAATTGCTTTACAATGGTGTGTTAGTTTCTGCTGTATAACAAAGTGAATCAGCTATACGTATACATATATTCCCACTTCTCTTCCCTCTTGCGTCTCCCTCCCACCCTCCCTATCCCACCCCTCTAGGTGGACACAAAGCACCGAGCTGATCTCCCTGTGCCATGTGGCTGCTTCCCACTAGCTATCTATTTTACATTTGGTAGTGTATATATGTCCATGCCACTCTCACTTCCAGGGACTATTCTTTACCCATTCTGGAAGAAGATGAGTGTTATTTTCTACAGAGGATAAAAGAGGGGGAAATACCAGGCACAGTTGACAGTGGAGATCCTGTAGAAAAAGGGGACTGACTCCCAGCTCTCTTCCCTCGCTAAGCTTCTGGAATATTAACAGACAGTCAGGAGAGCAGATAATCCTTTTCTGGGAAATTTCATCAACTCAAGAGAAAACACATAAAGATATTAATACTAGAGTTTCCCTAAGGTAATGGCCCAGCCAGATCTTCTTACACTGAAGCCCATATCCAATAAGCCCCATCCATGAGCTCAGAGCTTATAAGCAGAGCTTAAAGCTTTGCTCTTAAATATGAGCAGACAACCAAGGATTACTAGACAACTGAGGTAAGCTTTTAAAAATAAAGATGGAGACCAAAACAAACAAATAGCAAAAAAATAAATTGGAGAGAGACCGGATGAGAAAACACTTAAAACTATAATTAATATTTTCAAAGAAGGCATCCATGAAACAAGAAGAGGATGCTATAAAAAAAATCAAGGAAATAAAAGAGAGCTTTTGAAAATTAAAAACACTATTGCTGAAATGGAAAACTCACTAGAGGGGTTGGAAGATAAAGTTGCAAAATACTCAGAAAGTAGAACAAAAAGGCAGGAGTGAGGGAAAAGAGAGAAAAGATAAGACTAGAAAAATAGAGGAAATGAAATCATCATTAATTCAAGAAAATTTCACAGAATGAAGTGCCTAGAACAATGGGTGAAAATAATCCCACATTAATGTACATCATCATTAGTTTTCAGACTACTTCAAGGGAAGAGACCATAGGCTTCCAGAGAGGAAAACCAAGCTACATAGGATTGGAAATCTAAATGGCTTAGTTTCTCAATAAGAATTCTGAAATCTATTGATGGATTGAAGCCATCAAAATTCTGAGGGAAAGTTATTTCTAGAGTAGGACTCTATATCTAGTCAAATCTCAAACCAGAGGGTAGCATAAAAACATTTTTGGGCTCACAGAATGTTTAATTTCCAAGCACTCTTTGTTGAAAATCTCCTGGCAGAATAAATCAAGAAAAAGGATGACATGATTTTAGGGAACAGGAGATCTAACATGAAGAGCCTCCTTCTGGACGAGGGTGAGGCACCTGTGTGAGGCATGAGGAAAACCACATGGGTTGGAGCAGCTGGGGTTTCCAGGAGAGAGAACTTCCAGATGAAAATGACATAAGAGTCGATGCATCTGAATGTCTTGATTCAGACAGCTGAATGTCTGTAGACAATTCTTGACGAAATTGGTGGACAGGTTGAGGTTGACTCAATAGTAAGTACATACAAAACTAAGCAAAGAAAATAATTATTAACTCTTGGGAAAACAAAATTGTGCAGAAAATAATCACGGAATAATATTATTATTATAATAATGCAATCACTCATTATTGATCTAACCAAAGTTACACACACACACACATAAATAGACTGATAGATAATATACTGAGAAGATGTATGAGTGTTATGTTTTTTACATTTTTTAAAATTGAAGTATAGTTGATTTGCAATGCTGTGTTAATTTCTGCTATACAGCAAATCAATTCAGTTTTACATACCTATATGTGCTTATATATATATATATATATATATATATATATATATATATATATACATTCTTTTTTAAAATATTCTTTTCCATTATGGTTTAACATAGGATATTTTAAAAAAATAAATAAATTTATTTATTTATTTATTTTTGGCTGCGTTGGGTCTTTGTTGCTGCATGCAGGCTTTCTCTAGTTGCAGCGAGTGGGGGCTACACTTCGTTGAGGTGCACAGGCTCTAGGCACACGGGCTTCGGTAGTTGTGGCTCGCGGGCTCAGTAGTTGTGGCACGTGGGCTCTAGAACACAGGCTCAACAGTTGTGCAAGGGCTTAGTTGCTCCGCAGCATGTGGGATCTTCCCAGACCAGGGCTCGAACCCGTGTCGCCTGCGTTGGCAGGCGGATTCTTAACCACTGGGCCACCAGGGAAGTCCTTATCGTAGGATATTGATATAGTTCCCTGTGCTCTACAGTAGGACCTTGTTTTTTATCCATTCTATATATAATGGCTTCCATCTGCTGACCCCAGCCTCCCACTCCATCCCTCCCCTGACCCCCTCCCCCTTGGCAACCACAAGTCTGTTCGATGTGTGAGTGTATTGATGGAGTGAAAGAGAGCTAAATTCTCATCTTCCATAGTGGAAAGACAAAGTATAATGATTTTTATCTAAAAAAAAAAAAGAGGAAGTAACCTCAATAATCTGACTTAATAACGTTTTCTGCTCTACCCGAAAGGTAAAGGAAGGAAGACATATTCATGGAGCCTTTTTATAAATTAAATATTAATATTTTAATTAAAATATTTTACCTAAATATTAGGTTAAAAAACTATATAAATAAGCTCTTAGGGATATGGAGGTTAATGGCAAGAGAGAAAGCTAAAAAATAAGAAAGTGGTTGCCTCTGACCAGGAAAAAAATGAGAGAAGATGGGTGTGACTACTGCTGTTTTCTGTAATAAGCCTTTTAAAACGATTTCACTCTTTAAATGTATGCATGCTTAACTTGGGTATAAAGAAACAAAAACACAGATGTGACTCTCACATCACCAGCCATTTTATCTTTGACAATTTAATCAACACATATTGCTGCAATTTTATATCTTACTCAGTGGAAATAATGCATTGCTCTTGTACCGTGTACCTGTGCCTTTCCCAACTGTGTTACCTTCCTCCATGGCATTTGCTTTTGGATGTGTTGGAAATTCAGTTTGAAATTGTGTTTTGGTTACTCCTCTTGAATCTCCCCATTAGCATCAGCAGATAGATCATTTTCTCTATTTGGCTTTTCAGGAAATAGCTAATCTGTAGTCTAGCCTTTACAGGTTTCCTTAACAAACAGCTTTAATTTTTGATTTGTTTCTGGGTCTGCGGCAGGCATATTTGTTTCTTTTGTTTTGCATCCACATTTGTGTTATTGTTTGGCGGTGAAATTACTCCTGAATACATACAACCAAAGGAAGAACTTGAAGACTGCCTAAGATTAGAAGTATGTGTATATGTTAATGATAGGAAGTAAACTTCTAAGAGGTTGTCCTAAGAACAATCAGAGATGAAGTTAAAGATATTCATATAAAGATGTCCATCAAAGCCTTACTTATGACAGAAAAACACTGTAACGCCCTTAACGTCTAACTAGAGGGGATTATAGTACATTCAAATGGTGGAGCTGGATGTAGCCATTAGGCAATATATTAAAGAGAATATCTATTGTTACGAGAATATATTTATAATTTGTTGCTAAATGAAATAAATAGATGAGCAGACCAAAAGACCTTGTGTATGTATCAGTGCATAATTTTTGTAAAAAATTATCTACGTAAATGTAAAAGAAAGGAAAGACATATTTTAAAATACTTAAAGTGGCCATTGCTGGCAAGTGAGATCTTAAGTAACATTTACTTTGCTGTGTCGTTCCCCAAGCTTTCTTCATGAAGCATGAACACATCTTATAATTAGGGGGAAAGTGCTGGTTTAAAAACAAAATCAAGCAAAACACAGAGCCAGACATTTTTGTTGCCACTGAGAAGAATTGGCTTTGCTGGAATTAAGATTATTGGAAGCAAGAGAGTAGGAATCCTTTTGATTGATGCTATCTTTTCCATGGTTTTGGATTTGGAAGGTTAACATATTTTGAGCCAGTTGTGTTATTTGTTCTGGCCGTGTGAGTAGGCTTGTTTCTTATCTTATCCTGGATTCTTTCGATTACTGCCATTTTAAAGTAGTTTATAACAGTATGGCTACTCAGACCATTCTAAGGTATCAGATTTAATAGATTTGCTACTTGACTTAAATCAAAGGCTCTCTAATTGGAGAGCCAAGTAACCTGCCAGTTCCTAGGCAATTAGAAGATTAGACTCCCTATATGTTTTTCCCCTACCTGCTTAGACAAGAGGCTTTTTGTTACCATATAAATCTTTAATGCTACACTTGAAGCAGCAATTATTACAAGGATACTGAAATTTAGTAGAACACTCACACTAGGCCATAGAGGGGAGGGTGCAGAAATGCTATCTATAACAGCAGTTGAAACGGTGCCAATGGAAGTGGGCTTGAAATGACAGCTAACACTTGTATAACTGCTTACAAGATGCCCATGCCCTGAGAATGGTCCAGGGTGGCAGGCAGGCAGAAGACTGATGGTTTCTTGCATTGTTACCCTGGTCCCCAATTTTAGACAGATAACTCTGTGAGGCAGAGGATGGTAGCTGGATTTTAGAGCTAAGCCATCTGAGCCCTTAAGAACAAATCCCCTTGAAACACAAGGCCATGTCTGTCCACCAGGCAACCATGGAAACACATATGGAGTGACCTTAAATCAGCTGAGAACCTCATGGGACAGTGGTGTATCTGAAAGTCTAAAATAATCACAAGAGTGATTTTTCACTCACAAGCTCATCGAAAGAGTTGTGTTTGTGGGGCCTTGGGAAAGGCCCTCAGTCCCAGACCGGCTCTCCAAAGCATGCAACATGAGGAAGTAGGCATAAAGGTAGTACTGGCAAGTGAATCCACCAAGCCACAGGACGAACACCAAGAAGTAGTTACATTGTGTAGCTACCAAGAGGATAAGTGCTTTCAAAGGGTGGTGAGTGAAAGACCACTTTTCAGGCTGGCTAACCATTCACTGTAGAATGAAAAGGAAGTTCTGAGTTTCTGGGAAATCTCTGAATATCTGTGAAGGAGTGCTCCTGATTGGATCCACCTGACTCTTTAACCTTCTCTATTAGTATCTCTTTAGCACTAAACAGCGCTAAACTGCTTTTTATTTCTTCACACTGTGCAAAACATGGTCTGCATTGTCTATGAATGTTTTCTCTTCTGCTATCTAGATCCCAGATCCCTGATCTTGTGCCCAAAATCCATGGATGGGCATCACAAGATTCAAGAATTCCCTGAAAATTCACTGTTAAATTGTGTATTCATGGATATGACCCTTAAAGTGGTCCCTAACTCAAAAAAGTTCAAGAGCCACTGGTCTCTCTGTGTTCTCTGCTTGATGAGGGGAGAAATCTCATCTTTAATTTGCTTTGGATTACTATTTAATGTCCATTTGTTGAAAACTGGCCCAGTACCATGCTTGGTGCTTTCATATATATTCCTTTATCTAATCCCCATCCAACCTAAGGAGAGTTCATTAATGTCATCTTCATTTGATCCTGGAGATACCAAGTTCACAGTGGTGAAGTGACTCGTCAAGGATCTCACCACTAATAAATGTCAGAACTGTGTTGTGGTTGGGCTTCCCTCTCCCCTGGAAAGCAGGACCTGGTCTTCCCCAGAACTCAGTACAGAGGGCCAGGCATGACCCAAGGATCTCTACACCTTCAGTAATCAAGATGCATTGACTCCATATATATGTGTTAGCATACGGTATTTGTTTTTCTCTTTCTGACTTACTTCGCTCTGTATGACAGTCTCTAGGTCCATCCACCTCACTACAAATAACTCAGTTTCGTTCCTTTTTATGGCTGAGTAATATTCCATTGTATATATGTGCAACATCTTCTTTAACCATTCATCTGTTGATGGACACTTAGGTTGCTTCCATGTCCTGGCTAGGGGCAAGATGGGAATAAAGATGCAGACCTACTAGAGAATGGACTTGAGGACACGGGGAGTGGGAAGGGTAAGCTGGGACAAAGTAAGAGAGTGACATGGACATATATACACTACCAAATGTAGATAGATATCTACCAAATAGATAGCTAGTGGGAAGCAGCCACATAGCACAGGGAGATCAGCTCGGTGCTTTGTGACCACCTAGAGGGGTGGGATAGGGACGGTGGGAGGGAGGGAGATGCAAGAGGGAAGAGATATGGGGACATATGTATATGTATAACTGATTCACTTTGTTATAAAGCAGAAACTAACACACCATTGGAAAGCAATTATATTCCAATAAAGATGTTAAAAAAAAAAAAAGATGCATTGACTGCCTGACTGGCAGCCCTCGACGGTGGATATTGAATATGGGTGATGGCAATATAGCCATACAAGATTCAATCTCTGTAAGCTTGATGAAACTTCAAACCCTAAAGGATCTTCCCCACCCAACCTTGCTCTCCTTCATATTGAAAGGATCCCTAATAGAACTGCAATTAAAAAAGACAACTTGTCATATCATTCAGCCTTAGAAAGGAAGGAAATTCAGACACAGCCTACAACCTGGATGAACCTTGAGCACATTAGGCTAAGTGAAGTAAACCAGTCACAAAAAGACAAATACCGTATGATGCCACTTACATGAGATGTCTAGAATAGTCAAATTCATGGAGACAGAGAGTAGAATGTTGGTTGTCAGGGGCTGGGGGAAGCAGGGAAGAAGAGTTATTATTTAATGGGTATAGAGTTTCAGTTTTGCAAGATGAAAAGAGTTCTGGAGATTGGCTGCACAACAATGGGAACGTGCTAAACACGACTGAACTGTACACTTAAAATGCTTACGAGGGTAAATTGTACATTATATGTCTTTTACCACAATTAAAAATGAAAAGAGAAATTAAAAAATATATATATTAAAAAAGACAGCTCACGAGCTCACTTGGAGTGAAGGTCTGTAGATTCATGGCTCTGAGCCTGCTGATCGTTCACCCCTCTCCAAGGAGGAGAGTTGAAATGGTAATTGCCCTGGAAACATGGGCGCGATTGTGAGGCCCACGTGGACGCCCCGTCCACACACCAGTTCCTGGGTCTGTGTTGGCAGGCTCCGCCTGAGAAGTTAGCTTCCAGTATCCTTGTTTGCAGGTTTGCAGTTCATCTGAGCAGAATGAGGAACTGTTCGTAGTGAATTCCTCTATTAAATTTTGTTAAAAGTGCCCCTTTGTTTCTCTTTAACAACGTACAAAGCAAAAGCAGTGGCTTTTCCCCAGCCGCCATGTACTACGCACAGGCGCCAAGAGCAGCCACCAACAAGGAATCCTGCCAGGTCCCGTCACGTCCAACGCCAAGAATGCTTGCTCCTGGAACCCAGGAAGTCTCTCCACAAGTCATCTGACCCACTGGCAGGCCAGAGCCCCTGGGCCACATCGACCCAGAGAGGAGCAAGGTCATCCAAATGAATTGCTGATTCTCAGAATTTAAAGCCTGCAGCGACCAGAGCCCCGTGGGCAGGGCCACTCTGAATGAATTCACAGCTGTGCCTGGCCAGCCTGGGAGCTTGCACGCATCACAGCAGTGAACTGGGGGTACTCCAACCCAAACAGATTTGTAACAGTGGCACAGGCAGCCGGGACTGCCAGAGCAGCATTTGTGTCCGACAAATGGGGCCTCTGTCGGGACAAAGGGGGCTCTTAGGGCTCTTTCTGTTTTGGCTACTTTATACCCAGCAAGAGCCAGGGGACTTCTTTTGTCAGGACAGGGAAAACAAAAGTGATTTATTTCATCCTGCACCCTCGCCATGGTCTTTGTGGTCAACCAATGCAGGGATGCTTGGCGGCCAGCGACCCTAACAGGCACTGCTTACTGAGGGCCTACTAAGGACCAGGGACTATTCTAGGTACTGGCACGTGCTGCCTAATTTAATCCTCCCAACAATGCTGTGATGTAGGGATTATCTCCACTAGAGTCATGTGGGGACCGAGACAGGGAGAGGTGAAGGTCACATAGCTAGTTAACCGTGGCAGAGCCAGAACTCAGACTCAGGCTCAGCTCCTTCCCAGCTGACTGCTGTCCCCAACGTGGACCTGCTCCAGGTGTCTGATAAGCCAAAGGTAGTCCTCTCCTCTGACCTGTCATCTCCACGGATGCTGATCTATCTGGAAGGCCTAGAATGTTCTTGATGTTCAACAAAGACTTGCAGCAAATGAAACCAAACCAAAAAAAAAAAAAAAAAAAAAAAGAAATACGAGGGGGTTGAAAGTCACAGAGATTTTCTTCTGAAAGCCACAGAAAATGTTCCTGCTTTAATACAAGGAGGTTGGTATAAGCTTTCGTAAAAAACGTTAGGATAAAGAGAAATGAAGGTCAAAATTTCTATTTATATTTGTGCCAGCATCCCCCTGTCTCTCACATATAAGGACCAGAAGCTCCAGCTGAACAAGGTCCTTTTGGTTTTTCACTGCCAATTAGTTCCAATCCCTGGTAACAAACTTGATATGTCCTAATGTTTGGTCACCTTTCCCCATCCAGATGTACCAATTCAGCATTTGTGGCTTTTCCTAAAGAAGGGCCCAGGGCAGCTGACCTCTCCTTTATCATTTCATTATGGGCCCAGAAAATGAGACAGCCTTTCAGCATAGCTCGTCAGCATGTTAAAATGCCAAATGAGAAACTCTCTGGCACAGTGTGTATGAATCCAGAATTTCCTTGCACAAGCCCAGTTTATCCTCTGTTGTGGCCCGTCGTGCCAGATGGGATGTACTGCTAATTTATCAGTTCGCTGACTTTCATACACAGACTTCTCCCATCTCACCAACCACTCGTGTCACGTTGTTCCACTAACATTTTAGGCAGAATTCAAACACTGGCTTAGGGAACTAGGTACGTGGATGTCCCAAGTTTCCAGTTCTAGTTCTTTTTGGGGTGGTGATGGGTAACTGTGGCTAAGCCATTGTCCCCTCAGTTCTCTGTTCCTGGGGACTCTTGGGGACAAGAGCATAAACCAAAGGCTGAAGAGTCAAAAATTTAAAAAAGGAGTGGAGGGTAAGCGTTGCTGGGAAGATAATGAAGGGAAAGTAGAATTATTCTCCCTTTGAAGCTGAAGCAAAACCTATTCCCTATCTACCCTCTTTTTATTCCCCCCAACAAATGTTTGTTGAGTATCTACTCTTTTCCAAAATGTTAGATACTGGACATATAGTAGCATTTCCATCAGGGTCCTAGCAGAAAAGCAATGGTACCCTTGAGAGCTCATGAAGGGACTATTTGCAAAGGGGTAGGCAGAGCTAAAGGAACTAGTAGAGGGTGAGGAAGACCCTAGTTTAGCAATAACAGGAAGCTGTCACCACTGCTAAGCCAGAGAGGCAACAGGAGGCAACAGCTAAAGGAATCAGGCCAGGAGCGTAACTGTAGGAGTGGGGCTTCCAGAAAGCATCTCTGGCCTTAGATGGAGGAAAGCATTTACTTTCAAGTCTTGGCCCAGTGTTGAGGAATCTGGAGTAATAAATACCCCAAATGTTGGTGGGCCCAAATGTAAGCCAGAAGGTAAGAGGCCAAAGATGCAGTTCTTAGAGTTCTTAGAACTGGGGTATAGAGCAGGGTGGATAATGGGTCTAGTTGGGGGTGGGGATGGGAGAGGGCAAGCAGAGAGCATCCAGCATGAAGTGGTGAGCCAGACTGAGATGTTCAGGGTCAAGAGCTACCTATAGGAACCTGGGGTCAAGCCTACCAGTACATCAAGTCAAGGGCTCTTTGGTTTTAACAACAAAGTCTCCATAAGTCAGGAGCTCTTCTCTGAGGAGGCGACAATGCCTGCAATGAGGAGGGCCCACAGATGAGCCTCTCTGGATCCAAGGATGCCAGGTCATCTGACTCTCTGGGTCTGGGGCCCTCCCTGGGCTGGACCTGATAGCTTTGACCTCTCCCCTTTGACCGTGGCTCTGACCGGTGGATTTTGCACCAGCAGCCTTCCCTGAACTGAAGTTCTTTATAAGCACCATCCTCCCAACAGGGTAAGCAAAACAATAGAGGGAAAATCTTTTCATGAATTAGAAAGCAACCACTTCCAAGCTCACGTGGGGGATTTACTATAGACAATGGAAAGCTAATTTCAAAACATACCTGTATAGTCATTACAGCAGAATCCCCCAAGGGTTCTCTCCCAAGCAGCATTTTGTTGGCAAACTTTGTATTTCATTTACACTTGAAAGTCATACAATTGCAACTTTAAAGATATCCTGTAAATCCTATTTTTTTTTTCAATTTCTTCCTGACCTTCTCTACTTTCAGTCTAATTAGCTGAGATTTCCTTGAATATTTCTACAAGATAGGAAAGTGTATGGGGCCTAGGTACCAGAAAGTAGGGGTTGAGCTTTTATAAGTGAATACCCTGCCTCTCAGTTTCTTCTTGCAAGTCTGACGATCTCTCTTGGGAAACATGGAGCAGGTGAGAAACTTGAGAGGGCAGGAAGGTTTGGAAGGTTGAATTATCTGCTCTTTAATGGAAAGCAAGGAAGGATGAAATTGTGGAAAGAGCTTTGGCTTTGGAGTTAGACACGGGTTTGAATTTCACCTCCGTCACTTACCCTGGGCAAGTATTTAATGTTTCTATGTCTCTACGTGCTCATTTCTAAAATGAGGATAGTTAACAAATACCTCCTAGGGGCCGTCTGAGGATTGACTGGGATGAGGAAAGCAAAGCATCTGATACAGAGTCCGGTACCTTCAAAAACTGTCAGTTCTTTTTCCTTTCCAGAAGTCCGGGGCACAGGGCCCTGGGAGAACACTAGCAATATGAAGGGCCAACTGGTTGGGAAAGATGACTCAGGGGGTTGTATTTGTTTCCTGGGGCTTCTGTAACAAAGTATCACAAACTGGGTGGGTTAAGCAGCATAAATGTATGGTCTCTCAGTTCTGGAGGCTAGAAGTTCAAAATCGAGGTGTCTGCAGGGTTGGTTCCTTCTGAGAGCTGTGAGGGAGACTCTGTTCCTTGCCTCTCTCCTAGTTTCTGGTGACCTCAGGCAATTGTGGAAGCTGGTGGACAGATCTATGCAAGGCTGCTGCCTATCATGAAATTGGGCCTGAATTTCCCCATAGATCAGAGGCTGGCAGTCAGGAGGAAAAGATCAATAGGATATAGGGAAGGGCAAGAGCAAATGGGAACCCACAAGTGAAAATGAAACCCTCAAGAACAAACTGGACCTTCATTTGTCTCTTACCACCTCATGCTCATTGACATTGGTGGCCTGCAGAACTGAAGCCCTGTGCTTCAGAGCTGCAGGTACACTTGGCCTTGTACTTGGGAGAAGCTGAAAGATGAGGTTTGGCAGCAGCTGGGGCAGCAGGCCAATAGCCAGGAGATCCAATGTGAGCTACCACAGCGGGGCCTATTTCAACCTTCAGACCATAAAAAATGGCTGCCTCCACTCCTCCTTCCAAATATCATGCAAACTTCTTTTGTGGGCAACCCTAACCTGGGACCCTTCGGGGAAGGGAATTGGGGAAATGTAGTTCCAGATTAGGTGAACTGACTCAGTAAAAACCCATCACAGGGTTGGACTGCAGAGTTATAACTTTATCTGTAGGCAGTGGAAACATAGAAGGTTTTAATGGAGGCATCTATTGGACGAAATTGATATTTCAAGAAAGATTAATCTTATATTGTATATTAAGGAGGGTTAGAGGAAGATGAAAATGGAGACACTATAGTTAAAAGTTTATTGTAATAGTCTAGGACTTTCCTGGTGGCGCAGTGGTTAAGAATCTGCCTGCCAGTGCAGGGGACATGGGTTCAAACCCTGGTCCGGGAAGATCCCACATGCCGCGGAGCAACTAAGCCCGTGTGCCACAACTACTGAGCCTGTGCTCTAGAGCCAACCAGCCACAACTACTGAGCCTGCGTGCCACAACTACTGATGCCCATGCGCCTAGAGCCTGTGCTCCGCAACAAGAGAAGCCACCACATTGAGAAAACCCGCACACTGCAAGGAAGAGTTGCCCCCGCTCGCCGCAACTAGACAAAGTCCAGCAATGAAGACCCAGTGCAGCCCAAAATAAATAAATAAATTAAATTAATTGAAAAAAAAAGTTTATTGTAATAGTCTGGGTATGAGATTATAGAGGCCTGAACAAGAGCCCCAGGGGAAAAGATGGAAATTAAAGGCTAGACTCTAGAAATATTGTACAGAAAGAATTAATAGAGCCTGCTAAGTAGCTGAATTAGAGAGTGAAGGCCTGGAGATAGAATCCAGAATGCTTCTGAGGTACTGAGCCTGGGCAATGAGGAAGACTGTGGTCTTTGAAAGGAAATTATTTGTTTAAAAGCTATTCTATTCTAATAAACTAGACAGTCTACTCTATTGAAATGCATTACTGTATTCAGAGAATTTTCAATGTTTGGAAACATTACACAGTTTAAAATTGTAGGCCAGCAAAGAAGTGAATGACTGTCTTGGAGGACTGATAAAGGGGGAGAAGGAAATTCCACAGAGTTGTTAGTGAACCTGATTGCTAAGGACTCCTGTCTGGTAGAAGGTAATTGAGTCAGAGGTGCCCTGCAGAAAGATGCCCTTTCCTCCACGTTTTCTGCTCTACCCAAAAGGTAAAGGAAGGAAGAAATATTCATGAAGCCTTTTTTTTTTCTCTTAACTTTATAAGTTCTTGATCTGGGTTTCTTAAATTCCTTTGAGTTTCAGGAAGCTTGTAAAGTTTCTAAAGCTTTTAATGAAATGTTTGGTGTTTAGTGAAGACATGAATTTTTCTGGAGGAAAGACTGTGGCTTTCATCAGACTTCCAGAAAGGATCTGGTTTCTAAACCGGTGAAGAGTCTTTCCCATAGAGAGAGACCTCTTAGTGTAGTGACTGTCTCCATCCAAACTCAGCTTATTCTGTGTCCTAGTGTTGATCCCTGGCATGGGACCTGTGGGCACAGGGAGAGCGAAAGCCCAGACAGTATAAGAGATGATGGGAAACAGACCCCGGACAGAGCAAGGAGCCAGCTTCTGACAGTTTCTTCCTTTTTCTCTCCTGCTAAGTGAAAATGGTATGTAAGTATATCCTCCACTTGAAGGGGTGGAGACTAAGACCTCCTTATTTTGCAAGGGTTGGTCTTTTGTGCACACCACAGCAGGTGCATAACCAATGTGCACTACGTACTTTTCAGGAGGCTAATTGATTAAAGGACTCTTTCCAAAATTTCTGCTTGGGCCTCAAACACTAAGGCCATCTACAAGCTAGCAAACTGCCTTTTCTTAGATGTTGCTTCCTGCTTCTGATTATAATTCCCCGGGCCAAGCTTACTAATTGGCTTGTTTGCCTTGAGTCTACTTTGTACTAAATGCTGACCAATCACGTGACTGGCTAATTATAACAGGGTTGCAGTGCGCAGTTGCCACTTTTTGGATTCCCGGCATCTGAATTCACATCCATGTTGTGGGGAATCCCCCATGGTGGTAGTAAAGATGGAAGGTAGGCCCCCAACTCCCACTAAGAAAGCCAGGATGGAAAGCTGTTTTTTCTCCCATCCCTCTGGCATCAGGATGAAGGCATATGACCTGCTTGGGCTAATCAGACACTCCCACCAAGGACTTCAGCCTTGAATGAGTGACGGGGAGACAGATAAATGATAAGATGGAATTTTGGCAGCTGTGTGGCTTCAGTGTCCAATGGTTAGGGTGCCTGTGTAATTTGGCAGTGGCAGAGCCCTGGCAAGCTTTGTTCCTCCTGCTATGCCTCCTGCTGGATGTCTGCTATATCAAAATCATGTTTCATCAGCCTGCCTACCCATGTTGTCAGTGACTTGATATCCTTTCAACAGATGCATTTTTGCGTGAGTTAACCATACTTGATTTCTGTTCCTTGCAATTAGGAACCTTGAACAATATCGGGAAAGAAGAAAGATAGTCTCTCAAGCCGTTTGAAACACCTTTACTGAGCAGCATGGGTCAAAATGGAGGCCTCAGCCTTTGAAATGACTCTTATGATGGTTAGTTTTATGTGTCAACTTGACCAGGCCGCAGGGTGCTCACATATTAGGTGAAAAATTATTCTGTGCGTCTGTGAGTGTGTGTGTGGATGAGATTAACTTTTAAATTGGTAGATGGAGTAAAGTAGATTGCCCTCCATAATGTGGGTGGGCCTCACCGAATCAGTTGAAGGCCCTAACAGAACAAAAAGGCCGACCCTCCCAAGATTACAAGGGAATCCTTCCTACCTGACTGCCTCCAGACTGGCGCACTGGCTTTTTTTCCTGCCTTCGGACTCGAACTACACCATAAGCTCTCCTGGTTCTTAGGCCTTTCGACTCAGACTGGAACTAAACCATTGGCTCTTCTGGGTCTCTGGCTTGTCAACTCACTGTTCAGATCTTGGGACTTGCCAGCCTCCATGATCATGGGAACCAATTACTTATAATAAATCTCTTTTATACACACATCTTCCTGGTTCTGTTTCTCTGGAGAACCCTGACTACTGCAACTTCCCATTGGGCTTGCCGGAGGACCTAACAGTTCAACCTAGGAGGACCTCCTAGTGATAGGCTATAAAGTTCCAGATTGGAGTCTCCCCTCCAATAAGGGATGGGCCACTTGAGATAAAGGTCGGGTTGTTGTCTTGACCTTCTGGCCAAGTGGTCTCTCTCTTTGTCTCTCTCTCTCTCTTTTTCCTTCAGAGATACTATGTGTAGAAGACCTTTGTGCAAATGGCTCCCTGAGAGTTTGGGCTATCTGACAAGAAGTGTTTTCTCCTTTGGGCCTAAAGTATCATATTCATTTCTATCTCTTCGTTTTGAGATAAATCTTTTAATTAATGCTTTGAGAAAATGACAAATATTTATTATAAAAAGAAAAATTCAGAGACTATCACAGAGAAAATAAAAATTACCTGGGTGATTTAATTATGTATATCTTTCTAGACACATTTATCATTCATTCATTCAATTCATTGATTCACCAATGGGGGTTTACTGTGTATGAGGGGATTGATGCCCAACAACATACAGATTGTCCTTGGCTCTGCTCCATGGAGCTTATAGTCTGTTGGAGAAGACAGACATTGATCAAGATGTGTCTGTCTCTTACATATGTGGACACATCCACAGGGCTAATTTCTTAGTAGCTTCTAAAATGGGTTTCTTCTTTATAACACAGCAAAATCTTCCTTCTTGAATGTTTGTTCGGTCTCACGACACCGGACAGCAGACCAAAATTAGTATTTTCTATTATTTTCTCCTAATTTTTTTTAGCATTCCAAACCTGTGCAAGACAGTGAGAAAAATAATAAAAACTCTCCAAACCATCCCTATTGCCTTTATGACTTGGATGATCAGACTCTCAGCAAGGTGATCCCCCCTGCTATATTCTGATTCACCCCATTCCCTCTGTAGGTTCTATACTTGTGTTCAGCTTTATTTTCTCTTGTTCGCTCCTTTGTTGCGATGGTGCAATCTAGCGATCTGGCCCCCCGGGGCACTGTTCCCAGCCACTGCTCTGAGAAGGTGTTCTGTGCATGTCCTGAACTTCACCTTTAGTGAATACTTACCAACCACTGTGGTGTGTTGCATACAGGTCTCCGTCTCCAGCCCAAAGCCCCACACCCAGAGGTGTCTGTTGGAAGAAACTATATAAAGTAAACAGGGACATAAAAATTAGGAGGGAGATCACTGGAGCAAATGAAAGCACATATAAATAGGACAGCGGAGTTCTAGTACAGACGATCCCAATCCTAAAAATTTTGAACTTTAGCAATACCATTCTAGGGCAAGATTGTAAATAATTATTCTTTTGATCCAATGATTAAACCTTACGTAAGTTACATTCACAAAACAGGAAGTCCCTATATTATAATTTGTGCTCAAAAAATAATCTAGAAAGAGACTACACTGTCAAAAAGAAAGTGTAAAGGACCAGGAATTGGGAAATTCGATTCCAGTGCCAGTCTGCTTTTCAATCATTTGTTTTGTGCCTGTAGCCGACTCACAGTTTTGGTAACTCAGTTTTTTCCCCTACATTTCTAGAATAAGAGTACCTATTCTAGATATCACCAGGTTACTTTCAACTGAGGTGATGATAATATATAGAAATTTGGAAATAGTATCACTTATGATAGTGCTTGAGAAGGAAAAAATTTTAAACCAAACAATACTATTTGCTATCCACATTTCTAGACAGTTATCAAAACCTAGCCCTTATCCAGCATGTGACAGAGAATTCAAAATTGTTTTCTGCAAGGGCTCCAGTCTTTTCTGGATTCTCTATGAAAAGAGCCAACTCCTCAGAGAGCTCATATATTTACTTGAACTTTAGACATAAGAGGTTCATTGTGTCTACATGTTCCCTTCTCTGGGAGAACGTGGAAGTGAGGAATTTGTCCTACCATATAAAATTTTAAAAAATCAGCACAGACTTTGCAGTTAGAGAATGCTGGGGTCAAAATCTAATTCCTACCATCTTATTGGTTGTATTATCTTGGGCACGGTATTATGTAATTTCTCTGAGCCCCAATCTCTTTATCTATAATAAGGGTAAAAGTAGCTTCTTTACAGATGGTAGGAGGATTCACTGAAGTCATGTTTGTAAATGTCTAGTGGAGTACTTGGTTCATGTTGTCTATTGGTTCTGTTTTCTTTTCCTGTATGAAGAGTTTTAAAACAACATCCAAGACTTAAGCAAGGATAACAGAACTGTTGGTCTTGGGGTAGAATTAGGTACAATGTATAAATCTGTATCTGGAAAAAATGTGACCTCAAGGAAAGGACTAATCATAGAAACTTAACTAATATTGACCAAGACAGAGTAAAATTTGGATCACAATCCATATTTCCAAAAATTCCAGAAGTTTATAAAAATGTTTAAAAAGCTAACTTTTCATTACCGAGAACTAAAAGTTGGGAACTACATTTTTTTTTTTTCCAGTTCATCCATGTTAGGTCTCACTGAACTGGCTGAGTAACCAGAGAAATTTCTTCACTTTTCTTAACCTAGCTTCCCAAATGGGGGAATGAGAGATTTATTTTATTTTGCTGGGCAGTCAATGCCATGTGCTTGGGGATTCTTGGATGGAAGACTGAGTACATCTGAAATACTGTTGTCGACAGAAGTAAATCAAACTTCAAAACCTCCAATGCTCTGCTAATCACTTCCCCCTTCCCCCGCCAAAAAAGCTGTGTAGGACATTTCTGGTGAAATATAACACGTAACCTAATGCAAATTTCTTGCAAATTATTTTCATAGGGTAAAATATTATTTCATTGTGACTGTCACTCTTATTGTAACATTTTACTTGGAAGACAGCCTTCAAACTTACCAACCAAAATATAAATCAATTGCTCTCTTTGGGTAGTTAAAAAATAGAAGAAGCAGAAATAAAGACAAAAAATGACCCAGGGAGAAAAACCACCAGCTACCTTCCCAAATCTCAGTTGAACTCCCCAAGCTGTTGATACAAACAGCAAAGAGTCTCAGAAATGCTTGGTTTTGATGGCATTTGTGGGGTCTCTTTTCTGGAATTGGTTATTTCAAACATATAACTTCAGATTCTTTTTTACCAAAAAGCAGAGAAAGTGAAAAAAGGAAGGTGCAGCTTCTCTTTCTCTATACCAGCCTCTACCTCCCATCCCACCCCAGCAGAGTGAAGGCCTTGAAAGCCAAGAAGGCCATCCTGAAAGTGTCCACACCCAGAGGAAGATTATATAGAGGCTGCCCCACAGCCCAAGACGCCAGACCTTTCAGGGCCAAGGTACAACTGGCAGAGCATCCCTCAGAGAAACGTGTTGCATCACCAGGCCAGCATCATGCTTCTCCAACCGTGAAGTCCACCATGAAGAAGATGGAAGACAAAACCATGCGTTGATCAAGGATGCCCAGGCCAGCAAGCAGGATATGAAGAAGCTGATGTCCAACAATGAAAAAAAGACATTAGACCAGCCCTGACTACATCACACTGGGTGTCATCAACAAAGGTACTATCGACACACGTGGTTGGTCCCAAATGTAATGCATTTTTCCCACTAGGGAAGTGGGAGAGATAATACCAACATAGACTGCCACAGTAAGATAAAGCTTAACAGGCTAACAGACTGGAAATTTCCCATTGCTGGTCAAAGCGAGTGGCCAGAAATTTCAGGAGAAAACCAGAGGAAACTGGCTCTCGGCTTTCTTTCATAGATTTAACTAACTGCTATTTAGTTAACTGTACGCAGACTGTAACTTTCAAAGCCAATGTCATTTGTCCAGAGCTGATTGAATGATAAGGTAGCTAAAAAGTCAGTGGAAAAAGCAGTCAATGTCATTTGGGGGCCAGAGTGGGGAAGGCAAGAGTGCCTGAAACTTTCTGGTCAAGAACTGCTAGTGACAAAGTTACCCGGAGTCACCAGATCTGCTTTTCCGTGGTGGATTTCATTCCCTGTGTAGACAGGGAATACTGCGGAGTCCAGACACCCATCACTTCTTGCTACCATCCTGTTTTCTTTCAGGGCTAACATTTCAAAGCTACCTTATTAAGTTTCAGGACCTGAGAAGTGTGCTTTATATGCATTTTCTGATTTAATTGTCAAAGCCACCCTGTGAAGTGGATATTATAATTAATTTTATTTTAAAGACAAGGAAACGGAGGCTTAGAGGAACTAAGGCTCTCCCTTAAAGTGGCCCAGGTCAAAGGGATGGAGCAGGGACCCCAACCCAGATCTGTTTTTTTCACAAAGCCTGGACTTTCAACCTTAACATTGTACTGCTGTACACTCACTGCTTCTTAATTCTGAATTGAAATGTGATCCAAAGTCAATGAAAATAGAACAAAACAGCTATGAATGTGCATGTGAGGTTTAGGGTTGTTAGCGGGCTGAGGGGAGTGAGGGAAGAGCCAGGAGGTCTGTGCAGGATGATACCAGAGCGATTTTCCATGCCGGTCCAGGAGGAATCAAGGTCACGGTCATTATAGAAGCCACCATCAGAGAGCTGCTAGCTATGAACTATGAAAACCAGGGTCGGGGGACTTCCCTGGTGGCACAGTGGTTAAGAATCCACCTGCCAATGCAGGGGACACGGGTTCGATCTTCCCTGGTCTGGGAAGATCCCACATGCCGCTAAGCCCGTGCGCCACAACTACTGAGCCTAGGCTCTAGAGCCCGTGAGCCACAACTACTGAGCCCGCGTGCCACAACTACTGAAGCCCGCGCGCCTAGAGCCTGTGCTCCACAACAAGAGAAGCCACCACAGTGAGAAGCCCGCGCACTGCAACGAAGAGTAGCCCCCGCTCGCCGCAACTAGAGAAAGCCCGCGCGCAGCACCAAAGACCCAAAGCAGCCAAAAATAAATACATAAATAAAATTTAAAAAAAAAAAAAAAGAGAGAAAACCAGGGTCGGGACCTCAGATGCCCAGTACCCTGAGGAGTGGTCCTTTTTTCTCACTGGGGGAACTCTCTCTCCCTTGGCTGGTTTCTTCTCCGGTTTGAGCTTGGCAATTTGGTCAGGCACCCAGCTGAGGCTGACGGCATCCAAACTCTCTGTGATCATATGCATGGCACAGAAGTGGCCCAGGACTTGCAGGCAGATGGCCCAAGTTAGCTGCCCGTGAGACCCGTCTCTGCCACTTAACTAGCTGTGTGTCCTGGGGTTGGTGTCTGAATCTCTCTGAATTAGTCTCGTTATCTATAAATGGCAACTATTATACCTACCTGCTGGGCTGTTGTGAGGTCAAGTAATACAATGAATGTAGTGCCTGGCAAATAATTTGTTCTGAAAAGGTAGCCATTCTTATTGTGTAGTGCTTTTTTAAATTGCTGTTTGTAATATGTTCTTCTCTCCACTACAGAATATCCTACTCAAGAATGGATTATGTGCCTTTTGATGAAAGAGCACGCTACCATCTGTGTATTAGTTTTCCAGGGTTGCACACAGTGCCACAGACTGGGTAGCTTAAAAAATTTATTTTCTCACTGTCCTGCAGACTACAAGTCCACGATCAAGATGTTGGTCGAGTTGGTTTCTTCTGAGACCTCTTTCCTTGGTTTACAATGGCCCTTTTCTGCTATCTCTTCACATGGTCTTCCCTGTATGCTGAGTCTGAGTCTAAATTTCTTCTTCTTTTACAACAGTCATATTGGATTAGGGCCCATCCTTACGACCTCATTTTAACTTAATTACCTTTTTGAAGACCCCATCTCCAAATACAGTCACATTCTGAGGTGCTAGGGGTTAGGACTTCAACATATGAATTTGGGGGCGGACACAACTGAGCCTGTAACAATTTATAAAGTATTTTTGCCAAAAATCAAACATCAAGTCAAGGAAATACGGGACACAGAGAAACATGTTTAAAGGACCAAAGGGAAGTTATTAGCAGAAGCTAGGAAGGGAGAAACTCTACACAACACTCTGGTTTCTTTTTTTAAATTATGTTTTATTGAAGTATAGTTGATTTACAATGTTTCAGGTATACAGCAAAGTGATTCAGTTATACATACATATATATGTATGTATATGTGTGCCTATATCTATTCTTTTGCAGATTCTTTTCCATTATAGGTTATTACAAAATACTGAATATAGTTCCCTGTGCTGTACAGTAGGACCTAACAATTATTTGTTGGTTTCTTCAACAAATAATTGAAACAGCAAGAAAAAAGAAAAGGAGGTAGAACCTAAAGACTAAAAGAAACTTGAGACCTACCACTGAATGTAAGTTATGGACTGTGTTTGGATCTTAATTGTTGAAGCTGGATGGTAGGTTTATTATAATAGTCTCGCTACCTTGTATATGCTTGAAACATTTTATTATAAAAAGATTAAAATATATGGAAAACTTTTTTTATGTCATTAAATATTTTCTACAACATGAAGTTCTCAGTGAAGCATTCCATTGTATGGCTGTATCATAATTCATTGACACAATTTCCATTGTCAAACTGTTAAGTGTGTTTGCTTTTTCACTATTAACGATATGTAAATCACTATACACAACTTTGTTTCTTTAGAATAGATTCCTCGGAATGAACCTACTGGGCCCAAAGGTAGGCTTCTATTTAAGGCACAGGTTTCATGTTGCCAAAATGTCCTCCATCAGTAACAACCCTTTTCTTTCTCTTTTGGTGACAGGGTCCTGGGCCCCCTTTGGCATTCCCCCAGTTAGATATGGCAGACATACACACCAGGCTTCAGAACGTATCCTGCTGGAGAGCAGTCCCAAGGCATCTCCTGAGGGTCCACTGAAAATGTTCCATATTTGCTTGATTTTTTCCTTGGCCTAAAATATGTTATAAATGTTATTGATAGTGCTTTGGTTTTGATCTAAAACCTTCATCATGAGAATGGCAAATCAAACAACTAACTGTCAAGACTCTCTTTTTGATGTGATAAGAGGGTAGGGAAAAAATACAGAAACTGAAAGGACCGTGTTTACATTAAATGTAAAGAAATAGGGGGAGTAGACAAGAAACTGCTCAACAAGATCATCAAGCACAAAACCTGGTGTCAGCCTAAACAACAATAGGGATCCCAAACCCCAGCTGAGAAAAAAAAAGCGAGAAGCAAAATATCGAAATAATCTATCCTCCAAGTCAGACAATGACTCAGCCCCATGACCCTGCTGGTTCACTCAGCTGGCTGAAGTGCCTTAAAGAGACAGATCTGAAACCTCCTTCATACACGTATACCTCCTTTATATTTGTATGCTTTCCTTGGTGTTTCCTGATAGTGCAAAGAACCAGAAGAAAACCTAGTTAATAACAGCATGGGAAGCTGGAATAAACCATGGACCTGGGTGTCTTGCAGACCTGAACTTGAATCCCTGCTCCATCTCTTATTAGCTGTGCGATCTTGGCCAAGCCACTTACCAACTTCAGGCTTTAGTTTACTTCTTTGCAAACATGGATAATGAAACCTACTTCTTGGGGGTAGTTGTGAGAGTTAAACAAATAAATATTTATAAACTGCTTAGCACAAAGCTGGGCACATAGCAGGAATCCTAAAAATGCTGATTATATATGGTGAACTATTTTAAAGTAAGTTTGTCTCCTATGTTTCCATTAGCATTTTTCCAAACAGTCATTAAAGCCCTATTGCATTGTTTTATAATTACTTGTTTCGGTGACATTGTCTCACTCCTCTGTCCTCTGGGGCACATGCCTAACAAAATTTTCTGCTGACTGAGTAAATCTCAGATCCCAACATCCACAATAGTAAACATCTAGTTACTGCCAAGTGACCTAGATATTACAAGTGAGCTTAAAGAGTTCATTCATGTCCGGCTATTCTGCATCTAATTAATCAAGAAATGTTTGTTGTTTTTTTAATTTGGGAAGCAATACCCAAAAATGGTGAAAAGCAGGGTCTCTGGGATCAGACAGACTAGGGTTTCAGTCTGGGTTTTGCCTTTTACCAGCTGTGTGATTTGGGGCAAGTTTCATAACCTCTGTAACATTGTTTCCACATCTAACAAACAGGTCTAATAATAGTGCCTGCCTCATTTGGTTAATGTAAAGATTAAATGGGATAAGTGGTCAAAGCATTTAGCATGTATCATCCTGGCATATCATAAGTGCTCAATGAATGTAATATAGTGTTATTTTGAAAATGTGCTTACTGAAATATTACTACGAGAAGGAACTGAGCTAGGTGTCCTGAGAGGTTTTTTAAAAAATGTATGTGACATGATTTTTGTCCTCAAGAAGATGGCAGGTTTCTTTGGAAGATGAAATAAACATGAGTAACTAGATAATAATACTAGTCAGTCTATGGTTAAGTGCTTAAGGAGTAGAATAGACAGAAATTCTCAAGTCTGGAGCATTGATCAGTGAAGAAAATTTTTACCATCTCCTGCCCACTCTCTCCCCTGTTCCCTTTCTTGATGACAGCCATTGAAGTTTGGCCAATCTTTCTTCCTCTTCTTTTGAACTCTTAGGCTACAAAATCAAAAGTTTCGATAAGTAATCACAAACTCAAATGTCTCGAAGGACCAGGCAAGTAATGCAACGTGTGAAGCAACAAGAAGTAACAACAAGGAGTGAGAACGAAATGAAGAATACGTGCCAGGCTGGTTTAAAAACCTGTTGTTGGCTAAACATGATCTGACCTACAGGTCACTGTTTGCAATCCTTGATATAGAGAGTTTCCAGTTTATCATATACTTTATTTTTTTTATTTTTATTTTTTTATATAAATTTATTTATTTATTTTTGGCTGTGTTGAGCCTTCGTTGCCGCGTCCGAGCTTTCTCTAGTTGCGGTGAGCAGGGGCTACTCTTCATTGTGGTGCGCGGGCTTCTCATTGCAGTGGCTTCTCTTGTTGCGCAACACACGCTCTAGGCACACGGGCTCAGTAGTTGTGGCTCGTGGGCTCTAGAGCACAGGCTCAGTAGCTGTGGCGCACGGGCTTAGTTGCTCCGCGGCATGTGGGATCTTACCGGACCAGGGCTCGAACCCGTGTCCCCTGCATTGGCAGGCGGATTCTTAACCACTGCACCAACAGGGAAGTCCTATCATATACTTTAAACAGGCTGAAAAATAGTGGCATAAAATACTACTAGTAATAAATGACTAGTACGTATTGAATACTTACTATGTGTCAGAGCTTGTGCTAAGTGCTTTATTTCTCAAAGCAAAGAGGGTATTTTATTATTCATTTTTATGTATAAGGAAACTGAGGTTCAGAGAGGTTCCATTACTTGTTCCAGGACATAGAACTATAGAGGTAGAGGTAGAATTTGACTCAGACAGGTAGTTTTTACTTTTTAATTGACGTGTAGTTGATTTACAATGTTGTGTTAGTTTCTGCTGTAGAGCAAAGTGATTCACTTATACATATATGCATTCTTTTTTAATATTCCTTTTCATTATTGTTTATCACAGGACATTGAATTCCCTGTGCTATACAGTAGGATCTTGTTGTTTATCCATTCTATATATAATAGTTTGCATCTGCTAATCCCGAAGTCCCAATCCATCCCTCCCCCACTCTGCCTTCCCCTTGGCAACCCCAATTTTTTCTCTATGTCTGTGAGTCTGTTTCTGTTTTGTAGATAGGTTCATTTGTGTCATATTTTAGATTCCACATATAAGTGATATCATATGGTATTTGTCTTTCTCTTTCTGACTTACTTCACTTAATATGATAATCTCTAAGTCCATCCATGTTGCTGCAAAGAGCATTATTTCATTCTTTTTTATTGCTGCGTAGTATTCCATTGTATATATTCTGGGCATATATCCGGACAAAACTATAAGTCAAAAAGATACATGCACCCCTATGTTCAGACAGGTATTTTTGATGGCAACTTCCACATTCTTGAATATGCCACAAGAATTGGATTTTGCTCAGAGAAGATTTCAAGAAGGTAGTAGGATTTAGGCTCCACGTTAAAGGAAGAAGAAGGTTGGTAAAGAAAGGCTTAACTTTTCTATGCCACACTGTTCTTATCTATTTACAGTTTTTTTTCCCCTTGGTAATAAATAATCATTGCAATGTCCTTTAAAATTACAATCAATTGAATAGTTAATATTTTGGTTTCTTTTTCTGCCTGACTTCGCCCCAGTGAAATTAAAATATATAATACAATAATGATGTCCTGAAAAAGAACAAAAGTGAGATGAATTGGCCTTGCTTGAACCTTGCCATATGCATCCCAGGAGGATCCCAGGATAACTAACAAGCAGCGGGTATTTTCTGATCTTTTGCTTCATTACTATTCATGACACATTTGCCAGAAGTCCTGTAGGAAACTGCCACTGTCTTGGATGGAACTTGGAACTAAATATCTAGCTACCTATCTTCTGAGCTGTCTTTATAAAAGTTACCACTGTAGTATCTAGGTGTTTTCATAATGTTTCCAAGAATATTTTGCTAAGGCTTCTTACACTGAGAGCAGTATAAGCAAATGTTTTGTTTGTTTTGAGTTTTCCAGGAGCAGAATTTTACATGGAGATACGCAGCTTGGCTCATTCAGCCGGCACTCTGGTAGAGTGGGGTAACCAGATAATTAACCAACCAGCAGGCATTTATTGGGCACATGTTAAGCATGCATTAGACATACAAAGACTTGAATTTAACAGACTTCTGAGACTATAGCCCATCCTCCCAAGGGGTTTTAGTCTAGCGAGGAAGACTAATCAGATCTATCTAACCATCCAACTATCTACTTCTCTATCTATGCATTTACGCATATATAATAAATAATTGAAGAACAAGAGAGTATCTAAAAAGGACAATACATGGTTAAGATCCTAAATCTTTAATCTTTATAATCACGCTAACCAAAAATTTTTAATAAGATAAATTTCTAAGACCATTAAAAGAAAACCACTTTGAAAATACTTTCTTCAGGAATTTACACAAAAAATATACTGTCAGGAGTATATTTGAACAAGAATACAAAGTCTTAAAAATGTAGTCTGCTTACGTGAAGCTATACATATAATGAAATTGCACAAAACAATCTGCAAGCACACGCAAAAGAGTATAAATAAAACTGGTGAAATGCAAATTAAAATGTGACCACTAAGGGAGGCTGGGTGAAGGGTGACCAGATATTCCTGAAAATCTGGGGGGGTAATTTCTTGTGAATCTACAATTTTCCCAAAAAGTTAAAAAAAGAAAAAAATCACACAAGAAAAAACTGAAGTTTATCCCTACACACCGGTAAGGAAAAATCTCCAAGATGTTTGATAAGCAAAAAAAAAAAACAAAAACCAAAAAACAAATTATAGAAAAATATGTACAGTATAATAACATTTATGTAAAAAAGTATAAAACAACTATACAGTCATATATATGCAAACATATATCTTGCAAACATATTAGAAAAAGATCTTGAATGCAACGCGTCAGGCCGGTACACATCAGACTGGTAATAATGGAAGGGGGGTCAGAAGTAGAGGGTAGGGGTTGGTTAAATCACATAACTTTCAACTTACCTGGTTAGCTTACCTAAATCTTGTGTTTGAGTCAAAAGTCTTTGGACGTAAAACATTGATCTTTGTCCCTAGCACTTTGGAACTCTGCAGCAATTAATGCTTTCGTTCCCTCCATATCAAGTTAAAAACTTTGATTCATGATTTGGGACTTGGAGAAAATAAATTTATTGATCTTCTGAATGTTCCTAGTTACTTTTGGGGTGTTGGTGTTTACTCCCCCTGTAATGTCTTATAGGAAAACTTGTCTCCTGTTCCATCCTACGTGGCTCTGCTTGAAAGAGACCATCTGATCATCCGGTTCTCTGTGCCAACCCTCCTGACAGTGGTCATTTCTAATTGGGTGTCTCTGATGTTAACTCTTTCCAATTTTCTTCCCAGTTTCCTTCTCCAATTTATATACATTTGGTTAGGACTACTAATTTAGGATTACTTAGTAATCCATGTAAGCTTCGAGATGTTTTAGGAGGGATCGCAAATGGGGTAGGACCTTTTGTCACCTGAAAAATTTAAAGTACATTTAAATGAACAGTTTCTAAATAGAATTCTACACGTGGTTTTCTTGCTACCTTCCTGACATGCAGTGCATGCATTTGTATTTGTGTGTGAAACTAACCACAGATATACATGCCAGGTATGTCATAGTCTGACGTAGCCAGACAGAAAATAAACAAAATGAGAAGCTTGGAGAAACTTCTTTCATTTGGAAAATCTTGGCCTTTTGAGACTCATTTCTCATGGTTTTTCCATTGGCAGTGGTTAGAATTGTGATGGCATTAATAGTTGCCTGCACTGAATTTCTTACTTTTACTTTTCTTTTTCCATGTTCTACATTCACAGTATTTATCAAACAACAGTCTGCTTTATATTGGGAGGGCAGTTCAATTTTTAATGTTCTGATGACAAAACCGCTTCAGGCATTCCTGGGACTACTGACATAGGATGTGACCTTCACCTCATTACATCAGGATCTTTTCTTTTTTAAAACATATGAATGCGACACAAACACAAAAGTAAGAGTTTCTTAAGTCTCTGCACAAACTCCCCAAATCAGGATGGAGTAACAGCTACTTCTGTAATTTCTGCCAATTAATCCACCACCACACCACAAACCAAAGATTCCAAAATAAGTTTAAGAGCAGCATTAGTGACTCAGACAGAATGACTTTGCCCACATGGCCCCGCTGCAGTGGTTTTTCAGTGGCCAGCGGTATTTCCCCTTGTCCTAACAGTGACATTTACCTGGGGAGATTGATGGGGGAACAGATGACATTACTTTCCCAGCAGCCCCTGCAGTCAGGGTCCTTGGCCTTAGAAGTGAAGGAAGCAAACCGTGCTTCAGGGGATAGGGTCCCATGACCTCATGCTTTTCCCTGTTAAAGCCTTTCACTGGCTCTCCACCCGTACGGAACAGATCCCACAGTAAAGCAGGGCAGTCCAGGCTTTCCCTGATGATCTGACTTTCCAGCCTCCCCAGTCATTATTCTGTACCATAAGCCAAATAAACTGAATTATTCTAGTTCCCCCAAAATGTTACATCCTTTTTTTTTTTGCTTTTTTTGCTTCCATCTCTGGCTCATGTTGTTACCCCTGTCTGGATTGTCTTTCTCTTTCCCATCTCCAAAAAAACCAAATCATATTCGTCTTTTAAGGCCTATGAACCCTTTCTTATTTTTCCAAAGATATGCCCCTTCCTTAAAGCATTGATTCCCCTCTGCCTTATAATCGGATTATTTGTTTACATTTGTTATAAGCTCCTTGAAGGAGAGGTCTGTTGCTATTCGTCTTTGTGTGCAGGACTCTTGTTTAGTATCATTTTTGCGGGGACTCAATGACTACTTATTGACTTGAATCTCAAGCTCAACGTGTCTGAGCTCAGCATCTCTTTTCTCTGCACCCACCCCAACCTGCTTCTACTGTATTTCCTGCCCCGGTGGTGGATACCCCATTCATTTCACTGCCTGTGCCAGAGTATTTAGCATCATTCTTTCGCCTCTGTCCCTCAATCCTACAACCTCCATCTAATAAATGACTGGGTCCTGTCAACTCTGCCTTCTGAATAACTCTTAAATGTACACCCCTGTTCTTTCCTGCTGAAGCGCTATGACTTTCATTCTAGCCACCATCATCCCTTGCCTGGATGACCACAGCACCTCCCCACTAGTCAGTCATCTCTCTCCTTGCCTTCCCCTTTGCCTCCACCCAAATCCATTTTCCACACTGTAGCCAGTGTGATCACTCTAAAATACAGACCTGAGGGGCTTCCCTGGTGGTGCAGTGGTTAAGAATCCTCCTGCCAATGCAGGAAACACGGGTTCGAGCCCTGGTCTGGGAAGATTCCACATGCCGCGGAGCAACTAAGCCCGTGCGCCACAACTACTGAGTCTGCGCTCTAGAGCCCGCCAGCCACAACTACTGAAGCCCGCGTGCCTAGAGCCCATGCTCCGCAACAAGAGAAGCCACCTCAATGAGAAGCCCGCGCACCGCAACGAAGAGTAGCCCCCGCTCGCCGCAACTAGAGAAAGCCTGCGCACAGCAACGAAGACCCAACGCAGCCAAAAATTAAAAAATAATAATAAATGAAATAAAATACAGACCTGATTATGCCCCTCTCTTGTTCATGAGTCTCAGAATCTAGTTCATACTCTTTAACATGATAGAGAATGTCTTTTCGAATCTGACTCCTTCTTTCCCTTACCATTCATATATCTCGCCCCATCCAGAATCCAAACTCCACCCATATTGAACATGTTGATTTGTTGGAAGGCTCTTTAGGAGTTCTACAAATGTTTGATTCAATTGTATGTTTTAAATCTATTTTAATTATTTAAAATACTATAATTAAAAGTATTCATTTAAATGTATTCTATACTGCAGTTCTATGTATTAAGGACTATCAACGCATTAACTTGGACTATCAAGTTAATTCTTCAGTAGGAACTTTTACCTTTTTTGTGAATATACTTGAAGTTCTTGCCAGTGTGTCATTGTTTTCAAAAGTTGGTAGTTTGCACAGGCTTTTTTAAAAAAAATTAGGCCACTGCTTATCTGCTCAAGTACAAACTGTGCATCATTACTATAAAGCTTAATTAAATATGGAACAAGGCTAAGGCCCATAGCTTTGGCACATGTATCACTACATGTCAAAGCATCACACTTTACTCGAGATATTTTAGCGCTTACTTTAAGGTTGGGGAGTTTGTTGCTGACTTTTATTTCGTGAGAAGACATGCAAGCCCTTGATAAATATTGCTGTGATTACATTTTGAAACTAAAATCTCTTCAACTTCTTGCCCAAGCTTTTGGATTAGTCCATTTGAAGGGTATACTCTGAAAGGAGAGTTGTTAAAAAACTGTACTTTCCATTCGCATCGACCTCTCTGTGTGAATTTGAATTTTCTAGTTACTTTGAAATACATAAAAATTTTCTAAGGCCAAAGACAATTGAAATAAATAATTCGGATGCAGAAATTGATATAAAACTAAGCATAATACTCAGTTTCAAATATTTATGTACGTCCAAGTTATCTTGCTGTTCTTTTGATATGTGTTAAAAATATAAATGTTCAAAATAAATTTATATTAGTAAGATATCATATTTTTCTGTTTTATAGAATTGAGCCCCAAGAAAAATTTCATTTAAAAGACAGGTTCTAGGGCTTCCCTGATGGCTCAGTGGTTAAGAAGCCGCCTGCCAATGCAGGAGACACGGGTTCGAGCCCTGGTCCGGGAAGATCCCACATGCCGCGGAGCAACTAAGCCCGTGCGCCACAACTACTGAGCCTGTGCTCTAAAGCCCACGAGCCACAACTACTGAGCCTGCGCGCCACAACTACTGAAGCCTCCGCGCCTAGAGCGCATGCTCCGCAACAAGAGAAGCCACCGCAATGAGAAGCCTGCGCACCACAACGAAGAGTAGCCCCCGCTCTCCGCAACTAGAGAAAGCCCGTGCACAGCAAGGAAGACCCGACGCAGCCAATACATACATACATACATACATACCTATATACATTAAAAAAAAAAAAAAAAAAAAAAAAGACAGGTTCTAGTGCTTCAGAAAAGAAAAGAAGTGAGCACCGTTGAGGTATTAGCAGAGCCTCTGTCTTTACCTCGATCTTGGGAAGGCATTCACAGCGTGTGCTCTTGATGCAGAAAAGAACCACCAGGTACCACAGCCGCATTTTCTGTCCCAGCCAGGATCAGCTCTGATTCACACGGAGAACTGTTCCCTTTCCTGTTGGCATGTATGTTTTCAGGGGAACATACGAAGTTAGGCTGACTTCCTGGTGGGATGTCCCCGTCTCTCCCCCCTCCGCCATTTTCCCCCACTTCTCACAGGGTTATTATACCTTAGAGAAATCTCTGTGTGTTGAGAATGTGGGCACACATATTCTTTCCTTTTGCTGGGCTTCCTCTGACCCCACGTCTCATGACACACACACATTATTGTACTGTTTCCAAATACTCCGAAGAACAGGACTTGTTCTGCAGACCTCAACGATGTCAGATAATATCTTGCCATGTGTGTTGTTTCAATAACGAAGTCACCATACCTCAATGTGGGATTATACAATTTCTGGAATTTTAGACCCTTCCTTGACCAGTAAGAAAATGTGTTAAGTGTTTATTTTTGCTGAATCTAGCTTCCCTAAGGAATGCTAAATTAGTGGCATGTTTGGTGCTTGTGATTGAGGACTTAGATGCTAGCTGGACTGCTCATGGGCTGATATGGTCTAGCTGAACCCATAAAGACATGGATGACGGTAATGCTTATTCCACCGGGTTAAATTCCAACAAGAGGACAGGTGCTCACAGCTGCCCAGAATGGCGTTGAGAAATATGACTCTGTCCTTGTCCTTTTGACCACCATACTGGTTGGATTCCCTAGAGCTTTAATTATTGCCCTGTGAACGGAGCTGGTCATTGCCTTGGTGTTTATCAGCTCCAGAGCTGAGGAAATTGGGCTTTATCTCTTTCAGATTAGATCGCTACAAGCCTCATTGGGTAAGGCTAGCGGAAGGAGCAGTGCGGACGGTGAAGCCCTTACTCCTTTTACCCAAAATGCTTCTGCAAAGCCCATATCCTTGTAGACAAAGCCCCAGGACTCCCCCGCCCCCCAACCCAGGGAGAACAACTCACTGGGGGGTTATTTATTTACTTCTTTCAAGGACCTTTTAATTGGTAAACCTTTCCTTTAACTAAAAGGCTGATCTCTTTCAAGATAAGGCACTTTGGGCCTCAGGTTTCTACATCTCTCTTTTCCATTTCCTTCAGGTATTATTAACTCTGTTGCCAGGCTCGGGGTGGCAGCTGCAGGATGGGGCATCTGGCCCACTAAGCAACTTGGTACCTACCCCTACCTGCTAAGAGATTCCACTCCATCCCCCCACTCCATCCTCTTCTTTAAAAAAAAAAATAGAAAAAGAAAAGAAAAATATTCCCCCCTCCCCCACAACCCCCCCCCCCAAACCCCCTGCAGTTGTTTTGATCCTGGTGTTAAAGGGAAACCTTTCCTGTGGCTCGTGGTTTGGCTGCGTATTCCATGTCTGTGGGTCGCCTTGGGAGGAAGAGGTGCGGTCCCCAGGGATGCTGTTCGGGGGGTCGGGCCTGTATCCAGCTGCCTGGCTTGGACTGAGCTCTGTGGCACTGCCGCTTCTGAAACGTTCCGGCTACCGCTCACCATTTATTGTCCCTCCGCGCTGCGGCTTTGTACTTTGACCTCGGTAACAAAACGACTTTCTGATTACCAAAGGCCGACCCCACCTGACACCCTGCCAAGACCCCCCCAACCCGAAACTGCCCCGGCTTCACTGAAATTCAGGGATCCACTCAACTGTGAAGTTACCTCCCTGGACGCATTTATCTTGAGGGCGAGCGGGCTACATTGGAGCGTCTGGTTATCAACACTTTCTTCTCTTTTTTTTTAAACCCATGAAAAGGTTGTGAAAGGAAAATTCCATCCTTGCTCCTTTTACAGTGTCCAGTGGCGGTGTGGGCAGCATGTCTATCCACTATGCATTGGGGAAATTGGGGGCCCCGAAGGGAGGTGGCCAGGAGCTAGACAGAGAAAAAGAAAAAAAAAAAAAAGATCACAGGATCTCTGAAACTCAAGCCAGCTGCATTCATGAGCAAATCAACCCTCTCCTGGTTCTTGACCTCCTTTGGGCATTGTGAGGGCTGATGAGCTCATGCTTGTAAAGAGTGCAAGCCTTTAATTGAAGTATAATTAATAACCATCTGATAAGTGAATAACAAGAATAATGATGATGTAATCCCCTTCCCTCACAGCCCCACTCCTGCTTCCTTGGGTAGTAGCATTATGAGATGATGTGCCAGTGGAGTCAATTAAATGAACGACGGTAGGGGCAGATGCATCATCGCAGCTTTGTGCTTGCTGGCATGGCCCGGGGTTGTCCTGCCACCGGGAACCTGAGGGCACAGAACAATGCAGCAATGTTCCCCAAGTGCTGGGCTGTTCAGGTAATGGGAAAGTTCAAGCTGTTTCATGACTCGGGCACTAGGACAGCCCACCTGCTTCTTGCCAACCTCGTGGCCTCCCGGTCAGGAGAGCTGAGTCAGGAAGCCTTGAGACTGACAGTTACTTATTTCTCCTGGTCCTCTGCCTCCCTGTCTTTTCAGAGGGACCTCCTTCGAGTAAGATGAGTGAGTGAGTCTTCCAAGGGGGTGATAGAAATGGATCAAGCCACCACCTCTATACCACTGATCATCAGAGGGACGTGTGGACCAGTCAGCGCGGTCAAGAGTTGAGTACCTAATGGGGTGAATGAAGAAGCAATAGGTTTTAGAAAAAAGACAGACTCTTAGGCAGAATTCTTAGGTTTCTCATAGTTTAATCTAGAAAACAGAGTCCTCCAAGTAGACACCAAACTAAAAAGAAGTGCCTGGAATGGGAACAGGGAAAAAAAAAAATTATGAAAAAGGCAGTTCATCATCCACTTTTGCCCTAAAGGCTTCTCCGGCCAAAAGGCTGAGATAGGCAGAATGGAATCCCCAGCTGGAAAAGATAATAACAGCTTTCATTTGCAAACGATTTAGTTTACAAAGCACTTTCATATAGCATGACCTCGTTTGAGCCTCTCTGTAAGGTTGGCTGAGTTTATTATCCCCAATTTACAGATGAGGAAACTGAGGTCCGAAGAGGTTAAGTGACTCACTCGCATAGAAAGAACGCGGCAGAGTCAGAGCCAAACCCATGTTTCTAGTAAGATGCTGAGACTTGCTCCGTGATTCCACGATCTTCTCTACTGGGAAGGTTCATATTCAGTTTAATCAGCAAATAGGTTGAACCACCACTCTATGTTGAGCGCTATGCTAGGTGTTGGGGAGACAGCAGTGAACATGACGTCCAGGGTTTGCTTCATAATGTTCTCATCACTATGTTAGTTCTGTGCTGCTGGCATGTCTAGGCCATGGGATCCTTCTGGAGAGAGCTTTAGTAAAGTTCTTTTGGCTGCAACAGTAAAAGTCATGTTCTGGTTAGCTAACACACAAAAACAGGATTTATTGGAAAGATTATGGGTATTTCATGGAATCTAACCAAATATTAGCCCATCCCAAGCCTTGGGAAGGCCAAGAACCTTCCCAAGGTTCCCAAGGTTTGGGAAGGGCAGCTTCCTGGCTCTCAGCAGCAGAATTGAGGAGACCTTCTCTTTCAGTTTTGCCTGATCATGTTTTTCTGCTTCCAAGTTCACAGCCCCAGCAGAGAGAATCTCATTGGCCCACCTTGGCCCAGAGTCTCTACCCTTGCAATCAGGCCAGCTGGGCAGACATCACCACTAGGGGTCCATCTGTGGGTTCTGGGGTAGTTTCCAGGCAAAAGAAAACACTGTACGGTAAGGAAGCCACACATTAAAGTGTTTTGCAACACATGCCTACCCAAGACTTTGAAAGGCTTCAGGGTAGAGCAGGTGGGCAGAAAGAATGCTCCAAATTCTCAGTTATTGCCTCCCCAGGCAATATTTTTTCTCTTTAAATTCTCAATACTTGAGATAGAAATTTCTGTAAAAAATGCAAATGCAAGGATCTTTTACATATACATTCTGAAATATTTCTGGGTAAAATAGCAAAAGGTCTGGGATTTTTCTTAAAATACTCCAGGAAAAAAGAGGGATGGGACCAGATAAAATAAGAAGGACATATCCTGATATTGTTTGAAGCTGAGTGATGGGTACATGGGGGGGTTCATTCTATTATTCTCTCTACTTTATTTTTGAAAATGTCTATTTAAAAAGTTAGAAAAATACAAAGGGATTATTCTGTGTCATTATGCTCCTTCCTTGGACCCTTTAGAAATGAATGTATTTTTCTGTATAGTTTTTTTTAGTGATGCCCTGTTTGCCTGGTCTCCTCCATTGTTTGGTGTTTCTTGAAGGGCATAATTACTTAATCAATTTTACAAGTACAGGGTATGTATTGAGGGCTTCCTAGAGCTGGGGCAGTGTCTCTTGCTTCCAGGTGAGCTAATAGCCCTGGCAGTTTGGGCTGTTTGTGTATTTCCTTCACGTGACATCAGCCCTTTGCACACGTTCCGTAAAACGTCCTGGGGACCCCTGTTTGTATGGTTGCTGGGCTGTCCCTCTGGGGTGGGACGCTGCCAACCTGAGGAATGATTGGAGTGAGCGCTCAGGATGCCCCTGGGGCATTTGCACCTGCAAGTGGCATTTCTTCCCTGGCATCGGATACCCAGCCGGCCCTCACACATCAGTTGATGGCGCTGGGGTCAGGGCAGGTTCTGAAAAACATTTAAGAGCAACCTTTATTTTGACTCAACAGGAAAGAAGAAAAGAGAGAGACAGCTTGCTTGGCCACAGCTCAGGTGGGGAGAGACAGGTCAGGCGGCACATGGCAGGTGCCCAGTTTTCTCCACTTCCAGCAGATCCATTAACACTTGGCAAGTTTCACTCCCCTTCAGCGTTTGTCATATGCAGTTGTTGACACCACTAATATTCCCTCATGCCCTTGGATCTTGGTGTGTTCCCTTGCCCCCGTCGTCAGAAGTCAGCGTCTGAGAGGGTTCATCATCTGTATGTGCATGTTTGTTTACAGCAGGGAGACAGTTTAGACCCCCTTCCTCAACCTTGCCACCCAAAGCACAGTGCCCTCATTTTTCCTCTCTGGATAGATGTTAAGCACTTAATGTAACTGCCTTACAGAAAAAAATAGCCAGAGATGTACAGTCGCCCACACCATGGCCTCATATTTCACAACCAGCCAGGCTTCTTTGTAAATGCTCCTTCCCAGGGTGTGAGATCAATCCTGTCATGGCTGGGTCCCCTATGGCACTGGGGGACAGCCGTCTCAGCTCACTCTACAAACATGGCCAGTGACTTGATTCCTTCCCTGCCCGCCCCTCACCTACCCCCAGCCCTTCACCCCACAACTTCCCTGCTGGCTCCTCTCCAGGGAGCTTCCTCTTTTGATATGGCAGCTCACTCTGGGATTCTCATTTGCTTTGTATAAAGAAACCATGACCAAACCGTTAACAGTTCACCCTCCTTCCTGGTATCAACCTGTCCCTTGGACGTGCCCTCTGCTTCAGATAAAGCCAGTGACGTTCCCTCCGGCTCATTTCTCAGTATGAGTCAGTTTCTGAACCCTGGCCATTTTCTTTACCTTCCCCTTCAACTTTTCACCCTTGGGATGCCTTCTTCTTCCTTAGGATGGCCCAGGCCTCATGCAGACTCATGCTAGCCTTCCCCCAGCAACTCTCTTTCGCCTCTGGGAAGCCCTATTGTAGAAATGGACAAGGAGAAAGCTTCTGACAATCTGTTCTTGCAAATCTATTGAAGTAGAGGGTGGACCCAGGAGTAAAGCAAAAATAGCTTGGAAAAGTGAAACCTGTGTCTAGTTAAATAAATAAACCAAGAGCTATGCTAATGATATTCCATCTTTTGCTTGGAGTAACGGTTGGCAACTAAAGGTCATAGTTTACTTCTACTTGCTGTTTATTATCTACTGATGCAGAATGATCAAGGCTTACATTTAGAAAATGTAGGCCGAGGGGGGAAAAAGGCAAAGGGAGTGGGTAATCTATAAACCAGACAGATAGCCCCTAGCTGTACTACATTTCGCGCAGTTCCTGGTCCTGCTAAATCGTTTCACTGCTGCTCTGGGAGAGAGTCAGACCATGTTCTGAGAATCGTTCCCTACCTCTGTCCTGTTTGGCCTTGGCTCGCCTCTTCTAATCACTTCTGTGATGTGTGTGTTGTGATACCCTAGGAGGTAACGATATGGTTATTATTGCTCCCTAGCAATCCTGCTTTGTAGAGAAAAATCAAAACACACAAGTTCTGCCCCTCAACACACACAAGAATTGGTCAGTTTTGATCTGACCAATTCAGAGCAGCTTTAATTTTTAGCCCTGAGCCCCGTTCCGTGTGTGCACACTCACACATTTACTATCTCTGTGCATCTTATGGGTAATTACTTAAAAGCTGGCTATGTTGATCTTTCTCCATAGGTCATGAATTAAGAGTTTGTGATGATTTGTCTTGTCAAGATGCTTACGGCTGTTTCAGAATAATGACGACAAATAAGATCATGCCAAGATGATCTAAATACCAGGCTACATAAATGAGACTACCATTACTCCTTGGGGGACTTTTTTTTTTTAAATAAATTTATTTATTTTATTTATTTATTTTTGACTGCATTGGGTCTTTTGTTGTGGGGCACAGGCTTTCTCTAGTTGCGGTGAGCGGGGGCTACTCTTCGTTGTGGTGCGTGGCCTTCTCATCGCAGTGGCTTCTCTCGTTGCAGAGCACTGGCTCTAGGCAAGCGGGCTTCAGTAGTTGTGGCACACGGGCTTAGTTGCTCCGCGGCATGTGGGATCTTCCCGGACAAGGGCTTGAACCTGTATCCCCTGCATTGGCAGGCGGATTCTTAACCACTGTGCCACCAGGGAAGTCCACTTGGGGGACTTTTTGTTTTCCTAGAATAGTAAGCTTGGTTCTTGATTCTTTACTCTGCGCAGTTATTGTCTGTTTCTTTAAAGACTTTCTTGCAGATGAGCTTCGATCTTTGTCTACAATTAAAATGATGGGAAGTTCAAACTGTGTTGAATGAAAGTGCAAGAAGAGGTACATGATACAGATGCCGAAGATGCAGGTACGCTGCCAGTCATTTGCCTAATCATGGGCACAGATGGGTAGAGACCTCTAACCACACATTCATCCATTAACTAGGCCAGTTATGAAGGGAGTTGGGGTTAGAAGTTAATAAGGCAGACACTGTCCCTGCCCTCACGGAGAGTACAGTCTAGTGGGGAGACAGACTTAAAACAATAAGAATAAACAACGTAAGACACTAATGATATGAGACATAAACGCTAGGAAGAAAAAATATAAGGTGCTGTGCTAGTGTACAACATACCTCCAGGCAGGAGCACGTGGGAAGATGATATTTATGCATAGATGTCAAGGATGCAGGGGAGAGGGCAGGAATGGGATGGGAGGAGGAGAGAGGACAGCCTATAGGTTGCCAAAGCAAAAGTGACCATTGGTGTTGTATTTTATAGCATTTATAATCTCCCTGGCAGAAATTTAACCTTTTTCACTTCCCTGGGGACTTTATCATAAGCGAATTTGGTTAAGTATGGTTCTAATTAATAGTGATAATAATGACGACACTAACACTTATTAAATGCTTACTTATGCATCAGATATTGTTCTTAGTGTCAAATGTCACCTCAGCGAGGCTGTCCCTGGGCTCTAAAGAGCAGCCCCCAACTCCTATTTCCTTTACTCTGTTTTTCTTTCCTCTTATAGCACTTACCACCATCTGACATTGTATATGTCCTTGTTTACTTGTTTATTGTCTGCCTCTCTGGTTGGAATGTAACCTTCATGAGGGCAGGTACTTTTGCCTATTTTGTTTATTGCTGTTTCCCCCAGAACTTAACCCATTGCCTGGCACATGCTTGACGCTCAAGAAATGCAACTGTGGTCCCTTGGTATCTGCGGGGGATTGGTTCCAGGACCCCCGTGGATACCAAAATCCATGGATGCTCAAGTACCTTATATAAAAGTCCTAATATTTGCAAGTAACCTATGCACATCCTCCTGTACACTTTAAATCATCTCTAGATTATTTATAATACCTAATACAATGTAAATGCTATAGAAATAGTTCTCAGTGCACAGCAAATTCAAAGCTTGCTTTTTGGAACTTTCTGGAATTAAAAAATATATATTTTTGATCTGTGATTGGTTGAATCCTTGGATGCGGAACACTCAGCTACAAAGGGCCAATGGTATTTGTTAAATAAATGGATGGATATTATTCATTTAATCCTCACAGTATCTTTATGAAACAGGTACTATCTCCCCCTCTTTGCAGATGAGCAAATTGGCACAGAGAGGTTAAGGAACTTACCCAAGGTCACACAGCCAATGGAGTGGTAGAATCAGGATCCAGACCCAGGCAGTCTAAGTCCAGAGGCTTGTACAACAGGAGTCTCCACAAAATAGAAACAGCTGTGGAGAGAGTATATCAGTTTGACTTATAGCTTTTCTTTGGTTAAATGGCATTCTGTTTAAAGACCTCAGAAATATAATCCAGCTCAGTAATGAAGTTCTAGACACTACTGGTTTGATAAAACAGTTTCATTGAGGGAGTGGTATATAGGACTATCTCGGTTATTAGAAGCCTTGTGCCAACCTAGGGAGTTTACAATCCAGCTCAGATAAGAAAGTCCTGAGCCATAAAACACTTTCAGATCCTATAATATAATCTGTACCCAGAGTTCCTGGAATATTCCTTAAAACTGACTTCTTAGTAACTCAGCCTGTTTATTAGGGATATGAAATATGGAAACATGATTTACTCTTGACTTGTTCGGTTGAACTAAAAACTTAAAGTTTGTTGTTTCTGCTGCTATGTGTTTAAAAAACTAAGAGTTTGGAGTAAAGAACATAAAGCCTCCGTACCCCATCAGTACCTGTGTTAGACAACAAATTCAGTCTTGAGGTCCTGCCTCTCACCATATCTCCTTGTCAATCTGGGCAGATATTATTTAGCCTCTGGGATATAAAACTTGCCCCGAGGCCATTTTGACTTTTTTTTTCCTTCTGACCATTTATTTTTCAGGAATGCATCTGTCAATAGTTTGCTTTTTCCTTGATAAGAATGGTTTTATCTTTGTGTATGTGTACGAGGTTGTCAAAGAAAGGAACTTGCTTTTGATCTCAGAAACTTCAGCTTTTCCTTTCTGCCCACACATCTTGGGATCACTCAGCAATCCTTAATCTCTTTTTCTAAGAAATCGATTTAGGTGGTTTGGCACTTATTTTGTTATTTCTTTGACCACTTACCCTGTCAGAATTGGTGAGCAATTCCGGTCCTTTTCACACATCTATCTTTATGCCGTCTCTCCAGGTCTATCTCTTTGTGCCTGTCCCTGTTCCTTTCTGTCTCAAATATGTCCTATAATCTCTTGCACACATACACAAATTTAAATTTACAAAAAGTTATGTATCTACAAAGAGTATGTACAATTGCCAAAACTCATCGAACTGAAAATCTGTACTTTTTATTATACGTAAATTTTCCCTCAATAAGCAAAAGAAGTTTTGTGCTTACAAATTTGCAGTAAATTTAAAGAGAGTTTAAGCATCTCTTGAGCGGATTTATGAATTGATCACTGTTCCCAACAATATCTCGGGTGATATTGTTGTGCAAAGATAATGCTTGTTGCTACGAGAAGTGTCGTAAGCAATAATTTTTCAAAGGTCACACGTGCTCAAATTTAACTTTTATAATTTCTGCATATATAATTAGAGCCATTGGAAGCCCATTACCACCAGGAACTTGAAAACCCCGGAGGAGTTTCATTGCAATGAGGAGCCATGCAGTAAATAAAGACTATGAGAAGATTCTAGCAAACACCTTCTCCCAAGACAAATAATTCTTTCTCTCATCCTCAGGTTCCTTATCTGCAAAAGAGGACAGCATTTGTTCAGCTTAATTCCAAGGTTGTTATGAAGATAATCAAATTTAAGTCAATTAAGCACATATTTAGTGTCCCCCTAAACCATGTCAAATTCTGTGGGCACAAAAGAAGGAACAAGGCATGCTTCCTGCCCTCACGGAACTTACGGACCAGTATAAGAGGGAAGACCAGTACATACGTGTTTACAATAAAACATATCACGCCTTCTAGGTGATAAGGGTGCAGAGTGATCCAGACACAAGTAAAAGAAGCATTAATTCTGGCTGGCGCCACTGGGGAAGACTTCATGGAAGCAGAAGCATTTAAACAAGACCTTGAAGGAGGATGATTTGGAAGAAAGGCTTTCCAAATAGAGGGAGAATGAGAGCAAAGCACAGGGATTGGTCACCATGAGAATCAAATGAGTCTGTAAACTGTAAAGCACTATTTAGTTATGAAGTGTTACTTGTTACCTCTACTGGGGCTGCTACTCAAAGTCACGGCCTCTCTAGGTAATAAGATAACACGGTGATTTAGAGAAAAGGCCAGTTTATCAGCTTACAGAATCTCAGAGTAAGCATGATTGCCCAGTGTCAAAGTCTTGAAGATACATCTCGAGTCCAACTCAGAAGAATAAACATCAACCAAAGGTTAACAGTTAAATAAATTCTCTTTCCGTCTTCTAACATCTTTCCCATTCCTTCCAAGCTAGCACCTCCCTGCCCATCAGCACATCAAGTCTTACCCCTTAAAAAGGATCAAAGCAGCCTCTGAGTTAGCAAACGTCAGATTCAAATACTGGCGATGTTGATTTCCAGCTATATGATAGGAAGCACCTTCCTTTAAACTGCATAAGATTTAAATTTTACATCTGTAAATGGGAATAAAAAATAATAGTATCCACTTCATAGAATTGCTGAGAAAGTTAAGTAAAATAATGTAGCTGGTATATAGCACTCACTATTATTTATTATAGTAAGCTACAAGGATATATAGTAAAAGACAGGGAATATAGCCAATATTTTATAAAAACTATAAATGGAATATAACCTTTAAAAATTGTGAATCACTATTTTGTACACCTGAAGCTTATATAATATTGTACATCAACTATACCTCAATTATATTGTATAATATATATTGTACTTACATAATATCCTACATCAACTGTACCTCAAAAAAACAATATATCAGAAAAATAAAATATTAGGGAATGCTGTATAATAAAGAATTCGCCTGGTCTTAAAAAATATTATTTATTATCATTATCATCTAGAGTAAGTGTTGCCAAACTATGGCTTGTGGGTCAAATCCAACCACGTCCATTTGTTTATGGATTGTCTAAGTAGCTTTCTGCTGCAACGGCAGAGCTGTGACAGAGATTGTATGAGCCACAAATCTAAAATACTTACTTCCTGGTCCTTTACAGAAAAAGTTTACTGACTTCTGATCTACAGAGGTGAGAAGGGAAAATATTCTTATGTTACATTTGCAACCAGTTAGGGGATTTTATCTCGGTGGGCTTGCCACTGACTTTATGTCCTCATTGCTGGTTCTTGGCATCTGATGGTACATGGTATGTACCCCTTAGTGCTGGAGGAGTTCCTCATATGGATGCCCACATCTCAGTACCATGGAGATCCCTAGAATCTTCTTAAATCCTCCCAGAGTCTAGTATTAATAGATAAGGACCACATAGCAAATGTGGGGAAGGTAGGTAACGAATTCTGGCTCCGATTAATAATGCCATAACCTCAAATGGAAAATGCAGAATACTCAGGATGAAAGGGAATTTAATATGTTGCCAGGTGATGGAACAACTCTGACCCAGTCACTGGGCAGAGGGAAGTAACAACGTGAAAAGAAAGTAAAACATGGTAGATGGTTTGAAATTCCCATTGGCCTCCTGCTACACTCCTTAAATTAAGGGCCCTGCACTCTAGTTCCATTTAAATATTCTCTTTTCAAGCATCTCTAACATTATTGCTATTATGAAATGTACAGGGACCTAGGTAGATTGGGATTATACATCTGAGCAATATTTCTAGTTTCATTATTTGCCCAGGGAAGAACACTGGGCTTGGGTTCAGGGAACAAGGAGGCATTTCACCTCATCTGTTTTAGCCTCAGGTTCCTAGCATAGATAATCTCTTTGTTAACTGTAAAACGATTTCAAGGGAAGACAACCAAAGACTGGTGTACGCATGTGTATGTCTCTGTGTGGTAGGGTGTTCTGTAAGGGGGGGTGATTAGCAGCTTTCTTTTGAAGTTGGATGCAATGAGAAAATGTTCTAAGATGAGCTCCAGTTGCTGATATTTTCACCTTCTACCCCTTAGGCCATCTGCATCTGTTCTGCTTGTTCAAGCAAGGTAAGGTTTCTTTGGACCCTGAGCTCCCAATCAAGGGAGACCATGAAAGTAGTGTTCTCTCATCCATACCTTTTGATTCAAAGGAGTACATTCCTTTATAAGGTAATAAATAGCTAATATGGTAACCCATCAGTTGTAGGGACATAAGCATAGATGCGAGCTTACTCAGATCCCTTATTGGCATGGGGCTAAGCGGTAAGATGCAGCAGTATTCTAGCTCATGATGATGATGACAATGATAGTAAGAATATGATGATAATAATCATAAAAAAAAAAAAAGAGTACATTCCTAAAATCACTGGCAGGGGAATTGTCTCTTGTCAGTTCAAAGAGCCTTTTCTTAATTGTTTAAAAAAACAGATATTCATTCATTCAAAAAAATTCATTGAAAACACCCATATTCATTGAGCTGTCACTATATCCCAAACACTGTAATAAGTGCTGGAGCCAGCAAGAATGGACAGTCATTGTGCCTTAATAACCTCAAGTCCAGTCTTGAAATACCCTTTAACAATTCTGTTCTGCTAACATGTTGCTTTATTTTGTTATAGCCACAGCTGTGTGGATCTCTGACCTCCCTCTCTGTTGCACCTCCATCACTCTTCCTCCCAGTGTCTGGAAGCGCATCGTCTGTTGATTCCCTCTCCTCCCAGTTTCTATATACTTTTAGAGTTTCATCCCCACTAAGGTGCAAATGACTGTCAACGGTTCAGAAGAGTTTTCCTCCTGGGGTACTTGTATTACAGAGGGCTTCAGTGTCCCCGCAACAGCACTGGTTCTTGCTGAACCTGGATTTGGTCTTAGAACCCATCTGTCATTACCAGTCAAGGTTGGCAGTTATGTTGAAAACTATCCATCATGGTTTAAGCCAAGGCTGAAATTTCAGGAATTGGATAGCAAACAATAGTTTTGGTTTCTTTTTTGGGGGGGGTGGAGTTTTCACTTTTTTTTCCAGAGCCCTGAAAAGTTAGGTGACATAGGTAAGAGCTTATGCCAATTATACATAAGGTCTCAGCTTACGGAAAAGCATAGCCCAAGGGTGGCAGTTGTCGCGCAGAAATGTTCTCTACCAAACAGGAAACCAGAAATGATCTTCACTGTGCCTGAAAATCTTGTCACTGTATAAAGTGAGGAGTGTGGCATTTACCGAGATCCTCCTATCCCCGGATTCCTCATCTGTGGATATAGAGGGCTGACTGTACCGTGCCATTTTATATAAGGGACTTGAGCATCCTCGGATTTTGGTATCCTGGAACCAATCCCCCGCGATACCAAGGGGAAGACCTACGTATATCATTATAAAGGCACAGCCACTCGAAATATCCATACTAAGTGCAGAATTCAGAGCAGAAGCATTGTGGGTAGAGAGGGCCTGGAGGTGCTTTATGGTACCTAAGTGAACAGTTTGCTTCAAGAAGAATCTAATTTGAATGTTGAAGAACAACCCTATGAGGAGGTCTGTTCTAGAAAATTCTAACATCTTAAGCCCCTTGTTTGACAGGGGCTAAATTCCAAAGAAGAAAAATGAACTCATTCATTAGTGAGGATTCAACTTGCTGTTGTATGATCAAGAAGACTCAATAATTTAAATAATGTTCTCTAGCTTTAATAGTATTTGAATGTGAAAGTAGTCATTAAATTTGGGTACCTGCTGGGTTATAGTAGATTGTAAAAATTTCAATGTAGTTGTAGAATTTCAAATGCAATATTAAACACTCATGACTATAGTAAAAGAAGGAGAGCTTAGTTCAAGTAACTGCATTATTGGAGTTGACAAGCGGAGTATAAACACCTCCCTGACTAATAGATGTGCTCACTGCCCCTTCCTAGTAGGAAGATAGAACCGTATATGGTATTATCTCTGTTCTTGGAATAGATGCCAACTTGGTGCAGGCTAGGCTCTCTCAAGAAGCTCTCTTCTTGATGGATTAACTATGAATCTCTGAAACTCTTCTCCAGTTGTGGAAAGTATTTGAAACACTTATCTACAGATACATGAGCACGGTGACACAGCTGCCTTAATAAGCCACAGAAACCAGCGTGTTTTAAATATGCACAGAGTTATATTTTTGCCTGACATCCCATTACCAATATAAACATATCATCTACTGTGTTGGTTATTTGCATTAAAAATTAATTAGATTTAGACTTTAAAACTCCCATTTCCCTCAAAGCTACTTTTTATAAATGCTTGATTTTTTTCTCTCAATAATTTCATGAGTGTTCAGTGTTTTATCAAGTAAGTATTTTCCTTTGTAACTTATAAATGCACACAGACATAAAAAATATTAACGGTTAAGAACTCATAAGATATTCCCATTATTTTTATTTTTGTTTTTATCAGATTTTAAGCACAGGCTTAACATCATACATATACACATCCATGTGGTTGTCTGGATCAGTGAGGTTGATCCTTGAACTATTCCTTCAAGGATATTGTCTCATTAGATGATCATCCCTACCACCTCACGTAGAAAGAGCCAAAACCTCCTGCAACATTTGGAAATATATTTTCCCCAGATGCAATTGTGGTGGAGTGAAATAAACAATGAATTTGGAGGTTGGATTTATGCTTTAACCAGATACCTGTTACTAAGGGGGCCTTTTGTTTAAGCTTTCAGAGCCTCAGTTTTGCCATCCCTGTAATGGAGATGTAATTCTTCTTATTATGTAGCTCATTTAATTAAATAATATTTAATAATATAAACTTTGAGAAAAGCACTTGGTAAAAACTCTAACATTAAACAAATATAAGACCTGCTGTTACACTTTACCACAACTGTATTAGTCCCTGTTTATTCTAACAACGCCCAAACATTAGTGGTCATTGGCCACCTGCAGGCTCAGCTCTGCCCAAAACCAGGCCAGAGAGACTCTACCTGATAGAATATTAGTTAATCACTCATTGTCGTGAGTATCTTTTGGTTTTGCCTTTCCCCCAACCAGATCTTCTGATAATAGTACACCAAGTTTCCATAGCGAACCACTTCTTTTCTACTTCTTAATCCATGTGATTGGCTAGAACTTGTCAAATGTGATGTAAGTGTAGCCAATCAGAGTACCACTCTGGACACAATGACTGGTTCAGGAAAGATTCTAAGGTCAAACCAGGCAATAAAAACTAGATTCTGGAATTTACTGGGGACTCTGTTTCCACTAGAAGAGGAAATAAGAAAGGAAGTAAGCCTAGGGGTGTTAATGGTCATCTTATCACCATGTAGATTGAACTATTTAAGCCAACTCTAAGCTAACTATTGAAACTAACACAAAGGAAAGCAGGAGATGGAGAAGGACATATCCTGGATTACATCATCTGAGTTCCTGGATCCAGCCATTCCTGAAGTTTTACTCATGCACTTTTTGGTTATCTAGCCCATGGATTTCTTTCTCCACTTCAGACTTTAGAGTTTAGTTTCTGTCCTTTGCGATGAAAAGAGCCCTGACTAATATACTTACTTCTTACTGTGAAGGAGGTACTCTATAAAGAGTCCATGGCCAAGTTACGACTCATGCTTGCATCAATAGGTAGATACAGACCTAAATGCCAGTGATGGTGTTGTGCGGTGGCCTTCATCCCTCCTTTCTGTGTGTAGTTAGCCTGACTAACAGACCTTGAGCCTGGATCGAGCCTACCTCAACCCAGCCAACAGGTGAGTCTGTCCTTCTGTCAGGTTGATACCAGCTTTCTTTTTTTTTTTTTTTAAAGTGTCTCTAAAGAAAGATCTGCATCAAATGTTGTAGATATGAGCTTTTAACCCTAGGGCTAGGATAAGCTTCTAATAAATCCTCATAGAATCATTTCTGATGTGTCATTTCCTCCTTGATCTATTCAAGATTTCTTATTGGCCTCAGAAGCTTAAATATTGCCCAGACTTGTCACTCCCACCCCCTTGTCTCTCTTGGACTTTGCTACCTGCCAGGACTGGATTTGAGCTTGTTCTGAATTACTCCTGAATATGACATTGAATTTGAACTCCTGACCATAATTCTCCTCCACCCTGAATAGGATCCAGCCCTTCCTTCTCAGTTTTCCCTGGTTCCTACTTAGGCAATTCTTGTTTACCTTTGTACCATTCTTTGGGAGTAGTGAAAACAATTTCACTTATAAATTTCTACCCTTAGATACTGGTATCCTGAGTCTATATCAAGACCTTGAATGCACTTTGTGAAACTAAATGAGGGTCTCAATTTTCCATGTACCCAGTGCCTGTCCCCACCCACATCTCCGAAATCACTCTGGAGTTCTCTGACCAGACTCTACTTTGAAAGCCAGCCAAAGGGAACCTGTGCTTCAGTTTAGTCCAGTTCCATTTATGGCAGGGCAGTTGGAGAACACGTGACTCCAACAAGATGAGGCCCCCCCAGAATCATTGTGTACTGACCCTGCAAAAACTGAAAAAGTAGAGAATACCCACTGAACACAGGAATGACTTGATGCCCCACTCCTGGAATTGCCTCTGACCTTGTCCTAGAAGCAGGTGTTGGGTGCTGACCAAGAGAACTTTGAGGATTGTTGGTAAAGTTGGGGCATATGGATCCCTTGGTGGGACCACTCCTCTCATTCTCAAGTTGCTACATGAGTCTCCCCGTCATCTGAAGGGCTGAGTGCTGGGTTCCCTGCTTGGATGTGGGAAGCTGAAGACAGAGATCTCAGACCTAGTCTGCTTTATCCCAAGGAGCCCCAGACAAACCACCTTGCCCAGACTGCTGAGCCAGCCAAGACTTTCTTCTCTCCTGATGGCCTGGCATCATCTCCTTTTCCGATCAGGACCAGCCTCTGGAGCTCTTGCGCATCTAAGGGCCAGTGGAGAGGACATGGGTCCAAGAGAGGAGTCCAGAAAGCCCAACTCAACCTGCAACAAGAGAGGATGGGTCCCAAACCGGAAGTCCTATGATGGTGCAAACTCAAAGGGAGCCAGTTCTCTCCTTAAGAACTGACAGAATGGCTGAACGCCCGAGGAGAAACCAAGTTCAGAGGTAATAGAAGAGACATCAGAAGCCACAGGGGTGATCCTGCCCCTCCCACCGTTGTCCTGTGTTCTTTCCACAGCTGGGGGAAAGGAGCAGGGTGGTGAGTCCCAGCAACTGAGCTATAAACTGAAATGTGGTGACACTTTCCATATAAACAATATGCTGGCTACTCCCTAAGCTAGCCCACAAAATCTATTAAACACATAACATAGGAAACAAAGATATATGCCTACAAGAAATTTATTCTGAGTTAAAAAAAACCCCTAAAACCAAAATACAACCTACCAATGAATCTGGACACACACCTTCTGTGCAAAACTGGAGATAGCCCTACTGTGCTTGGGTAAATGCAGAGTGGTTTTGAACATATGGTAAGTGCTTGATGACCACTTTATGCTTGATAGGTTTTTACTCTATAAAAGTTTATGCATGTTGTTTCATTTGTTTTCTTTGTTGTGACTCATTTTCAATTAACTTCAGTGTATATGACACTCAGAATCCTACTAACAGAGACATCTTTAAAGGTGTACAATCCATATGTCGGTGTGTCTTAAGTCTTCCTCTTCTTAGAATACACTTGCTGCTATATATATAGTACAAGGCAAAAATGTGGGGTTTTTTTGAACGTTAACTAAAGGCTTAACTTTTACCATTCATATAATAAAGTGCAGATTTTCCTTAAAGGTGAGTTCTCCATTTCAAAAAGGCTGGTGACAAGGTTAGCAGGTAATAAAGAATTTCAACAGTTTAAATTCAAGGTCCTAGGAAAAGTCCTCATGGAGAATATTTTCTGATCATGGGAAGATAAAATTTTTATTTGATTGTTTTTTGCAGAGTCAGAAAAAACCCAGGGGGGCTGAGAGGTGACAAGTCCTTCTTGTGTTTTTCCTGTGAAGGGGGTCAAGACATGGTCCCAAGACTGAAGGGCATCACGTGACCAGCCGGGCTGACTGTGTGCAGGGGCTCAGCTTTGGCGAGTCACACAGATAGTCATTCAGGCCCAGTTCTTGAATTTCAGCTTATTTTGTTCTTGAAAAGACAAAAACCAATTATTGATAGCTCTGCTGACCTCAGATATGCAGTCTATCTTAGTGAAATGATCTTTTCCGACCATATTATTGCCAGTTAAAAGTGACCCTGAACTTGTTGACATAGGATCAGTGGAAAAAACTACAACAAACAAGAAATAGATATTTTCCCTGAGTTTTGTGTTTTCAATCACCAACGTGGCTTTGATCCCCTTCAAAAAGACCCCCTTCATCCTTTTTGCCAGCCCTGCTCTCTCTTTCCAAGGCATCCTTTGTAAGACCATCCCAACCTCCACTGGGAATCCCTAGTATAGGGTTATTATACTGTCATAGTTAGCTGTAACCTACCTCTCTGTAGCCTCCAGAACAATGTGCCCTAAGGGGCCTGAGCAATATCTGGGCTCAACTCTCTCCTGCGTTGGGACCAGCAAGTGCTTTGAACGTATAGACCCTCAATAGATGTACTCCGGAATTTTGAAGTTGAATGAAACTAGTCCTTGCCATCATCAATTTATGATTTAAACAAGATTCAGATTAGGATTTGCTCCTTTTCAATCTCAGCTCCCACAGCCCACATCTCAGCTTCTCTTGGAAGTCCCTGGAGTCCCCACCCCCTCCCATCTTCCTGAGCTGCCCCTCCCATCCCCCTCAGCTCTTTTCCTAGGCAAGCTGCAGCAGCTATCCCAGGCCTTCCCTCCTCCCCTCCACCTGTTTCGCCTGCTCAGCCTCTACTGCCCTGGCCTCTGGGCCCCGTTTTTAAGAAGAGTCGGAAGCATTGAAGTCAGGGCTTCTGATATTTCATGACATCTATAAATAATAGTCATTATAATAACTATCTTTTATGAAGGATCTGCTATGCTGGACATGTTTGAAAGATGTGATTTATTTACCTAGCCTCAAGCCAGAAGAGTCATTCTCTTTGCTTATTCATTTGTTTAAAAATTATCTAATGAACAGGACAGTGAAGATGCTTGCTCTAACAGAGCTTATATTCCTATGGAAAGAGAGAGACAGCTAACAAGTGGGCAAGGTAATTTCAGGTAGTGACTACACACTGAAGGAATGACAACTGGGTAACGATGTCGTGAGTGCCTATTTAAGTCTCAAGATCAGGGAAAACCTCTCTAAGGGGTAACATTAGTGCTGAAACCTGAATGAAGTAAAGGAGACTGATGATGTAGAGAGCATTCCTGCATAGGGACCAGCACGGGCAAAGGTCTTATGGAGGGTATGAGCTTATCACGTTACTGCGTTATCCTGTGGCTCTGTCTGCTTTCTCTGCTAGAATCTGAGCAAAACCCTAGTTCCCTTACACGCTGACTGTAGGAAGGACTACCTTGCCCTTGCTGGTGACAGGGCTTTCCAACCTAGCAACCTGCTGGCTCAGCTGGGACACCCTATTATACCCATAAGCATTTTCTCTACTCTTCATGATATAGTCAAAACCCCACCTCTGCTTGACCCATCCAGTAGGTTCATTTTGTATTTGTTTTCTCCCGGCTTATTTATTTCACCATATGAAACACAGGTCATTACATCTGCCCAGGCAGGGTCAGTAGTTGTGGCGCACGGGCTTAGTTGCTCCGCGGCATGTGGGATCTTCCCAGACCAGGGATCGAACCCATGTCCCCCTGCATTGGCAGGCATATTTTTTTTTTAATTAAGTAATTCATTCATTCATTATTTTTCGTTGCATTAGGTCTTTGTTGCTGTGCGCGGGCTTTCTCTAGTTGCGGCGAGCGGGGGCTACTCTTCGTTGCGGTGCGTGGGCTTCTCGTTGCAGTGGCTTCTGTTGTTGCGGAGCACGGGTTCTAGGTGCGCGGCTTCAGTAGCTGTGTCACGTGGGCTCAGTAGTTGTGGCTCGCAGGCTCAGTAGTTGTGGCTCCCGGGCTTAGTTGCTCCGTGGCATGTGGGATCTTCCCGGGCCAGGGCTCAAACCCGTGTCCCCTGCATTGGCAGGTGGGTTCTTAACCACTGCGCCACCAGGGAAGTCCCCCCAACGTTGCTCTGTTTGACTATTTGTTTCTCCCTGGTCTCTCATCCTCTCCCTTCCCTAATTAACAACTGATCTGCCCACTGGAACTCAGGGAAGGTCATGGAGGCTGAATGAAGGCTGTTTCCTATAATCAAAGAAATGAGGGACACAGAAAGGCTTTGTGCCCAGGAGCCCTGCAGGGCCCTGTGTGGTATCAGCAGGTGGAATTTTTTATGTCTTACTTGATGCATTTCCGTGTTGTTTGAAAATTTTCCAACAGTGTGTATTAATTTTATAATTAAAAAACACTAAAAAAGTGTTTTAAAATTCTAGTTTATACTCAACACCCAGACCTTGGTTTCTAATACCATTCTCCAAGAAAAGGAACCAGGATCCTTGGGGAAATGGCCAACACTAGGGCTGGGGCAGGGAAAATTCAAGATGAGTCTGGAGTACCTTGTGGTGCCAGAAAGTAAGAAAAAGCTCCAAAAACAAAAGGATAGGGCATGTCAAAGGGACGCAAGTGCCAATCTGAAAGAACTCCCAGTGGCCAAACCTGGAACAATATGAGTGACAAAATAAATGGTATTGGATTATAACCCAAACTATAAAATAAATATCCATGAGTCTATACTAATATAAAAAGGTGGTTGAAGAAATAAACGAATGGGGGAGAGGGAGAAGAGACAGCTGCTCCTTACAGATGAATTCCAAATAATTCACGTAGATACTCCGCCCTCCAGGAGGTGGAGCTTAAAGCCCAGCCCCCACCCCTAACCCACACTACACACACTTTCAGCCTGGAGAGCTGTCCTTAGTGACCTGATTCCAAAAAGTATAGTACAGAAAGGGGAGAAGAGTAACTTTATAGTGGAGAAGTCTGGCAAGCATTACCTCTGCAAGGTGATCAAGGTGGATTGACCTCAACGATGATAAGTTGTGTTGATAGCATGTACCCTTGATAAACATGATGAAAAGGGTACTTCATCTCTGTGGTCTTCCTCTCCTCCCCCCCCACCCCAAATTCCTATAATCCAGTCTAATCATGAGAAAACATCAGACAAATCCCAACTGAGGGACTTTCTAAGAAACACCTGACCAGCCCTCCTCAAAACTATTAAGGTTGTCAAAAATCAAAACCTTGTTTTGTTGTCAAAAACAAAATCTGAAAAACAGTCACATATGGGAAGAGACCAAAGAGATGTGATAACTAAACACAATGTGGAATCCTGAATCAGCTCTCGAGCAGAAAAGGGACATAAGTGGAAAAACTGGTGAAATCTGAATAAAGTCTGGAGTTTAGTTAACTGTATTGAACCAATGTTGGTTTCTTACCTTTGATAAATGTAGCAAAGTTTAGTAAGAATGATATTAGGGGAGGACTTCCCTGGTGGTCCAGTGGCTAACACTCGGTGCTCCCAATGCACGGGGGCTGGGTTCAATCCCTGGTCAGGGAACTAGATCCTGCACGCCACAACTAAAGATCCTGCATGCTGCAACTAAAGGTCCTGCATGCCACAACAAAGATCGAAGATCCCGCGTCCTGCAACTAAGACCTGGCACAGCCAAATAAATAAATAAATAATTTTTTTTTTTTTTTAAAAAGGATGATATTAGGGGAAACCAGGTAAGGGGTCTACAGGAACCCTCTGCACTGTCTTTGTAACTTGTCTGTAAATATAAAACTATCATAAAATAAAAGTTTATTTTAAAAAATGAAAAATGTTTCCATCAATAAAAAGGCCTATCAACAAGCCAATCAAAAAATAAGCAGAAGACCTAAATAGACATTTCTCCAAAGAAGACATACAGATGGCCAAGAGGCACACGAAAAGCTGCTCAACATCACTAATTATTAGAGAAATGCAAATCAAAACTACAATGAGGTATCACCTCACACCAGTTAGAATGGGCATCATCAGAAAATCTACAAACAACAAATGCTGGAGAGGGTGTGGAGAAAAGGAAACCCTCCTTCACTGTTGGTGGGAATGTAAATTGATACAGCCACTATGGAGAACAGTATGGAGGCTCCTTAAAAAACTAAAAATAGAATTACCATATGACCCAGCAATCCCACTACTGGGCACATACCCAGAGAAAACCATAATTCAAAAAGACACATGCATCCCAATGTTCATTGCAGCACTGTTTACAATAGCCAGGTCATGAAAGCAACCTAAATGCCCATTGACAGACGAATGGATAAAGCAGATGTGGTACATATATACAATGGAATATTAGTCATAAAAAGGAATGAAACTGGGTCATTTGTAGAGACGTGGATGGACCTAGAGACTGTCATACAGAGTGAAGTAAGTCAGAAAGAGAAAAACAAATATTGTATATTAACGCATATATGAGGAATCTAGAAAAATGGTACAGATGAACCCGTTTGCAAGGCAGAAGTAGAGACACAGATGTAGAGAACAAACGTATGGACACCAAGGGGGAATAGCAGGGGTGGGAGTTGGTGGTGGTGGGATGAATTGGGAGATTGGGATTGACATGTATACACTAATATGTGTAAAATAGATAACTAATAAGAAACTGCTGTGTAAAAAAAATAAATTAAATTAAATTAAAAAAAATGCCTATCAGCAAGCATCTTTATATATTAAAAAAATTACTTTTAACTATTTAAATGATATTTAATCATGTTATTATAAACATTATGAATTAGAATCATTTCTTTAGGCTCACACAGTCCAAAGCCTACATTTTTCATACTGTATTTTTATCCATTTTCAATAGGGCTGCCTCAGGCATGCCTGTGAGATCAAGGCTTTGTTTTTAATCCTGCCCTACAACCAGCTGGGTCTTCTGATGTAGCCAGGGCCCCATCCTCTGCGCTATGTCTTAGCTGCCTGGACTCCAAACGGCTAGAATTAAGCCTGGGTGGATTTTGCTGGACAGCCAATGATACTCTAGATCTTTTGCATTTCAATCTACCTTCTCTCAGTCAATCAGGTCTTTAAGGATAAGAGCTAGTCTTGTTAAGGATCTTAGACTGTAGTCTAAGAGCAACATGAAGCTTTTGAAGGTTTTAAGTGAGAGAGGTGAATAATCAGCAGAGTATGAGATAGAAGGAGAGGGAGGGAAGAGTGTCTTTAGGAGGAAGTATTAGAGTCATCCAGGCAAGAGATATGGTCACTTAGACTAGGGTGCTGGCACCATGGGTGGGGACTTGTGATACCATGACAGTTAATAATGATAATAATACACATTTATATAATCCTGTAGAGTTTATATTGCAAATGCTTTGACATTCTTTGTCAATTAACTCTGGATAGAATTTTCATTTTGCAAATGAGGGAAACTGGAGCCATAGGAAATAAGTGAATTGCTCAAGGCTAAGTAGCATAATTTTAACCCAAGTGTTTTGATTCCAGATCCAATGTGCTTCCCAGTGCCTGACTGCAAAATTGTGTGTGTAGGGGAGTGATATATGTTGACAATTTGTTGTTTTTACCCTTGGCTAATGGTTTTCAAAATGACTATACTTACAAACTTAAAAAATACAGATTCCTGGGCCCCGCCCTCAGAGATTCTGACTCCGTAGTTCTGAGGGGGGCCCGGAAGTCTGTGGCACCCTTGGGTGATGCAAGGAAAAAGGCTTGTGGACCACACTTTGAAAACCAGGACTGCTGTGAATCTCTGCTTGTTATCCCAATTCCCACGCACAGGAGACTGAACCTGGGCAATTGTTTTCCAAGTACATGTTATGATGATGTAACAGTGGATATAGATTTTAAAAAACTATTGTTTGGTCAGTCATCTTTTCTAATCTGGACAGCATTAGCAAACTTTGCTTTGAAATTATTTTTGCTGTTTAATAACTACCTTGTCCCTTTTGCTTATGTCCTGTATCAAGCCTCTCCCATGGTCACAGTCTGCATGTCCTTGGCCCTTCGCTCTGTGGCTTCCCGGCAGCAAGCCTCTAAGCCACAGAGCTGGCAGTGGCGCCCAGGCGTCCCTGGCCTCAGCTCGGCATCACCTGCCCCGCGGTCAGTTTTTCACAGCAGAAACTTCAGCCCGTAACAGTCTGTGCGTGAGTTTTTTTGTAGCCACAGGGAAAAGGGGATGGAAGAGGCTGGTTTGGGTATTTTCCCATCTTAAAGCACTCCAGCCAAACTGCAGGTTATGACTTCAGTGTGTCATTCTTCTTTTAAGAAAATAATTCAGTTGTCCATAATCACTCCCTGTCTTACTTGGCCTAAAAAATGGATTTTCTTTCTGTTTTGTTTAGTTTTCTGGCACATCTAAAATCAGATGTTCTTTATGTAATGACTTTGTGTTACTACTCCACTGGAAGGTCACTTAAGGCATGCAGCTCACCGTTTATGAATTTTATCTACTTTTGCATCACTACATGAAAATAAATACTTGTGCACTTGTACCTGAAGTTACAGAAGGGAGGCCCGGCTCATGTGGTGAAAGAACAAAACTGCAGTGATCATCAATGTTTTATTCTCTCACTGTTTGCCTCGGCCTCCATTGGCTCACTTTCCCCTCACCGTCCACAGGAACGTTTTCCTGGAAGGCAGAGTCAGGGGGAGAAGTAGGGAACCCAGAGAAAACTATTCTTTCCACATGGGGATGGCTTTTCAAAGTCTCTCCCAGACACATGGCCTCAGCAAGTGTGTGGATGGGCACATTTCCACTTCACCCAAAGGAGCCCTGGGCTGCCACACGTGGTATCTGCCAACCTCAGGGGGTGTTTCCCTCTCTCCACCTCAGCTGCTTGGTCTCTGGTGGGTGGAAGCTGTGGATGTTTATTGAGTGCCTCCTATGGACCAGGAACCACAGAATTGCTTTGATCGGTTATAAACATCTTTTCTTTCAAGCAGATGGGGCTACTGCTATGGCTGTCTCGGTGGTTGGTTGGTTAGTTCTCTGGGATGCTTCAGCCCCAGGGAGTACATACACCCCACCACCACCTGAGCTTGGCAGGGTTCCCCGAGGGGCTCCCAAAGATCACAACTCCTTCTGGCTGTGCCCATTGCTGGGGACACCTGTAACCTCTACTTCAGGAGGACACGATTGGCTGTTAAAGCTCCAAGTTTCCCCCTGCTCCTAACCGTGGATTTAGCTAACAACACATCACAGGGACTTCCCTGGTGGTGCAGTGGTTAAGAATCCGCCTGCCAATGCAGGGGACACGGGTTCGAGCCCTGGTCCGGGAAGATCCCACATGCCGCGGAGCAACTAAGCCCGTGCGCCACAGCTACTGAGCCTGCTCTCTAGAGCCCGCGAGCCACAACTACTGAGCCCGCGCGCCTAGAGCCCGTGATCTGCAACAAAGAGAAGCCACCACAATGAGAAGCCCGCGCACCGCAACGAAGACCCAACGCGGCCAAAGCAAAAACAAACAAAAAAAACCACCGCAAAGTGTTTTCCTCTTACAAGTCTCTCAGGGCCTGGAAACGTCTCAGCTCTTCCTCTGGCTCTTTCCTTAATTTAAAGGGTGGGGCTGGAAGGAATCTTTACCCTGTACTTCCCTCCAAGGACTGGTCACGGGCACATGTTCTCAGTCTCTCTATAGCAGCTTGGCCAGGTGAAATCAGCAAACGTTGTTCACTCCAACGCAATGCGTAACTTTGGACCCTTTTGAACCCTCCTGCCTGCTTGCGGGGTTGAGTGACAGCCCGGCTCCCACCGTAGTCGCTGCCCCACCAACAACCTCCCGCCCCGATGTCAGGAGGCCTGGACACACCCTCTACATGGGCTCCTCCCGAGGAAGTATGAGACCTCCATCTGCTTTCGTAACCTTTTTAATCAGTGGTTCAGTGGGCAGAGGGGAGGATCCAGGTTGCTCTGGGCTGCCTTCTAAGGGGGACAGCCTGGAATCTACATCTGACTCCCCAGGGGTTTGGCAAACGTCGGTCTAACCTTCCAGGGTATTTGATCAAAGCAGTGGAAGCATGGGAGTTTTAGGGTTTCTGGGCCAAGGAACATTCGTGACAGGCAAGTGGCTTGATGGGAGAGGAATGTCTGGGCCATCAGGGTGGAAGCAAGACCCCTCAAAGCAGGTGAGAGAAGGATGCGATAAGTTCCAGTCCTTCAGAGAGGGAGTACTTTGGCAAGGAACAAGCGGATTGTCAGGCCCCAAGCCAGGCAGCTGTGGTTTGGGGCAGGGTTCCAGGGCCAGCAGGGAACTGCGGTGCCAAATGGGCGCTGAGCGGGCGCCCAGTCACATGCCAGCCTTGGCCCACAGGGTGGGTTTAGACACAAATGCTCTGGTTGCAGGGCACCTGGGTGCCAAAGAGCTTTCCTCAGGCACCTGGATCCTGGGCTTAGGGCAGCAAGACTGACCAATTCCCCTTCCCCCACTAGTGGCCAAAGGTCCCGGATTATGCAACAATAGGCGTGTGTAGGATCAGCTCAGCTAACTAGCAGGACAGAGTAAGTGTGCAGGTGTCCCAGTGATACGGGATTACCTTTGCCCCCATCCTTCCCACCAAGTTCTTTCTCATGAGAGGCAGCCATTTCTACAAACTGAAACAGATGAAGTCTTGCAAAGGCTCCTGATAGATTTTTTTTTTTTAATCTATGAAATACGCAGACACACAAAGAGGGGAGGGATGATGGACAGATAGATATGTACATCCATACCTACACAGAGACACACTTACACATACAGATAGGTCTTATACACATAGTAGATGAGTTCCTAAAAAGCCACATTTAAATTCAGTTTTTGCAAATAATCCCTACTTGAAATTTATCAAGACAGCATCTCCTAATGAGTCTTTATATTCTCTTTAATTAAATAATGGAACAGATGCAGCCTAACTTCTTTTTTTTTTTTTTTTTTCTATTTTATTGCCAGGAAGCTCAGAGTGAAACTTCATACTTAATTCATTACTTCCTTAGCTTAAATCTCCTAATATAATTGTTTTCTTTTTTCAGCCCATTTTATTACTGGACTTTTGTATCGAGGTCCTTGATGTAATAATTTTACGGCTATTTATCAAATGTAATTTTTGATGATTTTAGAAGTCAATAATGAGTAAGTAATATTAGATAAATGAGTTGAATTTTCTAGAATCTGAAAAATATGTATCAGGGAAGTTTGTCAGTTTATGGATTTCTAAGTTCTGGAAAAGCAGAGTTCTGTTGTAATGAACAATATCCTATTACAGAACCCACCTGGATAGAGTTTGGAGTGTAGGATCCCCCTCTGCCGTCGAATGTGAAATGCCTGTACAGCTGGGTTGGAAGGATTAATCAGAAGTACCTGTGGCAGGAGGAAAGTACTGGTCCCCGGAGGTAGGAGTGCTTTGCCAGCATCACTCTCTTTGCACCTACTCTCTCGGGGCCACATTTGCAAACACACCGAGGAATGTTGGCCACATCCTCCCTGGTAGGTTCAGACAATGCTTTTGCAGTCCTGTATCTGACCCACTTGGTCAACACGGCGCCTGGTCTCAAAGATAGCGGGGAAGAGAAAGGCCTGCAGTGTCACTGAGTCCATTCCTCCGGGTGGGGCAGGAATGAGAAGCAACCTGATCTGCCCCCTCCAACTCTGGGGAGAAGGGTGCGGTGAAGTCTCCTCTTTCTACCGGCCATCTACCACTGGCACCAGCCATCTCAGGAGTAACCAATTCAGTTTCTCACTCTGGCATCTCTCCTTTACCTCTCTGCGTCCTCACTGCGTTCTGGGAGATAATTTGCTGAGGCACGAATGTACGTTCAGAAATCTTCCACCAACGTTTCATGGGGCTAGTGGCTGATGGGCCTCCCCAGCTTTGTTAACACTGGTTGAGGGTGCAGGCTGAAGTTATGCTTAGCCTGGGGGTGGAGGCCGGGCATCTGGGAGGTTCTGCTGACCCTCTGTGCTATGGGGTGAGTGGGGTGGACAGTACTGTCCACCAGGACAGTGTGAAATGAGCCCTCTCCTTGAGCAGCTCTCCAGGCCTTTGTGTGGGGTGAAGGGCACTAAGATCCCCCTGCCTTTGGGGCAGAGAATGAATGGAAGAAGTTGTCTCCCTCTGAAGCAGCTCCTCCAGCACTGTTTGTTCTCAGGCTTCATTTCACAGGTCAGAGAGGGGAGTCCTAGAAACAGCCTGGAATTGTCTTAAAATAAGTAGAGAACCGACACAGGGAAAGAGACTCAATTTATTTTGTGTAACTGTTGAGGGGCAGAGCTAGGACCTGTGAACACAGGTTAGAAGGAAACAGAACTGGGTTCAAAGGAAGGAAGGCTTTTCTACCCCTGAGAGTTGTTCAAAAGTGGGTTGGGTCCATCCACAGATGAATGGATAAAGAAAATGTAGGTACATATAACGGAATATTATTCAGCCTTAAAAAGGAAGGGGATTGTGACACATGCTGCAATGTGGAGGAACCTTGTGACTTCATGCTGAGTGAAATAAGTCATAGATACTGTATGATTCCACTCATATGAGGTGTCTAAAGTAATCAGATTTATAGGGCCAGAAAGTAGGATCGTGGTTTTCAGGGTCTAGGGGATTTGGGGAATGGGCAGGTATTGTTTAATGAGTACAGTTAAACATTAGTTTGGGCAAATCTTATGGTTACTAAGTGGGAAAGGTGGGGGAGGGACTAATTGGGAGATTGGGATTGACATATACACACTACTATATATAAAGTAGATAACTAATAAGGATCTACTGTATAGCAGAGGGACCTCTACTTAATACTCTGTAATGACCTATATGGGAAAAGAATCTGAAAAAGAGTGGATATATGTATATGTATAACTGATACACTTTTCTGTACAGCAGAACTTAACACAACATTGTAAATCAACTATACTCCAATAAAAATTTAAAACAAAAATCAGTTTGGGAAGATGAAAAGAGCTCTGTGGATAAATGGTGAAGATGGTTGCACGACAATGTCAATGTGCTCTACACACTGGAAGGTACATTTGAAAATGGTTAAAAGGGGAAATTTTATGTTTATGTGTATTTTATCACACACAAAAAATTGAGTAAACAGCATTGGCGATTAAAGGGCCCTGTGACACTGAAAGAAAAGTGGCTATTAGCCAGCTTATCACATTGGCATGAATGTGCTTTTTTGGTAGTTGCCACTGATTTGGTTTTGGTGAAACAGTACAAGGTACCATGATCTAATATGGAGAGGAAGAGGCCCGTTGCTCAGCGTTCTAAAGAAAATTAGAAAACAGAGCCAGAAGGCCAAGTTCCCATAGGAAAGAAGTCTCATCTGCTTTCCTCAAGTATGCACATGTGAGTGGCAGGAGTGGGGTACTCAGCTGTTGGGAGGGTAGCATGGTGTAGCGAGAGACACTGTGTTGCTGAAGAAAGATTCTTCTTAGACATTTTAGGTTCTAGTTGTGTGGTTATTTAACCTTTTGGAGCTTCACTTTCTGTATCTGTAAAATGGGAATTAATACTTTTTTCACAGAAATAGAGAAGTAGCCTATGAAAGTATCTACCGCATAGTGATTTCCCACAGAAATGTTCACTATTATGGATCTCCCCACAATATTCTTTTTTTCTTTAAGTTTTACATTTTAAAAATGTTATCATGATTTGTCTGTCAGTGATGTGGTTCTTGCCAAATTCATCGACCAGGAAATGAAGTTGATACTGCAAAATATATTATCCTTGCTCTGTCTTGACCTGTCACTGTCACCCTGCATTATTTTGGACACCCTGGAGTGTTCTGCAAAAGGAAGGGTGATTTCTTCTTGTTTTGATTTTATTGAGACTCCCCCAGGGGACCATCAGCCGCAGAGTTGAGACGTGGTCTCTTGATCCGGGAGACCCTTGGCACACTGCATGGCTCACTACAGTGTGCTCCAGCTCTCACCTAATTGCCTTAATTAGAGACTCTTCTGGCAGGGGTCCAAGCAGTACCTCGTCAGCATTCAGCATCTCTGCCAAAGGACAAGCGGGAAAGGGAGCCAAAGCCAACCAGGGGAAATGAAGGCAGCAACACTTTTTTCTAACTAACCCATCAGCACCTTGATGCTGGGGGGTGCTCCCCCATCCTAACCAATCTCTGTACATACCTGCTCGTAGTTACCCAGGGCTTAAACTGATAAACTGGTAGAACACAGTGAAACTTCCACAAGGACTTGAGGAATGGAAACACTGTGAAATGTGAAGCCACCACTCTGCCTTGTCAACAGCACCTTGGGGCCATGGAGTTACATGCCACCAAGGCATAGAAAAGTAGATTTTGGTTTGTGTTCAAGCCAGCATGAAGCACCTCCATCCATTTCCCCACCTCCACAGACATACATGTGGCAGCACGTGGAAATGACAAGAGGCCATAGGTAAGGTTGTCCAGCTTTGGCCCATCAGTATTCCTGGCTTGGATTTTGCCTGGTTATCACCATCTGAGGCTCAGCTCTGCTTGCCACCTCTCAGATAGGGGTAGCAGCAGGCTGTGGGGAGAGGAGCTCTTCTCTGTAAATCACCAGTTGTCCTGACATGTGCCTCACCATTTCCCTATACTTCACCTGCATCTTGGTGTTTGATATAAAAGATTGCCTATATCCATTGGTGACAGAGACCTAATTCAAACTAATTTAGACAAAGAGAAAAAGCAAGATCCAGAGGTTTGCAGAGGGGTCATTTTTGAAACAATGGCTGAGCACTGCTCTATGTGCACATGAGAGAACGTATCTGAGATGAAAGAACCACCCCAAAGCAGCAGGCTGAACATTTCCTAGAGCTCACACACGGCTGAGAATAGCTTGTGTCCCCACCAGCCAGGGTAGAAAGACCTCCTAGTAGAGTCCTCAGTAGTGGGACTAAATAAACCCTGGACTAACAGTTGTTCTGGACCCACCATAACAAAACTTAAAACCAAACTTGAAGAGATCCAACTGATCCCAGTAACTTAACCTTCTGCCATAATAAAGCTCAACACTATTTAAAGAAATATAACAAAATTCAGCAAACAACAATGTCGAATTACAGTGTCAGGTATCTAGGCAAAAATTACTGAGTATGCAAAAAAGCAGAAAAATATTCTTCATGACCAGGAGAAAAACTGATCAATAGAAACAGACCCAGAAAATTAGAGAAATGATGAATTAGCAAAAAAGAACATTAAAATGGTTATTTTAAATGTGCTCCCCATGTATAAGAAAGTAGAAGAAAACATAAACATGATGAGAAGATAAATTGATGATATAAAAAAAGACCTGGATGGGATATATAAAGATGAAGAATACAATATCTGAAATGAAAAATACTGGTTGGGATTAATAGTTAATCAGATACTGCAGAAGAAAAGATAGTGAAGTTGAAGGCAGAGCAATGTAAACTAACCATATAGAGATATAAACTATCCAAGCAAGCACAGAGAGAAAAAAGACTGAAAAAATTAATAGAGCATTAGTGACATGTGGATGATACAGGTATAATCCAAGTAGACTACACATGCATGATTAAAGAGCCAAGAAAATGGTGTGGGTGGTGGGGAAAATATTTGAAGAAATAATAAAAATGTTCTAACTTTGAGGAAAACTATAAGTTGACAGAATCAAGGAGTTCAACAAACACCAAGCAGAGTAAACATTGAGAAAACCATGCCAAGACACTTCATAATCAAATTGTTGAAAATCAGTGGTAAGACGATCTTAAAAGTAGCCAGAGGAATAGGAAAACATTACATACCTGGGAACAAACATGACAATGACAGCAGATTTCATGTCAGAAACTATGTAATCCAGAAGACAGTGGAGCAACATCTTTAAAGTGATGAAAGAAAAACTTTCAATCTTGAATTTAATACCCAGTGAATATGTTTCAAAAATAAAAGTGAAATAAAAATTTTTCAAACAAAGGTAAAATAATTCATCACTAGAAGTTCTTCACTTCAGGAAATATTAATGGAAGTTTTTTGGGCAGGATACCATACAAGAAAAAGATCTACATAAATGATTGAAGCATGCCGGAAATGTGTGTAATTTCTTTAAAAGTTGATTGGCTACTTAAACCAAAAATAATCACAGTGTTTTGTGGGATTCATAATATATGTTGAAGCGAAGTGTATGAAAATAGCACAAGGACAAGAAGGAAGAAATAAACATTCTGTTGTAAGACACTTATACTCTGCTTAAAGTGGAATGATATTATTTGAAGTCAGACTGTTATAAGTTAAAAAGTATAATATTCTATATGTACCCTATAGGGGACCAAAATATATTACACAGATCAAGTCTTATTAAAATAAACTCCAAAGTGCTATTTCAATGATTTTATCATTCTCAAATTTATGTCTTTCATTTTGGCTTTAATTAGTTATAATAACACCTGTAATTTCAAAATTTGACCTGTCTCTGTAGTTCAACATCTGCTCCTCTTTTATTAAACATTGCCAAGTAACAGCAGAGAAGTATTTTCAGCATCATGCTGGTCTCACTAAGCTAAATTTGGTACTGTGGAATTTGTTGGTGAGGATAAACTATGTGAGAATTCCTATGCTTGAAGTAATGCTGGCTTTGGGCCATTTCTATTTAAATAGTGGGCTTGGAAAAAAATGTGTTTTCAAACAGATTCTGCCATTTACAAACTGAACTACCTTCTGTTGGGGAAAATACGTAAAGTCTCTGTGACTTGGAGGTCCCATGTATTGCACATAGCAAAGAAAAGACCATACACTTCTCTGGTGCCCTTCCTTTATTCCCTGTGAAATGTATAAGACTTTTGGAAACTGTGATGGAAAACTTGATTACTTAATAAGTAACCATTCTTGTCAGATGAGTAGAAAGTAGTACTGACCTCATTGATTTTTACACCAATGTGTCTCCCTATTCAGGGCTACAAGTGGGTCATATTTGGAACTATGAGCTTTAAACAAGGTCTATTACTTAGTGGCTGGATGATTTAATAATGGTATAACATTTTAAGTAGTAGTGAATCGCTTAGAGAAGTAAGGTATATAGTTAATAAGTATATCTAGATAGAGGCCCAGGCAGCCTGGCTTAGTGGTAAGGACAATCAAGGGATTCAGGAGATCCAAAGCATGTCCTAGTTCTGCCACTTGTTAGACCTAAAGCACATAATCTCCTTGACCTTAGTTTCTACTTTAGACCAGAGTAATGTTTCCATAGGTGGAGTATCTACTACTGGTAACCATGGTAGGTAACCATTATAGGTTATTGCAAGATATTGAGTATAGTTCCCTGCACTATACAGTAGGTCCTTGTTGGTTATCCATTTTATAAATAGTAGTGTGTATATTTTAATCCCAAGCTCCTAATTTATCCCTCCCTCTTTTACCTTTGGTAACCATAAGTTTGTTTCTATGACTGTGAGTCTGTTTCTGTTTTGTAAATAAGTTCATTTGTATTATATTTTAGGTTCCGCATATAAGTGATATCATATGATATATATCTTTCTCTGTCTGACTTACTTCACGTAGTATGATAATCTCTAGGTCCATCTATGTTGCTGCAAATGGCATTATTTCATTCCTTTTTCTGACTAACATTCCACTGTATATATGTACCACATCTTCTTTATCCATTCATCTGTCGTTGGACACTTAGGTTGCTTCCATGTCTTGGCTGTTGTAAATAGTGCTGCTACGAATATTGGGGTGCATGTATCTTTTCAAATATTTTCTCCAGATATGTGCCTAGGAGTGGGATTGCTGGATCATATGGTGACTCTATTTTTAGTTTTTTAAGGAACTTCCATACTGTTCTCCATAGTAGCTGTACAAATTTACTTTCCCACCAATAGTGTAGGAGGGTTTAGGAGGATTTGTTTTAAAGCATACACAGTAGCACATAATTTGCACCTAACAGTACAAATAAAATGAGAGAAATATCATGGCAACAAAATCTTAGAAAGTAGACATCAGATGAACATGGGTAATTGATGAGCAGATCCAAGAAAGCTGAATCCTAAGCCAGCAGTGGGTGAAGTTGAGAGGCAACCTGATTTGCATCTCAGAACCTCTGAAAGGCTTAGGGATTTGTACCATCAATTACCTCTGGAAGCAGAGGCAGGGAGGTAAGATTGAAAACAGGATTGACATATGTACACTAATATGTATAAAATAGATAACTAATAAGAACCTGCTGTATAAAAAAATAAATAAAATAAAATAAAAAAGATTGAAAACAGAACAACTGTGATTAAAAGTCTGCTTAGGAAGGAGTAGGACTCCAAACAGCCAGAAATCTGCCCTCCTCACCCAGCTGTTCAGAAGATTCCAGAAGAGAATTCTTCAAGAAGATGAAACTGTTGGGATACCAAGAGCATGGATGCAGAGAGAAGATTTATGCACCTAAGGGAAAGTTTGGAGGTATATTAGTGAAAAGTGTATAAAAAATCTCATCTGACCGTGGTACTGTTATTAATGCTGCAAAAGGATTCCCAAGGAAAACAAAAAGTTGTGCAGAAGAGGAAAAGGAATCACACTTTACTACATGGCTCGGATGTCAATAGGGTTTTCATCCTTAAAGTAATGTCAACTGAATATTGATTTTATCCAAATGTTTCTATTGAAAGAATGGGAAAGGATGGAAAGTGGAGCAGGAATTGGGTAAGGAATATGGAAATTAAGCTTGATCTGGATCTTCCACAGAAGTAAATCAATAAATAATGCTAAAATAAAAATATCAAAGAGAAACATCAGGACTTGTTTTTAAAAATAACGAATTGGAGGTAGATAGGAAAATAATAATTTAGAAGCACTGAAAGTGGTAACTTCAAGGGGTGTAAGCCTGCTTTACTTCCTGTAACAATTATAGAATTCTTTGACCTTTAACTGTTTGCAGTATAATTTTGATACGATTTTCAAAATTCCGTTTAAAAACGTATGAAGATGTTATGCAAATGACTAAACTTTGGAAAATACTAGCCTGGAAAACTTAAGCTCCCACAGTCTGTGAATTGATCTAAAGAAACAGTGAATTACCACTCTCTATTGCCATGTGTCTGTTGTCATAACACTCAGACAGTTTAAGTCACACACATTTGTTATTTAAATTACGGTGAATTGTTTTGGGGATGGTGGTGTGGGGGATTATAACATGGAAACATTACAGGGTTTCATAAACCAGGGCTGGAAGATACCTGGGACACTTGAAAAACCTTAAGTGCTCATTTGTAAAGATATATTTATACATTTCCGCCTAGTAAATACTATTACCCATCCCATCCCTCCCCCCGTCCTTCTCCCCTTTTAAAGTTAATGTGATTTCTGGAATGCCTGGGACCAGAATGCATACACCACAGCTGCAAGTCTTTACTAGTTTCATTTCATGACATTCGTTAAATTGAAAATATAAGTGGGGTGGGTGGGCATCTATTATTACATGAGATAAAGCATGTAAAATACCAGGTAGTGAATGAACAGTTGCTACTTTCTCTCTCACTCACCCCCCTGGGAAAGGAGATTAACCGGCAATCACTCAAATTATGACTAATCACTCCTTGGGTTCCTGGAATCTGGGACCAGAGTGATGGTTGGGATGTGAGGAGCTTCTTCCATAAAGTAGAGTCTGATGGCTGGAAGAATCTAGAATTATATCAAAAGAAAGGAAAAATTAATGAGAAATGACTAGACTTTACACCCGACGGACTGGAACATTCCAGAGCCAAGCAAAGTTCTTCTTCTCACACGTGATTTCATAATAATTAGGGCCAGCTGTGCCTGGGCAATTCCGGTCAAGCCAGATGCCAAAACCCAACTCAAATACTTAGAAGGAAGCTCCTCATCGTCAAAAGCCTCCAAACATCCAGTAGAAAATCAAAAGAAGGTAAATTATGTTATCTCTCCCCATTCTGCCAAAATATTTTTCTCCTGAGTACTGATAACCTCTATGGTTTTTCCTTGTGCTTCATGTCAGAGGATAATGCTACTGATGGTGTTATATTGTGCATACATGGAAGAATTCTCTAAAAAAAAAAAAAAAGCCTTCATTAACAAATATTCCTTTCTGCTGAGATTTGTTCTTGGATTACTGCGTGTACCCATAAGCCAGACCAACTTACCCATAAGTCACATATTTGTTGGCCAATAAAGATGAACTGTCTTAGCATCTCTCTGAATTGGAGAGGAATTAAGTGGCTGGGAGGATGGGTTGTCAGGAGGGGGACTTTATGATGCTCTGTTGTAAGTTTTGAATTTAAATGAAAAGGTGTACAAGAATTTCTCATTCCAAATAGTAAGTACTATTTAAAAAAATTTTTTTTTCAGTAGAATATATGTATTTGTTTGCTAACTGACTCACTCACCTTAACTATAGAAATTCTAGTGGACACGATGAACTCTGCTTTAGAAACTGAAAACGTCTTTTCCTCCAGTTTATTTAAATTATATTCTTTCCATTGAATTGTGGATTTCTTGGAGTATTTTAAATTGCAGGTCGTTTCATCATATGTTTCTTTTACTTCTTCTACCGCGGGACTATTTTTTTTAAGCTACAGCTGAGAGAGACTCCCAATAAAACAGTACAGCATTTGGCTTCAGTAGAACAAAAGTAGGCCAGGCCTTAAAGCAGTGTTGGGGGTTTGCCTGGTCCCAGGGCTCCCCACTTAACTCAAGCTGGCCTGCTCCTTCTCTAGAGCCCTTTTTCCACTGGTCCCTTTGTTGCAGCTGAAAAGGAGTTAGAACAAAAGCCACGGCTCTACTGCTATTTGCCACGGTGACTAACTTGGGCTAAATGTAGAATTCACTGCATTCCCATCCAGAACCCTTGGGCTGGGGTTGGAACTTAGTCGAGGCTCTCCAAGGGGCTGCTCCTATGAGCCGGCCTTAGATGATCTTATCTGGACCGGCCTGGGGTTGTTTTCCACCTTGGGGACCTGAGTCCAGCTTGTTCTAGAGCAAGTTGATTTTTCTTTTTTAATAAATTTATTTATTTTATTTATTTTTGGCTGCGTTGGGTCTTCACTGCTGCGTGCGGGCTTTCTCTAGTTGTGGCGAGCTGGGGCTACTCTTCATTGCAGTGCGCGGGCTTCTCATTGCGGTGGCTTCTCTTGTTGCAGAGCACGGGCTCCAGGTGTGCGGGCTTCAGTAGTTGTGGTGCACGGGCTTAGGTGCTCTGCGGCATGTGGGATCTTCCTGGATCAGGGCTCGAACCCGTGTCCCCTGCAACCACTGCGCCACCAGGGAAGTCCTAGAGCAAGCTGATTTTTAAAAGGCTTAGATACTCTGAGATGGGAAAGAGAATTCAGAGAAGAGTATTCTGAATGGATCTGGGTTCCTTGACCAATAGAAGCTTCAACAAAGTAGCCTCCTCCATCTGTCCTAGGACCGAGCACAATGTCAAAGGTACAGCAGGAAACAGGCCACCTTCGGAAGTGCAGGGAGCTCACATTTAATTTGATCCCCAGTTTTGGTTATCATCAGCCACCCTCTTAGATTCCCTCAATTCCTGCAGCAAAATTAGTTTAGAGAGGCAATAATATTTTTCTTAAAGGCATTTTAGCCTTTTTACTGAATAATTCAACAATGTCTAGTGGAACTCATAACCGTTGACTCCTAGGTTTCCTCTATTTGGAGGGAACATATACTCATTTTATAGATCAGTGTTCTCTAAAATGAAGTATTTGTATCCGGTAGACATGCAAGACAATCTTTTGGAGCAGAGTAAGAAAATATTCCAACTTAGATATATTTTTATCTAAAACAAAACAGAAATTAAGCTTCAACTAGTACTTAATAAATGGGTTGGCACTGGTCTCCTCTCTCAGCCCGCTTGTCAGAAGGTCAGGTGTCTGGACGACAGAGGAGAAAACCTGAGGGAATCCCATAATTTGGAGACGTTAATAGCATCACCATAATGTATTTGTTTTCAGTGTAGGACACACTGCAGTTTATGTGTGGCAGGTTACATGGATTTACAGGTTTTCTAAACTAGTTTTGATAAAACTAACCCTGACAAAAATAGGCTAATGACGTAAAATTATTTCTCTAATGGAATCAGAGAGTAAAGTTAATAAGAAATGCAAACATAAGTGAACAGCAGGAATATGGTAGGGCAGACACCTCTATAATTCATCTGTCACATGAGGTAAAAATAAGGACAAGCTAATTCATCACATGGTCCCAACTAAAAATACTAGTGAGAGCAGAGTTATAGTTATTTTATCTCTATCTCATCTTTTTGAAATTTCTATTTTAGTAAATATTTTTAACATACATAAATGTTAATGGAGCTTTATACGTATATAATTTTATAAATAGATAAACATTTCGTAAGCAAGCTTGCTGGAACATTTTTTGACTGATGGGATGTGCAATCAAAACAATTTGGAGACCACTGTTAAAGAGAGGCAAACTAAAGCAAAATATTGTTGAATTACTTCTCCAAATTCACAGAGCAAATGAGTCAGAGCCAGAAATAAATTCTGTCCTTGAGTCCCAATCATAGCAGGCTCCCACCTCTCAGGGTCTCTATGATTTTCTAAACTGCCACCTTCTTAAAATACTATTTCTAATATTCTGCATAAGTTAGATCCCTGAGGCAGTAAAATACAACTGTGGAAAGAATGAAAGTTCTGGAGTCTGGGCCCTGGGATGTAGCCCAGGCCCTGCAATTTCAGTCTTCTCATCTGCCAAATGGGAGTAAGTGACCACTCAGAGCTGTTGGGAGGATTAAATGAATGAATAAGTATGAAGCCTCTGGCACATGGGAGCCTTCCCTCCCCTCCCCCATTATATTTTAATTACAATTCATGAAATTTTACTCTAAAGTGTGAGGTTAATCCAAATACTTTCATAAGTCAGGAAACCTGTGGAAATAAATCATTCCCTTCATCCTAAACATACTCACATAGATACCACCTGCTCTACCTGAGGCACCTGCCCTGAAATCCTCCCAACACCCAACACTGAGTTCCTCGAGGATGCTTCACGCTGCCGAAGAGCATGTCCAGTTTCCATAATTCTCTCGGCAACACTAATGGACCATGTCACTGGGAGACAGAATGCTGGAACCATATCCCTGAGGGAGTCATGTCAGAATCTTAGGGGTGGTGGTTTGACAAAGTAGATCAATATGAAAGTATAATTTTACATTTATAAATTTAAAATGCTTGCATAATACATACCGCAAAGAGTAAAACTCACCAAGCCATCATGGCTGGTGGGGATACCCAAAAGAATCGGTGATTATAATGGGGGAAAGGTAGAGTGAGGGCAGCCCCCATAAATGGACATGAAGGGAAACAGGAGTGGGAGTGAGGTTTTAGGTCCATTAAAGGGGAACAAGTTTTTAAAATGATGAGCAAACGGATAGACAAAAGATCTGAATGAACACTTCACCAAAAAGACATTCAGGTGGCAAATAAGCATATTTGTTGAAAGATGCTCAACATCATTAGTCATTAGAGACAGTCAAATTAAAATCACAATGAGGATTACTACACACTTTTAGAATGGCTTTAAAAAGAAAAAGAAAAAAACTGAAAACAAGTGCTGATAAGCATGAACTCTCATACTTTATTGGTAGAAATTCACAATGGTGCAGCCACTTTGGAAAACAGTTTGCCAGTTTCTTATAAAGTTAGATACATACTTACCATACAACCCAGCAACCCCACTCCTAGATATTTACTCAAGTGCTTGAAAACTTAATGCTTCCACAAAACCTATACATGGATGTTAACATAGCAGGTTTACACATAATCTCCCTAAACTGGAAAGAAATCAGATGTTCTTTAACAGGAGAATAGAGAAATGAACTGTGATATATCCATATGTGGAATACTACTCCGTAATAAAAAGGAACAAACTATTGATCCACACAAGAACATGGATGAATCTTAAATACCTTTTGCTTAGTAAAAGAAGCCAGAACCAAAGGCTGCATATGGTATGATTCCATTTATATGACTTCTTAAGAAGGCAAAATTATAAGGGTGGTTGCTAGGGGCTGGGGATAGGAGAGAGGCTGACTTCAAAAGGTCAGCACAGGGGAATTTGGGGGATGATGGAACTGTCCTGTATGTTACTATGGCGGTGAATACATGACGGCCTTTGTCAAAATCCATAGAACTGTATAGTCCAAAGAATGAATTTTCACTGTATGCAAGTTTAAAAAAAAAATCAACCAGGTTATCAGAGGACTAAAGTGGAATGCAGACTGTGACAAATGAATCTAACAGTATTACACACACCATGCTTAAGGGGGTGGGGGAGAAAGGAGGCAATCTAAGTAATTTTGGAAAACAGTGCTTTGAGTTGATATTGTAAGGCAAAGACAAAAAGCAAAATTATACTATACTACAGAGAGTAAATTTACCTCTCACAGCATAGAGTTTAGCAATTTTGAAGCTATTTTACCTCTCTACCAGGGTTGAACAAAGAAGTAAATATATTATAGATAATGAGAGACAGGTTTCTCACTGTTGAAGAAGAAGTTACAAATAAGTGAAGGAAGACAGTTAGAACAAACCCAGTGGTGCTGAATTAAATCGGAGATATCAGTATGAACTCATGTGTCTTTGTGTGTTTTTAATATATATTTAGACAGATCAGAGCTTCTCAACTTTGGCATTATTGACATTTTGGGTTGCATGATTCTTTGCTTTGGGGGCCTGTACCGTGCATTGCAGGATGGCTAGCCTTTACCCAGTAGATCCCTGTAGCACCCTCCCCTTGAGTTTCGATACCACAAAATGTCCCCAGACGTTTCCAAATATCCCTTGAAGCGGGGAGCAAAATTGCCCCAGGTTGCGAACCACTGAGTTAGATCTATATAGAAGTAAATATAGATGTGTGTGTATGTGTGGGTTAGTATACATTATTTCCTAGCTCTGTTCACTGAGGGCCCAGAAACAGTGACACCACAGTAGCAATGAGCACCCCTAACATCCAGATCCTGATTTCTAAATACCAGCCTCCAATACAAGGAATGAGGGTCCTTAGAGAATCAGTTGAGTCCAGGCATGGGGCAGGGAAGATACAAAATGAGCCTGAAGCATCTTGTGGTGCTATAAAATAAGGAAGTGCTCAAAAACCAGGGTGGGAGGCTTGCTGAAACCTGAAAGAGCTTCCAATAGCCAAAACTGGAACAATCTGAACAACAAAATAAATAACAATAATATGGGATTATAATGCAAAGAACAAAATAAATATCCATGAGTTTATAATGTTGTGAATTAATAAATGAAAGAGAAAGGACAGCTCTTCCTTGCAGAAGAATTCAAATTCATAAATGCAGAAGGACTGAAAGAAACCGTAGAATCATTTGAACAGCACAGAAATAACTGCAACAGGCAAGAACCACTTATGGATGCTAAAATTAGTGAGCGAAAGTTTAAGGAGAAACAGATAGCAGAGAAACCTGGCAGACAAATGATAAAGGGTAACATCATTGGGAATTAAGACATACCAATATTATCTACTCCCTGATATGATGCAGTGAGAAGGGCACCTCTCATGGTGTGTTCTTCCCCAAAATTCATAACCTCAAGCTACCGAGGAGACAACATCAGACAAACCCAAATTGAAGGACATTTTACAACATAATTGACTAGTATTCTTCAAAAGTGTCAAGATCGGGCTTCCCTGGTGGCGCAGTGGTTGAGAATCTGCCTGCTAATGCAGGGGACACGGGTTCGAGCCCTGGTCTGGGAAGATCCCACATGCCGCGGAGCAACTAGGCCCGTGAGCCACAACTACTGAGCCTGTGCATCTGGAGCCTGTGCTCCGCAACAAGAGAGGCCGCGATAGTGAGAGGCCCGCGCACCGCGATGAAGAGTGGCCCCTACTCGCCGCAACTAGAGAAAGCCCTCGCACAGAAACGAAGACCCAACATAGCAATCAATCAATCAATCAATCAAAAAATAAATAAATCTTTAAAAAACAAAAACAAAAACAAAAACAAAAATATATATATATAAAAAAAAGTGTCAAGATCACAAATGATAAGGAAAGACCAAGAAATTGTAACAGATTGGAAGAGACTAAGGAGCCGTGACAACTAAATGCGATGTGGCATCCTGGACTAGATAAAGGACGAAAATGGAAAAACTGGGGTAATCTGATTAAAGTCTATAGCTTAATCAGTTAATAGTACTGTATCAACATTAACTTCTTAAAATTGCTACTTGCATCATGGTTATGTAAGGCGTTAATACTAAAGGAAGGTGATTGAGGTTTATATGGGAACTCGCTGGATTGACTTCTTGCAACTTTTTTGTAAGTCTAAAATTGTACAAAAAGAAAAAGCTTTGTAAAAGATGAGAATCATGGAAGTATTCCTCTGCATGATACCTTCACTCCAATCACCACACATAAGTTACATTCCAAATGCTATTCAGTAGCCCTAAAGATGAGTAAGTTTTCTAGAAACTGCTACCAAAGGTACATGGAAGTAATTAAGGGACTCTGGGAACCCCTGTCCACCATATAGTCTTTGGTGTCAATTACTTCTAAGGAATGGAACATTCCATCTTATTTTTTATAGATCTATAAAACATACCATGGTTTTCCCTATAAACTGAGAGTTTGATATAATCTAGAAAAGAGGATGTGTCTCCAAAGGAGTGGTTAGAATCATTTTGAATGAAAATGAAAAGAGATGTACAACTTGACTCTTTTTCTTGGTAAGCCACTTCTCTTCCTCCTGTAAGTATTTTTCACCAGGTTTTCAGGTGGTCCATCGGAAATGTACAACATTGCAAGAGGGCTAGTGGGAAAGGGGACCTGGAACCAGCCGGGGAGGTTGGCAGAGGACCAGACTCTACGTCAGAGACAGAGGCGTGGAAGACTGTGGAGAAGAATAGCCCCCTTCTCACTTCTGCTGAGCACCCACCTCGCCAGACACTGCACAGAGAGCCCTATGCCCATTTCACCCTCATTCCTCACAACACCCCCAAGAGGTACTGTTAGTATTGTCCCAGTTTGGTAGATAAGAAACTGAAACTGAGGACAGCTAAGTGACTTGCCCAACGCTGCACAGCTACGGGCAGCAGAGCCAGGTCTTGAAACCAGTGTCAGGCCACAACCAACACCATCGCCACTTTTCCTCAAGTCCTGCAAGGGGTCGTGGAGGTTAAACACTCTAAGGCCAGAAACTAGAAAGTCATTCCAGAAGCTGGGTGTCTGGCCATCGTGGTCAGAAGTAAGGCAAGGGTCTGGAAGTCAGACCAATGGAAAGGGTCAAGGCTGGCAGAGGTCCTGGAGCTCAGCGGTCAAGAGAATGACTCCAGTGGCAAGGCGCAGGAATTGGTCTTCTCTTCAGGCAGGGAATGTTTGCTCCAGGGACTTTTTTTCCTTTCTCTTTTTTTTTTTTTGTCGGCGCCCTGCGGCTTGCGGGGTCTTAGTTCCCCGACTAGGGATTGAACCCGGCCCCTCCGCAGTGAAAGTGCGGAGTCCTAACCACTGGACGGCCAGGGGAGTCCCTAGGGGGTCTTTTTTTTCCTTCTGGGAGCACAGGATTGGGTCCACGCTGACACGACTGGAGCCTAGGCTCTGAGACTTGCCGGCTGTGTGACATGGGGCGACTTCCTTACCTCTCTGAGCCTCGGATTCCCCATCTGTAACACAGTGATCGTAACTGTGAACCAGATCATGTCATTCCTCTACCCCAAACAATCCAGTGATGTCTGATCACGCCCGGAACAAAATCCCCAAACCTATAAGGCCCCATATAATTGGCCTCTGGGTCCTACCCACCCTCTCTTCTTCCTTTTTGCTCATGTTTTTTCCAGCACGCCAGCTTCCTTGCTTTTCCTCCCACCCTCACTCAGTCCCACCTTGGTAGACAGTTTGTTATTCAGGTGGTCTTGCAATAGGTATTACCTCTGCCTGGAATGCATGTTTCATTCCTTCATTCATCCAGGCTCAGTTCAGAGGATCCTCCCCTGCCCACCCTCTCCTCTCCCCCATCATCCTTCTCTATCCCCATCATCGTTCTCTATCCCTTTCATCCCTCCTTCTGCTTTATACTCATCCCTTCATTTGGTACAGCAGCTACTTAACTAGTCCAGAATTGAAATGTAATCATTTATATCAGGACTGAGATACGGAAGTGAATTTATATAACTGAATTCAAAGCAGGGGGTGGGGAAGGGAATTCAGAAAGTTACCTAACGCTAATTGAATGTTCTTTATAAAAGTAAAGAATTGGAAACAACCTGAATGTTCACCAACTGGGTACTCATTAAATAAATTGGAGTATATCCATACCTTGTAACTCATTGTACCGTCATGGGAAAATATGCAAAATATGTAGTTTAGTGAAAAGGGCAAGTTTCAAAACAAAACATATGGTACAATACAATTGATGTTGGGAAAACTTTCTGTGTAAGTGCATATAAATGTAAACTAAAAATTTAAATTGTGTACACACACACACACATATACACACACACATTTATACAGTGTTTTGTTTTGTTTTTTTTCCTGGAAGAAAATGTGTATTAAATGGTTAAAAGCAGTTACCTCTAAGGAAAGGAATTGGAGGGGAAGGATGAAGGGCAGGGGTTGGGGAAGTGAGGGATAATGTTCTGTTCTTATTCTTTATATTTCTGTGTTATTTGAATTTGTTATAATAAATGCATGTTATGTTTGCAATTAAAAACAGCAACAGCAGCAAATCATTATAAGAGAGGAAATTCCCGAGGCAGAGTGTGTTAGACTTGCAGTAAACACACAGAGGACTTAGAAACCTGGAGAGAGGAGGGGTCAGTGGGCCACACGGAGAGCTGAAGCCACTGTCCTCTGTTAGGATCTGTCCTGGCTGCCCGGGAAATGTGAGCTTGTCACCGGCGACCCCACAGTAACATAATCCTAGGAAGGAACCTGAGCCTTCCCCTGCCTGGTCACCTTTGTTCCTAAATCGGGGACGAATGGTTTTCTTTCCTGGTGGAAACCATTTCAGGAGAGGATTCAAGGGTCCATGTTGGGAGTGCAGGCTGGAATTCACCCACCTTTCCTCCCCATGTGTAATCCCGGCCACTCTGGCCGTATTTAAGTGTGTTCAATTCACATTGGAGCCTCCGAAAGGGACATCTCAACAAGACTTTTTAAAAGAAGCATTCATATACAATTTTGAAGGGTATCCTTACGTTACTCTTCGGTGTTCTGTTTTTTAGGTAAAGTCTCAATTCATCTTTGTTCCTAGTACATATTTATTGACTCTCAAATTGTTTCTGCTCAAAGAAAAATTTTGTTTGTTGTTTTTGTGCAAAGTTGGTGCAGGAGACAGAGCCCTGGAGGCTGAATGTGCCCGGAGCCTTCTGGACAATCTTGAACAGAATTGTTTTCTTCTCTGGCCTTCAGTGTCCTTGTCTGTTACATGAAAGAGTTGTACTAGGTGATCTCCAGACTCTCTGTAAGCGTTGACATTTATATCCCAGCCCATGAACCTTTGAGTGAACATATACCTGCTGCCCAGAGCTGTGGGGGGCACTATGAGCCCACAAGTTTATAGCATAAAAGAATTTTAAACCCTTTCTCTTTTGATTGCTCCCTTGTCCTTCCCAAGCAAAAAACGAACCCCTCCTATATTAGTGCATAAATGACATCACCAGCTGAGAGAAAGGCCAATCTGATCAGAGAAAAAACTGGCTTCCTGATGGAACTTGCAGGTCAGCTTGAAGACTCTCTTGGAGCCCACAGCCCTCTGATAGCCTTGAATTGCCTCCTCCTCCTGGAAGGTCTCCTGGATTGACTGAGAGTTTCCTGAGGTGCAGTAGGTGAGAAAAAGAACACTTGTCACCCTCTGAGACTGGCTATACCCCTCCACAGGATGTTCTCCAAGAAAGGCAGTTTTAACCCATCCCCAAATAGAACCCTTTATTTTTTAATTAGAGTTAGGAGCTGAACAAACACTACTGAAGAGATGCAAATGAAGGTTTTTCTAGGTCTGTTTCAGCAAGTAGATGTTACTCATTTAAAGGCAGTACATTACATTAAAAAAAAAAAAGCTTGAACAATGCTTGAAAGTCATTTCGTTATCTTTAAGTAGGTTAAACTAATTTGTCTATACTTTTGTCTATCCTTTAATTGGTTTAATAAGTTCTCTCTTTAATAAACAAAGATTAACTTCAGCCAACTTTAATTTTTTTAAATTGAAGTATAGTTGATTTACAAAGTTGTGTTAGTTTCAGGTGTACAGCAAAGTGATTCAGTTATATATCTATATCTATATCTATATATATATTCTTTTTCAGATTCTTTTCCATTATAGGTTATTACAAGATATTGAATATAGTTCCCTGTGCTATAGAGTAGGACTTTGTTGTTTATCTATTTGTTATATAGTAGTGTGTATCTGTTAATCCCTAATTTATCTCTCCCCCCCCCCTTTCCCCTTTGGGAACCATAAGTTTGTTTTCTATGTCTGTGAGCCTATTTCTGTTCTGTAAAGAAATTCTTTTGTATCATTTTTTGAGATTCCACATATAAGTGATATCATATATTTGTCTTTGTCTGTCTTACTTCACTTAGTATGATAATCTCTAGGTCCATCCATGTTGCTACAAATGGCATTATTTCATTCTTTTTTATGGCTGAGTAATATTCCCTTGTACATACATACCATGTCTTCTTTATCCATTCATCTGTTGATGGACACTTAGGTTGCTTCCGTGTCTTGCCTCTTGTGCATAGTTCCACCAACTTTAATTATCACAAACACTTAAATTCAGTCATTCAAATAAATTTGTTAAAAAAAAAAAAAGGCTTCCCTGGTGGCACAGTGGTTAAGAATCCGCCTGCCAACGCAGGGGACACGGGTTCGAGCCCTGGTCCAGGAAGATCCCACATGCCGCGGGGCAACTAAGCCCGTGAGCCACAACTACTGAGCCTGCACTCTAGAGCCCAAGAGTCACAACTACTGAGCCCGTGCCACAACTACGGAAGCCTGCGTGCCTAGAGCCCGTGTTCCGCAACGAGAGAAGCCACAGCAATGAGAAGCCCACACCGCAATGAAGAGTAGCCCCTGCTCGCCGCAACTAGAGAAAGCCTGTGCACAGCAACGAAAACCCAACACAGGCAAAAATAAATAAATAAAATAAATAAATTTATAAAAAAAAAAAAAATTTGTTAGAACAATTATTACTTTCACATTTGACTCTTCCAGAGGCTCCTACCTCCTGATTTGTGGCGTCAGTCTTTGTCAGCTCATAGTTTACTGTAATCTCTCTGATTTCAAATTCTTTTCTTTTTCTGCTGATCCTTGTTCCCACTAGATTCTCTAGTTTTAACGCTTCCTAACATCTCATGGCCAAGTAGCACCAAGCTGGTATTTCTGAAATGTTCTTTTCCCCCTAAATTTGTGTGCTCCCAGCAAATCAACACACGTGAAGAAGGATTTAGTGTAGTTTGGCCTCTTTTGAATGCCTCTTCGGGTCATGGTCAAAGTGAGAAAGAAGCGAGCAACAAGGTAGCACAGCCTAGGGTGGGAAACAAGCTTGACCCACGGTCACTAGACCAGGCCTGTGCTTTTAAGGACCTGGGTTCACCTTTCTAAGATTCAGTTTCCCATCGGCAAAAAGAGGCTATTGAAGCCGACTGGCCACTGTGTTTTCCGTTCTGACTTTCCACTGTGTTGTGAGAAACAGCATTTGGAAGTAGCTGGTATGATTTATAAACCATTTTAGGTCAATGAGAAAGGGATAATGTAAATCTTGAGAAGTACAACTACCAGGGTGCCCATGAGACTCCTGTAATCACTTCTCTTCTTGGAGAGATTAGGAAATTGTGGTTGAAAACAAAAAAGCCCTAAGTTGCAGTCCTGTACTCATTGTTTACCAAAAAAAAAAAAAAAAAAAAAAAGCGGTCAGTATTTTCATCAAAAAAAGAGTATAAATAGTATGTTTTGAAGTGAAAGAAAAATAAACAAGAATGAAAAATGTTTATTAACATTAAAAAGTTTCAGTCTCGGGGCTTCCCTGGTGGCGCAGTGGTTGAGAGTCTGCCTACCAATGCAGGGGACACGGGTTCGAGCCCTGGTCTGGGAAGATCCCACATGCCGCGGAGCAACTGGGCCCGTGAGCCACAACTACTGAGCCTGCGCGTCTGGAGCCTGTGCTCCGCAACAAGAGAGGCCGCGATAGTGAGAGGCCCGCGCACCGCGATGAAGAGTGGCCCCCGCTTGCCACAACTAGAGAAAGCCCTCGCACAGAAACGAAGACCCAACACAGCCATAAATAAATAAATAAATAAATCAGTCTCGTGATTGTTCCAGAACACAAAAGCCTTGTCTGTTTTTGTTACTAAGTGGCCTGTGATTTAAAGCTGCTGATAGTACCAGCTGCTCACAATGCCCCCGTCCCCCCTTCTTCCCCGTGCAGTCCTAGCAGACACTCATTTGTATGTATGGCTTCAGCCTGTCTGCAGCGTCTGGCCAAAGGGGCAGATACTAATGGCATATGTTAATTACTATCCAACAACTTCCTTTCATTAGAGTGTTTATTAACATTCTCACTTCTGCCCATTGAACCAGCTGGCACGAGGCTACGCTGGCAGCCCTAAGTTCACGGGCTGGTTTCACTGGGGGCTTATAAAATAGAAGAGATTTTTCCTTTTGGATCACGAAACCTTTCCTGTTCCTATCTCAGCCGAGAGCTTTCTGAGATGACACCAAAATAGCAACTTGGGAAAAAATGTCTTGCTGTTGGGGCCCATCTTCAGAGTGGTTCTAGATAGATTTGCTGCTATAATTTGATAGGTATCCATCCATCTGCTTAGACATCTCTTTATTAATCATTAGTGGGCACCAAATCACCCTCATTCTAACTGTATACACTCAGAAGCTATGAAATAATTTGTGTATTGGTGAGATTATGAATTATTTTAGGAGGAATACGCAACTTCTCTGAATACATCTCTAGACTAGATTTCTCAATAGCACAAGCAGACACAGTTCACTAAAATTTAGCGGTATGGGGAGTGGGGAGTGGAGTAAAGTAAGGTAGCTGGAGAAAAGCTCTGAAAAGCCAAAACTTCGGATAGCGTGATAAGCAATGAACGGACATATTTTATATTTAACAATAACAGCACAATAAACCATAAAGAACTCTAGATCTTTCTATTTCATTGGTTGCCCATGTCCCTTTAAGTTGCCCTGAGGTGGGAAACGGACAAGTCACCAGGAGAATGACAAAGCAGGAATGACACGGTAAACAAGTGTTTTCCAGCATTCTCACCCAGTGACAACCCCCAGCAATCACTTGTTGCGGAATATCAAATGCAGGAAAAGAGATAGAGCAAAATGCTCAAGAGACAGTTCTTAGTTTCTTTGTTGGGAAATCACAGTAGATCCCGCTTTCAAGGGGATCAGAAGTTTTGTTCACATCTGATCAGGCCACATATATTAGATTAATGGGTTTTTTGCTTTCGTATTAGAGCATAGCTTCCAAATACCACGTAAAGAACAGAGATTTTGCCAGGGACTTTCACAGCTGCAAAAGACATGGGCTTCATTAACTTCTTTTTAAATTAAAGTGAGAGCAGGCCTGTGCTTTGTACTATGAATCCCTTGAAAAGGCCACATTCCTCTCTCTTCTCCCGTCTCATGTCCCAGCCGCCAGACCCAACCAGCTCCTGGGATTATGTGCCCTAAGGCTAAGACCATGCTTAGTCACACTCTCTGCATGGGTCCATCGTCAAGGAGTTCTGGGAAGGAAAGTCTTTGGCATTTGCTGGGGGGTGGGGGTGGGTGGGAGGGAGCAGATGATAGAGTACCAGCAGCCATGAGAAGGATGCTTTAGTGAGAGGCATTCATTTCATCAGCAAGTATTTGTTATCTACAAACAAAGCTGATATTTAGCTGTTCTGCACCAGTATGGCTGTATCTACCAGTTTTCAAAATATCAGAATACTTCCATACTGATTGGTAAAATGTCACTACCCGGAGACTTCCCAGGGTACCCCTCTGCCCCAGACATGCCAAGCCCCCTGTACCTCCTGAATTCCCTAAGACCAAGCACCCCCAGAATTCTGTAAGACCAAGGACCTACGAGATACACACCTGGCCTCACGGGGGGCTCCAGGACTCTGCTCCAGCACCAAGACTCATATTATGTGGAAAGGGCCATGCCACTGACATGGGTGTAAATATTTAGACTATCACCCTTGCCTATAATGTCCCAGCACTGAGCTGGGCATCCGTGGTACACAGAAGAATAAAACATTGACCCCTGTCTTCCAGGATCACCTGGAGGAGAATTATCATGAAAAAGGCTCTGTGCTAAGGCCTAGGAATTTTGAGATGGTGTCGCTTTGGTGAAATTGATTTGCAGACATATCAACAAGTGAGAGTGATCACGTTCTCAGGGACAGATTCACATCAGTCAAGCGCTTGAGAGACTGCTATATAAACCCAAATCACAACTGATTAATTAGCAATGAGAAATAAGAACTTCTAAGCAGAGTGGACATTTGTGTCACCTTGACTAACACATTCTCTCCCAGTAGGAATCTAAATAGGAAGACAAATGGTAATGAGAACACAGCTTGAGTACACAGCCTGAGCGGAGATAGTAGAGGGATGGTTTTCATGTCAAAGGGTGTCAGATTTTCTTAAGCTCATGCTTTCACTCCCTCTTTGGAGATAGACCTGCCAAACAGAAGGGACCGGATGTCCCTGTCAGCTCACCCATGCCCTCTCCGCTTGGCGAGTCCTTCCCTCCGACTCCCACTTTCTCTCACCATGCAGACAGCCCCCTTTTGTTGACACGTTCTATCTTTAGATTTGTTAATACCACCGAGAAAGCTCCGCCAAACTCTGCTGGTTTCCTGTCCCTGGCTTGGAAGACATTCTGCCTTTCGGGTGCCCCGCACTGATCCTTGGTGTTTGGGTTGGATTGTTATCATTTAGTTTATTGGTTCTCAGATTTAGCTAAATTTTGGAAGCATCTGGGAAATCTGAAAAAATACTGATGCCTGGTTCCCACTCCCAGAAATTCTGATTTCATGGATACGGGGTGCAATCTGGGCACTGGGCTTTGTTAAACCTCCCCAAGACATGCAGCCAGAGTCTGGGGCTCCTAAAGAGTTGACATTCAAAGAAAAGAGCTTTGAATTTGAACCAACTTTGAGAATCGCTGATTTAACTCAGAGCTGGAGGATGCCTTGACCTGTACCAGCTTTTAATGTATGCCAGTGCTCTGCTTACAGCCTGAGGTGATGATTTATTTGGTCTGGAGTGTGAGTGAAGCATGGGCATTTTCACAAACCTCCCCCAGATGATTGCACTGTGTAGCCAGAATTGAGATTGAATGGTCTGAGCATTCATTTTACTGAGTTTTTGGTATCAGTTTCTCCTTGGACATGGCATTGTACACGGGAAACATAGAAGAAAAATTGAGGAAAACTCTGTAGGGGTGAGTTTTCCCAGAGGAAGAGCGGGGCGGGGGGGGGGGCCTGTTCATGTGAGTAAGCTCTGTGGCATCATCAGGAAGAACACATGAGCAGGATGGATTGGGCTATACAATCTTCTGGCCATTTTCTGCCATATCTTAGAGTAACTTTAATAGAAGCCAATGAAGTCAGTGGGTGTGCTTGAGGAAAGGTTGGTCTGCTGCATACTTTTGCATGAGGAATCTGACTTTTTGTCTTCTTTGGGTGTTTTTTTGGCCTGCCTGCTCCTCTGTGCCCCTCCACCTGAGCCCCCTGCTTTCCGAAGGCCACCATCTTGAAGGAGGCTGAGCTACATTTTGGTCCATATTCTCCTTAGCAGCAGCTATGCTTAGCAGAGAAGCAAGAGACTGGAGAATCCCAGCCTGCCATCTTCCTAAATAAGCTAAGGATTTTCAGTTTTCCTCATGATTCCCTAATTTCCTGTTGTCATTTCTAACCTTTCTGACATGCATTAAAATTCATTTGAGCTTTCTGGGTGTTTGCAGCATTGTCTGATTGCAGGGCATCTGGGAAAGCCATCAACTCCACTTATAAGCAACTTTTAAAAAAAAATGCAAAGGCAGTGCGAAGGGCAAAGGTCCACTCCAGCGCCTCTGCCCTTCCTTCTCCTGGGACTGCTAGTCATAGGATTTGGAGCTAAATGATTCTGAATTGGGAGAAGGGGGACAGAGCAGGGCCGCCATGTCAGGTTGGGCAGGTGACACACAGCACAATTCTAAGCGAGCCACTGACACTCATTCTTTGGTCACGGTGACCTCAGCCACCTTCCCCCATTGCCCCATTCAGCAGCTCTGGCAGAAGCACTGTTCTTTGAATTTCAGCTCTTCAGTGGCCCCAGATTCCAGTTGCATTTGTGCTTCTGAGACATGCAACACCAGAGAAGTCCCTGGTTTTCTCTCGGTGCCGTTTTGTTCATTTAGAAATCGACAGGTGTCTTCCAGGTCTCAGAGTGATTCCAAATGTCACTTTCTCTAGGTGTGTGGGAGCCCAGCTATTTGCATGCTTGAAACAATTTGTATATAATCTCGCTGATAGAATATTTGAAGACTTCAATAGCCAGATATGAGGCTGAATTCTTCCCTCTGGCCCTCTGTTTTACCCATTTCAGATTTGATGATCCCTTGGAGCCATTTCCCAGCTTAGTCAAATGAAGATCCAGTATCTCTCAGAAGGCAGCTATGGAAGAAACCCCCATTATAAGGCATCTCTTTATATCATTCAAAGAGCAGCCATGCTCAGCTCTTTATGATCATCTAAATATCCACAATTACAGACGAATGGATAAAGAAGATGTGGTACATATATACAATGGAATATTACTCAGACATAAACAGGAACGAAATTGGGTCATTTGTAGAGACGTGGATGCATCTAGAGACTGTCATACAGAGTGAAGTAAGTCAGAAAGAGAAAAACAAATATCGTATATGAACGCATATATGTGGAACCTAGAAAATGGTACAGATGAACCGGTTTGCAGGGCAGAAATTGAGACACAGACGTAGAGAAAAAACGTAGGGACACCAAGGGGGGAAAGCGGCGGGGGTGGGGGGTGGTGGTGGTGGTGTGATGAATTGGGAGATTGGGATTGACATGTATACACTGATGTGTATAAAATGGATGACGCATAAGAACCTGCTGTATAAAAAAATAAATAAAATCAAATTAAAAAAAACCCAAACAAAACAGAAACAGACTCATAGATAGATATAGAAAACAAACAGGTGGTTTCCAGAGGGGAGAGGGCTGGGGGACTGAGTGAAATAGGTGAAGGAGATTAAAAGGTACAACCTTCCAGTTATAAAATAAATAAGTCAGAGTGATGTAATGTACAGCATAGGGAATATAGTCAATAATATCGTAGTATCTTTGTATGGTGACATGTTGTAACTAGACTTATACTAATGATCATTCAGTAATGCATAAAAATATTGCATCATTTTGTTGTACACCTGAAACAAATATAATTTTGTAATTCATTTATACTTTAATAAAAAATATAATAAAACTTCTAGTACATAAGAACATAATAAAAAGCCAAAAAGGAAAATAATTTAAAGAAAATAAAAATAAATATCCACAATTAAATACGGTCATTTAACATAGAGAGCAGACTTGTGGTTGCCAAGGGGGAGAGGGGGTAGGGGAGGGATGGAGTGGGAGTTTGGGATTAGCAGATGCAAACTATTATGTATAGAATGGATAAACAACAAGGTCCTACTGTATAGCACAGGGAACTATATTTAATATCCTGTGAGAGACCGTAATGGAAAAGAATATGAAAAAGAATGTATACATATATATATATATATATAATTGAATCACTTTGCTGTACAGCAGAAATTAACACAACATTGTAAATCAACTATACTTGAATAAAATAATTTTTTTCAAAAATATGGTCTTTTAAAATACCCCTCTCTCTCACCAGAACTGATAAGCTATAAATCAGGATTGTCTTTGTCTTCAGAAACCAGCAGTCTCTGTACACATAGGTTTGTTCTCCTGCATTTGGGGGGTGGGAGTGGGGGAAGCATCTATGTATCATCACCTGGTAGATCTCATCTTTAACTGGTCCCAGTGAGATGATTCCTCAAAATTCCAGATGCTGCAATGAATGGTGAGCCCAGATGAAAAAGAATCAGATCTTTATTATATTGATAGATACCCAGTGCAGTACATGTGTGTGTGGGCCTGTGAGAGAGAGTTCGACTTCCTCATTTGATGACGTTTATTTGCTCATTATTGAAACTGACAAAAACGTCCAGGAGGCAACTGTGCTGGGAGCATTTTGGTTTTGCCTTTCTTCAGCATGTCCTCTTTCCTAAAAAAAAAATCTCTTGTAATTGCTCCATGTTACCCTGGAAGGCCCATAAAGAGTTTCATTGAGAACCGTAGAAAATTTTTTTCACATTTAAAAAAATTGAATGAAAGATTCTTTAAATTCTATAGTGCTTTACAATTTTCAAAAGTTTCACACAAATGATTTCATATAATCGCATAATAACCCCCTTCCCCCCCCCCATATTGCCCCTCCCCTCTTCCCTCTCCCCACTGGTAACCACTAGTTTGTTCTCTGTATCTGTGAGTCTGCTTCTTTTTTTGTTTTATTTACTAGTTTGTTGTATTTTTGAGAGTCCACAGGTAAGTGATTATCACACAGAATTTGTTTTTGTCTGTCTGACTTATTTCACTTACATAATGTAGAATTTTAGAGCTAGCAGACGCCGTGCAGGGCATCCTTCTGGCACTGGCATCGACTTCAAACTTCTACAGATGAGGAAGCAGAGGCATAAAGTGACACAGCAGGTAACACACAGGTCCCCTGACTGTGTTACCCCGAGAGCCCCAACTCCCCGCCCTGGGAATGCAAACATAATCTTAGTCTCCCCAGCCTCACCTACCTAAAGCGGGACTACATTCATAGTAATAAACCAAATTTCACAAGTTCGTGCCCATGCCAGCTAAGCCCAGATGTCCTTAGTCCTCTGCAGCACGTATCCTTAGTGTTTCTGGAAGTTTCCATGTACTCATGGACAAACTTACTCAGCTCTGTCTACCAGGCCTCTCCTTCCCACCAGGCCACAGCACTGGGAAGCAGAGGTGCTCTCAAGATGCTAACGTTGTCCTGGCTCTGCCCACCTCCTCCTCTTAGAAAGGGCCTCCCTCACTGTATGGTGAGGCCTTAGGGAAGCTGCTTCCTCAAGGTTCGTATCTTCTCCATGAAGCACTCACAGCTGAGTCTTGTGTTGTCCAGGAAACACAAGCCAGTGACCAACACTCAGCTATACTCAGAACTTTAATGACGAGGACAGACTTCAGGGTCAGGCGGCCCCTGCGAGGCCTCCACTCCCCTTTAAATGAGTTCTTTTTCAGAAGCCTCCTCTGTTCTTCGCACAAATCCGTCTCCTACACAGGCAGTGTATGATTTATGCTCATAGTTGAATCCAAGCTTAGATGCAAGGTATGTCCCTATTATACTAGTAAATTTCTTCTTCTAGGAACAGAGTGATAATTGAGTCTTAAAGGATCCACTTGGCTTGAAGGGAGGGGGTGTGAGCCGACCTTTGGGATGAACGTGATCTGAAATAAGAATCTTGTTCTCTGACCCTCGATTTTTCCATCCACGGTAGATTTCCCCCATCTGCTCTGCTGGTAGACAGGGGTGGATCCAACCTTTGTGGGTCCTAAAGCTAGTATAATTTTTGTCATCACCTTTAATAAAAGGAACACAAAATGCAAACACCAAATTAAGTGTACAAGAGTGAACAGCTGTTTTGAATGAGAAAAGAAATCACAGCAAATTTTAAAGTTGAAAAATCTGACCGATAACAAAACACTACAAAACCCAGAAAAATATCATAACTTTTTTATTGCTTAGCTGCCTGGTATACCTCTCTAATGCCTTTTTCACTACTTTTTTTTTTTTTTTTGGTTGCATACTTATTAATTGCTTCTTTATATGACCATGGTTTTAGAGTATCATTTTTCAATCTTCCCTTTAGCATGACTGATGGAAAATTGGTTTTGATTGATAGTTAGAAAAGTTGACTTTGGCTTCACAACATGTTATTGATTATGTCAGGTAAACTTTTAGAATTGGGAGATCCTCTCAAATTTCTTTCATATATGAGCTGTAAGATTTCAGGACTGTTCAAGTTTGCGCAGTAACTAATTTTCAACACCCTTTGGTTTGGTGACACTCATTAATTGGGGTCATGGGAGGGTTCCATGCAAGTAAAGCATCTTGAAGCTTAAGCCTCCTTTCTCTCCTCCCCTGGCTTCTCTGGAAAATGAGTAGAAAAATGCCCACAAACTCCCTCTCTCCTGCCCGCTCCCTGCCACCACTATGCCCATAGATGCTACAACTGTTGCTCAGATAAAACTAGAGCCTAGAATGTTTGGGGGTATGGCAGCTGTGCAGAGACTTTAAAAACTGGAATCAGGGTCCCAACTGACTTTTCTGTGATGCTTCCAGCATTTCCAGTTAGTAAGTGGATATGTTTATGTTAGATCAAGTCACTAAGCAAATGTGAGGAATGAATTAAGGTTCCTGTGGTGTCATGCTCACCACGTCTCTCTCCTTGAAGGGGTGGTTTTCAAACCGTGCTGCACAGACCCCCTCAATTTCCACAGAGCTCCTTGGGGGCTGCCCGGGGTGGAGGGGGCGGGTGGTGGAGTGCCCAGGGAGGGTGGTGAGGCTCCATGGGCAGGGCTCTGTCCCTCCTACCACAACCAGATCCAATCAGATTCAACTGTTTTATGTACTGGGGCTCTGAGAGATTTCCATTCAATGAAAGCATTTTGCTTAAAAGTTTGAAAATTTGTTCCAATCAGTTTATTTTCATCAGGAACAAGTATTATGCATCCCAGATTTGTACTCTTTGCCATTCAGAAATATTATCAATTTATTTGCCAATGATTATTAGTCAAAACCCTTGCATAAATGCAGTTAAATAATTTTTCCTCTTCTGTGTTTCACTATTACATGTTGGTATAATATGTATGTCAGTTCCTTTCAGGATTGTGTTACTGCCACTTTACCTTGGTTTCAGTTTTCTGTTCAAAATGCAGTTGTTTGAATTAAAAAAAAATTTGTTTCAGTTATTTAACACAGATACTCTGGGAACATCTGAAATTTCTTGATACAGCGGGGACACATCCACTGGCTGGCATTTAATAAGTGTTGTGTATTTTTTTTTTTTTTCACTTTCCTTTTTAGCTCTCAGAGTTATTCCTGTATTCACTTGAGGTTTGCCCTAGTATTTTTCTCTGGATTTCTTTATCAAGCTCTACATTTTGCCAACTCTTCCATTTAGGTGTTTGCTTTTGTAAGATAATTTGCGAAATGATTAGCATTTTTCAGATGTTGTTTGCTACCTTTGTGCTACATCTTATTCTCTTTTTTTATAAAGGTCATAGGACGTGTATTACCTTTCCCTCTTTCTTCTTCCTTATCTTCAAGAACTAGTCAGGAATTACATACCTTAGGCAATTAGTAAGTCAATGTAGACTTGAACAAGTAGATACTTGAACAACATCGTATTTCTTGTTTATTTATTTATTTTATTTTATTTTTGTACTTATTAAAACATTTTTACTTGGAAATAATGATATATTCACAGGAAATTGCAAAAAGAGTACAGCAAGGTCCCATGTCCCCTTCATCCAATTTCCCGAGCCCTGGGTTAGTTGGTGGCAAAGGCAGATGGAGATCATCCAAAGGCTTTACTGAAAGCAAGGCCCTAAATCCTAGTCTTCAGTCCTTAAAGACTAGAAAGGCCATAGTTTTCTTTGTCATGTGTGATTTTCCTGTGGCTAGATAGGGGAGTCACCTCCCCTCATTATGTGACTAGACCAGAGAGATTAAAACCGGGAGATGTTAACACTCTTATAATGTGTGGTGTGCTTTGTCATTTTGTCACGTGTAGATTCGTGCAACCGCCACTACAAGATACAGAACTACTCTATCACCACAAAGTCTTCGTCATGATACTCCCCAATCCTCACCATCCGTGATTTTTGGCAGCAACTAATCTCTACTCCATCTCCATAATTTTGTCATTTGAGAATGTTATACAATTGGAATCCAACAGTATGTCTGATTTGAGACGGGCTTTTTTTCACTCAGCCTAATATCCTTTGAATTCCATCAAAGTTGTTGTGTATAACAATTGTTCATTCCTTTTTATTGTTGAGTAGTAATCCATGGTATAGATATTCCACAGGTGTTTTAACCATTCTTTATCAAAGGACTTTTTGATTACTTCTGGGTTTTGGCTATTGCAAATAAAGCTCCTTTGAATACTAGTGGGCAGGTTTTTGTGTAGACATATAAGTTTTCATTCTTCTGGGATAATTCCCTGAAAGTGTGATTGTTGGGTCCTATTCTAAGTGTGTGTTTAATTTTTTAAGAAACCACCAAACAACTCTACAGATTACTGCACATTTTATATTTTAACAATATATGAGAGACCTAGTTTCTCTGTATTCTTGCTAGTATTTGCCATTATTGCTATTTTTAAACAATTTAACTCTTCTAATAGGTGTATAGTGATAGCTCATCATGGTCTTAATTTGCATTGCCACAGCCATAACGATGAATTACATTGAACATCTGTTAGTGTACTTATTTGTGTGTGTCTTTTTTTTTTAACATCTTTATTGCAGTATAATTGCTTTCCAATGGTGTGTTAGTTTCTGCTTTATAACAAAGTAAATCAGCTATACATATACATATATCCCCATATCTCCTCCCTCTTGCATCTGCCTTCCACCCTCCCTATCCCACCCCTCTAGGTGGTCAAAAAGCACCGAGCTGATCTCCCTGTGCTATGAGGCTGCTTCCCACTAGCTATCTATTTTACATTTGGTAGTGTATATATGTCCATGCCACTCTCTCACTTTGTCCCAGCTTACCCTTCCCCCTCCCCATGTCCTCAAGTCCATTCTGTATGTCTGCGTCTTTATTCCTGTCCTGTCCCTAGGTTCTTCAGAACCTTTTTATTTTTATTTTTTAGATTGCATATATATGTGTTAGCATACGGTATTTTTCTCTTTCTGACTTACTTCACTCTGTATGACAGACTCTAGGTCCATCCACCTCATTACAAATAACTCAATTTCGTTTCTTTTTATGGCTGAGTAATATTCCATTGTATATATGTGCCACATCTTCTTTATCCATTCATCTGTCGATGAACACTTAGGTTGCTTCCACGTCTTGGCTATTGTAAACAGAGCTGCAGTGAACATTGTGGTACATGACTCTTTTTGAATTATGGCTTTCTTAGGGTATATGCCTAGTAGTGGGATTGCTGGGTCGTATGGTAGTTCTATTTTTAGTTTTTTAAGGAACCTCCATACTGTTCTCCATAGTGGCTGTATCAATTTACATTCCCACCAACAGTGCAAGAGGGTTCCCTTTTCTCCACAGCTTCTCCAGCATTTACTGTTTGTAGATTTTTTGATGATGGCCATTCTGACTGGTGTGAGGTGATACCTCATGGCAGTTTTGATTTGCGTTTCTCTAATGATTAGTGATGTTGAGCATCCTTTCATGTGTTTGTTGGCAATCTGTATCTCTTCTTTGGAGAAATGTCTATTTAGGTCTTCTGCCCATTTTTGGATTAGGTTGTTTGTTTTTTTGATACTGAGCTGCATGAGCTGCTTGTAAATTTTGGAGATTAATCCTTTGTCAGTTGCTTCATTTGCAAATATTTTCTCCCATTTTGAGGGGTGTCTTTTTGTCTTGTTTATGGTTTCCTTTGCTGTGCAAAAGCTTTGAAGTTTCATTAGGTCCCATTTGTTTATTTTTGTTTTTATTTCCATTTCTCTAGGAAGTGGGTCAAAAAGGATCTTGTTGTGATTTATGTCATAGAGTGTTCTGCCTATGTTTTCCTCTAAGAGTTTTATAGTGTCTGGCCTTACATTTAGGTTTTTAATCCATTTTGAGTTTATTTTTGTGTACGGTGTTAAGGAGTGTTCTACTTTCATTCTTTTACATGTAGCTGTCCAGTTTTCCCAGCACCACTTATTGAAGAGGCTGTCTTTTCTCCATTGTATAGTCTTGCCTCCTTTATCAAAAATAAGGTGACCATATGTGTGTCAGTTTATCTCTGGGCTTTCTATCCTGTTCTATTGATCTATATTTCTGTTTTTGTGCCAGTACCATATTGTCTTGATTACTGTCGCTTTGTAGTATAGTCTGAAGTGCAAGAGCCTGATTCCTCCAGCTCCGTTTTTCTTTCTCAAGATTGCTTTGGCTATGTGGGGTCTTTTGTGTTTCCATACACATTGTGAAATTTTTTGTTCTAGTTCTGTGAAAAATGCCTTTGGTAGTTTGATAGGGAGTGCATTGAATCTGTAGATTGCTTTGGGTAGTATAGTCATTTTCACAATGTTGATTCTTCCAATCCAAGAACATGGTATATCTCTCCATCTGTTTGTATCATCTTTAATTTCTTTCATCAGTGTCTTATAGTTTTCTGCATACAGGTCTTTTGTCTCCTTAGGTAGATTTATTCCTAGGTATTGTATTCTTTTTGTTGCAATGGTAAATGGGAGTGTTTCCTTAATTTCTCCTTCAGATTTTTCATCATTAGTGCATAGGAATGCAAGAGATTTCTGTGCATTAATTTTGTATCCTGCTACTTTACCAAATTCATTGATGAGCTCTAGTAGTTTTCTGGTAGCATCTTTAGGATTCTCTGTGTATAGTATCATGTCATCTGCAAACAGTGACAGCTTTACTTCTTCTTTTCCAATTTGTATTCCTTTTATTTCTTTTTCATCTCTGACTGCTGTGACTAAAACTTCCAAAACTATGTTGAATAATAGTGGTGAGAGAGAACAACCTTGTCTTGTTCCTGATCTTAGAGGAAATGGTTTCAGTTTTTCACCATTGAGAACAACGTTGGCTGTGGGTTTGTCATATATGACCTTTATTATGTAGAGGTAAGTTCCCTCTATGCCTACTTTCTGGAGAGTTTTTATCACAAATGGGTATTGAATTTTGTCAAAAGCTTTTTCTGCATCTATTGAGATGATCATATGGTTTTTCTCTTTCAGTTTGTTAATATGGTTTATCACACTGATTGATTTGCATGTTTTGAAGAATCCTTGCATTCCTGGGATAAACCCCACTTGATCATGGTGTATGATCCTTTTAATGTGCTGTTGGATTCTGTTTGCTAGTATTTTGTTGAGGATTTTAGCATCTATTGCCATCAGTGATATTGGCCTGTAGTTTTCTTTCTTTGTGACATCTTTGGTTTTGGTATCAGGGTGATGGTGGCCTCGTAGAATGAATTTGGGAGTGTTCCTTCCTCTGTTATATTTTGGAAGAGTTTGAGAAGGATAGGTGTTAGCTCTTTTCTAAATGCTTGACAGAATTTGCCTGTGAAGCCATCTGGTCCTGGGCTTTTGTTTGTTGGAAGATTTTTAATCACAGTTTCAATTTCAGTGCTTGTGATTGGTCTGTTCATATTTTCTATTTCTTCCTGGGTCAGCCTCAGAAGGTTGTGCATTTCTAAGAATTTGTCCATTTCTCCCAGGTTGTCCATTTTATTGGCATAGAGTTGCTTGTAGTAATCTCTCATGATCCTTTGTATTTCTGCAGTGTCAGTTGTTACTTCTCCTTTTTCATTTCTAATTCTATTGATTTGAGTCTTTTCCCTTTTTTTTCTTAATGAGTCTGGCAAATGGTTTATCAATTTTATTTATCTTCTCAAAGAACCAGCTTTTAGTTTTATTGATCTTTGCTATTGTTTCCTTCATTTCTTTTTCATTTACTTCTGATCTGATCTTTATGATTTCTTTCCTTCTGCTAACTTTGGGGTTTTTTTGTTCTTCTTTCTCTAATTGCTTTATGTGTAAGGTTAGGTTGTTTATTTGAGATGTTTCTTGTTTCTTGAGGTAGGATTGTATTGCTAGAAACTTCCCCCTTAGAACTGCTTTTGCTGTATCCCATAGGTTTTGGGTCATCGTGATTTCATTTTCATTTGTTTCTAGGTATTTTTTGATTTCCTCTTTGATTTCTTCAGTGATCTCTTGGTTATTAAGTAATGTATTGTTTAGCCTCCATGTGTTTGTATTTTTTACAGATTTTTTTCCTGTAACTGACATCCAGTCTCATAGCATTGTGGTTGGAAAAGATACTTGATACAATTCCAATTTTCTTAAATTTACCAGGGCTTGATTTGTGACCCAAGATATGATCTATCCTGGAGAATGTTCCATGAGCACTTGAGAAGAAAGTGTATTCTGTTGGTTTTGGATGGAATGTCCTATAAATATCAATTAAGTCCATTTTGTTTAATGTGTCATTTAAAGCTTGTGTTTCCTTATTTATTTTCATTTTGGATGATTCATTGGTGAAAGTGGGGTGTTGAAGTCCCCTACTATGATTGTGTTACTGTCGACTTCCCCTTTTATGGCTATTGGCATTTGCCTTATGTATTGAGGTGCTTCTATGTTGGGTGCATAAATATTTATAATTGTTATATCTTCTTCTTGGATCAATCCCTTGATCATTATGTAGTGTCCTTCTTTGTCTCTTGTAATACTCTTTATTTTAAAATCTATTTTGTTTGATATGAGAATTGCTACTCCAGCTTTCTTTTGATTTCCATTTGCATGGAGCATCTTTTTCCATCCCCTCACTTTCAGTCTGTATGCATCCCTAGGTATACAGTGGGTCTCTTGTAGACAGCATATATACGGGTCTTGTTTTTGTACCCATTCAGCCAGTCTATGTCTTTTGGTTGGAGCATTTAATCCATTTACATTTAAGGTAATTATCGATATGTATGTTCCTATTACAATTTTCTTAATTATTTTGGGTTTGTTTTTGTAGGTCTTTTCCTTCTCTTGTGTTTCCTGCCTAGAGAAGTTCCTTTAGCATTTGTTGTAAAGCTGGTTTGGTGGTACTGAATTCTCTTAGCTTTTGCTTGTTGGTAAAGGTTTTAATTTCTCCATCGAATCTGAATGATATCCTTGCTGGGTAGAGTAATCTTGGCTGTAGGTTTTTCCCTTTCATCACTTTAAATATGTCCTGTTACTCTCTTCTGGCTTGCAGAGTTTCTGCTGAAAGATCAGCTGTTACCCTTATGGGGATTCCCTTGTATGTTATTTGGTGTTTTTCCCTTGCTGTTTTTAATATTTTTTCTTTGTATTTAATTTTTGATAGTTTGATTAATTTGTGTCTCAGCATGTTTCTCCTTGGATTTATCCTGTATGGGACTCTCTGCGCTTCCTGGAGTTGATTGACTATTTCCTTTCCCATATTAGGGAAATTTCAACTATAATCTCTTCAAATATTTTCTCAGTCCCTTTCTTTTTCTCTTGTTCTTCTGGGACCCCTATAATTCAAATGTTTGTGTGTTTAATATTGTCCCAGAGGTCTCTGAGACTGTCCTCAATTCTTTTCATTCTTTTTTCTTTATTCTGCTCTGCAGTAGTTATTTCCACTATTTCATCTTCCAGGTCACTTATCCATTTTTCTGCCTCAGTTATTCTGCTATTAATTCCTTCTTGAAAATTTTTAATTTCATTTATTGTGTTGTTCATCATTGTTTGTTTGCTCTTTAGTTCTTCTAGGTCCTTGTTAAACGGTTCTTGTATTTTCTCCATTCTATTTCCAAGATTTTGGATCATCTTTACTACCATTACTCTGAATTCTTTTTCAGGTAGACTGTCTATTTCCTCTTCATCTGTTTGGTCTGATGGGTTTTTACTTTGCTCCTTCATCTGCTGTGTGTTTCTCTGTCTTCTCATTTTGCTTAAGTTACTGTGTTTGGGGTCTCCTTTTCACAGGCTGCATGTTTGTAGTTCCTGTTGTTTTTGGTGTCTGCCCCCAGTGGGTAAGGTTGGTTCAGTTGGCTGTGTATGCTTCCTAGTGGAGGGGACTGGTGCCTGTGTTTTGATGGATGAGGCTGGATCTTATCTTTCCGGTGGGCAGGACCGCGTCTGGTGGTGTGTTTTGGGGTGCCTGTGACCCTACGATTTTAGGCAGCCTCTCTGCTAATGTTGTGTTCCTGTCTTGCTAGTTCTTTAGCATAGGGTGTCCAGCACTGTAGCTTGCTGGTCATTGAGTGGAGCTGGGTCTTAGTGTTGAGATGGAGATCTCTGGGAGAGCTTTTGCCATTTGATATTACGTGGAGCCGGGAGGTCTCTGGTGGACCAATGTCCTGAACTCAGCTCTCCCACCTCAGAGGCACAGGCCTGACACCTGGCCGGAGCACCAAGACCCTGTCAGCCACACAGCTCAGAAGAAAAGGGAGAAAAAAAGAAAGAAAGAAAAAAGAAAGAAAGAACAAAGAAAAAGAGAAAGAAAAATAAAATAAAGTTATTAAAATAAAGAACTAAAAACTTATTAAAAATAAAAAAATTAGAAAGTAATTTTAAAAAGAAAAAAAAGAAAGAAAGAAAGAAGAGAGCAGCCAAACCCAAAAACAAATCCACCAATGATAACAAGCACTAAAAACTATACTTAAAAAAAACAAAAACAACAAAAAAAAGGGACAGACAGAGCCCTAGGACAAATGGTAAAAGCAAAGCTATACAGACAAAATCACACAAAGAAGCATACACATACACACTCACAAAAAGAGAAAAAGGAAAAATATATATGTATTTATATATTAAAAAAAAAGGAGGAAGAGAACCAAATCAATAAACAAATGATAATAAACTCTAAATACTAAACTAAGATAAGTATAAAACCAGAAACAAATTAGATGCAGAAAGCAAACCCCAAGTCATCAGTTGCTCCCGAAGTCCACTGCCTCAATTTTGGGATGGTTCGTTGTCTATTCAGGTATTCCACGGATGCAGGGTACATCAAGTTGATGGTGGAGATTTAATCCACTGCTCCTGAGGCTGCTGGGAGAAATTCCCCTTTCTCTTCTTTGTTTGCACAGCTCCTGGGGTTCAGCTTTGGGTTTGGCCCCGCCTCTGTGTGTAGGTCGCCTGAGGGCATCTGTTCTTTGCTCAGACAGGACGGAGTTAAAGTAGAAGCTGGTTAGGGTGCTCTGGCTCCCTCAGGCCAGGGGAAGGGCGGGGTACAAAATGCAGGGCAAGCCTGCGGCGGCAGAGGCCAGTGTGACGTTGCACCAGCCTGAGGCATGCCATGTGTTCTCCCAGGGAAGTTGTCTCCGGATCACAGGACCCTGGCAGTGGCAGGCTACACAGGCTCCCGGGAGGGGAGGTGTGGATAGTGACCTGTGCTTGCACACAGGTTTCTTGGTGGCTGCAGCAGCAGTCTTAGTGTTTCATGCCCATCTCTGGGGTCCTCGCTGATAGCTGCAGCTCGTGCCCATCTCTGGAGCTCGTTTAGGTGGTGCTCTGAATCCCCTCTCCTTGTGCACCCTTAAACAGTGGTCTCTTGCCTCTTAGGCAGGTCCAGACTTTTTCCTGGACTCCTCCCAGCTAGCTGTGGCACACTAGCCCCTTTCAGGCTGTGTTCACACAGCCAACCCCAGTCCTCTCCCTGGGATCCGACCTCTGAAGCCCGAGCCTCAGCTCCCAGCCCCCGCCCGCCCCGGCGGGTGAGCAGACAAGCTTCTCAGGCTGGTGAGTGCTGGTCAGCACCGATCCTCTGTGCAGGAATCTCTCCACTTTGCCCTCCGCACCCCTGTTCCTGCGCTCTCTTCCGTGGCTCCGAAGCTTCCCCCCGCCCACCCCCCATCTCCACCAGTGAAGGGGGTTCCTAGTGTGTGGAAACTTTTCCTCCTTCACAGCTCCCTCCCAGAGGTGCAGGTCCTGTCCCTATTCTTCTGTCTCTGTTTTTTCTTTTTTCTTTTGCCCTACCCAGGTACATGGGGAGTTTCTTGCCTTTTGGAAAGTCTGAGGTCTTCTGCCAGCATTCAGTAGGTGTTCTGTAGGAGTTGTTCCACATGTAGATGTATTTCTGACGTATTTGTGGGGAGGAAGGTGATCTCCACGTCTTACTCCTCCGCCATCTTGAAGGTCTCCCTATTTATTTTATTTTTGGCTGTGTTGCATCTTCGTTGCTATGCACGCTTTCTCTAGTTGCAGCGAGTGGGGGCTACTCCTCATTGTGCTGCAGGGTCTCTAGGCTTGCTGGCTTCAGTAGTTGTGGCTCACGGGCTGTAGAGCGCAGGCTTAGTAGTTGTGGTGCATGGTCTTAGTTGTTCCGCAGCATGTGAGATCTTCCCGGACCAGGGCTTGAACCCATGTCCCTTGCATTGGCAGGCGGATTCTTAACCACTGCACCACCAGGGAAGTCCCACAACTTCGTATTTCTGATCCCAAGTTTTCCTTCCTGGTTTTTTTCTCTTCTGTGGATTCCTTGGGAGCTAATTTGAGTTCCTTCTCTTGTTCTACCTGGGAAATCCCACCCACAACCATTGCTCCAGCATCACAGTGCAAGAATGACATCCGTTTATCTCTAAGGCTGTGTCTACATTCCTGAGTTCGAGACCCATATTTTTAATTAATTAATTAATTTATTTATGGCTGCATTGGGTCTTCGTTGCTGTGCGCGGGTTTTCTCTAGTTGCGGCGAGCAGGGACTTCTCTTCATTGTGGTGTGCAGGCTTCTCACAGCAGTGGCTTCTCTTGTTGTGGAGCACAGGCTCTAGGCACGTGGGCTTCAGTAGTTGTGGCTCGTGGGCTCTAGAGCGCAGGCTCAGTAGTTGTGGTGCACGGGCTTGTTTGCTCCGCGGCATGTGGGATCTTCCTGGATCAGGGCTCGAACCTGTGTCCCCTGCATTGGCAGGCAGATTCTTAACCACTGTGCCACCAGGGAAGTCCAGAGACCTGTATTTTTAATGACTCATGAGTTACCACCAGGAAGTCTTCCAGTTCCTCAAACTTGTATCCAGTATTAAACCCCTTTTTTCGATAAAGGATTAATTTGCCTCCACATAATGTGAGAAGCCATCATGTTTGCTCTGTAATTTTACTTTCTTTTGAGTGAACATAATACCAATTCCATGAAATTCCCATTTCAGGGTCAGCCAAATTCAAAATGGTAAGAGCAAGTTTAAAAGAAAATAGCTATTATTCGAAGTAATCTGTTATATTTGAATTGAGGTAGTCAAACCAAGTCATTACTCATTGTGATAAAGGTTTACCAACCTTCTGGTAGTCTACCAGTCAATCCTCTGGTTAGGGATCCAGGTACATGCCCAAGCTGTGTCATGAACCATATTTATAAGACTATTAAATATGGAACATAATTTTCTGTTAGAAATCTGATATTGGAAAAAAAATTGAAAACCTGTAGAAATATGTTCATTTTGATTGGAATTTGGAACAGAACGTCTCTTCCTGAGAGACATACTTTTATGTGTATAAAAGTGTAGACCATGTTCATCCCTTTACAGCCATTTACTCATCCCACAGAGATTTGCTAAGTGCTCTCTTATACCAGGTCCAGTTCTAGATGCTGGGAGGCCCTGGAGAACAAGGCACACATTACCTTAAGGAAACCAGTGAACAAGCAAACAGACACAAAATTGACATGACCTCAAAGGGTGGTAAGTAAGGTAAGGAGATGGAGCAGAACAAGGGGAAGGGGTGTGACAGGCAGATTGGGGGTACTGTCTTCCCTAGGGGGATGAGGGCGGGACCCTCTGAGAAAGCCACGTTTGGACAGAAGCTTGAGTGAGGTGAGAGTGAGCTATGCAGAGATCTGGGGGAAGAGCATTCCAGGTGAGGAAATAGCAAGTATAAAGTCCCAGAGGCAGAAAGGAGCTTGGCGTGTTAAGCAGGGGTTCTTCATTGGGAGGGGGGCGCATGGATAGAATCAGGAGTCCCTGAGCTCGAATGGGGGAAAAGGTACATCACTATTTTCACTAACTTCTAACTGAAATGTAGCATTTCCTCCACTATTGAATACAGGTAAACAAACTGCAGGAGTATTAGCAGCATCTGTGAACCTGTCGCTAATAGAAATCACAGACATTTTCATATCACGTTACAGTTGCTACGGATATTTGCAAATGTCATGGGTGCTCATCATGACTTCAAAATTATGATAGTTATCAGAGCTGCTGCTCGATCCTGTTATTTAATATGTGGCTGAAGAAGCACAAATTTGATCTTTAATATTCTGTATCACAAATTTGATCTTTAATATTCTGATAACCATATTTCAACATAATATTATCTTTTGTAATCTTATGTAGTTTCTTTTATGCATTGAAAAACTTTCTGCTGAGAGGTGATCCATAGGCTTTACCAGACTGCCGAAGGGATCCATGGCATGGAAAATGTTAAGAACTCACAAGTTAGAGAAAAGCAAGAAGGCCAGTGTGACTGCAGTGAAGTCGCAAGTTAGTAGTGGAGCTGGACCGGGTGGGCGGGGACCAGGTCATGAGGGCTAGAAAGGCCACAATGGGGGGCTGAGGTTCTATGTTATGGGCAATGGGAAGTTATGGGAGGCGCCTGCGTAGAGAGGCAACATGATCTGATTTAAGTATTGGGCCGCTCTGCCTGCTGAGTGGGAAAAAGATTGTTGAGGTGAAGAGTGGCATCCTGGAGATCCTAAGAGGCCAGGCAGTTGGGAGATGATGGTAGAGGTGGAAGTGGTGAAAGAGGTCACGATTACGAATGTATTTTGAAGACAGAACTGACAGAATTTGGCAGGATATGGGTGTGTGAGAAGAAAGACTTTTAGGTTTAGAGCAAATGGGTGAATAGTGGTGACACTTGCCAGGATGGAGAAGGCTGGGGAGGAGTAGGTTTGGGAGTGGGAAGTGAAGGGTCTGTGAAACCAAGAGTTCCTTCTTAAACATGTTGAGTTTGAAATGCCTACTAGTCATCTGCATGGGGAGGCTGAGTGGAGAGTTGGGTATGAGTGTGGGGCTTGGAAAGGGGATTAAGGCCTGGAGAACTACATTTGAGGGTCCCGCGTATACAGTAGATCCGTAAAGTCGTGGTACAGGATGAGATCACCCAAGGAGAGACTATATCTAGTGCTCTGGAGGGCAATGTTTTGAGGTCTGAAGAGAAGGAAGGAGCTGGCAACACTGACTGTAAAGCAGCAGCTAGTGAGGCAGGAAGATAGTACAGATGTTTAAAGAAATACTGAGAAAGAAAGAAAGAATTTTATTGAAAAGATAAATGCACCCCAATGTTCATAGCAGCACTATTTACAATAAGCAAGACAGGGAAGCAACATAAGTGTCCAACGACAGATGAATGGATAAAGAAGATGTGGTATGTGTGTGTGTGTGTGTGTGTCTCTCTCTCTCTCTCTATATATATATATATGTATAATGGAATATTACTCAGCCATAAAAAAGAGTGAAATAATGCCATTTGCAGCAACATGGATGGACCTAGAGATGATCATACTAAATGAAGTAAGTCAGACAAAGACAAATATCATATGATAGCACTTATATGTGGAATCTAAAATATGATACAAATGGGTTACCAAAGGGGAAAGCAGGGGGGATAAATAAGGAGTTTGGGATTAACAGATACAAACTACTATATATAAAATAGATAAATAACAAGGTCCTACTGTATGGCACAGGGAACTATATTCAATATTTTATTATAAGATATTGAATATAATATCTTATAATAGTTTATTATATAATGGAAAAGAACATATATATATATATAAAACTGAATCACTTTGCAGTACACCAGAAACTAACACAACTTTGTAAATCAACTATCCTTCAATTAAAAAAAAAGAATTTTAATTAGAAAATGTGCCTTAATTTTGTACTTAAAAAACCTAATTTTGTAACACAAATAATAACAGAGGAGCAGAGACTGCTGCAACTCCCAGAATTCCACTTGAAACTATGGTTCAGCCATGGACAAGGTTCTGGATTTAAGGACTTGAAGTACAGACCACTGCTAGCCTTCAAGCATTTTATGTTCTTGGGCAAGTTTTGGCCACTTTGTTCTCTCTCTCTCTCTTTTTTTTTTTTTTTCCTTTCTTGAAATAACTTGAAATCCATACTGCTGACCTGTTTCACAGGAAAATTGGGTGAAAAATCTCACAGAAGAGCCAAGAGACCACAGTTTGCTTTACAGTTTCAAGGTGTTACGCATCAGGGTGGGGTTTTACCCACTTCTGGGTTCAATATGGCTCTTATGTGGACCCTGAGAGCACCAGTCTGAGTCTTTATTATATGACACAAATAGGCCCCGTTCTAGATAAAAATGTGGGAGAACAATTGGCCTTGAGCTGCTTCATGTCTTTGTAAGGCACTTCCAGCCTCACTTCGTCAGACTCAAGTGGATCTCCTGAACCTGATTTTTGCAAGGGTCTTGCATGCAGACCACCTTTCCTAAATCTCTTCCCTCAAGACGTGGAAAGGCTTCCCGTTCCCTGGGGGCTGTGCCTCAGAGATGCAGGTGACCCACACTCTGTCCTACAGCTGTCACCCATAGGCACAGGGCCTGTGGGAATTGTGGGAACAATTCAGTCCTTAACAGGTAATGATGGAGGCTCCCACTCTTAGACTTGGCTCCCCCTCTTCCCATGGTCTAGAACTCAGTGTATCCCCCGGTGCTGCCTCTTCCCTGTGGATGGCTGATCCCAGCCTCTTCCAGCTGTGCCAAGCTTTCCCAAGTCACAAGAAACAGGTATGGGAAGATCTCTGGACTAGAGTTAAAGACCTGGATTCCAGCTCTGTGCCACTCCAAGCCTTGAGCAGGTCACTTCCACGCTGGGTCTCACTTTCCACTTGTGAAAAACACATGGTTTAGATGAACGTTAATGTCCTCATCACTCAACAAAACCAGTCTGATGAGAGGAACCAAACCTCGGTAAAATGCTAGTGGGTATTAACTGGGCTAATATATTTCCTCTTCCAGGTCACATTTTTGAAGTTTACCTTGGGTGCCCTGAGGAATTTTGTCTTCCCTTATTCCAAAGGGTTTATTTCCACATTGACTGTATGTAACTATTGAGGCAGGCCCATGGGAGTATATTACTTCAGGGAGTTCAGACTTTAGTAGCCCTCAAGCCACCTTCTCCATTGACATCCAGTGACAGTCAGGACTGTGACGACCAGTTATTTATTTATTTTTTATAATTACAGATACTTAAAAAAATTTTTTTTTAATTTATTTATTTAATTAATTTTTTTATTTTTGGCTGTGCTGGGTCTTCGTTGCTGCGCGCGGGCTTTCTCTAGTTGTGGCAAGTGGGAGCTACTCTTTGTTGTGGTACGCCGGCTTCTCATTGCTGTGGCTTCTCTTGTTGTGGAGCACAGGCTCTAGGTGCGTGGGCTTCAGTGGTTGTGGCACATGGGCTCAGTAGTTGTGGCTTGCAGGCTTAGTTGCTCCACAGCATGTGGGATCTTCCCGGACCAGGGCTCGAACCCGTGTCCCCTGCATTGGCAGGCGGATTCTTAACCACTGCACCACCAGGGACGCTCTGGATACTTTTTTTATTTTTTACTTTTTGGCCACGCCACCTGGCACAGCTTGTGGGACCTTAGTTCCCCGACCAGGGATCAAACGCATGCCCCCTGCAGTGGAAGCACAGAGTCTTAACCACTGGACTGCCAGGGATGTCCCTGAGGACCAGTTATTTAAAAGCAAAGGATTTGGGGATAGGTCAGTGAGAACAATCGAATGAAGTAGCATTATGCTTCAGGCCCATAGGGTACATCTCATTCCAGTGGGGATCATTTGATGGAAACATGAAAGACTACAGTTAACTGACTGTGAGCCCTGCCCCGCACCGCCCTCCCCACCCCCCCCGCCCACCGCATTGGTCTAAGAATAACCATCCAAGGGTCTTCTCCCATGGAGGAAGGTGGAGAGTCAAGATAACAGGAAAGTCATCACCAGACATCACACCTGTGTTCTAGCTCCCAGAGGGCAGAAAGGATCCTCAGGTCTCTGCTAAATCCAGAGGGATATCCTAGCTCTTCACAGGCTGCCTGCCTCAGCGTCATGACGTAAGAGGAAACATGAAAAGCAAAGATTGGAAGTCCCACCATTATCCTTCCCTCTGCATCTCCAGAACCATCCAGGAATCACCTTGGCACAGGATGACTCCTGTGGCCTTTTAAAGACTGGATTGTGGTGCCATTTCCAAATGTGCAAACGGTCTAGAGAGAAGCCCCCTTGAGGAGAATGGGGTGAAAATGTCACCACACTCCCACTCTTCAAGGCCTGGAAGAGGACTAGCAGGTAGCATTGTAGAGCACCGAGCAGTGTCCTTGGGGAGAAACAAGACATCCACCATCTCGCTGGCTTTGCATTTTGGAGAGTCTAAGATGAGACAAAGGGTGCCTGAGAAATCAGATCAGTTGAATATTCAGTTCTCCAAAATATCAACAATTTAATTAAACAACAGGGTTGATCTTGGCGACCTCAAGGACCTCTTTTTAATTAAACTTTGCATTTCTTCGCGCTGCTCTGCGGTGGCATTCCAGGGTAGCATTTGGCTTTGAATGAGCCGTCATTTTGTCCACCCATGATGGTTCGGAAAAGCCCCACTGCTGAGTTAACAGAATTCTTTTTTTTTGAAGACAGCAATATTACTATTTATTGACACTTAGAAGCATTATCCTATTATTAGGAATAATGTAATAACACCTCATTCTTATTATATATTATCATCATTAAGTACATATGAACACATATAATAAAAATACAGACACTGCATGGTGACTAAGTAATTTGGGAATAAGTCCAGAGTCTAAGTCACAGCATGCATAAACTGTTTATGTCTTAACTGCTCACTTATACCTGAACAAGTTTTCATTAAGCATACTAATAATTTTCAAGTGATGTAATAAAAAGTCTGGTTGCAGTATTTTATTATTTTTCTTAATTACATTTGGGAGAAAGATGCTAGCTGCTTCACCTATTTTAATACTAGTATATTCTGGATCATATTATACAAATACATACATAGAAACTTAAATGATCATAAATTTCCCAGGAGGAGATTTATTTAGTCTGTGTCATTGGTGTGTATTTGCAAAACATGTTAACACTGCAAACATTAGAGGTTTCAAGATTGGGCACAGGAAAAAGTTTTACTCTCCGAGGATGATGCTGGTGTGCACTTCTCCACAAGGCCTCTTAGTGACGTCAATCAATGGGAGGTAGGAATTTATCAATGAACTGCTTGATATCCATCACTTCCTGTTGACATGAACTGTGCATCATGCCGCCATAGGTTTTGAAGGTTACACTGGCTGGATTTACCAATGTTTTTAGCCTTTCAGCAGTAAAAGAACCAAACATTAGGGGAACTAAAGGACCCAAATCTCCGTGACACTGAAGAATAGAAATGTCTCTATTCACGCCACTGATAGGACCCTGTGGAAAGGAAGCCCGCAGATGAGAGCTGTGACGCCGGCCAGCTTCTGCTGTGTGGTCAGTGCCCGTGTGCAGAAATAAAGCCCCTCCCTGAGAAAATCCTCCCAAAATAATTCTGTTGGAAGGAATGCCATTCTTCACCTCTTGCTCTATCAAAGCTTTTACACTTTCTGCTGCCTGTTTAATTCCAGTTTCATCTTCCTGTGAACCTAGTGAAAGCCCAATAATGTCAAACCAAGAAGGCATGGCCATGTTCATATTTAATGTTACAGGCATAACCGGTGCGTGCGGGCAGATGTATTTGGCGTGGGCGCTTCTGATACCTGCAAAGGCTTCTGCCCACCCATGCCCTGTGTCTCCCAGTCCATGAAGGAAAATCACCGCGGCGGTAGCCTTCCGGACGGCGGGCACGATGGCGGGCAGCGGGGGCGACAGGTTACTGCCGCAGATACACCGGCTCTACCGATCGCGCGTCGGAAGCGGAAGGCGGAGCCAGTGCCACGCCGCGGCCCAAAAGGGCGCGCGCTCAGGCACGTGCGCGCAACAGAATCCTTAAATGTGAATATCGCTGACTCTTCATTTTCACCCATATTCAGAAACTTTCATTAGGGTTAATGAAACTTGCGTGTTATTTTATTTATTCTTTTGCGGGCTGTCTGCAAAATATCTGCCTCTACATAGAACTCAGATGTTGACTAAGTTTCAGGTCAAATTTCAGTCCTTTCATCTGTAAAATGGTGTCACAATTCTCACTCTTAATGCAAAATTATTTTACATTTTGGGTGAGGACATGACAAAAAAAAAAAAAAAAAAAAAGCTCATGACAATGTGTGTGGCATGACCTCTAAAGCATACTAGCCAGAATTCATGAGAGCTGGGCTACTCATCACCCTGCACGAAAGCGAAAATGCTGCCACTGTATAAATTGCTTGTAAAATTGCTAATGTATCAATTTTAAGGATTAGAGTGGAGAGAATCCCATCTAGGGTAAAAAGGACATCAAATTATTATGTAGACATTATTCTCATAAACTACTCATCTTCTAACTGGGAGAGGGCTTTGTACACATTGCAGAAAACTGATTGACAGGTGAGAAAGAGAGGATGCGATTAGGAAAGATGGGTGAATGGAGGTAGATGGTGTGGTAATTGCCTTCCTATGATACTGACTGTAATAATTTGACTATATGACCATTTTCTGCTCTGTAAAAACATACTTCACAAAAACCCCCTATTTCAGCCGAATTCTCTACACATGTATATATAATCCAAACGCCTCCATCTAAACTCTTGGAAAAAAATGAGTCAGAACAGCATAGATTTCAAATTGGAAACAAAATACATCAAAGTAATTCATATTATTAAAATCCAAGATCAACCATGTTGGGGTTAAAAGTATTACTTTAATCTTCCCAACAAATTTTGTTATAGGATGTTCTTTTAGAGTGTGGCAAAACAAAACTCCTAAAACCGATCACCAGAATTAAAAAAAAATAATTTGCAACACGGGAAGTCTGGCGAAACTCTTTTTTGCTCTGCTATAAGCATTAATATGTTGTGCTTTGGGAAACTTCATGTATTTTACAGCTAATGCTAAATACGCCAGAAGTAATTGCATTATAATGTGTATATAAGAAACGAGAGGGACCTCCCTGGTGGTCCGGTGGTTAAGTGCCTTCCACTGCCGGGGACGCGGGTTCGATCCCTGGTCGGGGAACTAAGATCCCACAGGCCGCAGGGCAACTAAGCCCACGCGCTCTAGAGCCTGCACGCCACAACTAGAGAGAATCCCGCATGCCGCAAGGAAGAACCGGCGTGCCGCAATTAAGGCCTGATGCAGCCAAATAAATAAATATTAAAAAAAAAAAATTAACAAGAAATTTTAAGTTGGGGAAGAACCAAGAGGGTTTTCAAAGCTGAGTTTCTTCTTTTTGAATACAACCACAAGATTCACATGTCTTTTTTCTTCTCCATATAAAAGTAGAGTAATTCTGGTTGCTCTGTGTTGCTGTCTTTGAGGATTTGCTTCTAATGACTAGTCATAAGCAATTAAAATTTTTTTCTTTTATTTTTTACTCCTATGGGAAAACAATGGCCTCTCTAGAGCATGCTTTGCTTCAAAACTGACTAATGTCGAGATTATCTACATTGTTAATGAACACAAGTGGCTTGAAATGTTATACAGGGAAATCTATTCCTCTTAAGAACAAGATCAGGAACATAGCAACGGAGAAGATAAACCTTTTCATAATAACAAATGAACAACCATGGGAGAAAAGAGCTGAGATCTCTTTCTAGCACAAAACAAGAAACTAAACTAGTAAAGGAAAAGAACTATTGTTAGTCCTATAACCTGAAATGTAAAGTGGATCCTGAGCCTCACTTTCACTGTAATTTTCTAAACTTTTGGAAAATGGACTTTCTAAGCAGGGCATTCTGAATGTACACATATAATGGACTTTACTAGGTAGGTAGATGCAATTGATGTTATGATTACTCACCAACATCTTTAGCTAGTGGAGGATGTGGGTAGCATTATTTTATACAGGTCAAAACCCATTAAAAATAAACTCCAAAGTCAAATAACAAAATACATGTGAAAGGTTTTTTAAAAATTAATTAATTAATTAATTAATTAATTAATTTTTTGCTGTGTTGGGTCTTTGTTGCTGTGTGCAGGCTTTCTGTAGTTGCGGTGAGCGGGGGCTACTCTTCGTTGCGGTGCGCAGGCTTCTCATTGCGGTGGCTTCTCATTGCGGAGCACGGGCTCTAGGCATGCGGGCTTCAGTAGTTGTGGCACATGGGCTCAGTAGTTGTGGCTCCCAGGCTCTAGAGTGCAGGCTCAGTAGTTGTGGCGAATAGGCTTAGTTGCTCTGCGGCATGTGGGACCTTCCCGGACCAGGGCTCAAACCCATGTCCCCTGCATTGGCAGGCAGATTCTTAACCACTGCACCACCATGGAAGTTCCATGAAAAATATTTTGAATGTTAAAAATGCAAGGCCAATGTAAGAAAGTATTGTGTTATGTCAAATATAGGGAGAACATATGGCCATGGCTTGGGACTCATTTTTAGATGGAAGTTCCAGAGATATTTATTCTGAACAAAAATAACCAGTACATTTATCCTTTGCCATTGAATTTGAAGAAAGAGAGGAGAAAAGAAACTGAAATTTGTATTAGTCAGGACTCTGTTTTCAGATAACAGAAACTCAACTCCAACTAACTTAAGCAAAAAGGGAACTTACTGGCTCATGTAAAAGCGGAAGTCCAGGAGAGCTGGACCCAGGGACTCAAATATCATTTGGCCTCTCTCTCTCTCTCTCTCTCTTTCTCTCTCTGTCTCTGTCTCTCTCTCTCTTCACCTTCTTTTCCACTACCAATGCTCTTTCTTTAAGAGATAGAAAATATGGTATATTATTCAGGGTTCTCCAGAGAAATAGAACCAATGAAATGTGTGTGCAAAATCTGAAGGATGGGCCGGGAGCCTATACTGAAGTTCAAATTCCTCTTTCTTGGGGGAAGTCAGTCTTTTTTCTATTCAGCCTCTCAACTAATTGGATGAGTCCCACCTACATTATGGAGGGTAATCTGCTTTACTTAAGTCCATCTACTTAAATGCTAAGATCATCTGGAAATACCCTCACAGAAACTTCCAGAGTAATATTTGACCAAGTACTTTAATTGGTCAACGTTAGACATAGGGTAATACCATATACTCTTAGTGGCTACATAGTCATGTCAATATCACTTCTTTTGTGATTACTAGTGCACTGACTTTCTTCATACAGATCTGGGGGAGAGGGGGTCTGGGGGTACTGCAGCCTGAAAGGAGATCTTAGTTCCCTGACCCCTGAACAGGAATTGAACCCGGGGCGCGGTGGTGAGAGCACTGAACCCTAACAGCTAGACCACAAGTGCCAGCATAAAGGACTTGCACAGGCACAGATTTTGGTATCCAAGGTGGGGTCCTGGAAGCAATCCCCAGGATACTGAGGGAGGACTGAACCAGCCTCACTCAGGCTCCCTCTGACTCTCACACCCTCTTTTTTTTTTTTTTGCTTTACTTCTCTCATCTATTTTACTTTTATCTTGCAATGTTTTACTTATATTTGAAAACTACCTAAATCTTTTTGGAAGAAGGCAGAATATAAATGAACAAATAGTGCTTATTTTACAGGGTGAGTTCAGCTATTTTAGCCAATGCATTTTGTTCTCTTAATAAAATGCCCCATGAAAGAACCTTCTGGAGGAACCTTGTAGGTAGACACACACGCTAGGCAGAACTTGCCTGACTCCTCAGTCTAGATTCTGGATACTAGAACCCAGAGTGGGCAAAATCGGATAAGCAGCCCTCTTACAGGGATGTTTTTCAAATTTAAATAATAGATGCCTCTCTTTTAAAAGAAAATCATTATCACAGACCTTCATTACTGACATTTTTATTATAATATTACCTAAATATGTAAAGTCATAAAATGAGATAAAAGTTCCTTATATATAGAGTTATTATATAACTAAAAGCCAAAACAAATGTATTCATTAAATACAAGCAAAGCTACAAAACTAAAATTTAAAAATTTTAATGGGATGAAGAATGCCATTTTGCAGAAATTAAATTTCAAGTGCAGCTTTCTAATTTATATATTTTTTGATTTCCTTTTTTGTGACTTCCGTAGTACTAATGTGGCTTCAATAATACTACTGCTAATAATTATTCACCTAAGTATATTTTTCAAGACGGTATTAACATTTTCAAAACTTTTTTACTTCAAAAAAATCTTATACATAAGCAAAACTGTCAGTGAGAATTCCATGGATGTCAAACTTAAAAGTAGCTCTGTAAAACTGTTCCCTTCTAACATAAAGTTAATATCACAATGTAATTGGAATATGTGTTAAATGGGTAACAAAACCAATTACTGCTTGAATAAGGAGCAGGAAAATGCTTCACTGTATATTTAGTATTATGCTTGCTGCTAATGAATTTTTGCAACTTGGTACTGACTGCAGTAGAGGGGATTCTTTTGAATGTAAAACTTTGACTACGGGATTAATGAATCAACCCTCTCAGCACTTTCCTCTTTTCAAACTCCTGCAAAATTTTTGTCCGATAGCATCCTCATTGGAAGTACACGTGTTGCATGGATATACTCGGAATTCCGCGTGATTCTAGTAATAGTAATTTTTTTTAGATTATCTTTGAAATTAAAATGTAATATTAAAAAAAAAAAAAAGAACCAGACCCTAAGGAAACACATGCAACCCACAGCTTGAGAAATATTGCCTTACAGAGGGCTTCTGTATCAGGCTGACCCCTGGGAGATAGACCAGCAGCATCACTGGGTTGGGACAGAAAGGCCATCCTGAGCCCCAAGTCCAGGCTTCTTCCCTTATTTTCCTCCTCACCACTTGTCACCATTTGTCCCCATGTGTGGATGGACCAACCCACGGCCCATCAGCTCCTGCCCTGGATGCAGAGGCGTCATTGTCCAACTTTCCCAGATGGTCTGACAAAAAGAGGGCTGAGGAACCCTTAGGCAGCGCTTCTCACGCTGTAACGTGCATGCAGATCCCTGCAGATCTTGCTCAAATACAGATTCTGACTCAATAGGTCTGGAGTGGGGCCCAAAATTGCATTTCTAACAAGTTCCCAGGATCCATCCAATCCCCCTGGCTTGTGGCCCACAGTTTGAGAAGTCTGAGTCTACGGCCTGCCGGCCGTCTTCTGGGACGCCACTCAGAGTAGGCAAACTGTCCATGGTTTGCCCTAAGTTACTGGAAAGTTGCCTTAACACTGTGTTTTGCTTGGGACCATGGCATTTTGGCTTCTATGAAATGGAACACAGACTTACTAAGCAGATTAAACGGATTACAACAGTCTCATTTCAATCGGAGAGAAAGAAAGTTTCACCAGACCCAAAGGATCTTTGTATTATAGGGATTTTTCATACCACTAGCTGGTACGAAGTTTCTATAAGATTAACAGCCAAAGACTCAATATAGATAACTCTAGAAACTCTGAATTAATATTAATTCTACTTGGTGGTAAGTCAATAAATGGAATAATTTAGGAGTGAAGTGACTGATTTTTTTTTAAATTTTTATTTATTTATTTTTTTTATTTTTTTTGGCTGTGTTGGGTCTTCGTTTCTGTGCAAGGGCTTTCTCTACTTGTGGCAAGCAGGGGCCACTCTCCATCGCGGTGCGCGGGCCTCTCACTATCGCGGCCTCTCTTGTTGCGGAGCACAGGCTCCAGACGCGCAGGCTCAGTAGTTGTGGCTCACGGGCCTAATTGCTCCGCGGCATGTGGGATCTTCCCAGACCAGGGCTCGAACCCATGTTCCCTGCATTGGCAGGCAGATTCTCAACCACTGCGCCACCAGGGAGCCCAATTTTATTTTCCTTTTGTGTTGGATTTCAGTGAGTGCTGGGTAGCTTTAACGTACCATTATGTCAGCCTGCTCCCAGACTGATATTCATGGTTAGGAAATATTTTATTTTTAATTAAATGCTATATATTATTAGAAGAAACTCAGGACAAAGTTATCTCCCTTCTGTGAAGCCTATAAAAATCTCCTTGCGTCAGTTATAAATGTAGTTGGCTGTGAGTGACAGAAAATCCAGCCCACTGTGGCTTTAGCAGATGGTGGATTACTTTTCTCACATAGCAGGAATCCTGGATGAAGGTGGCCTAGCATCAGTTCAGCAACTCTGTGATGTCAGGGTCACTATCTTGGATTTATGGCAGGAAAAGGGGGATAAGGACAGCATCAGACTTATCCATTGATTTAACCAGGAAAGCCAAAATTTCCCAGACGCCCCCAGCAGACTTTTGCTGACACATTTTTGGCCAAAACTATGACACACGACCACTCCCTCCCAACCCCTAGTGATGGAGGCAAGGGAGAAGTTTGGAAAGAGATGGTGGATTAGTCATCCAATTGTTTTTTTTATCTCAAATTTCTCTTCTGCTTAACTGAAAAGGAGAATATTGTTTATCTCTATTTTATGCTACTTCTCTATTGGCAGAAATTGTGATGGTTTAAAAAGTATGACAGATATATGAAATTTCTGAAAAGAACCACAGAGTCCAAAGATTCCTGATTAATATGAAAAGTGGAACATAAAAGAATTCCCTTACTTGGCACTCCTTCTAAGAACATGGGATGCAGTCCTAAGCTGAAAGGTCATAGGGTCATAAACAAAGTCATAGCATTCTTACGGTTTCATCCCCCTAAGTCTTTCACCAAGACTGCAGAATTTAGCAGGGAAGATTCTCTTTTTCTTATTTAGAGTGGAGCTGGAGCTTTTAGAATGAGAGCTTCAAGAATAAAATGTAATGTAATAGTACAGAGCTCCCATCTCTGGCTCCTCTGTCCTTCCCTGGTCTTATCATGGCAGGTCCCAGCTCCCAGTGGGTCCACCCGTTGCTGGAGACCTCAGTACAGTGGCTTCCCCTTCCTGCTTGCCCATCTTCATTAAGGAACCAAAAAAGAACATTGCAAAGATTCCAGGATTAGTTCAGTCTTTGATTACTTGACCTCCTCTTTGTTTTGACGCTTTGATGTGATACCATAGTTCTTAGCATTAAACCCTACATATTTGATAAATTTGTTTTGAACTGGCCATGGATTCTTGGCTTTATCCTTAATTTCAAATTCTGTTTATAAACACCAAGGTTCTTAGTGACTCTTTTTTTTTTTTAATAACATACTTCATTGTTTAAACACTATGAAGGGCTTTTTTTTCTTTAAGATTTTTTTTTGATGTGGACCATTTTTAAAGTCTTTATTGAATTTGTTACAATATTGCTTCTGTTTCATGTTTTGGTTTTTTTGGCCGTGAGGCATGTGGGATCTTAGCTCCCCGACCAGGGATTGAACCTGCACCCCCTGCATTGGAAGGTGAAGTCTCAACCACTGGACCACCAGGGAAGTCCCTCTTAGTGACTATTTCTAAGGAAGGATCAATTTGGCTGCTATGCATTTGTCTGTTAGGAGAGTCTTCTGTTTTCCAGTTTTACTAGGAATTCTGCATTTCCTGTCTTTTTTGCAGAACTGAGATGTTGGATGGCTGCTCTTAATGACGTTAGGCTGACCTATCAATGGATTTCTTAGTTTACTTGTACTTCAGGCAGTGCTGTACAGGATGCTGGTGTTCTAGATCATATTTCTTGTCCTGGTCCCCATCACCTCCAGATGTCAGCCTCAAACAAGATAGGAACTATTTAACCATATTTCCAGCTTTTTTTTCATCGCGTCTAGGACCTCTGTTACTGAAGAACTACTGGACTCTAATTGCACAAAACTGTAATTGCAATAGAAGGAGAAAGTCTATTAATATATATTTAAATATATAACAGCTTTTTGAGATTTATTTGAATGAGTTATTCTTTTAGAGGTGTTTTAAAGAAGATAAGGGGAGGGCTTCCCTGGTGGCGCAGTGGTTAAGAATCTGCCTGCCAATGCAGGGGACACGGGTTCGAGCCCTGGTCTGGGAAGATATCACATGCCGCGGAGCAGCTGAGCCCGTGAGCCACAACTACTGAGCCTGCGCGTCTGGAGCCTGTGCTCCGCAACAAGAGAGGCTGCGATAGTGAGAGGCCCGTGCACCGCGATGAAGATTGGCCCCCACTTGCCACAACTAGAGAAAGCCCTCGCACAGAAATGAAGACCCAACACCGCCATAAATAAATAAATAAAATTAAATTAAATTAAAAATTAAAAAAAAAAAGATGAGAAAAGACTTATAAAAAAAAAAGATAAGGGGAAAGAATTCAGAGATAGGACCCTTCATGTAAAGAGTTCAGATCTTGGAGCATCTGGATGAAAGAGTTTCAAGCAGGGAGTCTTACCTGGGCCACTTTAAATCTTACAGTGTGGATGGAGCTGAGTCTGCCTACTCTACCAGTTTTTACAAGACATGGTCCCACCCACATAGGATGAGCAAAAAGATGCTGCATGAGGGACCCTACCAAGGAATAGCTTGAAATACCACGTGTCTGGGGGTGGGGAGATGCACAGAAGGAGGAAATGAGAACTCTGAAGAAAAACTGAATCTGCCCCTCCATTTTCCTTGGAGGGAGCCCTGATAGTTTCTTTTACTAAGTACTTTCAGAGGGTAAAGACTATAATTTCTGTGGAAAGAAAGAAAAATTATGAATTAAAAACCAGATTTTCTGTATGTCAACGAGATTTCAATTTAAAAAGAAGAAAATTGTGTAAAAAAATCAGATTTTCTCTCAACTCTCTGACATAGTAATTTTTTAAAAAGAGCAGATTTCGGGGGACTCAACCTTTCTGCCTTACTTGGGACAACAGAAAATGTCCCCTTTTAGTAAATGCTTATGATGGTGATAGCGGTGAAAATATGAGTGCTTCTTTCTAAACAGAAAGCATTTCACTAGCAAACCAATCGAAAAGAATATAAACCAGATATTTAAAGATTGAAAGAAACATAGAAAGGGTAGTAGTGTCGGGATATTTGGAAATGACAAAAATGAGATGACTGCTTAAATACGTACAATGGCAAAAATATACCCTTGCTCTCTGGAGCGGCAAACAAAGATGTGTCAGCTTATGGAACAAGGAAATGATGGGTCTCTAAACACTACTTTGATGGGCCACAGCTGGTGACTCTGTTCTGTGGATGGCATTTCAGAGTGTTTTTATGAGTGTGTGTGTGCATAAGTATCAGGAGTTGAATGTAACCACCTGCTAGGGCTTGGGGGGATTTATCTCCCCCAGTATCCAATCGTGGCCCTCAGAACCTCTAGGAGTCGTGAAATCGTACTCATTTGCATTGGAAAGGACTTGAAAAGTTCTCTAGTGAAGTATTTCCTGACTTTTTTTGAGAATCAGAACCCCTTTTAACCTTAAAAATAAAAGGCTTCAAGGATCTCCACGTGCTAGTAGCTGTACTTCTAATATCTGTTCTTTGAGAAAATGCAAAACGGCAAAAGACTTTTATAAATTTAGTGACATTCATAATTAATTTGTACTCTATTAATCATAATAGCATCTGCAAAATTTGAAAAAGAATAGTATATGTACTCACCAGACATATTTTTCATTCCGTCTAAAGCAACACTTGTGTCTGTGGATTCAGACTCTTAAAATAACTCCACTGCTCACCACCCCATCCCTGGAGGTCTTTCATTCACAAACTGGGAAATCCAGCTCCAAGAAAATTACCCTGTTGATACTCTACAACAGTCTTGCCAAGTTATTTTCCAGCCTGTACTTGAAACCCTTCACTGACGGGGAACTCACTACCTGAAAAGGTGTCTCATCCTGTCTTTGAATCAAGACTATTAGATGATTAGACTTCATTATCTTGAACTCAAGTTCTTATTTCTTACATTATTTGCTTCTAACTGTTTCCTTAGGTCGTGCAGACAAATCTAGCCCCTCTTCCACACACAGCCCTTCAAACATTATAGACGGTGCTGTTACCTTCCCTGAGCTGTCTCTTCTCCAAGCTAAACGTATCTGGTTCCATGGAGTATTTCTTAGCGTTTTCTTGAAATGTTCTTAGTGTTAACATTTGAAATTGATATTGTGATGATATTACCTCTGAATCAAGTCCTTGTCCCTTTTCCACCATCTTTAATTTCACCCTGTTGCAACGGCCCATTTGTTCTCCGGGCTATTGGGTAACACGCTAGAAAGGGAACAATTCAAGTGCTGAAGGTAGCAAATAGATGTGATTTTGTTTTTCTGTGAACAAGAATTAAAAGGAAGAAGATAAGGGGTTTCGTTTGTTTGTTTTTGTTTTGTTCACGTTACCATTTCCTTTTCCAATTTCATTTATTTAGTGTTGCATTGTGCAGAAGCGTGTGTGGCGGTACCGTGGGGGGATGGGGCCAGAAGATCCATGTTTAAGTTCAGCTGCCGCCTCGATGACCTCGGATGGCACTGGGAAAAGCCCTTAACTTCCCTGGAATCTGTTTCATCTTCTGTAAAATTGATGGAGTAATTCGGATGCTGTTAATCTGCCTAATGCTTCAGTGTTATAACCTATCTCCCCACGTGGGGCAATCACGTGGCCTCTCTGAGCCTCAGTTTCCTCATTATTGAGCTGTACTTTGCAAAGGCGTTCTAAAGATTAAATAAGATAATGATGTGAAGCCACATAAAAAGCACATAAGCAAAGGTAGCTCTTGCTAGCGCTAACTTCTCTGGACTGTAGAAAACGAACTGCAACACCCGCCCCAGCCTGCCCTCCCAACCCACTGATGGAGAGATTGACTCTCCATCAATCAATCTCCCGGATCTGACGCTGTGCTCATGCGATATGGCTGCCACGTGCCACTGGGCCGAAGGTGCCAGCTGCCTCTCCACCCTGCACCCCCCCCTTTCCCACACCACCCGGAATCCCCAGCAGCCTGTATTTCCAGTTTCTCTTTTGTCCGAGTAAGTGGACCAGCCCACCCTCAACCCTGGTTATAAGCTGGGACTTAACGCAGTCATTTCTCAGGACCTAAGCTCCTCTCTTAAAGGTCGAAGTCCCGTCTAACAGGAGCTGAGTCTCTTTCCCATCTCTCCGCAGCATGTCATTCTGCACTTTGGCTCTTGAAATGTTTCCCACTGTGACTGATTTGCCTCACACTCGTTTCTCTCTCTGCCCTTTCTCATGCCCACTACCCTGGTAGCCTCTTGATTTTTTATACTACTTTCTCCCTTGAGCAACCTCATGCACTTTAACAACGGTAGCCATGATCTAGAAGCTGATAACTCCCGAACCACTGTAACAAGTCCTCCCTAACTCCAGACCCAGAGGGCCTTCAAACTGCACACGTCCCACCACATCTTGTTCCCTTCCTTCCTCCTGTGTTCCTCAGCTCTGTGGATGGAACCATCACCCACCCACGGACCCGCAAAGCAGAAAATTCAGTGACCACCGACCCTGCTTTCCCCTACTGCCCCAACTCTCATTCCATCTGTCTCTACATTTTATCAATTTTAATTCTTTCCCATCTTTTCGCTATGCTTAGTTCAAACTCTCACAATGTTTCATCCAATTTCTGTAACCTCCAAACTGGTCTCTCTTGCAGCCACCCTCCCTCCTGGGCTAGAGATATCTTTCTTTTTTTTTTTTAATTTATTTTTTATTGAAGTATAGTTGAATTACAATGTTGTGTTAATTACTGCTGTACAGCAAAGTGACCCGGTTATAAATATATGTACGTTCTTTTTCATATTCTTTTCCATTATGGTTTATCACAGGATATTGAATATTGTTCCCTGTGCTATACAGTAGGACCTTGTTGTTTATCAGAGATATCTTTTTGAAACAGAATTCACAATGCCACCTTGCTTAAGTCTTTGACAAATGTCCTTTGCCAAAAATCATCAGTGAAGCATTCCACATCCTTCACAATTTGTCCTTTGATGCTCACCCCTTGCCGAATGTCCCTGGGACCCAGGCTGAGTGCCATGTGGTTTCTGTTTAGTTTGCAGTTCAGTTCGTCAACCGATCACTTTCAGTCACACGACCTCTCTTCTGCCGAACAGCCCAGCTCTGCTTGAATTGTTCAGCGTATGTAGGTGATTCAATCTCAGAAAATTTCTTTTGGTGGATATTTTTAGTCATCAAATGACAGAAATACTCTACACATTAATCATAGAGTTTATAAAATTTTAGAGCAAACCTATAACTATCTGATAGCATCTCAGAAATGTTTGAAAGAACAATGGCATAATGATGTTAGAGCGATTCTCAAAACTTTTTCCAGTTAACATTGAACTCTTATTTGTCTAAGCTAAGAGAAGGCTATAGTACAAATAACTTACAGCATTAAGTATAGAAATACACTATTTTGTTGTATAATACATTATTTTTTTTTTCCATCTTCCAGAGTAGCTTTGGCTAGGTTGATAAAAAATTAATTCCTAATCCCAGGTATCAAGCAGCTAATGCTAAATTAGGGAGTGACTCAAAAGTATGGGAATTTCGGGCATCAGGTTCACCAGGAGACGACATTTGTTGCAGATAATATAAGTTTACAACGATAATTTGGACTGAGAATGTGTTTTTTCTGTCCTCACTCGACTGTTGATTTGCTTATGTTTTATACAGTCACGCCTTATGTCTTAGCTAAAGCTTGTCATTAAGGCTATACCAGCAACCTGCTTCCTGATATATGCTCTATACAGCTAGGGATGTAGAAAGTTGGTGATTTTTGGTTTCTTTGTCATTATGTATGGGTCAGATGTAAAGCACATTCATACACCAGAGTCTACAAAATATAGTCATTGTTGAAATGAGAGGTCATTCTATTTTTACTCACTTTCACTTTAATTGCAAATTGTTAGTGCAGGAATTTCCACAAAAGGGTTATGCAAGCATGCCCAAATTGCTTGAAATATTTTCCACTTCTCTGACTTCCCATGGGAAAAGCCACTAGGTTGCATTTGTGGCATCTCAGTTGGTTCAAGCAGCCTAATTGGGATTTAGAAGCTTTAAACTCTACAGGTTTACAAAGGGACATCCAGGATTGGAACTCCTGTCTTCATTCCCTCCCTGGAATCTGGAAATGTGTAAATTACCCATGTAACATACAATCTGAATGATGGTGGCTGACATCCAACTTTTGTTTGTTTGTTCACCATCCTATTTTTACGTTTATTCCTTAAAATGATTTTTCAAAAAGGTTTGAACTGTTTGCCTGGAATTTCATCAGGAAGCAAAGTACACTGTTGTGTTCTTTAAAAAAAAAGGGGGGGATTCATCTCTCATATGGGAGAAATATACTCTTGGGCACAGGTAACTTTCTTGTCTCTTGGGCAGAAGCACATAATCATTCTGTCCCATCTGTTAGAGCCACTTAATTGCAAACACAGGCCCTTTCGCAACATAGTGAACCAATGCAAAACAATGAATTAAAGCTCAGAAGAAAATAGTTGTTTAAAGGTATATACTCCACTCAAGACGTAAAACTCTTATTGCGATGTAGCTTTGATTCTCTCTTGTGCTTTCTTATATATCCCCATCCATGTACCCATGAAAATTTCATTTGTCCTACTTTTCAATATCTGCTATCTAATATTCAGTATAATTTAAAATAGTCAGGGAAAAGAGCCAAAGTAAGCAATTCATTGTTTGCCTCTCAAACTTTAGTGTGCTGATAAATCGCCAGGGAGATCTTGTTAGAATACAAGTTCTGATTCAGTGGGTCTGAGGAGGCACCTGGGAAGCTGCATTTCTAAGAAGCTCCCAGATGTTCTGATGCTGATGGTCCCAGACCACAGTTTGCATAAGAAGGATCTAGGCTATCAGATACTTACTCTTCCTGATGTGAATTTAGACTTCATCTCTTCAGGACTGCTATGCAAAGTCATCTCCATTTTACTTGCTTGATACAGTGGGCACATCTCAGATTTATCTTGTCTGCTTCACCTCTGCTCAAACCCGTATTTCTCTTTGGCCTTGTTGCTATTTCCTCAGGAATCCTTAAAGAAGCACATCAGTGTCTAGGACTCTGATAGATCACATAATGGATATGTTCAAGATGTGGTTCCCTCTGGACAGTTTTAGAAACAAAATGACACACTTTTTTTCTTTCCATTTATAACTGAACTGTCATGCAGCAGTGCACTGTTTGGAAAAATGCACAGGGCAGGTAGGAATCTGTCAAAAACTCCCTGTGGGTCTTAAGATCATGTGCCTCAGTTTTCTTCTCAGTGAAAAATGACAAGGCTGAATTTGATGATCTCAAAAGCTCCTTCCTGCTGTAATGCTTTATGATTCTGAGAGTTGGTCAGTGAATCATCTGGAGGAATTCTTACTGGTTTAAATCAATGGATGCTCCTTTAAGAAGGTGATTCTATTAGTGTGGAACCCTGTTGAGTTCACCAGATTCCACTCCTGCCTCTGTGCGCGCAAAAACATATTACTCAACCCATAAAAATAGTGTGATGACAGTGCATCTTCATTAATTTACACCCACCTGTCTTTATGGCTGGACTCTGAGTGTCTGGGTCTGAGCATTTTGGGGGGAAGGGAGGCAGCCATGAGGACTGTACCAAGTTGCCAAGACTGTAGGGGTTGGTTAGACTAGGCAAGACTTTACCCAAAATACATGAAATCAGCATAACGCCAAACAAGAAGTAGGAAGTGAACTTAAGAAGTGAAGCTAGAGATGAAGGTTGGAGTACCGCCAAGGCAGTGAGGTGGAACCATAGTCAAGAAAATGAGATGTGATCAGAAATTGGGAGGTTTGGGAACAGGCTAGGAAGAAGAATTTGAAAGGATGCGGGGTGAATTGTTCTGGCTGGAGGCTGTGATCACTCCCGGGGGTGGGACTAATTTTTGAGTTGCTAGATGAAAGAAGTTACTCAGGGCTGGTCAGAGAGCTTTATGAGGGCAGAAACTCTACATTACTCATTTTTTTGCCTGGTATCTCTAACAAGTGCCTGATACAACAAAAGAGATGAATTAAAGTAAGAATGAACGAATGAATAAATGCATGAAAGAACAAATCTAGTTTTAGATCACATAATTTATCCATTCTCTCCATTTTCTTTGCCACCATATAAGTTCATAGCCTCACTATTTCTCAAGTAAACCAAAAGGACTCCCCAATTCTCCAATCTCTCCCAATTTCAATTCATATTATAGAATGCAGCAGGATTAGCCCTCTTGTTTGTGCCTTAGTTATTTGCATATTCTGTTCCATCAAAGAAAGTAAGTCCCTTGAGATGGTCAGAGATAGTGTTCTACCGAGTGTTCTATGTCTATATTCATATGCCCAGTCATTATAAGGATTCAATATCCTGAACATTTAAAGCAATATCTTTTTCTCTACATTATTCTTTAATAATCAGATACCCAAGAGTTACACGTGACTAAAATGTTCTTATAAAATCTACCCCATTCAATCTTTCGCATTAATTATTATTTTAGAGTTATAACTTTAGGCTTAAATTCATATTTTTTTAAGTTAAGAAACCTTTTAATGAAGCAGTGAGTCTTCATTTTTTTAAAGTAGCAGACTCTGTGAGAGCTACGGAACATTATCCCCAGAAATGCACTTCTGCACGTATGCACAATCTCGCATATGATTTCAAGGGATTCGGGAATTCCCTGAAGGCCCATGAAGACCCCTAACGTTGATGGAAGTCAAGCCTGGAATTTCTACTGGAGACAAATAAAGGTTTTCTGCAGCTAAGAGACCCTGCCCTAATTCTTCCCTCGCACTCCTGCCCTAAGCCCTGCCACCTAGCATTTAAGAATGCAGAGGACAAGTCCATCAATACCCATTTTGAGATTGAAAACAGAAAACACGTGGGAGGCAGGGCACAGTATATTTTGTGCTCTTGTCAACAGTGGTCTTTACCCTGGGATTATGGAAAACAAGCATGGGTTGGCTGGATGACCACTCTTGAAGCCTGGAAAAGTAGGCAGGTGCTTTTGAAATCGCCAGCTGATGAAAGAGAGGACACAGGATTGCCTCCACCCAACCCTGTTGGCCCCTGGGAGCTCCTAACTGACCTTGGAGCATCTGTTGGTAGCAAGGGCTGATTCTGAGCCCGAGGAGCCCTTTTTTCTTTCTTTCTTTCTTTGAAGATTACTTTCCCCCTCTTTTCAGCTTCAAACTCGTGTGTGCATCTGACACATGGGAAAGGTTGCTAGGAGAAGGGGGATTAGGTCCTCAAATATAAGAAAGGAAACTAACCTGTCAAATGATGATTCTAGTTTAATTTCCTGGCAGCTTTATCCCAGAAATAAGGGCTTCCAAGTTTCTGTTTCGAGAGATTTCAATATCCTTTGCAATTTTGAAATAAGAGGTTTCTCTGATACAAGTTGTCATGGCATGATGGAAGAGAACAGAAAAATCTGTTGAGATCTCAGAACTCACTCCCCTTTTCACGCTTTTTCTTTTCACTCTTTTCGTGGGTAATCTGCCATTTTAATGTGACAGTTTCACCGAGATCCATCCAGTGTTTGAAACAGGTTCCTCAACCTCTTTATAGGGTGGATGTAACCTTTCCTGGGCCCCACTTGTTTGGCTCATGATTGATTTCTCAACATGTTGAGAGATGTCTAGTTGGATAAGCACATGTGGATGCATAAAAAGCATGATCATTGATGACCGATTATATACGAAAATCGTGGTTTAACAGACATCACCAATTTTGATTTACGTCACCAGAATAAGTATAATCATGGGGCAGGAATAGCATGTATTTCCTCTGATAAACCTGGGAAGAAACCAAGCATTCTGATGCAGAATTCACACTCAGTCATTTCAAAATGAGAGGGAAACAAGTTGCAACCAGAATCGCAGGTATCAAGAGATGTACGTGGGCTTCCCAGGTGGCACAGTGGTTGAGAGTCTGCCTGCCAATGCTCAGGACGCGGGTTCGAGCCCTGGTCCGGGAAGATCACACATGCCGCGGAGCAACTGGGCCCGTGAGCCACAACTACTGAGCCTGCCCGTCTGGAGCCTGTGCTCCGCAGCGGGAGAGGCCGTGAGAGTGAGAGGCCCGCGCACAGCGGTGAAGAGTCGCCCCCGCTCGCCGCAGCTGGAGGGGGCCCTCGCACAGAAACTAAGACCCAACACAGCCATAAATAAATAAATAAATAAATAAATAAATAAATAAAAGAGATGTACGTAAGGTGAGGATTCTGCATTTGGGAGGACTATGGATTTAAAATTAATCCAAGCATCATCTGATAACAGCATACAGAGGATATCTGTGCATATAAAGCAGGGTTGTTCCATTAGCCTCTTCCTATATATTATGCTCATTAGTGCTCTTAATTATAATCTCTTATACGAATAAATGATGTGATTTATACCATTCTTAAGCAAAGAAATTTAATTTTGTACCCAAAAAAGAGGTATGATTTGCTTTAAGGTATGGCTTAGTTATCTGTGGTTGGAGAAAACCTCAGAGGTCCCACTCCTCAAATTCAAAGGCACCATCTATAGAACAACAGTAAGCAGAAACAACAACAAAACAAAACAAAATGAAACAAAAAGCAAACAAACAAAAAAACCAGAACACACACACACACACACAAAATGCCACTAAATTAATGCCACCACACTAATTGTTCTCTTAGGCAATGACAGGCTATACATAGGAGTTGAAGCAAATCTATTTGGAGTTTTGGGGGCAAGCTTGTTGCTACTTAACTGTGTGGGTTTAGACAGGCATTTTACATGTCTGGGTCCCAGTTCCCCATTTGTAGAAGGAGAGGATTATGACTGTAGGACCTAGTACTTATTGAACACTTTGTGTCAACCACTGTGCCTGGTATTTTAATGTATTATCTTTAATTCTTTAAGCAACTTTCCAAAGTAGATATTACTATCTCCACATTACAGAGGAGAAATTTGAGGCTCGGAAAAGTAAATTAACTTGCCAGAAGTGACATAAGGAACTAGTGATGGATCTGTAATTGGAACCCTATTGCATGGGGCTCCAAGATAAAGTTCTTTTCCCTACGGCGCTTGTACTCATTTGTTTAGGGCTGCCATAGAAAGTGACACAGACTGACTGGCTTAAGCAATAGAAATTGATTGTCTCACAGTTCTGGAAGCAGAAGTCTGGGATCCACCAAGGTGCTGGCAGGGTTGGTTTCTTCTGAAGCTGTGAGGGAAATGGCTCCATGCCTCTCTCCTAGCTTCTGGTGGTTTCTGTCAATCTTTGGCATTCCTTGGCTTATGGCAGGATAACTCCAGTCTTCACATGGTGTACTTCCTGCGTGCATGTCTGTGTCTAAATTCTCCCCTTTTTATAAGGATACTAGTCATATTGGATTAGGGGTCCACTCTAACTCCAGTATTGTTCCCGAAAGTGGGGTCCGGCTGTTCTCCTCTCTGAAGACAATAAAGAGACAAGGTTGGTGGAAAGGAAAGTTTGCTTTATTTCAGATTCTTGTCCAAAGGCCGGACTTCCCCCACTGACAACCAGTGAGCAAGAGCTTTTATAGGCAGAGGGAGGGGGCTCCATGCAGAAACAGCACAGTCAGCTCTGACTCTCATCTTGAAATTGGTCATTCGGTGGCCTGATCAGCGTCATCTTGATTGTTTTAAGCACAGTTAGTCTTTAGTTCCAGGGTCGGTTTGTTCCCATTTCTCTGAAGCCAGTTCTCAGAATTGTGGCAGCTTATGTCATGGCTGCAGTCTGGTCATCATGTAGTTAACTTCTTCCACCTGATGGGGGTTTCAGTATCTATAAGACGGCTCACAGGGTAGGGCTCAGAATATGATCTACAGCACTTGGAGAGGAACTAAAGGTCTTTGACTTTGCTTAATGACTAAACTATTATTATTTAGTCTTGTTGGACTGTTTTCCTTTGTTTCTGCAGTTTCTCACTTCTCCGATTAAACTTATTCTTTGGCTAAAGTTTTTCCACAGACAAAAGGCAGGCTGAGGACATTGGGGGGCAAGGACCATAGGGTCCTGCTCCGTTTCAGTATAACCTCATCTTCATTAATTTCATCTGCAGCAACCTTATTTCCAAATAAGTTCATATTTAGAGGTACTGGGGATTGAGACTTCACCATATGAACTTGGTGGCGGGGATACAATTCAACCCATAACAGTGGGGTTGTTAAACTTGTTAAAGCTCCAAGAAAGAAGTACACAAAAGGATAATTAATATTCGGACATGAGCAATAGTTCCAGGTGACGCTAGATGTCAGAGCGCATGAGTGTTTTCTTTGGTGGGTAAGTAGTGCTAGCCCTTCAGAAGCTTAAGGAAATCCCCTTTGGCTGGGATGACCAGGGAATGCTTTATACTGTGATGGGATTTTAACTGACTGTGGAAATGTGGCGTATCCCTTGGGTCGGTAGAGACAAGAAGGAGGAGGGGTCCTGGTCTGTATAGGGACATCTTCCCTGTCGTCAAGGAACTTAAAATCTAGCTCCAGGTGGGAGGGAGACGCAAGAGGGAAGATATATGCGAACATATGTATATGTATAACTGATTTACCTTGTTATAAAGCAGAAACTAACACACCATTGGAAAACAATTATACTCCAAAAAAGATGTTAAAAAAAAATCTAAGCAATCTAACAAGAATCAAAAAAAAAAAGTGAATAAAATCTTCTATAACTTAAAAAAAAAAAAAAATCTAGCTCCAGAAGCACAAATCAAACTTGAGAAAAGTTAACTATCAAGGCAAAAGTTTACAATATGACCTTAAAAAAATAATAAAAATAAAATATGACCTTCACCAACACATATGTGGGTAGCCGTGCAACACGGCACAAGGCAATGGCCACATGAGTGACAAAGTGAGCTCCAGCGCTTTGGGGAAGGTTTGTGGGTATATGGTGATGTGAGCTGGGTTTGTTGTTTTTTTTTAAAGGATGGGCTTTGGATAGAAGAAGAGCAGGGAGAGGGGTTCCCAGGGAGAGAAGGTGCTGTACACAAAGGTCGTAAAGCCCAAGACCTAACTGAAAACCATCAGACATGCCAGTTGGGTGGAAACATCAAGTTTTTGTAGGGGAATGCTCCAGGGTGAGAGTGGAAAAGCTGTCAGCCTGCCTTCATCTTTCCAGAATCCTCCACCGAAGCCACTGCCTAGGAAGGCATTTACCAAAGTATATGGTCGAAACCTGTGCTTTGTCAGACATTGGGAAGTATTCCTCAATTTAGAAAAAAAGTTATGGGTTTAATAAATTGGAAAATAATGAATAATTAACATTAAGATTGCAGTCAGGTCATCAGGTCCTGGTGGGAAACAGCACACTCAAATTTAAGGAAGGTTCAGTAAATGGCTGGGCAGGGTTTGAGGAAACCATAAAGGAGAGGTGAGTGCCCCAGGACTGGTACCAGCGGGGAGCCATTAACTATCCCTAGGCCTGAAGGGAGGGGGAGAGAAAGGTTACTGTACCTGGAGAGGGATGCTCAACAGGACCTGTGTCCTTGAATTACAGCAGCCCGTGGTGTCTGGGCAGAGACCGGGGAATAAATACTCCCACCTCACTCTCCTGCCTCCCCACCTCCTGTTCAAACCAGCCAAGGCCAAAGGCAAAGGAGTCCATTGATAGAGAAAGTCAAGATAGCCTCCCAAGGCACAGAGCAGGTGCATGGGGGGATGAGGGGGGACAAGTGGGAGGTTTCCCGCACAAACAGTTACTTTACAGGAGGAATTCATAGAGTATTTAATATATTAATGGGCTAATGACCCTACAAAGGAGGCTTTGGAAGGCAGTATTCCTAAACTAGCTTTATTACAAAATTCCATTTTTGAAGGATCTTTAGGACGAGTGATCAAAGGAAACCAAATTGGGAGGCTTTGATCTGTGGGATGGAATCCAAGCCTCTTATATCAGTCAACCTTCTTTCAAATGAAAGTGTCAGAAACCGGTCTCAAGCTAGTTTAAACAAAAGGAGAATTATTTTGGATTTCACATAATTGGTGAGTCAGAAAGGGACTGCTGATTCAGGCATGGGTGGACCCAAGAGCTCTAGGGTTGGTGAGAGCTCTGTCTGTCCCTAGAGCATTCCACTCTGTCTGTCTCTGCTAAGCTTTATTCTCACCATGAGGTGGGCAGTACCACTACTGACTGCCTGACACCACATCCTCCCAGCTCAGCAATCCAGTGAAGAAGAGACTTCTCTCTCCCCAAGTCCATATACAAATCCCATGATGATTCTGAGTGCTTCTGCCTGAGGTAAAGTGTCCATCCCTAAACAATATCTGTGATTATACATTGAGGTCCTTTGATTGACACTGCTCAGCCCTTTGGAGGTGGGGAGGGTACTGACCCCACTTTCACAGACTCAACAGAACCATATCACCCCAGAGTGTGGGGAAGAAACAAGAAAGAGGGTCATGAAAAAGCATGCAAACTTACTGCCAACTAAAACTATAGCTACCATGATCTATTATATTCCTTTACAGTGTATTCATGGCTTCCTCCAAATCTGGCCTCAAACAATGAGTTCCAATACCCACTGTTCTCCTATATAACCTCCCTGCTTCAGTCAGACTGATTTACTTCCTGTTTCTTGAACACACCATAAATTCCCATATTTGTTCCTCAGCCCTTCTGATTTGAATCCTGCTTCTTCCGAATCAAGTCTCAAGACTTCAATGAAGTCTGCTCACTGTGTCCCCGTTCCCTTATTCCAAACTGTAGATCTTGTTTTCCATCCTCTTAACTCCTGTTGCATTAGAATGTCTGTACCATCCATTTGGTCTTTATGACCCACTGCCCTTTCTTGTTTGTGTGTGTGTGTGTGTGTGTGTGTGTGTGTGTGTGTGTATCCTGTATTCCTATAGATATAACTAGGTTGTAAGCTCCTTGAGCTCCATGACATCATCACCATACCTTCATAAACTTTGTATCTACCTTGCCTGGCACACCATAGAGGTTAATCAAATGTATTTTGCTTGCTATTTCAGAAGTTCAAGGTTAGCCTCCCACCTCTTCTTGCTTGCTTGCATTTTCATCAATCCCTCACGTCCTCTATGCTAACTTGTAGACTGGCCTTGAAAAATGTTCTTACCTTAGTCAGGTCCCAGTTTCTTGTCAAGTGGGTTAGCAATGCTGATATCATGGAAAAGAATAGCCCATTAATTCATTTATTCATTCATTTACTCACTCATTTGGCACTTATTGATAACCTTCTATGAACAACACACTATGTTAGGCGTTGTGGAGCACACAAGGATAAATAAATAGATTGTGCCTTGAGGACATTCAAAAAATTGTGGGGAATATAAAATAAGAATAAAATTTCTAAAAGACACAGTAGAATATTGTGCATCAAAACATTTTACCAATCCCTATGGAAGGGAATTTGGCAACATCTAACAAAACTATGTATACATTTACCCCTTGACCCAGCAATGCCAATTCTAGGAATTCACCCTAAAAATCTATATGAAACAACATATGTACAAGATTTTTCACTGTGGAAATTTTGTAATAGAAAAATTAGGAAACAACCTAACGATCCATCCTTAGAAGACTGGTAGAATAGATTATGGAACATCTACATAAAAAGACTGAGGAAGATTGTTATAGGTTGAGTGAAATGATTTCCAATATTGTTAAGAGAAAAGAGAAGCAAGGTACAAAAGTGTATATAATGTGCTAACTTTTGTCTATAAAAGAAAGAAAAATTTTAAATATGTATCGTATTTGCTTTTTTTAACATGATGAAACACAGAAGGAATGAATTAAAAAATTAATGAAAATGGCTACTAATAGTGCCTCCCTCCTTCTCTCTCTCTCTCTCTCTCTTAACAGAGATTTCCTAGTTTGTCTTGTCCACTGAAAGGGCCTAAAAACAATGACATCCCGGTAGAAATGACCATATCTGGCACTCAGATTTTGTTTTCTATTTACCATTCTCCAATAAAAAGAACCAGGGTTTCTTGAGAAATGGCTCATTTTAGGTCTGGTACAATAAAGGTTTAAGGTAAACATGGAACATCTTGTAGTTCCATAAAGCAAAGAAATACTCAAACTCTAATGGGGTTAATGTCAAAGTACCATAGGAATGAACTTCAGGGTTTCCTGAGCACATTTTTAATTAAATGCAAAACACACAAATTAAGTATAAAAAAGAATATGGGAATATAACACTTTGAATTAAAAAAATTAATAAGCCTATGCAGACTTAAAAAAGAGAGATACAATAGAATACCACTGAACAATAATAAGGAACAAACTGTTGAAACACACAAACAACATGGCTGAATCTCAAAATCAAGCCAAGCGAAAAAATTCAGACAAAAAGGAGTACATACTGTAGGATTCCATTTATATGAAATCTAGAAAGTGAAAACTAATCTACAGTGACAGAAAGCAAATTGGTAGTTGCCTGTGGATGGGGTTAGAGGAAAGAGGATGAAAAAAAACTTTGGGGGGTGTTGGAAATTCTTGTTATCTTGATTATGGTAATGGTTTCACAAACATTTGTCAAAACTCATCAGTTTATACATTTTAAATGTATGCAATTTATTGTGTGTTAATTTTATGTCAATAAAATTAGAGAGAGAGAGAGAGAGTGTAAATGATGGGGACTCTTCTTCCGTTGCTAGGTTATAAATACAGAAGAAATGAAAGAAGTAGAAAATTGTCATTTTGCAATCCCCAATGTAATAATTGATTCAGACAAGAATCATCAATAGAGGCTATCAACACTGGGGGAAATGTTCAAGGTAACAGGATAGTCACATGGTCTCAAAACATCACCCCATAGATTACTTATCAGTCCTAAAGGGGAAAATATACCTCTATGTTGGAGAGATATGGTGATAACACCATCAAAGCAGAATACACATTCCTTTCAAGTGCACAGGGAACAGTCTCCAGGATAGATCACATGATAGGCCACAAAACAAGTCTCAACAAATTTAAGAGGATAGAAATGATCTCAAATAGTTAACTTGAAGGAGCTGTTTGTTGCAGCTGTATCTGAAGCCAAGATTACCTCCTTTATAGTAGACCTTGACATATGAATGAAATAAAAATTGCAATCATATTGCTACTCATGGGATCGGTACCATCGGTCAGGATCCACTGAGGACACCCTGGTCCCAACATTGTGTAAAATTCAATTGGAATATTTTGTTACTGGTGAGATTGGACTGTTCTTTTAAATAACATATTGTTGTTTTCAAATAGAGTCATTAATGTTTCCATTTTCCCCTCTACACATTGAGAAATAGCAGTTTCTGTTCTATCCATGGGCAAGTCATTACTTCCAATTTCAGCATTTTATCATGTTGAATATTTATTGAGTTCTACAGTAAATCATGGAGCTTGTAAATACTGTCACAGGAAAACAAATTTATAAACTACTATTATCACAAAGATTCCTGAAGCGTTATGCTGTGTGGAGAACCCATCTCATCAGTCACTCAGGAATGTTATATATAAGATTTACAGCCCTTGCAAATGAAGCTTTAGAGGTTTTCATATGTGATTGAAGTGTCCATCCATTATATCTGTTACTCAGTAAGTGCACAGATGGTGCTGTGTGCTGAGTGGCAAGGTGGGTGGGGACCCAAAGGAACTCTCCTGGTGCTTGTAGAGGTCAACGTGTGGGCTTGTGACAGAGTAGAAGAGGATGTAGCCAGATTCAAGGTCTGACCCTTCAATTTGCATGGGCCCCTGTTCTAGAGAGGAGTTTGGCAGTGCAGTATCTCCAAGGTTTTGGATTGGCCTATGTCCCTAGAAGAATGTTGGGTGCACTGTGACCATGGCCACTGCAATTGAGCCCACCCATTGGATGAAGTGCTCTAAGTTCTGTTGTAACAGAGGTGGGTCATCCACCCAGGGACCTTCTATATCTTTCCCACAGGGATTTGGACTTTCACCTCTGTGCATCTGTTTCCTCCCTGGGAAATGTAGGAGAGCACCTGCAGCCTTGTGGAGAAAATCGTAACTTCTCCTTTTTCTGCTTCACTTCTTAAGCCATCACCCTCTTTGACAAGATGTGCATTTCTCTTTCTTTCAGATTGCTATTGAAGTACAGTGCATAAATCTAATCTTTAAAGTTTATCTTATTTAAAGTCTCTGGGGAGTACTTAGGATTTGAAGAAAGCAAGTGGCAAATCCTGGGAAAATGTGAATAATTATAGCATTATTGATTTATTCTGTAAACTTGCATCTTATTTCACTTTACTTGAGGCTGGAGTGAACAGCTGTCTTTTTCATTTATTTTTCAAAAGCAGAGACTAGTTAATTCTTTTCCAGGGGTGGCAAGTTGTTGATCAGGAGATTACAGTCACCCTGACTAGTGAGCTGAGTTTTCTTCTTGTTGCTCTCTGTTGCCAGGGTATCTTCTTTGGGTTTGGGGCAACTTTCCCCAGCTTCCTTGTCTTTCTCCTCTTCCTACACTACACAGTGACTGAACAACCTCCAAGGGCTAATTTAGGAGGAGTCGAGAGCGTTTGAATGGGGCTTTGTATTTGTGATTCATTTCCGTTAGCCTCACACAGATGAAGGATGGCACTAAATAACACATCCAATTTTTGAGGCTTGATATTTGCTAACTGTATAGCCAGGCCCCTTTGACTCTCACTGAAGGGGAAACTTAAGCTATTAACTGAGATTAAGTGACTCATTTTAAGGTCAAACAGTAAATCAGGGATAGAATGGGAATTAGAACCACAGCTCCAAAGAGCTACAAAAACAAAGACTTGAAGAGGGGGAAAAAAGGATACAATTTTGGAAGATTACTTTCTCCTCTGGCTACAATGACAGACAACCCTGCCTCTGGATTATTCTCAGGGATTAATAATTCATTTTGAACCTCAATAATGAATTCAAGTGTTCACGCACACAGCATCTTTGTGTGACAGTTCTGTGCTCTGCTCTAGAAGAAAACGGAAACAGATTTAAATGGTTCACTGATCCCCACCCACTCTACTGTCTGCGGTGTGTTGATGTAGTTCAGTTTATTTTAGCAAGAATTTATTTAGCGCACACTGCGTGCCAAGCATGGTGTTAATCCTCTAAAATGAATATTGGAGAATTTAAGCAAGACCCGAACATTTCCCAAAGGAACTTGGAGTCCAGTGATCTATTCATTTATTACCTTAAATGATTATTTGTACCCTTGTCTTTCCAACCAGTATAATTACAAGAGGAACACAAATTAGACTTTGACTTAAAAGTTTCAAGAATACGCAGTGATCTTGAAGACACAATTGGTTTTTTTTCATTCAGCCAGATGAAGTGGTGAATGCCAGCACCGTGACATCGGCGGCTGCCCTTCAGTTGTAGACTTGGAAAGCATATCCTAAATCCTCCAGTGAAATGTTTTGACGGGCATTTTCATCCAGATGTTATTAACAACAAAACGAAAACAATCCACACATCAATTCTGACTCTCAGGGAGGTCCTTGATGGGAATGTTAGCAACTGCAACTTCAGGTGTTCTTGCCCAACCAAATCTCATTTCCCAATCAGTCGTAATCTTTTAAGTAGCTTTTCTGTTTGGGGGTAAATAAAGCATAGGCATGTATTTGTCCAGCTACTCTTTGCATTTTTCATTACTGCGACACTTTTGGAAGTTATGACTGATCCATGGCTTAACGACATAAGGATATTCTCAATAGCCAAAAGGCTGTTGGCAAAAACATCACACAAGCCTACAACCTATTGGAGATCGGAAAGAGCGTGGTCTGGGCAGTCCATTCATTCAACAAATATTTATTGAGTATTCTGCTAGACCTACATCTGAGACCAATGACTCCATCTCTCTGAGCCTCAGCTTTTCTCATCTGTGAAATGGGGACACCTACCTCGCAGGTGGTGGGGATTCAGGACAGCAGCTACGTGAAAATTCCCAGCCCAGGGCACACATAGGGGAGGTACTCAGTAAACATGGATTTCCTTCACTTCTAGGGGAGAAGAAAAAGATGTATTTTTTCACACTTCCTTCAAGTTATCTTCTTCAACTCTGCCCTCTTCATCTTTAACAGCTGCAACCTTGGAGACTTCCTTAGAAAATAGATAGAGGTCATTGCTTGGGAATGCCTTCACGTTCCTGTCTTCTGACCTCTCCTCAGTGTGTCCTCATCTTTACTTATTTGGTCTCAGAGCATCACCATCCTTTCTCTGGCCAGATTAACTCAGCCTTCTGTGCTCTGGAGCCCATTCCTTCCCAATTCCAAAAGACCTCCTGCCATCCAAAACTTCTTTCTCTTCTTGTCCTCGGGTACTTTACTTTCGGTGTATAAACAAGGCTTGACTCTCCTCTTGGGCTCTTGAGCTCCCCCGTCCATGGGTCTCTCTCTCCTTGACTTCAAAGCCAAGCTTTTGGGGACTTCCCTGGTGGCGCAGTGGTTAAGAATCCCCCTGCCAAAGCAACCGCATAGCACAGGGAGATCAGCTCTGTGCTTTGTGACCACCTAGAGGGGTGGGATAGGGAGGGTGGGAGGGAGGGAGATGCAAGAGGGAAGAGATATGGGAACATATGTATATGTATAACTGATTTACTTTGTTATAAAGCAGAAACTAACACACCATTGTAAAGCAATTATACTCCAATAAAGATGTTAAAAAAAATAAAAAATAAAAAAATAATAAAAAAAAAATTAAAAAAAGAATCCCCTTGCCAATGCAGGGGACATGGGTTCGATCCCTGGTCCCGGAAGATCCCACATTGCCATGGAGCAATGAAGCCCGTGTGCCACAACTACTGAAGCCTGCACACCTAGAGCCCGTGCTCCTCAACAAGAGAAGCCATCGCAATGAGAAGCCCGCGTGCTGCAACGAAGAGTAGCCCCCGCTCACTGCAACTAGAGAAAGCCCGTGTGCAGCAGTGAAGACCCAGTGCAGCCAAAAAATTTTTAATACAAATAAATATAAATAAAATAAACTGTTAAAAAAAAAAAAAGCCAAGCTTCTGGAAGGATGGGAGATGGATCACTCCCTCCACTTTCTCACCCACCATTCACTCCTCAAATCCCCATCCTCTGGCTTCTGTCTTCCTCACACCATGGGGACAGCTCTTGCCAAAGTCATCATTCATTTCCAAGCCTACTGAATATTTTTTCACCTTATTCTTCACGGCTCTTTATGACTTTTGAAACTGTTTTCCTTCTGGAAACTGCTGCTCCCTTGGCTTTGTGGTATGTGATTCTGGTCCTCTTCTTCCTTCCCTGGCCACTCCTGGCTACTCTAGGGGATCCCCATCCATTATGCCTGATGATAATAACCAACTTTTTTTTTTTTTTTTACTTTTATTGGAGTATAGTTGATTTACAATGTTGTATTAGTTTCAGGTGTACAGCATAGTGATTCAGTTATACATATACATATGTTCATTCTTATTCACATTCTTTTCCAATATAAGGATAATAACCAACGTTTATAGAGACCTCAATATATGAAGGTAGTTTCCTAAGTACTTTATATAAATTATCGCATTTAGATCTTAACAAACCTTTAACGAGTACTAATATTTCCCCCTTTTATACACAAGGAAACTGAGGCTTAGAAAGGCTAAGCAATCTGCCCAGAGGGACATACTAATAAGAAGTGGAGCCTGATTCAAACCCAGGCAGCCTAGCCCCAGAGCCCCTCTTATCACTACCTACAGGTTAGTTTTCTCCTTAACCTTTTCTATCCATTTTGACATTTCAATCCTTTTCCCCCTCATCCTATAGGTTCTCCCAGATACATCTAATTTACTCCCATTCTTTCAATGATTACCTACCTATATATTGATGACTCCTAGGTGAGTGCAGGATCTCCAAGAAGCAGACACAAAAATGGAATTAGATGTGCAAGAGATTAGTTGGGAGAAATGACTGTAGGGGATACAGGAGAGAGGGAGAGCCTTAGACCTTTGTGCTGATGGACATCGATGAAAGAACAGGAAGGAAGGATGTTGGGTAGGGAGAGCCTCAGCTCCCAGTACAGCCCAGAGGAAGCCTGTGTTAGAGAAGCACACGTGATGCATGGCCATGCTTGGTCACCGGGTGGGAGCAGCCCAAGGAGAGTGTGGTGAGTGTGAGCCTGTCACACTTGAAGGTGAAGAGGCAGAAGGCTGTCTGCCAGCTTACTTCCTCGCACCGGGTTCTCTTGATGGGAAATCTGAGCAGTACACCTCCCTAATCAACGCCAAGCCCCAGTCCCCATTTTCCATCCGAACCTGTCTTTGAACTCCAGTCTTACCCCCCAGCTGCTTGTCTCTCATGTCCATCCCACCTCCACGGAACCTCAAACTCAGCATGTCCAACACTGAACTCCTTAAGGGGCTTGCCCCTTTCATGTTCTCTATGTCCGCTGCCTCAGCGTGTGGCTCTATCATCTAAGTCCCCCCCCCCACTTCCTTTCCCTCATGTCTGCGCATACAACCAGTAACCACATTCTGTGGATTTTAGGTTCTAAATTTCTGTTAAATTGATTGGTCATTTCCTCTCCATATCTATTACCGCTGCCTTCGTTCGGACCCTCATCATTTCTCTGTTATAAGAGCTTTATATCTCCCTGGTCTCCTTGTCTCTGCTGTCTTCCCATTGTGCTTTTAACAGAGTGATCTTCCCCCCTTGAAACTGACCTCATGACCTGATCATCTCCACGTGACATACTGAAGCTGAGACGTGAGCGCTGAGTGCTACAAGAATTCAGAGAGGGGATGGTCAGCATCTGCTGGAAACGCAAGGAAGCCTTCCTGGACAAAGACACCTGAAAAATCACCAAGTAGATGACCAGCCCCTGTTTAAATAAGTAATTATCCACTCAGCCACGGCTGCTCATGGCCAAGAAAAGTTTAGTCATAAGAAAGTTTCATGTTGCTTATGAAAACAGTGATTTGCTGCAGTCAAAGAAGGAAGGCTCTTCATTTTCCCTGAAATGTGAGGACCTTTAGGTTTGGGATTTCTGTCTTTCAAGCACAGTGGACATTAACACATATCTGTTGGATGGGTTTCAAGTTCAGCCATAGCCTTTGCCCTAGTGCTCTGTGACCTCGCCCCACACCTCCCATCTCCTTTTAACTTGAGAGGCAAATGCATTCTCACTTCTCTTCAAGGAGGGATTGTTTCTTGTCTCTTCAGAGAGAAACTTGAGAAGGCCAAGAGTGTGGGCCTCTCCGGCAGGTACGGTGAATTCTTGATGGGTCTGAGAAACAACGGAGTTGATTTTGGTTTTCAAGGATATCAGAGAACTTTAGGAAATCACCCAAGTTTTGAGTATTTTGAGTTCAATTTCCAGACATGTCAATAGAGATGTGACTATAATATGCTCTGGAGGATACAAGATATCCTGCTCAGTGAACTGACTTGTGAAAGTTTAATCAGCTAACTTATCCTTCCCCCCACCTCTACCCATCCAGGATACAGAAACGAGCACTTTCCTTCTTCCAGAAGAAATTTATTCCACATGCTCTGTGAGACAATGTAACAGAAACTATAGTAGATCAGATAAACCGATACACGCGAAGATACTATCAGCTACAAATAATACCAAATAGCAGCCTTCTAATTTTGATACCTAAACATAATTTCCCTAGAAGATGTCATTTTAATAACAAATAGTTATACACTTGCTTTAGATTAGTGTTTACTTTCTGAAGGAAATGATCCCATTATCATCTTTTTGCCTGTAGGAGAGGAGGGGCAGCAGGAGAAAGATGACCGAAGCAAAAGGTCATGGAAATCGTTCAGGCAGATGATTAACGGCCTCTTCAGAGGCAACCCCTAGGGCCACAAAAGCCGTTGCTCATTTTAAGACTTTCCCGTTTCCCTCTTGATTATTGAAATCTGATCTTTGTTTCATAGGCATACATCAGTAGCTTGATAACTTTATTTTGTTGACTGTAATTTGTCCTCCATATTCAAGACTAGGGAAGCAGGTAATAGCTCTATGCCAGGGGCTCCCCTTCATGCTGGGGTCTGTCTTTGCAAAGGTGGAAAGGAACAAAGGCTGGGAGAAGATGCCCAGAGAGCTCAGACCATGGAGAGGGAAAGAGGCATAACTGCCACTTTGGGTGGCCATTCATTATCTTTTGCAGTACAGGATTAACCCCAGTACAAAGGGGCACTTTCCTGGTTAAACCAAACTCTTGGTTTTCTAAAATCCTGGGGTGTCAGGATCAGTTGTGAAATGTGTGTCACACACACATTACTACTAATAAAGTTGTAGAGCTTTTCTTAGTACCGACCATTATTATTACTCAATAAATGTGAGTAGATAAAAATATATATATGTGAGTAGATTAAGTGTTATCCTTTAAAAATGTCTCTCTCACTCAGGTCCATTCTAATGAGCTTCCCTGGGGGAGAGACTGAGGCTGGAGATGGTTACTAAGGAGCCATGAAGACCACTCTATGGCAGCTCCAGTTGTCTGTGCCTGAGAACCTCATGTGTGTTGGGCATCATGACTAGAATAAGGTTGAGAACCGTTGGTCCAAGAACAATCTCTCAGGGAGACCTCTGGGCCTCTAAGCTGGTGCATGACCATGCTTATGTGTGGCATCTTTCTCTCCTCCTCCTTCTCACCTTGCAGTTGGACCACAGGTACAAACACAACACAGTGTTCAGTTGACTCCTATTTCACATGAGTTCCCTCTGAAACCTCCTTTCACTGAGTTGTCTTGGACCAGGCTGCTGCCTCCAACTTGTCCAGCTCTGCCATCACGGCTCCAAGCATCCAAGGAGAAAGGGAAAACAGAACCCATCACCCAGCTGTTCCGGGCCACCAGCGTTGTGTTGCATGTGTATGTAGCATGTCAAGAAAATTGGCTGCGTTTTTCTTTTTTCAAGTAATCTGCTTTCAGAGCCCATCTCTGCCATTTAACTAGTGTGTGACCTTGGGAAACTTTCTTAACCTTGCCAAGGCTCAGTTTTCTCACCTGGAAAATGGGAATACAGTAGGGTTGTTGTAAGGGTTAAGTGAGATGATGCTGTTGGGAGGAAAAACTTCCTCTTCCAACATGAGTTCAGCTCGTCAGGAGAAAAAACAAAGTTTATTTACATTCACTGGAGCCTTTAGATGAAATGGCCCAGAACAGCGAGAGACAGGGGTTTATACACCAACTAAATAGGGGAGAGAGAGGAAAGAGAAAGCTCTTCTGTGGAAGAACAAAGGAAGGTCTGACAGTTTCAGATAAAGTTTGTTAAGCAGTTACTCATTCCAGTGATAATTGTTAGTCTCCATTCCACCTATAAATCTCCCAGAGAGGGGATTTATGACAGCTATATTTTTGGAGAGTTCCAGCTTAAGTCCCCAAAATAAGTTTAGAGAAGGTTTCTTTCTGTGACTGCTGTTTGTTCAGATGTTTTTAGCTTAAAATAATCTTTATGCCATTGAGGTGCATGTTGGGTTCCTTCATTGTAAGACACATGGTGCTATGTAGGTGTTGTTACAGGAGAGGGAAATCTTTCAGAGTTCAGAGACATTACCCAAAAGTGGCATCATCACCCTTGGGGCCAGTGGCTCCCTTCTGGGCTCTGGGGAGTAGGTGGTACCCTAGAAATCGTAGCAGCAAAGGCAGCCATGAGGAGAAGTGCTCTGCTTGTCCCGAGAGGAGAAAAGAGGTCCCCACTCTCCACACTTTGACCTTAAACACAAATGATGTGCTCCTGCCTCCACCTGGGAACAGCCTCTTCTTTGGCTCCGCCACAGAAAAAAATCAAACTGAATAAAAATAATTTTCCTTCTGAAGTTTTTACTCCTGGTGTCTGTAGAGATGGTCAAAAGGAGGCAAGGCATGTGGCAGAGGGATGCTGGAGTCCAGGCAGGAATTAAAGTCACCTAACGAGGACCAGCTGAAAATCCACATCCAGGTTTGTGTATTGTTAAGTCCAAGTGAACAGCTTTACATAAAGGTGTGATTTGGTTTCAAGGTATTTTAAGCCCTGACAAGAAAAATCTTTAAAAATAGGAGATAAATCTCGACTTTGCTCTTTAGAGAAAAGAATAGTGGAATAGTTCATATTGCATAGATTTTCATGTTTTAATTCCATTTTTTTCCAAGAAATCTACTTCCCTTCTATTTGTGGCACTGCGTGTATAGCTGGGAGTGAAGACCCGTTAGAAAAATGCATGCAATACCTAATTGCATTGAAGATAGTTATACCAAAAGAGACTGACTCCCAATGAGAAAACTGCTTTAATTTTATTATTTATATTATAAAGGATTTATGAATTGCATGTAGTGCAAAGGGCAACACACCAATCCTATAAATGTTACTCTTATATAATTGCACAAATTATGCAAATTATGCAAATGACTTATGCAAATAATTCAAAATTGCTAATCTGAAATTTTAATTGGGCATATATGACAAATATTTTCTTCAGTAAGGTAGATTCCCCCCTCCCCAGGCCAACTGGTAATTAAATAAGAAATAAGGGGAGTAAGGTACCTTAGTGGTTAGAAAATGAAATTTGTTTTAATATAAACATATCGTCCAACATTTTTTTGAGTGACTTAGTTACTGATGCCAAAGATTATCAGTCAGACTAGTTGTAGAAGCTAAGAACATGGAGTATATATAACAAGTAGGCATTTTTGGAATTATTTGAGGAAAGGTGATATTTTTCTTATTCCAAGAGGTACCCTATGTTTATCCATTATTTCTTCCCCAAGGGAACTTGTTTATGATCAGTAAATAATCGAATTGCTTAATTGGTCTATTCACTTAAAAAAATATCGTTCTCTGCATGTTGCCAGCATTTTTATCTGCATTATTAAATTCTTTTAGATTGTAAATCCCAAAGCAGTAGCTTTCAGTTCTGGTGTCATAAGCCATTGGTGTTTGATCGTCTTGTAAGAGAAAAGAAAAAAACCACAAAAAAAAACCTCGTGGGGTGGGATGTGGGTGGGATTGAGAATAACTCACAGCCTGCCCTACGGGTGCCTGGAGCTGGAAAGCATCTTGGACACCCATGGGAGCGGGTCCCTCATGCAAATGTCCTCTGTCAAGTGTGACCCTTCAGAACAAAGGTTGAGGCCCAGATCCTGTATGGCTCGAGGTCACGTTGATCCAGATGATTCTTCCCAGCTAGAATGGTGACACTACAAGAGGGCATCTCATAAAGGCCCCCTGATGATGATAACAACAATAATAATGACCACGAAGCTGGTGGTGGTGATGATAATGTGTCTTTGTTCTCAAGTGGTTCCCAATTTACTCTATGTCGCCTCTTCTTAGCCTAGGCCCAGAAAAGCTGAAAAGTTGGAAAGTCAAAACTCCTTCCTCCCAGCAAGTGCAATGAAAGGTAACGGGTAAGACGTACCAACTCTTCTCCTCTGCCTGATACACCTGTGGGCCCGGATGAAGGTAAGCATTGCTCTCCCATGTATGAAGCCCCTCCGGTGCCCATCAGTATAAGGTCCAAGTTCAACGCAGCTAGGAAAGAATAACAGGTCTTGTTTGTGTGGCAGACACTTTGCATCACCTCCCAACAGCCAATCTCACCCCCACTCCTTGTGATGTTTACTCTGCAACCACGTGCTCAAGGAAGGTAGCTCCCCTCCCCCCCTCCCCATCTCTGAGGGGTGGAACATATGAGTCAAAGGCAATCACAGTGGTCTTCTCTTTAACAGTGATTGGCTTAGGCACTGGCACCTTGACCCAGTCCTGAGGATTAGTCTGGGAAAGCTTTTCCTCATTGTTTAAAAATAAAAAGATGCACAGGAGCGCACATTTCTCTCCTTTGCTGTACATCTTCGTACCCGCAGGTGATATCTGGAACTGCTGTAACCCCTTGGGACGGAGAGGGGAGACCCTGGCCACACACTGGGATGTTGAAATGCTGAATCACAAAGAAGGAAAGCACCTGGGTCCTTGATGCCATCGTGGTGCCACTGTATTCAGCAAACCTGGAACTGCCATCTCTCTGGAGTTCTGTAAGATAATAAGCTTGCTATTGTTTAAACAACTTTAAGGAATGTAGGACTTCTATTGCGCGTGTGGGCAAAGGCGTTCTCACAGACACACCCTTTAGAGGATCATTCAGCCTTGTGATCTGCCAGTCATGCATAGAGGCCACGGAGTTGATAAACGAACCAAAGGAGCACGCCCATAAGTTGTCCCAGTCACCTTGATTCAGTTGCTGGTTTAAAAAAATCATTGAAAACTGTAATTTTTCAGTCTTCTGAAATATCCATTCATACACTCATTCAATGACTATTCAGTTAGCGTTTACTACGGTCTTGCTGGGAAGGACACAAAGAAATGGAGTATCTAGCAGTGACTTAGTTCTGAAGCATTCACCAAAAACTTCACATGCACAATTTGATGGCCACAAGAACTCAGTGAAATCAGTATTAGCATTTCCATTTTACCGATGACAAATCTGAGGTTCAAAAAAAGGTTGTCCAAATGTCCATAACCTGACTCCAAGTCCAAGGTTCTTTCCACCAAAACGTGAATTGTATCTTGCCCTTGTACCTTGCTTTTAGATCTAAAATCCGGGAGATGAGGTATCCATACATTTAGAATGAAAAAACAAGATTTAGATAGCAATGCAAAATAGCTATTTGGGAAATATTACAGGGTAGTAAGTGGTTAAATGCCTAATGTGTAGGGCAAAGAGCAAGCATCACACAGGAGGAACTTATCATTCTTGATGGAGAAGCAGAGTGTATGTTTATTACAAGTGGAAAATAATCTTTCCCACACAGGGACTAACAGCCTGTATTTGGAATCTGATTTAATCATATAAAAACTATTGTTAACTTCAAATAAACAAAAAAAATGCATAAACCAAATCCATGTTTCTTATCAGATCTGTGATACCTACTTTTGGCACCTGTAAATAATTAATTCTAAGCTTGAAAAGATCTGATAAAACAACTTCATTTGAAAAGCAATCGTGTAGATGTCGAGACTATTAGAGGAAAAAGATTTAAGGTAGTCTCAATTTGCTCCAATAGCAACTGAAGTGAAGGAAATGGATTAACAATAGATTCTTACCTTTACTAAATCACAGAATTAATAACATGTACTCAAGCCCTTTAAAACTGTCGATTCAGTAGCCAGTACCCACTAGATGCAACTATTTAAATTTTAATTCATTAGAAATTAAATAAAACTTTAAAGTTTAGTTTCTCAGTTGCACTAGCCACATTTGACATGCTCAGTAGCTGTATAATAGATGACTGGCTACCATATTGGACAGTGCAAATATAGAACATGTTCATATTTGCAGAAAGGCCTGCTGGACACTGCTGCTCTAGACTCTGGCAAATGATAGATTGTGATGGAGAATGTAAAATTATTTTTTAAAAGAAAAAGGGGAAATATTGAGTTCTTATTATAATACTTTTGCCTTGTTTTGTATAATGCTAGCATCAGAGTTGCTCTGCTCATTCATTATAAAACAAATATTTGCACTTTGCTAGGCACTGTGTAATTACACAATTTCAGTTCTGCTAGGGATGGGCAGTTGTTTCTCCCAGAACCTAGCACCTAGCACTGTGCAGGAAAATAGTCCTACTCAAGAATTGTTTATTGACTGAACAATGCAGATCTTCAAACATCTTCCTCTGCCTTTGTACAGGTCAGGAATGAGACTAGCAACTCCATTGCTGAAGATAAGGTAACTTCTTCGTTGCCCACCCAATATCTCTTCCCTTCTTCTTTTCTGCAGATAGAATTCCAGTTTTATTCAGGTCACTAATGTCCCCAGCCAGGGAGATAGATCAAGACTTTTCTACGCCCACACAACAATTTTATCCCAGCTTTCCCATCCTTTCTTTCATCTAGTATGGCCATATAATCCAGATTTGGCCAGTGAGATCTAGGTAGAAATTAGTGTGTGGCGTTTCTATAAAGCCTGATAAAAGGAAATCGACTTGGCTGCACCACCTGCTCTGTTCCCTTCTTCCTGCTTTGAATGTGAATGTGTGATCTGGAGACGCCACAGGTATCTCGCAACTATGAGGAGATATGTATAAGTGAAAAACTAAGAGAAGTGCAGACAGCAACTTTGTTGAGCTGCTAAGTGAAGGCCTAAACTGTCTTTCACCATACTTCTTATGTAGAAAAAAAGAAATGCCCATTCATTTGAGCCACCTTTAACTAAGTGTTCTGTTACTTGCAGCTAAAAGCAATCCTAATGTATACAGAGCATTATGGCACATAGTATTTTGTGCAGAGAGACTAACTACTCCTTCATGACGCAATCACTTACCTGATAAGATTCTACATTTGAAGTGGCTATTATAATGTATGGTTCAGACCTCCTGCTCCAGGGAGCATAATTGACTGATGGCTCCAGGTGCTGCCTTTCTGGACCCACCCCCGAGCTCATGCAAGGCTATCCTTCCTATGGGACACTCTGAGTCTATGACCAAGTATGGCAGGGAAACGAACACAGGCCCATTCCTGCAAGATGAAGGCCTCCTTCAACGGGCAACTTTGGTCTGAGGACTCCCCATTGGCCTGGCCGAAACTTTCTTAGAATTATCCAGCATCTGAGAGTCTTCCTCTCCAGGCCTCCTTCCTTGCCACTCTTTTTCACAAGCACCAGATTTGCAACATGGTCTGAAAGCTCTTCTTGTCAATTCTTTCTCCCTCCCCTTTATCCGTCATAGCCATTTCTCCTAATAAATCTCTTGTGTATCTAATTCCCTCTTGAAGTCTCCTTCTTAAAGGACCCAATCTAAACCCAATCTAATCTTGGCTAAATAAATTAGGAACATAATCTAACCTGGGAAGCTGGAAGAGATTCAGCCTGATTGAAGCACGAAGCGAAAGGGCTGGAGAGGTTAAGAAGACTTGAAAGCTACATTCAAACCATTGGTTTATCAACCTCTCTCTGCTTTCCTACTTTTAAAATTCCTGCCATTTTTTTTTAAGAGTGTAAACCACTCCCTCAGGATCATTTCCTAGAATCCACTCCTATACTTCTGGACAATTCCTTTCAGCCCCAGTTTGGTAGCTTGTCTCCAAGATGGCCACCATCAATTCTTTCATATAAGCTTTCACATAAGCTCATACCATTTCCTCATCAAGAGATGGAATCTGTTCCTACCTTCCCCTTGAATCTGGGATGGCTTTAGTGACTTGCTGGACCAGTAGAATATGGCAGAAGTGACACCCTGTGACTTTCAAGACTCAGTCATGAGAAATCTTGTGGCTTCTGCCTATACTAATAGGCATATTCTCTCATGGAACTCTCTCTCTTTAGAGGAAACCAGTGACTGTGTAAGAACTGCAACTAACCTTGAGACTACCTGTGGGGGGAGAGAGAGAGAGAGGCATGCTGGCCAGACTTCAACTGTTCTAGCCACCCCAGCCCAGCACTGAACCTGAGTCAAGGAGCCATCTTGGACTTTCCACTCCCATCAGATGCCCCGAAGAGAAGAAAAGAGGCTCCAGACATACAGCCCCAGGAAAGATATCCTAGCCATCTCCGACCATTTATTCCACTCCAGCTGAAATCTCAGATTTCATGGAGCAGAGACAAGCATTCCCACTGTGCCCCACACATATTCCTGACTCATCAAATCATGAGCATAACAAAAAAAGTTTGTTGTTTTATGCCACTAACTTTCAGGATGGTTTGTTATGCAACAAAAGATAACTGGAATATCCTTGGGATCCCTCACATCCATAAGACTAAGCCATTTTAAACAATGGCTTCTCAGAACTTCATTTTAGTTCTTTGAACTATATCATCATATTGAGCTAATTCTCCACAGTCTTTATCATCCTCCTGTTAGACTTCCTGTCTTCCTCACTGAATCCAGTATCATATGGTAGAGTTATGGAGGTCGTGCACTGCACAAAGCTGTCAGGCCAAGGAGTTGAGTGATGGCTGAAAAAGGTGTCTTTAAGTTTACGTAAATCTGTTATATAGCTTAGTGGCTGTCTTGACTGGGACAGTCAGTCCCCCCAATTTTTCAGTCCTTCAGTTCTCTTTGCTATTATTGGATTGCCTGTTCAATGTAATCCAATGCTACCTTCACCCCATTTTCATTTTTTTGCATCTTTGACGTCTTGAAGTACTCATTGTGCCTGTCGCAAGTCTTGGGCCACTTCCTTCCTCTTCCGCTATTAATAAACTCTTTTTTTTCTCTCTCTCAGCAGAAATACCTTATTTCCCTAATTGTATACAATATTTGCCTATTTAAAAAATTTAAACTATACATAAAAGTTACACTATACATAAAAGTATAAAGAAGAAAGCAAAAAACCTGAAATCCCATCCCTGAGATATCTATAATTAATATTTTTGGGGACTTTTTTTTATATGTTTGTACATATACACAGGATTTTCTGGATCATTCTATCTGCTTCCTCCAGTTCTTTCCCCAGATGATAAATGAAGAACCTTTGCCTGGATGCTGACACTGCTTGGCAATGTTTTAAAATCTGTCTCATTTCCTTTCTACTACATGTGGTAAGTTGACACCTTTCCAGTTATCCTCAGGCTCCACCCACTTTGCTGCAAAGAGTGAGTCCCTCCTCAACTCCCCGTCACCTCAGTGGACTTCTGTCATGGCCCATGCATCAAAAAAGGATGAAGAGGGACTTCCATGGCGCGGTTAAGACTCTGTGTTTCCACTGCAGGGGGAGAGACTATGGTTAAGACTCTGGGTTTCTGGGACTACCCTGGTGGCACAGTGGTTAAGAATCCGCCTGCCGATGCAGGGGGCATGGGTTCGAGCCCTGGTCCGGGAAGATCCCACATGCCGCGGAGCAACTAAGCCTGTGTGCCACAACTACTGAGCCTGCTCTCTAGAGCCCACGTGACACAACTACTGAAGCCTGTGCGCTTAGAGCCTGTGCTCAGCAACAAGAGAAGCCACCGCTCGCCGCAATTAGAGAAAGCCCTCGCACGGGAACAAAGACCCAACGCAGCCAATAAATAAATAAATAAAGACTCTGCACTTCCACTGCAGGGGGAAAGACTGGTTAAAACTGTTGTAACCTAAGTGTCCATCAACAGATGAATGGATAAAGAAGATGTGGCACATATATACAATGGAATATTACTCAGCCATAAAAAGAAATGAAATTGAGTTATTTGTAGTGAGGTGGATGGACCTAGAGTCTGTCATACAGAGTGAAGTAAGTCAGAAAGAGAAAAACAAATACCATATGCTAACACATATATATGGAATCTAAAAATAAAAATGGTTCTGAAGAACCTAGGGGCAGGACAGGAATAAAGACGCAGACATAGAGAATGGACTTGAGGACATGGGGAGGGGGAAGGATAAGCTGGAACTAAGTGAGAGAGTGGCATGGACATATATACACTACCAAATGTAAAACAGATAGCTAGTGGGAAGCAGCCGCATAGCACAGGGACATCTGCTCGGTGCTTTGTGACCACCTAGAGGGGTGGGATAGGGAGGGTGGGAGGGAGATGCAAGACAGAGGGGATACGGGGATATATGTATACGTATAGCTGATTCACTTTGTTATACAGCAGAAACTAACACACCATTGTAAAGCAATTATACTCCAATAAAGTGTTATTAAAAAAAAAAAAGGAAGAAGATTTGGGCATTACATTTTCTAATTCTTTTTTTATATTGAATTTGTGTCCAGAATACTTGCTTAATGATCTTATACATTCTAATAGTTTGTAAATTTTCTTGGGTTTCCTATGCAGACAATCACATTGTCCCTGAAAAATTAGATTTTTATTTCCTTTTTCTATCCAAATATATTTTATTTCTTTTTATTATTTATTTATATTAGCTAGACCCTCCAAGCAATGAATTAGAAGTAATGATAGTAAGCATTCCTGTCTTGATCCTGACTTAGTAAATAAAAAGCTTCTAATGTTTCACCGTTAGATATAATATTTACTAGAGTTTTAGTGAATATCACTTTGTTAGGTTAAGGAATTTTCTTTCTATTCCTATTTGGATTACAGTTTTATTTTAACATTAATATATGTTGGATTTTTCTGTATCTATTGATGTGTTTATGTTTCTTTCATCTTTAATTTCTCATGAGAAATTACATTAATGTATTTTGTCTAGTATTAAAACTTGGGTGGACCCAACTTAATGGCAATCTATAATTTCTTTTCTCTAATAGCCTTTTTAAAATAGTTGAGAAATTTTGTCTCTGTTTCTATTTTTGGAACATTTTACATAAAATTGGGATTATCTATATTTAAAGCATCAGTAGAATTATTTTTAACTGCCTAGGTCTGTAATTTGAGGATATATGGATAGAATATATTTTTAAATAGTGATTAAATATGCATAATAGTTGTAAGTGTAATCATATCTTTAATTCGTTTGCGAGTCAGCCTGGCAAGTTATATTCTTTTGGTAAATTGTTTATGCAAGTCTTCAAATTTACAAAGTTATAAGTAAATTTATAAGCATTCCAAATTTAAAGTTTTCATAGCATTATTTATAGTTTAAAAAAAAACTCTAAAAAAATAAAAAACTGTGCACTTCCACCACAGGGGCCTGGGTTCGATCCCTGGTCAGAGAACTAAGACCCTGTATGCCGCGTGGTGTGGCCAAAAAAAAAAAAAAAAAAAAAAGGATGAAGAGGGGCAAAGAGAAAGGAGGCAAGTCGGGGCTACCTTGGGATGGACAGTTGGACAGTTGACAAGCTTAGGAGACAGAAGCTGGGAAGGCAAAGCATAGCAGGCCAGGATGGCATGTTCACTGAGCAAGGCCAAGTCCAGATGCAAGAGTCAAAAAGTAAGATTGCAATGGAAGCGAAAGAAAGGCCTTAGAGAAAGTCTGTTAGACACCTGACTATGGATCCTGTTAACAGGGCTTTATTACAGCCAACTCCGGGTGCTAAAGTACTTAAAGGTATAAGTGTCACTCCTCACAGGCTGAAGTTCTGGCTCTTGAGAACTGACTCCCTGTGCGTCCCTGGCCAGTTGGTCCACTCACTCCCCTTGCCTGACTGTGAGCCTTAGAAGCAGCTCATGCCTGCATGAAGGCTAAGCTGGTACCAGTCTTTGTATGATGGCTTGTCTGTGGAACTTCTCTTCCAGGCTGGAGTTGGCCAGGGCCCAGCTCTGCCCTGCTGAGTTGTTGCCTCAAAGCATTTTCCCTCATATTCCTAAAACCCTTGCCAAGCTCTGGCAAAAAATATTACGTTTATTACCACAAGCCATGTTATAAGGTGGGAAAGCATCCTATGTTTTGATGCTGCTGTATAGAAACGAGAGGAATAAGTCCTTCAGTGTCCTGGTAAGACTTGAATGGCTGCTGGGATGAATAAAGAGGGGAGAGTTGTCTGCTGTGGGCAGTAGGGGAGGGGACCTGATGTTCCAGTGGTTTCTTATTTGGACCTTCAAGCAATCGGCTGGTTTTCAGCTGCATGTTCATCGTCAGTGCCCAAGGTCCCTGTGAGTCCAATTCCTAAGCATTTCAGAGATTTTATGGCATAAATCAGGTCACTTCTAGACTTCTCTCACTGCTGGTTTTGGATTCAGTTTTCACAAGTCTCCTGTGTCAGTTATGGCTCATCCATCTGCTTTACAGTTTTCAAAATGTTGATGATGTTTGTCTTCATGGGCATAAGCCTATCTTTTAGATTTATTTATTTTTAACCTTCTACTGTCATTTTGGGGGTTGGGGAAAGAAATTGAAGTAAAGTACACTCAATCCATCATCTTAAACCAGAAATTAATATGAGAGTATTTGCCAAGGAGAGCAACATGGTGAAAACATTTTAGGAAGTTCAGATCATCTGTAAAATGCAGGATAAATTAGACAGGCAGAAACTTAAGTCACGGACCCAGGAGGGCACACAAAAATCCAAAAGGGAGGAAGTTAAAGGTCTAAAATATGGTTGTGGCAAAGAGAATGAAAAGAAAGAGCAAGACCTTTGAAAAAAGGGAAAGGAAGGAATTTGTTGGCCAGTTGACTAAAAGGAAGAAAGAGGAGTCCATGTGCTTAGGACAGAATGACTGAAAGAATCCTAGGAATTTATGAGAAGTAATAAAGAAGAAGCAGAAAGAGGTTTGGGGGGGCAGTTCACAGCTTCTGCTTTTATAATGATGAGCGTTAAGAATGAGGGGAAAGTAGGTTACTTTCTTAGAGCAACCAAAATATAACAGAAATTCTACCAACACTCATCAAAGTTTTAATTTAATTTACAGGGAAATCTATTTTTCAAAGATGTTTGGAATATCTATTCAAGAACTTCTAAGTGTAACATTGGAAGTGAATGGCCTTGGAGGTTCAGGAGGTAATGTCTTTTCTCTCCCCATATGAAGGTCATAACTTTTTAGGAAAAGGTTTTTTATTCTCTGGAGAGAGTAAATCAGAGGGTTTCTGATTTAGGAGTTACCAGGCACAGCTTAAGTTTTGAGGTACCAAAGCTTAAAACAGAGGATTAAGAAAAATCCTGCAGCCTTTTTATCCCACTGGTAGCCAGGCTGCCTTTTTAGTCAAGAGACCATGAGTCTTTTTAAAGAAATCTGACTAGGCCAAGAGGAAAAGCCTAAATATACAGACAACAGGGGCTCCCTGTGCCAGTCAAGGATCTCCACAGAAACACAGAATCAATAGAATATATATGTATTCACATTAAGAGATTTCTTTTAAGGAAATGCTTCATGCAATTATGGGGCCCAGAAAGCCCAACATCTATAGGGCAGGCCAAAAGTCTGGAAACTGAGGCAGGATTTCTCTATTACAGTCTTAAGGAAGAATCACTTTTCTCTGGGAAATCTTGTTTTTTGCTCTTAAGGCCTCCAACTGATTGGATGAGGTCCATCCACATGATTGAGATTAATCTTCTTTAAAGTCAACTGATTGTAGATGTTAATCCCATCTACAAAATACCTTCACGTCAATGTCTAGAGTTGTGTTTGATCAAACAACTAGGCACCATAGCCTAGCCAAGTTGACGCATAAAATTCAGTCCTCACACTCCCCAAAGAAACTGCCCAACCAGATCACCCCAACACCAAAGCCCACCATCAACAAGGCCCACCCATGGCACAGACCTCCGAGTCCCCTTATTAAGTGCCCCATGCTAAAGAAATAATAGTCAACCAAGAATCAACAGACATCTGAGCAAAGTCACTTTGTGGACAAAAACAATTCAGGGAGAAGGAAAAGAAACAAAAACAAACACAAACACAAACAAAAGCAAAAACATAAAGCCAAACCACCATTAATACCTTTGGGGGAGATAAGAGAAGACAATTCAATCATGAAACAAGAAAGAAACTATTGCAGAAAAAAAGACTTCAGAGAACAAAAAGGAGCTCCTGGAAATTATAAAAATTATAACATAAAGGAAAAACTTGGTAAGAGGGTTATATGATAAAGGTGAAGAAATTTCCAAGAAAGTAAAACAAAATGACAAAGAGACAGAAAACAGACAAGAAAAAAAAAAAGAAGAAGAGAGGGAGAGAGAAATCAGTTTGGGGGGATTGACATCTAAATGAGGTTTCAGAAAGAGAGAACAGAGAAAATGGAGGAGGACAAATTATCAAAGAAATAATTCAAAAAAGTTTCCAAACATTAAAGGTCATAAGTTTCCAGATTGAAAAGTTTTACCAAGTTCCCAGCCTAGTGGTTAAATCTATATCCACACCAAGCTACCTCATCATGAAATTTAAGAAAACAAAGAGAATAAATCTTGGGTGAGGAGGAGGGACAGATTACATACACATGATCAAGAATCAGACAGACTTCGGACTTCTTAACAGCATCAGCAGAGGGCAATGGAACACGCCTTCAAAACTCTAACAAAAAAATAATATTTTAACCCAGAATTCTATTACCAACCCAACCTAGTAAATTTAAGGGTAGAAGAATGATCTTTTCAAAAATGAAAGTTCTCCAAAAATTCACTTCCCAACCACTTTTTCTCAGCAAGGAGTGAAGGATATCTTCCTCCCCAAAAAAGGAGTAAACAAAGAAAGAAGAGGGGCTTCCCTGGTGGCGCAGTGGTTGAGAATCCGCCTGCCAATGCAGGGGACACGGGTTCGTGCCCCGGTCCGGGAAGATCCCACATGCCGCGGAGCGGCTAGGCCCGTGAGCCACAACTACTGAGCCTGCGCGTCTGGAGCCTGTGCTCCGCAACGGGAGAGGCCGCGACAGTGAGAGGCCGGCGCAGCGCGATGAAGAGTGGCCCCCGCTCGCCGGAACTGGAGAAAGCCCTTGCACAGAAACTAAGACCCAACACATCCAAAAATAAATAAATAAATAAATTTATAAAAAAAAAAAAAAAAAAAAAAAAGAAAGAAGAGGACATGAAATTCAGGAATCAAGGGATCTAAGGAAAGAGAGAGGGAAAAAGAATACTCAGCAAAATGTTGAGGGGAGATCCAGGACACAGCTGCCCTAGACAGAGAGAGTAGTCAGTCCAAACTGAATAAGGTCAGAGGATTCTGGGAGAGATGTCTCCAAGGATAAGAAATTGATGGGGCACCTGTCATGTTTGAACATATTAAGAGGAGAGTTACATCACTTGGGAACGGTTCGGAGACAGAAAACTAAGCAATAAAAACAAAAACAAACCAAGAAATTATCAAATCCAGGAAAAGCAAAAGGTTATTGAAGAAAGGAAAAGTAATAACGTCAGTTAGAACTACTTGGCTCAATTATAAATAGTATTTACCTAGTTAAAATAATGTCAATATTAAATATTGTTTAATAAAATTAACATATTTGCGGGGCAGGCAGAGAAGTGGAGAAAGAGCTAAATCCTTATCTTGTCTAATAAATAGAAATGGATAATATGAAATACTGAAAAATCAAGAAACAGTAGTTACTTCAGTAGCAGTCCAGTAATGTTATTTACAGATTTAGAGGTAAATAGATTTAACAACAACAAAAAAACAAACAAAGAGTTAAAAGGGCTTGTCTCTGGGAGGAAAAAATTAATGGTGGAGACAGGGAGAGGATTGTTGTTTTTCCTAATAAGCTTTGTAGAACTGTTTGATCCTTCTTGTATATACACAATTTTAATGAAAACAAAAACTAGAAAAAAACTTCCCAAATAGCATAAAACCCAAACTCCTGGCAGTCTAAGAGTCAAGCTTACAGAGTCAGAGTCCTGGGTTCCAATACCAGCTTTGCCACTTACCAACTATGTAACCTTGGGCAAGTTTTCTAAGTTCTCCAAACTGTGAAAAGGGGATAAATAATAGTTCTCATGGTAACGGTGCATACTGACTGATTCACAGCCCTGGCTTGTGAAGAATGAATGAAATAACCCATGTGAAGTCTAAGCACTCTGCTTGCTACACTTAGTGTTGTATAAACTTTTGCTGATTTTTTTTTTTTTTTTTTTGCCATTATCAGGCTGACGTTCAAAGGCTCTTTGTCATCTCTCCCATCTGCATTTCCAACCTCAAGTTCTCTCACTCTTCTAGATAAACTCTAAGTTTGGCTGGGCAGTGTTCATTCTTTCTGAAATACACTGCCCTCCTTCCTGCCTGCTCGCTGTTGCTCGTGCAATTATTTGTTTTCCTATTCCCCAACCTATTGTGGTTGAAATAACAATGGAAATGAAATGTGTTACACCCTGTAGATAACTGGACGATGTCTGCATTGATAGAATCTAAATTCAAGATGTAAATATTTCCTCTAGGGGCTAAAAGCTGAAAGGAGGAGTTCCATTTTTGTTCAAGACATGTTAATCTTGTCATTGTTCAAGGTTGCCATGGTTCCTGTTTGGTGCTTCCAGGACTTAAGCTTGTGCCACTACATCTAAACAAGTGGAAATAACCCTATTCGACTGAGACAGGGAGACAGGCAGGGTGAGATTCTTGTGAGATAGGTCAATACTGTAATTAGAAATATAAGCCAGGATTTTTGTGTCTCGGTTACAAACTGATCCTGGCTGCCCCTGACACTGCATATTTCCAGCTTCATGTTTTCCTGGAGACCAGGGAGCAATTTACTTTGTAAACCAGAGAGATACTCTTTTCCCTTTCCTGTGGCAAAATTTAAATGGAAAAACCCCCCCGTAGTAACCATTTGCTTATAGTTTTTAAAAATAAAGGCTTCAATTGTGTAATTTTTTAGAGCCAATTATTTTATTAAAGAGAGAGACTTCATTACAATATAAAAATAAGTTCTAACCTAAAAAATAAAGATTAAACCAATGAAAATAAAGCTAATTAACTGTGGCAAATCATACTCTTCTGTCAACTTCACAATCATTTTCAAATGCACAGTCATAGATAGAACAGTTCCTTGAACAGAAATGAAAATCGTGTTTTTATGAGACTCGCTAACCTATCTCTGATGACATTTATGTACTTTCTTAGAGACTTTTGGTGTCTGGTGTATATAGGAAGTAAATAGTAATATAGGAATGGTGTTAATTGCTCTTCATTGCTTTAAATGGTCACAAGATTTCAAATTTTATGATTGCATAAATCATTTTATGAAACTTTCTTTTGCAGATTTAAAGAAGAGGCACAATATTGTCTTCCTTCTAACCATCATTGTAAGTTGAACTCAGATAGACTATCCAGCATCTTATGCAAATTCACCAGCATTTCATCATTTATTATCTTCACCAACAATATTTTGTTCGTATTTGCTGACACTTTATCAATGTCCCAAGGCACATAAGGATAAGTCAGTTGCTATAAGGTGTACATTTGTATGGACTAGGAATATTCTCTTTCCTCAGAGGGTAAATAATTCGTGAAGGGTTGTTTCATGCGAGCTGTATTAGGTTTTTAGGTAAGAAAGTGAGAGATGAGAATATTTTCATGCAAAATAGAAAATTCGAAACCCTCAGGTTAGGTTTTGAAAACTCTTATTCCCTTAACTTTAAGGAGGGATAAAGTAGAAGACATTTAGGTGAGCAAAGACCTCCAAAATGTACACTTTAGTTTCACCTTCTCTGTGCCGTTCCTATGCTTTATCTACTAAGCCAAATACTATTGCTTAGGACACCCAAGGAACAATTAGAGCACCGTTCAATCTCTATTTTAGATAATTTCTTATAAACTGAGTATTAACCCATGATTGCCCTTTATTTCTAATTACTTTCTTGCTTATTAATATCTTTGTTAATTTAAACATATGTGCCTGCTTAAATCTCATGGAAACCAAGTCTTAGATAATAGACAAGATATGTTGCCAATGCAAAGTTGCCAACTACAGGTTGGAACTGTTCTTAAAACAAGAAGGTCAAATCCAAAAAAGGACCCATGAACCAAGTTTCCAGGACCCTCTAGTATGCACTGGATACCAATGACTAAACATGAAAGTAATACCGATCTCTTTTTATTTTTTTATACAGCAGGTTCTTATTAGTTATCTATTTTATACATATTAGTGGATACATGTCAATCCCAATCTCCCAATTCATCCCACCACCACCACCACCACCACCACCCTTGCCACTTTCCCCCCTTGGTGTCCATACGTTTGTTCTCTACATCTGTGTCTTTATTTCTGCCCTGCAAACCGGTTCATCTGTACCATTTTTCTCGATCCCACATATATGCCTTAATATACGATATTTGTTTTTCTCCTTCTGACTTACTTCACTCTGTATGACAGACTCTAGGTCCATCCGCGTCTCTACAAATGACCCAATTTCATTCCTTTTTATGGCTGAGTAATATTCCATTGTATATATGTACTACATCTGCTTTATCCATTCGTCTGTTGATGGTCATTTAGATTGCTTCCATGTCCTGGCTATTGTAAATAGTGCTGCAATGAACATTGGGGTGCATGTATCTTTTTGAATTATGGTTTTCTCTGGGTATATGCCCAGTAGTGGGATTGCTGGGTCATATGGTAATTCTATTTTTAGTTTTTTAAGGAACCTCCATACTGTTCTCCATAGTGGCTGTATCAATTTACATTCCCACCAACAGTGCAAGAGGGTTCCCTTTTCTCCACACCCTCTCTAGCATTTGCTGTTTGTAGATTTTCTGATGATGCCCATTCTAACTGGTGTGAGGTGATACCTCATTGTAGTTTTGATTTGCATTTCTCTAATAATTAGTGATGTTGAGCAGCTTTTCATGTGCTTCTTGGCCATCTGTATGGCTTCTTTGGAGAAATGTTTATTTAGGTTTTCTGCCCATTTTTTGACTAGGTTGTTTGTTTTTTTAATATTGAGCTGCATGAGCTGTTTATGTATTTTGGAGATTAATCCTTTGTCCATTGATTCATTTGCAAATATTTTCTCCTATTCTGAGGGTTGTCTTTTCATCTTGTTTATAGTCTCCTTTGCTGTGCAAAAGCTTTGAAGTTTCATTAGGTCCCATTTGTTTATTTTTGTTTTTATTTCCATTGCTCTAGGAGGTGGATCAAAAAAGATGTTGATGTGGTTTATGTCAAAGAGTGTTCTTCCTATGTTTTCCTCTAAGGGTTTTATAGTGTCTGGCCTTACATTTAGGTCTTTAATCCATTTTGGGTTTATTTTTGTGTATGGTGTTAGGGAGTGTTTTAATTTCATTCTTTTACATGTAGCTGTCCAGTTTTCCCAGCACCACTTATTGAAGAGACTTTTTCTCCCATGTATATCCTTGCCTCCTTTGTCATAGATTAGCTGACCATAGGTGCGTGGGTTTATCTCTGGGCTTTCTATCCTGTTCCACTGATCTGTATTTCTGTTTCTGTGTCAGTACCATATTGTCTTGATTACTGTAGCTTTGTAGTATAGTCTGAAGTCAGGGAGACTACCAATCTCTTACGGTTCAAAAATTTCATTGGATAATGGCATCTTCCTTGGGTTCAATAATACAATGGCTTCAAATACTATGGCTGCCAACTCTTCAATTAACAGATTGATGAATGTATTGAAAAACTGGGCTGTTCTCAAGTGGTAATCCCACTAATGGATATTATGCTTGATAAATTAATTCTGAGGCTTAACTTCAGTGCAGAGTGGAAAACAATGAGAAAATCAAAGAGAAAACAAAAAGAAAATCACAATAGCACAAAATACAGATTTCAAAGAACTGCCTTGTAGCCTCTCCTATAGAAGAGGACAAGAAGAAATAGACATTTCCAGAAACGTGGCATGTGATATAAGATGACCACCCCATCACTTTGCCTTGACTGGCATGGAATGTCACCTCACACATGCAGATGACTTTGGTGCAAAAGCTTTTTGCTCATGATGGTTTTACTGCTGTCTGTGCAAGACACACTGAATTACATGTGATGACCACGTGCTTTTTCCATAGCAGCGTCTATAAGAATGTTTAATTTGGATTTTCCAGAACAACAGCCTAATGGCTAACAGGGCCTCACATCCTTTCCCACTAAGTGGTGCCCAGGGAACCCTACTCCTGATTGTGGTTGATAACTGACCACTAGGTTTAATATTTCCCCAATTTCTTTACTTTTCTTATTCCACTTTTTTTTTTCCTTTTTTCAACTGCATGTCATATACAGATTGGGGTAAAACACTGCACAACTTATTTCTGGTTTAATATTTCTCATTTTCAAATGTGCTTTTCAGACTTTAATTAAACCTAGTCTCCCTAAGGGGCTACTAGGAAGCACTGTTTTTTCTGCTTTCCAGAAGGGGACAAAGAAAAAGGAATAATGACTTCAGACAGTAAAAGTAGACAGGGACAGTAAAAAAGAAACACTCCTAACTGCTTCTGAATTTAGAAGCTTTGCAGCCTTTCCTCAGACCTCAATTCACACTAGTAAGCCTTTTAGGGAAATCTGTTTCCTTGAGGAGGTTGATAGGTATTATATTCTATTTCATAATATGAGAAGAAAAATCATTACTTAATTTCTTATGGGTGTAACATCACATATAAGTTAAAATATAAAATATAAGAAAAATGTTTACCTTCAGCTTATTTGCTTAGACAAAAAAATCACTTTTATTTATTATGAAGTAATAAAATTATTATTATTTTTCATTTTTAGGCAAAATTCATTCATGATTAGGCTAAAAGTAATTATAATTTGACGTACTGGCCTTTAAGTCATATAATTTGATAATCCTGTATAATTAGAATTTATTGAGACTATTTAAAATATAACCATTTTGTCTTTAAACTGCACACATTAAGTGGACATAAAACAGTTAAACAACAAAACCTCAACAAGGTAGCCACTGGTTAGTTTTGACTGCATTTACTGAGGCCAAAGAGTACATCTGCAAGCAGTATATAAGAAACATCTTAGAAAACTTTTTGGGGGGATAATAAAGTAGCTCCTTGAGGAAGCACTTCTTCTTTCTTCAAAATTCCACAGCAAGATTTTACTTTTAAAGGCAGATGCTGTCGGTCTTTTTTTTGCAGAGAAGGCAAAAGAGTTCCCCTCTTTGAGGTGTAGTGCTGCACAAATCTTTCTAACATCTAATAGGAACAGAAGGAACAAGGTACAGAAACCAAACTGATGAAGACACTCTCATCTAAAATTTGTATTTTACTCACTGCAGACAAAGACATAAAAAAATGAGAATGTTCTCCAGTTATCATATCAGAAAGAAAACATCCTAGTATGGACCGGTTCGGAATGGATGGAGGACCAGGAATGACAGAATCAAGTGGTAAAGAAAGCACAGGATGCAGGCAAGACCAGGTGAGAAAGAATTTCCTCTGTCAGCCGTGCCCTGCTATAGCGTGCATTACGGTCGACTCCTCACTATCCTTTCCTCCCACCAGATGATCAGTCTAGGCTAACTGTAATTCCATGAGCCTTGCCAGCTCCTAGTTTAGGAATGGGTTTGTGACCCAATGAGAAAAAATCTGCTGAGGGCTTTCTGGGCAAGGTTTCCTCACTCTTATGAAAGAGTTAGAGGAAAAGATGGATTTTCTTCTTTCATACTCAACCAAACCTACGCTCAGAAGTTGGCAGAGTGGATGGAAAGAACTTCAGTATTTGATGAAGTTGTTGAATTACTAAATCAGCCAGTCTTGAATCCTACCCTACTTCTGGACTTCCATTTATGTGAAATAATGTTTCCCTATGTTTAAGCCAGTTTAAATCAGAGTTTTTTGTTAACTATTAACCAAGAATTTTCTAATTGATATAATTAATGAGGAAGATTGGGTATTTCACCAAAATTCTTGCATGGCACTATTTATATTTGCATTTATATTTATATTTACATTTACATTTATATTTATATTTTTTGGCCACGCCACATGGCTTGTGGGATCTTAGTTCCCCAATAGGGGATTGAACCCAGGCTATGGCAATGAAAGCACCGAGTCCTAACCACTGAACGGCCAGGGAATTCCCTTGCCTGGCTATATTTTAAGTATGGTTTCCATAGTGTATGTTTATACCTAAGTTGACTGAGCTTAGTTTATTCCACAATTTGGGTTCTCTTCTCAACTCTTAGTGATCTTTCTCAAGTCCTAACTCAAGAATCCTTTTATAGGGGCTTCCCTGGTGGAGCAGTGGTTGAGAGCCCGCCTGCCAATGCAGGGGACGTGGGTTCGAGCCCTGGTCTGGGAAGATCCCACATGCCACGGAGCAGCTGGGCCTGTGCGCCACAACTACTGAGCCTGCGTGCTACGACTACTGAAGTCCACGCGCCTAGAGCCCGTGCTCTGCAATGAAGAATAGCCCTCGCTCGCTGCAACTCGAGAAAGCCTACGAGCAGCAACAAAGACCCAGTGCAGCCAAAAAAAAATAAATTAAAAAAAAAAAAGAATCCTTTTATATGTTGTTTGGTAGAAAGTTATGTGAACTAATTGACTCCAGATGTCTTTGCAGCCAAGATTTGGTGTTCAGAATGGGAGGGTAAGCAAGCAGCTTCAGTTGCAGAACAATGCTTGTAACATCTGTGAATGTGTCAGATATTATCCCTTTGAGATTATTTTACAAATGCACTAATAAAGATGTCATCCACTAGCAAATTTGATATTCCTAATAATATGACCGGAAAAATAAGTAGAATTTATAAAGAATTTCTTTATTCTTCCCCTCAATTTCCATCATTTGATGACTATTTTATTAATGACTTAACATGTTCTCCATTGTATGCTGGCAATTAAGAGCTAAGCATTCACTATGGATATCAATATTCATATTGCTGGGATTAGGAAGAGTGAGTATTAAAGAACAGTCCTATTATTCCAGGGATCTGCAAGCCAATATTTCTGAAAATGAAAAATTACATGTCTTTCAGAAGGAATATCTTTGGGTTAAAATTTGACTTTTTAGAGTAGCATGGCAAGAGCACTGTTACAACAGTGCAGTCTATGGGAGGTTTGAATAGTAACATGAAGTAGGATGGCCTCTAAGCTGGGATTTCTTACAACCTATGGGGTCCCTTTCTATGAGTCTCAGGAGTCCTCTGTCCTTTTGCCAGGACTCTTTTGTCCTTAGTTTGGCCTTAGTAATAGCCCACAGGTAACAAAGGGGGATATATAGTAGGGGAGATACTAATTCTTGCACCTAGCATTCTTTCCTTTTATATTTATACTCTTTCTATAGTGCTTTAGTGCACCTAAGCACACCTTACAGTGCCTCCAAGCTATTGCAACCTCTTGACCTCAGTTACTTCCCACTTAAGATAAATCTCATCTTTCTGTCCAAGTTGCCTTTCTTGCCCATAGTTCTGATTTATTACCCTCATGACAGCCAGAATGATTCTTTAAAAATATTTGCATGGTATATCATTTTCCATCATCTTACTCTCGAGCTTTCTGTATCCTTATATTAAGGATGTGCTTCTTGTAAGCAACATGTAATTTATTTATTTATTTATTATTTATTGTTGGCTGCGTTGGGTCTTCGTTACTGCGCACGGGCTTTCTCTAGTTGCGGCGAGCGGGGGCTACTCTTCATTGCGGTGCACAGGCTTCTCATTACGGTGGCTTCTCTTTGTTGCAGAGCACGGGTTCTAGGCGTGCAGGCTCAGTAGTTGTGGCTCATGGGCTCTAGAGTGCAGGCTCAGTAGTTGTGTTGCATGGGCTTAGTTGCTCCGCGGCATGTGGGATCTTCCTGGATCAGGGCTCAAACCCATGTGCCCTGCATTGGCAGGCGGATTCTTAACCACTGCGCCACCAGGGAAGTCCCCTAGGTTTTGTTTTCTTATCCAGTTTGACAACTTTTATATTCTAATTAGAACATTTAGTTCACTTACATTTAATATAATTATCGATATATTTTTCTTTATATCTATCATCATAATATTTACTTTCTTTTTGTTTCTTCTGTTCTATGTTCTGTTTTCTCTCATTTCTTGTCATATTTTGGATTTATTTTATTATTAGTAGTATTCTAATTTCTTCCCTCTATTAGCTTAGAAGTTATACATTCTTTTATTATTCTTTTACTGCAGGATTACAATATTAGCTTACCAAAGTCTAACATTAATTGGTATTTTTACCCTCTTACCAGACAGGAGCCTTAGAACCTTTTAACTTTATTTATCCTTCTTCTGACTTATATGCTATTGTATTTTAATTTCATGTTTATTGAAAATTTCACAAGAAATTATTATTTTATACAGTCAATATTTATGTTATCCACATATTTACCCTTCTCATTGTTCTTTATTCTGTCCTACATCTCCAGGCCTCTGGGCTTTCATCTGAGATCATTTTCTTTCTGTCAAAAAAAATCTAGATCTAGATCTATCTCCTTTGCATTTTTTTTACTGTGAATCTGCTAATATGAATTTTATCAATTTTTGCTTGTCTGGATATTTATTTCAGCTTCATTCTTTTATATATATATATATTTATTTATTTATTTATTTTTGGCTGTGTTGGGTCTTCGTTGCTGCGTGCGGGCTTTCTCTAGTTGCGGTGAATGGGGGGCTACTCTTCGTTGCAGTGCGCAGGCTTCTCATTGCGGTGGCTTCTCTTGTTGCGGAGCACGGGCTCTAGGTGTGTGGGCTTCAGTAGTTGTGGCACATGGGCTCAGTAGTTGTGGCTTGCAGGCTCTAGAGTGCAGGCTCAGTAGTGTGGCGCACAGGCTTAGTTGCTCCGTGGCATGTGGGATCTTCCCAGACCAGGGCTCGAACCCGTGTCCCCTGCATTGGCAGGCAGATTCTTAACCACTGCACCACCAGGGAAGTCCTGGTACCAATAGATTTTGATCAATGTGTGTCCTTCCCATTAGAATGTAACCTCCAAGAAGGTAGAAGGCATGTCTGTTTTGCTCCCATTGTATTCCGAGCACCTGAGCAGAGTGTGTGGGGCATAGTAGGTGTTCATTAAATATTTGTTGAAAGAAGGAGGAATTTAACCTTTACTGAACACCTGTTATATACCAGGCAGTGCGGTAAGCGCTTTGCAAATATAATTTTATTGACTTTTCATAACAACCAAATGTGTTAAGAATTCTATCTCCTTTTCACAGATGAGATAAAGTTTGAAGAAGAGAAATAATTTCACCAAGTTCACACAGTCAGATATGGATGTGGGGTGTGACCTATAACCTCTGCCTCCATAGTAAATGCTCAGTTTATTCTGCCACATTTATGTTGACCAAATGGGCTGTTCCCTGGCTTCCTCTGATAACAGGTTGGCTGATTTCATGAAAAGATGGAAATAGTAAATAATAGATTAATATCCTTTCAATGGCAAATTCCTGAAGCCTTGTTGCTTTAATGAAAGAAATTAATTTATAGCTACTAAATTCTAGGTATAATGTAGACAGCTGAATGAGCTAGTAGTTTAGAAGAGATACATTCAGGAATATATCTTCAAAAATCATACCATGTAGACATTTTCCTACTGAGCTAACATCAATTGCCCACAAAGATCAGTTGTTTAGGTGATACAATTTTGATATTAGGGTCTCTAGTAAAGAAGCTAGCACAATGACAAAAGTTCCAACCAAGATAACAAATAAATTTTAAAGGGCAAGGAAAAGGAAGAGGCAAGAAAGACAGAGAAGATAAAGGAGAAGAGAAGAGAGGAAAACATATACAAAAGGAGAAGAAACAGAGTAAAATGGAAAGGGGAGAGAATGGTGCCCATTTGTTTTTTTGTTGTTATTTTGGGTTTATTTCTTTTAGTTTTCAGTCCACGCTCTTTCAGTAATAGCATCCTCCACTTACCCTTTGGGATTACATCCTCCCTTTTGGATATGTAATCTGGTGAGACTGTTGTTCAGAAGGGGGCTGCCTTCCCTGGGCCAAGGAAAGAAGAGTTGACCATAGCTAAACCACTCAAATGCTCTCTTCCTGGAATCTGAATCATTCCTTCTAGATGCAGCTCTTGAGATGTTCATGCTGTGGAGACTCACGTGAGGTGCCCGGTTCAGTCCTTTCCAACACTGGATCTTCAGCCTTCTCTCCTCAACCCTTTGAGCTTCCCCAATTTGCCCAATAAATTCCTTTCTTACTTAAGTTTACCAGAGGCAGTTACTGTTGCTTGCAGCCAAAGAACTCTACCTGACAGAGTCAAGGAAGAAGGTAAGTGAAAATAAATGTGGAAATTAAGATCTGGAGTGAGATCCACTGAGCGTATATTTTCAGATCCTAAAACAGTAGGTACTGGGGACAAACAATTCTGGTTTAAACCTGGAAAAAAATGTGCAAGTTAGTGTTCAATCATCTCAGCTCTCTAGGAGCAAATATAATCACACTGTAAAGTAGCAGAGGGTTTCCAAAAGGTGAGAGTAATATTCTTTTTCAAGGATAACCTACTGTAAGATTGACATCACAATTTCGAGTAATGAAAAGAGAATGTGTCTCCTGGAAGGCAGAGGTTTATCTCTGTTTTTACTGTGTAAGATCTTTGTGTCTTTGATGATTTCACATCTTTGGCATGACTAAAGGATTTTTCAATTCAAATCGAACTCCTTCAACTTGGCTAGTCCCTCCCACTTCCCCTGACTGGCCCCCTGGGATTCTTTCTTTTCACTGCCAAGGATTAAATTCCCTGTGAAAGCCTTGAAGGCAACAGACATCTGTACTAGAAATGAGATACAAAACTGTCCAAAAAGAGAGAAGCAATCCCAAAGCTTAAGTGAGAAAATAATTGAACTCTTATTCATACTGGAAAAAAGTCTGGTTCCAAACTGAGTTTTTTATTGACTTTTTCTGTGAGGAAAGTATCATCATTTTTGAATAAGAAACTGTTATTCTTCTACTTTACCAAAGATGCTAAGTTTTGCATGTTTAAAACACCACACAAACATCTCCATAGAGAATGGCTTGCTGCCAATATCTGGTGAGCACACCAGACTTTCAAAACAGCCCAGTTATACCAGTTCTGTATGGGTGGGTGAGCGATTCAAGATAGAAGGCTGAATTAGAACTCAGTCCTAATCCTGCTTGGAATGCTGGTTTTATTGGGTCATAGCTTGGTTGATCAGAAGACAACCCCACATGCCTACAGTAGCACAGATCCATTGCTCCCTCCTCAAGCTACACACATGAAAGGCACAGTGCTGTTTGCAATGTGAAACATCAGATGTGATGAGTACAAATAAAAAGGACCAACAGAACACATTGTAGACCTTAACTATTACCTTGTTATTTTATCAGTCCTTACTCTCTCCACCTCACGTATGGAATATCTTACATTAAATTTATATTCTGGCAATTGGTGTGTGGAGTCATAAATTGTGCCAAACTGAATTGATTGCCAGTTTAGACATGATGATAAAGGGGTTCATATAAGAATGATATATTATCAGACCTGTATTGTCTCAACTTTCATCTGTTAATCCAAAAGCTCATCAGAAGCTTGAGGCTGGATATAATGGAATATGATTCAATGGACAAGAATTGAGCTCCAGATATTAACTCTCATAAAATAGCCCCTTGAAAATGTCTTTTCTTTATGTTTATTTGCCATGGGAATTTTTTTTTTTTTTTGGTTTTATTTTTGCTCACACATTTTTGCTCTGTGTGACAAAATTGAGCTTGGGGGAAAAAATCACATAGGTTATTATGTCAGGGCTCCCAAATGGTTAGATGACCCTTCAGTAAAAAAACCTAAGGGTTCTTTGTTTTTCTTATAGTTGCTCAGGCTTTAATTCTACTGAAAAGTGACTGGAAAAGCCATTCTATGAAATGACTCTTTAATATTTGATAAACGAGTCAGTCTGATGGGCCTATATTGTCACATCAGTCATGCTTCTCAGCTAAGACTGCATATTTTCACATGGAATGGTCATTAAGCAAACCTTTCAAGACGACAGGAGTTCAGTTACTTTGTCGCATTTTCCAGAAGGAAGAATAATGAAATAAAGTCTGGAGAGTTAAAAGGAAAAGGAAAGCGTGTTGCTCACACACACACATATACATGCACACACACACAAACACTTCTTTCTAATGTACGTCTTTGCAACATAATTTGTCACAAAGAGCTACATACGAAGTGAATAGGAGACATTTATTCCTAAATCCTCATGACACTTTAATGAGATAGCAGGAGAATATTATTATTTAGCCCTTAATGACTGGGAAAATTGAGGCAAAGGGATGCTGAAAAATATATTGAATATTACACTATTAGTCTGAATTAAAAGACCGGAACTTGCTCAAATAACCTAGTTTGGGGAAATGAACCTAAGATGGGGAGTGAATTGGACGATATAGACACCAGATAGCTTCCATCTGGATCCAGATGCTATTTCCATTCTACTCTAAGTAGCACTGCTTTTAACCACAGACTAAGAGAGCTCTGGTCTCTCCCCAGAGAAATCAAACTGTCAGACTTCTCCCTTGGATTGCTCCTCCCAATCACACACTCCCACACTCATGCTCTGTACACAAACCTACCAGCTGCCCACCAGAAACAGCTCTCTCAAGACAGGTCTGTCAAAAGAAGTCTTTCTATGGATGTACAACCACTGGCAGCAGCAGGAACCCTTCACCAAAATTGTCCCTTTGGCCTCAGTTCCAACTTTTGGCTCTGACCCAGATAATACATACATACCCATTGTAGAAAACATAAAAAAATACACAGAAATCTTTTTTAAAAAATCACTCATAATCTCACTACCCACGCGTGCCACAACTACTGAAACCTGCGCACCTAGAGCCGGTGCTCCGCCACAAGAGAAGACACTGCAATAAGTCCGCGCACCGCAATGAAGAGTAGCCCCCGCTCGCTGCAACTAGAGAAAGCCTGCGCACAGCAACAAAGATCCAATGCAACCAAAAATAAATAAATAAAAATAAAATTAAAAATTAAAAAAAATCTCACTATCCAGAGTAATGTCTGTCAATATTTTGATATTGTGTAAAAAAAAATTTTAATCTAAATATTCATTTGGGTTCACACTGTACTTGGAATTTTGAGTCCTGCTTTACTTTTTTTAAACTTAACTTTATATTGTGAACATTTCTCTATGTCATAAAAACATTCTTTGTAATCACCACATACATCTAGTCCATAAAAAATAATGATTATAGAGATCAAGGAGAAACCACAAAACCGAAGGGGAAAATAGTAAACAATCTCAAAGTTGAAGATGAAAGAATGATCGTTCCAATTACTAATTTTCAAATCCTAAAGGTTATGGGGGAAAATGTTCAAGAAAAAATTAGAAACTAGTAAAAAAGGAATGAAGCTACTTTGATAAACGTATAAAATAGCGAAAAGATAGTTGTTAGCAAAGGCATAATATATAAATACCAAGAAAATAACTTTTATTGTGCAGCACCAAATTATACTGGTGAGGTTAATTAATGTAGTTTTATTAAATAATAAAAGGGAAATGCCTACATTTTTAAAAGATGCCTAGAGAAAATATGCATAAAGGAGCTCATTAACTGTATGATATTCTTAACATGGCATTGCAGGTTCTAACATTAGATTCCCTACGTGAGTTCTGTGAGGACTTAGAAAAAGAGGTGGGCAGTATGTTAATGGCAGAACTGTCCAACTCATCCCCCCACGCCCCACCAAAGATCATTCACAAGAACAACAACAACAAAAAGTGGTAATATTTAATCTCTAGCAAAATATTTTGTGTTCACTGGAGATTGATCCTGATACTACCAGCCCCCCCTTCTGCTTCAGAGCATCTCTCACTTCCCAATGACATCCAGGGGGGTGGGCTGGACCTGGGCTAGAGCTGGGAGGAAAGAGCTCAGTTAAGGGACCTGGAGAAGACTGCGATTTATTGCTAAGATGATGGGCTGTGGAGTCTGACAGAACTGCATTCCAATCAGAGGTTGTCACTTCTAGCTGTGTCACCTGGGCAAGTGACCCAAACTGTCTGCAGTTCCCTTTCCACATTTATATAGTATAGGTAATAAAATCTGTTTCTCACAGATGTTTCATGAAAGTTGGTTATTGTCATTTATACTTCATTTTCATGTTTTCACATATTTCTACTTCCCCTTTTTTGACCATGGAATTGTAGCTCATTTCAACAGTGGTTCTGGCTTCTTGTTGTTTGTTTCAACTTCATTAATAATACGCTGGACTTGTGTTATGTTAAGTCAGCAAGATTCCGTCCACTCCAGGACTTGTCATTTGATGTTTAACAAAGCTCATAGGTGGCACTAATACTACTCTTTAAACATTCATTATACAAAAATTCCCTAAATAAACTTTTTATTGAGAGCCTAATATGTGCTAAGCACTATGCCAAATGATATGGCTAGAAATTAATAAATCCTGGCTGGATAAGAAGGTGAAAAAAATTGTCTAAATATATTTAGAAAACGGCTTAGGCAAATATTTTTAAAATGTATAATAGATGAGGCTAACAAAAAAGTAGAATTCTAGTTGTAATATGAGTTAAAGACAATGTTGGTTTAATTTCAAGAAGCTTTCTGATAGGGTAAAGAATATGAATTAAGAAACTGGAAAAGCAAAGTGGAGTAGTAATCAGGAGACTTCATTTTCAACCCATGCATTAGCTATACTATTTTGAGCAAGGCATTTAATTTTTCTGCACCTTAGTTTCTTTATCTGTAAAACAGAATTCAGGGATTACAAACTAAAATTTAAAAATATACTCTCCTAAAGAACTCATGGATTCAAGAGAAATCACAATGGAAATTATAAAATATTTTTATATGTACAACAACATATCAAAACTTGTGGGTAGTTAGAAAGGTAATGGTAATTGGAATGAAATGCATACATGTAAATGAATTTATTTAAAATATAAGAGATTGAAAATGATTGAGCTACATGTGCAATTCAAAAAGCTAGGAAAAAACAAAGTAGAAAAGGAAAATAATGAAATTAACCATGGAAATTAAAGAAACAGAAAAAATAATAAAAATATAGATTATCAGCAATACCAAAGGCTGGTTTTTGGAAATAATCCAGACAAGGCAATTTATGGAAAGAAAGTAATGGGCCAATCTCATGAATTTAGATGCAAAATTTCTAAATTAAATACTAACAAATCACGTGCAAAAATGTATAAGGAATACATTGTGATCAGAGGTGCAGCCATTATGGAAAGCGATATGGAGGTTCCTCCACAAATTAAAACTAGGATTGCCATATGATCCAGCAACCCCATTTCTGGGCATATATCCAAAAGAATTCAAAGCAGGATCTCAAAGATATATTTGCACACCCATGTTCATTGCAGCCCTACTCACAATAGCCAAGATGTGGAAGTAACTCAAATGTCCAAAAACAGATGAATGGGTAAAGGAAATGTGTATATATATATATACCATGGACTACTATGCAGCCTTAAAAAAGGAAGGAAATCTTTTCACATACTACAACATGGATGAACCTTGAGAATATTGTGCTAAATGAAATAAGCTAGTCACAAAAAGATGATACCATATGATTTCACTCAAATGAAGTATCTAAAGTAGTCAAAACCATAAAAACGGAAAATAGAAAGGTGGTTACCAAGAGCTGGTGTGAGGACAGTAGTAGAATTAGTGTTCAGTGGGTATAGAGTTTGAGAGTTGCAAGATGAAAAAGTTGTAGAGGTCTGCTGTACAACAATGTGAATATACAAAACACTACAGAGCTGTACACTTAAAAATGGTTAAGATAGTAAACTTAATGTTAAGTGTTTTTTACCACAACTTAAAAAAAACAGTAAGACATGGAAGCAACCTAAATGTCCATGGATAAGGAAGATGTGGTACGTATGTGTGTATATATATATATATATATATATATATATATATATATATATATATATATAAAATGGAATACTACTCAGCCATAAAAATGAATGAAATAATGCCTTTGCAGCAACATGGATGGACTTAGAGATTATCATACTAAGTAAGTCAGAAAGAGAAAGGCAAATATCATATGATATCACTTACATGTAGAATCTAAACTATGACACAAATGAACTTATTTACAAAACAGAAACAGACTCACAGACATAGAGAACAGACTTGTGGTTGCCAAGGGGGAAGGGGCAGTGGGGGAGGGATGGACTGAGAGTTTGGGGTTAGCAGATGCAAACTATTATATATAGGATGGATAAACAACGAGGTCCTACTGTATCACACAGGGAACCATATTCAATATCCTATAATAAACCATAATGGAAAAGAATACCAAAAAGTATATATATACATATATATTTATATATATATATAACTGAATCACTTTGCTGTACAGCAGAAACTAACACAACATTGTAAACCAACTATATTTCAATTAAAAAAAAAAGTAACTACAGCACAGTGCATAATACTCAGACACTGGAGGGAAATGATCTGGGTTCCAGTCTCAGTTCTACCACTTATCTATGTAACCTTGGGTAAATTACTTTTCTTTAGTTTCTTATTAAAATTAGGATAAGTATAGACTGTTAAAAACAAACACACAAAAAACACTGTGACCAAGTAAGGTTTATCCCAATACCTTGTTGGTCTAAAATTCACCATATTAACAGATAAAAGGATCAATAAATACAGGAAAACTTTGTTAAAAATCAACACTTGAAATGTTCTTCTCTATGATTTATGCAGTTTTTCTTTCTCTTCCTTTAGGTCTCTGCTCAAATGTTGACTTATCAGTGAGGCCTTTTGGGACCATCCTGCATACACTAACACCCTCCCACCCTGCCATTCTCTAACCCTGCTCTATATTTCTTCATAGCAGTACTTCCCAGGCATAAAGATAATGGAAGAAATCACAAAGATAAAAATAGAGAAATTCGCCTACTGAAAAATGTAAAACTTCCTTATGGAGAACAGTATGGAGGTTCCTTAGAAAACTAAAAATAGAACTACCATACGACCCAGCAATCCCATTACTGGGCATATACCCTGAGAAAACCATAATTCAAAAAGACACATGCACCCCAATATTCATTGCAGCGCTATTTACAATAACCAAGACATGGAAGCAACCTAAATGTCCATCAACAGAGGAATGGATAAAGAAGATGTGGTACATATATACAATGGAATATTACATAGCCATAAAAAGGAATGAAATTGGGTCATTTGTAGAGACATGGATGGACCTAGAGTCTGTCATACAGAGTGAAGTAAGTCAGAAAGAGAAAAACAAATATTGTATATTAGTGTATATATATGGAATCTAGAAAAATGGTATAGATGACCTTATTTGCAAAGCTGAAGTAGAGACACAGATGTAGAGAACAATGTATGGATACCAAGGCGGAAAGGGTGTGGGTGGAAGGAATTGAGAGATTGGGATGGACATATATACACTATTGATACTATGTATAAAATAGATAACTAATGAGAACGTACTGTATAGCACAGGGAACTCTACTCAATGCTCTGTGGTGACCTAAATGGGAAGGAAGTCCAAAAAAGAGGGGATATATGTATACATATAGCTAATTTACTTTGCTGTACAGTAGAAACAAACACAACATTGTAAAGCAGCTATACTCCAATAAAAATTTTTTAAAAAGTCAAATCACTATGTAGTACACCTAAAACTAGCATAATATGATACATTAACCATATTGCAATAAAAATTAAAAATAAATAAATTAAAATTTTAAATTTTTTATTGGAGTATACTTGATTTATAATACTGTGTTAGTTTCAGGTGTACAGCATAGTGATTCAGTATTTTTACAGATTATATTCCATTATAGGTTATTACAAGTTAATGGGTATAATTACCTATGCTGTACAGTATATCCTTTAAACTAAAATTTTAAAAAATAAAAATGACTGGAGCTATCTTCGGTGCTACCACTTAAAAAAAAAACAACTGTAAATGGAGTGTAACCTTTAAAAATTGTACAAAAAATAAAATTCTTTTAAAAAGCCCACTCCAACTATTAAGATTTACCCAGAAAAGAATTCTAAGCCTGTTTTTTAACAAAACATTTTCCTTTTTATAATTAAAAAAAATACACATTAAAACACTTTCCAAGGTCACTTATTTTGATATATTCCCCAAATGAAAGTTACATGTAAATAGCATCTCAAACTCTCTGACAACACTCCCTGAGAAGTTAGGTCACATTAGTTCACTCTGTTCTGTCTTTGCTAACTCTACTTCACTTCTTTCAAATCAAACTGATACGGTTAAAAATGACATGCCTGAAAGGTCCTTATGTTCACTTTTACTGTATATATTATATCAACTTTATGAAATAAATAATTCACAAAATATTGCAATCCAAAAAAAAATGTAAAACTTCTTGATGCCAAAAACCCATAATAAGCAAAATTAAAAGCCAAGTTTAAAAACAGGGGAAAATATTTATCATCAATATAACTGGAGAAAGAGAATGAGTTCATAAGTACAAATAAGGAATTTTTTTAGTAGGAAAAAGTGGGAAAAGGACATGGACAGATCAATCCATTTACAGAACATGAATTGATTAAATTTTTGAAAAAAAATCAACCTCACAAGTACTCTAAGAAATGCAAAATTTAAAGAGATGCTTTTTTAAAAACAAAAATCTTTGGAATTAGAATGATTTTAAAAGGAATACAACTCCATGTGGTAAAACAGGTCCTCATGTCCTGCTGGTGAGAATATAAAATGATGCACATTTTCTTATATTAATTATGCATTGCTGAGTAACATGTTACTGCTAAACTTAGTAGCTCAAGGCCACCAATGAACATCTATCATTTCACAGTTTCTGTGGATCGGGATCCAGGAACTGCTTGCCTTGCCACTCAGGAAGGGCAGTCTGTAGCTGGGGATGGTCATTGCAGGCTCAAGCAGGGCAGGAGAACCTACTTTTACGCTCACTCACGTGGCTGTTGGCTGGCCTCAGCGGCTAATGGCTATTGGCCAACAAACTCAGTTCCTTGCCACGTGGAGTTCCCCATTGGCTGCCGGCATATACCTACAACATGGCAGCTGGCGGCTCTCAGAGCCAGTGACCTGAAAGAACGTCCAAGACAGAAGCCACAGTGTCTTTTATAACCTAACCTTGCAGGTGACCTGTCATCACTCTGCTGTATTCTCTTGGTCACACAAATCAATCCTGGTAAAATGTGGATCAGGACTTCGTAAGGGTATGAAGACCAGGAGGCAGGGACCACTGGGGGCTCTCTTGAAGGCTGGTTACCACATTTTTTAAAAGCAAGTTGTCAATATTTAAAAGTTTATACCTACCCCTTGGTCCAATAATATTAATTACAGTTCTAGAAATTTATTCTAAGAGAATAACCATATACGTGGATAAATATTATGCCCAAGCATGTTTACTATAGCACTTTTATAATAGTAAAATATGGAAATAATTTTAATGTGTAATAATAGAGGATTTATTGATCAAACAAATGGTAATAGTATATGATGGACTACTATGTATCCATCAAGAGTGATTTTAAAGAATTTTCATATAATGGGAAAATGATGATATAATGCTTTTTTTTTAAAGGCGGGGCATGAACATTTGTATAGAATATACTTACTATGTAAACATTAAAATGCATACATAATTATGTTTTAAAAAGAGTGGGTATACCTTAATGCAGTGAGAAGACAAAATAACACATATGTAGTATTCCAAGCACTCACCCCTCCTACTCCACCAAAAAAGTTTAACCTGTGTCTCATTGTGAAGAAATAATCAAACAAATCTAGCTTGTGGGACATATTGCAAAATGACTGGTCTGTAATCTTTAAAAATGTCAGTGGCAGGAAAGACAGAAAAAGACTAGAAAATTGCTTCCAGTTAAAAGAAGGTGCAATGGATTTTCCTCGATTGACTTTTGGATTTTTTTTTAAGGTATAAAAGACATTTTTAGAACAATAACCTGAGGAAATTCGAACATGGACTTTATATTAGATAACAACATTGTATCAATGTTATATTTCCCGAATGTGATCATACTATTATGATTATGGAGAAGACTGCTATTGTACTTAGGAGATCCATGCTAAAGTCTTTAGAGTTGAAGTGTCATGCAGATAACTCTTGTGTGTATATGTGTGTGTGTGTGTGTGTATGTGTGTGAGTGTGTGTGTCAACAATTGGTAAATCTAGGTGAAGGGTACAAGGTGTTCATCTTACTATTCTTGCAACTTTTCAAATGATTTGAAAGTTGAAGAAAATAATCTTTTAAAATTAAATGCAGGGCTTCCCTGGTGGCGCAGTGGTTAGGAATCTGCCTGCCAATGCAGGGGACACAGGTTCAAGCCCTGGTCCGGGAAGATCCCACATGCCACGGAGCAATGAAACCCGTGTGCCACAACTACTGAGCCCGCGAGCCACAACTACTGAAGCCTGTGAGCCTAGAGCCCGTGCTCTGCAACAAGAGAAGCCACCGCAATGAGAAACCCGCACACCGCAATGAAGAGTAGCCCCTGCTCGCCCCAACTAGAGAAAGCCCGCGTGCAGCAGCAAAGACCCAATGCAGCCAAAAAAAAAAAAAAAAAAAAAAAAAGTAAATGCAACCCTAGAAAGAATCGAGATAGTAAGAACAGCTTTATTTTGGAGTAAAATTAAGACAAAAGTTTATACTTTCCTGTAGTTACACATTTTCAGGATTTTAACATGCTAAGCCTGTTATTTTAATAATTGGCTAATAATAAATGTTGTATAAAAAGACAGATTTTTCCTCGTTAGGAATGTCCACTTAAGTTTTTGTACCTTATTCTATAAATCTTTAACTGACTTTATTTAACAAGGCAGAAATTTTGCCTTGAAACTGTAGTAAGATGACTAGGAGACAACATACACAACAACCATATATATTGGTTGTAAAAGATCTAGGTTAACAATATGGATGACCCTCAAAAGCATTATGCTCACCATACAAAATATCTTTAAAAAGGGAAAATATAGGGGCTTCCCTGGTGGCGCTGTGGTTGAGAATCTGCCTGCCAATGCAAGGGACACGGGTTCGAGCCCTGGTCTGGGAAGATCCCACATGCCGCGGAGCGACTAGGCCCGTGAGCCACAATTGCTGAGCCTGCGCGTCTGGAGTCTGTGCTCCGCAACGAGACAGGCCGCGATAGTGAGAGGCCCGCGCACCGCCATGAAGAGTGGCCCCCACTTGCCGCAACTAGAGAAAGCCCTTGCACAGAAACGAAGACCCAACACAGCCCGCAATAAATAAATAAATAAAATTAAAAAAAAAAAAAAGGGAAAATATATAGAGACAGAAAGTAGATTAAATGGTTTGGGAGTGGGAATGATGATTGACTATAAATGGGCATGAGGTTTCCTTTTAGGGTGATGGAAATGTTCTAAAATTAGATACAGGCGATGGTTGTACAACTTTGTAAATATACTAAAATTCATTGAATGCTCTACTTAAAACAGGTGGATTTTAATGGTATATAAATATCTCAGTTGTTTAAAAAATACAAATTAAAAGACTTTAGCCAGATGAAACACACAATCTCAATTTGAAGAGACATAAAAGGTATGAGAAATCTATTAGGATTACTTGAGAAATAGCCAATAGAATCTAACTGTTCTATCCTTAGATTTTCCTTGTTTTTATCAAGAGAAGCATCATTAATTCAGACTTCCTGGAGTCATTTAGATGTAAAGGAATACCTGATTTATAGACTAATTCTCTAAAACATATTTTATAAATTTAAAATACACAGGCTAGTAGTGGATCACAGAAGACTCATTGCTTAATTAATGGATTAAGCTGCTTTGTAACTACAGTTTCAAATTTTATTTCTTTCAGCAATTGATTTTTTTTTTTTTTAGCAATTGATTTTTGAATGTTTACTATGGCCAGTTTTAGAGGTAACCACCAACATATAATTGTCTGTATAGAGGTGATGGTACCGGTAAATACTTAAAAATGCTGCTTGGAGTCAGGTTTATAGGTTAATTTATAAGCATATCCTTTCTTCAAAAAATAGGTAATACCAATGCAAATTTACTCTAGTCCATGAGTCACAGTGGTTAATGCACTCTGAGTTAGTGACGTATCACTGTGTTCTCAAAAGTGTTAATGAGGTTACTCTTGGTAAATTTTAATGCGTCTATAAAATACTAATTAAAAGATATTTGATCAGTATTAGAAGATCATATTCTAATTCCAATTGTGGCAATCAGTTCTGAGGTACTATGATAACCAGACACCTCGGCTAGTTCCTCTTGGACCTGTCTCTTACTAGACCACTCACTAATGCCACACAGCCCTTGACTGACTTTACGTAAGTGTGAGAGGACAGTGCTTGGTCTGTCTCATTGGCGTGGAGCACCATCAGACCAGGATCTGCACTCATGCGAGTGCAAAAAAAACGGGGAGGCCGGTGGTGGATTTAATGTCCATAGGACCACACTTTTGAGCAATGAGGAATGGAAATCAGTAGATAGATGTTAACCCTATTTGTCTCCTGGAAAACATATTTTAAGGTTCCTCCATGATAGCCTGCTCAGTAATACATCCTTGTTTTGGTTTTTCCTCCTTCCCTGTTTCATTCCCTCCTGCTGATATTCCTGCCTCCTGACCCCACTTTTTCAAATAAACTACCTGCATGCAAACCTTGTCTCTTACTTTGGAGGAACTCAGGCTAAGACATATAGGATATTTGATATATGCAATATATAGTACTTGTTAGTAAATTCTCGCTGAATAATTGACAATGTTGGACCAATAGGTTTGCATTTTTCACTTGAATAGCTTCATTCGAGTAATAGGAATTTTATAGAAGATAAGCCCCTAATGCTAGAGGGAATAAGTCCCTAATGTACTTTTAAAAACATTTTTATTTAATTAATTAATTTATTTTTGGCTGCGTTGGGTCTTCGTTGCTGCATGTGGGCTTTCTCTAGTTGTGGTGAGCGGGGGCTACTCTTCGTTGTGGTGTGTGGGCTTCTCATTGCGGTGGCTTCTCTTGTTGTGGAGCACAGGCTCTAGGCGCGCGGGCTTCAATAGTTGTAGCACGCAGGCTCAGTAGTTGTGGCTCACGGGCTCTAGAGCGCAGGCTCAGTAGATGTGGTGCACAGGCTTAGTTGCTCTGCAGCATGTGGGATCTTCCTGGACCAGGGCTCGAACCCGTGTCCCCTGCATTGGCAGGAGGATTCTTAACCCCTGCGCCACCAGGGAAGTCCCCTAATGTACTTTTGATGGCAGAATCTTCATAGTATAGTTCTGACTGTATCTGTCATTCAAACCACTCAACTCTATATCAGGGTCATTGTCATTAGGAAATCAGCTTAGGTTTCAGCAGAAGACAGTAGTGATATAAAATGATGTTCAGGAGTTCTGTGTGTCTGGGCTTCCTCTTTGTTTGAAGAAGACATGCCTTCCTGCCCACCTACTCTCCCCATCCCAAATTAATAAAAATTAGGGAGCCAAGTCAGAGACAAAGGTGGGTCCTTTAGAGGCAAAGAGGTTTGATAAGAGAACTGGTCGGCTTAGTCTTCCAGAGACCTCTCCCAGCTGCTTTGCAACCAACCACAGACACCAAAGAATTCTGTGTTAATTTAATTCTATCCTCATGCAGTCTTTGAAGAATTCTGTATGTGACCTTGGTACCCTTAACTAAGTTCTTGCTCCACTACTCACCCTATTACTTTTTGATGACCCGATCATGTCATATTTCTGCTGGTTGTATAAGTGTGATAGAGTCGACCGAAATGTACATTATAATCATTCTAGAATGTTCTGTTATGAGGTTTGTAGGCACAAACTGAGTTTCCTGTTCCACACTAAAAATGAGCTACAATTTAGGCAAGTCCTTAATAAATGTTTGTGGGCAGAGAGACCTCATTGAAACAACAGCGATCAACTCTTCGTTATCTTTGCTATTAGAAGAAAGCAATGACAGAATTCTTCCAAAATATTGGATAAAGTATAATAGACTTAGACGTTCCCCTCAATAGTGTTACCAGACTAGACTTTTTTCCTCTTTTGGTCTAGACCAATTTCTAAAGGATTTGCCATCCCTCATGCACACATTGTAATGGGGAATGGAGGACCCGACTGCAGTTGACTGAGAGGTTCAGGATGGTCTGGGAATGCAAACTGCCCACAGGAAATTCACGTGCAGATAACAGAGATGATGGTTGTCCCTGCAATACTGATTAAAATGCACTTCAATCTCTGCAATAGGCTTCAGGCTCTGCTTTTCTGGCCCTGGGACTGCCATAGCCAAGTTAGTAGGACAGGGGTCTTTCATGAACAGGACCAGAAAGTTTAGGCTTTTAAAATGGTCCCTAGCTTCCTTGTTGAAAATGCAGCTCAAGCTTTTGTTTTAAAAACTTCGTTTTAGGGCTTTAAATGTGAAGCTGAAAACTTATTACTGACATTTATCTTTAAACGTAAAATCCCCTTTCTAGTCTTTCTCCTTACGGAATATTCTATCTGTCACTATATAGATAGTGGGCTGCCATGGAATAAAATCAGTGAATGTTAAACATATGAGATACGGACATAGTTTTATCCTAGGCTTGGTTGTTTGCTATCATGACATTTGTCAGGGGATAAGTAGCCTCGAAGAACCTGTTGTGTGTTTTTATTGCCCCTGCTTTCTGTTAAGTTTGGTGTATTTTATTAGTAATATTGCTAGATTTAGTTACACCAGGAACACAGAGACTTTTCTCCTCCCAAATGTCTGCCATTAAAAAATGAACAAAAGCCAAAACCCAACAACAAAAAATTAAGACAACCAACAAAACCCATACACTTACTCAGAATCAATTATCATACTAAAGAGCCATAATTGCAGGGTTTTTTACATCTGTATTGGGCACTATTCCCCAGCAGATGTATGCATCAATGAGGCATCATGGTTTCTAAACTACATTGTTGCTATTGTTTCACATTAAAATTTTTCTTATCTAATTTCTGAAGATCCATATTGTGCCTATATGTAACTGTTGGATTAAGAGGTGCTTGCAATGACTTGGAAGTCTCTGGTTAGGTTCAACCTGGAGGAAAAATGTCTTTGGTGAAACGTGAACCAAATTGTTCTCCTGCTGCTTTCCATTTGTCCTTTGTTTAAAATAAGGTTATATAAATACACCTTCGAGCTGGGGGTAAGGGTCCGGGGTAAGGTTGCCTCCTTTTGTGCCCTCACTGATATATAAAAGACCATTGTACAGGCAATTTTGTCTCCTAAAGAACAGGCAGTAGATATTCAATTAATGATATTGAACTTGGATCAATCTTATCTTTCCTATTCCTAGTTCTTCTAAGGAGAACTTCCCATTATCTCATCCTTACCAGTATAGCAGACCACAAATTATTATATATTTTGAGTTAATTCTACTTACTTTCCAGGGAAAAATATTTTAACCCAATAAGGTGAAAAATATCTGCAATATAACTCAGATGAGATCAGCCATGACTGTTAATATGTATTTGTGGAATGTTAAATTTAAAAAAAAATAGTCGATATCCTTTTATTTGCTTTTTTTTTTTAAATATTTTTCCTCTCCTACACTCTTTTTAAAAGTATTTTGTTTTTATTTATTTGTTTATGGCTCTGTTGGGTCCTCATTTCTGTGCGAGGGCTTTCTCTAGTTGTGGCAAGTGGGGGCCACTCTTCATCGCGGTGCGCGGGCCTCTCACTATCGCGGCCTCTCTTGTTGCGGAGCACAGGCTCCACACGCGCAGGCTCAGTAGTTGTGGCTCACGGGCCCAGTTGCTCCGCGGCATGTGGGATCTTCCCAGACCAGGGCTCGAACCCACATCCCCTGCATTAGCAGGCAGATTCTCAACCACTGCGCCACCAGGGAAGCCCCATTATTTGCTTTTATATTTTATGTTTTTGCAGCAATTTCTTATTCATGAAGTACAACTCAACACGTATTTAGGATGAACAAAATAGCAAGTGGTGTTATCAGTTGACTGATGCTGCACAATTGTCACCAAGAAGGAAATGAGATATTACTATTTGGGGATTTCATTCAAGTGAAGATGGTTGTAATCTCAATTTCTGAGGTATGGTGAGGGAAATGGGAGTGGAGGGAGGGGCAGGTTGGAGCACTGGCCATGAAGGGAAGAGAAAGAGGAATGGGGAGTGATGTCTATTATAAAATCTATTCAGCCTCCAAAACATTTTTGACTTGTAGATCAAAGCCATTTGAAAATATGTTAAGGCCTGAGTAAGGCCTGAGTCTTAAAAGAGTGACTCGTCTGGTACAACTAGTAATAATATGAATGTTAAGCTGATGTCTTATTAGAACAGAGTCACTGGAAACAGTGCCAAAGACTGTTCTCTCTGGACATTTTAATAATGCAGAGCTGGGTGGAAAAGGTGATTGGCCTCCTCTGAAGATCCTACAGATCTGAGAGGCTCTGGGGCCAAAATCTCCACGCTCTTCCAAAGGAAGTGGTGACATAAAGAAGTCCTACTTTCAGTCAATTACTATGTATTCACTGGGAATAAACTTCAGCTACAGAATCATTATCATTAAAAAAGAATTTATTGAACGCTCGTATACAGGGCTAAATATTATGTACTTAATTTTTTAAAATAAATTTATTTATTTATTTATATATATATATATATTTTTTGGCTGCGTTGGGTCTTCGTTGCTGTGCGCGGGCTTTCTCTAGTTGCGGCGAGCAGGGCCTACTCTTCGTTGCGGTGTGCAGGCTTCTCATTGTGGTGGCTTCTCTTGTTGTGGAGCACAGGCTCTAGGCGCGCGGGCTTAGTTGCTCTGCAGCATGTGGGATCTTCCCGGACCAGGGCTCGAACCTGTGTTCCCTGCATTGACAGGTGGATTCTTAACCACTGAGCCACCAGGGAAGTCCCATGTACTTAATTTTAAAAACATATCCATAATAATAAACAAGGTAGCTTCTTTATTTTAACCTTAGTTATAGAAAGAAGGTTGTTTTTTATTATACTGACAATTGTAGGGGAGGAAAAAGAATTCTTCCTCTACCCTTCTGAGGTTTTAGCTGAGGCCCTTGTTATAAAAGACAGATTAATATTAAAAGAACTACAAACAAGAATTGCAAATTAAGAGAAAAAAACCTAGAAGTTTATTAGCATGTATACCTTATGCATACATGGGAGATACCCAGGAAAAATCAGTAACTCTCCCAGGTGGCTTAAAATTCAGGATTAAATACTGTCTTAATAGGAAAGGGTAGGGGGGATATAGGCCTCTTACGGCAGAATTAGTGACTTTTAGGAAAGATGAATGGACCCTTAGAAGAACAGATGGGAAGTGTGGTAGTTTGTGATGAAGTTTGTCTTAGTGTGGTGCCGACTTCTAGTTCTCTCTCCTGTGATGAGTCCATCTTCCCTGGTTGATGAAACTCCCGGGGAGGGGATTTATGACAATTGAATTCCTTCTGGAGGATCTGTCTTTAGGCAGATAAGGGAAGTTCAGAGAAAGCCTCTCCCTGCATTTGCTGTTTTTCAAGTGCCTACAGTGCAAAATATTAATATACCAAAGTGGCATATTTTGGGGTGGTATGCCTTGCTACCCTTCACAATCATTAATAAAAGGAAAAAGTGTTTCATGTGGAGAGAAATGCAAAAATAATAGCAGAACCCTCATTTGGTATTAAGACTTCAAAATGGAAGTTTTGACCAATTAACAGGTAGTAAGTTTTTTAGATGTATTAACTAAGTCAAACTTTAAAAATTGATCATTTTATTTGAAATTATTCATTGTAGTCTTTGTATGAGCTCTGTGACTAGTCGTGCCAAGTAAGTTTCTTAGAAGATAGTTCTGGAGCTCATCTGAGTGGACGAAGCACATGAATTCTCCATATCCTGAAGCCAGAATGTAAGGAATGCACTTCCAGAATCCACAGAGGCTAAGCACTCCAGTTCTAAACAGTATTTAACATAATGCTCTGTCCCTAAACAAATGCAAAGCTACCAGAAAAGAGGATGCAGATTCAACTCGTATCTTCTTACCATTTTCACTGAACTTTGCTTCTTAAACAAAAAAAAAGATTGCTTTGGGCATGATGTTCCATGAAAAAGAGTAGTCAGCAAGTTGTTATAAGCTTAGGCTGGGCAAGGAGAATTTTACAGAGATCAAGTAAAGAACAGAGAAGGAAATGTAATACCATTGGATGCCCTTGACCAAAATTTTAATAGTGAGCTTGTTTCCTAATTTCATAATTTCTGAACCTAATGTTCTGCAGAAACATCCTGTGAAAAGTTCAGTAGTGAAAGTTCATATGACAAATTATGTTGACAATATTATTGTGTAATGTGGGATTTAAGAAATTCTTTACAAGTACTTATTGAGTTACTATCATATGCTTGACAATAAAGAGAACTTAGCGCCCTTTCCAAGATGTTTTTCACTGGAAGTATTCCTTTGAAAATGCTTGTTTTTCTTTATTAAATAATTTAGGATCAACACTGGGGTACCATAGAGTATTATTACCCCATTTTATTCAAAATACGTATTGATAGAGGTGTAATTCAACAACCATTTTTGTGTGTCAGTTATGACTTGGATAAATAGGGTGTTTAGAAACTCTTTCAAAACATCAAACTTAAACCACTGAGTTGGCATTATGGTATGATCCCATTCCTGTCTATAAATAACTGGGGCAAGAAAGCACCTGGACCTTTGCTTCCAGTTTTTGATGGAAAGCTTTGCTGGCATCTTTGCAATTAACTTTATGTTTAACTTCATGAAGGGGCTGAGTCAGTTATACATTTAATTTTCTTGAATTTGACAAGTGTGTATATATTGCATGTAATAAATCAGTTTTGTTAGGCTCTTTCTTCTAAATCCCATCTCACGCTTTTCTCTGAAATTCCAACCTTTCCCCTATAACTGTTCTAATTTTATCATTCACACAGGAAGGTTTTGTAAACACCTTCCACAGGCAAACAGAACACTTAATGGTCTACAGTCATCCTATTTATTTATTTATTTATTTTTGGCTGCGTTGGGTCTTCGTTGCTGTGCGCGGGCTTTTCTCTCCTTGCGGCGAGCGGGGGCTACTCTTCGTCGTGGTGCGTGGGTTTCTCATTGCTGTGGCTTCCCTTGCTGCGGAGCACAGGCTCTGGGCACGCGGGCTTCAGCAGTTGCAGCACACGGGCTCGGTAGTTGTGGCTCACGGGCTCTAGAGTCAGGCGCAGTAGTTGTGGCACACGGGCTTAGTTGCTCCGCAGCATGTGGGAATCTTTCCAGGTGAGGGCTTGAACCCATGTCCCCTGCATTGGCAGGCGGACTCTTAACCACTGCGCCAACAGGGAAGTCCTACGGTCATCCTAGGAAAAGGATTTTATCTTGTGTTTCCGACTCTAATTTAGCTTGGATGTATCTAAGATTTTCTTTTCATTTTATTCAAAGGTATTAATCAGAAAAGATTTTGGCCTTTATGACTACTGATTTCTTGTTTTTCTTCTACAATGAAATTAACTGGGAACGTCAATTTAAGTATAAGTTACCGAAAACTATTTTATTGATTTTCTTCTCCTAAAACATAACCCAGAGTAGAAGGAGAAAAATGAATGACCAAAGGAAAATTCCACACTGAGGAATGACTTCAACAGCCATTCTTTTTTCCTTGAGCTTTGAGACTGGAGATATACCTAAGTGTTTGTGAACCTAATCTTTAAATACGAAGAAATACTGGCTGCCATGATTTGTTTGTACTTCTTGACCTGGTTTTGGTTCATGTATGGTGGAAGGACAGAGGCCTTCTTGGAATTATGATACAAAGAAAAATAACAAATTTGTTTATTTCTGTAACTTTAAGTATTCAAAAACATGTACAAATACAAATTGGTCCTTAGAACATGTTCGAAAGACTAGATTATTATTGTCCCTATTTTACAGGCTCTCATGTTAAATGAACACTAATTGCTAAAATGGGAAAACATTTATCTTGTCCTGTATAGACAGTGTTCCTCAATTATGTGTGATTAATGCCTTTTTTTCCCCAAGCATTTGACATCTGTTTTTGATCAGTGACGGATCATCCAACTTATCAAGCTGTTGTTCTGTTCATTTATGTCCAATTCCTACGCAGCCACAGTAGAGACTCTAAAATGTTCATTCTTTCCTAGAATGTCTCTGCATCAGGAGAAAATGGTGCTCCTAGATTCTTTGGAAAAATTAAAACATGAGTATTATGTAGAAATTTAACTTGGGAGCTAGAATTGGCAGGAACCTGATTCAACAATGTGTCTCAAGAGGCAGCTGTGAAGTAAGAGGTGGTTACTTGGTATGGATTTGTGTCTTAGCCCTACTACTTGTTGTTGTGAGGCCTCAAACTCTCTGTACCCCACTTTCCTCATTTGCAAAATGGGGTAATTATAGTTCGTACATTATACAGTTGTGAGAATTAGAGATAAAACAAAGCTGTTAGAAAATGTGTGGTTGAGAGTAGGCATTAAATAAATATTAGCTATCATCTGGGGAGATCTGGAGGATTATTTGATTATAAACTTAAAAAAACCTTAAATTAACAAATTATTTCTTTTTTCAATGTCACTTCACAGTTCTGTAGCAGAAGTTAGAAATGATTTTTTTTTTTAAGTTGCGAGAAAATTCTCCAAATTAACACATTCGTAAGTCAGCAAAGACTGACTGTGGAAGCATGTGTAACATTTACATTGGTTCAAACAGGGAAGAAGTCTTTTATCCTCTTCATGTAGAAGAAATCCTATGTGCAATTAGTGTGTGTGCAGCATATCTTCACTGGCATGCAAAAGCATTAAAAGAACACTCCCTAATTTCCAAAAGAGCTTTGAAAAATACTAGTCTCTAGAGGTCAGACTGTTTTTTCAGAAAAATCCCTCAGCACAGAGGCATAGAATCTGAAATTAAGAGGACCTGAGTAACCAGATTTAGGCATAAACCTTGGATGAGTTATTTAACCTCTCTGTGATCACTTACTTCTAAAATGAGAACGATAATGCCTCCTCCTTCAAAGGGTAGAATTTAACAAGCTAATGTATACCAGTGTGCCTTCTGAACCATAAATTCAAATTTCTGTACTTTTTTCCATTTTATAATCATGTCTCCTTTGAGGATATAAAATTGTTCAGCTGACCAGAAACATTTATATTGAAAATTTAATAAGTGCTGCAAAATTTAATCAGTTACAAGCTAAGCTATACTCATTGAAATTTGAATGAAAAGTTTCAAAATAAGTATTTTGTGCAATTTACAAAAGTCAAATAGCACATACAACTCCTGGTCTCATTTAAAGAATTTTCTAGACAGCAAATTGATTTATAAACATGGTGTAATATCCCTGTGCATAAATTTCATATGTAAAAATGTGTGACTTTTTCCATGTTTATAACTCATTATTAAAAAATTTGATTTTTTTTTTCAGATGACATTTAAAAGTTACAGATAAGTACTATTGCAGGACTGAAGCACTGGTTAGCCAGAAAAATTACTGGAGTGGATCAGTGGTGTATTTTCTTCACCCATTTCTCTTTAGTATTTATCTTTGCACTCACAGCCATTCTGAGTCTAAGTATTCCCTTCCTGTTCTTCAAGGGCATTACTTTTGGAGAATTAATTCGTTTTAAATACTGATCTATTTCACAGTTCTCACAAATAGGTAAATTGAGTTATAATGGTCAGGAAAATTTCTATTTTATGGTAGAAAAAACCCTAAACATAGTGAAACTGAGCAGGCGCCCTATGGGGCTCCCAAGCACAGAGGCCCTTTTTGTCCCCCAATTTCTTCTAGGCAAGACTCCACCTCTGTGACCTTCCCTGAGTTCCAAAGGGTGGATTCGGACAGTTGCTAATCAAGGGAGGGGCCGCCAAGAAACCACCTGAGGCCAGATTAAAGGGACCAGAGAAGCTCATCAAGATGAGGAGATGAGCATCTGAGAGGAGATTGAGGAAGTGCAGGCCCTGCTCACACCCTAATCTTGTCAAAGACCCCGCCTTTGAACCCCTGTTATAAAATCCCTTCATCAAATCCTCTGTGGTTGAGACATTTTCCTGAGGCAGAAGCCCGGTGTGTCTTCCTTTGCCTGGCAAAGCAATAAAGCTATCTTCTTCTACTTCACCCAGAACTCTGTCCCCGAGATTCGATTCAGCACCGGTGTACAGAGAGGTGGAGCTTTCGGTAACAATAGCCAAATATACATGCTGGTTTGCAATGTCACAATAACGAGATTTAAGTGAACACTGCACCATGGACTAATCTTTTCCACAATAGAGAGTAATTCAGAACTATACCTTCAGAATGTAAACAGGTGAAATGCAGTCTTTCAAAAGACAAAGGGTAACTCCAAGTACTGGGTTCAAAGGAATTAATGACTTCATTGCACATAGCAGTGTGCATTTGATATTAATGTAAAAAAAAATCCAGACCTTTTAGATTAAAAGGTGGTAACATGATAACAACATGGGGTTGTTCAAGTGCTTCGGCTTGTTTTTATGGACTTATATTTATGTATTGCTGGTCATAGAAATGTTGGCAACTGGAGAAAGGAGAGGGAGAGAGAGCGATGTTTCTCAAACGCAGGTTGCCGTAATTGCAGAGCTGCTCGTCATATCTCAGTGGGCCTTGATGCAGCCTAACCAGGAATTTGAAGGTGATATGGCAGATAAAAGTGAAACACATTTCAAAAGGCTGTATTTTCTATGTCTTATGTTATTCTGGAAAAGTTAAAACAATAACAACTTTCTTTTAAAAGAAATAATATACCCACTAACCCCCAACATCAAAACAGCCCAAAATAACAATACTCATTACTACTGGTTATTAGAAGTATCTGCTTTTACAGGGTTATCTCAATGACTCATTCTGTCAACGCTGGAAGACTTTATTTTTTATAAATTTATTTATTATTTATTTTTGGCTGAGTTGGGTCTTCGTTGCACGCAGGCTTTCTCTAGTTGCAGCGAGTGGGGTTTACTCTTCGTTGCGGTGCGTGGGCTTCTCATTGCAGTGGCTTCTCGTTGCGGAGCACGGGCTCTAGGCGCGCGGGCTTCAGTAGTTGTGGCTCGCGGGCTCTAGAGAGCAGGCTCAGTAGTTGTGGCGCACGGGCTTAGTTGCTCCGCGGCGTGTGCGATCTTCGTGAACCAGGGCTCGAACCCGTGTCCCCTGCATTGGCAGGCGGATTCTTAACCACTGCACCACCAGGGAAGTCCGGAAGACTTTATTACATGGGTTTCTTCTGCTTCAAACCCTATCATAGTTGGTATTTAGGCGGCAGGTATTTAGCTCAACACACCAGGGGGTGTTGAGCTGTTGTTTGGGGTAGTTTAAAATTTTGACCTAAGGCAAGATTTTGAGAGATCTAGAGCATTTTCTTTCACACTGTAGCTCACAAACACATTTTGCCCTACTAAATTCTATTGCAGTTTCAGTTCATTAGGATACTTCCTATTTTCCGTTGAAAAAAGCATGTCAGAGTTGCATTTCAACAATGAATGGCGGCCATTAATCAGGTGTATTTCTTGCAACAAAAGCTGTTGTAACATTAAAAAAGAAATTATTTTTGTAAAATACACAAATGGCCATAGTTATGTTAAAAAAAACCCCAATCATTCACGTATTAATTCATGAGTAACATAAAACAAGTCCGATCTTTTCAAGTGAATTTGAGTTTTACTACCATGTCATTTTCAATATTTGTGAGCACCTACTTTGTACCTACTCCGGAACTCCACATTAAAAACACGTAGTCCTACCTTTTGGGTTTAGTGGGGGACACCACAGAAGACGCAACATATCAAAACTTTGATACAGGCTATATGGGGATGTTGAGGGTGCGTTTCTATTCAGTAATAGAATGGTGATATTCCTAACCTCTTGGGGGACGGAATGAGGGGAAAAGTTTAGAGAAACCTAAAGTAACGTGTTGAATCGACAATTATGCCATTTATGTTTTAACAAGCTCCTGAAATGGGATTGTAGATCTGGAAGTCTGTGAGACTTACTGAAGCATAGGCCTAACCATAAACGTTCAGTTTCTCAACAACCTAAGTTGAAAAAACAACACATTTCTCCCTAGGGTTTTCTATATTATAATACTTTGTTGTTTTTTAATTCCTGGGCGAGAAGTACACTCTCGCCTAGTAGTAAACAATGCTTAGAGCTAGAATGTTTTGACGTGTAATGCCAGGGAAGCAACTTCCAGTAAACTGCCTCCCATCAACCTAACATTGCTTCTGTAGCACCATGCTCAGATCCATGCAGGTTTTATTATTATTTTTTAAACTGGAATTGCAGGTGGTTCTTTCTCTTTTCTAACCTTAAAGGGTAGTCTTCATTGATGATCGTGTTGCCACCATGACTAGGCCAGTTTGTCTTTTAAGTCAAACCTATGCAGGCTACAGCCTGGACAATTAAACGAAAAGCCATCCCTGCTGGAGATAAGCTCCACCTGTTGAGGTCAGTTATTTACTTGGCCGGGCTACTGCTTCCCTCCAGGTAACGACGGATTGCAAGCGCTCCCTCTCCAGACAGGAGCTCAGGCAGTTAACTGCAAACAGCTGCAGTATCTGCCGGGCTGGCTAGTCCGTGCCCGTCGAAAAGCGAGGGGACCGCATGGCAGCTGCAACTGCGCTGCACAAAAGGGAGCGTCTATCCCGAGGAGCTACCGGCCTTCCGCGGACGCCGCGGCTCCGAACGCTGGGGCATCCTCCGAGGGGGCGAGGGCCGCGCGGGCCGGGGTCGAGCCCAGGTGCGGCGAGGAGGAGGAGGAGGGCGCCTCCACGCGCCGAGGAAGAAAGCCTGACTCATGTCGTGGCGGCGGCGGACTCCTGGGAACTGAAACTCGTGATGCTGTTGCTGCGGAGAAAAGCGTCATTACCCATTCCGCAGGCGGGGGGGACACTACCCAGAGCGCTTATACCCGAGACCCGGGCTCCAGCGGCCTCCGCGAGCCCCTCCCTGCCGCGCCCCCTCCCCTGCCGCGTGCCCGCGCGCGCGCGCGCGCGCGCGCCGGCCGCGTGTGAAAAAGGAGCGGACACACCTAACCTGCGCGCGCCCCGCACCCTGCCCCACCCCCATCAGGCCGACTCTCTCCGGCCGACCCGGATTCGCTCCCCCGGCCGAAATTCCCCACCCCCACCACCGCCGCCGCCGTCGGCGCCTCCGCCAGCCTTCGGAAATTTCCGCCAGGAGACCCGGCGCTCGGCGAGGTTCGAAGACCCGCCGCCTCCCCCTCCGCCAGACCCGGCTTTATGTCTGCGGCGCCGGGGCGCATGCGCAGACGCCATCTTCCCTCCTTCTTCTCGGCCAGCCCCCTCCCCTCGCCACCGCCGCCGCCTCCTCTGGCCGGCGGTCGCCCCTCCTCCTCCTGCGCTCGGGCGCTGGTCCCTCCTCTGCCGATGCCGCGAGAGACCCGGGGATACGGTGGAGCCGGAGAAAAGCACTAGTAACAACCACCACAGCCCCCTCTCCGCCCGCCGCCCTCCCTCGGCACCCACCCACTCACCCGCCCCGTTCGCCGACACCGACCAACCCCACCTCTCGTTCCTTTGAACGGCGTCGGCTGCAGTCGCTGCAGCAGCCCCTCTGGCCACCAACGCCGCCGAGAAAGGAGTCGTCGCCGCCGCCTGCGGCCCCCTCCCGCCCGCGCCGCGGGAGCAGCGGGGTGCGGACAAGCCGGCTGCGGAGGAAGAGGACGAGAGCGGCTCGCATCGTCGGCGTTAGCGCACGTCCCGCCGCCCTCCGGGGAGGCTCGGGCGCCGGCCCCTTCCTCCCCGAGGACGTGTGCCGAGCTGAGGCGCCTGCCCGGAGGGAGGAAAATGCTCGGGCTCCATGGCTGCCAGTGATGGAGAGGTCCCTGGGCTCCCGCTGCCACCGCCGCCGCCGCGCCCCGACCGTGCTCCGCGAGGACCCGGCGTCTCTGCGCGCCCGCCCGCGCCCCGTTGCTGGGCTCACCGTACCCGGCGCCCCGCCGCCGCCCCGCTCCGAGCCTCGCCGCGCCGGCTCCAGCCGCGGCCAGCGTTTCCTCACGGAGCAGCCGCCGCGAGCCCAGGGGGTTTGAAAGGGTCCGCGGGGCGTGGGGGGAGGGCCGAGCGGGGCCGGCGGGGTCGGCGGGGCCGGGAGGGGAGGTTTGAGCCACACTGAGCTCAAGGTTCGCCGGCGGCGGCGGGGCTGGGGGTGGCGAGGGGAAGGCGACACTCGCTCGGCGCCGCCTTCGTGCAGAGCGACCAGGAGGGTTTTGCAGCGGCCGCCGCCGCCGCGGCGGGAGGAGGGGTGGAGGTGGCTTCGGAGTTGTCCGGAGAAGGTGGGCATTTCTCGGCTTTCCCACCCCCTCCCCTAGCCTCCCCCCTCCCCTGGTTTTCCCCTCCCTCCTGCCCCGCACCCCACGTGAAGCGGAATATAAAGGGGGGTGTGAGGCTAGAGGGGAAAGTGAATGGTGAAGGACTGAAGGGGTTCCCCCTTCGGGTCCCCGGCTGTTCTGTTCACCCTCGTTCATCCTCCCTTCCCGAAGCTCGCCCTCGAAGGCAGAAGCGACCGGCGCCTTCGGCTGAGAAGGAGGAGGAGGAGGAATCGCGCCGGGCGGAGCGTCAGGTCCCGTTTTCCTCCTCGGCGTCCTGAATACAAAGATTACGGTGCAGAAGGAAATTGCACTCGCCTCCTCCGCCCCCCGGTACCCAACACAATGCACCAGCCGCCCGAGTCCACTGCCGCCGCGGCCGCGGCTGCGGCCGCTGCAGACATTAGTGCTAGGAAGATGGCGCACCCGGCAATGTTCCCTCGAAGGGGCAGTGGTGGTGGCAGCGCCTCTGCTCTCAGTGCAGCAGGTACCGGCGTTGGTAGTAGTGCCCCATCTTCCGAGGATTTTCCGCCTCCGTCGCTGCTCCAGCCGCCACCTCCTGCAGCATCTTCTCTGTCGGGACCACAGCCTCCGCCTCCACAAAGCCTGAACCTCCTTTCGCAGGCTCAGCTGCAGGCACAGCCTCTTGCGCCAGGCGGAACTCAAATGAAAAAGAAAAGTGGCTTCCAGATAACGAGCGTGACCCCGGCTCAGATCTCCGCCAGCATCAGCTCTAACAACAGCATCGCAGAGGACACCGAAAGCTACGACGATCTGGATGAATCTCACACAGAAGATCTGTCGTCTTCCGAGATCCTTGATGTGTCACTTTCCAGGGCTACCGACTTAGGGGAGCCTGAACGCAGCTCCTCAGAAGAAACTCTCAATAACTTCCAGGAAGCCGAGACACCTGGGGCAGTCTCTCCCAACCAGCCTCCCCTTCCTCAGCCTCATTTGCCTCACCTTCCACAACAGAATGTTGTGATCAATGGGAATGCTCATCCCCACTCCCTCCATCACCACCCTCATATTCATCATGGGCACCACCTCCATCATGGGCACCACCATCCATCCCATGCCGGTGTGGCCAGTACACCCATTCCGGGAGGGCCGCCCTCAAGCCCAGTATCCAGAAAACTGTCTACAACTGGAAGCTCTGACAGTGTTATGCCAGTTGCACCAACTTCTGCCGTATCATCGAGTGGCTCACCTGCATCTGTAATGACTAGTATCCGTGCTCCGAGTACAAGCGGCAGTATAGGTATAAATTCTGTTACAGGCACTAATACGATGAATAATGTCAGCATTACGGCTGTGGGTGGTTTTAATCCTAACGTGACCAGCAGCATGCTTGCTAATGCTAATTTAAGCGCGAGCAGCGTTCCCAGTGCTGCCGGTGTGAGCGTTGGGCCTGGAGTGAGCAGCGGTGTTAACGTGACTCTCTTGAGCGGCCTGGGCAACGGTACGATTTCGTCCTCCGCTCTCATTAACAGCGCTGCCAGTGCAGCTGCAGGGATGACTGTAGGATCAGTTTCAAGTCAGCAGCAACAACCGACAGTGAACACGTCCAGGTTCAGAGTTGTGAAGTTAGATTCGAGCTCTGAGCCCTTCAAAAAAGGTAGATGGACTTGCACCGAGTTCTATGAAAAAGAAAACGCCGTCCCCGCCGCCGAAGGGGTGGTGATCAATAAAGCAGTGGAAAGCGTAAAACAAAACCCGACAGAAGTGACTTCTGAGAGGGAGAGCACCAGCGGGAGCTCAGTAAGCAGTAGCGTCAGCACCCTGAGTCACTACACGGAGAGCGTGGGGAGCGGAGAGGTGGGAGCCCCGGCTGCCGTGCTGCAGCAGCCGCCCGCTCTTCCAGGTGTCGCCCTCCCGCAGATGGACTTCAGTAGCGCTGCTCCGGCGGGCATTTCAGCAGTTAGTCTACCGCAGAGTATTTCTCAGTCACAGATCTCGCAAGTACAGTTACAGCCTCAAGAACTGAGCTATCAGCAGAAGCAGGGTCTTCAACCAGTACCTCTGCAAGCCGCTCTCAGTGCTGCAGCTGGTGTCCAGCCATCACCTGTGAGCGTGGTGGGTGTAACTTCAGCTCTAGGTCAGCAGCCTTCCGTTTCCAGCCTGGCTCAGCCCCAACTGCCGTATTCTCAGGCGGCCCCTCCGGCGCAGGCTCCCCTGCCAGGCACACCACCCCAGCAGTTACACTATGGACAGCAGCCGCCGGCTCTTTCCACACAGGTGGCCCCAAGCCACGGTCTGTCAGTGACTCCGAATCCTGCTTCCGAGTATGTTCAGCAGCAGCCGATTCTGCAAACGGCAGTGTCCTCCGGACAGCCCACTTCTGCGGGGGTGGGAGCAGGAGCCGCGGTGATTCCTATGGCTCAGCCACAGAGCATCCAGCTGCCAGCGCAGCCCGCAGCAGTCCAGGCGCAGCCCGCAGGGGCATCTGGCCAACCTGCTGGCCAGGCGCAGACGGCAGTATCTGCTGTACCTCCTGGCAGTCAAATTGCAAATATTGGTCAACAGACAAACCTACCTACAGCAGCGCAGCAGCCCTCTACCCAAGTCACACCTTCAGTTATCCCGCAAGGTGCTCCTCCGTCTTCACAGATAGTTCCACCCGCTCAAGCTGCGATTCTTCATCAGGGAGTTCAAGCTAGTGCTTCAGGCCTCCCTCAACAGTTGGTCATTGCACCCCAGAGTACCTTGTTAACTGTGCCTCCCCAGCCGCAAGGAGTAGAGTCAGTAGCTCCAGGAGTTGTTTCGCAGCAGTTGCCTGCAGTTAGTCCTTTGCCCTCTGCTAGTAGTATTTCTGTTACGAATCAGGTTAGTTCAGCTGGTCCTTCTGGAATGCCTTCTGTCCCAACAAACTTGGTTCCATCACAGAATATAGCACAAGCCCCTGCCACTCAAAATGGTAATTTGGTTCAAAGTGTTAGTCAGCCTCCCTTGATAGCAGCATCTAATGTAAATTTGCCTTTGGCGCAGCAGATACCACTAAGTTCTACTCAGTTCTCTGCACAATCATTAGCTCAGGCAATTGGAAGCCAAATTGAAGATGCCAGGCGCCCAGCGGAACCCTCCTTAGTTGGCTTACCTCAGACTATCAGTGGTGACAGTGGGGGAATGTCAGCAGTTTCAGATGGGAGTAGCAGCAGCCTAGGAGCCTCTGCTTCTCTTTTCCCGTTGAAGGTGCTACCGCTGACGACACCCCTGGTGGATGGCGAGGATGAGAGGTAAGGTCATGCCATATTTCTGCAGACACTCAGCAGATTCAGAGTTAATCTATTTAGTAGCTATGTATATGCACAAGATTAGTCTAAAGCATTATATATTTCTTCCTTTTTGTATGTGAAACTGCATTTTTCTGGTAAGTTTTCTAGAGCAAGAGTGTTATGGAGCGGTCTCAAACTAGTTGGTCAGGAAGTGGCATAAGTATTGTGTAAACACTATTTGACAGGATAGTTTTTGAGCATTAAGAATAGGTTTGGGAGCACCAAGTGGTTTTGTTATTTATAAAATGGTTTTTAGAGTTACTAGTTTTTGCTAACCCATCTAATAGTTAATCTGTTCTTTTGAATTACGAAAATCATTATGATCATCTCTTGGGCACGGGAGGGGAGGTTGTGGTTCCCACATTTGTTTCTCCTTTACTGGACAGGACAACCCTTTTCAGTTCTACTGTGTTTGCTCTTAGTCTGTGAAAGATAACGTTAGCTGCTTTTCCTCATCAGATATTATAGGAAAGATGACCTAAGCTGGGTTATACAGGTTGCCCTCAAACTAATTGACCAACTTTTGTGTACTTATCGTTTCATCTGAACAGTAAAGGAATGGGAATCTTAAAAAGTGTTTCGTGGGGTAGGAGGCCATACACTCTTAAAAATAACCAGATTTATCGTTGATGGTAGTATGCTGTGCATTTTTCCTTTTGCATAGTAGATCAAGGTGGTAGCCATTTTAAAGGGTAAAGAAACAAAGTCTTGGAGGGTTGAATTTATAGAGACATGAAACCGACTTGGCGCTCCTACAGTCTACTCCACCTGTTCTCCTCTTCTCTTACCAAAAAAATGCATAAAGCCTAAAGTACATTATTAAACCAGCGTTTTCTTAATTGGATTGGAAATAATGTGATAATCATTTTTATTGAATCAAATTGTGTCTTTGAAGCTGGCTAGCTAGAAAAGTTGTGAAATCTCTCATGCTACTACATGGCTTTAAACTAAGTTGATTTTTAAAGGAATGTTCTTTTCACAGATTTGCCAGTCTGTGACTAACCTTGATCAGAATAATATAGGAGTTATGACAAAGGCTATTCATTTTCACTGTGGAGCTTTGAATAAGCTTGAAAGATACTTAATTATTTTAGTATTAGTTGGAGATTTTTGTGATTGAACTTTTATCAAACCAGTTGGAACATTTACATTCAAAGTGTATATCTGTGGTCTTCCCTTTGGAAATACTGAGCATATTTCAAAAGAATTGCAGTTTTAGAAAAACAAAGGCCTAATGTTTCAGTGAGGTTTTCATGTTTTTTTTTTTTTTTAGTTACTTAAAAGATATAAGGTAAAGGCATGATTAATTGAAATAATTTAAAGTCTTGTCTTTCAAGATTTTTATTATTTTTCTAAGTCATATAATTAAAATCTCGTTACCTAGCCAAATGTATTCTGTATCATGTGTACAAAACTGTACATTAAAAGATAGACCTCTTCTAGGAGGTGGTTTCCTTAATAGTCCTATTATAATTATTGTTACACCTTTAAATGTATCAAATCATGCTAATACTTATCTGTAATTTTAAAGAATTATTTACCCCACATATTAATATGTTCTAAATTTAAAGGGTGTGATCTGAGTAAAGCCCACGGGTACATTATGTGGATGCTAAATTTAGAGAAATAAAAGATGGGTCAGATACACAAATGAAAACCACATATTTTGAATTCAAACATGCCATGATTTTTGCTAATTACTGTTTGTGGTCTCCTGGCATGACATTCTCCTTTTTTGTTTTCCTCCTGGTGGTAGGGCATGATAGAGCTTTCCACAACATGCTGTTCCAGATGATTAAAGTCAGGAGACTTTACAGCTGGGTTTTTAACTGTAGAGATAGAGTCCCCGTTTAAGATATTACTACAAAATTAATTTTTCCATATAGTAACTGAGAGGAAGATTAATTAGGGGCAAATTATGTAGGAAGGTTTGAAATTAAAGGGACAAAAACAGCTACTGAGAAATATGATTAAATATTGGTATAAAGTAACTTGAGTTGACTGTACCTGTTTGAATGAACTACGTATTTGAGCCTTTGTTAACATCAAAGTCAAGTCGTCAAAACCAGAAAATTTTTTTTCAGAGGTATCCTTTAAATTCTGAAAAATCAAAATGACCCCTAAAATACCTGTAAAGGTCAGATAGGGTAAATTTGTATATTTTTTTCTTTGTGTTTTCCTGCAGATTATTTCTTTTATCACTGTAGTTTGGAAAAAGAAATGTTTCATTTAAATTGGTTCTTGGAAGGGAATTTGAGAATATCTGCAAGAGAAAAAAGTGATAATGAGTTTCTATTTATTTTTTTAAAGTGTTAATGGTTAAAAAAATTCTTTTTACTTTTCCTTCCCATGTGAGTTTCTGTGTCACTTGCGTCTTCTGGGCTTGGTCACCTATTAGTCTCCCATGGGAGAAAAGAGTACATTGTAATTTCAGTATTATGACTTAGAAAACACGTTAACAATAAAACTTTTGGATGGCAGGACAAATGAAGATTCGTTGTTCTTTAGTCATCTTTTGAAATAATATTCTAACACTTTAAATTTTAAAATATTTCTAACACGTGGAAAATGCTTTCAGTTGACTACTGGTAGAGACTGTGAAGATTAGAAACATGGATCAGGCATTAAGATTATGTATCTAGTTTTTTAAAAATCATTCTCATTAGAAAGTTCTTAATGTCTCATGTTAGCCTTTAATGTGAACTTATTTTTACAACACAGGGAAGATACAGGTATTTCACACTGATGTATAGTCTTTAGTGTTTTGTGATGGTTAATACAGCCTCTTCTGTGAAATTAATTGGTCAAACTTCTATTCATCCTTCAAGGCTCAGCTCAGATGTTCCCTCTGAAGCAGTCTCTTCACCCAGGGAATGTTGTTTCCTTAGCGCTTTTTAGTGTTCCTCTATTCAAGGCACTGCACACATTCAGTTTGAATTATGTTTACCCATTTTCCCCACAAGACTGTGAGTTCCTCAAGGGCAAGAGCTAAATCTTTTTTGAACGGATTAATGAGCAAACCTTTCTCTGCTTTTTTATCATGATTTAAAATTTGTATTGTCTCTCATCTTAAGCACAACTGTTCAGGTTGTAGGATCATATAATTAAATGCAACAAAGTGAAAAGAAATGAATGAAAATACTTGCTTTTTCTACCTCTTTTGCCTTTTCATACCTTGAGGTGAATTGATATCTATCTTTTAAATACAGTGCCTGTTATACAGTTGGCCCTCATATTTATTAAAGAGGAATGAGTTTTCTTATCAAGTAGGAGTAATACTCATTTTACCTACTTCTTAGGATGGTAGCATCAGATAAAATACTTTAACTGTAAAATACTAAATTGTAAGTTTTAATTTTTATTTAGGTTGTACCTGCACAGTTTAAAGAGCCAAATAGTTTACATGGTTATCAAAACAAACAAAAGCTTCCTGCCTGCTTCATTTCCGAGAAGCAATCACTTTCACCTCTTTTAGATGATGACTGTGATGTTTACCTCCTAGTCTCTGACTGCTTGTATTGCTACTAGATGTGCAACATAGCCAGGTGGTTAGGAGCATGGACCCTGGAATTAGACTGCTTAGGTCTGATCCATCCTCTATTGTTAACTAGCTGCTTAACCTCTCTGGGCCTCAGTTTGCTCATTTTAAAAAGTGAGGAAAATAGTACCTACCTCATAGGGTTGTTATAAGAATTCAATGAATTTGCAAAGCCCTTAGAACTGTTTCTAACTCATATGCCCTATATGTGTGTGTTAAATAAAACACTCCTTACTTTTTTTTTAAAATACATTTTCTTCTTTCTTTATTTTTGGCTGCATTGGGTCTTTGTTGCTGTGCGCGGGCTTTCCTTAGTCGCGGTGCTCGGGCTTCTCATCGCCGTGGCTTCTCTCGTTGCGGAGCCGGGCTCTAGGCGCGCGGGCTCAGTAGTTGTGGCTCGTGGGCTCTAGAGCGCAGCCTCAGTAGTTGTGGCACACGGGCTTAGTTGCCCCGCGGCATGTGGGATCTTTCCGGACCAGGGCTCAAACCCGTGTCCCCTGCATTGGCAGGTGGATTCTTAGCCACTGCGCCACCAGGGAAGTCCATCCTTGCTTTTGTTTTTGGCTTTATTAACTTCCTGGGTAGAAAATGAAGATTAACTTTGTCATGACCTACTCAGCTGGTCCTTCTACCTCCTGGTCCCCCCTCCTCTTAATAGTTATGATTGCATCACTATTGATTATTCAGTGTTCTTGTAAAATATGATTACTTTTCCTATCCTGTCTAATGTCCTGCACTCGCCTCCCTCCTCCCACCCCAGCCATCTAGTATGTGTGGTACACTTATATATATATTTCTGTATACTATTTAGCATTTAGAAATGTTAGTGGGTTCCCCCACCCCAAGTTTTCATCTGTCATCATCTGTTCCCTCCAAGTTGCCTTTCTCCCCATTTTTGTATGTTTTGGGCTTAACCTTTTGTGATAGAGCCTTTCCTCAGATGTCTGGCAATTCTTGGTCCTCTGCTTGTACTTAAGAGTAGGAGACTAAAGAGCTGCTAAGAAGTTCTCAATGTGACTTGCTGACTGTTAGCTTTACCATAGGATGATTTGGCTGGAATTCATTGTCTCCACCCACCCTGCCCCCCCTTAGTTTTCTCTGTAGTAATCACTGATTCATCATTTCATCAAATGTCCCTTGAGATGTTCAGACATATCAGGTACTGTTATCAATTTTATCTTCCTGAGGAAGTCTCTCTCATATTTCTCTGAGCTTCATTCTGGACTGATTGCCTTTTAGACTTGGTATGCAACTATTAATATTTGTGGGATTCCTTTCACTGTCTTCTGTGGTTGGATCTCCATTTTCCAGTGACTCATGTCATTATTCATTCTTGGCTCACTTGATGTTTTAAAATGGCTTTTGCTTACCCTGTTACTTGTTTGATTCTTCGGTTAGGTAAAGAATACTGGATTGGAAATTGTATTATTTTATAATTTTGCTCCATGGCTTTCTAGCTTCCACGTTGCTTTTGAGAAGTTTGAAGCCATTCTCATTCCTTATATATATTACATGTGACCTGTGTGTATGTGTTTTGTTTTTTCTTTTTTTCCCCTATACTCTTGTTTATTCTCTCTTTCCATCCCTTCTCTCTTTCTTTAAATCTCTGAAAGCTTTTAAAATTGTATCTGTTTTTAGTGTTCTGAAATTTTATGATGATGGGTTCTTATGTGGGTTTCGTTTCATTCAGGGTGCTGAGTACTGGTGTCCCCTTTCAGTCTGGAAACATCTTTTAATTCTGGGACTTTTTCTTGAATGAGGTTGTTGATTATTTCTTTCCAATTTCTTTTTTCTTTCTCAAACTCCTTTTATTGGGATAATGGACCTTCTTGACCAGTCTTCTAATTTTCTCATATTTTCTTTCCTATTTGCCATCTCTTTTTCTTTTTGCTTTACTTCTATTGAGTTTCCATCTATTATCATGTATTTGATTTCCAAGAGCTTTTGTCTTTGGTCCTTTTAAATAATATCTGTCCTGTTCTAGTAACAATAGTACTTTCTCTTAGCTGTCTGATCCCTGTGTGATCTGTGTCCTCCAGTTTTTGCTTTCTTAGTTTTTATTTGTTCGGTCTTTATCTTTTGTGCTATAGCCTTTCCTTAGACGGTGGTTGTGTGTGAGAGTAGGGGAGTAAAATGCTGATTCAAAATTCTGAGAGTCTTGTTAGCTTTGCTTTATGGTCACCTGGCCGAGCATCCCCGTATATGTCTCTTCACTCAGCTTGTTTTCAGTATGTTCTCCTGCATACTGTTGTGCCTCATTTCCTCAGTCCTGGGATCTTGTGTTTTATATTCACCAGACAATATATTTTCAGTTTTTTGTTGGGGCTGGGGAGGGGCAGTTGGGATTTGTGGGGCTGGTTGCTTCTTAAACAGACTTTTAAACAATCTTCCTTATTTTAGCACTCTCTCTCTCCCACATCCCACTTCAGATGTATGTGGTACTGCCAATTCCTGAGTCTTTTGGGGATTTTACAGTTTAAATTGGGTTTGTTCTTGGCTTTCCCCACTGTTTGCTAAAGATTTGATTTCCTAGTGTTTGCTAAATAAGTCATTTGTCACTCAACCATCTGCTTTCCAGCTTCCAAATTTTTGTTGCTATTGTCTTTTCCACCCGTTCTCTCAGTTTTTGTGGGTTTATGGCTTTATAGCTTAAAAAATTCCTTTTCTGTCATTTTAGTGGGGTTTTTAGGAAAGGAGTGTAAAATAGATGTGCATTTAACATTACACATCTATTTCAGTTGTAGAATACTGCACTGTTAAATGTAAAGAATGATACTAATTTTAACAATTCATGCTTCAAGATTTGATCTATAACTAGTACGTAAATTTTGAGTGGAATTGCTTGGCTTATATTCAGTAGAAATAATAATGGCATATAACTTGGTAGTTCAATTCACAGAAGTGATCAAGAATGTTAGGATTAGATTCAGTTAATATTTGTTGTCACATTTAACCACTCAACAACCTTGTGAATTAAGTTTTTTTCTAATTTACTGGTGAATAGACTGAAGCTTATTTAGTTTATTAGAGAAGCCAAGTAAGCAGTGTCAGGTTATATACATAACAGTAAAGTTATATACATAACAGTAAACAGTAGGATTAAAAGCCATTTTTCCAATTCAAAATCTGGTGCTGTTTCTACTACTCATAAAGCCAACAAAGAGGTAAGGATGATGCCCATAAGTAATAATAGAGTGGCTGAAAACCTGAAAAAGGGCAGGCTTTATTGACTTGTGTGTTAGTACAAATAATGGGATTGTCATAGAACGTACCAACATTTACCTATGAGCCCTTGGTGAGAAAAAAGTGGATTAAGTCGTAAGAGTGGTGTACCTGGAATACAGTAGACAGACATGTTAAATGAATTAATTTTAACATTTTTTGGGGAAGTTGTATGAAAATTATCTTTTCAGGAAAACAATTTTAATTTTCTAATAATTTAAATTCTGTCTTTGTAACATTGACTTCAGACTTGCAAAACATGTAGATTTTATTTCTTATTTAGAAAGTTCAATTTAAAAATATGAAACTGCAGAGCATGCCCTGTTCTGGTGCGACAATATCAGAACCCTGGTTGGTTTTTGCTGTGTCACCGTGTCGTTAGGTTTTAGTATGTCATGGTAAGAATATGCTTTAATGGCTTATTAAAAGAAATTACATGAGGGAAAAAAATGATAAAGGATGTTTACATTATTTGAAAAGAATGATCTATAATGTTTTGGATTCCAGGTTGACTTTTTTCCTAGTCTCACATATATTCAAATGTCCCACTCTCCCCAACCCTTCACTTCTTCCTTACTAGTCAGCTTGACCTGAAAATCTTACTTGACCTTTCAGTCTCAATAGGTCTAGTTGATCTTTGTTTTCCTTCCTTGAAACACCCACTCTCTTTTGCTTTCAGCGATATCCTGCATAGTTTCTTCCCACCTTTCTGGCCACTCCTTTTCATTCTCCTTCAGTTCAGCTCCTCTATCAGACTCTCAACACTGGAGTTTGTTTGAATTTGAGTCCTCTTCCCACCTACTGGCTTTTCCCTTTTCCCTACGTAATCTGCTGTTCCACGGTCTGTATGCTCTCAACTCCTGAATGCATATCATAGCCCACACTTCTCTTCTTAGCTCTAGACTGCTACGGTCCTCTGCCTTCCTATTATCTCTGCTTATATTCTCACAGCCTCTCAGTCTCAACAGATCATAAACTTAACCTCTTCATTACTTACCCTCTCAAATTTCTCTTTTAGTCATGCTCATTTTAATAAATATTTCTTACTGTAGTTCTTCACTTTAGAAACCTGAGTCAATCTTGATAGCTTCCTTTCCCCCACCCTCTGCATTCTGACCATTACATTCTAAATATATCTTGAATTTGTCTTTTCTTTCCCCATCTGTGTTGCCACCACTCTTGTCTAAGGTAACATAGTCAGCTCTTAAAGCCCTGCAGTAGCTTCCTCACCAACTTCCTGCATACATTCTTGCCTTTCTCTGATTTTATGTCTTGTAGTCAGAGTGATGTTCTTAAAACAGAAGGCTGTTCAGGTCTCTCACTTGCCCCAAACCCCTGAAGCCTTCCCATTTCTTTTAAGGTAATTACATTTCGCTTTTGCTCACTTCTGGCCTCATATGCCACTTTCCCCCTCACTTTCTGTGTCCCAGCTGCCTCCTTTCGACTCCTCGGGTTGCCATCCTTTCTTGCTCTCTCCTCCAGGCTTTGGCATGCGCTGTGTCACCTTCCCTCCATTCCTCCTTAAGCCTCACTGTCACTTTGAGAGGCCTTCTGTGACATACCAGTCTAAACTTAGGTTCTTTGTTAATACTGTTTAAGATCACCTTGTTCTTTTATAGTGCTAGTACAGTTTGTATTGCATAATTAGTTTTTGTTTTGGGGGATTATCTGTTTGATGATTTTAAGCTTCATGAACAGAGATGTTTGGTTTGCTACTATATATCCAAAGTATATTTCAGTGCCTTACGGTAGGTACTCAGTAAAAATCTGCTTAATGGATAACTGAAGAAAAATATTTTTAATATTGGCATAAGTTCAGCTTCCTTTTTTTTTTTTTTAATAAGAGGTGATATTATGAATTCCATTTACCTCTTTTTTTATTTTTTTAAATTTTTAAAAATTAATTAATTAATTTATTTTTGGCTGTGTTGGGTCTTCGTTTCTGTGCGAGGGCTCTCTCCAGTGGTGGCAAGCGGGGGCCACTCCTCGTCGCGGTGCACGGGCCTCTCACTATCGCGGCCTCTCTTGTTGCGGAGCACAGGCTCCAGACGCGCAGGCTCAGTAGTTGTGGCTCACGGGCCTAGTTGCTCCGCGGCATGTGGGATCTTCCAACAGCAGGGCTCAAACCCGTGTCCCCTGCATTAGCAGGCAGACTCTCAGCCACTGCGCCACCAGGGAAGCCCCCTCAGCTTCTTTTTAAAAACACTATTATGATATATTTGAAAGTTAAGTAAGTTCTTTATAGATCATGTGTTATCACTGTTTTCTCCTTTAATAGAGATGATTGAGAATTGATTACTTTTTTGCTGTATTTATGAGCAAAAAAAGCAATGCTTAGTTGCTGCTTTTAACAAGCATTGTACGTTTATTTTGTATTTACATATGTTTATGACAGTAAAAGTTCTCCAACTTGAATAAAACAAAAAACCCCACTTATTTCTGAATTAGAATGTCAGTATTCTTATCTCCTTTTGACTGGTTCAGCTATTTAGCATAAATGATTCTCAAATATCTAAGTATTACCTTGGAAGTTCTTTGCAGTTTCAGCTGTTTAAAATATAAGCATTTAACTGGTAAAATGCCACTTGTTTGTATTAAAGGAGTTTTCTTTGTTAGACAGTTTAGTAAGCATTGAGTTAATTACTTGTTTAAAATTCCTAACTGATCTGTTTTACTTATGGTCATTGTGGTGACAACAAGTAATTGTTACTAAACTAGTAAGTTATGGATTCTATTAAGGAAAAAGAACCATGGAAAAGATTTGGCAGTGATTAGAATTAGCAATAATTTTAATTGATTATATATGGGTATTAAATGTGAGTAAAAAGTGTTAAGATATGAGACCTTTACTTTTAAGGTTGGGGTAATTAAAAACAGAAGGGAAAATATAGAATCTGATGTTGTAGTGGGATGATCATCAGAGGCTAGTTCTGAGAGTCTTTTAAATGTTTTCATATCCTTTTTGTGGACATACCAGTGTTAAACCTTGCTTGGCTTAAAACCATATTTGTGTTGACTGGGGAGAAGATTTACTGTGGCTTGATCTTATTAAAGAATTAACTTTAGGTCATGGTGAATGGTATTGCCTTTTCTCATTCACTGAGCCATAGGGTAAAGGGTACTCTTGAGCTTCATGGGGATAAGACAGATGAGATAGCATCTTATTTTTCCAGGCATCCCAGATTATTTTTGTAATATCAGGTCACTACTTAAGTTGAGGAACTCTTGATACTCTGTGTACATGCCTGAGTATTCCTTTTTTGAGTAAATTGTAGATGGATGGGTTGATTATAAAATTGCTCATTGTTGATAAGATTTCATTCTCTCCCAGCTCACCTAGTTATCTAATTTCTTTGGTTATTAGGGTTAGTGTATATTCACATGGTAACAAACAGCATACTGACTAGTTAGGAACATATAAATGTACAGTTGAAATACTATCTAGCATTAAATTTTTGCTAACACATGGCTATGATAAATTTCTAGTGGTGATAGTAATAAAACCTGCCTCTTGTATGATTGGGGGGGGGCGTTAAACAAAACTCTGAAATAGATTATGTACTCTTGAGTCATAGCAGTCCTAAATTTTTTATTTTTTAGGACTTTTTTTTTTTTAAATTTATTTTTGGCTGCGTTGGGTCTTCGTTGTTGCTTGCGGGCTTTCTCTAGTTGCAGCGAGCAGGGGCTACTCTTCGTTGCGGTGCGTGGGCTTCTCGTTGCAGAGCACGGGCTTCAGTAGTTGTGGCACACGGGCTCAGTAGTTGTGGCTCACGGGCTCTAGAGCACAGGCTCAGTAGTTGTGGCGCATGGGCTTAGTTGCTCCGTGGCATGTGGGATCTTCCCGGACCAGAGCTTGAACCCGTGTCCCCTGCATTGGCAGGCGGATTCTTAACCACTGAGCCACCAGGGAAGCCCATGTCCTAAAATGGATAGGATGCTTTTGTTCTATTTTCACAGAGGAAGAAACTGAGTCTTGGGTTCATTTATTCAGTCAGTAATTAAATATTGAGTTCCTACCATGTGTCGTATGCTGTTTTTAGCTTTTCATGGACAGACTACAACAATTTAGTAATAATAGTAGCAGTAATAGTTGTAGTAGGAGTAGTTGAAAATTATGGTACTCGTTATATGCTTGTTCTAAGCACTTTACATATATCAACTTGTTTAATTCTCAGAACAACCTTATGAGGTGTAAGTACCATTATTATCCGCATTTTGCAGGTAAAGAAATTGAGGGATAGAATGATTAAGTAATTTATTCAAGGTCACATAGCTAGTAAGTGGGAGCTGGGATTTAAATCCAGTCAGTCTAGGTCTAGATTTTGTGCTCTTAATGACTTCTGTGCTCTGCTGTCTCTGTAGGATATGATCAAAACCAAGGTGTTCTGACTGTTGTTTCCTACATTGGAAGGCACTGGGAGCTGCAGATATTTAACTCATTATATCCTCAGATACTCTTGTTTTGATCTTGGAAGTTTGGGTAGGGATGCTACTCTTGTTCTTGTACTCCAGAATGTAAGCTCCTTGAGAGTAAGGATGTTACCACCTGTTTTTACCTCTGTATTTCCACTGCATGCAGTATAACCTGATTCATGGTGTGTTCTGAAATATTTGTTGAATAAGTGAGTGCAGACATGTGGCAAAAACATACCCCACAATCATCTGGGAAAGGTATATAATTATTGCCAGATACTTTGCCATCCTGTTACCATTATTGCATAGCGGTTTTGATAGGAGTAAGGTTCAGTTCTTCTCGGATATGTTACTGTACCTATCACGTTAAGTTCTCTGTCTCCCCCTCACTGGCCTATCAGATGGGTATATTTATTGAGTAGGTACTAGGTGTAAATCATTATATCTAGTAATGGTGTGGGCAAAGATGTAATCTAACATGGTTCTTGTTCTCAAGCAGTGTATGCTACATATACATGGGGAAATTATGAGAGCTAAATAACACTTTTAAACAACATGAAATATGAAATCAAAGAATCAGAAATTTTGAGCTGGAAATCTTGATCCCATTCAACTTTTGGCTTATAGGTAGAGGAACAAGTTCAGAGAGGCTACGTGAATTCCTGACATAGTGCTACAAAACGTTTCTTAGGCTGTAACTGGAACGCTAGCCTCCAAAATGACACAGGAAATTGCATTCAAAGTTCACAGATGGGATAGAATTGACCTTTGGTAGGTTAGGAAAGCAGTGTTGTTTGAACTTACTTTTCAGAAGTCTTGAGTTGAAGGAGAAAGTTTGAGGCAGGAAAGGGTTAATAAAAATGGGAGGAAATAAGGAGAACAGTCTGGGCCTAAGTAAGGTAACAGTTGGGCTTAATGGAGTAAGTTTGTCTTAAGGAGGTGATAGGAAGTGACTGAAGATTAAATTGGGGAGTGATTTTGCCCTCAACACTTGCTAACTAACTGATGTTCAAGGAAAATTAGTATCAAAGGAATCCGTAATCTGGATTGGAGTGGGGGTACGCTTGGAACAGGGAGGAGAACTTAGGAAATTATGTTTTTCTGTTATTTGTTAACGAATGAAAGAAAGAAATTAGGGGGAGAGTGATTTCCATTGTAAAATGATTCAGTACAGGAACGCTTTGGTTAGCAAATCTCTCAGTTTATAAAAATACTGTATTCACCTTCCTACCTTCTCCTCCCTTGAAGCAATGTTTTGTTTCTCTTGTGTTGAAAAAGAAAAAAAATTACCTAATTTCCCAGAAAATCTATTATTTATAGCTGCAATTTTAAAGGTCTGAGGATAAGTGGTTATAACCTTCAGGTAGGATTTTTGGCAATTTAATCTTTTCATAGGGTTTATCTGTGTCTATAATCCAAAGCAGATGTGCCCCAAAAATATTTAGTAGTGAAAAGAAATCCAAGTGAAGGTGAACTAAATATTTAGGATTGGTTCTTTACTTTAGTGATCGTAGCTGCTTTCTTTTCATACTAACCAGGTTCCATTGCCAGTCTCTTCCAGGCATTGGAAAGAGGTGGAATTATTTCTTCCTATCTCCTGAGCACTCCTAGGTCTCTACCAAAAGGGAAATGGTATAGATTTATTTAAATGAGAAAAGCATTAATGCTATCATTGACAATAAATGTGAGTAAATTGATTATTTTACTGACATTTAAAGTGCCACAAAACTTACTACTTTATATGTTGGTGCATTGTTTCATTTTGCTTGCCATTTAAAAAATTCGAGAATATATACATGTATGTGTGGGTACACATACAAAGGAATATAATTTTTTAAAAGGATGTTTTGAAAATGTCCTTAGATTACAGAATCTCCTGGGTATTTGAAAGGATGTAATTTATTGACTGTGTATATGCATAGTACTCTTTATATCCTTAAGGAGAGCCTACGTTGAATTTAAGAATAAGTGTATGTGTATATATACGTATACGTATACATGAAAGGAAAAGATAACAGGTAACAGATTCAATTTATATTACTCTTCTATTTCTGGTCCTTTGTGTCAAGTTTTCTCACTCATTTATAATTTATTGTATCTTAGAGTATTTATATCTATCTTTGTAAGCTTCTTGAAACATTTTAGGGAATGACTTGGGATAGAAAGCCAATAAATGGGAAAAGTATGGCAAGGTAGAATATGGTGTGTCATAAGAGATCTAATAAAGCAGTAGTGGGAGACAGAAGGTAAAGATCACATGCTTTTGAGGAGGTGACATTTGAGAGAAGTTTGATAGCCATGGGGATTAGTAAGTCACTTTAGTGGAGAAAACATACCAAAAAGGTTCAAGGTACGGGGAGTATTTATAGAAGAGAACACAGGACATAGTCTAAGTTGGTAAGAGATAGTGTCTGTATACAGAAATGTAGAAGACAAGACTAACTTTGAAAAGCCTTAATTAAAGGCAGGATTGCGAAGTTTGGACTTAATTGGACTTGGAATGGAGAACGCTTCTTGTTATTGTATAGTGGCCTGATCAGTGCTGTGTTTTAGGAAAGTGCTGACCTTACTTTGGATGTCTAGTTGCTTCCTTTCTTAACGGGGTATGAGAAGTTCAGTAATTCCTTTTCTGTCACTGGTGGAAATGGAGGCACATTTTCTTTGTGGTTGCAATCTGAGGTAATGGTTTGAACCAGTGACCTTGGCCTCATTAGGAAAGCTAAGAAGGTAAGGACCCAGTCCACACATGGTAACACTCCACTTATCCAGAGTGGATAACCTAATCCTTTAGACACAGCTCTGGTTTTCAAAACTGCTTGAAATTGCCATCACAAAATAAAGCTATGTTTGTGGGGTTTTTTTTCCCTTACTGTTTTTGCATAGCATTTCTGGTCCTTTTTAGACTTTTTTTTCAAGTCTTATGTTTTACTGGCTTTATCATTTTACAGCAGATGAGGGGAGGGGAAGGGAAAAAAAAGGGGATTCTGAGGCATGTAAGGTGACATTGGGAAAGTAGCAGTTTATGTAGCCTGACAGCAAGGTAGGAGTTAGAAATTTTAAGAAAACCCCAAAGAAATTTGATATGGTATTGAATGTTCACCAGTTGAAAGTTAGATTATGTTTTGTATATTATTTTAAGGAAGCATGAACACGAATGCATTCCCAATGGTGTTAACTACTGAGCTATGGATGAGTATAAAGAGACAGTATTTTTAGTTGTCTGCCTCCATTGTATCATTTAACCATCGACAAATTAATATACTGCTCCATGTTACTTTTTTCCTATTCTAAAGTAAGGGCAAGTGTTTCACGTTTTCCTAGCTTTCAGGCTGGTAAGATTATTCTGTAAGAAATTCATAATGTGTTATAAATAAATGTTAGACCTTTACAGATAGAAATTACAGAGAATATTTTCAGTAGTAAAATTAAAAGTCCCTAATAGATGCTAAGATTGAAGTAATTATTATTAATGATTTGTAGTTTTAGTGAAATTACTGATGAATAAGTGACACACAGTTACCTGTTTTGTATGAGGTATGGTATAAATACCTACTTATTAGTTATTTTGCTATAATATTATCCCCCCTGAGTTTTTCCTTTGAAATATTTTTATTAATTACCTTTTTCAACACAGTAAATCAAATAATTGCATCAAGGAAAGCTGATTTCTCATTTCAGATGTTTTTAATCTCTTTTTTTAGAAGTGGATAACCCAAACCGCTTACTTTCTTTCATAAGGAAGTTTTTGTTTCTGCTTAATATAGTTTTGTTTGCTTGGTTGTGTCCTTTTAGACAGTTTTGTTTTGGTATTTTCAACAATGACAAGGATTCTCCTTCTTTTGAGGGAAATACTCTCATGTTTTAAAAATTACTTTTGAAAGATGGTATTCAGTGAAACTTATATTAGCCAATTTATTTTGGCAAAAATGCTGCTTTGTAGTTACCGTTTTTGCTTGGTTTTTGTTTCTTCAAGTGTACTGTTTTGGGTGCAACGTGGTGAGGCGAATTGAGTGAACGCCTAGTTTTGGCTATAGTGCTGTCCGCTGATCATGTGCTAATGAGCCATCGCCATGTCTGGGTCTTTCCTTCTCTTCCTGTTTTAAAAGGCTTGATCACTGTGCAGTTTGTCTTAACTTCTCTTTCAGAGTCAAGCATGGTGCCATGTCTTGCCTTTGGTGGATGTTCCATAATATAATAGAATCTTGAAATAAGGGATATGACTGATTCCTAAGCTGTTCTTTATCTTCCTTGTGTTATTCTCCTCTTTGGGGATCCACCAAACATTATTTACCAGTTATTCTCTGATATGATATCAGGATTTATATGTTTGTACACTGGATATATTTTATTATTAGGAATTTTACCTATTTTGAGGTTCCAGGGAGGAAGGGTGGATCCAGAATGAGGAGGTAGGGTAAGTCCAAACTAGGTATTGTAACTAGCTTTCTGCCTCCATTCTTGAATCCCATAATAATAAACCACGAAACTGCATCCCAGTCCTTTTAGGAACAAGTGTATTTAATGCTTATTGAAGGTAAATAATATTTGGATTAGCAACTTCTTTAACTCTTTTTTGTAAATTTGTGTAAGATTGATGATAAAGTCATAGGGGACCTGAGGATTATACAACAGATGATTCTAAGATTTCTTTCAGTGTATTACTGGCTGATATATTACTACGGGTAAAATATTGTCAAGTAGCTTGGTCACGTAACTACTAAGTGATGGAGCTAGTATTCTAGTAGGTGATTTGATTCCAAAGCTTGTACCACTCGGCTCTCTGTATCCGTGGGTTCTGCATCCATGGATTCAACCATTCTCTGGTTGGTTGAATCTGAGGATGCGGAATCCACAGATGGGAAGGGCCAATAGTATTGATACTACTGGATTTGGCATCCACAGGTGTTCCTGGAACCAATTTCCCTGTGGATACTGAGCGATGACTGTATTCTTAAGCATTTTGGAGGTTGCCATGGCCCACTGATAAGCAGCAAGAGGTGACAGTGGACAACTATAAAAAACAGTCCTAGCCTACGAGTATGGAGCCATTTGGCCTTATACACTTCTCGTTGGTTCCTCATTATAGAGTGGTACAGTGATGGTGTTCCTAATGATGATCCTCTCAATCTGAATTTAGTTATTTTTTCTTGATACACTTTGAAAGCATTTTTTATTCAAAATGATTAAAATTTTCCAAGTTTTTGCTGAAGAATAAACTTTTAATTTGGAAAATCTGCTTAAGTGGCATCCAATTTCTGAATAATAAATTGATAATAGAGATAGTTTTATGACATGAACATTTCAATAAATCAGACTGGTAGCCTTCCATTGGTCTCAGTGAGCTTTAAGTATTATAAGCTGTTGATACTTAGGTTATTTTTGTTTGTTTGTTTCATGTGATCAAATTACATTACAGTACTTTTTAAAGTAGAAAACTCACTTTAATCAATTCAATCATAACAGCACATTGTGACTCAGATCTTTAATTTTGTACAGTTACAGCTTATATTCACATCACATGCTTATTATTGGAACAAGAAAATGCTAATTTACACGAAGGTTTTTATAGTAAGTTGAAAAACAGGATTAATCTAGTCTTTTCGCTCATTAACCTAGAAGGGGAAGTGTATTTTTTTAAATCTAAGACAATTGTATTACTTATTAATTCAAAGTTTTTATAGTAAAGCTGCTTTCCTTAATTTTTATTATATTTTTCCTGATTCATTTACAAACATTGGAACTATGGAAAGAAGCACTTGGAATTTTTTTTGAATTGTAGTTAACAGTAAAGATTTATCTTAAAGGATATAGTAGCTTAATTAATCATTTAATAGTAATGTAGTATAAATCTTACATGTTCCATAATTTTACTGTCCAGTAATATGAAATAGCCAAAAGCTGCTGAAAGTCAGTAATTTTCACATCTTACACAGTTGATTTCATTTCTAGACTTTTTACTTACTGATATGCTTTCAACAGCCTAAACCTGCCACTCTTCCCAATCCATGAGACGGTCACATTGAAGAGAGAATGTTTTAAAGTGAGGTTACCATTGTGAAATGGATAGGCTAACTAACAGACTCTGGGTTTTTTTTTTATGTAAAGGTTTAGTTATGTTTCCAGTTATATTCAGATTCTTAGCCCACGAGGATCTACCAGTAGCTTCAGTTAGCTTTTTAAGAAATCGATCCAATATGCAAAAGCAAAAACAAGTAGACACATTGGCTTAACAAAAACCTAGTTGTGCTATATTTGGGCTTATGAATATGTGACCTAAATGCCATTGATACCAATGGTCTGAGTTAGAGGCTCAAAACATGAATAAGGGAGAAAAAACAGAAATAGAAAGGTGGTAGAAGACCATTAAAGGGGATAGTAGGGAAAGAGGAGGATCTGGTGATAGTCATAATTTATTAAACAGTTTTGTTGCCTGCATCTGTAAATCTAGCTGTATAAAGTATTTTAGAAAAATTACCTAAACTAGTTAAGCGATTGTCTGTTAGCCCAGAAGGCTTTTTACATTTACAGTATTTCTTTTCTTTTTTGGTATTGTGATGGTTTATTTATTTAAGAAATATTTATTAAATGCTTGTTATGTATGTTAACACTGAGCAAAGGTACTAAGGATGCAAAGAAAAAAAGTCATGATTTTGGTCTTAAAGAGTTTTGTCTAGTACCCTGAAGAAATATCCTAATACCTTGATATATCTTCCGAATTATCCCAAGTTATATTATGCTTAGTTATTCTGTGTGTGATGTGCATGACAGCTTTTTTATTCACACAAGTTGATTAATCTAGGCTGTAGACTAATGAGCATAGAGCATAATGAGGTAGAGTTTAATGAGCATTAGCCTTGGCATCCGATGTGGTGTCTGATCTTGTTTATGCTACCTCTTCATTGTATGACCTTTGTAAATGTACGTGTAAGGCCAATTTCCTTACCTGTTAAATGGGAGTAATAGCTATCCTTACACTGTTGTTGGAGGATTAAAGGAGATAAAGTAATGCACCTAGCTCAGTTCTTAGTTTTGTAAACGGTGGCTGCTCTTATTGTGCCGAATAAGAATGATTCCATTCCTTTCTTACCCACTGGAAATTAAAACTAAAAGCTCGTCTACATATTTAGAGACTGTCTCCCTACTATAGCCTTCGAAACAAGTGATTCTGCGCCTTTGTGACATTTTTGGTTGTAGCCTTTCTCACCTTGGGCTCCATAAGAGAATTAATGCCTACAGGAAAAGAGTGACTACTTTCTCAGTTCTCTTAAGAATAATGTATATCTAGTATCACCATTCCAGATGCATAAGAGAGTAGTGAATGTATTACATATAGTGGAAGCATCAGGGATGAATTCTTTTGCTGAATCCCAGGATGCTAGTACTATATCTGACTATTGGAGAAGTGCTTCAAACTTCTGAAAGTTATGGAAGTAAAAGTTGTTACAAAGCACACTTTCCTCTTTCTTAATGGGGGCAGGGAATATGTAGAAGGAATGTAGTGTCATGTAGCAGTTTGTTGATACTCCAAAATGCAACCATTTCCCTAATCAAATGATTCTGAAACTCTTTCATTGTAAAGATTGTTTTAGACAGACATAATGCCCTGAAGACCATCTGTTCTGTACTCGGTCCCATATGGGACTGAACACTTACCTCCTTAGAATGAATGGAGTTAATCAGTTTATTTTAAATAAGATAATGAGTCAGTACCTGGTTTTTAAGTTTCAAAGATTCATTGAACTGGATTTTGAAATCTAGTTTAAAAGTTTCAAAACGAGTGTTTTGGGAATACTAGTTCTTCAAGTAAAAAAAAAAAAAATAGTTCTAGAGCCCAAGAATTTGGGGGAATGCTTTTTGACATATACATCTTGGAGATGGACATTGCATTTTAGTTTATTGAAGACTGAGAAATTCTGCAGAAGGGAGACAGTTTTAATTATTGACTCCAACTCTTTTGAACATATAGCACCTATTAATGTCCTGTAGACCCAGTGTTTTTTGGAATACACTTTGGGAAATATTGATCTGCTTCATTTTATATGTGAGAAATATTCTGGGTCGTATAGCTAAGTGATGGCAGGCCTCAACTGGATCCCATCTCTACATTTATTATTCTACGTGAACAGTTCTTTTTCTGCTGTACCACCCTATTTTCTGTAAGTATTTGATTTATATTAGAAATAAAAATATAATTGTTGTCATGTGAAAGTATATACCATCTGGCAGAAGTTTAAGAACATATTTTGAGAAGTATAGCACTGACATATTTGCAGCCTCATTTAATTGGCCCTGTCATTGTGAATGGTTTGCAGATCTTAGGGATGGCCTTCATATGAGTTTAGTATATTCCTGGGGGAAATCTAGTTAACTCCACAAACATTCAAAGATAGGGAAGCTAATCAGAATTTGTTCTACGCTTTGATTAGTAAAATATAGAAATTTTACTAACTTTGTTTTTCTTATGCTTTAGGGTTAAAGCTTGATATTGCTAACAAAGTAAAGGAGCCAATTAAACATTCTCATCTCCCATTTATCCATTTCCTATGTTACACTTATTTGAGCAATGGAATAAGAAAGGAGTACCGAAAGGGATGTCAAATTATGAGAAAAATTGAAGTCTTCTGGGGACTAAAAGGATTTATCAAAGGGGTGAAAAGAATGGATATTGGAGATGTTCCTGAAGATGTATTAGTAGATTAAGGTATTTTTGGCTCTTTTGGGAATGTCTTTGAAGATAGACCACCATAAAACTGCAGGAAGTCAGAACTTTTAAAGTGTTAATACTAGCTGCATTCGGCAGTATCAGAGATTTGATTCAAGTTTTGAAGGAAGAACGGAAAAAGGTTTTTTTCCTACTCAGAAATACTATAATCTGGTGTTCTGAGTAAAATTTAAAGGAGTGCCTTATTAAAACATGTGAAGGAATATACATGAATTTCATTTCTTCGAGGAGGTATGTCCACATTTGTCGTTTTCTCACTTGCTAAATTGAAAACTTGAGTTCTGGTAGTAGTGGCAGTTTCAAGGCCTTAACCCAAGATCTGTGATGGCTCTTACAAAGTTGTGTTGATAGCCCATACAATGTTAACTAAACTTCATGTATCTGTTTTATATCAAATCATATTTCTTAAATTGTTGATTGTTGATGGTGGTGATATTCTTTTCCCTTCGTACCTTTTCACCATTTTCTTTTTGTCAGTACTTTCCTTTTCAAGACCTAGATGTGACTGTAAAATCTTATTTACAAAATGTTTGGAAAGTAGAATCGGCTGTTAAAGCTGTGAATGGTTGGTAAAATGCCAGGATTAAAGGTTTTTTTCCAGGATTTAAATTTAGTATAGCATATCAGGTTAGGCATTTTTTATTTTTCTGGTTTGTAGTTTCATTACTGTGTAGATATTAACTACCTGATGAGTATTTGACAAACACAGGCTTTCTTAATTTCTGATGGTTTACTGACATGGGCCCTGAAGTTCAGGATGCCCTCTCTCTAAGACTTATGGATGTGTTGGCCTCATGACTTTTTTTTTGTCACTGCAAGCTCAATGGCCAGACAAGTTATATAAATTAGAATAGGGTAGATTAAAGGTGTTATTTGTAATTAGATATTTGTCCTGTCTTTTCAAAAGCCTACCCCATTTTATTGATAAAGAATTTGAAAGCATCCTGTTCTTGTATAAAGTGTTGAGTGCTTCTGATATCATACTTACATTGAGATGAGTATATTTATATTGATTTTTATTAGACTCAGGTTGGGACGAGGAAGGGAAGGACCTTCCTTTGATTTTGTCTTTATGTACGGAAGAATTTGAGTAGATATACTGAAAGCTATCTGTAAATAATTTTTAAAATATATTAAAATTTAGGACAACTACAGCGTCCATATAGAATATTATATACTCTGTAACAAACTAAAGACTGTTCTCTGGGTGGCAGAATTGAGCTCTGAATTAGTAGAGAATAAAATCCAATTTGTTATTGCTAGATCATTATTCTAATCATGCTCATAACAGAAATGATGACTTAAATTATATAATTTTATATAATTTTTAAAGTACATTAAGATAATTGAACTCATTAAACTCTTTGAGATTTTTATACATTTAAGAGAGTATCCTATATATTTATTTGTTAGGCAGGTCAATAGATATGTGTGACATATAAACTAGAAATTAAAATTCTGCATTTTGCTTTTTTGTAGATACTTTAAAGATGAGAGAAAAAAAAAATAAAGATGAGAGGAATTTTGGATTACCTTTTCAACAAAGTTTTAGATACAGGTCTTTCAGTTTCCATAGAAACATCTGTTGTTCCTAGATATTTATGTTGCTGATATTGAGTTTTGCTATATTTTATTTCTAACTCTTATTGCCTTGTCAAACTTTCCTGGGTTGATAGAAATGGCAAAGCAAATAACTGTCAACTGATCTATGTTTAAATGAAATAAAAGGAGAGAATTTTAGAATTCTACTTCAAACATTTATTCTAGCACTTTATCATATACTAAGTATTTTGAAAGAAAATAATTGTTAATCAAAATAATACGATTTGGAAAAGTATAAAATTAGTGAAAACTCAGGATCTTGGAGACAAACTGGTTTTCAGTTTCCTGCTCTACAGCCTACTAGGTGTGTGATCCTAGCCGAGTTACTTTACTACTTTGTGCCTTAGTTTCCTTATCGGTAAAATTGTGATGATTGTACTGTATATGTCATTGAGTTATTGTGAGGATCGAATGAGGCAATATATATATATAATGCATAATATATTGCCGTATACTAAACTCTCAATAAATGTTAAAATAAAACGAAAGTTTATGAATATTGTAACTGATTTTATAAGTGAAGGTATATTATTTGGGAGTTTTATAATTTGATTTTTAGCAAAAAAATGTTAGAGGGATATTTATGGTGCTATACATTGTTTCTTATGGAAGTTTTTAAAGAAAATGAACAGAAATTTTTATTCCTTCCATTTTTATTATGCAGGAGTAAAAATTCATACATGGTAATTTATTTTTATTTTTTTATTGGAGTATAGTTGCTTTACAATGTTGTGTTAGTTTCTGCTGTACAGCGAAGTAAATCAGCTATATGTACACATGAATCCCCTCCCTGTTGGACCCCCGACCCCTCCCACCCCTTCCAATCCCCCCCATCTAGGTCACCACAGAGCATCTAGCTGAGCTCCCTGTGCTATACAACAGGTTCCCACCAGCTAACTATTTTACACATAGTAGTGTGTATACATACATGGTAATTTAAATTTGAAGACTTCTGGTTTTTTAGCCACTTACTCTATTATATGTTTGCTTTACTCTAAAGTTAATTTCCACTCTAGTTTAACATAAACATAATTCAGTTTTTCTCTTTGTAGGAGAGAAGATATTTTTTGATCTCTCATACTTTTCTTCTGAATCAAAGTTCTCCATATAGAGAACTATTTATCAAAGAAATTAAAAAGCATAAGCAGGACTGTCACCATCTGATTACTTTTCTGATATTAGTACAGAACATAATGCTGTCTGTCATTTCCACTAGAATTAGTTTTTAAAGAAAGATCGGAGTGAACTTTCTATCAATAAAAATTGTAGATTTATATTTCTTCTCAATGAACATTCCATAGGTACGTCACATTATTCAGAACCTTTTGTTTTATATTTTTAACTTTATTTTAAAATAAATTTAGACTTAACAAAAAGTTGCAAAAATAGTACAGAGTTCCCATATACCTTCACCCAGCTTTTCCTAATACTCATAGAACAAATATAGAAATCAGGAATTAACATTAATACTAACCAATCTGTAAGCTTATTTGCGTTTTGACCATTGTCCATTAAACCATCTTTTTTTGGTCCAGGATCCTATCTGGAATTTCACAGTGTACTTAATTGTCATGTCTCTTTAGCCTCCTTCAATCTGGGCTAGTTCTTCATTCTCTTTGCCTTTTGTAACCTTGACAATTTTGAAGAGTACTAGCTAGTTTGAATATTACTTAACTTGTGTGTCTGATGTTCTCTCATGGTCAGATTGAGAATTATATATTTTTGGAAAAGATTCCACTGAAGTGATGTTATGTCTGTATCAGTGCATTATATCAGGAGTTACATGATACCGATTTGTCCATTACTGGTGGCGATAAAAGATAATTTGGTTAAGGAGATGACTGCCAGGTTTCTACACTGTTGATTTACTCTTTTTCCCTTTGTAAATAATAAGTGTCTTTGGGGAGATATTTTAAGACTATGTAAATACTGTTTCTCAAAATACTTCCATTAATTTTAACATAAAATTATGTTCACTAAGGTTTTCTTTGTTTCAAAGAATGGAGCCTTTTTCATTCAAAGGGGGCAGTGGTCAGTTTAAACGTTTCTGTGTTTAGTCATCTTGACCCTGAAGTTGCCTTTTTAAAGGCAACTTGATTCTGAATTTTTTTTTATAGTTGATATATATTTTTATGATTGCCTTTTATATTTTATTCTATAGAGCATTAACTACTCTAAAAATGTATTGTGCATTTTCTTTTTTTTACCTGTTTTACTTCCTCATCTTATAGTCAGTGGAACATGAGGGCACAATTGGATTAGCTATTTTTTTCTTTTCTATCTTTTAACAAACACTTGACATTTAAACCTAGTGGAGTAACTTGAATCCCAATAACATTTCGGGATAGTATCTTTTCCAAAAGGATGAAGAGAAAATATATTGGTAAATCTTGGAATTTGGTTAGATATTTCTTAAAACAATCTAATAGGGTTTTTCACTTTCATTACAACTTTCTTCTCTGTTAGGTAATTGCTTTCCATGCTGTGCATTCCTTAAAGTTCCAGGCTTTCTTCCTTATTTTAGTGTTTATAAGGTGTATCCCGTTTGACAATATATACAAGGTTGTGGTTTAGATAGAACCTTTTCCTCCAGAGTCAATACAATACTGTGGCTAACTAATTCTAAGCAAGTTGGGCTTTGTTTGTCTGTCTGCTTCTTGACAAGATCTGTCACTTTTTAAAATTGAAAAATTGAAATTGGATGTTCTGGCAATATCCGGTTTTTTTTTTTTTTTTTTTTTTTTTACTAATTTTAGGTCTGGAAAAGAACATTAGAAAATCTATAATGGGTGTTGTAATTTAGCTAAAATTTGTGTCACCTCAGGATAATACCTTTGACGTTTCTGCTGATCATACTTAGAAATTAATCCTAGAAGCTGATGACCCCCAAAAGAGAATCCATGAAACGAATACACTTTCGATAGTTTGTATTTCCTTTAGGATAAGAAAGTTTAACTTTAGGTACCAGCCACTTGACAAAATTCTGCTTACTTTTTGTTTTTTGACCAGTAGACTTCGTTCATTTGTAAAACGTTTACTGAATTTATTTAATTCAGTGTGTAGTCTAGGGGCTGGAGATGCAAAGACTCACTGCTTCTCTTAAGGATGTTCTTTCATTTTCTTCTTAATGCCAGCTGGGGCTGATCTGGACACTTGGAGGGATTTGTGGGAAATTCTTATTCTTTTTAGAAGTGCCTTACAACTAGTAACAGTGAATGATAAAAGGTGAATAAGAAAAAGATATTACTGTGTCCTGCTCCCAGTTTGGAGTAGTAGAATGTTTTGTTTTATAAATAATCTGTAAATCTATAATTTAGTAATTTCGACTTCAGATTGGTCTTCTATAACACAAGTGAATAGAAATCATAGTCTTTGTAGAAGTGTGTTACCTTCTATTTCATTGCTTAAAAATGATCAGGTGTAGCTTTCCCTCCTTCATTGATATTAGAAATGCTTAAAAGTAATAAACAGTATATGCTCATTTAGTAATTTAGTATTGAGAACAAATATCGCAAATAGTCTAGTTTGTACATTTCAGGAGAATTTCTCAGAGTGGTATTTATACATAAAATACTTAGATTGTTTCTGATTTGAATGTGACTTGATTTTCAGTAAGAATCTTTAAACTTTTAAGTATTAATGGAAAATATTAAAATCGTAAATGAATAGACCTTCTAACACCTTGTTTGAGTTCCTTTGTGGCATTTCAGCATTGCTGATTTTATTAGCTTTGGTTTGGAATTTCTTCTTTAGTGGTTGAAATGCAGCCCTGCAGTGGAGTAATTTCTTTTTTCCTTCTTGAAACATCACATAGAAGAATGCTGTATACTGAAACAGAATTAGGATAGGTCCTACTATGTCATTCTTGTGAGCCTCCATCAGTAGTAGTCTTGCAAAGGCTGTCCTTTCTTGTTTGAATAATGATCTCATTTTGAAAGTGCCTTTACATTTTTCTACATAAGTGATATGATACATTATCTATCTAATCCACAGTCTTCATAGATTATTAACTCCTGAAGCAAGAGAGATGCAGCTCTCCTCAATGAGTCAAAATAATTTCTATTTAGGGAAATTTGTTTAATTTTTTTTTGAGTAAGAATATGTTGAATCCACAAGTTTTGGCATACTTCAGGCAAAACAAAGAAGTTATATCCTGAAAGTAATCTGACTTGGGAGAAGTTTATAAGTGGATCTATTATTTCTCCAGCCAACTCTCATATTTAACTTACCCTATAACCTAACCTAAGGACATTTTTTTTTTTTAAATCTAAGTTTGTTGCATTTTTAATTTATATACTCTGTGGGGTCTGGTAAATAAATCAAGGGTTTGGAGCTCCTACTGAAGGAGAAATTGTAAACTTAGACCATTATTAATCTGAGCAAGATACGATTTCTTGGGAGTTGTTTTTCATTTTCAAAGTGAAGTGGGCTTCTGAACTTAAATTACCAAGTAATTCTGTTCCATAATGGAATGCTCCCCTTTTGCCTGTATTTTCAATCAGATATATTGTTACTAATTAGTATTTAAGAAATGAAGGAAAACTGGGAAATTTGGAAAATCATATCTTGTTTATAGTTTCTGAATATATTTTAAACTGTATCTTAATCAAAGTAGTTCAGTTTTACTTAGATCTCGTTCATTTGGGAGTCTTTAATAATTTTCATGGTTTATCTTGAAATATTATTAGATATGGAAAAGAATGATTCGTCAAGGAAATTGATTAGAAAAGGCTGGAGGATGATTGTTTAATAATTTTAAAAGCACTTTTGTAGCACCTGTTTCCACTGTATAGGTCCAATGAAAATAAATAAAATAGCTCTGATGTATCAATTTTAAGCTCTTTCTCATCTGTTAAAAAGCCACCTCTTAAGAACTCCAGCTGTGGAATACTTTGCTATTCTATTTGTGATTTTTGGACCCTTGCAAATACCTAGTTAGATTGTGTTTCTTGAGATATTCAGTATTCAGATCTTTTTCTTTTTTGTGCTCCTTTCCTCTTGTCATCCCTCATGTTCCTCCTCAATGTGATTATACTGTAGAATACTGTTTAAAGACTTCAGGATTTAAAATCTATTGGAAACTTATAATGGAAAATAGCTGCCACATAGGCTCATAACTTTTGTAGTTATTTATTTGATACCTCATGTTAGATGGCAGTTTCACCCCCTTGACTTCTTTAGATTTGTTTTTTCATTGCTTTCTTTAAATTCTTGAAATCACAGATTTGATGGTTAAATTTGTAGGTTTTCTTTTCTTAGTCCAAACTGTTTACATTTTTCACTTGTAGAGACTTGAATATATTCCTAAAGTACAGAAGGGTTATTAGTTCATTCCTTCATCTTCAGGCTTTAAAAAAAACATTTAGTCTAACTGTTGTTAGGTAATGGAATAACCATTCCTTTTCAGCTGCTGGCATATTTCCAAACTGGCCGGCAGAGCCAGGAGGAAATGAAGGCATTAAAAACTAACTTTGGTTGGTTGCCACCTTCTTAGTGCTGAGACTATAACCTTTGTTGGTTGATTGATAGAGAACAAGAGAGCACAATCCTCGTTCCACTAACAGGTAAGGAACCCTTGTGATGACGAGTTGGTGTGAGAGAGCGATTATTTGATAGCATTTTTTCTTAATTTATCCCAAAATATAACATGTCCCTGAAGTCGGATAGTGTGACTGCCTATGTTCCATCCAGCAGGAATATGCAGCACCTTTCTGTTTAGAGTAAGATCTGAAATTTAATAGGCATGTATCACTCTGTACCACAAAGTATAATTGATCTGTTTTCTACTGTTAAAATTTATCCTGCAGTCCCTATAACTTTAAATACCTATCTGTCTATCTTGTTCTCCTTTCAGCTTTTCCTTGCTCAGATGCTGTGTCCTTTGAACTTCCTTCTCTTAGTTACCTAATTGCTATAATAAAGTAAACTATTTTCCAGTATCTTTATCATCGTCTATTATTTGGGTATATCTTACTGCTTTAATTTCTGCGTTGTAGCCATTAATGATTATTTCCTGGTCCTTCTTGACCCAAAACCAAATGATCATACGTTTGTAAAAGATTTTTAGTCTGTATTGCCTGTATCCACAATTCTGCCCTCCCGCTTTTAAATATGCGTGCTTGAAGAATAAATCTTTTTCAGTGACAGTAGTCATAGCTTGATAAAATTCAGGTTTAGTTTTATATTGCTATAATATGGGACTGTAGTGTGATTAATTCTTTAAATTACTGAAAACTTAAAAACTGAGAACAAATTCAGATTCTTAGACAATTCCCAAGGTTTAGTGGTATTCCTGTTAATATGCTTGATTATTCTGTTTCTACTTGTCAATCCGTCTTCTTCTCTTTGACAGAAGAATTAATTGGGACTTCTTTGATATATCTGAGGTCGAGTGCCTTTCCCTGTCCCTTTAAGACAACTGATCTTGTTTTCCAGTCCTAATTTATCATTTTTTGATTTGGTCTTCCACTTGAAGTTGAGTGGTTTGTCACAGAACGTGTTATGGCTTAGACCAGGATAGGTCCCTTCTTAATAGTTACTGAGGAATGAATCATTTGTGGTGACAGACTTCTAAAATTCAAATTAAGAAGACACTAAGGAAAGTATGCCCAAAGGTAGCTCCTTTTTATCCTGAGGATAAGTCATTACAAGCTCAAATGACCAGAGAATGTAATTTCTTAATAAGAATTTTTTCTTAAATCTATATTCAGCTCTCTATTTCAGTGCTTCTCTCCTACCAGAGGTGCAAGGAGTGATCCTAGAACCACAGATACAGCCAAGACCACGGAGAGCTTTTGACGTCAGGGGTCCACTTTCTCCACTGAACCCTTGGAGGCAGAATATCCAGCTTCTGGAGAGAGTTGGGAAAGGATAATAAACAAGTGGGTGCTTTCCATTATTTACTTGGGTTTATTTATAGATTGGAGTGTCCTTCCATTGCCCATTTAATTCTACTGTTAAACTCCTTGGTTTCATATAAGAACCAAGTGGGGCTGCAATCTGTTTGTTTTTCTAAGAATGCTAACTAGTGCCCATTCAGAAAAGAGACCTAAAATTTATTTTAATTTTCTCTCCAGATAATTAAAGCAGTGGGTGATTTGGGGGCACTTGATTTGGTGAATGCCTGTGTAGTCCACAGGAATTTTTAAAAGGAAATATTTGCCCATTTTAGCCTTTACTGGTATTAGTGTACTTCTAAGTGCTCTTTTATATTCCAGTATTTAAGAAGTTTCTTTATTTCGTCTTTGGGCAAGCTGGGCATCTGAATTCTCCTAATTTACACAGTCTGATGTCCAGGTGTTATCCTACCCTGTTAGTGAGAACTTTTTGGTCTTTTTCCTACCTCCAACTTTAGGACTTCAAATTAAGTAGATCTTTAAACAAGATGCAATGATAGTACCATTATGGTTTTACTGTCAAGTCTGGGCTTCATTCTTTAATAAGATAAATATTAATGAAAATGAGTTTCAGGATATAACATCCCTGAAAGCTATGTTAAATATACTCACAAGTAGTTTTCCAGTCCGTAGGAATAATGTTATGTGTGGCAAAAGAGCCTTGTCCTAGATTTTCCCCATGGCATTAAGATGGTTTTCTCTTAGTTTCTTTGATGCCAAGGGTAGGATTTGATTCCAGGAAGTTCTTATCACCTACAGTGGGTAGAACGTGAAGTTGGTGCCTTTGGCAGGTTTTCATTTCTCCTTGGTGGATCCCTTCTGTGACTCCAGGTATCTTGATAATGGGAGACCGGTTTATTTGTTCTCTAATTGCCCAGATTTCTTTCAACTGGTAAACATCATACTTCAGCAAAAGGAACTCTTCTAGCAGAGCCTTCATGGATGATATCTGTCACACATGCAGCAGCTGCAGTTTGGAAGGCAGTGGTGAACGGAGCCATGCATTATATCTAGAAGACACAAGGATGAGAGAGCCACCTGATCTTGTCATTGATAAACTTTAAGATTTACTCTGGTGTACTCTTGGTCTGGAAACGGAAAGGCTCAAATAATGACGTAATTTTTTCAGATTGGAATTTTACATGGCCATGAAAATATTCCTTTTTATTCAGAAGACTGAAATAGAGGAAGCATGAGAGACACCTTTCTTTAAAAAGCAGCTCTCTGTATCTGTTTCACTTAAAAGATTTGTGGGATTGAAAATCACCTTAATGAAGCAGGCAAACTTTTTTTAGTAGTCTGGGAGATCCAAAAAACGTAATGAAACTGTCTTTTGTTGCCTGACACTGAAAGGAACTAGGAAATATAAAAGGGTGAACTTCTTAATTATTCCCAAATTACTTTTAATATTAGGATGCACTTTTTTAACTTTTTCTAGTCTTGAGCCTTATTCTTATTTGTCAAATCAACAAAGATTCCAGTATAGGAGTAGAGACGTCTTTGAGTTCAGTCTTCTAAAGTAGTAAATACCTGTTAAACTTGAGGTATCGTTCTGCATTGCAGGCATTCTAAAGTTGAATGATACTGGAAAAAACAGGTATTTTATAGAGCAAAAGCAATGAGTAGTAGTAGGATAAGCCTCTGTGTGTGAGTAAGTGTTGCAAGATAGTTATCCAAACTGTCGATAAATTGATGGCAGTAGTGATCAAAATGTTTTATTTCTCTTTTTGGTATCTATTTAACTGGTCAGTCAAAAGCTGTTAAAGAAGTTTTTAAAAGTTATGCAATGCTGCCAGTTTGTTTTATTTGGTATAAATTTTAAGAATAGAAATTCTAGAGATAATAATATGGAAGCATCTAAATGTCTTAGGAATCTTAAAGGTTTTGGAAACCACATTTGCTAGATTATAACCTGGCCTTTAGTCTTTCTCGGCTATTTGTGAGACCTGTTTTCCCCTCATTTATTATAAATAAACTTTTGTATGTACAGTACTTAAAAGTAAGTTTAAAAGATCAATTTGAGCTAAAATTTCCCTAGAGAGCTCTGAATTCCCATAAACAATTACAGCTTTTTACTCTTGATTTGTTTTTGTTAAAAGTTAATAAGATAGTTGTTACAAACACATATAAATTAAAAAACAACTACTCACTCAGCATTTTAGAAAGAACTCAGGGAACTGAAAGTGAGATTTGCTTGGAAATTCAGTTGAACTCTTTGAACCACAATACAAACGAGTTTATGGCCTGTGAGGTTGTTAGCCTTCTGTTTCAGTTTTGAAGAAGTGATTTAAACTCTTAATCCCATTAATCTCATGCTTTGATTAAATTTTAGCTTTGTTCCTTAAAGTGTGCAAAAGAAATGTAAGTGCATTTCTATTCATCTCATGCCACTGAAAGCTATTTAAAAGTGAAACTTTATGTATATTAATGTGAACTGATGTGTTTAAACTTTTATTTTGATACATTTTCCTTTCAGATTTTTAAATATTTCGTGTCACAATATGCAATCCTATATTTTTCAGTGTTTATTTTATGGATATTACTATAAGCTAATTTTTTTCTAGAATGACTAATTGTGTAATATTTGTATTATGTGATCATTTGAAAAACTAATAAATATTTTCTCCATAAAAAAATGCACTTACTGATAAATGGCTTATTTTTCTTTCAGGAGTAGAAAATGGAAACTACAACAGTATTTTTAAGTGTATTTTAATTTTATGTGTCTTCCTCTAAGCATTTCTGAATATATATCCTATCCTTGTATATGTTAAACTTTTTTGAGAAAAAAAATTATTTTAAACTGTTGAATTAAAATGATTCTCATTGGGTCACCCAGTGCCAAATGTAGGAAATAGGTGATCTATGTAGTCTATTTTTGCATTTTCCTGATTAGCTTCATCTTAGCTTTGTTTCCAGAATTGGATTTTTTTAGATGCCGTTTTTGTATGCCAATTTTGCAAACCATTAAAACTCTTGAGTTAATATCATAAATATCAGGAGTAATATGGTCAAATCTTTTAAAGTGAGATCTTGATAAACAAAGACGCTTACAAAATAGCGTACAAAAGACAGTTCCTCTATTCAGAAAAAGAATATTTGAAAATAACGGCTGATTGGAGAACTACCCAATTTGTGGGTGCTGTTAATAGGAGAAGAAAATGTTTTATATTTTAATGTTCTCCTTGAACAAATAATTGTAGAAGGGGAAATCTTAGAGTCTCTTGCTTTTAACCTTATCAAAACAACATGGAAAAGGATAAAATTGGGTTTTAATGATTCTTGTCTTTATATCTACATAAACTTAATCAAAGCCACTGGAACAATTTAGCTTTCCTATGCAGAGTGTGCTAGAAGCAAGAGGAGATTTCCCTTTTGATTTGAAGAAAACTCATAAGAAGTGGACTCCTAAAATTAAAAATGAACATTATGATAGAGTCCTAGGCAAGAAATAAAGTTTGATTAATGACAATTTGTGGATTAAAATGGAAGAATTTGGCTCCCTGAAGAAATTATACTCTGAAAAGTGAGAATTATAAAAGGAAATTATGATTTAGAATAGCTACTGTATTTGGGTAGGGGGGCGGGAGAGGAACTAAAATTCTTGGCTTTATTAGTCTGGTAAGTTTGGGAAAGATGAGTAAAGATTCTGTGGATAAAATTTTTTTTTTAGAGTTAAAGCTATTAAAAGGTTTACAGACATAATGTATTTCTACATTATGGAAGGCTGGAAGGCTGTATTTTCCTTGAATACAAAAAAATTTATAAGCCTTAACTATATGTGTATAGAAGGGTAGGGTTGGGGGGTTAAATAAAAATCTTGCACTGGAAATTTCAAACATATTGTAAAAATAATGGTGAAGTGAGAGTTTTAAATAATTTTCATTACATGGACTTTTCCCTACACTGTCAATAGCTTCAAAATAAAAACATTACAGAATGTTGAACGTGGCTTTATCTCCGAGGTGTAAGAACGTAGGCTTATTGTTTCACCATGATTCATGGGATTAGCTATAGGAAAAAGTTTTGTTTTGTTCCTTAGTGAGGAAACAGTTTTTTAACATAGCTTCTGTTTTAAAAAAGGTAAATGTCACATAAGCAGTGTGACTGCAAAGTACTGACCTTGTAGTTTATTGTAAATAAGTGCACAGATCTTACTGTATTTTGCTGTATTGAAACAATTGAGCAAAATGTCAGTGCCTAGATGTCCTAAGCGATTTCTTGATTTTTAAAAATTCAGGTATTTTTATTTCCCATTTAAAAAAATTCACATTAACGTAGTCCTGAAATGTGAAAGATTTGTGTTTCCAAAATAAGCACATAGGTGCCCTTTAAAGTTTTTTCCCACTAAATGTACATCTAAAGTAATTAGATCACTGCAGTAAAAAAACGTTAGGGAACTGTGAAGGGTGCATCGGAGTTTTCAGGAATTACGACCAAAGGGATCTCTACTCAAGAGGTAAGGTATGGCATAGGTAGAAAAATGTTCAAAATGTGTTCAGTGCAATGTCTGATGATAAAGTAAACTACAACAGATATCCTTTGATTTTCAGACAGATGTAGAATTAGGAAAATAATTTTTCTTAAAAATCTCTCCCAGAGAAGAGCAATGGAATAACCACAAATTTGTTTTTGTATGACTTTGGAGTGCATTTAGAAACAAATATCTGCAGACATTGTACCCTTTTGGTACCTGGCCTGAATATATTCCGTGGCATCTCCTACCCTTGCTCTCTTAATGTTTATGATCCATATTTAATTTAGTACTTCTTAAGCCCTGAGAACTGTTAAAATATTGTACTTTGAATGGAAAGTTGAGTACAGATTCTTTGAGGTTATTGCCTGGCTTCATGTTTGCTGTGTATGCCTGTTTTTGTTAAATGAAACCTAGAATTTAGAAAACAGTAGCTGTACTGAGTAATTTTAACTTCGGTTTGAGAAATTTGAGTTTTATAAACATTCACTTACACTGTAACTCGGGAATCTGTTATATTAAGGATTAAGAAATAATATTGTTGGCTAGTATATAAACTTGTTCAGACAAGAAAGTTATACTGTTATTCTGTAAGGTATATTAAGTAGGTTCAAAGAATCAAGTGTTAGCATAATATGTAGTATATCTAGAAACAAAGGAAAATGCAGTATTCAGTACAGGTGAGCTAGAAAAATGATTTAGAATTCTTTTTCTAGAATTACATTACTAGTATAATTTACTCAATAGATGGCAATATAGAAAACACAGTAACCTTCCATCCTATCTTTTTGATTCTTTTTATAAGGACATCAGCTCGTGGACATTTGGCTTTTATTTAAAACAGTTTGCTGTCTAGTCTGCATTTGCCTTTATGCAGAGCAAATGATCATATTGCTATGATCTAGTGACAGCACTCACTACGTCTGAGGTAGCTGATTCCATGTTCAGGGATGCTCTGATGGTAAGAAGCTGACCCAGAATATGCTTCCATGTCATTTTTTATTTGAAAATTACCTTAGAAATTAGCTAGGTTAGCATCCTTATCTGTAAAATAAAATATGTAAAATTTTACATACAAGATAATTGATATCTGGGAACAATACATGTATTTCTAATATCACATAGTTTATTAAAGGTCTGCTGTAGGATTCAAGTCTCTTGACTCCAGGCTCAGAGATCTATACTTAACTGTACTTTATTGCCTCATCATGTTAGTCCTAGTTCTGGACAACATAGAGCGAGTCTGATGCCCTTCAAATATGATAGCCTTCAGGTATTTTAAGATGGCTGTTATGCTCCATCAATTCCAAGCGCAAGTTTCCCCCCCCCCTACAGATTAAGCACACCTCCATTTTTTTTTTTTTATGCTCTTATTCATGTAGCATGGTTTTGAAATCCTTAAGAGTTTTGTAGCTCTCTGAACATGCTTCAGTTTATTATTCTTAATGTGTGACACTGAACCAACACAGTACACGCTCAGCCTGTGTTTAGCCCTGTGACTCATACCATTTTGTTTACGTATTTAGCCAGTCAGGTGCTTAATTTTACGAGATTCTCTTGGACAAAAGAGTTACAAAGTGATATGCAAAAAATTTTGTTTCAAAAAATTAGACCAGTACAGACTAATGTGCACAGTTCAGAGGAAAAGAAAAAAATTGGCTCAAGGTAATAGCTAAGACCTTGAGAAAGCAATCAAAAAAGTACCATCTTCATTTCAATTATTGCTTAATTCTGACTCACATAACTATAAATTCCATATTAAATGGCTTGTGTAATGTAAAATGTTATTTTTCAGGTTGTCCTTAGTAATTTAAGAGGAGCCAGGCCCTTTGGAGCTAAACTGTTGACACGGCACTGGCATTGAGAAGAAAATGAACTTGTGTTTAGTAGCATAATTAAAACTAGAAAGGAAAGTCAGTGCTTCAGTGGAGAAGTTTGAGATACACCCCAAACAGCTGAAGATGGTGGAGAAGTGGCCCTGGAAGTCTGAGAGTGTGACCAAAAGTCTAATGAAAGCACAGTCTTATGTTGCTTCTTGAAATATAGTGCAAATACTGTAGCAACGTTGTTTTGGTATAACAGTGTTTTAAGTTACCAGTTATATAGCTTTTTTCCCCCAGATTTTAAATTGAGCTCCAGGAAGACACAAGGTGTTTATTTAATGGTTGCATGTGCCTTTAGGGTATGCGTACCTTTGTTTGAGAAATACTGGTTTGAGACAGGTTGTGTTCTACCTTACCTGAGTTAGAATTTGGGGACAAATGAGGGAGAAAGAAAAGAACAACCATTTACATGCCTACTCTGTGTAGCTTTTGCTAGGTGCTTTACATATATTTATCTAATTAGATCCCGTTGACCTATGAGAAAGGTAATTTTTTATTTTACACACAAAGATGCTGAAACTCAGAGGTTACAGCGCCTGCCCAAGGACACATAATCAAGCAACAAAAATGGCATTTAAAAGATGATTTGTCAAAATCTAAAGAATTCTATCACACCATTGATTGTCAAATATCTTTGCCAAAAAGAATGCATATTCTCAGGAAAATTTCACATAGAACCTCAGTGTTTAAGGTAGATAAAAGGGATTTTTGATTTAGTATGCATTTTTTGAGAGTAGTTTTAGTTTTACAGAAAAATCGACCAGAAAGTACAGTCCTCCCCCTGCCCGCCCCCATTTATACAATTTTTCCTTACCATAGTTTGCTCTATTGTTGATATCTTGTGTGGTGTATTTTGTTACAATTAATGAACTAATACTGATGCATCATTATTAGTTGAAATCCATAGTTTACATTAGGGTTCACTCGTGTCATACAGTTCTACAGGTTTTGCCATATACATAATGTCACGTATCATAATTATAGTGTCAAACAGAATAGTTTCACCTGCCTGCGAATGGTGTTCCACCTATACTCATCTTTCCCTTCCCGCCCCTCCCCACCTCTGGCAATCTGTAGTTTTGTTTTTAGCCTTCTCAGGCTGGTTTCCTTCATTTAGCGATATACAATGTCTTTTTGTGACTTGATAACATATTTCTTTATATTACTGAATGGTATTCCATCATATAGATTTACCACAGTTTGTTTATCCATTCATCTTTTTTTTTTTTTTTCCATTCATCTTTGAAGGACATCTTGATTGCTTCCAATTTTCGGCACTTATGAACAAAGTTGCTATAAACATTTATGTGTAGGTGTTTTGAGGACAGATTTCAACTCATTTGGAAAAATACCTGGTAGTGAAATTGCTGGATCTTACGGTAAAGCCTGTGCTTAGCTTTGTAAGCAACTGCCCAGCTGTCTTCCAAAGTGGCTGGACTATTTTGCCTTCCCACCAGCAATGAACCAGAGTTCCTGTTGTCCTATCTGCTTGCAGGTGTATGGTGGTGTCAGTGTTTTGGATTGTAGTCCCACTGATAGGTGTATAGTCGCATCTTACTGTTTCATTTGTAATTCTCTAATGATACTATTTTCCGTCTGTATATCCTCTTCAGTGAGGTGTCTTTTCAGATCTTTTGCCCATTTAAAAAATCAGTTTTCTTTTTGTTGAGTTTTAAAAGTTTTTTGAATGTTTTGGATATCAGTCCTATACCAGATAAGTGTTTTGCAAGTATTTTCTCCTAGTCTGTGGCTTGTCTTCATTCTCTTAACAGTGTCTCTTAGAGAGCAGAAGTTTAAAATTTTAATGAAGTCCACTTCATCAGTTTTTTTCTTTAATGGATTGTGCTTTTAGTGTATCTAAGAACTCATTGTCAAGCCCATGGTGACCTAGATTTTCTCCTTTGTTATCTTCAGGAAGTTTTACAGTTTTGAGTATTACCTTTAGGCCTGTGATCCATTGAGTTAACTTTTGTGAAAGGTGTAAGGCCAGTGTTCAGGAAAAGACTGTCCTTTTTCCTTTGAATTTTCTTTGCTCCTTTTTCAAAGATCAGTTGACTATATTTGTATGGATCTATTTCTGGGCTCTTTATTCCGTTCTATTGGTCTGTTCTTTTGCTGATACTACGCTGTGTTGAATTCTATAGTTTTTTGGTACGTCTTAAAATTGGGTGTCAAACTTCTGACTTTGTTCTTCAGTATTGTGCCTACTATTCTAGGTCTTCTACCTTTTCATATAGACTTTAGAATCAATTTGTCCACAAATGACTTGCTGGGGTTTTTATTGGGATTGCACTGGATCTAAAGATCAAGTTGGGAAGAACGGACATCTAACCATATTTAGTCTTCCTATCTATGAACTTGCAGTTACTCTCCATTTATTTAGATCTTTTTGATTTTTCATCAGCATTTTGTGGTTTTTCCTCACAGTCTAGACACATTTTCTTAGATTTATACCTAAGTTTTTTTTTTTTTTTGGTGCTAATGCAAATGGTGTATTTTAAATTCCAGTTGTTCATTGCTGATATATAGAAAAACAATTGACTTTACCTGTATCTGGCAACCTTGCTATAGTTGCCTACTAATTGCAGGTATTTTTTCCTTGCTTTAGGGACTTTAAGTGTACACAGTCATGTCTTCTGGAAACAAAGACAGTTTTATGTTTTCCTTCTCAGTCTTTATACCTTTCACTTCCTTTGCTTATTGCATTGGCTAGGACTTCCCGCAACAATGTTGAATAAGAATGGTGAGAAGGGACTTGCTTGTCTTGTTCATGATATTTGGTGGAAAGCATCTAGTTTCTCACCAATAGGTATGATGTTAACTGTAGGTTTTTTGTAGATATTCTTTATCACATTAAGGAAGTTCTCTAGTTCTGGTTCCTCAAAGGTTTTTTGTTTGTGTGTTTTTTTTTTAAATCATGAATTGGTGTTGGCTTTTGTCAAATGCTTTTTCTGTATATATTGATATGATATTTTTCCTTTAGTTGTTAATGTTTCTAATTGATTTTTGAATACTAAATCAGCTTTACATATGTGGAATAAATGGAACTTGGCCATGGTGTATAATTCTTTTTTTCTTTTTTAATTAATTAATTAAATTACTTTTTTGGCTGTGTTGGGTCTTTGTTGCTGCGCGCAGGCTTCCTCTGGTTGTGGTGAGCAGGGGCTACTCTTCCTTGTGGTGTGTGGGCTTCTCATTGCGGTGGCTTCTCTTGTTGCGGAGCACGGGCTCTAGGCACATGGGCTTCAGTAGTTGTGGCACGTGAGCTCAATAGTTGTGTCACCCGGCCTCTAGAGAGCAGGCTCAGTAGTTGTGGCACACGGGCTTAGTTGCTCCGCAGCATGTGGGATATTCCCGGCCCAGGGCTCGAACCTGTGTCCCCTGTATTGGCAGGCGGATTCTTAACCACTGCGCCACCAGGGAAGCCCGTGTATAATTCTTTTTACATATTATTGCATTCAATTTGTTGATATTTTGTCAAGGATTTTTGTATCAAGGTTAATGAGACACTGGTCTGTAATTTTCCTTTCTTGTAATGTCTTTGTCTGATTTTGATATTAGACTTGCCTCAGAGAATGAGTAAGGAATTGTTCTCGTTTCTATTTTCTGAAAGAGATTGTAGAAAATTGGTGTCATTTTATTCAACATTTGGTAGAATTCATCAGTGAAACCATCTGGGCTTTGTGCTTTCTGCTTGGGAAGGTTATTAATTGTTGATTCAATTTCTTTAATAGATATAAGCCTTTTCAGTTTGTTTTTTGTGTAAGTTTTGGTAGATTGTATCTTTTAAGGAATTGGTTCATTTCATCTAAGTTATCAAATTTGTGGAGATAGAGTTGTTCATAATACTCCTTACTATCCTTTTAATATCCATGGGATCAGTAGTAGTGGCTCCTCTTTCCTTTGTCATATTAGTGGTTTGTGTCTTCTTTCATTTTATTTGTTAGCCCAGTTAGAGATTTATCAATTTTATTGATAAAATAACCAGACTTTGGTTTTGTTGATTTTTCTCTGTTTTACTGTTTTCAGTTTCATTGACTTCTCTAATTTTTATTTCTTTTCTTCTACTTGCCTTAGGTTTATGTCGCTCTTCTTTCTAAGCAGTGTTTCTGCTGTATCCCAGAATTTTGATAAATTCTTTTTTCATGTTCTTTTAGTTTGAAATATTTAAAAGTTTCTTTTGAGACTTTTGAAACCAATGTATTATTTAGAGGTGTTGTTTAATTTCTAACTATTTAGGGGTTTTTCATTTATCTGTAAATATTTGGTATATTACTAATTTTAGTTTAATTCCCTTGTGTCTGAGAGCGTACTTTTAGTATGCTTTCTATTCTTTTAAAATTTTGTGGTGTGTTTTATGCCCCTTAATCTTGGTGAATTCTCCATGTGAGCTTGAGAAGGTATATTCTGTTGTTGGATGAAGTAGTCTTTAGATGTCAGTTAGATCCAGTTGATTGATGGTGCTGTTCTGTTCAACTGTCTTCACTGATTTTCTGCCTGCTGGATCCGTCAGTTACTGGTGGAGCGGTGTTGAAGTCTTCTAAGTATAATAGTGGATTCATCAATTTCTCATTTGAGTTCTGTCCGTTTTTGGCTCACATATATTGATGCTCTGTTGTTAAGCAAACATATATTAAGGATTGTTGTGTCTTCATGGAGACTTGACTCCTTCATTGTTTTGTAATGCCCCTCTTTATCCCTGATAACTTTTCCTTGTTCTGAAGTCTGGTTTTCCTGAAATTAATGTGGTTATTCTAGCTTTCTTTTAATTAGTATTATCATGGTATCTTTCTTATCCCTTTACTTTTAATCTACCTGTATCTTTGTATTTAATGTGGGTTTTTTATAGACAACATACAGTCAGGTCTTTTTTTTCTTTAATCCATTTGACAGCCTCTGTCTTTTAATTGGTATATTTCAACCATTTACATTTAAAGAAATATTGATATAGTTGGATTTGTATCTATCTTGTTTGTAACTTTTCTATTCATTGGCTTTGTCCTTTTAAAATTTATTTTGCCTTACACTCTATTTCTGTCTTCTTTGATATTAAGTATAATTCCAATTTAGTTTGAGTCCTAACATTTACACGTAGTGGTGCTTTGCTAGGTGCCTTCTAAAAGCATTTCACTACTTTAATTTGATTCATTTAATTCTCTTGAGCATCCACTTACCAAATTTCATGCATCTCCCAAGCATTGGAGATACTGAGATGCTTCTACCCCCATACCCCTCTTTTCAAAGGCTTTTTCCCATTGTTGTCTAGAGCCTGGATCTGTCTTTTGTATCTTGTCAAGGACTTTGTGGCTTTAGTATTTTCTATGAGCAAATTTCCCTCTCTACTGGATCATTCCCATCACCATCTAATTATGCTGTCATATGTTATCTTAAGAAAAGGAAGCGGGACTTTCCTGGCAGTCCCGTGGTTAAGACTCTGCACTTCCAATGCAGGGGATGTGGGTTCGATCCCTGGTTGGGGAACTAAGATCCCGCATGCTGTGCGGTGTGGCCAAAAGAGGAAAAAAAAGAAAAGGAAGCCACCTTGACCTTTTCTTCACCCTCTAACTTCTACTGCAGTCTCTACTCACATTTATTACCAAGAATTGTCTACTCATATTGTTACAATTTCTCAAATTTTATTTACTTCTCAGTCTATCCCGATGTGGCTTTTGCATCTCATACCACTGTGACTGCTCTTATCAAAGTTGCCCAGGTCCTCCCTGTTGCCAGATCCACTGGATGCTTACCTGTGCCTTGTGACCTCTTAGCAGAATTCAGTGTAGTTGAACACTCCTACCTTCTGAAATGCCCTTCTCAGTCCTTGAGTTTTTCCTCTCACCTCTTCTTCCTTTACACTTAGATGATTTTATCCATTCCCATGGCTTAATACTTTTTCTTTTTTTAACTCCCCCAATTTTTATCCCCTGCCCAGCCACCTCCTCAAAGCTCCAGTCTTGATATCCACTTGGATATCAAGTGGCTTAATTAAACTACTTAAATTAAAATTAAAAAACATGTCCAACCTGGGACTATTTTTCTCTTCATCTCAGTGCGGAATCATTATGGAAAAACCATGGAGTGGTCTCTTCCTCACCTCCCATATACAATCTATTTGTTTTTCGTTAGTCCAGTTGTTTGTTTTGGGACTTTTTTTTTTTTTTTAACCTTGTTACTATTGTTTACAGCAGTTTTAGGTTTACAGAAAAATTGACCGGAAAGTACAGAGAGTTTCTACATTAATTCCCCTTCCCTGTTTCCCTTGCTACCAGATATCTTGCATTAGTTTGGTACATTTGTTGTAGTTGAACCAGTTTTGATACATTAAAGTCCATAGTTTACATTTGGGTTCACTCTTTGTGTCAGCAGTTCTATCGGTTTTGCTAAATGTGTAATTTCATGTATCCACCATTAGGATATTTTATCACCACCTCAATCCCTGGCACCCACTGATGTTTTTACTGTCTCTCTAGTTTTGTCCGTCTCAGAATGTCATATAGTTGGAATCATACAGTATGTAGCCTTTTCTGCTGGTTTCTTTCACTTAGCAACATGCAGTTAAGGATTGTCCTTATCTTTTTGTGGCTTGATAGCACATTTCTTTTTATTACTGTATAGATCTGCCACAGTTTGTCCTTCACCTATTGAAGGACATCTTGGTTGCTTCCAATTTTTGGCACTTATGAGTAAAGAAAGCTACTGTAAACATTTGTGTGCAGGTGTTTTGAGAACGTAAGTTTTCAATGCATTTGGAAAAATACCTAGTAGTGCAACTGCTGGATCTTAAATGGTAAGCCTATGCTTAGATTTGTAAGAAACCACCAAACTGTATTCCAAAGTGGCTGTCCCATTTTGCATTCCCACCAGCAGTAAATGAGAATTCCTGTTGTTCTACATCCTTGCCAGCGTTTGGTGTTGTCAGTGTTTTGAATTGTAGCCACTTTGATAGATGTGTGGTGGTATCTCATTGTTTTAATTTGTGGTCCCCTAATGGCATGATATTGAGCATCTTTTCATATGCTTATTTTCCATCTCTATATCCTCTTCGGTGTTGAGATAAGGCCAGTGTTTAGATTGATATATCTTTTTCCCAATGTGGATGTTTATTTGTTCTAACACCGTTTTTTGAAAAGACTGTCCTTTCACCTTTGAATTGCCTTTACTTCTTTTTCAAAGATCACATCTACCTCCTAAATCTCTCTCAAACCTGTCCAACTTCTCACCATTTCCATCTACCAACTTCTGCTCCAGGCTACCATCATCCCTCGCCTGAACTATTGTGGTAGGCCTCGCTGGTCTCCTTGTTTTATCTCTTGACTTCTATGTCCTTCATAGAATAGGATTTATAATGATTTTAAAGTATAAATAAAATCGTAACTGTTTCCTGCTGAATACTCAGTGCTCTTCTTTGTAAAAACTATAAAATCCAAATTCTTTATCATGGCCTATGATCTCACCTCCAACTTTACCCTTACTCCTGCTCTCCAGCCAACCTTGGGTTTATTTCATTTAGTCTCTAAATTGTTTATCCCCTATCTTAGGGGATTCCCAGTGACTGGAATGCCCCTTCCTCTGCTTTTAGGTCTCAGCTTAAATGTTTCCTTTTCAGAGATGCCTTCCCTAGTCACTATAGCTAAACATCCAGTTCTACATCTTGACCTCCATTCTCTGATATTGATTCCTTCCTAGTATTTTTCTCAATTTAAAAGCATATATTGTTTATCTATTTATTGCCTGACTTCCTGAGACCAGGGATCACGTCTGTCTTGTTTATACTGTTTCTTAGCACCTGGCAGAGTAGCTGTCACACAGTAGGCACTGAACAAATATTTCAGTGAGGAAGACGTAGGCAGCCTTTGCGATGCCCAAATCTAGTGAGGGAGATCCACACATAAATAGGTGAATTGCAACGCCACTTTAGTGCTGTTGGATAGTTGCCTTAGTCCTGCAAAATAAGCAATAGGAGACTAAAAAAAGAATAAATCTTTGGGATTCTTTCTCAGTAGTGTGAAGTAGTGATTACAGAGGTCAATTTATGAAGTCTTACTACCTAGGCTTATTTATGAAGCCTTACTGCCTAGGCCATAAATAAAGTTAATATTATTTAATAATGGGGTCAACATAACTTTCATCCAAGCAGTACGAGACTTAGGATATTAAGTGTTCCAGAAACCATCAATCTGTACTGACAGTATGGGTGCTTTAGGGACAGTCTTAAGCCCACCAAGAGATGGTCCAGCATACTGATTGAGCTTTGGCTGTAGAGTCGGTGTTTGGTTCTGATTACTCAGTGCTGCCATTCACCCTGGGCGAGTTGTTTAACCTCTGTGCGCATCAGTTTCCTCATCTGTGAAGGAGCTAATAAACATACTTGCTGCACGGGGTTGTTATGAGGGTTAAATAGACTAATCTATATAAAGCATTTTTCCATGTGCCAGATACTGAAATAAACATAAAAGTGTTTCCATCATTTAACTAAACTTTTATTATTTTAGAATACACTTACATTGAGTAATATGCAGCTTTCTCAACAGATACCTCCCTTCCTACTTTAAAGAGAAAGACTTCATTCTGATGACAAACATGAATCTTACCTGTGCAGCACCCATCCTTTTTATCCTCTACCTGTGCTCTACGTTACATTACCTCTGCTTTCTCAGATGTCTTAAAAAAATCTCAGATGATTTTTTTATTCCTTTTCATAATTCTTCCTTTCAACTAGATCTTTCTCATATGCACAAAAACATGTTAAAGTGTCTCCAATTTTAAAAAAATGGTATCTAACTGTAGGCACTGCCCCACCTCTTCCTGTATATATGCAAACTTAACATTCTCTATAACATTCTCTCCGTTTCTTTCAACGCCACTCACTTCTCAGTCTACTCCAAGCTTGTTTCTACCTCTTAACTTCATTGAAATAATACTATTGAGGTGATCAGTGACCTTATCACTGAATCAAACAGACCGTTTTCATACCTTGTCACACGTGTGCTCTCAGCATTCAATGTGATCGATGCCATTCTCCTCTTCTGACATTTTGGACTCTGTGAGTCTTCTCTCTGATTTCCTCATATCTCTCTGGCTGGTTCTTAGTCTGTATTGCAGACCCATTCTTTACCCAGGCTTTACTTTATGTATTGGAGTTTCTAAGGCTGTTTCCTCAGTCGTTATCTCTTAGTTCTTTGCGTCTCTATCCATACTCTAAGACTAATTACCTTTATACTGATGACTCAAGTTCAATAATACTGGTCCAACTTTAGAGATTGAACGACCTACTTGGCATCTCTTTTCCTTTCTGTGTGCCCCAAGGGCACTTCAAACATGTTTTATGAATTTATGATCTTTCCCCCCTCAAATGTGGTCTTACTTTAGCATTCCTCGGTTTAGTGACTATCACCCCCTGCATCCAAGTTATGCATGCTGGAATCCTGGGTCACATTCTGCATATGTGTATTCCTCACACCTCCTTTACCCCATCTGTCATCCAGTCCTGTTGATTTTTGTGTCTGAAATCTCAATAACCTACTTCTCTGTTGTCAGTGTCCTGGCTTAGTCTATTACTTCCTAACTTGAACCATAAGAGTTCTAATTGGTCTCCTTGTATACATCCTTGTGCTAATCAAATTCATTCTCCACAGTACAGCCAGAGTGATGTGTCTCAAGATACGAGTTTGATTGATATTATACCTTTAATTAAAACAATCAGCTGCTTCCTGTTGCTCTTAGTTAGAATCCACGGGTAGAATAGAGACAAAAATCCTTAATGTCATTTGTGAAACCCGGAAAGACTACGTTCTTATTTACCTCTCTGCTCTCACCCTTGGTCACTTCTTATTGTTTTTTACTCTGTCTTTCCCTCATCCTTTTTGCCTTAGCTGGGTGGTCCTTTCCTTACCTCAGGAACACCTCGGATGTGCTTGAACAGGTTAGATCACCATCTGTTTGCTCTCATAGTGCCATGTACCTATTGTATCAATGCTTACAGTTTCACATTTTGGTGTGCCATCTCTCCCTCTAGCTAGAAGTCCCTAAGAGACCAAGGATCTTGTTTGCTTTTGCTTACCATTTGCCAGTACTTCGCACAGTAACTGGCTTGTACCCTTCATTTCATCAACTCTTAAGATGCCACCTTTATTTTTCTTCTACTAAGGAATAAAAAAAAGGAAGGAAAGTAATCAATGGAAGATAAGCTCACAATAATGTTATTGAAACAATTTTCTGTAAAAGCTGAATTAACTTGAACTGTTATATTTTCTTCCAGCCCCCTGCCTTTCTTGGATGATAAAAGAATGTAATTTGAGAAAAATATCCTAGAGTTTATTTCTAGACTCCGATACTGTACGAAAATAATTGGCACTTAATCATGGTTCCATTATTCAGGGCTTCTGAAACGGAGAAATTAGATTTGTTTCTAACTTTGGAAATAAAATATTCAAGCTAGTTTTGATTTGTCTTTAAATGCAGGTTTGATGACTTCCTGAACTCCCAAGTGATGCTGACTTGTGATCATCTCTGGGAAAGGGATATTTAGTGAGAATTTGAGTTTAAGAACAATACTTTAAAAAAAAATTTACGGTGATGTGAAGTGAATCTTGTTTGTCTAGCTCCTCCTTTCATTAATTTACTCTTTTTCGCTCATACTTTTCGTTCTTATAGGAAGATACGCACTGCCAGCATTTCTGTTTCCATTCCTCAGTTCATGAGGTTCTCTGCACCGTTCCTATAGTGGGCCCAAGGGGTCGTTTCTATACGACTTAATTTTTGCCTTGTCTCAGTTTACGCTTTGTGTTAGAGAAGTTTAGAATGGAAAAACTCAATTTGCCATTAAACATCGTATGTTTCTCAAAGGAAACTTTAAAAATCTATCAAAAAAAACCTTTTTGTAGTTTTAAGGCCTGTTTTTCTAGATTCTGAGTAATAAAACACTCCTGGTAGCCTGGCATTTGGTAGTTGGAGTAAACTAATCCCTTCAGCCTTTTGCAATCACTTAAAATACTCATTAACTGTGAGTCATTGTTTTGAGATAATGTACATTATATTCTTTTTGTTTTTCTTGCTTGAATTGCCCAACATTCTTTAGAATAGCTCCGTGCCACTTGTGAGCTTGGCGTACATTTTTATTTGGAAAATTGAGTGGTGCCAAAGAACATTGCGGGACAACAGCTATTTATTCCCTTCCAATCAAGTTGTCTTTTTGTAGAGCAAAAAGTACACCGAAGAATAGAACTTTTTTTTCTTGCTGAGGTACTGATAAGTTTGAGAAAATGAATATGTCTGAAATAATAGGGAACTAATTACCTTGGGCATCTTAAAAACTTACAAACAAATTTCTTTGCTAAGAATGGTACTGTATTTCTTTATTTTCAAAATTAAATTTATAATAGTCCTTTGAAAGCAGAGAATAATCTTCATATTTAAAAGTCAGTCACTATTAATTAAAATATATCTGTATAAAATAGCTTATAAAATACTTCCTAAAATTTCTAGTTTGAACTATAAGGACTCAGTCATTTTTTTCAGAAGTAATTTAAAACATTTTAAATATGTCGTCCACTTTTTAAGTTGGTGGCATTCTACTATTCTAAATATAAGCCTTTTCTTCATGGAAAATGTGACTTAATGAACTCTTGTATTTTTCAGTATTGTCTTTAAAAAGTCATTAAAAACAATCTTGTAATGGCTGTCAGGTTTTTAACAATGATCAGCTTTGCTTCCACTTTTCACATGAACCAGAGCTTTGCTGTTTTAGTTGCACAATTCAGTGCATTAAAGACAAAAACAAACCAGTAATCACCTCCTCCCAGTTACCTTCTTTGTTCTCTGAACTCTTGGTATTGGTGGAGGATGTAGGACTATTCGAATGAAGATACATTTTATGCATGTCTTCTAATTAAGTAGTCTAAATTCTGAAACCTTTGTTTAGATATATTCATCTCCCTATAATACAGTTTCTTAAGGTCTATATCGGTACTGCCAAATTTAGATTACCTTTTTCATTAGTCTACTAAATATGTCAGGTTACCTATTATGAAGAGGAAGTTATCCTAAAGGATTTAACACCTCTTTTACATTCTTGGAAATGTATTCAACTGTTGTGACATGAAGACTCCACTAGGAATGGAGATATTTATATGTAAATTCTATCTTGATAATTTTTCAGTCAAAAATTGGATACTACTTACTGGCTCTGCTTTAGGGCTTCATTTTCTTTTTTTTTTTTGAATTTATTGTTTTATACAGCAGGTTCTTATTATCTATTTTATATATTTTAGTGTATATATATGTCAGTTGGGCTTCATTTTATTTTCTATTCAAGTTTGGCTTCTTGATAGGAAGTGGGGGATCAAATTTGTTATATAAATTAGTTTTTTATTGTTCACCTCTATAAATCAAAAGTTTTTTTAAGCTCACCCCTAATATAAGTTTTTTTTTTAAGTTTGTGGAATTATTATTATTATTTTAAAGGAATTCCTTAATTTTTAAAATTATTTATTTATTTATTTATTTATTTATTTTTGGCTGTGTTGGGTCTTCGTTTCTGTGCAAGGGCTTTCTCTAGTTGCGGCAATCTTCATCTCGGTGCGCGGGCCTCTCACTATCGTGGCCTCTCTTGTTGTGGAGCACAGGCTCCAGACGCGCAGGCTCAGTAGTTGTGGCTCACGGGCCTAGTTGCTCCGCGGCATGTGGGATCTTCCCAGACCAGGGCTCGAACCCGTGTCCCCTGCATTAGCAGGCAGATTCTCAACCACTGCGCCACCAGGGAAGCCCTAAGTATGTATTTTGAGTGTGCAGATATGAGAGGTTTTTTAGATCACTGTCAACATTTCAGTACAAATTACAAAATGGTGAGGATGTTTCTAAACATCCATCTGTAATATGCTTCATAATTTTTTGAAATCTTGGTTAATCTCTTTGACAGCAATATGAATCAGATTCCATGGTCAGTTTATTTTGATACTTTTTAAATGGCTGTCAGAGATGGTTCACAAAGATACATAGATTCAAATGGCAATGATTCCTAAATCATGATACTAAGATTTTAATACCATCCAGCAGTTATGCAGAGGTTTTGGTCATATTTGGCTGGCCCCTAATAGTCTGACATTGCACCTAATGGGAGGGATTTTAATTTCCATCATTTTAAGAAATGGATTAGAAACCTGATGTGCTTCTTCTGGAAGATTTTGAAAGGGGTTAAAAATTCTGTTTCCAAGCTTTTGGGTGTTCCAAGCTTTTAAATGAGAGGTTTTTAAAAATTACTCTCTCAACATTTTTAGTAACAATCACAAAATGATGGAACTGTTTTGAAACATCCATCTTTAAAATTCCCATAGAAGTTACTCCCGAAAAGCGGTCTTTCTCTCATGAACTGTTGAAACATTCCATCTACATCGAAGGTACAAGTTCAGTGTGTTTGTTTTGAAGATTGTGCTTGGTGGCTTAACCTCTTGTCATCACAGAAAAGCTCAGCAAATTGTGAATGTTTTTCTTTTTGTAAAAGAAAAAATCCATAGCCCATCTTTTAAGTTCAACAATTCTTTTACGTTCTTTACAGTAGATAGCTAGCAAGCCTAATAGCTGTTTTTAGCTGTTCCCTATCTCATTAAAAATACTAGCAAGCCTAATAGCTGTTTTTAGCTGTTCCCTATCTCATAAAAAATACCCTAATGATTCTTCTACTTTAAAGGTTTTTTTAAAAAATAAAATTAACCACATTGATGATACTAGTGCACACTTCTTATTTCAACTCCTTTGCTGCAATAACTTGCCTGTACGGAATGACTCATTGATTTTCACATGAGTTGCTATCTGATTTATCTGACAGTCCCTTTTCTAGTTAAAGCAGCTGCTCCATCAGAAGTTACACATACAATTTATAAAAGAAGAAATTTGCTGTGGAGAGTACATCTTCTCCAGTAAAACTTTTCTTTAATTCTTCATATACACAAAAACACAATGTTTTATATTGGAAACAGAATCTAGCAAATAGCGTAGGCTGAGACGTGTAAGAAATGTGTCTTTTTATCTTATATCCAACCTTTTGGACTACATAATTTGCTCCAGTACTTCTTTCTTCAAACATTATGCAATCTTTCCTATAATTCTGGCAGTGTTTACTGATGGAGGATTGCATTTTAATTTGTTGCTGTTTTTGTTTTTTTTTTTAAATTACTCATGTTTGCCATAGGAGGAAGAGCAAAGTATTTTCCTAATGTGACATGACTATTTGTTAGGAGTATTTTGTGAGTGTTGTAAAATGTTGAGCGAACTGGATTGAGTATTGCATGGCTTAAAACATGTCGTTAAAAAATATAGATATTTTATGTTTTGGATATTCAATTTTTAGATATCTTGCTAACAGTGATGGCTTCATACTCATTAATTATTAAAGCACAATATATATTTAGGACTGTGATTGCCTGTTTGGTGGTGGACATACATATTTCAGATGAATACTTGATAGTTTTGTGGGGCTTCTTTTTTTTTAGATCTGATTAGCATGATGCTTTTGTCAACTTGTAGTTGCTAGGGTGTTCGTGCTAGGAGAAGTATTCAGCTATGCCATTTTCCTTTTATTTGCTCATGTTTGTGTTATTAATATCATCCTAATCCTATATTCCTTTGCAGGAATATTTTAAAGCCATTTCTCCATTTGGTGTGGGTTATTTAGTTAATAAAACTCACTTAATCAGATGCCCATAAACTGCAGTTAAATTTAAAACATTGAAAGTGATCAAGTAAAAGTGCTACTAAACATTCCTCTACCTTTGTGGAACTACCACTGAGGAAACCTTAACTGGAACACAGCTTGAGCACTAATTGATGAGACCATCTGACCAAGGGATAGATCGAGGGCGCCAGTGTCAGTTTACATATTAAATATCAGCACAGCTCAGTGTCTTACTTAACTTTTTAAGATTAAAAATTTTTTTAAATATATTTTCTCCCTGTACCAGATATCAATAGATTATCTTTTATACTCTTATGGAGTTTACTAGTTTAAAGTATGGTTTTTAAAATTGGGTTTTTCTCTCTCATAGTCCTTCAAGATTAAAATAATTTGCATGTCAATTAAAATAAATGTCAGCCTCATTTAACAGTTCACGATTTTTTCCATCACCTTATTTCCCTCAAAGTTTTTCATTTCCGAGGTTATTGAACTCTTTCTGAATTAGACCATTGTACGGTCTTAGATAAATATTAAAGCAAGGTTTGATGAAACCTTCATACTTTGATAGCTAGATGTTACAGTTAGGACTGTCCATGAATTAAATAAGCAATCTGTTTTTAACTTTGCCCTTTTGAGGGGGATGAGACAATTTGTTTAATTAGAAATACTCTCTGTGAATTAACATAAATTTGTTTACCTCCACTTTGGAGCAGGATATTCGTTTTCTTCTGGGACATTTAACTTCATTCTTTGTCAAAACTACTTTTGAATATGTTGACATATTCATGAGATTGATTTAATTTGTAGACACTTAAAGAAAATAACAGCATTAGGCTGGAAAACACTTTAAAAGGCTCAGGTTTTGATAGATCTTGCACACTTAAAATAGATTTTAATGTTCCTGTACATTTTCAGTGTGAAACTTAATGCTTATTTTCTGTTATTGATGTGTCTTAGAACTTATAGGGGTTAATAAGTTCTTCCGGGAAATTTTCTGATTTATGCTTACTGTTCATTTTCTCCAATTTTTCCTTAATATTTTAGTGATTATGAAATAATTTAATTTTTGTTACGGTAACAATGACGTTACCATTGCTTTCCTGTTTTTTGGATGTAATGGTCATAGATAAGTGCACACTGTGTAAGAAAATAAATATTAGTTTGTGAAATGGGCCATAGCACATGATGAATTAAGTTTTGAAAATTAGCTTCCATTTCAGTTGTTACCTCTAATGACTGAAAGGTGTGTGTGTGTGTGTGGTGTGTGTGTGGTGTGTATTTTACACACATATAGTCTGGATCTAATTATATTTATATATTATACATATACATGTATTTGTGTTAGCACACAAACACATGCACACACGTGTATACGTGTGTATAAACACTTCATTGATCTCTGACTAGAAGGGAGCATGGTAGATCAGACAGTGTAATTCTAGGTTGTTTTTATTTTTTTAAAATTTATTTTTATTTTTGGCTGCGTTGGGTCCTTGTTGCTGCGTGCAGGCTTTCTCTAGTTGCGGCGAGCGGGGGCTACCTTTTGTTGCGGTGCGCGGGCTTGTCATTGCGGTGGCTTCTCTTGTTGCGGAGCATGGGCTCTAGGTGCATGGGCTTCAGTAGTTGCGGCTTGCAGGCTCTAGGGCGCAGGCGCAGTAGTTGTGGTGCACGGGCTTAGTTGCTCCGCAGCATGTGGGATCTTCCCGGACCAGGGCTCGAACCCGTGTCCCTTGCGTTGGCAGGCAGATTCTTAACCACTGCACCACCAGGGAAGCCCTAGGTTGTGTTTTTAGGTTACTGGAGGCAAAATGGCCTTGACTCTACGTTCACTAGCAGTGTGTGAGTGTATTCATTTCCCTCGCCCAGATTATTATTGTTTACCTTTTTTTGCTAATTTTCTAGTTTGATTTGTGTTAATGTGTGCTTTGATTATTAATGAAGATAAACATGTTAAAAGTACAATTATATTTCTTCTTTTGAGTATCTTCTTTTTTTTTCCTCTTTTAGTTCTAGTAATTAATTCAGTGAGCATTTCCAAATTCTTACTCTCTCTGTCATGATTTAATAAACTTAGAGCATAACCTTCTTAGCTTTTACGATTTGCCAGGGCAAGGAGGTCCAGGTTTTTTAGTGTTAAAGATGTACTGACACTTTACTACTCTTGCCCCCACTTTGAAATTGTGGTAGACTGCTCATAACATAAAATTTACCACCTTAACCATTTTTAAGTGTACAGTAGCATTAAGTACACTCACATTGTTGTGAATCACTGTCACCCTACCCTCTTGGTCATTTTTACAACTCTGCCAGCATAGTAACGTTGGCTTTAAAATTTCACCGGTGTTGCCTGTAGCATTCTTATTGTTAGTGAACCATTCTTTTGGTTACTATCTTTGTAATAACTTTGTGGAGATTTGTTGGCTTCTCTGGGTGTGGAAGCATGCTGTCTAGGTGCAGAAGCTGAGATTTCTAGTTTACATTGGGTCTTAGGTTGTTCCTAATAATTTAGAGTCCCTCATTCAATGAATATGGCTTATTAGCATTAATTTCAGTTTTCCCTAAACTTAATTTGTTCTGCTAAGACTGATGCTTATCTGCCAATTTATGCTCATCACATGGGGCCTCATGAGATAGTTCTATGGTTTGTTCTTTTCAACGAGACACTTTGCTCCTTGAGCATGGGGGCTGTGTGTCTATCTCTTTCTTTCTGTATTGGCAGAGGGCACAGGAAGTACAAAGGCTCTGCTGGGGAGGGAGCTTGATTTGCTCAAGGAACAGAAGGGAGGCCTGGTGGCTGGGTGTGAGAAGCAAGGGGACGTTGGTGTGCGATGAAGTTGCAGGGGCCAGATGCTGTGGGGCCCATGGGAGTTAGGTTCCTATTGCACTGTGAATAGAACTCTATTGAAGGATTTTAACTGAAGCTGGAGTGCAGTGAGCGACATAGTCTTATGTGTGTGTTTTAAAAGATAACACTGGCTACTGGATGGGGAAAAATGGATTCTAGAAGAAGAAGAGTAGAAGCAGGGAGATGTGTTGGGATGTCGGATGTGTAATCCAGGCGGCACTGTTATCCTGATTTATTTCTTTTTTCTCAATCTCTCTCTCTCTTTTTTTTTAAACTAAATCCACGTTGTGACCATCTGCAGCACAACTGAAAATAACTTGCCAGGTTTACTCCATGGAAAAGTGAGACTTACCAGAATGTATAAACCTCAGAACGATGGGTTCATTAATATCATACTTCAACCAAGCTAGCTAACCCCAGGCTAAATATAGTTTGCCTGTGAATCTCAGAAGTTCACTGTCAACTATCTTTGAACATCCCAGTGAGGTTAAATGAACTTTAATTATGTAGGAGTTAGTGAATTTAGAAAGGTAATTCATATGCCTATTTTATACGTGAAGAATAGGACGTAGGACATACAGTCATTAGAAGTACTGAAATAAAAAGCAAAACATTTGTCAGTTTCTCCTGACTGCAGGCACCATTTTGTCAACATCATGCTTTTACTTTAATTCCTTCCAAATCCATTATAACTTTAGGGCATAGGTGAAATTTGAGAGTTTTATGCACGTTTTTTGCATTTATGATTTTGGTGTCCCGGATAAAAGGTCGTGTGATTCCTCTGTGTAATTGCTTCTGATTCCCCAAGACTGGGAAAAGGCCCTTCTTATATGCGTTTATAGTACCTTATGCCTTCCCCTATGTTAAGCATTTATTATACTGAATTATAAGGCTCTTTGAGGACAAAGATGAAGATAAGGGAGAATGAAGGCAAATGGGGGAATTGGAGAAACAAACTTGAATGAACTTGAGGCAAGTGTGAAATTTCTGTGAAGTCTTATTTCACTCCATAATACAGTTTTGTTATATGAAATAGTATTTTAAATTACTGAACACCGAGTGAGATTGACATCACAGGGAGCTGTGACTTCCTCTATTTTCAGCGTACTATTATCTTCTCCAGTGTGAAGAGTTACAGTTCTATAGTATTTTGTGAACTTGAAGTTTCCTATCTTGGCTTTAGAGGAATAACATCAATACCTACATGATTAGACTTTGTAAGCTTTAAAAAATAATTTAATATAAGATATTTACTTTTTACTTTTTTTTGAGGTAGAGTTGTACAGTATTATGTAAGCTTCAGGTGTACAACATAGTGATTCACAATTTTTTAAGGTTATGTTCCATTTATAGTTATTATAAAATACTGGCTATATTCTCCGTGTTGTACAATATATCCTTGTAGCTTATTTATTTTATACATAGTAGTTTGTACCCTTTAATCCCCGACCCCTACATAAGATATTTACTTTGAGTGTAAAATTTTGAAAGGAATTCAGATCCTCAGTTCTTCAGTATAATATTAGTCTGAGTTGTTGCCTTTTTAGGCCTCTCTAAGCTTGGTCTTTCACTCCTTTTTGAGCCTTCCTTATTTTGACACTGCACTACTCTGGTTTACTCCTTACTTCTGCTCTTTTTATCTTATTTCTTGGCTATTTACCGCTCCTCCCATGAGCTATGTATAGGTACGTAAAAGTTTTCTCCTTAGTTCTGTTCCTTTCTGTCAACTTACTGCTGGAGTGTTTGCCACAGTCCTTAAACTCTAAACTCTGCCGACGATTCCAAATCCTTATCTCCAGCCTTGGCCTCTTTCCCATTGCCCTGTCCTATGTGGCTGACTAACTGCCTCATGATCTGCATGGGTTCCTTCTCCTGAGCTTGGAGCTTGTATTAATGATGGTCCTGATGTTCCCATCATCTAGACTCCCAAGCTTAGTCACTTTGACTCCACTTTCTCATGCCCCCCACCTGCTTGCCCCTGAGTCCCCAGTGCCAGAACCCCTGAGTCCCCAGAGCAGATGCTCTGGGTTATCCAGTTCTGTAATCTCTGCTTCTGTAATATGTTTTGCTTTTTTGTTCTTCTTCCTTCCACCCCCATTATCACCACCGTAGTCCAGGCTGTTACTAGCTCTTTGGACTATTTGTGGGAGATACCTTATTGACTACATAGCCTCCAAGCCTACCTGCCTCCTTCCCAGTCGTAAGATTAATCTTACTAAAACATTCCCTCTCAACCCAGTTCAGAAATCTTTAGTGGCTTCCTACTGTTTTCTTCTAGCTGACTACTTACTCATATTTTAAAAATGCTACCTACCTTAACGTAACCCCCTGCTTATTCTTATTCATCCTCTTTACCTAGAATTCCCACTTCACTCTTCCCTGAAGCTTACCTATCCTGGGACCACACTTCAAGTTCTACCCAATTGGATGTGATCTTTTGGAAACTCAATCCATATATGTGTGTGTGTGTGTGTGTGTGTGTGTATTTTATACTTAAAAAAAAACTGCCACTCATCCACACCCTGCCTTAATCATTTTTTTGAGTCATCACAGGCAGAATGGTTAAAAGAATGGACTCTGGACCTGCATTGCCTGCCTTCTCATCCCAGTTCCACCTCTTACAAGTTCTACACCTTGAGCTGATTACTTAACCTCTGAGCCTCATTTTTCTCATCTGTAAATTGTGAGCAGTAATAGTACCTAACTCACAGGGTTGTTGTGAGGAATAAGTGACTTATTACTATATGTTTAAAACACGGCCTAGTACCATATAGATGTTTGCTATTATCACATGTTTAAAAAAGATTTATCCTATTCCATAAGCTCCCTAAGGGTAGGGGATGTCTTATTCTTATTTGGAATGCCCCACAGAATCTATCAAGTTACCTTATACTTAGTAGGCATTTAATAAGTTATTTACTGAATGAAATTGAAATTTATTGAAAAATCCAGTTGTCCAATAACATCTACTTTTGGTTTTGAAATAAGATTGTTTAAATTTGTACAGGGGAGTTTCAACAGTCATAATGTGAGGTCACAGAGTTTTTCTGGGATAATTTAGGTAGTAAAGTATACTGTTTCCTTATTTAATTACATGGTTTGGAAAAAAAACCAACTGTACTTTTAAAAAATATATTCTAAACAGAATCACACAAAGATGATGAAATAGTGAAACTTTGAACACGAAAACTCTTAAAACATAAGCTTTAGTGTTTTAAATTAAAAAGCAACAACAACAACTAAGAATCATATTGGACAACAATTTGCATGCAATAGAGACAACCTTCTAAGTGAAAGCACCCCAGAGTAGAACTAGTCGCTTACATATAATTTTCTTTCAAGAACACTAGTTTTAGGCTCCATCCTGGGATTTTAACTTATGTATGCATTGGCTTTTCCAAGATATATTTAATAGTGTTTTTTTTTTTTAAATTTTTTTAAATAGTGTTTTTGAGTATTGAATAAGAGATATCTAGGACTAATATTTACTGTTGGTCTTGTATGATAATTGTGAATTGTGGTAACAATGTTTCAGGCTTAAATATTTGAAATCGTATCAGGTAGTAGTTTTATTTATATGGTTTTAAAGAAACATTATCATTGGACATTTCATTGAAATTTTATCAATCTGCTTGAGACTTTTAATAGGAACTTAAAGTAGCTCTAAAACTAGACCACAGGTAAACTACAGAGTAACGTTTGGTTCTGATGGGAAAAAGGGAAGAAATATCCATTAAGTATGGGCTTAATTTTTCTGGCTCCAGAGAAGAAAAATTGAATTTTCACCAGTAAATAGAAACCTGGCTAAATGCCCCAAGAAAGTAAAATTATTTTCCTCACTTTAAAATATTTGGTGATAATCAGGTAAAGCAGCTTTTTTTTCTGTGTAGGTTTTACAGGGCCTTGAAGCATCAGCCAAAGAACCACTTGCAATGCCAGTTAACCCAGGGGCTCAAATTCCCATGAACTAATCATTATTTATAATAAAATCTAGGTATATTATCTTACATATTTAATAGAGTAAAAAACTAAATTTCCATCTTTTAATGTTAATATGCTGTGAGATTTATTCAGTTAATGTCTCCTAATTTTGTTACGAACTTATTTAAAATTTTTAATGTTAAAGTGTTGTAAGTATTTCTAGTCAAAAACATAGATATATTTAAGAATCTATAAAACTAGGTTTTGTAATGGATCAATATTTAAGTAAAAGGAGGAAAGGTATCAGGTAATTGTAATGAAATATTCATCAGCTGTAGAATGACCTACTCATCCACTTGCCAAGTCTTACCCTCTGTTTCTGTTTCATTTGTCTTTATAACCTTAGTGTTGAAACACTGAGAGTTTATGCTGTAAACTCTTTCTCACTGCTTTAGAGTTGTAAATACTGAAAGATTTTTACATTCTAGATTTCACCTCCTCCTCCCCCCCCAAAATTGATGAAAATTCTTGGGAAAATAGTTGTTTTACAAACTTAGTTGCAATGGCAATATGAAAATTTAAAGGTATTATGTGTGGCATCCTGGAGTTTGTTGGAAATCATTTATTTTCCTTTCTCTTCTGCCATGTTAACTTTAGTCTAGATTTATATATAACAAAATAGAGCCCCAGCAGATTTCTAGAGACTTTCATCTTTTACCATATGACCTCGCTGCCCTCTGTTTTTCCTATGTACTTTAAGGTATCTTGTGTGGGTACATTAGAAACTATCCAAAGGAACTAGGAAGTAAAATTGCTGAAATAACAACCTTCATATTAATAATTCTATGATAACTTAAAAATTATTGATTGTAGATATGTCTATGTTGTGTGCATTTTTTCTGTATTTTTATCTTCAAATTTCATTATGTTCAATATGCATATATTAGCATATCTCTAATGACTGATGATTATACTTTGGCTCAAGCAAATCTTGTATCAAGTAAGTTAGTCTCGACTATTTGAATTCACTCTTTGTTTCTTGATTTCTTATGGCTACACTTAGTTGTAATGATCAGTTAAACGTTCTGAATGCTTTTTTTTGTGAGCCTAGGGCTGTGGGAATACAAGGGAAGTTCGTTGTGGTCCTTATTTTAAACAGCTTGCAGTTTTGTTGTGAAAAGTATGTATGTGTGTGAAATAATTATAAAAATAGTAAATCATTAAGGATTAGGTCATAAAGTATTGCTTACATAGGAAGGAAGAGCTAAGTGGATTCAGAGCAACTGGGTTGGACTTACTGCGGTAGTAAGGACTCTGGAGCTTGACTGCCTGGATTTGAATCCTGGTTCCACCACTTACTTAACTAGCAATGTGACTTTGGTCAAGTAATGCAACTTCTGCCTCAGTTTTCTCATCTGTCAAATGGGGATAATAAAACTTACCTACTGGGATTGTTGACTTGTGGCCTTTCTAAACAGGGGTTTCTTGAGAAAATTCAGCCCTAATGACCTCAGGCATCTATTTATATACTGACTTGACTTCTCTCCTATGCATCTGGAATGGCACTAGTTATGAACCATCCTTGGGAGATTTGAGAAAACAGGCATCAGATAATTTTCCGTGTGTAGTGGTTCCAATAAGGAACCCTGGTTGAGGATTAAATGAGTAAATAAATCATGTGGAACAGGGCTTGAAAGTGTTAATTATTACTGTTGTTAGACTCTGAAAAAAAGAGAGGATTTAATTAGAGGTAAAGGGTTTTTCAGGCTGAGAGAAGTTAAAGGTTATCTGAAAGTGTTTTCCATCTCAAACAAGTATCCAATTACTTGTGTCTGTGGGACGGAGATGGGACTTGGAAAATCAACAACTTAGTCATCAGTCAGAAAAGCATGGAGCATTTGAAAGGAGGATTGTACATAGGAAAAAAAAAATGCTTCTTAATAAGCATTTACCTGTATCAAAGTTACATAAATTTATAAATATCATATTGAAACTATGGGAGAGAAAAGTTTTTAGTGAGCAAGAGATGACAAATGGAAATTAACCATATGCCAGAAAGATAAATTGACACACCTCTTTTTGGGTGGTTACATATCTATTTTTTGTTGCATATTAAGGCAAATTGGAGAGACATTTGTTTCATTTGATCTAGAGGGCTGTGGGAACACAACTTTAGGTAGGTTAAGTACTAACAGTTGGCTGCTGAATATAAAGATCATTGGTGACACTGGGAGAGAGTCATTTCAATGGAGTTCACCCCACCGTGCGTGTGTTAGAGCTCACGCTCTCTCTCTCCCTCTCCCTCTCTCTCTCTTTCTCTCTCTCTCTCTCTTTCACACACACACACACACACACACACACACACAGTTTCAATATATTTGTAAATTCCTATGGCTTTGATACACTTAACATGCTTATTAAGAAGTTTGTTGTTTTTTACTACACGAGGCTCATCATTTCACACTCAGAGCCCCTTTTCCCTGCATTTTATCCTGCCTGTCACACCTGTGATCATTTTCTTTCATCTGTTCCATTTGAACCCCGACTAGTATGCTCACCCCTTCCTCAGTCCAGCTTCTGGAACCGAGTCTGACCTTAGGGCAGATTTAAAGAGGTCCAGTTCAATACTGGCAGATTGCGCTGTTGGGATACTTGTTGCTAACTCGATGCTTTATTGTTTAGTAGTATGTATAATTGGCGTACGGCTTTGTTCCTATGATCAGTTCCCCACCTTGCGCCCCAATTTGTGTACCTGGGCTACTTTTATTTCTCTTTGCAGAGTTCTTTGATAACTCTAGGCCTATTCATGAAACTCAGAGGCGGACTTTCTCTGATGTACGACATTTGCAGTGTCCCATCAGTTGGGGCATCTGTTAATTGATGCTGAAACTCCCTGAGACTAACCTCCTGCCTTATTATTACCTTTGCCTCTCAGGGTTTTATCTATTTTATCCCTGCTGAAGTTTCCATCACTGCCCACTGTTGGTTCCCCACCCCCCAGTTTCTAGTTCCAAATCCTTATCCCTTCCAAGTTCCTACTGCAGGAACCACTGGTACTGCCTAAAAAATGACAGTGGCAGAGGGTGAGATGTTCTTTAATAAACCTTCTGGCAAAGAAAGCCAGCAGAGGAGACACCATTAAATATATGAAATAAAGTAAGGCTATAGGAAAAAACTGAGCAAGTTTTAGCATTAAGAACCCAGAGGGAAGCCCTTTCTTTCTTTTGGTTGAGATTATAATTTAGAAATTTTAAGATGCAGTGTGGGGAGGAGAGAGAGGGAATTTAGTTGATCGGCTTTATCAGCTCTGAAATTTAGGTAGAAATGTTGCTTGTTGACAGTGAGATAAATTGCAGTGGCTCCAAGAGAATGAAAAACAAGATATAGAATGGTTTAATTTGGGGAATGGATATATAGTCAAACAAGAATGTATACGTGGATTGCTGAACAGCTGTGGAATAAGACTGATTAGGTCTGGCTCCTGTATCATTTGGGAAGCAGACTGGCTAATAATTCATCAAATGTGTATATGAAGTTTTTCTAGGAGTATATGCCAGAAGGAGTTAAAGGAAGCTTACAAAAATATGTCCAGCATGACAAAATAAAGTATATGTTGAAAGTATATACATGAAAAAGGATAAGATGGGGCTCAGAATGAAAATATTACCCAGGCAACATATAAGGAAGTCTAGAAGTGGGCCATAAATTAGCTGTGGGCTTTCTAGCTGCCCATGTGAAGATGGAAATAGTAATTGCTAATTCCAACTCTGTACGATGTAAAACAAATGAATTAATTAAGCAAAACACAAGATTTTTTGGCATTGAGAAAATATTTGTCCGAAGTCTTTTCTGGGAATTTACAAACTAATGAAAATGGGGAACATGTTTTGGGTCAGCAGAAATAGCTCTAGGAAAAATCAGTCTTGACCGTAAGAAAATAAGTCAGTTAATAGCATTGTCTCATTCTTTCAAGTGTTGGAAGTTTATAGATGTTGTTAGGTGGGCAGAGTTCAATTGGATTAGAACAAATAGAGTAAAACTAAACCCCATTACCAATGAAAACACATAACTATAGTTTGTCATTCAAGTACTATTTTATGGGAAGTATTTGTAAGTTTTAGATACTTCCAAATATCAGTTTACCCCTAATCATCAAGGCAGTCTAGAGGTATCTCCCTGCTTATCTTGGGTTTACCTGGGTACCTTCAAATGCAGATTGTCGAAACATTCTTAGATGTCAAGTGTTTTCAGCAGAAACGAGTAAAAGAAAAGAGAGAATACTTCCTTTGAAAAATATTCTGAAAGAATCTAGTTTCTAGCATAGTATCTAATGGCATCCAGATGATTTGGTGAGGCTAAGAACACAGCAGTGTGCCCAGGGAGTTGGTAGCTAGTGGTGCAAGAGTGACCATAACCGATATCCAACTCCACAGGCCAAAACCGAGTTGTTATTTCCAGTGAGGGAGAGAACCATTAGTTAAATTTTTATATTTAGGTTGTTCGTCTCAAAGCTAATTAAGGGATTTTACCTTGACGGTGGCCTTATTTAATAAGAAAAAGATTTACATTTCCTTAGATTGACTTAGAGCAGTTTTTTTAATAAGAAGGATTAGAAAATATTCCTTCATGTATTAAACACATTAATCAAGTCAGAAGCTCTTGTTTTAATTAGTCTGCGGAGGGATTGCTAGGCAGAAATGTTGCATAAACAAGTTGCTAATTATTTTCTCAGATATTGGCCAGCCATGAAGACCTAACAATCAAGTAGCAAAGGGTGAGCAGATCTGTGAATTATTTTATGTTTGCCTGATGGAGTAAAGGGCTGAATAGATGAACATTTGCTGAGCGCGATACCAGGGAAATAAATATGATAAAGTCATGGCCCCTGCCCTAGGGTGTTATCTAGTCTATGGGAAAGTCAGCCAATTAAGTGGTAAGTCATAAGTGCTCTGATAAATGCTTGGTATGCTGTGAAAGTAGTGAATTGGGAGCTGGGGAATAACCCTTTCTAGAGGATGAGACATTTAGTTGAATTTTGAGGGAAGTTACTCACTTGGGAAAGGATCTCCCACTTAGAGAAAGGGCACCCCTTAAGCAACCTAGGTCTTTAAAATAGGAAGAGTATACCCTTTGTATATTGGGGAAAAGACAAGGAATGGCAGGAGATGAGGCCAGAGGGATAGGAAGAGGCTAGAAGAGGGAAGACCTTTTGTGCTAGGATAAGGACCTTCACTTTATCCTAAAAACTACAGGGAAACATGGGAGGATTTTGAGTACAAAAATTATATGATTAGATTTGTATTTTGGAAAGATGGATCTGGCAGCAACTTAGAGATTAGCTGTGGAGAACAGTGCTGTTGGCAATGAGATTATCTGGGACACTTTGTAATTAGAAGTGAGAAGTGATAGTCCTGAATTAAGGCAGAGACGGTGGTGAGGAAAGGAGGAGGAGAGGGTCACATTCCAAAGTGGAGGTAGAATCTGCTTTGAGTCAGTGCCAGATGGGGTGCGAGCGATGATGGAGAAAAGGGGTTGAAGATAATTTGTGGCCACGGGTTTTTGTTTTGTTTTCAGATTGAGGTGAAATTCAATTTAACATAAACAACATACAATTAATTATTTTAAAGTCAATAAACTACGACTGAAATATGGTATTAAGTATATTTACAGTGTTGTGTAATTTGTCACATTTCAAAACATTTTTATCACCCCAAGAGAAAACTCCACACCCATTAAACAGCTATTCGCATTTGCCCCTGCCCTCAGGCCCTGGCAACCACCAATCTGCTCTCTGTTTCTATGGGTTTACCCATTCCGAATATTTCATATGAATGGCATCATACAACACATGACCTCTGTTGTCTGACTACTTAGCATGATGACTCCGAGGTTGATCCATGTTATAGCATGAATCAGTACTTCATTTATTTTTGTGGCTGAATAATGTTCCTTGGGTGTATGTCCCCCATTTTTTTAATTCATCTGTTCATGGACATTTGAATGTTTCTACCTTTTAGTTATTGTGAATAGTGCTGATAAGAACATTCACTTATAGGTATTTGTTTGAGTACCTGTTTTCAATTTTTTTGGATGTATACCTAAGAGTAGAATTGCTGGGTCATACGGTATTTCTTTAACTTTCTGAGAAACCACCAAACCATTTTCCACAGTTGCTATACCATTTTACATTCCCACCAGCAAAGTACAAGGGTTCTAATTTCTCTACATCCTCAATAACACTTATTTTCTATACTTTTAATTACAGCCAACCTAGAGGGTGTGAAGAGATATCTTACCGTGGTTTTGATTTGCGTTCCTTAATGACTAAAGATGTTAAACACCTTTCATGTGCTTGTTAGCCATTTGTATGTGTTCTTAATTCCACTCCTAGGTATATACCCCAAAGGTCTGTTCAATATATACTAGACCCTTATCAGATATATGATTCACAAATATTTTCTCCCACTCTGTAGGTTATCTTTTCACTTTCTTGATGATGTCCTTTGATTCACAAAAGTTTTAATTTTCATGAAGTCCAACTTACCTGTTTTTTGTTGTGGTGGTGGTGGTTGGTTGTGCTTTTGGTGTTATATCTAAGAATCTATTGCCAAATCCAAGGTCATGAAATTTTATTCTATATTTTGCTCTAAGAATTTTTTAGTTTTAGCTCTTATATTTTGACCATTGGTCTATTTTGAGTTTGTAAATGGTGTGAGTCGAGTCCAGCTTTATTCATTTGCATGTCGGTATCCAGTGTGCCAGCACCATTTGTTGAAGATACTGTTCTTCCCCTGTTGAATGGTCTTGGCATCCCTTTCTAAAATCAGTTGGCCAGAGTTGTGTGGGTCTTCTTTCCGTATCTTTGTCGTGGTTGATCTCTGAAGTGTCTGTTACTTCAGCTTGGGGTCAGCTAGTACTTGGACAGAGATTGCCTTGAATACCTGGACCCTCCCCCCTCCTCCTCCACCAAATAACCCCAACTCTCCCAGTCTTTGTAGATTGGCCCTGTATTAGGACATTCCTTTAAAGCCGAGCTAGGCTACTTACAGTCTCCCTTAGCCTTCACTTCCTCATTGCACTGAACCTGAAGATCAGCCAGGGGTGACATTTCGGGGTCTTCTCACATCCTGTCCTGGGTGTGCACTTTGGCTTTCTAAATTCCCCGGTATATACGGTAGCTTTCCACTATACTAGTTTTCCAAAGACTCTCTCTCCCCAGACTTTCAGCATATCTTTTGTGCACTTTACCTGTAATCTTTTGCCTCACGTGACAGCGGGTTGTTCATAAGCCTTTCATTGTTTTCTAGGAATGCCCTCTACTTAGCTACTTTTCCACCTTGAGTGAGTGAGTCTGAGTCAGTCCTTCAGGTTGTCCCCAGATAGGTCAACACAAACACGATTCTTTAAGAACAAGGTCTGCTCTGCTCCCTACGCAGCCAGGGACCGGAGTCCCACACTGGGAATGAGGGCTGCCATCACCAAGATGACAGCAGAGCCAGAGAGTTGGGTGGGCAAGTAAAAATGCTGCAAAGTTTACCTACCATTTTCCCGTTTCCTCTTTTTTGATTCACTCTTTGCTTTGTTGCTTATAAACCTATGACTATTCTCCAGAATTCTGACAAAGTTGATTCTGATAGTTTTGCTCATTTTGGAGCATGTTTCTCTGAAGGGACGTGCCCTTGGGGGCACCTACTTTGCCATATTTGCTGCTGTCACTCCCGCAGATGGCTTTTGGAGGAATACATTTGATGGGAGAGGTGAAGGGGGTCTGAGCTAAAGAGAAAGTGGGATTTGAGAGTTATCAGATGTAGATAGCTACCCAAAGAGAGTGTATCTCTTGAGCAGTTTGCAAGGGAAATGTTAGAAGTCATATTTATATATTTTAAGAAGTTTTTTTGGTCATTTGTTATGGGATTCCTGTAAAAGAATTACATAACATTTAAGCAAATTATGAAACAAAATAAACACCTGTGAATCTACTAGCCAACTTAAAAATAAAACATTAGAATATCTTTGAAACTATTTTGTATCCCCCCAGTCCCAGCCTCTACCTTCCCCCATCTTACCCTCAGAGGTAACTACTATTGTGATTTTTTTTTGGCGGGGTGAGGGGGGCGCTTATATTCCTGTATTTTAAAACAAAACAGATCCCACATCAGCTTATCTAGATATGTACGTATTCCTAAACAATGTGTTGTTAGTTTTGTTTGTCTACGAGCTTTATAAAAATGGAATCCTGTAGGGAGTCTTGTCTGGATTACATTTTTCACTCAGTGTTGTTTTAAGAGTATCCATGTTCTGTGTATAACTGTATGTTGTTCATTTTCATGAATGCATAAAATTTAGATGTGTGAAGCCCTGCAGTTTACCTAGTCTCCTCTCGAGAGACATTTAGGTTTGTTTCCAGGTGTTGTTTTTTTTTTTGCCAGCATAGACAGTGCTACTGTGGACATTTTTATACATGTGCACAAGACATGTATGGTATTTCCACAGGAGTGGAATGGCCGAATCATGGAAGAGACACATGTTCAACTTTACAAGTTGATGTACCATGACTTTCCACAACAGCTGTTCCAATTTGCCCTCCCACCAGCAGCATGTAAAGAATCTCACTGATTGGTATTTTTGCCATCATTTGATATTACATACTGCTTCAATTTTTCTAATAGAGTGCATGTAAATGTTAGTTCATTGTGGTTTTAATTTGAAGCTGAGTACTCTTTGATACGTTTATTAGTCATACGTGTTACCACTTCTATAAAATTCCCTTTACCATTTTTCCATTGGATTCTTTGTATTATACTTATTTGTTGGAGCTTTTTATGAACTCTGCATACTAATCTTTTATTGGCTATGTATATTATCAATATTATTGCCTAGTTTGTAGTATGCCTTTTCACTTTATGGAGTCCTTTGAACAGAAGTTCTTAATGTATTCAAATTTATGTATATATTTTTTACGGTTTGTGATTTTTGGGTTTAAGGAGTCTTTTGTTACCTCAAGGTCATCAAGACAATTTCCTATAATTTCTTCTAAAGTATGAAAGTTTCGTTTTGCACATTTACATCTTTAACCACCAAGAATTAATTTTTTAAATGAAGTGTAGGATACAGAGAGAAAGTGTAAATATTGTATTACTTGATGAATTATCACAAAATAACGGATGAGTAACCTCCATCCAGATTAAAGAAAAATAGAACATTACTAGCATTCTAGAATCCCCTTTCAAACCACCTCCTAAGTATACCCTCATTCTTCTCCCTAAAGATACCTAGTCTATAGATTTCTAACAGTGTCAGTTACTTTTGCCCATTTAGAACTTTATATAAATGAAATTATATGCTATATATGCTTTTATTTCTGGTTGTATTTGTGAGATTCATCCATGTTGAGTTTAATGGAAGTTCACTCATTTTCATAGCTATGTAGTATTTCATGGTGTAAGTATATGGCATTCTATTTTTCTATTGATAGACATTTAGGTTGTTTTCATTTGGAGACTGTTATGAATATTCAACTATAAACATTCTTACGTATATCCTTTTGGTGCACAAATGTTTGCATTTCTGTTGGGGGTAGTCCTAGGAATAAAACTGCTGGTTGGTTTGTGTATGTTCATCTTTAGTAGATATAACCAGTTTTCCAAAGTGGTTGTACCTATTTTCACACCTACCAGCTATATATGAGTGTTCCATTTGCTCCAAATTCCATCCATCACTTACATTTAAATCTACTCTTCAGTCTTTCTTATTTTAGCCATCTCGGTGGGTGTGTAGTGTTACTTCATTGTGGTTTTAAATTGCATTTCCCTTATTAACAATGAGACTGAGCATAGATAGATAGAAAAGCAGACAGACATGCTATTGGGATATATTATTTTATAAAATACCAGTTCAAGTCTCTTGCCTATTTTTCTATTCAGTTGTCTTTTTCTTATTGATTCTAGGAGTTCTTTAAATATTCCTGAAATACGCTCTTTGATGTATTATAAATATCTCCTCTCACAATGTGATTTATCTTTTCATTCTTTTATTGCTGTCTTTTAATGAACATAAATTTCCAGTTTTGATGTAGCTCAGTTTGTTCATTTTTTCCTTTAAAGTTAATGTTTTTGTGTTCTGTTTAAGAAATTTTTGCCTATCCTCAAGATAACTCTCCTATGTTATTTTCTAGAAACTGTTTTACCATTTACATTTAGAGCTACAATCCATCTTATTTATTTTTTTTGATATGGTATGAGATAGAGATCAAGAGTAATTTTTTCCATTTAGGGGCAGCTAATTAATTGGCTCAGCACTAATATTTGAAAAAACCATCCTTTTCCTTCTTTGCAATGCTGTCTTTGTCATAAACTCATATATATATACATATATATATATATATGTATATATATATAACCATTTCTGCATTCTGTTCTTTTTTTGATCATGATTTTTATTCAAAATTTTTTATTGAGATGTTATTGACCTATAACATTATTTTAGTTTCAGGTGTACAACATAATGATTCTATATATATTATATTATAAAATGATCACAATTAGTCTAGTTAACATCCATCACCACACATAGTTACAATTTTTTTTTCTTGTGATGCGAACTTTTAAGAACAACTCTCTTAGCAACTTTCAAATATACAGTATTGTTATTTATAGTCACTGTGCTGTATATTACATCCAGTGACTTTTATAACTGGAAGTATGTACCATTTGACCTCCTTCACTCATTTTGTCCAATAGACTGACAACCACTAATCTGTTCTCTGTACCTATGAGTTTGGTTTTTTGTTTTTTTTTTTAATTTATTTATTTATTTTTGGCTGCATTGGGTCTTCGTTTCTGTGCGAGGGCTTTCTCTAGTTGCGGCAAGTGGGGGCCACTCTTCATCGCGGTGCGCGGGCCTTTCACTATCGCCGCCTCTCTTGTTGCGAGGCACAGGCTCCAGACGCGCAGGCTCAGTAGTTGTGGCTCACAGGCTTAGTTACTCCGCGGCATGTGGGATCTTCCCAGACCAGGGCTCAAACCTGTGTCCCCTGCATTGGCAGGCAGGTTCTCAACCACTGCGCCACCAGGGAAGCCCTATGAGTTTGTTTTTTAAGAATCCATGTATATAAGTATTCATACTTATGAATCATACGGTATTTGAGAGAGATCATACGGTATTTGTCTTTCTCTGTCTACTTATTTCACTTAGTATAATGTCTTCAAGGTCCATCCACATTGTTGTAAATGGCAAGATTTTCTTCATTTTCATGGCTGAACAATATTTCATTGTATATGTATACCACATTTTCTTTATTCATCCATCGATAGATGCTTAGGTTGTTTCCATGTCTTGGCTATTGTAAATAATGATGCAAATAACATGGGGGTGCAGATATCTTTTTTGAGTTAGTGTTTTCATTTCCTTCAGATAAATACCCAGAAGTAGGATGGCTGGGTCATATGGTAGTTCTATTTTCAATTTTTTGAGTAACCTCTGTAGTGTTTGGCACAGTGGCTACACCGATTTACATTCTCACCAACAATGCACAAGGGTTGCATTTTCTATACATCTACACATCCCTTTTCTACACATCTTTGCCAACACGTTATTTCTTGTCTTTTTGCTAATAGCCGTTCTAACAAGTATGAGGTATGTAGGTTTTGTAGTAGTCACATTAAAAAAATATAAAGAAACAGGTGCAATTAATTTGAATAATATGCTTTATTTAACCCAATATTGTTATTTCAGCATGTAATCAATATAAAATTATTAATGAGATATTTAACTTTTTTTGGTACTAAATCTTCAAAAGCTAGTATGCATTTAACCTTTACAGCACATCTCACTTTGGACTAGCCATATTTCAAGTGCTCATAGCCGCTCATAGTGGGTACTGTATTAGTCAATATAGGACTAGAATTTCTAGTAGAGTGCTGATACTGGGCAGACTTACCTTGTTCCTAACTTCGAAACAAATGCTTCTGACATTTCACCGTTAAGAAGGATATGGTCTGTAGGTTTGGGTAGCTATTTTTATGTGGTTAAAGAGGCTTTCTTATATTTTTAGTTACTAAGTTTTATTATTAATAAGAAACTTATATTGAATTTTGTCAATGTTTTAATCTCTTGAGATGATCTTTTCTTTTTCCTTTAATTTGTTAAGGTGATAAGTAAAATTTTGAGATTTTCTAAGGATAAACCAGTTTTGTATTGCTGGAATAAACTCAACTTGGACATGATGTCTTTTTATTCACTACTAGATTTATTTTATAAGAATGTCATCTTCTGTTACTTGGCTGTTTGATAAAAATTTACATGTAGTAGGTTCTAGGTCTGATGTTTCTAAGTGTTGCCTTAAATTTCATAGTACTCTAATATGTTTTAATTTTTGCTGTATATATGATTATATCCCCCTTTTACTCCTGATGCTATTTATATTTGCAGCCCATTTTCATTAATCTTTTCAGAGTTCTACCTATTTTATTAGACTTTTCAAAGAGCCAAACATGTAAAAATTGAATCTTGTTTTAAAATTTCATTCATTTTTGCTTTATATTCATTGTCTCTTTCCCTCTGCATTTTAGGTTTATTCTAGTTCCTATTCTATCATATTAAGTTGAAATTTTAGCTCGTTAATTTTCAAGTTTTCTTCTTTAACATTGTAAGCATTTAAGGCTATAAAATTTCTTCCAAGTTATTACTTTGGCAGCATATCTTACAAGTCTGCATTTTCTTTTCATTTTAAGTCTTTTAAATTTTCACTGATTTTATTTTTGACCCAGAAAAGGTTTAGAAGTGTGTTTTAAAATTATCAAATGTAGGTGTTTTTACATTTTTATCATTTTGTTAGCAGATTATGTATAGATGATTTGCATAGTAGTCTACTAACTCGGTTGTGTGATATCGATTCTTTGAACTTTGTTTAGTCTTTTAATTATGGTTTAGCACATAAATAGTTTATGTAGATGTTCCATGCATGCTTGTAGAGGATGTGTATTCTTTTTTTTTTTTTTTTAGAAATTCACGTTCTTATTTATTGATTGATTTATTGATTGATTGATTGCTGTGTTGGGTCTTCGTCTCTGTGCGAGGGCTTTCTCTAGTTGTGGCAAGCGGGGACCACTCTTCATCACGTTGCGCGGGCCTCTCACTGTCGCGGCCGCTCTTGTTGCGGAGCACAGGCTCCAGACGCGCAGGCTCAGTAATTGTGGCTCACGGGCCCAGCTGCTCCGTGGCATGTGGGATCTTCCCAGACCAGGGCTCGAACCCGTGTCCCCTGCATTGGCAGGCAGATTCTCAACCACTGCGCCACCAGGGAAGCCCGAGGATGTGTATTCTTTAATTTTGAAGTCGGGAATTCTCTTTGTGCCCATTTAGTAAAATTTTTTAATTGCTTTGTTTAGATCTTTAATATCTCAGCTGATTTTGTCTGCTTGATCTAACAATAGTAGAGAAAGGTGATTTAACACTTTCTCCCTTATAATTCTATCAAATTTGCTATATGTATTCAGTGAATACAAGTTGAGAATTTGTATATATTTCTGGTGCATTGAAGCTGTTGCGTCTTGACTCTCTATCTCTAATGATGCCTTTGGCTTAGATCTATTTTGTCTTACTTTAACAAGGTCATTCCAGCTTCTTTTAGTTGGTATTGCCAGTGATATCTTTTTTCCACTTTCCGTCTTTTTTAGTATTTCTGTGCCCTTATATTTTAGTGTGTCTCTTGTAAATACTATATATTGTAGGATTTTGGTGTGTGTAGGGAGAGTTTTTGTGTTTTTTTTCCTATGTATAGTCAACAAGGTTAATCAATATCTTAAAACCCACTCCCTCTAGAAAAAATACAAGTCTTATCATATTTTAACACTAATTGCTAACTTCCCCATTCCCCACAAATTACATAATACTGTTATCGACCATTTTAACTTCATTTTTAAAAAGTTCCATAAATTTGATGTTATTATTTTTCTATAGACAATGTTTGTTTAGTTTTATGTACATGTTTACCAGCTTCTTTGCTTACTATTCTTTCTTGTAATTCAGACCTTTTTAAGGGGGCATTTTTCTTCTTCCTAAAGAATATTTTTGGGGAGTTTTTTTTTAGTGAATGTTAAATGGTGATAAAATTTTATTTTATATTTATCTGAAATGGTCTTTATTTAACTCTAGTTCTTGAAAGGTCTTGGGTACCCAGTTCTAGGTTGAGGGTTATCCTAGTCATTTGTTCTTTCCGCAATAGCAGGACATTTTTGAAATGTCTTTCTAATGAAAAATGTAATCAAAAATCTAATATTTATTATGTGTGGGCTCAATAAAAATAATCTTACTAAGACGCCTCTTAATAACCTTGTAAAAAGTTTGTATTAGGTTAGTGGCAGAATAGCTATACATTTAAAGATTAAAATATGACTGATAATAGAGGCCGCGACTTCCCGGCCGGAGGTGTATCTCCATGAATAACTTAAATGACCCCCCAAATTGGAATATCCGGCCCAGTTCCAGGGCTGATGGGGGTGATGGAAGCAGATGGAATTATGCCCTGTTGGTTCCAATGCTGGGATTGGCTGCTTTTCGTTGGATTTGGTCTAGGGAGTCCCGAAAAGAAATAGAAAAAGAGAGGGAAGCATACCATCAGAGAACAGCTGCCTTCCAGCGGGACCTCGAAGCCAAGTACCATGCCACGATCTCAGAAAGTCGGCGGGCTGTGGCACAGTTGCCCCTGGAACTTGAAAAGGAACAAAACAGAACGACTAGCTACCGAGAAGCCCTCATCTCTCAGGGGCGCAAGATGGTAGAAGAGAAGAAGCTTCTGGAACAGGAGCGGGCTCGGGTCCTGCAGGAGAAGAGGCAGCCCTTGCAGAGTGCGTACCTGAGCTGCCTGGGCAAGGAGGAGGACTGGCAACAGAGAGCCAGGCTTCTGCTGAGAGAGTTCGAGGACGCTCTCACAGAAAGACAGAGCATCTACTGCAGTCTGGTTCTCCCTCGCCACAAGCGGCTGGAGATCGAGAAGAGCTTACTGGTCCGAGCGTCCACTGACCCAGTTGCTGCTGACCTAGAGATGGCAGCTGGCCTGACTGACATATTCAAGCACGACACGTACTGTGGTGACGTCTGGAACACCAACAAGCGCCGCAATGGGAGGCTTATGTGGCTGTATCTCAGATATTGGGAATTAATGGTCGAACTGAAGAAATTTAAGAGTGTAGAGAGAGCCATACTGGAAAAGTAAGACAGGAGTGAACGGCTCAGCGTCAGACCGGTGTGTGTTCTGGGTTACGCGATGTTTTCGTTCTGCCAGCGCTCCCTGTGTTGTGGCCACGCATGCACACAGCCACCTCTCAGCAGTGGCCTTCCACTCCCGCCACCCTCCGAGCTCTCCGTCCCCCTCAGCGGCTAAGGACGCAGTTTCTCAGGAGCATTTTATAAGCTGTCAATAGTTTATTAAGCGGAACAGTATATCCTCATAGCTTTCGTGAAAAACTGTTTTTAAGAATGTGAAATATAATATTCATCCTTACTATAAGTCATTTTTTTGTCTGTTTTTATCACTCCCTAAATTCTTTTTTCTCCTCAAATTATTTTTCTCTCTCCTAAAATTACAGTTAGAAGTTGTCAGGTAGTGGATAGGACTGCCTAATAGATGAGAAAGGAAGGTAGTGATACCGTCAAGGTTTTGTGGTGTTTTGAAGCTCTTTCCCACCAAAGGGGAAAAAGTGTTTATTTCCAGTTGATACCCTTGTGTGTGTTTATGAGCAATGACATGTAATTAAAACACCTCAATTTAAAAAAAAAATAAAATAAAATAAAATAAAATAAAATATGACTGATAGAAATTTCTATCACATATGTGTGGTGATTGCCCTTAGGTTTGTAGCTAGGGTCACTATTTATACTAATATTGTTTATGATCTTGAGTTTTTATTTGCTTATACTAAGCACCCATTTTTCAGAAACTCATTTTTAGTTCTTGGTGATAAGAGGGCAGGCTGTCTGCATTTCAGTCTTTAAAACCTTATTTTCTAACTATTGCCTTAAGTGCATTTTACTATTATTTCTGTCTACTCCTTACTACTTCTTGTCTTTTTTTTTTTTTTTTTTTTTTTTTTAATGCTATTCTTGTCTGCTTACATTCTTTTTATGTATGTATGTATGTATGGCTGTGTTGGGTCTTCGTTTCTGTGCGAGGGTTTTCTCTAGTTGTGGCAAGCGGGGGCCACTCTTCATCGCGGTGCGGGGGCCACTCTTCATCGCGGTGCGCGGGCCTCTCACCATCGCGGCCTCTCTTGTTGCGGAGCACAGGCTCCAGACGCGCAGGCTCAGTAATTGTGGCTCACGGGCCGAGTTGCTCCGCGGCATGTGGGATCTTCCCAGACCAGGGCTCGAACCCGCGTCCCCTGAATTGGCAGGCAGATTCTCAACCACTGCGCCACCAGGGAAGCCCCTTACTACTTCTATACTATGATAAAAGGAAGGAAATGTAGTCTTACCTTCACTGAATGTTTGTATATCACTCAAGCTATATACTCTACGTATCTTTTATTTTTTAGTTCTCACTGTAATCCCACCTTACTTGCATTTTATAAATGAGGAAATTGAGTTTGAAAGTTATTTAAGTGACTTCCTGAGGTATCATAATATATGTGTTGGGACTAGGAGTCAAAACACAAATACTCAGGTATTTTCTACAATTCTGGTCTCATTTAAGTTTCGATATCCTATGGTAAGCAGTCCTCTTAATGCAGATCAGTAGGTGGACTGCATAACCAACCACCTGTGTAGCTTGACGTTAGACATGCAGAAGAGCACTTCAACTAAAAAGAGTGCTGTACTGTTATTTTGTGTTGCTTCAAGGTGTACAATTAGATTTACTTGTAGGATTTGCGATAGCTATCTTATGCCACAAATCATTAAATATGTTTATCATGAGTATCATTTGTACTTACAATAATTTCTGTCACTCCCTGCCTTCTCCTACCCCAGCTCCCATCCTAGATTAACATGACAGGTAATAATAAATAACTGTGTGTTTTTTCTCTTCCAGACTAATTAAAATAACTTATTACATACTTAAAGCCCAACATTCAGAGATGTTATTTACTACTGGGTTGGCACTATTATTTATAATGTATAAAAATGGACTTGTATGGGAAGGGGGAAGGACTGTGTTCCTTTACCTGTCGAAGAAATTGGAATATTCTGCATAGTCTTAAAGGATTTCATAGAAAGATAGGGAAATCCATTATTGTAAATACTAGGGGTTTTAGAGGGTTGTTTGAGCATTCCTATGGTTGACTATAGAAATCCTTTCAAACTTTATGGCTACTCTAACCTCAAATCATTCATGTACCATTTTTGAGTTTCTTTTATCTGTTCTTTTTTTCTCAGTTTTTCAAATTTTGTGACAGTATGTCTATTAAATTTGTTAACAAATTTTGTAGCTTTTAATTGTGTATTTAAGCAATACATTAAAAGAATAATGGTCCAGATTTGTGTATTAGATGCCTGTGTGTTCAGCTTTAAAAAACTAGGTTAGATATCAAATTATATAGAACCTTATATAAATAAAATTATACTTAATTTAAGATAGCCTGGGTTGTGTACATAAAAATATTCTTCTAGAAGGAAATGGACAGGTATTTTTTTTTAAAATAGGATATGATGTGTTAGCGCCATCTACTGTTGAGTAACAATAATCACGTCTTTGTGTGTACTTGGATTTTTTTCCCAGCCCCTATTAAGTCCTGTGTATTACTCTGGGTATTCTTACTTAGTTGACAACTCTGTAAAATCTGGGTGTTTTGGGACATTCAAATGATACCCAATCTATGTTTAGAGTTGGTCAGTTTTTGGAGATCTTGCTTCATAATTCTTGTCGAAGTAGCAGTGGCGAATTTCCTTTAATATTCTTGACAGTGCAGGATTTTAAAATAAAGCTAGCTGATTATTCTAGTTTTCCATATAGCATCCTTGTTTTAAAATTTGCTGATTGATTGACTATTGCTGTAAAAAGACTGGTGGATTAAAATTGGGATTTAAATTGAATGTCCCCTTTGTAGTTGAAAGACTGTCTGTGGAAAACTATTTTCCATATGTTGCTTGTTATTTAATTAATTGAATTGTCCAAATCTGCATAGCACAGTATTGAGTGTATTTGTGATTTAAAGGAAAACCTTTGTCTAAATAATATATTAAATTTCTTGGAGCTTAATTTGTTAATGGAAAGGACATTACAAAAATAGGTTCATGTAATGCTATTCACTTTACCACTTGTGATCTTGAGACCATTAACGTTAACTTCTCTGAGCCTCAGTTTTCTCATTTGTAAATGAGAATACAGTAATAGTACCTACCTCTTGGGATTATTGTAGAGCATAAATAAAATATTCCTTCTAAAGCACTTAGCATAGCTTCTGGCACATAGTAATAAACACTCAGTAAATGTTAGTTATCATTATTTGTCATTAATATTTTGATCACTGTTTATATATTCAAAGTGAATATAATGTTTCAATAAATATATTTTTATCTTAGTCACTAATACCTTTTTAAAAACCCATAATGTTTGAATAAAATTGTAGCTTAAGAATATAAATGTTCAAAATGTTTACTGTTTGTTTCTGCACATCATTTAGAGTGGAGGATGTATGGTAGGTGGAAAGTACAAGGCCTTTTGGGTCTTTGGTCCTGGATCTGTCAGTTACTAGCAGTGTGACTTGCAGTAAATGATTTAACCTCTCTAGAGCTCAGTTTCTTCATCTGAAAAATGGGTTTTTTTGAGGATTAAATGGTATAGTGTATGTATACAGCCATTATTCTTGGCATTTTGTAGACTAACAGAATGTAAATGTTAATTCTCTCTTTCAGTAACAACATACTACAAGTTTACTAACATGCACATATTTCTATAATTTTGCTTTATGTTACTCATGCTAAAATAAGAAGATATTAAGTATCTTTATATTTGAATGACATGGAATTTGAGAGGATACAAAGAAATTGTTACATCTTGGAGGAGTATAATTGTGGAGATAGAATCTAAATATAGGAAGGTTTTTTTTTTTTAATTTGAGTAATGTGGTAATATTTGTACATGATTGTTAAATAAATTATACAAGAAATAGTTTTTAGGAATTCAAAGGAGGAATACTTTTTATACTGGACCCAGCTTACTTCCCCCCTCCCTCATCACCATCACCATCATCACCATCACCATCATCACCATCATTTTAGTAATAGTGGCCCCTTGGGTATCCTGGGAGGACATAAAGAAGATAAAATCCACTCATGGACTGATAGAAGTATATCCCGATTACATGTTATCTACCAGCATTATGGACCAAGTCTTCAAGATGGGGCAGGGGTTGTACGTGGTAGTAACTGATCAACATTGAACATGGTACACGCTTGTAAATCCATGAACAAGCAAATGAAAGCCTCCGCATCACAGTAGTAACGCCAGCTGAAACCAGTGTTCTTATCACATGCTACTTTAAATTTCTGCATATAAATATAAAGAGCTAATTCCCTCCCGTGTCCTCTGGGTCTTTACCTCATCAGGATACTGCATCATCTCTTATCTTTCATCTTTTCCTCTTTACTGGCAGCTTGTATGGACCAGCAAGCCCCCAGTGCCCCCACCCCAGACCCCGTCTTCCTCACTCCCCATCTATCAATGGGGCTGTGGGGTGGCTGTTCCCTCTTCTTCACCCCCCTGCAAACCAAGCTCCTGAAGCTGTTCTTTCGCAGATATGATCAGTGGCTTCCTAACTGTCCAGTCTCAAGTCCGAGGAGCGCTTTTCGGTCTTAACCTCCTTTGATCTCTGTCTTGGTGTCGTTGCCTGATGCTCTCCTCCCTCAGCTTCAGTGCACCAAGCTCTCCTAGTTTTCCTCTCTTCGACCTGCTCTTTTTTAGTCTCATTTACTGGTTTACTTTTCCTCCCCCAGCCCTCTAAACTGTTGGTGTTTCCTTAGGTTCTATCGTTGGCCTCCCCTTCTTTACTCGACAGGTTTTCTTTGCACTGCAGAGACCCTGCCTAGATGTGATGATATCTGTGGGATCCTAGGTTCATTCTGGTAGTGCAGGGGGCAGAGGGCATGGGCTTTAGCCCCTCATAACTTCCATCACCTGTCAACACACGAAAGCTTCCCTGAGTAAACATATAATCTATGTAAAACAAACAACTGAAAAACACAAAATCATGCCGAAGTAGTATGTTTGGTATGGAAACTCAGCCTCAAGAAGTGTCTCTAACCCTTTCTGCCCCTGAACTGCTCCTCTGTGGAAATTCTGGAGCTTCCCTTGAGTGGCCTCAGTTTCCCTGTGAACATAGCTACTTGCATGTCCCATCCAGGCTGGGCTCCTCACTTATCACTCCTTTCAGACAGTCTGCTCCTCCTGTATTCTGCCAGTTAACAGTACCAAGACGTGCGCTCTATCAGAGCCAAACCCTTAATCATCCTAAACTCTGCTGCTTCTCTCTTATCTTATGTAACAAGCCAGTCCTGGGATAACTACTGCCTTAGTATCTTTCATTTATGATGGAATTTACTCCGTTATATTATGGTTATTTGATCAATGTCTTTTTCTTTCACTAGAATCTTTATGTCCCAAGTACCTGTCATAATTTTATATGATAATATTTTTATATGTAGAAATAAATTTAGCAACAATCCCTAGACCCCAAGGAATTAATAGCATCACCCTATTATACTAAAAAACACCAAAGTACTATAAAGCAATAGGTCTTCTACTCTTCATATGAAAAAATGTTATATTAAAGAATGTTAAATTAATGTTATAGTAAAGTGAAATGCTTTAAGATTGTTTTCTTTTGTAGTTTCTCAATTTAAAAGAGTTTTTTATATGCCATCGATACTTTTTGGAACTTGTACACTTCTAATTGCTTCAGTCTTATGTTATTAATCCAATTTTCCTTGTTTAATAATATTTCTCAGTACTATTTGTTCCTTGGATGCTCTCAAATGGTGGTTTGATAGTTACATTTTTGTTAAATGCATACTGTACCCTCCATTTGTTGTCATTTTTGAAATAAACTGTTCCCATTATCCTTTCAGGGCCACTCTTGGAGGGGTAGACTTTTTCCATTTCAGTCCTAAATAAATAGCATAAGAGAGGATGGCGTGTTCCAAATTCTAAATGGTTACAACTTATTTACGTAGGTTTTCCAATGGTTCTAGTGTTTGACGTTAAGAGAAGTATGGGGCTAACTGAAACAAACTTTTAAATGCCTAATCTTATTTTAACCTCCTAACCTTATTTTAACCTTCTGAGATGGTTACGGTTTGATGATGGCTCAGGTTCAGCTCCGGGCTGATGACTTGTCTGTATGGAGGCCACTACTAAGCTCTCAGCCTAACAAGACAGAAAAGTGATCTCTTCTTGAGACTGTGTGTGACTGGTAACAGTTTGCCCTTTTCATTTGGTTGTTTTTAATCTCCTGAGGCCCAGGAAGCCTGATAATCAGGTTTTAAGAATTGTGTGATGAACAGGAGTCAGTAATTCTCAAACAGGATCTAAGGAACAGAGCGTATTTCTTTGGTGTAGTGGCTTTACAAGAGCTTCTTCCATTGTTCAGTTAGTCTTCGTTCTTTGAGTTTCTAGACTGTGTACTGAAGGTTACTTAGGGTTGCTGATTCTAGGTACCTGGGTGCACTTCCCGTTCATTTATGGTTCACCTAGTTCTGGTGTTTTCTGAAATGTAATCAGTCAGTCTTGGATAGTTTATTTCATTGCATCTGCTCATAGAGCCATTTGGGACAGAGCAAGAGGCCTTAATTTCTTTTCTTTCAGTAATATTCAGAGGGCTTGAATCTTGGGTGATGCAGGGCCTGAGTGAAAGTCTATATACACAAACATATGCACACAGTACATGTGTGTGTTTGTGTTTAATACACTCATAGCATGTATTCATTAACCTTGTTGCTGTTAGTTCATGGCTGGAGTCCCCCTCCTAGTGCTGTTTTTTTATAAAGATCAGTGTTCGTGTGTGTGTACTGGGCTTTCTTGCTGGGTGGTGGGCATAGCAGGAAAGACTAGATACTCTGATAGAATGTGGGAAACAAACTGAGTGTGAGTTTTCCATAAATAGTTTGATGCTAGCTTCTGTTTTGGGATGTGATGTGAATTTACTGTCATTGCCTTATTTTAATTATATAAAGAATTGCTATGTATTAAAAACAGGGGAAAAATTTCAGTACCCCATTATTTTATTACTTTCAAATTTTAAACTGTCATATTTGTTCTTTGTAGAGGCAGTAGGGCTGTACATTCTGGCATCAGGCTGCCAGATTCTAAGCCTAACTCAAAAAATTATTCACTTATGCCTATGAACTTGGGCATGTTTCTTAGTCTTTCTGTGACTCAGTTTTCCTGCCTATAAAATGGTAAAATAGTTATTATGGGGATTATACTATATATGTAAAGTACTTAGAATAGTGTGTGGATACTAGTCACTCAATAGTGGTAATACAGTTATTCTTTCTATATTATTTTTCCTGTGGCAAGCATTTGAAATGTAATTTTTCATGTAAATTTAAAATTTTTTTCAAACTTAAGACGTCTGGAATCTTCCGGCATCTCCAAGAGAATGTTGTGATTTAACTCTTCAAGCAAACTAAAAGTACTTCAAATTTTAAGTTCTGTCCCAGCTTCCACAAAGAATCTGGTGAAATTCTTTTACCTTTTACATAAGGACTTTATTTAAAAATAGGTGCAGTACTTGCTCTGTTCTCCATGGTCCCCTCTTTTCTCTCCTTCACACACATCTGACCTCCAGCCAGTGTTAGGCACCGGGGGGTACAACAGTGAGAAAAGCACACGTGTTCCCTGTCCTCTCTACATGGAGCACACAGGGGCCTCAGACTGTCTTACATTCTATTATACAGGTGATTAAATTCTTTGAAGCAGTGGTATTCAGATCCATGAGAGCATCTGACAGGGAGACTTCACCTGGTCTAAGGGTTCAGGAAAGACTCCCTTCAGGAAGGAGCTTGAGATGAGGTCCAGAGACTGATCTGTGTCATTAACTAGAAACGGAGTGGACATGGCGGGGCATGCATTTCAGGCAGAGATGGTTGATTAAGTGCCCTGAGATGGAAGGGAACCATTATATATGAAGAATGTGTATTTTTAAAAAATTAATGAATTCTTATTTTTTTGCAGTTATGGTATTTTACTGTTAAAATGTATTCTATCTAGGAAGATCCGTTTAACAGTCCTAAAACTTTTATTTTAATCAATAACTGTGGTAGTCTATTCTTTTCTTAAGAAAATATGTTTAAGAAAATGTAAAAAAATGATTTTTAACATAAATTGTAATTACATTAAATATTGAAAACAATCAAAATTTGATTCAATGCTTTTAATATTAAAGATTATTTCAAGTATAAGATATTTATTCTTGATAATGTCGGGGTCAGATCATGTAGTTAATAATTTTCATCACTTTTTGAAAAATAGAGCACATTATCCCCGTTTTTGTAAATTGCACCATTTATTAGATGATAATCAAAAAAAAGAGGAGAATCACTTCATCAATTATTCTAAGTTTATTTCAAGTTACAAATAATTGATTTTTTTGGACTGATTTAGAACGAACCATTCTGTTTTATAATAATTCTAATGTGTTTTTTCTGTACTTGTATTCCCAGAAATAAATTGCACAAGTTGTTCTGTAGTTTGTAGTTTACGTAACTGTTAAAGTAGAAAGTTGAACAGACTGTGAGTGATACCTAATTTACATGTTCTGTCAGCAATGACATTTCAGCTAACTTTTAGAAACTCCATATCTCTTAGGACTTCAGCATGTCTTGTTAGAATCATAGTTTGTGATGATTGTACAATCTATGCCTTCACCTGCTGATGCCCCACCTCCAAGTGTGTTTTAGCGTCCAACAGAGTATCTCACATGGGCTCATGTGCCTTATCTAGTGTCAGCCACGTGGCATTACTTTTAATTTTCTCCATCTCTTCGGGCCACCCACTAAGGTTCTGTCCTGATCACAAGGCAGTGCCTCTTTTGGTGGTTTTTTGTTGCTGATCCTTTTCTTGGCCGTTGCGGGGACCTCCCAGGGCTGGGTCAGTGAATGATTTCTAGGACTCGCTGGTGAAGCTGTCTGGTTACAAAAATCTCTGTGAAAAGGTTTTTCACTATTGATTTAATTTTATTTAGTGGCAATATAGGACTGTTCAGATTTCATATCTCCTCATCAGTCTGTTTCAGTAAATTATATTTTTCTAACAGTTTGCCCATTTAATCTATATTTTAAAAATTATTGTTATATTCCTTTTTCATTCCTGATATTGCTTATTTCTGCCTTCTCTTTTTTCTTAATTAATCATACTGGGGGTTTGACAGTTTATTTTACAATCTTTGTCACAGAGCCAATTTTTGGCTTTGTTGATCTTCTCATATATGTTTTCTATTTTAATCGCTTTTGCTGTTATCTTTATTATCGCCTTTCTTTTATTTTGCTGGGTTTCCCCCCAGTTTTCTTGATAAAGCCTTATCCCACTAATCTTTAGCCTTTATTCTTATGTTCAAGACTGTACATTTCCCGTTACTTTAGTTGCATCCTACAATTTTGATTATTTGTTATTCATTTTAATCTCATAATTGAATAGAAAATCTGTGATGTTAATCCCTTTGCATTATATTTTTTCTATTACAAATTTTCCTTGATTTTCTAAAGTTTAATCTATTTTTTAAAAAAATCTCCAACATGGACATTTACTGTTTTTTTTTTTCTGTTTTTTAATTGATAAAAACAGAAATCCATCCTGCTGTTGCTGATGTCAGTTCCTTTCACTTTGGTTGATTTTATCAGTCTTTTTCTACCTTCTGGAGTAGCATTGCAGACTGTGTAGGAGAAAAACAAATGAAGAACTATGTGTTTCTCTTTATTTCCCATCCCATCCCCACCTCTGCTCCAGTAAAATGGTATATTTATAGGACTAGAGTAGAATATCTTGGTCGCAAAGAGCAGGAAGTACTATGGGGCCTCTTGGGAATGGAAAAGCTGCTGGGCAGTAGGTTTCTCCGTCTCTCTCTGAGACCTCCATGTCTGCTTGTTTCTGCTCTGCTTTGCTTGGCCTCTTGATTTTTCCTCTCTTCCCTCGCTCTCTCCTTCCTTCCCTCCTTTGTTCCTTCTTTCTCTCCTTTTCTCCCTGCCTCTCCCTCCCTGCCTCTCTCCCTTCCTCCCCACCCCCTTCTTTCCTCTCTTCACCCCTTCCTTCATCTTTTCTCTTCCTCGAATCTTCCTTCCATTCTTGAATCCTCATTGTCTGCCCCCAAACTCCCCTCACACGCGCAATACACAAGTATGTTTCAAAAGTTGGAAAAACCCCCCGTTAGATCCTCCTGATTTTTGGATCAAGGAGATCCATGGGAGCCATATGGCATTGACTTGTCACCTTCTAAGAAAACCTAAAGGAAATCTCGTATGCCCTTTTTAAAATCCTTGAAACAGAGCAAGTCACTGTATTGATAGTGTTTTTGTTCTCTCTGAAGCCAGCCATCATAAAGAAATTGGGTCACTGCCCCTTTAAATAGAAACCGCCCTGGGGGAGGGACGGAACTTCGGATGCTTCCGGAAGCACGTGGTCCACCAGGAATGTCAGTTGGTCCTGGGTGGGAAGAGAGGCCCTAGGAAAGCCACGCTGATGTGTGTACCATGAAATTTTTTCTGTAGTCTGGTAGAGAGATCTGCTGTGAGTACTTAACTGTAATTCAAATAACCGTGGAAAGAATTGCCCCTCAGTGGTCCTATACATTGCTTATTACCTTGAAAGGCAGTTGGCTTCTAAATACTCATCTTGGAGGGGGAAATAAGGGTCAGTTCAGCCATTTTTTTTTTTTCCCCTAGTTGGAACATTTTAAGATATTTTTTTAAACCACTTGGAGGATTATTTGGAGATTATCAAGGGAAGAAGTTTTTCCTTCTCTTGTTAACTGAGATGAATTGTATAAAGTCCTTTTTTAGTTTAAGAGCTTTAAAAACTTAGTTGTATAACAGCTTTTTAATTTCTTTGATTCCCCAGGTGAAGCTATTGTGAACTGACTTAAAATTGTAGATGATTTAGAA